>NW_027266264.1:57537239-59937239 GCF_022045235.1 Haliotis cracherodii
ACAATGGCGTCGTCTTCCCAATCATGTGTTCAAAAACATCACAAGGTCCATGCGGAGGCGTTGTGTGGCCGTTGTCAACGCACATGGTGGCCATACACGCTACTGAACTTGTGTGCTCGGGACTTATGATTTAAACTGTTGATGTTATTACCGAATACCGTAGGTGCTTGGAACAAATTATGGTTACCAACAGTAATTAAAATCCTTCTTTGGACATTGATGATTAAAAATTACCTTCTCTGATACATTTGTCCGTTGTATATCATATATGGGTTTACTTTTTATAAATGTGAAGTTTTTAATTTGACTCAGTATATATATATATATATATATATATATATACTCTTAAAAAAAAGAAACTTGACACTGACTTTCAAAATGTAATATAATGCGATTGTTCCAAAATACAAGCAATAAAAGCAATACAGACAACATCGTGAACACCGCATTTTAGTTATAAACAATACAAACATCATGGACACTGCATTTGGGTCATAAGCAATACAGACAACATCATGAACACTGCATTTGGGTTATAAACAGTACATAACACCATGGACACTGCATTTGGGTTATAAACAATAGAGACAACATCGTGAACACCGCATTTGGGTTATGAAGAATAGATAACACCATGAACACTGCATTTGGGTTATAAACAATAGAGACAACATCGTGAACACCGCATTTGGGTTATAAACAGTAGATAACACCATGAACACCGCATTTAGGTTATAAACAATACAGACAACATAATGAACAATGCATTTGGGTTATAAACAGTAGATAACACCATGAACACCGCATTTAGGTTATAAACAATACAGACAACATAATGAACACTGCATTTGGGTTATAAACAAAACAGACAACATCATGAACACTGCATTTGGGTTATAAACAAAACAGACAACATAATGAACACTGCATTTGGGTTATAAACAATACAGACGACATAATGAACACTGCATTTGGGTTATAAACAGAACAGACAACATAATGAACACTGCATTTGGGTTATAAACAATACAGACAACATCATGAACATCGCATTTGGGTTATAAACGATGCAAACAACGTCATGAACACTGCATTTGGGCTTAAACAATACAGACAACATCATGAACACTGCATTTGGGTTATAAACAATACAGACAACATCATGAACACTGCATCTGGGTTATAAACAATACAGACAACATCGTGAACATTGCATTTAGGTTATATACAATACAGACAACATCATGAACAACGCATTTGGGTTATAAACAATACAGACAACATCGTGAACATTGTATTAAGGTTATAAACAATACAGACAACATCATGAACACTGCATTTGGGTTATAAACAATACAGACAACATCGTGAACATTGCATTTAGGTTATATACAATACAGACAACATCATGAACAACGCATTTGGGTTATAAACAATACAGACAACATCGTGAACATTGCATTTAGGTTATAAACAATACAGACAACATCATGAACACTGCATTTGGGTTATAAACAATACAGACAACATCGTGAACATTGCATTTAGGTTATATACAATACAGACAACGTCATGAACACTGCATTTGGGCTTAAACAATACAGAAAACATCAAGAACACTGTATTTGGGTTATTAACAATACAGACACACTTGGCAGTCGTCTTTTACGGTTGATGTCTGTATAAACAGTGAGTGTGTGAACAGAGCGCGTGATTGAGTT
This sequence comes from Haliotis cracherodii, assembly GCF_022045235.1. NCBI lineage: Eukaryota > Metazoa > Mollusca > Gastropoda > Lepetellida > Haliotidae > Haliotis > Haliotis cracherodii. The sequence goes on from NW_027266264.1 coordinate 57,538,961, forward strand.
TGGTTCAACACCTCTTTTAACAGTAATTCGGTTGTCTCAGCGTGTCAGGTTAATGTGTGAGAGAAAAAACAAGTTGACACATGATCATAATCAGGACGAATTTGGGATCCTGGCACGCATAAGGGATGCAACTCTGAACAGACTGCACCCGCGTAGATCCGTGATAGAATTGGTCTTCAGCAACCCATACTCGCCATGAGGCGACTACGTTTGTCATAAGAGTCGATTAACGGGATCGAGTGGTCAGGCTCGCTGACTTGGTTGATGCATGTCATCGTATCCCAGTTGCGTAGACCGATGCTCATGATGTTAATCACTGGATTGTCTGGTCCAGACTTGATTATTTACAGACCGTCTTCATACAGCTGGAATATTGCTGAGTGCGGTGCTAAACAAAAAAGTCAATCAATCGACCAATTTGATTGAATAAATCACACACAAGTGATGTCCAGACTCGGAAATACTGATCAGCAGCTGCCCGTTCGAGTCGCGTTTGGCTTGTTTAGGAACATATAGATCAAACTTTTATTTGCCACCAATTGCTAAATCCGATCCACCTGTCCATGTGACCATGAACCGGAATGAAAGTGTTACTCCACATTTACATATTTCTCGAGATATGTCCACACATGACAACCAGGACGAAATGTACATATTTGCATTGATAGAGAAATTTTATCTGTGGCCTCGCGATACTTTAAACATTCTTACTAATACATGTTATAGAACTGCGGTCCGTACCCCCAAGCGATCGCCGTACTGAGGTGATCGTTACTCCTCCACTCTAGCATAGACTCTTGGACTCTTGAACAGGTGGAATAGAGATGGAGTCACATGAAGGTTTGTGACATCAGCGCTACTGCATCCGAAGCCTTCACAAAGCTTTCATAAAGTCTGATGTTGGTATGTGGAGATTATGACGCAACAGTTACAAAAATTATGCTCGATACAATTCCCTATTTTGACTATGTTCCCGTATTGTTTCGGGTGAACAATTGACTTTCCTTTGCATGTGTCTGTGACGAGAGCCACCGGTGGGACAGGATACGCTCACCTTTCGAAATCGTACAACGGAATCTAAATAAATAAATAACTAAGAATTTTACAAATTACAGTTCGCAACGCCGAATAAGATTGATGCCGCAATGTTTTTAAAACTATGAGGTCACTTCGTTGGAGCTACGTAATTGTATGAAGTCATTGATCAACATAATATCGCGTTATAAATTGTGGGAAATACGAAAATGCGCAAGTTTGTATCCATTTCCTAAAAAACCCAGACTAAAATATATATTATAACGATTTCTCATACATTACCAAGCTACCCATATGTGGTTAAAATATTTGTAAAACTTAAATGAGGTTAATCATGCTTTTAAGCAAAACTTTGAACAGAGAGAAGGACACAAACATGAATTGGAACAAAAGTTTTTTTACAATCAAATTTTTTGAAAAGCATAGTTTTTGCGGGTATTTTAAAATATGTGCTATTAAAGTTTAGTTAATATTTATATTGACCAATACTTTTCGTTGAATGCATGGAATTACTTTAAAACAAACCATTTATAAATTTTAACTTACCTTTAGCATGGTCGGAAAGGAAGGTCAGGCAAAGTATCAACGCTGGAAACAAATAAGCAACCATGTTGAAAGCATGTGTGCTGCGTCTATGAAGTGGGGCCGGTGGTGGACTGCAGTATAAACAGGCTTCTCATGCGGAAGTATATATTTAGCAGAATATACTGAACACCAAAAGAAACGCGAAAACACAAGCGTGTCTTTCTCTCATCACTGACGAACAAAAAATACATAAATCATCGCAGGGGTCCATTCATGGTACTCTTCACCCCGTGAGGTTCTGGTTTGGAATTGGTCTTCAGCAAGCCATACATGTCGGAAGAAGAAGTGACTACCGGGATTGGGTGGTCATGGTCGCTGACTTGTTTGATGCATGTCATCGTATACAATTACGTAGATTGAATTCTCATGATGTCAATCACTGGATTGTCTAGTGGATACTTGATTATGTGTGTGTGTGTGTGTGTGTGAGAGAGAGAGAGAGAGAGAGAGAGAGAGAGAGAGAGAGAGAGAGAGAGAGAGAGAGAGAGAGAGGGGGGGGGGCGGGTCCAGTGTTTACTCAACGTCACCGTCAGAATTGACTTAATTGGGCTTCGAACCATGACAGATGGCTGGCATAACCCTACTCCATATTGTGCAAGGAAGGATCACTGGACAGTATTGTCGTGACAACATACTGACACCCTTTGTTGTCCCGTTGGAAGACGTGTGGGTCGTCGTTTTGTCGGCCGATGCTCACCGTTAACAAATCGTCGATGCCCACCTCCGGCAGCCCAACATGCCACGGCCAGCAATGGCCCCAGACCTTTCCCCTAGTGAACACGTCTGGGACATGATAGAGAGACGTGCACGTCAACGTCATAGACCGCCGACCATGTTGTCTGAACTTGACCAACCACTGCATGAGGAGTGGGACCGACTCCCTCAAATCGCAATTAGGAGAATCATACGCTGTTTGCCTCGTCGGGTGAACCAATTTTTGAGAAATGATGGCGGTATGATCCAAAAACGTCTATTTTGAAATTTCCCATCTTACCCCCATCGTCCTTCAAGATCATGGCGGTCATAACATCTACTGTCATACTTCACTTCCGGTTGTAATGTGTTCCTGTTGTCATTATTTCATTCAACTATTACAAGAAACTGATATCGCTTACAATTTCGGAAATGTTAAGTTAGATACGAGTAGCTCCTAATTGTTCGAAGAGTATATAAATGCCATTAGAGAACCGTGTGGATGTTTAGTTATTCAAGTCCAGGTTGAACTTGCCTTCATCGGTGTTTGTGACGGTTGTCATCGGTGGGGCAGGTCATCTTCCCGAGGCAAGCGTGTCCACTAGCCTATATCAAAGCCTAAACAAGACTTTTATATAAAAAAAGGCTAATGGACACTCTTGCCTCGGGAAGATGTGGGGCAGGATATGTTCACCTTTTCGCGAACACTTATATGGTATCATCACTATTTGACAGTGATTCATGAACACGTGATGGCCATGTGGTCAGAATCGGACAATGGACATTGCTTTTCGCAGAGATTTCACATGATTATGGAAATGGTATAATAACGTTTTACTTGGTGTGCCCTGTAAATGCCTGATAACCTGAACTAAAAACTAGAAATCCAAATCCAAGGCCACCAGTTTGTGCTTATCATCTTCAAGGTAAGCTTCAGAAGGAGCGGACAGTCGAAAACAAAGATGAAAAATAAAGTTAAAAGATGACCTTTGGTTGAGAACAATATTTCTGAAAAAATATTTGTGCACATCTGGTTCACTATTTTGATTGTTTACCTGAAAAGATAAAATACGAAGCAACTGTCAGTCTTCTAATATTCTTCGTGAATCTTTTTCATGCACCAGGAATGTTACCCATAATTACCCATTCTGTGTGTTATGGTTTATGTAGACCACTGGAGAAGCCCGTGGCCAGAAGGCTAATTACCCATTCTGTGTGTTATGGTTTGTATAGACCACTGGAGAAGCCCGTGGTCAGAAGGCTAATTACCCATTCTGTGTGTTATGGTTTATATAGACCACTGGAGAAGCCCGTGGTCAGAAGGCTAATTACCCATTCTGTGTGTTATGGTTTATATAGACCACTGGAGAAGCGGTGGTCAGAAGGCTAATTACCCATTCTGTGTGTTATGGTTTAAATAGACCACTGGAGAAGCCCGTGGTCAGAAGGCTAGTCATTCTATCCATTCTACGGTTCATATATCTATGAATTATCCTGTGACACGAAGTTAGTTATAATTCAATTTCATATTTTAAGTGAAGGATAGAACACAAAACCCTTTCCATAACCATAAGGAATATCTGCTGACACTGTACCACTGTCCCATTCCGACTCAGTGAGTGTATCAATAACTTATCAGTTTCTGTGTTATATGGCTAATAGAGACTGTCAGTGAACCCCAAGGTATAGGTCTAGTTATCCCAAACCCTGCTTCAACCCTAAGAAATAGCCAAGGCACTGTTGCTCACCAGTTTCATTCAAACTGAGCTGAATATTATATGTAGAGGAATATCAAGCCAGAAAACTTAGCTGCATAATTTCTCTGTTTGATACAGTACAATCTCAATGTTACATTCTTAAGCTTTAAGGAATACTGTCACTGTAACCAAGGTATGAACCATTCATTCCACAATATCAACAACAAAAAGTACAAGTTAAATTGTGGTCCTACCTAATAACATAACAGTTTCATTCTCTCTGGACTTACAGTTTCTGAGGGGGCGCGGGTGGCCGTCATCTAAGGCGCTGCAATTCGCTGTGCAGAGTTGCGTCCCTTGGGCACACCAGAAACCTATGATCGTGGGTTCAAAATCCGGTTCGCCCTGATTATGTTTCTAGGTTTGTCAGCACCATACCCATGCTCGTTGGTTTCACCGAAGTGACTGGTGGAACACAGAAGGTGATCTGACAGATGATGAACAACACACCACACCATGAGTTCAATTGGACCATGGACCAGGTGAGCTAAAACTGTTCACTGTATTCACCTATTTTCCAGAACAAAACTCATAAACTTCAGTAATACATGAAAACAAACCCTTCAAGTGTGTTGTAAAATAGCTGTTTACTTCTTCAAAAAGATATTTACAAAATATGTTGTTTTTAACCTTGATTAACATATGATAAAGTTCATATAACTGGGACATTTTCACGATTATACATAACATCTGTGCTCACAAAGTCATATTACCGTTTGAGCAATACATGTATTTCAATGCTAAAAAAATCTCTGTGATCATGAATACCATCGATCAAGAATACCATCCATCAAGAATGCCTTTCACTGTACTCAGTACCCAAATGCCAACTACAAGACCACACTTATTGACACGGAGGCAGAATTCTAAACCACCACAAAAGTTGTAGTGTGAGAACCAGGTGTTCATGTTTGTGCCTTAAACAAGGACCATGCTGCAAGACCTGCTGTCTACTATCAGTGTGGGTCCAAATTAGCATAAATGTCCTTGGTGTGAAACCCAAACATTTTCCTTTATGTAATAATGCCACTCATGTACTGAAACACTACTATCTATGACAACATTTAAAGTAACAATACATAGTTGTTTGTTTACAACTTAAATCAAACTTGCTGAGGCTGTCAATTTGAGAAAGTCTAGTCCCCATTTAAAAACTAAAACTCATGGTCAAATAACTAATGAGTTTTGAGCACCACCTAATGTTAAGTACAATATGCTGTGCTTACACACTGATACTCTGTCTGTGTAAATATGGCACTACACAATTGAATAACAAACATTAACAATCCTCACAAAAATCATCTGCTTAACTCATTGGTAGTTTTGTAACAATACAAAAACTGTTTAACAACATACATAGGAGTCTGCTGTGGATGGTCGTCATCCTGAAAAATGCGTAATTGTATATGGGTGCCATGTGATATGGCTAACAGAGACTGTCAGTGCACCCCAAGACTTTGGTCTAGTTATCCCAAACCCTGTTTCAACCCTAAGAAATAGCCAAGGCACTGTCACCACTGACACTCATTCCAAGGGCAGCTTAGTGTTGTGACAGAAGTTCGGACAAGATGTTGTGGTTGTAATAACGCTGGTGTTCCACTGTGGCATATTTAAGTCGTGTGTTACTTTAGGTCTTCCAGCTTCAAGTATTGCTGGATGGCTGCCTTTGATGTCACTGTACATATCGTATCATGACAAACTGGACCACCACAGCCCTACTCTCAGACTCAGACTCTATGACACCTTTGTTTCACTGCATGGAAGACCTTACAAAAATGAAGAAGTTTCTGCACCTATATCACTGAATTGTTAATTTGTAAATTAAAAGAATACCATAAATATTATGATAAAAAAAACCTCCCTAATACTTCCGTGATGAAATGCCAGTGAATTTTCTTATCTATTCACATTATTTAACGAAAAGAACCATGTTACCAACTTGGACATAGCCTTTGAATGCCATCATCTATTTTTCTATTCAGCTAGGTTAAAAGTTAACAAGTTTTAATTAAAATAATTCAAGCTCGAAATACCATCCAATGCACCTTCGGAAAAGCAGAATATATTGGTAGCATGATAAAATACAACCTACCAGATTATCAGTGACCTGGAAAATAACTGGAATTGGACTTTGGCAAGAATTTAACAAAAAATAGATAAACAACACTAACACCTGAAAAAATTTAAAGTGGAAAAAACTACCTGAAATGCGCAATATAAACAAGAACTTTTTGCCTATTCACCAAGATATAATGTCCCCCTTTGTATAATATGACACTAATGTCAGTAACAGCTCAGCACCAATAACAGGCTTCACCCACAGTAGCTGAATCCGTGAGTATGACTTTATGCAGCATTTATAATAATCCAGCAGGGTTAGAAACTAACAGTTTTCGTCCACTAGTCCTTATAATGATAACATATAGCAAAACCCTTAAAAAGGGCAAATGTATACTAGTACTTATGATACCTTTACCATTGGGCAGTTTTTGGCAAGGACTATAGGACTAGTGCCAATTTCTAACGCTGTCCAGCCATTTGTACTCACACAGGGAGGAACCAAACCTAAGTCAATGGTGTGATGAGTGAACACTTTAACCATTGTGCTACCCCACTGCCCCTCATCTTCCCAAGGCTAGGGAGTTGTTAGCTGACTATAAAAGTCCAGTTTCCACCCTTGCTAAACGAGGCTGGAATTTCTGGGCATGATCGTAGTGCCACCAGTGGCTATTATGTCCCTTCTATAGAGTTATGTCGCTTCTATGTCCCTCAAATTCACCAATCACATTCCACCTCTTATATCACTTGCATTTGCTACAAACAAAATGGCGGCACCCAGTCAAGATGATCTGATAGCTAATCAAACTTTATATTGGGATAAAACAGGTCTTTCTTCACGACGTGCATCAAATCACATGGGCACCTTTATTAAAAACATGAAATGATTTGGAGAATTCGGAAAATATCTGTTAGCAGTACATGCTTTGCAAATCCTGCAATCGACTGAAATCTGCTTGGCAGTTTACAAACCAGACGTCAAATTTTTTATGTGAGTTTGATTGGACTATGCATAGGCTAGTTAGTCCAGCCAAAATATAACTCCATAAGTCCAGCCTAGTTCGGCAAGGGTGGAAACTGGACTGTTATAGTCAGTTAACTCCCTTGCCGCAGGAAGATGACTGCCTCTCAGAGGCTGTGATCTCGATGGGTACTGAGAACCTAGGTATGGAGGGTGACAATGAAGCCTTGTAAATAAAGTATAAGAATGATCGAGGTCTGATCAAGTTGACAGAGAACAAGTTCTAGGAGTGTCTTGATGGGGATGTTAGAAGCCAGTAGACAGTGAAATGTGGGGCCCTTAGTCAGTAGCCATTTGTATGCAGTTTAGTCAGTATAAAAACACTTGAATAGCAGACAAGCTGTCATGGTGAATCTAAAATCTCTATGTGAATGTGGATTGTCAGTCTGTCTGTTAAGAACATGCAAATACCCATCTTCCAGAGACAAGAGAGTTAGCTGACTATAAAAGTCCAGTTTCCACCCTTTCCGAACTAGGCTAGTATTATGGCGTTACATTTTGGCTGGACGAATCAAAATCGCTCACATGTCATGCAGAGTTCGGTCGATTGCAGAATTTGCACTGCCAACATGTTGTCAACAGATATTTTCAAATCTTTTCAAGTTTTTAATTAAGGTGCTCACATGATTTGATGCACTTCACGATGTAAGACCCATTTTATCACAATAAATATTATGACTGTTGATCAGACCGTCTTGACTGGGCGCCGCCGTTTTGTTTGAAACAAATGCAAGTGAAACGAGAGGTGGAATCTGGTCCATAGGACAGCCATAGAAGGGACATAACTCATAATAACCCTCGGTGGGGCTACGATCAAGCCTATGAATTCAAGCCTAGTTCGGCAAGGGTGGAAACTGGACTTTTGAAAGTCAGTTAACTCTCTTGCCTCGGGAAGATGGCAAATACCAAGAACATACTGATTTTGTTGTGTCATTAGATCTTGTTACATATGACTTTTACAAGATCTTAGTATGATTACAATAAACACGAAAGTCTGAATTTACATCATGCTGTTTTGTATTGATATTGCGGTCTGTTAAAAATCGAGTCAGGACCAGACAATCCAGTGATTGACATCATGAGCATCTATCTACACAATTGGGAACAATGACATGCATCAGCCAGGTCAGTGAACCTGACCACCCGATACTGTTAGTTGCCTCTTACGACAAGCATAGTCGCCTCTTACGGCAAGCATGGGTGGCTGAAAACCTACTCTCTACACAGATCTTCACAGGTTAAACAGTATACGTCATCAGGACCCTCTAGTATGGTTGAATGCAAAACATTACCCATCTTGCTCCCTTGTATAATATACTACATATCTCCACCACAATTGAATACAATGTCACATGTGTCGATTACACCTTTGTACAAGAAAACATGCGATTGTTGGTCAATGTTGGTGGGTAAACATACTGTAAGTATTTGTGTGATACTTCAAGAAAAGAGAAATTCCCATTACTGAAATCTATGGGAAATTAACCCCCAATCATAAACAAAACCATTTTTGCACAATACATGACTTTCGGTGTAAAACAATTTAGAATGTAAATACATTCATTGTATGCTACATTCAGTGTTAACTGTTCTGAAACTGCAATAATGAAGTAGCTCCTATAACTGAAAACAAGAGTAAGTGAGTGGGTTGGGGTCCAAGGCTTCAATATTCCAGTGCATCATCCTGATGGGTACCGTGGACGTTCACCACTTCGGTTGGCTTCAACTTAGTTCACTACCAAACACTCTTACGATCATAAACATTAGAATTCACAAATGCTTCTCACTGAAGCTATTAAAATGGATGGTTTCAGAAAATAACCCACATATGCTTAAAAAAAATCAAGAACCTTTTTAAAATGAAATAAAGTTTGAATCAAAATTAAAGACCCACAACATATATAAAGCTATTTCAACATATTTCCATATTTGTTTTGTATAATAGAAATAAAAAGAGTATTGCAAAACATCATTTTTAAATATGACCCCTTAAGAAATAATTAAATGACAAATTAACATAAAAAAGTAAAAATATATCTGAGGAACATGCTAGAGAAACATGCTTCTTTGAAAGAAAAGTCCAAGAGTTACCCCCCTTCTCATATGGATCTTCCTTTCTACCTACTAAATTGCATAGGCATAATAAGATAATAAAATTGATGGGAGATGGAAAAAAATGTTATTCCATGTTTGTGACATACTTGGTTGGTTGATCCATAAAACAAGCACTAAATACCCCAACCTCAGTGATCCATCCATCACTTGTTGTCGTGTAAGAGGCTTGTTTCACTAAGTTATATGAGTGTTGAAGACTATAAACCTAGCTTGAATGTAGTTGTCCCATCAAGCAGGCCTCAAACATAGGAACCACCTATCTCCTTATGTTATTTCATGTTTTGCTTGGATAAAAGTTGAGTTAGATATTAATCTTTCCAGGGAGCCACATTCGAAATGAAAACATACTGAACCAGTTAAGAATCATGAACATCTTTGGGGTTATTTTTATGTAGTGAACACACACTTTCATAATAATTTGAAAAAAAATATTCAGGAACACACAAATATTCAGGTTCCCTAACATTTTCTGTTACGGCTTCTGTTTCATGTTTAATCCTGAGTCAAGATACATCATCAGAAGTCAAAACATTGAAGCCTGTTATCTTATGGTGAGTAAGGATAGGATTTATGGATGAACAACTTCTTTATTACAATCCATAAATCCTATTCTTCTAAATGCCCATCAAAGAAGTTATCTTATGGTGACGAGGCCTTGTTTTTGAAGATTAAAACTGAAAAATTACATTAAACTTGGCCAAAATTGTCGTGAAAAAAATGCTGTACAGTATCCACGATGTTGGGTGGTTACAAAAATATTCTTCACATCAAGAGGTTTTGACTAGAGGTAGATACAAGGCATCTTCATGATTTGTAATGGGTAAAAACATATGATTTAAGTAAAATTTAAAATGAATTAAGGAATACAGTTTAATGACACCTCAGCAGTTTCTAAAACACGCATTACAATGGTCACTTGGTGTGGAGGATGTATCATCTGGTCCACAATCTAAATGCGATCATGTGACTTTCTTCTTGCTGGCTTTTGAGGTCTTGTTCTTGATTTGCTTCTTGAAGAAGTCCGCGTTTGACAGACACCTGTAGGCTAACACCTGGGGCACGAGGAACAAGGTCAGGTTGATGAGCCAGAACACCAGTCGGGCCGAGGAGTTCTGCGGAACGCGATGGATGTATGGTGTCCGGTTGTGAAGCGATGCTCCAATGTAAGAAAACTGACCCTGGAGAAGACAAAAAACATTCTAGGTTCCTGTTCATGTTCCTGTCCACTGAGTAATCTTTGAACTATAGTTGTAGTCAATATGTGCTAAAATATGGCAGTAATGATCTTAGGACTATGCTTGCTGTAAATCTATGCTGAAGTATGGAGTAATGATCTCAACACTATAGTTGCTGTAAATCTATGCTGAAGTACATGCTGAATTATGGGAGTAATGATCTCAGCACTATAGCTGCCATAAATCTATGCTGGGCTAGGATTTCGATAAACTTACACTTACGCCAGCATCCATTCCCCTGGTTCTTGTGATGTTAAATTAACCGCCCTGGATTTTCATAACCATTTTACTGAGCAATCAAGCATCAAGCAGAGGAAAAAGGAGGACCTGACACCGCCAGTTTTTTAATACTTTTGAGTGTAAGTCAGTTTCTCAATGTTGAATTTCTCACAAACTCTATCGTTACCAATGACAATGGCTGCCATGTCAATGATATCAGCCCCTAGCATTGAGGCTGGCTGGTAACTCTTATTCTGAATGGTCCGTTAGACTAAGTAGCATATAGGGCTGGGATGAGTCCAAATTTACTACTACCAGGGTACCCATCCTCCTATTACCCGACCCTTCCCGGGTACCCGCTGTAGGTCTCAAGGGATATGGAAAACATGTCCGATTGGGAATAGTTTGACCGTACTCCTGTCAAAATTAATTTAGAGACACATATAAATCGATAGGTCATGCAGACACTGAAGTTGACTGATGTTTTATCATTATGTAAACATATAAAGTCAGAGGGAATGTGTGCAAAGTCAGAAAGAAATGTGAACATTTATCACTTAAAATGTAACCATAAGTATCTAGGTAATTTTTGCCAATAAACAATATAATCACGTGACAAACCACATGTCCAGGTAGTCCTGTGGGTACCCGGGTCCTACTCAGTACCGACCCTACCCGTGTAGCCAATTACCCGTCACAGCTCTAGTAGCATAGCAAATCAAATTGGCCAATGAAAATCAAGGGCTGGTAATTTGAAATCGGGATAACAGCATGGAACGAATCGGGGACTCAGAGTAGGTTTACCGAAATGCCCAATCTCATTATAATCAGATCTTAGAATAAAGATCCTTTAAACAAAGATCTGAGGACATTCAATTAGGGCGTTGCTTACCAGATCATTCCAGAATATTCTTTTGTTCAGGTTTCAATTTTTTTATCGAGAACTTGTCAAAATATGTTTCGAAGCGTAGTCGCCAATTTGAAATTAATGCCGTAAAGCACGAGAAAGCTGCCTTCTGATTGGCTAATGTCGACTTCTTGTCAGTCATTCCATTGCCCGGTCAAAGTTCGCACAAGATCGGTCTGACGTGACCCATAATGGGATGTCCTCAGATCTTTGTTTAGCGGTAGCGAGAACTAAGATCTGCTTTAATGGGATTGCCGAAATGCCGGTCATGGAGACATGGAGGATGTGGTTGTGCTAATGCTAAGTGATGAGCTACTCGTGGAACTTGAGTATTTGGCTGTCATCTAATACAGAAAGAGCACCAGTGACAGTACTATATCTGGTAAAAAAAGAACAGTTGCAGGAACAACAGGGTCATGATTTGTTCTTGCAACTGTACCTTTATATCCCGATATTACCCCACCATGTGTCCTCTATATGTTACATTAACTGGCTGTGTGTGGATGTTTGTCAGGGGAGATAACTGAGTACCTGTGCTGCGGCGCCAGCGTGAAGGAGGGACCAGTCAGACATCCATGCTTCTCCTGGATAGATGAGGCCGTAGATGGAGGCCCCGTAGTAGGGGAGGAAGTAAAACAGGTACACCATCATCTACACACAGAACAATAGTTGTCAGTCAGGGAGGGATATCAACATACAGAACAATGGCTGTCAGTCAGGGAGGGATATCTACATACAGAACAATGGCTGTCAGTCAGGGAGGGATATCTACATACAGAACAATGGCTGTCAGTCAGGGAGGGATATCTACATACAGAACAATGGCTGTGAGTCAGGGAGGGATATCTACATACAGAACAATGGTTGTCAGTCAGGGAGGGATATCTACATACAGAACAATGGCTGTCAGTCAGGGAGGGATATCAACATACAGAACAATGGTTGTCAGTCAGGGAGGGATATCTACATACAGAACAATGGCTGACAGTCAGAGAGGGATATCTACATACAGAACAATGGCTGTCAGTCAGGGAGGAATATTCTACACCAAAACCATGCAGCCACAATAATTATCAATGATTATATGTTAAAAACTGGATTCTATCAACAAGGAGTATAAAAATTCACACTTGCATCACTGGCACAAGCTACAGTGGTAAGAAGAGTTGTGTCCCTTATATCACATCTTCCCGAGACAAGGGAGTTAACTGACTTTAAAAGTCCAGTTTCCATCCTTGCCGAACTAGGCTTGAATTCCTGGGCTTGATCGTAGTGCCACCAGGGGTTATTATGAGTTATGTTCCTTCTAAACCTCTCCTATGGACCAATCAGATGCCACCTCTCATATCACTTACATTTGTTTCAAACAAAATGGCGGCGCCCAGTCAAGACGATCTGATCGATAATCAAGATCTATATTGTCATAAAACGGGTATTTCATCACGAAATGCATCAAATGATATGAGCACCTTGATCAAAAACATTAAAAGAGTTAGAAAGTTTCTGTTGACAATGAGTTGGCGGTGCACATGCTTTACAAATCCTGCATTCGATCGAAATCTGCACAGCAGTTTACTGACTGGATTTCGATTTCATTGTGCGATTTTGACTGGACTATACAAAGACTCGTTAGTCCAGCCCAAATGTAACTCCATAATACCAGCCTAGTTCGGCAAGGGTGGAAACTGGACTTTTATAGTCAGTTAACTCTCTTGCTTCAGGAAGATGCTTATATCACTACATTTTAGAGAAATGGAATCAGAGTATTCATATTCAGTTTGTTTGTTTGTTTGTTTGTTTGTTTGTTTGTTTGTTTGTTTGTTTGTTGTTTAACACCGCACTCAGCAATATTCTAGCTATAGGACGGCGGTCTGTAAATAATTGAGTCTGGATCTGACAACCCAATGATTGACATCATGAGCACTGATCTATGCAATAGAGATGTGATGACATGCGTCAACCAAGTGAGCGAGTCTGACCACCTTATCCTGTTAGTCACCTCATACGACAAGAATAGTCACCAGTTACGGCAAGCATGGGTTGCTGAAGACCTATTCTAACCCAGATCTTCACAGGTGAGCAAACAGTCAAATCACTGGTCTAAGAATGTGCTCTGAAAGTCAAGTAAAGTCCCTAACCCTGAAGTAAAACAATTTCTAAATATATAGTCTGGCGAAAAATGTTCCCTAACATTTGGCACCTGTAAACAAAGCCTGCAGCATGATACAAGCGACACAATCAGCATACCTGTACTTTTGGGTAGAGCGAGGGATCAGACATGTACGGCTCGACCTTCTCCAAGTAGTACTTGCCTATTGTCACATTGCCACCTGTGGCACCCTGGAATACAACAGAAAATCTACCTCAAACTGTTTATGTAGAGTACAAACTTTAGTATGAATAAGAATTGCTAACATCTTTTGTGTTCACAGGGGTATAAAGGTCAAATACAGGTGTGCATACTGCATAATTCCACATAGCAACATTACGAAATCAACGACATCGTTCAGAGCTGTAATGCCACACAAGGCCCACCCATGCTATTATCAACTAATCAAGAAACAGTTGTCAGTCAGAGGGTGGAGGCCTCACATGTTTTTGGCTTATGGAAGCAAATGCAAAAACAATTGCTTGGCTAGCCAATCAAATGAAACAGAATTATCCACACCCGATACTGATATTGATCTGATATGTTATTTCAGACTGCAGTGGGCGACAACTACCGGTATGCTAACCTGGAGCTAGAGAAAATAAGGACAAGTAAAACAATCTTTGGACATTATGCAAGTTGATTAAATATTCGTAGAGATACTGATTTTATTTAACAAAGAATAAAGTTTGCCAGCAGAAAATCAATTATGCATAATTCATCTTTGAAATGCCCACAAAAGAAATAAGAAAAGAACTTTGTAAATACCCTGTTTACATGAAGTTTCATTGTTAGATGTTCATGATTTCCTTGTGATTCTTTATGCTTAATCCGCCCTATCAGTTTGTAGGATCTCAGTTTAGCAAAAGGGAAACTAGTGACCTGGACAAGTAGATGTGCATTTAATCTACATGGTCACATGCCCAAAACAGATAGATTGCATGAGAAGGAAATTCTGAAATTTAACAGACACACACACACATAGCAACAGAGACAGACACACACAGACACAGACACAGACACACACACATACACGCATCAAAATTAAATTGTTTTCTTACATCATTCAGAGCTCCAGATAACTTTTTGAGCAATTAAAAAATTGCTACATTGAAAAGATATTTGCTACAACTTTAAGCCAATCTTAGCTCTAAGCTTCTTGAACAGGCTGCCTGTGTACTCACAATGAACCTGACGATGGCCAGTACTGAGGCTGCTGCGAGGTAGAGGATGAGGAACATGTCCATTGGTCGGCGCCAGATGCTTGGCGGCTCTGGTCTGCTGCTGGTCTCCTGCAAGAAAACACACACCAATTATTGATGATGGCTTAACTACTGCATGCTTCTGCTGCATTACGTTATTGCATATTCTACCATGACTCAGGAAATTACCTGATTCTGACTGGTCAGTCAGAGGTATCAAATAAAAATAACCACCTGTGACTGAACCAGCAGATTTGACAACCCCATCACTGCAGAAGCTAATGTTATTAGAAAAGTACTTCTTTGTCGGTAGTTGTCGGTAAGCATTTTTAAATAAGTATATGTACAATTATAGGTAATAAAATGAAGAGTTGCCATTGCTACAGTATTCAAAGTATGTGTGGCAATACATTTTGGGCAGGAAACACAAGAACTGTCAAGCGTGGGTTGCTGAAGACATATTCTAACCCGAATCTTCACAGGGCATTTCACAGTGTCAAGCCTGTCTACAAGGTCTTTTCCCCTCACCTCCTTCTCCTGTCTACAAGGTCTTTTCCCCTCACCTCCTTCTCCTGTCTACAAGGTCTTTTCCCCTCACCTCCTTCTCCTGTCTACAAGGTCTTGCCCCCTCACCTCCTTCTCCTGTCTACAAGGTCTTTTCCCCTCACCTCCTTCTCCTGTCTACAAGGTCTTTTCCCCTCACCTCCTTCTCCTGTCTACAAGGTCTTGCCCCCTCACCTCCTTCTCCTGTCTACAAGGTCTTTCCCCCTCACCTCCTTCTCCTGTCTACAAGGTCTTTTCCACTCACCTCCTTCTCCTGTCTACAAGGTCTTTCCCCCTCACCTCCTTCTCCTGTCTACAAGGTCTTTCCCCCTCACCTCCTTCTCCTGTCTACAAGGTCTTTCCCCCTCACCTCCTTCTCCTGTCTACAAGGTCTTTTCCCCTCACCTCCTTCTCCTGTCTACAAGGTCTTTCCCCCTCACCTCCTTCTCCTGCGGCCTCCCCCGGAGGAACTTGGCTCCAGCCAACACAGGGATGATGAGATACGGCAAGTTCAGCAGGCATGGCCATCGGATGCCATGCTCCCCTTTAACAAAGGGCAAGACATATCCATAACAACACAATAATCTGCAAATCAATATGTTTCCTTGCATGTTAAATAATAATATATAGAATAGATCATTTGAAATTGTTTAGAAATGGTTATACTGTTCCCAGAGTTTGTGTATGTGTTCTGAACAACGGACGAAGAGGCAAACAATATATCCCTAATTTCTAATACGACTTTCAAAATTCAGGATTGAAACTGGGACTGCTTCCACAACAGTGGGACAGTGGATTAACAAACAGATAACATGAAATCTTATCCTAAACTACTTTTGAGGATGTTTGACTATTTTCAATGCTTATGAGTTAACATATACAGAAAAGTTGGACAAGTTGTGAGGCTTGTTGAGATCTCCTACCCATCAGGATGCCAGGCATGAAGACAAACATGCTGTGACCGATCGACCCCGCCCAGTACAGGCCCACCTCTCTGTAGCTCTGACTGAAACAATGAAGCAACACTGATGAAACATCACACCTCCCTGTAGCTCTGACTGAAACAATGAGTAACACTGATGAAACATCACACCTCCCTGTAGCTCTGACTGAAACAATGAGTAACACTGATGAAACATCACACCTCCCTGTAGCTCTGACTGAAACAATGAGTAACACTGATGAAACATCACACCTCCCTGTAGCTCTTACTGAAACAATGAGTAACACTGATGAAACATCACACCTCCCTGTAGCTCTGACTGAAACAATGAGTAACACTGATGAAACATCACACCTCCCTGTAGCTCTTACTGAAACAATGAGTAACACTGATGAAACATCACACCTCCCTGTAGCTCTGACTGAAACAATGAGTAACACTGATGAAACATCACACCTCCCTGTAGCTCTGACTGAAACAATGAGTAACACTGATGAAACATCACACCTCCCTGTAGCTCTGACTGAAACAATGAGTAACACTGATGAAACATCACACCTCCCTGTAGCTCTGACTGAAACAATGAGTAACACTGATGAAACATCACACCTCCCTGTAGCTCTGACTGAAACAATGAGTAACACTGATGAAACATCACACCTCCCGGTTGGGCTGACTGAAACAATGGAGTGAAACTGATGAAACATCACACCTCCCTGTAGCTCTGACTGAAATAATGAGTAACACTGATGAAACATCACACATCCCTGTAGCTCTGACTGAAACAATGAGTAACACTGATGAAACATCACACCTCCCTGTAGCTCTGACTGAAACAATGAGTAACACTGATGAAACATCACACCTCCCTGTAGCTCTGACTGAAACAATGAGTAACACTGATGAAACACACCTCCCTGTTGCTCTGACTGAAACAATGAGTAACACTGATGAAACACCACACCTCCCTGTAGCTCTGACTGAAACAATGGAGTAACACTGATGAAACATCATGGCTGCAGTGGACATAAACTTAAACTGGATGGAAGCCAGCATGTACTGGTATGTCCACTGTAGAAACATATCTCTACATCTTGTTTATGATAAATAATTTTTAATAAAAGAATGATACAAGTGACAAGCTCCTCACAGAGATAGCCTGTACGCAGAGCTCTCAATACCATCACTGCCACGAGTCACAGCTCCCCACTGTGCTATGTGGCTACAACCATGCATGGAGTTGAGCACACAACCATCTGATGTTAAGGTTTACAAACAAACATTTCTATTTCATTTCAACCATCATATAATTATTGGTACAGTGAGAATGTAAGGGGGTAGTTGGGTGCGTTTCCGTTGGTCAGCAATCTTGAAACAATCTGATAAAATTTAAACAAACATCATCTGGGAAATAAAAACTTAATCATAAAACTATTCCCAATTCACTGGAATGGCATTCCCAAAGACATAAACAAATGTAAAAAGTCACCAAAGATAGGTTAGATGGAAAGATTTCAAGTTTCTTGTAATCCACAAATCCATGTTCCTAAATAAATCTTTGTTTACCATGTTTACAGTTAATTTTGCTTGTGATGTTCAGTTTAGTTACAATGTCCCAACATGGCCATTAAGAACTTATATAAGCCATGCCATTGGCACAGTGATCAAACTGAAATGTCAAGTGCCCACCCCCAGGACTGTGCAGCCAGGATGGTGAGGTACATGGCGTAGTGGGCAACGCCGTCCCAGTAGGCGATCATAGTCCCATAGGCAGTCTTCAGGTACGGCTCCCCCTCTCGCAGATAGAAGGCCATGAAGTCAGCAATGATGCCATCATTCTCCAGCGCAATGACGAGGTCAATCACAGAACTGAACGTGAAGATGCTGAGGACTGCAACAGACAGACACATGCTGTCACATACAAAAGATTTATTCCCACTTGGTGAGTTTGGTTCAAACGCTGCTTTAAACAGTATTTTTGTTTATCAGCTTAGTGTTGGGGGAAAGCTGTAAGGACACAACTCTGCATGTGGCCAAGTATGCAGCAAATGCATACACGGTAAATGTGAGTGAACAAAGATGCAAAAACTTGAAAGTATATTTCACATTTTGTACTTGAACATGTGTGGAGTCGTTTCAACTAACTTCCCGTAATATGACGACGACACATGATATTTAAGTAATTTCTGTCAAGAAAACTATCCTGTTCTTCCTCACAGTCCTATCAATAACCATACTGACAATATCTTCACCTCTTCTGATATGGCTGCCATCTTCATCACCTCCCCACCAATCATCCTAATGACACTTCTCTTCAGTATGTTACGATGTTTGCTGGTATTTTTTTGTGTTCACTGCTCAACCCGGCCATGAACTGGGAGTGTTTTACAACATATTTAATGTCATACTATCGCCAACTTGAAGCGATACAGCCAAGAACTGTAGACTATAAGCATATGGCATTGTGTGTCAAACAAGAATGAATTAATTCCCATTTATGTTTCTCACAGAATAATTGAATGGGAAAAGCACTGCAACATTCTTTAAACAATGACAACTCCATTGTAACCTTGTTGCTTGAGATCATAGCATTGTACAGAAAGCACATATCTGCAGTTGTCATGGCCCCACATCTCTTCATCGTTAATATAGTGAGTGAGCATGGTTTTACACCACGTTTAGCAATATTCCAGCAATATCATGGCAGGGGACACCAGAAATGGGCGTCACACTTTGTACCCATGTGGGGAATTGAACCCGGGTCTTCCATGTGACGAGTGAACACTTTAACTATGCCATCACCCCATAAGGCTTTTGTAAGTGTTATCTTCATGTTAGAAAAATCTGACAGTGTGCTCTGTAGCATTTACAGCAATGGGCACTGTAGGATGTAACAAGGACTGGACATTGTCATACAATGATATCCTACATACTGCTGGAGAGTAGACATGTTTATTCTAGCAATACCTCTAGGTTTGGTTTCATGTTCACTTACTTAATGCCTTAGATCCCACAGTGCAAGGTAATGAACATGATAAATGTCATGCTTTGGTACAGGGTCAGTGTTTTCATACCAAGTGGAACATGTACCAAGTTGAAATTGTTGTTGAATGCAGAGCTCCAGATAAGCTGCGTATCTGCGTGAAATACGCATCAGAAATGCAGAAATACGCAGTAAAATATAATCCAAGCGTATCAAATACGCAACGAACATTACAGATACGCTACAAAAATAAAACTTGTGCGTATCATCAAAATATTGTGAAGTAACCCTGCGTATTTGATTACCAAATGAGCAACTTATATTGAAATTATAAGTTGGCATTCCGTCAACCTTGCCAAACTCATCATGATCATTTGCCATAACACTTTCTTGTGGAAGTATGGTGGTATTTTTGAGTCCTATAAAGCTCTCGAACCCACACGACACCAGTTTGCAGGGACTAGATGAATAGTGTTTTTAAATATTTAACTTAAATACCCACATGTGTAAAAACTAGTGGGTAACAGAAATTTGAATACGCACCTAGAATTACTGATACCCAATGATTTTAAAATGCATGGGTAAAATACCCACAACACCAAAAGCTTATCTGGAGCTCTGTGAATGCTAATGAAATTATATTGGTGCACTTAACACTTTTTTTATTTCAATCAGCACTGCATGGTGGATTGAACTCACGTTGCAGCTTGTAGCTAAGTGAGTTAATCTAATTAAAAAACCCTTAACACAAGACCATGGGTGCTGGTTCACCAAGTCATCAGCCCCCGAATGTTTATCATAATGCCCATGTGTAGCAGAGATTTTCTCAGTGCACAAGTGACAAATCTGACGACAAACTAACTGCAATCATGCGAACTTAGTAACATCTAAATAATTTTTACATTAGAATACTTATCCTGCATTACTACCTTAATGCTTTTACTGCTGTTTTTTTTTTTAAAAAAAGAGACCTTCCACAGCTTTTACAGATTGCAGGAACATGGACTGCATCCAGGGAACACAGGCAGGTTCCAGATACGGTGCTGGGAAGGAGCCAAAACCAGGAGGCATCAGGGGCACCAGCACCAGATGTGCTGGCACCGGCAGCGCACCAGGTGCTGTTAACAAAGAGTTAACCATGGCGGCAGACACAATGGGTGTGAGCGCTGATGTAGACAACCATGGGGATGAGAGCGCTGTTCTAGTAGCAAAGACTGTTGAGTGGTAGGGGATAGAAAGACCTCAGTCAATGGGATCAGCGATCAGTGTCAGGGATGTCTCAACTGGGGGTTTATTCTCAAACATTTTACAGTCCTACGACTAGCAGTAATGTGATTATACGTGACAGCTGTGCATGGGTAGGAGCCACACAACAGTTGGAACAACTTCTTCTGCAACCTGGACCTCTCACAGCTCCATCAGGAAAACTTACCTACCAGTAAATATACAAGCTTGATTGACTAGAAACGAAATGGATGCTGAAGATAACTTAACAGCACTTTCAAATCTTCACTGAGCATGTGATGAACTGTCAGGGTGCTGATAACTCACTTCAGCCCTGTGATTGGTGGACAAGACAATGATGTCATCATCAATAGCGACCATACCAAGAATTATTTTGGTAGTTTTAAAACTAATGTCGCTGCCATTTTTACTTTGGGTTTAGAGCAAACCTGTTCTGTAATCATGTGTGATTAGGATGACATCTATCCAGACTTCGCTGTTTTAGCTGCCATAGCCCTCATTGTTCCAGCCAGCAGTGTACCAGCTGAATTAGACTACAGAACAGTGTTCAAGTTGCTAGTCAAAATGGCCTCAGTCAACATTGTCAATGACGCCTGAACTATTTGATGAAACTGAAAAGGCACGGTGATGAGCCCAACGCTAATACACTTTCTGTTGCATGTCAACTCATGTCAACAAAACTCTGAATCAACAAGGTACAATGTTTATATTTCACTTTTAATACATATAGTGATAATACGGCAAACCGTAGCCAAGACTGGTATTTCATATGCTACCACATGACCGGCAGATGAAAATGCAACTGGAAATACTGACGTTTGTTATACACAGTGTTACAGTCACTCAAACAAGATGAAGCGGGGTAACTTTGATCTCTCAACCTTAATTCGTTCCGGGTATATTAATGTCATTTTATTATCTACAGAAACAGGAGAGCTTTGGAATATATTTTGATCACCTAAGAGGTATGCATAAATAGCACCGTTAACTTGTCAATAGACATGCAGTGGGTCTAGGGACATTTAAGAAGCTTGACCAAAAGTGTATAAGCCACAGGCCAGTGGGCAGGCGTCTATTTTGCACACTGGTCAGAACGAACTCTAAGGATCTAAGAGGCATGCGAGATTTGTGATTGTGAAGTGAGAACGGCAGCCTGAGCAATTTAGTACAACATAAGCCGGGCCAGGTAAACTAGATTTGTTGCCCAAATTATTACTGCTCCACAAACGGATCTTAACACAGAAATTAATGAGTTAGTGGAAAGTGATTTTTCCCCTGCAAAACTCTTCAGTTGACATAAAGTAACTGAGTGGAGACACATGTGACACATCCTTACTTACTAACTTAGACTACTTCAGCGTAAAATGGGCTACGTAGCATATAGGCTAGAACATAATGCTTCCTTACCATAGAAGAAGGAATCGGTTTTCTGTGGTCGGTACTTGACAGTGAGGTATGGGATGATCGTCACAAATACCAAAACCAGAACTCCACAAAGAAGTATGAGTCGGGGGTCTGTCATTGAAGAGGCCTTGTTCAGCACGTACGAAATTGGGATTGCTGTCAGTGACGAAAGGAAAACAGCGGTTGGGCCAGAGACACCCATTTTGACGTTTTTTGCAAAACACAATCTTTGGGATACAGTACCACTCGGACGATTTGTAACAATGTCTGTGTCTGTCCCGTAAGGCGGTCACATGCTCTTTTAGTTATCGCAATAACAGCGATAACTGCCCTGACAACACAAGTGTGTTTGTGAGTTGTGGAAGTAGTGAAAACATTGGGTTTATCTCCCTTGGATGCATTACACGCGAGTGCGTTTAGCTGCACCGATCTAGGTGACGGAAGAACACGAATATTGATGACGTCATTCATAGTTACCATGGGAATGATTAAATGCTACGAAAATCAGGCAATAATTTGTTCTGCCGTGCAAGGTGTATTGATATGAAGTCCCAAGCTGCATTCTTATATTACATAAATCACATCTAAATCGCTTAAATGTAATGACGTCATCAAAATCTGTCATGCCGTTCAACGATGCACCCAATCAACAGAGTGCGCTCGCGTAACCAGTCTTTTTTCTAGGCTTGACGGAAATAGCCGAACGTGAGCTTGCGATCCACCTAAGCTGGGCCCCGTCTCTCATATCTCAAATTGACGACGCGCCCAGAGAGCCGGGAACCAGCTTAGCGACCCACCGGGCATTCATTTTGAACTGGTATCACTATAGATGTGCGCAAATACCTTGTTATTTTATTCAATACCGGATAGACAGAAGCCCAGTCACGTCTTTCCACAAGTACTATTTCCTGTTTATCCAAGGACAAGCCCCCATACACGCTTGTTTCAGACAGAGCATAAGTATTTGGCATGGTTTATTGCAATATTAGGTAATTATGCCCTTAAGTGATATAGAACAGGCTTCGCATGGAAGGAATTAAATTATATGGGCCAATTATTTTTCGTTTTGAATAAACAGAGCTGTATTTTTGTGTCATATAAACGGTGATGAATGGACAGTGTAAAAGCCTCGGTTTAATAATAATAATAATAATAATAATAATAATAATAATCTCTACACTGAGAGTCGCTAAGGTCTGACCCTGTTTCTTGGGACATATATTTGTGGATGAAGAGTAATCACTTATTTCTTGATTGATCGAAATTACTTTCATTGACCAGGCCAGCTGATCTAACTTCCTGCCAGTGCATATATGTCTGAGACTAGCTGTTTGTTAAGAATACTTCTAATTACGGTCATCACTGCATGTTGAGAAACCATATTCCGATGTGGAAGACGATTTCAAAAGGATTACTTCGACTCACTGTTCCCCATACCTCAAAGTAGATTGTTACAAAAATCTCCTAAAAATCATACCTTTCACTCTGATTTGCCTTCTCCCTCTATATGAAGAACTGATTTCTGATGTGTTGAGCAATAGTCACTCACTCCATTTAGAACTGACCAACTTTCTGTAAGAGGTCGTGTCCCATGAACTTTCAAATTAGCATGTCTGAGAGGCTTCTAAATTCCAGGAACAAGTCAGCGAGACATGGAGCATGCATACCCAGTTGCAGTCCCTCGAAAATGAAACATAACTTACAGTTCTGAATGTAAAATAATAACCACCCTACAGGGTTTAGTATCAAGGGAATATTTGTGTTTTTTGAAGGAGAGGGGAAGGGAGTCCTTTTATTCAGACTAAATTCCAGACAGAAATAAACCATTCGGAAACAGGGACTGATTGTGCTGACAAATTGAAGACTATTTGAGCCGGGTTGTTATAGAAAGCTGACCTATGTTTGATGCAAGAAACCTGTGATCATGAATTGTATCCACTGTAAAACCCTGATCAAGTTTCTTGTGTGAACCATGCCTGTACTCGTGGTTTCCTCACTGTGGTAAACGTCTTAGACCTGCATCACATTTGCTCTTCTTCCACATCAAACAGACAAACTGAAAAAATGACTTAAATTCTGTTCAAAGCTATGTTAAACCAAACTCACTCCCAAAGTCACCCCAAACAGAATAACGTTGCAAAAAGGGAAATTATCTCGTTTCACATAGGCCATTTTGACTTACTTTTTTACGGTTGCCAAGACTCAGAGTTACTACAAGTCAATGAATTTGAATATGTAGATGACAGAAAACCTTTTTAAAGCTCCTGAGGCATGTATTAACAATGTTTGAAATCAACATGATGGAGGAAGGTGCTGGGGTCATAGGGGTTAGCGGGGTCACGGGTGGCCCAGTTGTCTAAGGCGCCGTGATTCGCTGTCTCTTGGGCACGCCAGAAAGCTATGATTGTGGGTTCGAATCCCGGCTTGCCCTGTTTATGTTTCTAGGTTTGTCAGCAACATGGCAACAGCTGGAATATTGCTGAGTGCATCGTTTTGTTTAATTTGTGATGAGGTGTATAAGATCATGTGAGGTGAAATGGGGTTAAACTTTGCATTCAAGATTATTGCACATACATAGTAACATGCATGTGTGTCTGTCTGTGTGATTGCTTGGACTAGTCCAACTAATGCAAACTTTATGGTGTGGGCCCACTGAGATACCATGCCACAGTTTAACATGGATACACTACTCTGACATGTGCCATGTCTATACTGACTCCAAGCCAACCAGTCCTTGTTTTATTCCCATAATGTCAAGCTCCAGGCAGGGTAACAACGAGTACCATCTTATGCTCTTTGGTATGATGTTGCTAAGGATTGAACCCCTTGACAGACCTCCTGATAACTTTTTGAGCAATTGAGTTTTCTATTTTAACTGGGTTATTACATTTTTCATTTGGTAACCAATATTTCTTCCCTCAAGAATAGGGGCCTGTGAAGTTCAGCCATGTTTTCATGTTGCAGGCGGTGAGCATAAAGGAAACCAGCTGTGGGGCATCTCTCACAATGAGGCTCACTGTGGTTGCGTGTAACTATTTCAAGAAGTATGTACAGCGAGAGATTGCAAAAGCAACCGGTGTAACAGTTAGAAAACCTTTCCAGGGTTTTCGAGACATTCGTAAAAAGAAATGGTATTATGATGAAAACCGACCATGGACATCTGCAGCCAAAGAAACTAACATATCTCTCAGACGTCCTCCACATGTCGTAGTACAACCCATATCCAAAAAGGACTGGACACTTTTCAAAGGAGACAGGGTGAGTAAAAATATTAGTTTTTATGTTTTAGTTAATGTAACATAACTGGATATTACTCCGGTATAGAATGTCTCCTGTAGTCTTACATGTCCTAAGATGCGATGTAATGGATGGGGTGGTCCGGATCAGTGACCTGATTCATTGCATGTCATCGTGGGGGCCGTGTGGCCCAGTGTCTAAGGTGCCGCAATATGTTGTGCAGAGTTACGTCCCTTGGACACGCCAGAAACCTATGGTTGTGGGTTCGAATCCCGATTCGCCCCGATTATGTTTCTAGGTTTGTCAGCACCATACCCGTGCTAGTGGGTTTCACCGAAGTGGTAAACGTCTGAGACCTGCATCACTTCGGGCTTTCCTCCCACATTAAGCTGACACGCCTTGATATAACTGGAATACTGTTAAAAGGGGCGTTAAACCCAACTCACTCACTCACGCATGTCATCGTACACTGACTTAGGATGTTGCTCGTCATTTCAACCACTGGTTATTCTGACCCAGACTTGTTTAATCACAAGCCACCATGACACAGCTGCAATACTGCAGACTGAGGTGTTAAACAACAAATAAATACCGTATTCGACGTAATAAGTGCCCAGGGCTCTCTCAAAATTAGAAATGGGGGTGCTTATTAGAATATTATTTTGGTGAAAAAAAAACATTTGTAAGAATTGTAAATTTTGTCTTTAGGCGTACACAGAAAACGATCGCTCTCAGTATTTTATCCCTTTAGCAAATATTGACGTGGGCACTTATTAGGGAGGGGCGCTTATTACGTTGACATTGTAAACATTGTTTTCCATGGCTATGATTGAAGGGAAGGGAAAATCTGCCCCTAATTTCTTGGCTTGTCATTACCTGGACAGTGTTATAATTAATTGTAATACACAGCCTGTCTGTGCAAGACTCAATTATATACAGGCCCCTGGATATAGGTGGAATGTCACTGACTGTGGCGTAAAACAACAAACAAGATACAACTAGATAAAAGAGAAACAAGTAGCCCTGCAGCCTGTGCAGGTTGCCCCTGGCCTCAGGACCAGGGGTTTTATGGCTGTGTCTGGCCTGGATCCTGTTGTGTAGTTGCTTTACTGAGGAAAGTTAATGTACATAGTACATGTACAAAAGCGTGTGTCCAGACATGAATCATTTCCACAAGACTGACAAGAGAGGATCAAGTGCAAGCATCAAGTACAAGAAGACAATGATCCCTCCCCTTCCTGACTTTCGCCTTCATCATCAGTTCCTGACAACAGCATCACTCACTCATATCAGTACTAACACTATTGACCTGATGTTGGATGGATGCATGTCGTCCACTTCCTCATCTCTTCTTATATACTACTCAAAAGAAGCTAAGGATCACCCGATTCTTTCATATTGGTAATGTTAATCGGTCATGGCATGAGAGATTAACTATAGTAATATGAAAGAATAAGGTGATCCTTAACTTCTTTTGAGTAGTATACTTTTCAGCTTTCTAATGTTCCCAATAGACAGTACTTTGTTATTGTGACAAGGAATAAAGACTTGATCAATGTTGATTGGGTTGAATGGACCTGACTCTGGAAGACCATAATGTAATTCCCAGAAATTAGGTTTGAGGATGTTTTCAGTTGCTAGTGCACACCATACACAAGGAAATGTGTTACTATTTGGGATAACTCATGATCTGCAGGTATTTTTGTACTCCAAACCTACTCAAACTGACCATGCTGACAGAAGGTTGATGTGACCATTGTCACTCCTAGCATGGCAATATTCTGGATAACCGAGTTAGATTATCAGTCTGTAACTTCGTATTGTGATTATATCACTTGATTCATTGCTATGAGCTTTAGATTAAATACTTTGAACAGTATACATGATCTACATGATGTTCAGCAATTATTACAACAATAAATATTTTAATAGGTGCAATATTAGTTATAAATAAAACTTAATATCAGAAAACTCAGGTTTTACCATCAAATTTCATACCTGATGTATGTTGATAAGCAAGGATTATGACAATTTCATATTAGAGTTACTTCCCTTTGTCTTATGGCAATTCCATTGCCCACATGACTAGAAAGATGGGAGTGTAAAATAATTTTTAATATTGATTCTTGATGCTGGTGAGTTAAAGCAATTTATCATCCAAAACTTACCAGGTTCCCGCAGGAGATGTAGCTTGGTTGAGATCAAGAGATATCTACATTGTAGATATTGCTGAAATGAAATTGCATCACAATGCTGGCCATTAGACATCATTGGTTACCATGACGTAACAATCAAATGACATGACTAATGGCTCTGCTACTAAAGCTGTTAGCAGTACTTTTTACACTTAAGACGCTGCTTATTACTGTCTTCAAACTGAAAAATTGGAAGAATGATGTTGGATGATAAATAAAATCTCACCCTCGTGTCTTTTGATATGAAATATATCAACACGAGTTTTTCCACTTTTATCAACTTGTGTTGATATATTTCATATCAAAAGACAGGAGGGTGAGATTTTATTTATCATCCAACATCATTCTTCCAATTTTTCAGTTTGAAGACAGTAATAAGCAGTGTCTTAAGTGTAAAAAGCACTGCTAACATTGATATCAAAAGACACTTGGGTGAGATTCTCTATATGACATCACATAATTGTTGAGAACAATATGCAGGGCTTGATTTAATGAGCTTGATTTAGCTGTATAGGTGCATGTTGACATGTAAACATAGTTGCATCGGACAAAACCAGGTTGCACCCAAAAATATTTCTTAATAATAAAATGTCAGATCTCATGACTTTTAGCAATAACTGTTTAGTACAATAGTCCTGTTGCAGTACTTATGAGGCAATGTCATCAATGGCAGCCCTCACATACTGCATAGTGATTATCATTAGTTGGATAATCTAAATATCAGGGATAGATGAAGCTACATTACTGTATATAATCTTGATGTACTCACACTTTGATGATGTCAAGCTCAAGAAAACATGACAATTTACACAGAACACAGGGATTAGTGATGTAGTATGGTGAATAAAGCCAAGAGGTAATGATAGTGTTCAAAGACTTGTGTTGTGTGACAGACATTAATATTAAGTTGCATTTTTCAATAATTGGTTGCACTGGTGCATGTTATAGATGGCTAAACCGAGCCCTGAATATAATATTACCTTATCCATTATTCATTATGTCACAGATGATAACATTTCATCTTAACAGTCGCTTGACTTCAGTGAAGTTTCTTTATGGCGTTGACATAAATACATTATTCTTTTCTACTTTTTAAAACTGACAATGAGTAATATATCATAATATATAGGATAACATACTTGAAAATATAGATTATCTGTCCTGAAAGTGTAATGCTGTAAGTCAGTCACCGACAGTTAGAAACCCCTGAAGATCTGGGGTAGAATAGGTCTTCAGCAACCCAGGCTTTGTCTTAAAGGCGACTATGCTTGTCGAAAGAGGCGACTAACAGGATGGGGTGGTCAGGCTTGCTGACTTGTTTGATGCAGGTCATCATATCCCAATTGCGTAGATCAATGCTCAGGATGTCAATCACTGGACTGTCTGGTCCAGACTCTATTATTTACAGACTGCCGTCATTTAGCTGGAATATTGCTGAGTGCGGCGTTAGAGACCTTCACCATGTATTCACTTATAGAGATAATTTCTTGTAAATCTCTTGAAGATTACTGATTCATCTCAAACTGTTTCACAGTCATACCCATATTCAATTAAATGAATACAGACATTTCTTGTAGTCTTGTGTGTCTTAATTTCTCTTGGCAATGATCACATATGCAATGTGTATCTGACCAAAAATTATCATGCATATGGGCAGATGGTTGTTATAGTTGACTCGTGGCACCCATTGCTTTTCATTAGCGGTTACTAATTATGATGGGGTGGTCAGGCTCGGTGATTGGTTGGTTACGTATATGCTCATAACCCAGTGGCTCAGGATGTTGCTCACAATATCAACCCCTTGTTTGTCCAGTTCAGACTTGAGTATTTACAGGCTACTGTGATGTAAACATGAAGTGACAAGATGAATAAATGTTTACAAAGGGATGAGAGATTGCTTAAACACCAACATTTCACGTTTAATTGCAAAGATGCATAAGGACATCAAGAAAGACATATGAAAAGAGATTGCAATGAATCATCAACATGAACATCAATGAAATGCCAATCAGATCCTCTACCTTGTTTAAATAGTTCTATGATATGACAGGTCATAAGGTCGCTAATATCATTAAGTACCAACCGATCTTTCTAACTACAAAGGCAATACCATGCCACTCTTCATGGCAATGAAAAAATTGGAATGTATTGGCAGAACATTAACCCATGCTTGTCAAACTCTTTCAGTGATGCTCATCATATCAATCACTGGTTTGTCTGAGCCAGATTTGATATGGCTGGATATTGAAATATTGCCGACTGCTGAGTTAAAACACAGCAAACAAAACAAACACATTCACTGTTTTGTTGAAATAATTAATTTACTACGTAATGTCTGCTTCATCTGACAACTATCATACCGTGTTTTAGAGCTGGGACGGGTAACTCAGGTACCCGGGTCGGGTGGGTCCAACAGGACTACCCAGACCCGTGGTTAGTCACGTGATATATTGTTTGATGACAAAAAAATTCTAGAACTCTATGGTTACACTAAAGTCACTAATGTTCGCATTTCTTTCTGACTATGCACCTGTTCCTTCTGATTTTTCATATGTTGAATACAGATATACCTTAATTCAACTTCAGTGTATGAATGACCAGATTGTTTATTGTATCTAAATAAGTTTTGCCAGGGCTGTGCTAAAAATGTTCCCAATTGGACATTTTGAGACATCACCTCAGAGCTACAGCGGGTACCCGGGTAGGGTCGGGTAATAGGGTGGTGGGTACCCGGGTTGTAAATTTGGACTCGTCCCAGCCCTACCGTGTATGTCAGTTAGTTTCTTTATGTTATATCATGTCCAGTGTATCAAGCATTATCATCATAATGTTACCATGATCATGTACTTGCATAAAATAACAATGACTAACATGGTCGGAAATGCATATTTTTTCATCATGTGTGCCACAGTCCATGGTCACTAAGAATTGACTTTCACTTTGTGTGAGTTCATTCGAGTATGAATCTTCATAGAGTGAGGGCCAAACTGTATAAACATGGGAGCTTTTCTCAATGTAAACCCTGAGTTTGAGATTAAAGGTTCTAAATGAACAGAAAGAATGCTTCTGTGTGTTTTGGTGCTAGGGAACTTCCAGGGTTTTCCCCAGGAATGTAGGTAGTCTGTTAGTGTTTACGTCATTTCAAGAAAACGGTCTCGTGAAAAACGTATGAACATCAAATTGTGTCGTTCATACACTTATGACCTTCAATGTTGTGGTCATGTGACCGGTCTCTCATCCAATGGAAAGCTGTATATCGGGTAAACTTCAAATTAAAAAAATATGTGAAGATATTTCAGTGTGCTAACTGGAAATAATAATGTTAACATGTACATGCATAATGTATCATTGGATACTTGCCCACCCTTCACTGTTGCAAATTATATATACTGAACGAAAAATGTGACTATTTTGGGGATATATATGTTGTGTAGACACTATTTCATAAACATATCTCCCAAAATATCCATGACCTCTAACTTTTTTGTTCAATAGACTGTATATGTTTGCCGTGAAAAGCTGGAAAATTGCTGATGTGGTGTAAAACAATATTCATTCATTCATTGATTGTCTCTCAAGTTCGTTTGTGAGAGGAAATGGCATTTTGAGAGAGTTATTCACAGAAACTATCTGATTGGTGATCAGTGCATGATCATGGTTTGAGGTGTGATGTATAACTGAACAACTGATTTGCCTCATAGTCATTGTCAACTAGTGATATATGTGTTTTGAAATTTCTGTCAAGTTCAGAGCTACAATGAATCATGATATATGTCCAGGGGACCTAATTCAGCTGACTTATGTTAAGAATGATCCTGTTAATATAAGTTGGTATTGATTTCTGGACATTTCCCCATTATCACAGATGTTTCTAAACCCCACTTACACCGTGAACACAATCCTATATGTCAGATTGACCCCAGGCATATAGCTTTCATGAGAGGTCAGGTGGGAAGGACGGCTTTATTTAGCCAAACCTTTCAGCTTTCGCATTGCCACTGGCATTACATTGGGGAACTAGCAGGGGAGAACTTGCCTCAGGACAAATAGATCTGTGAGCTTCAGTCCTCTGACCTATTTCTGGGAGTAGCCCTGCCCATTTACTGAGGCTCCACAGGGGTGGGTCGGAAACTTGACCTAGAAACCAAGACAATTAGTATTGATGTTTTTGGCATGTTGCCAGTGGGTGTGTGATCAGAATAATTATTTTACACATGGTATTTTTTGTTTATGATGTGGGAATTGAAGATGTTATATTATTTGACTTGATATTGTAACCATCTGGTAAAAAACCCTGAAATATCTTATGTTGTTTTTTGGGGGGAAGATTATTTTAAAATGTTATATATTTTTTATATGCCAGACCTGATTCCGGTGTTTGTTGTTAAATGCTGTACTCAGCAATATTCCTGGTATGTGGGGGCAATCAGTAAATAATTGAATCTGGACCAGAAAATCCAGTGATAGGTATTGAGCCACAGTCGACATCGTCAGGGTATGCTGACACTCTGTCAGAACCATGTCACCTAGCCTGACCACTCAATCCATTAAATCGCCTCTCACAACCAGCATTAGTTGTTGGGGAGCAGTTCTTACCTGGAGCCCCCACGGATTATATCAAGCTTAACTGACAGTGTATTATTTTTGTATTGTTATTATATTATTGTTCTCAGTGTTTCTTCCTAGACCTTGAGACAATAGAATGTGCACAAGCTAAACAAGTTTCAGTCAAAGTGTGAATATTAACTTTATTTTTAATTAATAATGTGTCATGTTTATTTGGTTATTTTATTTAAAAAGGTTACCATGACTAATGAGAATGAACTTGTCCCAATGCAGATGTTCCCAGTTAAATATGTGTCATTCCTATCTTGATAAATTAGATGCAGGTGAACATCGTAATTATTTATAACACAAGAAGAGAGGCCCTCAGCCCCAGGTTACTGATGACAGGAAGTGATCAGCGTCATGGCTGAATGTGTGTCTCTGTGTGTGTATATATGTATATATATCCGACATTTGGGGTTCATTATAGTCTTTATACAGCTCTTGGAAGACTGGTTGGCGCCAGTGGCACTGTTTTCCTGTAGTCCCCTGTAGGTTTGATTTCTATAGTACTCCCTGATTTGTATATTTGTTTATAATATCGCTTCAGGTCATTGATTTGACCCCTTATTACCTGACGCTACCCAGGTACCCACTGCAGGTCTCAAGAGTTGGGAATAAAATGGCTGACTGGGAATTGTTTTACCGCAGCCCTGACAAAAAGCTATTGAGATGCATGTATCAAACAATCAGATCATGTGTACACTGAAGTTGACTGAAGCTTTATCTTTACTCAAACATATACAAGTCACCCTGGTCAAGGGAATGTGTGCATCATCAGAAAGAATTGCAAACATTAGGCTCTTGTAGTGTTACCACTGAGCTATAGTGAGATTTTGTCATAAAACAAAATATCACATGACTAACCACAGGTCTGGGTAGGACTGTGGGTACCTGGGTCCTACTCAGGACCCACCCGATCCGAGTACCTGAGTTACCTGTCCCAGCCCTGCATTGAATAGTTTCAGTTCTTGTTTCACGGGTCTTTTGTTCTGCTCAGCAAGTTAAAGGTAGGTACTTGGTGCTACCCTGACTGTCACTCGACACTTGAAGGGATAAAATGAGGATTGGGTGCATCAGACCAAACAGCAACCGGTGCACCCATGTTCTGAAACAAAGTTCTTTAGATGATAATGAAAGATAGGAAGACAAACCATTTTGCCACTGGCTGCAAGAAAATGTAACTCACCAGTGAACATTTAGATGTGCCTTGCTTGTCACAGGAACTCACCGATGAACATGTGGTGGTCACATGTGGTGGTAGTTGTGCCCTGATGTCTGCATTAGTCTTTTAGTTACAGGGTGCCATGCTATAGCAGGACCATTGCTTGCTGTGACAGTATACAACACACTCACTCACTCTCACTCACTCACTCTCACTCACTCACTCACTCACTCACTCACTCACCCACCCACCCACTCACTCACTCACAAACATCAATCAGATAACTTTTTTGTGTTGACATAGCACTTTGTATGGAATATGAAATAAAAGAGTCTATGTCAACACAAAAAGGTTATCTGATTGATGTTTGTTAGGGAGTGAGTGAGTGCTCAACAACAGATTCTCCCTTTCATTATCACTGCTGTTATTTGTATCCATCAACAGTCACAATATTACAGAGACAGTATATTTGCAATATGAAAAATTTATGAAATATAATTATCCCACCTTACTTTTTCTAAAAAGAAATTGTTGAAAATGAAATACTTAATTCATTGTGACCTTAGGTTTGTGGTATGTGTGTCAGTTTGTAAAGGAGACATTGTGCTTTAGAGGAGCTTGACACACATTTATCAAGGGATTGGCATCATCTAGCACAAGTATGTCTTTCTCTCATCAGTGAAGAACAAAAAATACATAAATCATCGCAGGTATCCCATTACGTAGATTGAATCACTGGATTGTCTAGTCGATACTTGATTATTTACAGGCCGCCATCATTACTGCTAGAGATAGAGAGAGACAGAGAGACAGAGATGCATTAGGGTGTGAGTGCAAATATGCACATTGAGCTTCATGGGGATTGTAGGGGCACAGGTGGCCCAGTCGTCTAAGGCGCCGCGATTCGCTGTGCAGAGTTGCGTCCCTTGGGCAGGCCAGAAACCTATGGTTGTAAGTTCGAATCCCGGTTCGCCCCGATTATGTTTCTAGGTTTGTCAGCACCATACCCGTGCTAGTGGGTTTCACCGAAGTGGTAAACGTCTGAGACCTGCATCACTTCGGGCTTTCCTCACACATTAAGCTGAGATGCCACAATGTAACTGGAATACTGTTAAAAGCGGTGTTAAACCCAATTCACTCACTCACACACTCATGGGGATTGTTCAAAAGTAGAAGTGAGCGGTGAGCATTATATTGGAGGAACTGGTATGCAACTAAAAGGCTGAATGATCGTACACAGTGAACAAATCTGATATCTAAATGTATGTTACATAAAGACATTGATGAATGCGTGAGTGGCCATATTACTGTCTTTCCCTTATATTCATTGTTTAACAATGATTTCAGAACAGATGTTCGTTAGGCTTTTGAAACCTAACCTCAATTCTAAAGTATAATATTCAAAACTTTCCTATATATTTCTATGTTTATTTGTGCACACACACCACAATGTATTTGCTACTCACGCTCTTGTCACGGAATTCTGACATCGAAGGCATTAAGATGTCAAGCCATAATGTCTGTCGCCTATGACTATGTTTTACGTCTCCCTCTATTGTCACTAACTGTAAAAGCATAGGCATCATGACATCACAAATACTGCCGTTGTGCCTCGCCTATGACTACATTGAAATTTTCATTACACCTGAAGAGCCGGTGAGCGGCGGAAGATCTTGTGTGCTTAAAGGAGTTTTGATATATCTGTATATGTTGTTTTTGTATTCAGTGCTTATACACCTAAAGAGATCACTTGTTGAGCTGAGCTTATGCGCCATGTGACACGCTCATACCAGTACTGAGTTTCGTCCTGGCAAGTCCTACATTAATTCTTAGCCATAAGTTGTTACATTCTTAACGACAAGATCATGCTTGACAAGGCTTCAAACAGGTCATGTGGTTCAGATCACCCTGTGCGTGACAAGGCTTCAAACGGGTCATGTGGTTCAGATCACCCTGTGCTTGACAAGGCTTCAAACAGGTCCTGTGCCTCAGATCATCCTGTGCCTCAGATCATCCTGTGCCTAACAAAGCTTCAAACAGGCCCTGTGTTTCAGATCACGCTGTGCGTGACAAGGCTTCAAACAGGCCCTGTGCCTCAGATCACCCTGTGCCTAACAAGGCTTCAAACAGGCCCTGTGCCTCAGATCACCCTGTGCCTAACAAAGCTTCAAACAGGCCCTGTGCCTCAGATCATCCTGTGCCTAACAAGGCTTCAAACAGGACCTGTGCCTCAGATCACCCTGTGAGTGACAAGGCTTCAAACAGGCCCTGTGCCTCAGATCACCCTATGAGTGACAAGGCTTCAAACAGGACCTGTGCCTCAGATCACCCTGTAAGTGACAAGGCTTCAAACAGGACCTGTGCTTCAGATCACCCTGTGCGTGACAAGGCTTCAGACAGGCCCTGTGCCTCAGATCACCCTATGAGTGACAAGGCTTCAAACAGGACCTGTGCCTCAGATCACCCTGTAAGTGACAAGGCTTCAAACAGGACCTGTGCTTCAGATCACCCTGTGAGTGACAAGGCTTCAAACAGGCCCTGTGCCTCAGATCACCCTGTGAGTGACAAGGCTTCAAACAGGCCCTGTGCCTCAGATCACCCTGTAAGTGACAAGGCTTCAAACAGGTCCTGTGCTTCAGATCACCCTGTGCGTGACAAGGCTTCAAACAGGACATGTGCCTTAGATCACCCTGTAAGTGACAAGGCTTCAAACAGGCCCTGTGCTTCAGATCACCCTGTGCGTGACAAGGCTTCAAACAGGACCTGTGCCTCAGATCACCCTGTGAGTGACAAGGCTCCAAACAGGCCCTGTGCCTCAGATCACCCTGTGCGTGACAAGGCTCCAAACAGGCCCTGTGCCTCAGATCACCCTGTGAGTGACAAGGCTTCAAACAGGACCTGTGCCTCAGATCATCCTGTGCCTAACAAGGCTTCAAACAGGCCCTGTGCTTCAGATCACCCTGTGAGTGACAAGGCTTCAAACAGGCCCTGTGCCTCAGATCACCCTGTAAGTGACAAGGCTTCAAACAGGACCTGTGCTTCAGATCACCCTGTAAGTGACAAGGCTTCAAACAGGTCCTGTGCTTCAGATCACCCTGTGCTTGACAAGGCTTCAAACAGGACCTGTGCTTCAGATCACCCTGTGAGTAACAAGGCTTCAAACAGGTCCTGTTGTTCAGATCACCATATTTTGGGATGAAACCTGTTCCAAATCTTTTTACATTTCCAAGTTAATGTTGATTTAGTTAAATATGTAATTTGCCAACTGGTAACCTCACCATGTTTGAAGTGCATGTAATCAAAATCCATACGTATGTATGTATATTCCATTTTTGTGTGCAAAATACTTGATATAGTTATAGTTTGAATTTGGTAGACTTTCAGTGAGTTACTTAAGCCATAAGTCTGAAGCCTGAGTGTCGTACAACATCTTCATGTCTGTAGATCACATTATACTACCACATTTATACTAAAATATGCTGAAAATAATGTGAAACATGTCCTGACAGTCGACTCAAAAGGTTCTGGTACAGACTGGATTAATGGAATAAAATCAGTGGATTAGTCGCAATGATGTGTTAAAAAATATAAACTTTATCGTTTATGGTTAGTAAAAAAAATTTGATAGTTGAAAAAGATGTTCTGTTGAGAATTCTGTTGTTGTGATAAATCATAAAAAAACACTTGAAGTTTTAAATTATATAAATATCAATAATTATCTTTCTTTTCCTCAGAATTGTTAAATATAATGTATATCAGTTTTAATCTCATGTGAAACAACAATCACATATGCAATTTGAACAAGGTTAAAAAATAGGATAGCATCATCATTTATTCAGCTCAAACAAAATAACGTTGAAGGCTAAAACAGAACTGCTGTGAAAGGGTTAAATGTGCGTGACATCAGTGTGTATACAAATTTATGCTTGATTTATGATAATGTAGGTAGTGGGGTCTTCTCCTAGCAACCCTCATTGATACAAGCACAATGTGGGTCACATGACATGCATGATGCAAACTCTGTGAGAATGGGCATGTTGGCGGCATGTGTGACACACTTTCCAATAATCCAAGGAATAGCTCAGCTGGCAAAGAGCCAAGCCGTCCCAGGCTCAAAAACTAACTAGGCCTCATCTAAATGTAGGTTACGTCAAACTTGTAGGATAGCAGGTAGGAGCTGGAGGAAGCACTGAGATTTTAGGACAGATTTCAGGCTGGATTTGTACTCTTGGACACTGCCAGTGGAGATGAGGAAAGTGTGTATTGATGGGGATGGAGTGAAATGGACTAGTTCCCTCAGCAGCTTCTGTCGTGGGACCATGTAACACAAGATGCTTGAAGGCTGAGGTTGGAGGGGGAGGGAGCAGCACTGGCCTACTTCAGGTGGCGGTTGTCTTTTTCTGTCACAGACTTTTAAATGATTTTGTTTGATTACCCTCCAAGTCAACAGATGGCTTGTGAAAATTTGAGTGACAGAAGACACCCACCAGCTGAAGGCAGCGATATGCAGGACGAGTGGATTTGGTTGGAGCTTCGCCACAGATCTTTTTATCAAACAGCTGAGATTTGCTGAAATGAAGGTGAGAATTGTTTGATATCAGTTAATTATTCGAGTAAAAATGCTGTGTGTAGTTTGTAAGGATTGCTGTTTGGTTATTGAGTGTTGAGTATTTTGTGTTTGAAAATATTTTCTTACAGATTATTTACTGTTTTAGCCATTAAAACAACTACTTGTTGCTTGTCCTATATGATGCTCAAACCAGGATTTGATACAACAGTAACAGAAAATGTATCCATTTTGACATATTTGATGATTCTATATGACACTGACGTCCAGGGGGATTTATGTACAGTGTGATCTGAATTGAGGCCAGAAACAGGTTGTGGTTCAGCATTACCAAGCCTACCATTGATCTCCCGGCAAATCAATACTGTGAGTGCTGTAAATGAGGTCACCTCGCCCACAGCCCAGAAATAGGTCAACAGGTCATATTGTACTCGCTGGTGAAGAATCAGGTCAGCCCTCACTCGGCCTGCTTGGTTATATATAGTGGAGGTACTACACTGGTACCTGTGCACTCAAGCTTCTGATTTGTGAACACCTTCCATTATCAGGGCTGCTTTTATTAGTCTTATCCTGCTTATGTTGGTTGTAGGCTTGTGAATGTTTTGGATTAGTGAAAAGAAATTGATTTTAGTGACCAAAGATTTAGCTAGGCCGGCTTAGAGGTCGATATACCACGCAGAGTCTGCAGCAAATGTCAGCAAAAAGTTCGAGTTGGAATTAGAATTTTCCCAATTCATCCTGTTATAGTTACAACTAATGTTATGGCTTCGTAGAGGTGGCTTAATGTATTTCACTGATAAACTTGATAACAGGACCAACAAAGAGGAAGAAGATTAAATGCTCGGTTAAATAATTGCATTGAAAGCAATGTTCAATGATAAAAATATGTCTGAATTCATAAAAAATGAACTTTTTACAAATTCTAATTTTGAAAAAAAATATGATTTTTCCCAAATTGGTTGCCAAGGGCACTTACTTTGGAATCCCTACATGCAGAACAATTTTCAGAGAGAGGTGCTAAGGTGCTATTTATAGTGCTGACATCTCATTTTAGTGTCAGAATTTTGCAGCATTTGAAAGGAGTTCTGATGAAAATGGATGCATTGTCAGTTCTGAGTGTCGGTCTGTTTCTAGTATGTCTGTGGTA
The DNA here is from genome assembly GCF_022045235.1 of Haliotis cracherodii. Taxonomy (NCBI): domain Eukaryota; kingdom Metazoa; phylum Mollusca; class Gastropoda; order Lepetellida; family Haliotidae; genus Haliotis; species Haliotis cracherodii. The sequence goes on from NW_027266264.1 coordinate 57,577,971, forward strand.
TAACATATGGTTACTAAAGGTGATTTAAAAAAATGTTCAGACACAATGGCTAATAAGACACTGTTACAATACTATTATATATTGAAGTATTCTAAATCAAGCATGAAAGTTGAAGGGTCCTTGACATCGCCCCTTGTTAAAACTTAAAATTCTCGTGGTCCGTTTAATTACCGAGGCACAATCCTCACTGATCCCCCTTTTATAACAGAGCTCCTGCAGTAGTCGAATCGTTATTGGAATAGAATTGAGATAGTGGTATGACTCCCCTTTCCTTCCTACAAAACATAAGTCCTGACTCCTCAGTGTTCTATGTTCAGATAGACAGACTGAATATATTGTGTATCATATTTCCCCCAAAACATAGCTGTGTAGAAGGGGGTGCGCATTATTCAGGTCATAATGAGTATGATGTTTTTTCCCCCCAACGCAAAGACATTACCGTGAGCACGTAACACCAGAAATAATCGGAAATAGTTTTTTTCCAAAATGCTGAATCCACTGGAGGGGGCTACGCATCATACTCAAGAAAATATGCTACATTAGGCCCATAATACAAACAAAAGGCCGAAAAGGACGATTAAATGTACACAGTGAATAATTGGCTGGAGTATAATACGCTTTAAGTTACAGTGATAGATGTTTTACTTCTTATCTTTAGCACTTGGCAAATGAATTGACTAAAATGTTTAATATCATGGAGATTGTCGGTTGACAGTCTACAAAAGTCTCAGTTGTTGGTGGATTGATGAGATGATTGACCAGACATTCCATGTAGGATGGGAATGCCTGTCACCTATCAGTAGTACCTGATGTTCATCTTCAACATGATCAAGGCCTCTATAAGGCTCTCGCATGGGGAGACTAAATACAAGTGTTTGTCATATGGAATCTTTCTATGGGGCCACATTCAACTGCAAGCTTGGCAAGACAGAGGCACAAGCTACCCAGGTTTCTAAGGCATTTACATAAGTCAAGAGTCTAAGTCAAGAAAAATTCAGTTCAGTTCAGTAAGTGCATCTAATAATTGTCTGTATAATGATACTAAATTCTACATATTGGTGAAAAGAATTGATGATTAAATCATCTTGTCATTGGTGAACTGCATATTGGCCATGGCTGAAATCATTTGAGTGCTAGTATTCTTAACCAGTTCTGAATAAAACTGACAGAAAATGGAAATATATTAAACATTTTTGTCTCATTCAAGGACCAAAGCTACAAACTCGGAGGACTAGTGAAAAAATGTTTCCCTTTTAAAGGAATTTCTAAGGCTGCCATAATGTATGCCACATAACTGTTGCGTGTTCTTTGACATATTTCTGCAATTAGAGTGAGTTTCAATCAGCGAGCACCTGAGTCCTCTGTAACGGACCCGTGCCATGCTGAAACCAACTCGGCCACGAGTACTTGGAGTACCGGTAGCCAGTAGTGCTGTGTAATCAATATTTATCTCCCATTAACCCAGATGTTATCAGGGACTCTGCATGACTGTAGAAATATCCATAAGCCAGAGACATTTCATTTTCTGATTACTGTGACCTATATCTCAAGGGCTCGTGCTATCTTAATGAGATTATATATATATATATAATCTCATTAAGATATTAATATATATACATATATATAGCTAGCTTCTAGCTGCATTTATTCATATACCCGTAAACATAGAAGAAATTTATCCTTCCAGCATAGTTTTTGCCTGTTAATCTAAAATATCTTCATCAGTATGCCTCATGAACTATTTCACTGACATCCTGAATACCAGCAGACAAGAATTATCCCCCTTGCATACATCCCGATATGCTCTGTTAAGTTCTTTAAGCTGCACTTGATCAGATAGGTGTTCAGTTTATAGTATCATATTATTCATATCATTGTATGACTATGCTTGTTTCTAACAGGCGACTAACGGGATCAGGTGCTCAGGTCGCTGACATGGTTGATGCATGTCATCGATCCCAATTGCATGATATTAATCACTGGATTATCTGGTCCAGACTCGGTTATTTACAGACCGCCGTCACATACCGGTAGCTGGAATATTGCTGAGTGCGGCGTTAAACAGCAAACCAAACCAAACCAATGTATTAGCCTTGGTGAGATGTGAAACATTCCCCAGAGGGGAATATGAAATTTATATCCTACCCGTCAGCGGAGTACTAGTCCATTCAGAAACCAATCAGAAATGAGTATCTTAATACAAAGTAAGATAAGGGCCTATCTGATTACTCTTACGCATGATGTTTGTATCGTGTGCATATTGCCATTTATAGGACATCCATTGGACATACTGCTTTCAAATTTGTTGATGTTCAAAAGATCCATCTTAACAATATATTTCACTCAGAACAAGTAAAAGAAAGCCAAGTGTTCAAAACCCACCACCCATGACAGATTAACTGCAGTCATATGAAAAACTTGTGTTCTTATTTTTTGGGGAGTAGTACTGTGTATCAATATTGACACACTAACTCTGTTTAGGAAGACAAATCTTATCCAAAGCTCTCCAACCCCTTGACCCTAATGTCCACTGCGATATATAAGGCCACACTTTTTTTTTTTATGTTTCACGGATTTATTCCAGCTTTTCCACACACGGTCGGTTGAAATAGAAATAAGAAGAAATGGCAATCATTTATTTATTTATATGAAAGTCATTCTGCCATGGAGTTAAAACTGCAGGTGCCTCTTGAAACACGGGTAGTTTTGTAGACACGTAATCTATGTATAACATTTTGTATTGTATAAGAGGGTCTATATAACAAGCGGGACATACAATAAAAATAAATATTTTTATGTTTAATTAATTTCTTAGACATAGACCGACTGTTTTTCAGTAGGGATGGAAGGCCCGTGAAATGAAAAATAATAAATGTGTGGTCTAAAGGAAACATTGAAGGTTTCAAGTAGGGTTCCTACAGGTTGTGCCCTAGGTCATTGTGAATGTGTCGCCGCGACATCATGGATGGATGCTCATGCTGATGGTTTGCCTGACGAAATTGTTAACAGTGATGAGACAGCTAACTATTTCCGAAGTTGTTATTAAAAATGTCAGTCCATGAAACTTTTCCAACAGTCTCGGTTCCGAAACGCTAACAGGTAGACATAATGATTATTCTTATTATTAGTAGTATCACTTGCTTTCTGTGCTTTGAAAGATGAGAGTGTTATCTCCTTGAATACTCCTTCCATTTTGCACAGAATACTCTGAAACTAGTTGCTTTTAAGACCGGAAAAGACTCGACAGTATATCAGGCAATATGTTAATGGTAACAAAACTTGTGCTCCTGTTTACAGGTCTTAAGCACTATATCCATTTCACCAAGGTGGTAAACGTCTAAATCATGCTTCAGGCTTTCCTCCCACATCAAGCTGACACGCTGTAGTAGAACTGCAATACTGTTCGAAGCCATGTTCATTGGGTTAATGTGAACTGACTCTCATTGGGTATACACTACTGTGTTGACATGGTCCTAGCTACCATGGTCTATATTGATCCCAGCCCTGAAATATGATGCTTTGGTTCAGGGGATAGTGTGTCAATCTCATTTGCTCGCTGGTAGTAAAGATCTGTTATACAGGTTTGCAGTTAACAAGCCAGGAAAACATCGGGTTTAACTGTTGTCATTTCTGTAAAACAGTCAAGTTGTTAAACAAGCTCTCCTCCTCACACAGATTTAGATGATAATAAAAAAGTAAAAGACTATTTAAGGAATATAAAGTGACCCCCTCAACTTCGGTGGAACTATAAGTTAGCCCCTTGAAGATCTGGGTTACAACTGGTCTTCAGCAACCCATGCTTGTCGTAAGAGGCAACTTAATAAATGGCATCAGGTGGTCAGGATCACTGACTGGGTTGATGCATATCATTGTATCCGAATTGCATAGATCGATGCTCATGATGTTGATCACTGGATTGTTTGGTCCAGACTCGACTGTATATAGACCACCATCATATAGCTGGAATATTGCTGAGTGTGGCTTTAAGTTTCAAAAACACACTTGAAGTTTGTCCAGTTTGTTCTTAAGGAAAGGGTCGTGGAGAATGATGATCACGCAGAATGCCGGTCTTGACAACCTAGCAAGAACATCTTAATGCTGATTGCAACGCCATCTGTATCATTACTTTGGATTAGGATAATCTGACATGTCATTCTTATAAACATGTTAAATATACTATGTATACACTAGACATATTATCATGATTATGAGAATCAGTTTGGTGTATCACGGAATATCCCTATCAAAAGTTGAGAAGTGGGATATATTTATTATCAAGTAATGTGAAAATGGTAAATGTCACAGAGTTTCATGTCAAGGGTATTTTGATTTCCAGGGGCAAAGTGGTCTTTTCATGTTGTGTGGGTGTACGTGACTCATGACATGTCTCAGAGATAAGTCAGAATAGCTGATGATAAGGCAGAACAGATGTTTACTGATTACATCAACTGTCATGATTGTAATTTTCTTTTATCATGATAAATCTTTTATATGCACAACTCATTGAAATGAGATCTGAGTTCTCGCTGCCACTAAACAAAGATCTGAGAACATACCATTACGGGTCAAGTCAGAACGACCTTCAGCAAACTTTGACCGACCACTGAAATGACTAACAAGAAATCGACATCAGCCTATTAGAAAGCAGCTTTCATGAGCTATATGGCACTCGTTTTAACCTGGCGACTTCCATTTCAGACTACACTTGAAAAATATGTTGACACAGTTCTCGATTATAATTTTGAAAACTGAACGAACTAACATTCCGGAATGTCTGATATATGGTTGAGATTGTATGGCAGTGCTACCCACATACTGTGCAAAACCTCCTCCATTCAAATGTTTATCCCACAGAAGTGGGAGATAGGCGATAATTTTGACGGAATCAGTCATACGGCCCGTAACTTTCGTTATACCCTGTGTCGACAAGCGACTTGTTTGACTTGATAAGTGACACTTTGATTGGTCGGATGAAAGGTCGCTCTGATGTGACCCATAATGGAATGTCCTCAGATCTTTGTTTAGCAATAGCAAGAACTAAGATCTGATTTTAATGAGCTTGGTTATATGACAAGCTACGTAATGATAGGTTAACAACCAATAATATACTGAACAATAAAAATTTAAGAATCTTGAATATTTTGGGGGATATTTTTATGAAATGATGTGCTCAGTCTAATATTGTGTATATTTCAACCGCATCACCAGTAGAAAATATGTGTTTACATGTGATGGCTATTTCCTGCGTAGTTTACGAGAAAATACACACAGTAATCTTATGTTTTGTATGTAAACCAATGCCTAGCAGAACAGGAAATACAATTTAAATGGTAAATCATCATGTCTTGTGATATTTCATCTCTAATTTCTCATTTTGGATCAATTTTGGTTTGTTACCTGAAATCGATGAAGGGATAGGGTGTAGTTTTGTCTGCGCATAATATGATGTTGACTGACAGCTCCCATGCACCTGTGCCGCTCGTGTATCAACAACAAACAGCTCTGTGTTGCTGCACCTCTTTAATTTATATCAGACTTTATATCCTTTGTTATTATATCCAGCCTCAGGTTGGAATGTCCTGCAAGAAGAATCTACCTTTTTCGAAAATATCCGATTGGCAAGTTTTAAAATGTCCAGTTTGCCCTTGTCAAATCATACATTTTGCAATCACAGACCAGTTTCTAGATCCCTGGTCAGTAGTTGTCTTGTTTTCAAAATTGTATGTACATTCATCAAATCAAATCTGTAACTATGGTAATACTGTGATCGAAGTGTGGGAAGCCATGTACTCCATAACCCTTTGAGCTCTTGTGACTATGCAGTTTGTTGCTGATAACCCAGATACGGTACGTGCCTCTGTATCTTGATGGCTGGAAATAGTAACAGTATCGACTGCTCTATTGATCAGAACACTATTGATTCACCACTCTCAAGCCTTAATCAAACATGGTGAATAGTGGAGGCGAGTCCAGGTAATGCTTTAATGGTGGCTTAGCACATGTTGATGGCAGCCTGAGTTTGTGAAGTGTCTAAAGACAGATTGCTGGCAGACCAGTTAGACCAGGTCTCCATGGGTATTGCCTGGTGGTGACTTTAGTGGGGCAGGTATTACAGAGAAATTCTCACCTTATTGATCATACAGTTATCTTAGGGCCATAGTTTACTGTGCAGGGTTTCGTCTCTTAGAAGTGCTGGACACTTATAGTCATGGGTTCGAATTCCAGATTTGCCCTGATTGTGTTTCTTGGTTTGTCAGCACCATACCCATGCCCCTAAATTTCACCAAGAATATCCATGCCATTGATCAGTTCAAGCTTAATGTTCACGTCTAGCTGACAGGCCATGATATCACTGAAATACTGTTCAAACTGCAGTTTAACTCACTCACTCTTTTGACCGCAACTTTATGTGACCAGTTGAGCTTGGGGGGTGAGGTGAGGTGAGGTGAAATAGGGTTTAAGGTTGCAGTCAAGATTATTGCGCCTATATCGTGACATGCATGCATGTGTGTGTGTGTGTGTGTGTTTGTGTGTTTGTGGCTGCTATGTACTTGTCTAGACTAATGTCAAGTTTATAGTGCTAGCCCACTGAGATGCCATGCCGTAGTTTAACATGAATACCCCACTCAGATACAGTATACTGACTCCGAGCCTATAAGTCCTTGTTTAAACCCCTTAATGCCGAGCACCAGGCAGGGTACTAACAAGTACTAACTTTTAAATTCTTTTGGTGTGATGCTGCCAGGGATCAAAGCAAGGACCTCCACTCTTGGGGCAAACGCTCTACCACTAGAGCCACCTCCATGGTCTTGTGGTAGAGCGTCCGCTCAGAGACGTTAAAAGATGGTACTTGTTGTTACCCTGTCTGGCGCTTGGCATCAAGGGGCTAAAACTCGGAGTCAGTATACTGTGTCTGAGTGGGGTATTCATGTTAAACTGCGGCATGGTATCTCAGTGAGCTAGCACTATTAATCGGCATCAGTCCGGACTAGTACAAGCAGCAACAAACACAAACACACACACGTGCATGCACGTCGCTATGTAAGTGCAATAATCTTGGACGCGAACGTTAAACCCGATTTCACCTCACCTCACCTCTACCACTAGACCATGGAAGCGGTCAGATGAGCTTGGAGCCTTGCTGTGATGATGCTGTTATGTGCTTGCCACTGTCTCAAACCCAATCCCCTCACTCACTGTCCCATTTTCTACACTGGTTTATCACAAGGGCGATTGAGATCCTGTGTTTCTGGCAGACAAGGAATGTCCCCACGTCATATGTATCACAGATGCACCGTGGCCCCACAGCCGTAATCAAAAACATATAGTCCTTCACTAACCCCAACACTGGGTAGAGGACAAACAGAGGTCCTGTCACTCTCACAGCACATTTGACTGATTGTTGAGCCAGTGACAACTTGTTACCTTTCAAGGTAGAGTACATTTACTGCTGTTAGTATATTGATCTGTTAAATTAGTTTGATATGTGGGTCCATAGCAATGCAACATAAAGCTTAGTTAATGTTTGGTCATCTTGATCTTTTCAAATTGCAACCGTTTGGCTAAGTTGTGTTCAGCATTTTGAGGTTTGAAGTTGGTTCATGAGAAACCTGTGACTGTTGACCGGTCCTTTAGCCAGTTGCCACAAACAGGCCTTACAGTTATTGTCGTAAGTAATTTGACAAAGGGAACTTATTGTCGTCAGAACACAAAGTTTACGTTGACTTGGGGTAGGTGGTTCTCCAGGTGTCTTTATAATGGTGTCAGGTGTTGTTGACAATAAATAGGAGTGGAATGATTGTCTGTCATCTGATGTCAGTAGATCTATTACAGGTTAAACTGTCATTTGCTATTGCTCCTGTGCTACACTATATATATGTCGTACTGCCAGACATTATGACATGAAAACATAATGTGAACCCTTTCCAAAATATGTTTCAAGAGACATGTGGGTACTGGTTCAGTAGGTTTTGAATTTGTAGAGAAGAGTGAGTGAATATGGTTTTATGCCACTTTTAGCAATATTCCAGCAATATCACGGCTGGGGATACCAGAAATGGGCTTCACACATTGTACCAATGTCGGGAATCAAACCTGGGTCTTCAGTGCGAACGCTTTAACCACTAGGCCACCCGACCGTTGTAGAGAAGAATAAATCAGGGTATTATCATGGTGTAACATTTATACTAAGTTATTCTATAATGATTAGATCCACATCAAGTGCTTTTATGAGTTATCATGGATTTAATATTTATACATCATCTCATATAATTATAGTTTAGCTAGTAATACCTAGCATCTATCTAAAAAGCTATAACTGAAACTACTGATATTTTAAAGATGTATTTTACTTGATGATAAGTATTACTTGCTAAACTATAATTATATGAAATGATGTATAGATATTACACCATGATAACTCATAAAAGCACTTGATGTGGATCTAATTATCATAGTACTTAGTATAAATGTTATACCATGATGATAGGATTCTGAGTCAGAATTGTTCCCTTGCAACTTCTGCTGGTAATAATGGGTGACCTATTGGATGAATCACCCGGTTGTCTGATGCAGGCTTGATTATTATCAGGCCACCTCATATTATTGGAATATGCAGCGCTAAATTGCGAGTGATTGCAGTTGTATAACAAATTCAATAATAAAAACTGAAGTTAATATGTGCTGAATATCCAGTCACCAACCTGAAGTTAATGTGCTCCAACTTGTTCCCTCTAGGGATGATGGTATGCACTGAGTTACCCCAGAACAGCTCCACAGGACTAATGTACAAATCAACTTCAGATTGCCATGGCAACTGAGCATCACTCATAATGACCTCTGGGACCTCACTGAATGTATTGTCATACCCTCATCACTGTAACGGGGTGGTCGGGTAGCCTAGTGGTTAAAGCGTTCGCTTGTCACGCCGAAGACCCGGGTTCGATTCCCGACATGGGTACAATGTGTGAAGCCCATTTCTGGTGTCCCCCGCCGTGATATTGCTGGAATATTGCTAAAAGCGGCGTAAAACCATACTCACTCACTCACTCACTCACTCACTCACTCACTCACTCACTCATCACTGTAACATTGAAATGGGATTGATGACTTCAACTTCTTGGGATGTGATGTTTTCCAGTACAGGAGGTTAGGTACCATACTAAAACATCACATTGGGAGAATAGTACTCTGTATGCCATAAGAGAGCTTCCTTGATGAATGAAGGGGCACAGATGGCCCAGTCGTCTTAGGCGCAGCGATTCGCCGTGCAGAGTTGTGTCCCTTGGGTACGCCAGAAACCTATGATTGTGGGTTTGAATGACGGTTCGCCCCGATTATGTTCCTATGTTTGTCAGCACCATAGCCGTGCTCATGGGTTTCACGGAAGTGGTAAACGTCTGAGACCTGCATCGCTTCGGGCTTTCCTCCCGCATTAAGCTGACACGCCGCAATATAACTGGAATACTGTTAATAGCGGCGTTAAACCCAACCCACTCACTCCTTGATGAAAGTGTAAACGCCCATCCCAAACCATTGCTTTAAAGGAATAGTGAACTTAATGCCATGAATAAACTTGCTTAATAAAAGTGTTAACACCCATACCAAACCATTGCTTTGAAAGAATAGTGAACTTTTGGTCAAAAAAGAAATTGCTTGATAAAAGCCCCAAAACTGTACCAAAACATGGCATTGAAAGAATAGTGAACTGTATGTCATGGGTCATCTTGCTTCCCACGAGTCTGGGGAACGGGTGGCCCTGTCGTCTAAGACGCCAGAAACCTATGATTGTAGGTTCGAATCCCGGTTCACCCCGATTATGTTTCTAGGTTTGTCAGCACAATGCGTACCCGTGCTAGTTGGTTTCACTGAAGTGGTAAACGTCTGATACCTGCATCACTTCAGGCTTTCCTCCCACATTAAGCTGACACACCGCGATATAACTGGAGTAGAGTTAAAAGCGGCGTTAAACCCAACTCACTCAATCACTCACTCCTACAGGTAGGTATTGTACCATTGGCGTGCCACCAGTACCAAAACATGGCATTGAAAGAAGTTGAACTCCATAAATCAGTCTTTCCTACACTGATGCTACAAAATGTAAATGCCACCTGAAGACTTGTTTACCTTGAAAACCTGTATTGAAGCTGTGTCAAGAATGAGGGTCTCTCAATATGTGTATTTTCTTTATATTCATGTTGGTTATGGATACAGCACCCAAGATAGGTAACACTGCCTTACAGCTGTCAGTGCTCTCATGTGGGATTACCGTACATTATGGGGGGGGGGGGGGGGGGGGGGGGACAGGGGATGCAGGGAGGGGGGACTACAGTGGGGGTCGACCATCAGTAGTTGTCTGCTGGCCCTAGTGATAGGAGAGCTGCATAATCAGAGAGCTGTGGGACTGGTGTTGTACAAAGTAAAATCTGGTGAGGATCTCTTCTTATGTGCTAGTGTTGATTTGTAACTGTCTGTGCCTGTTTGTGTTGTACTGTTTTTCATGAAGACATTGTCAGTCTTCTGCTGGTTGTGGAGGTAGCGAGCTGCTGTAACTGTATTCTTCCCCTGTCAGGATCTGTGTTGTAATTGGTGCTGCTGTAGCATCTAGAGTTGGTTTCATGAACGAGGAAGGAATGGTGAAGTTGTTGCAGAGTGTCAGGTTACAGATGAATACTACCTAGGAGGCAGATATTTTGCCATAGTCTGTCTCACAGTCCCTGGACCATATTATTTCCCCTTCTACCCAGTCCTTTCTCTAATGCAAAAGCACTACATCAAGTAAGTCTAGATTTTCCTCTGGTCTGAATCTCCCATCTCTGGGGCTCTTTTCAATATTAATGGAGTTATTTGTTCCATCAAAATAAATATATTTTCAGAGGCTAAACATGAGTCTAATATTGCCAGGGTGTGATGTCGAGGGTTTAGCAGGGAGAGGGAACCTCTGAGGAGAACACAGCCTTTTCAGAAGTATAAACACTTAATGTTAATGTACGATCACTAAGCTTCCTGCATGTCAAACTGTATGAGCATTCACCGACCGACACAAACATCTTCATGCCAAATAAGATACAACACCCAAAGTTGGTTTTGTTTCATCTGATTGATCAAAGTTAATTACTCAGCAAAAATCCATGATAAAAGTGTAGAATAGGTCTTCATCAAGCCATGCTTGCCGTAAAAGGAGGCTATGCTTGTCGTAAGAGGCAACTAACGGGATCGGATGGTCAGACTTGCTGACTTGGTTGATGATGCATGTCATTGTATCCCATTTGCGTGGATCATTCCTCATGATGTCAATGACTGGATTGTCAGACTCAGATCCAGACTCAATTATTTACAGACCACCATGATATAGCTCTAATATTGCTGAGTGCAGCGTAAAAGAAAAAAGAAGAAAAAAAAAAAGAAAAGTGTAGCCTTACTAACCATTTAATTCTATAAATATTGTCTATCATTAGCTGTGGCCCAGAGATGATAGTTAAGCCTTAAACATAGACACTCATGGAAATAGCTGGAGGTGAGTTCACAAAGTTTTCGTAAAATATATAGATATAGATCTACACAGGATTTTACCTTGACGTACAAAAGCGGGAGTCCAAGGGACACCACTAATTATTTTTAAGGGTCCTTTCAGACTGTGCATACAAGGAATATTATTTTGTGTCCTCAGGGATGCAATATGTTTGTTTTCTGCATGCGTTTCTACATCTGTGCATAATGGACACACTTTTGTGCTTTGTGTCAAACCCTGCTAGAGTTTCTTTGATTATCAGGATCTGGTTGCCTTAAAGGGGTAAGAGGATGTGGTTGTCTTAAAGGGGTAAGAGGATGTGGTTGTCTTAAAGGGGTAAGGGGATCTGGTTGCCTTAAAGGGGTAAGAGGATCTGGTTGCCTTAAAGGGGTAAGAGGATCTGGTTGCCTTAAAGGGGTAAGAGGATCTGGTTGCCTTAAAGGGGTAAGAGGATGTGGTTGTCTTTAAAGGGGTAAGAGGATGTGGTTGTCTTAAAGGGGTAAGAGGATGTGGATTCTTTAAGGGGTTAACATGGTCAAGCACGGATGGCCTGCTGTAGAGGGACTTGGTGACCTGAGTGTTGAGATCTAGGTTAGCAGGTCATGACCACATGAGGTCACATGACACAGTGATATATATCTAGATAAGCATGATAAGGGGACTGGTTCATGGTACAGGTGCCCTTTGCTGGGGTTATTGTGACCTTCTTTAACCTCACACCATATCTTGCCACACACTTCACACCTTTTCTATCGTAGTAATGGCATTACATTGAAATGTTTTCTGCTAGTGATTGTTTTGATAATTCCTTTGACTGTTTAAGTTTTATAATGTATGGGATTTCTTCATATTTGTCCTTTGTCATCTGAGGCGCTGTTATTAACTGTGCAGAGTTCCATTCTTGGGCATGCTAGAAACCATGAACGTGGGTTCGAAGCCCGGTTCGCCCCAATTATGTTTCTTGGTTTGTCAGCGCCATACCTGTGCTCATGATTTTCACCAAAGTGGTAAACGTCTAAGACATGCATCACTTTGGGCTTTCCTTCCTCATCAAGCTGACATGTCATGATATAAGTGGAATACTGTTTAAAGCAACGTTTAACCAAACTCACTCGCTCACTCACTCACTCACTCACTCACTCACTCACTCACTCACTCATTTGTCATATATATTTCATCTCAACTCAGAGTTGATAGTTGGCATTTATAGAGTGGATAGTTGGCATTTGTAGAGTGGATAGTTGGCATTTGTAGAGTGGATAGTTGGCATTTGTAGAGTGGATAGTTGGCATTTGTAGAGTGGATAGTTGGCATTTGTAGAGTGGATAGTTGGCATTTGTAGAATGGATAGTTGGCATTTCTATCTATAGCAAGAGGTGAGGAGCAATGGTGTTTTACTTGTTGTGTGTGTGAGATACTAGGCCACCATTAAACAGACTCTCAGACTACCAGTTCTTGTTTTATCCCCTTAATACCAACCGCCAGGCATGGTAACAACAAGTACCATCTTTTGGTATGATAGGGCAGAGGATTGAATGAACACCAGCCAGATGCTCTATCCACTAGATGGAGGTGGTCTTCTATAGCAAGAACCACAAAAACCATTTGGAATTTTTCAAGCAAGTTGGTGTAGCCATGAATGAATACATATAATTAAGTTTGTATCTCTTTCCATTTTGTCATTTTGATTTAAGTATTGTACCAAAACAAACAATCTGAATGAATGAATATTGTTATAATTTTCCAGCTATTTGCAACACAATCAATCTGAGTGAGATATTTAATTTTTGACCCCACCTCGGCAATGTATCATCCATAATTATCATAGCAACGTTTAAACAGCAACTTATATACAGTGACCATCAAAGCCCTGGTGACAATTGAAAAGTTAGGCCAGTGTGGTTTGTGACGCACAGGGCACTAATATTAGACCGTCCTGCTGACAAGGATTCCAGTTTGACAAGTTCTCTTGTTACTTTTCAATGATATTGAGAGAATAACCGAAGAGCGACGAGGAATTACGGATTATCTGTCCCTCGTGAATGGATGTTGGTAATCCCTAGCCATCGGTGAGGGACTTACAGCATTCATTCACGAGGGACAGACAATTTGTAGTTCTGAGTAGATTATTCTGTATATTACTCACTTATATATTAAGAGGGAAAATGGTCGGGTAGCCTAGTGGTTAAAGCCTTTCGCTCGTCACGCCGAAGACCCAGGTTCGATTCCCGACATGGGTACAATGTGTGAAGCCCATTTCTGGTGTCCCCCGCCGTGATATTGCTGGAATATTGCTAAAAGCGGCGTAAAACCATACTCACTCACTCACTCACTACCCTTATGAGTAATATAGTAAGTTAATGGAGTTTCAGATTTTTCAAGGTTTAACTATGTTTATAATTTTGGAGATATGTATAGATTTATGTGATGTGATGATATACTTCAGATGAGTCTTCAATGAATGTTTCCTTCTGCTTCAGATGGCCTTCAGTACGTCTGCATCCAGCGGGATTCACGAGGGGATGCTTCTTGGGCTTGGAAACCCTCTATTGGACATCTCAATCCAGGGAGACAAGGCATTCCTTGACAAGTATGACCTCCTTCCAAACAATGCCATCATTGCAGAGGACAAGCACCACAACATGTTCGCCGAGATGACTGAAAAGTACAGCCCAAGCTACTTGGCAGGGGGGGCAACCCAGAACAGCATCCGGGTTGCCCAATGGTTGCTGGAGAAACCAGATGCAACGACATTTTTCGGGGGGGTTGGTGCTGATCAGTTCTGCAAGATCCAGGAGGAGAAAGCGAGGGAGGTGGGAGTCCACGTCTGTTACCAGGTCCACCAGGGGATGAAGACAGGCGTCTGTGGAGCCATCATCACGGGAGAAAATAGGTCATTGGTTACAGAGCTTGGTGCGGCAGAAATGTTTTCACTAGATTATTTAGAACTACCTGAAAATTGGAAATTTGTTGAAAAAGCTCAATTTTACTACATCGGTGGGTTCCTGTTGCCAGTGAGTCCTGCCTCTGTGCTGAAGGTTCTGAAGCATGCAGCTGACAAGAAGAAAACAGTCATCATGAATCTACATGCCACATTTCTGTGCAAATATTTCACTGATGCTGATCTGGATGTTATGCCATATGTTGATGTTCTCTTTGGAAATGGTGACGAAGCTGCTGAATTCGCCAAACATGCAGGATTCGGGACACCAAGTGTTGAAGAAATAGCATCCAAGACCGCAGCTCTGCCAAAGATCAATTCGTCACGCTGTCGCACAGTGGTCTTCACCCAAGGGAGGGACCCCACCTACCTTGCTCACGATGGGAAGGTCTCGGTATATCCAGTCAAGCCAGTAGACCCAAGTGTCATCAAGGACACAAATGGATGCGGAGATTCATTTGTGGGGGGCTTCTTGTCTCAACTTGTCCAGGGTAGATCCATTGATGAGTGTGTCCGATGTGGGTCCTATGCAGCCAAAGTCGTCATTCAGCATTATGGGTGCACCTTCCCTCCCAAGCCAGACTTCAAGTGAACAGTCGTCTTGTGCCAGTCAACCACTTCTCCACCAAGTTCATACACAAACAGCTTCCTCTACCTGATGTTTGTCAAGAAAAAGAACAATTATCTAATAATGTTTCAAGGAAGATAAATTTGAGTTATTTTCAACAAATATCAAATCTGGTGACAAGAAATTTACAAGAATGTTACACATTCTCTCAATGAACTAATAGCAATGCTTTGAGTATGAACTAGGTCAGATGTCAACGAATCTCAGTGTTTTTTCCAGTTCCATCTGTGTGATATATTTCTGATTTCATTTTATTTGTGATACACCAATTAATATTTATACAGTCTTTTTGTCATGACAATCTATTTTTACATCTTCCTTTGTGAGGAACCCCTGTTTATAAAGGGATACCTAGATCAGGTTTATACCAAATGAACATCAGGTTCGACTATAGTGGCACCACGCATCACTATACAGCCTAAGTGATCAAGTATGGACAGTTATTCCAAGGTTGAAAATACCATATTCAAAACCTACCTTCTTTCCTGTATCACAGTGATATTATTTTTGCATAACATGTATTAATGAAATGTGAATAGATTCCAGGCAATTAATTGTTTACTTGGTTTCAAGTCCGCTTACTCAAAATTTCGTAAATGCTGAATAAGATATTAAAAATAATATCCTTTTTAATCTCTTTTTTTTCATACTGCGAAGTCTGTTAAATAAGATGAGTGGGGGGAAAAGTAACTGTTGATTTGTTGTTCTAAAAAAGTGTTTTTCAACAATACTTCAAATCAAATAAATATCATTTGTATAAAATATGTATAAAATATAATTTAACCAGTGATCTGTACTTCTGTAAACCAAGTAACTATTATTAAAAATAGGTCTCATTTTTTGGTTAGATCTTTGATATTAACCTGATTTATTTTATTCATACATAATTGAACTGAAAAATGCCACACTTTTCTTACTGTGAGGACGTTTTGTAAAATTGTTATGTGACACTTATCTTATCGCAATCAGGTTTCATTCATTGCATTTTTTTTAGCCACATTTGTTATTGTTTAAATAGGAATATTAGTCCAATATTTAGTCTTGAATCAAAGTGCCATATTGCTGTATTATATGCGTAATGATAATAGTGCTATATTTTTGATGGTATGGGATATGAATGGGAAATATTGGGTGAATATGAATTCTTACAAATCACATGATCAATTTTCTTAACAACAACCATACGCACAAGACCACCAGCTGCTTCCATCCACGGTCAACTACACTGATGCTGATTCTCCTCCAATAGATTACTTCATGCTTTTATCAATTCCTCAATTATTACTGATGTAAGTTTCTTTGTCTGGTTCCTTAATAACTGAAAGAACAAGGGTTTTTGTCAACAGCTGGGTCATAAACTGTATGTAAAGGGCATGACTTATTGTCTTCATGGGAATGAGGAAATTAGTGTATGTTTGGGAAATTGATGAATATTTTGATTTTATTTGTAGTTATGTATATATAGTCATGATTAATGAAATACTTATAGAGGAATATTACATCTTAATCATAGGAATAGAGAAAAAAGTCTTTTGGAAGTGTTCATGAACGACAATCTAAGAAATAATTTAATGTGTTGACTTAATTATTTGATTCTCTTTATATTTATATTGGGGAAAAAACTAAAATTGTTTCTGTTGTCTTTTAATTATATTATGTGATTAATGAGGAGTCTTCTCCATACAGACAATGCTGTGTCTTTGGCTGCTACTAAGCTAGTCTTAAGCACACAATCGAGTCAAATGTATTTTGGTTAATTAAGATAATATACTCAATTCCTCCTATAGAAATGCACACCCTAAAGTATGAAATGTCCGAAAAAGGAAAAGGTAATATGTATACCTTTCCTTTTCCGGACATTTTATATTTTAGGGGGGTGTTTCTTTTGAAATTGAGTATATGATAAAAGTCCATGTATTTACACTAACATCAACTGGTTATAATATATTTAGTGACAAGTTCAAGCTAAAAGACTTACGTGTTTCGGCATGGACTGCATCCAAAATCTATCTCGATTCTGACTGATTGTAACAAGAGCAGGTAACTCTAGTCTTCACAGTGCGTCATGCATTTCTACAACAACCTAACCATAACGTCTAGTCCCTCTACCTGAATAATAAGACATGTAAGAAGCTTTGATGACAAGGCATATTTTTCTTGAACATTTCCCAAGATTTGATATTCTCAGAATATTCCCAGGTTGTGACTCAGAAATGGCAGTGTGTATAAGATTTTGTTTGGGATTTGGATTTCGTGACTGAATCTTGGATTTTGGATTTGCTGGATGTGTATTACGAATTGACTTGTTTGTGTGTGTTGTAGACCATTGCAGAGTTATCTTGGTAGAAGATCAAGTTTCATTGTGCATTAAGCTGACATCAAAGAGTTGCCATGGCCACAGGTGGATATATTCAATATCATAACTTTTAACAGAATCATGTTATTTTTGCACTCTATCTCCAACATACACCCTGGTCACAAAAGCTTGCTTATCTTTTCATTTTTGTAAAATTACTGAAGTATAGACACTCCTTTTGCAGCCTTATTTGGAAAGAAATATGATGATGTTTTACTATATAAGAATGAATGAGGGGGAACGTTCTCAAGCTGTACATTAGTTGTCAGAATCTGTTACGAGTGGTTGATGGGCAAGAATTGGATTTGGTTAAATTTTAGTTTAAAAGCCATGAAGTTGTTTACACAAGTTTTGTTGCAAGATACTTGAAAGAGCGAATATTTATCAGATGTGTGTTGTTTGTAGTTTATATTTTGAGTTGAATTAGCATTTTTGAATTATTTGATAACTTTCTGAAAGTTGATAGGACAGAACAAGTTTTGATGTAAATTATATCTTGCGCTTAAAATTCTGAAATTCTGAAAATAACTATGTGCACTAATCATTTTAATTGCTTACATTAAGTTTAACAATAAGTTCAGTTTTGTTTTTGCTTTCATGAAAATTTCAGTTCATATTTTTTTGGGGAAAGCTGGATTAATATCTAACACTGGTGTACCTGTATAAAGAATGAGCTGCATGCTATTTTGAGAATGGTATGATTGTAAATAGTGTACAGTGACATGGTCGTCCCTAGCCTTAATGTATGCCATCTTTTGTTGTTCCCGTCTGGTGGAAAGTGTGTGATATTTTGAGTTGGGCATTACGGAGATGTGATAAAAGCAAAGCCATCATGGTCAAAAGCAAAGGTCAGGGAATGAAACTGAAAAAGGTGTGAAGTGATAAATATTACATGTTTATGAAATTGATCAACTTTACTTACATAATCTGTTCGAGGTTGATAAAGATTTAGAATTTACACGATTTAAGAAAGCATAATTTCTTTTCTCAGAAACCAAATCAAACGGGAAATAAATTTATTTGTGTGCTTTTTCTCTGCAACAAAATTACATTACCAATAAGTGAAAGGGAGCAACATATTTTGATATGTAACAAAATTAGCTACCTTAGAACTTGATTGTAAAACCTAAAGAGCTACACCAAAGGGAGACAACTGTGATGGTCCTTTGCCTAGCATTCTACTCCAAACAGCTCCCCAGGCAGCAGATGTACAGGCTATTTTGTAAGGTTAACTCAGTGGTTCAATAGCACAGGGCAGATGGAGAATATTGCACATTTCTCATAAAGCACATTGTTAAACACAAGATGCAGTTTTATGTTACATTTATTTCTAGAAAAGTCAACCAAGAACCTTGATCTGTGCTTCTTTGCAATCTTGGTCAAAATGCCAACTCTGTCATGAATATTTCAATTTTAAGACCAGCTAACAATATTTTGCAAGTATTGATTGTGTGATGCAGGTTGTAGGTTTTCACAGGTATAATACTGACAGGGATTATTCCATAAAGCAACAACTATCATAAATCAGTGTAAGGATTTGTTTTTTGGTAAGCGATCACGAGGATACGAATATCATAGGGATACATTAACATAATTCTTTGTTAATGCATGGAATTTATGACAGTCAGAGCACTTGGTTTCCTTCCGGCAACAATGGGACCATGGCTATATAAATATTGCATTGAAGCCATATCCCACAATGTTTTCTTGTATGGGAGCTGTGACATAAAAACTTGTTTTGGTGAAAGAAAATCGATGTTCCCCATCACTGCGTTTGTTGACAGCAATTTGCTGGCTTTTTCCTGTAATGATGAGATGTGCATTATCCTCGCATTACCATGCTTGACTGTGTTTGAGATGTAGGTGTGCAACAAGGATGCATACTTGCTCTATGGCTATTTCAATGAGATATTATGATTTTATGGTTTTCTGCTAGTAGTCACTGTTTCGTAGTTCATGTAGTAGGATACTCTTGATAATATAAAAAATATTTTCACTGGGTCAATAAAAGTAGGTTGTTACGTCAAATTTCACCTATGACAAAGCGATGCAAACAAATTTCAAGCACTTGAATTATATTATGTGTTTGCAGAAAATGAAGACTTTATTACAATAATAGGTTGTCAAAACATGATACCAACCAAAACTATTTTTCAGTTTCAACAGAAAAAACAGATGTTTGGATATTTCTATTTATCATTGTGAATTTTGTGTCTCACAGAATCATAATTTCTCAATGGATATGTTCTACTTATGACAATCATTCATGTGTAAGTACTGTACCAGCAAGTGTTACTATAGTATATGTGGATTAGAACAGTTTCCTCAATGGTATGGACAAGACAGTGATTTGTACTGAGTACAGTAATCAGCTTGTTTATCTGTATATGGAGTGTCAATTTACTTATTTAGATGTGGTAGTCCTATTACTGGCATATTATATAACACTAGCTGCTAGTCATCAAGTGTGATTGATGCTGATTCTTGTTTCAACTGATTAAGGTTTTAATCCTGTTCCAGAAAGGTATTTAAGGGCCGTTTCTGGTGGCGAGTAGCATGTTGAACACTAACACAGCTTTGTGAAATTGGACCCAGGGCTATAAGGCCCTAGTGCTACGATTATTGTAAGACTTTGTTAAAAGTATGGAAGTTACGATTGTCTTAGCGCTAAAATTGCATTGTGGAACTGGGTCCCGGACCTGGGCCTACTTGCACAAAGCGATCTTAGCGCTATGATGACCGTAACTCCCATACTTTAACATAGGCTTACGATAGTCTTAGTGCTAAGATCGCTTTGTTAGCGCTATGACTGTCGTAAATCTGTGGAAGAGAATATAGGTTATGACAGTTGTAGCGCTGAAATCGCTTTATTGAACTGGATCAAAAACCCACTTTCAAAAAGTGATCTTAGGATTATGACTATTGTAAGTCTGTGTTAAGGCATAGTTGTGACTGCTGTAGTGCTTGAGACTGTTGTGGAACAGGAACCTTATGTAATTGCGATTAAGAAATTAGTTGCATTTATTAACTTCATGGATGATGCTATTTTCCAAAAAACTATCTCTTATAAATATATAGTGAATATTCAACTCCCATTTGTTCAGCACAAATGTAATTCAAAAAGGAATCGTTGTCCATTGATTTCATATCAGGTGAAGATAAGCAGTTTGTTACTGCTTGGAAAAGGAAATTGATATTACTCAAATCTATGCACTTCATTGTAACATAGCACAACATCACGTGTCACTCTAACCACCATGTTAGTCCACCTGTAGAACTCCTCCCATCAGAGGCCAACTCATAACTTCTTAGGCCCCCTCCCCCCAAAGTGTTGTTTCTGGTATTTTGGTTTTGGTTTGATGCAAAGACAGTTGTTTTTACGGCTTTTTTACAAGCTCATTTGCACAACATTGACAATCTTTGTATTTTGGTGGAAAAAGGTAGTTGTCACCTATACTTACATGCCCTTTATGCATCGATTAATACAGTAATGTCAAGTCTAAACTGCAATCAACAACCTCAAAAAGCCTTATAACCTTCCCCCCTGTACAGACACACACGCCATCGTGTGTCATGTGCATTTGGTACTTCCATTTTTTAGAGTTACCCGCCCTTGGTTAAAAGTCTGGAAAATTAAACCTGACGAGTTGTGTGGAAATTGGGGAGACCAGAAACAAGATACTTTTGTGGAGGGGCCTTAGCTTCATTGTCAATATCTCAGGATGGGTTTGTGTATTGTTTATGCATTGTATTATTTCTTGTAACTTGCGAAGACCCTGGTTCCTGGATGTTGCATCCAGGCCCAGACTCTGAGGATGAAATATCCCGGTTGTACAGATAACCCCATCTTAAGGTGGACGTTTTTTCAAGCATTTATGATTGACTTATACTTACTGACATATGAGTGTGTCAGTCTCATATCAGATGCTGTGGCATCTTGGCATTCATGCAGGGATATTCATGGTTTCTGTAAATATACTTTTGGATGTACGGTTATTTATTTTCTCTGTCAAAATGTACAGAAAGAACGCGTGTTGGTTGTGGAATCTTACCAAAGTCGTGGGTGAGGGTGATGGTTGATTGGACCACCAAGACCTGATGAGTTAGGTGGCGATGCGAAGAATATAGAATGGCTTTGAGAATGCTTTCTCTTTTACCATGCAGTACATGGATTGTGAGTTATGTTTCATTCACCAATCTGACTGTCTCCACAAGGTGGAAATGTTTGTTTATGGAACATGTTAAAATTCAGCATCTCTGTTTCCAACTGGACATTTGTCAGATACAGGGATATTCATTAACTGAGGGAGGATGTGGTTTGGAGTCATGTCAAGCAAGAACATATTGAGTTACTCACATTGTGTAGCTGTTGTGTTCCCTCCACTATGGAGAACAGGAGACTGGATGTGTTTTGCTCAGGAGAGTGGTAGTATTGTATATTCATGTAAGTTAAAACAATGCCAGATGTGTATAAAATGTATTCTTTTGCAATATATGATATAATACGCATTCTGCTGATATACTTGTTTCCTCAATAATTGCTGTTATTTTCAGTCTTTTTCTTTTTAATTTATTTTTCACACTTTCATTTTGATCTCAATCAAAAAATGAATTCTTAACAATTTGTGAATAATGTAAAATTAAAGATTTTATGATTATAATATTGTCATGATTACAATAATGAAGCTGTTTGTTGTGACAAAATATATTGTATAAACTTCCCACAATTAACATTGTTTAATCATGTCAATCCTTTAAACAGATTTCTGTTAAATTTCCTGTCTTTAGTGTTCATGTAAATAAATGTACCGTTTGTGTTTATTTTGTTCAATTGTGCACTGAAGTGTTCCCTCTGTAGCATTTATTTATTCAAGCACTGTTTCTGTTTTTGTCAAGATTGTCATGATTGTCATGATTAGTGCGTCCTGTCAAATATAGTGCAAAAAGTTGGTCTTCAATCATTCACTCTAGAAATCTAAAGAAGAAATGTCAAGGGTGAGTTCCAGGTTTTCTGTTATATATGTATCTGTGATACGGTTCTGTCACAGTTACATCCTGTGGTTATTAGTATTGTGGCATGACTGTAAACATATCTGCAGTCAGGTAAACCAGACTGTTGTCAAAGCCATGGTTTGCTTGTCCATCATGAAACACTGTGACTCATGTTGGAGTGGACGGTCCTGCTTTTGCCACTTCAGGCTGGTTGAGTGGTAGGGTAGCCAAGTAGTTCAAGCATTTGCTTGTCACACAAGACTTGAGTTTGATTCCCTGATTGGTACATTTATGTAAGGCCTTAAATAAATATTTCTGTGGTTCTGATAACACAAAATTTTACAAAATGGGTAGGAAGGCCTTCTGGTTTTTTTTACCTTGCAGCTATAAGGAGAACTTTTGTAAAGTTAGCAGTGTTTGGAATATATTTTTATGTACACTCTGTGCTCTGTCATGAATAGTTCGTACCTCTCGGTATTCAGAACCACTTCTTGTAGGCCTAGCCCAGTGTACTGTCAGGACACTGATGCAGTTGCTGGAACAATGGTACTCGCCTGTCGTAAGTTGGTTTGCCAGTAACTCTTTAGCCAGTATTCATGTTCATAAAGGAATTCTGCTGTTGACTCCAGCAATCGATTCACATTTGAGGGTCAACTAAAAAGCTTTACTAGCCCAGGTAAAGATAAAATGCCATTGTAATGTTAAAACAATGTGGAAATTGGGAGATTTGTACATGCCCGCAGGAATTTGTATCAGCTCCTGGCGAGCGAGCTGGTGTTATGTTCTAAGCCTGACTTTGCTGTTGGTCTTTTAATGTTGTTGAAAGCTGTGTTCTGTCCTGACATTTCGGTCTGTGAGTCTGTTAGATGAAGTTGGAATACTTGCCTGATAAGAACAGATTTGAATTTTCCAGTGAAGTAAATCTTTATGTCCATTGTGAAGGAAGCCACTGTGGTGAGCTGATTCTGAAGTCAGGAGGAGCTGGTGTATTCCAGATGCTAATTGTTAACTTGCATGATACTTCTTTTGTTAACTTGTAATTTATGGACATGTGTAGGACTGTTTGGTTGAATAAACATACCTGACCAAGTTGTTTTTGTTTGATATACATCTAAAATCCTGTCAAGGGTGGTCGGGTAGCCTAGTTGTTAAAGCGTTCGCTCGTCACGCCGAAGACTTGGGTTTGCTTCCCGACATGGGGACAATGTGTGAAACATATTTCTGGTGTCCCCCAACGTGATATTGCTGGAATATCGCAAAAAGTGTCGTAAAACCACACTTACTCATGAAATCCTCTCATATGGAGTATTAGTCATCTCATTTAGATCAGATTGTTTTTAACTGATGTGATACCCCTCGGCATGAAGATCTGGTGGTGTCTGCTGAACTGTCCAAGGTTCTAATTCTCAAAACAAGCAAGCGAAGCATTCAGATCAGCATATCTGATTTCTGTATCTAGAAAACAAACTTAAACAACCAGTCCCAAATATAAATAAATAAGGCCTTATTCCATTATATTGTTATAAATATTTTATACAAACTACTTCTGTTCTGAGTTTCTTGACATTTACACCCATATTAGAGTTCAGTCGAAGGAATATTTCTTTTCCTGTAGCTGCCTTGTGATTGGCCCAAGGATCCACAGATCCTTCATTTTGATTGGACTGTCAAAGATCATTCTGGGCTCACCTGACACAACCTACTATGGAGGTGTCATCAGATCTTCACACAGAAAAGTATCATATCTGAGTAAAAATCTGATTACTATGAGACTGGAGTATTAGTTATGTTCAAAGATTTATAGTGCATAATACATCACATGTTCCTTAGACAAGAGTGTCCACTAACCTATATCAAAGCTGTTTTTCTACCCTGCCATGTCAAGCCAACTTTTCTTGGCTCGATTGTGGCACCACTCCATGTAGAACATGATCTGTGTCCCTTGTGATCAAAACGCAATATCCAGTGAAATTGCTGTCCTTTCAAATGGCTGATCAATCAGATAATGAAAAGACTTGACTAAGAAAATGACAGATTACCCCTGTAACTGCTACCACAGTTTGCTCTTACAATAATAGAGGCACACAGACTTGTGAGAGGACATAGTATTTAGTAACACTGCTCATCGCGGCTAACATGAAACATTCGTCACTGCATCTCAGTAAATGCACTATGTGTTCTGTCATTTGAGTAAAAAACAATGAAGTTTGCACTCGCATATATGCATAAGTACTTGGGCAAGTTAATTAAAAACTTTGACCACTTTGTCGTAGCTTATTTCTTATTATTTTCAGCATAAATTCAACAGGTGATGGCTGGAGGCATAGCAGACACCACATTGTCAGAACTCAGACTTTGACTTTGTATAACATTGTCTGATTGGACTATTAATCTGTAAGATAGTCCTTTCCTGTTTTATCGCAGAAAAGTATGTTTGAAATGGCAAGGATGGAAAGAAGGCTTTGATATAGGCTAGTGGACACGGTTGCCTTGGGAAGATGAATACATCATAGAGAAAGCAGTTGCTGAAATTAAGTCTATATTCTCTACAATTGATACATAAATACACTTAAACACACTTACCATAAAATAATTATTTACATTCATACATAATGACACATTGACACACCATCAAAAGAATGTATGCTAAGCCATTCATGCATTATTACACATAAACACACCACCAAAAGAATGTATGCTAAGCCATTCATGCATAATTACACCTAAACACACCACCAAAAGAATGTATGCTAAGCCATTCATGCATTATTACACATAAACACACCACCAAAAGAATGTATGCTAAGCCATTCATGCATTATTACACATTAACACACCACCAAAAGAATGTATGCTTAGCCATTCATGCATTATTACACATAAACACACCACCAAAAGAATGTATGCTAAGCCATTCATGCATTATTACACATAAACACACCACCAAAAGAATGTATGCTAAGCCAAAAATGCTTAATTACACATAAACACACCACCAAAAGAATGTATGCTAAGCCATTCATGCATTATTACACATAAACACACCACCAAAAGAATGTATGCTAAGCCAAAAATGCTTAATTACACATTAACACACCACCAAAAGAATGTATGCTAAGCCATTCATGCATTATTACACATAAACACACCACCAAAAGAATGTATGATAAGCCATTCATGCATTATTACACATAAACACACCACCAAAAGAATGTATCCTAAGCCATTCATGCATAATTACACATAAACACACCACCAAAAGAATGTATGCTAAGCCATTCATGCATAATTACACATAAACACACCACCAAAAGAATGTATGCTAAGCCATTCATGCACTATTACACATAAACACACCATCAAAAGAATGTATGATAAGCCATTCATGCATTATTACACATAAACACACCACCAAAAGAATGTATGCTAAGCCATTCATGCATTATTACACATAAACACACCACCAAAAGAATGTATGCTAAGCCATTCATGCATTATTACACATAAACACACCACCAAAAGAATGTATGCTAAGCCATTCATGCATTATTACACATTAACACACCACCAAAAGAATGTATGCTTAGCCATTCATGCATTATTACACATAAACACACCACCAAAAGAATGTATGCTAAGCCATTCATGCATTATTACACATAAACACACCACCAAAAGAATGTATGCTAAGCCAAAAATGCTTAATTACACATAAACACACCACCAAAAGAATGTATGCTAAGCCATTCATGCATTATTACACATAAACACACCACCAAAAGAATGTATGCTAAGCCATTCATGCATTATTACACATAAACACACCACCAAAAGAATGTATGCTAAGCCATTCATGCATTATTACACATAAACACACCACCAAAAGAATGTATGCTAAGCCATTCATGCATTATTACACATAAACACACCACCAAAAGAATGTATGATAAGCCATTCATGCATAATTACACATAAACACACCATCAAAAGAATGTATGCTAAGCCATTCATGCATTATTACACATAAACACACCACCAAAAGAATGTATGCTAAGCCATTCATGCATAATTACACCTAAACACACGACCAAAAGAATGTATGCTAAGCCATTCATGCATTATTACACATAAACACACCACCAAAAGAATGTATGCTAAGCCATTCATGCATTATTACACATAAACACACCATCAGAAGAATGTATGCTAAGCCATTCATGCTTAATTACACATAAACACACCACCAAAAGAATGTATGCTAAGCCATTCATGCATTATTACACATAAACACACCACCAAAAGAATGTATGATAAGCCATTTATGCATTATTACACATAAACACACCACCAAAAGAATGTATAAGCCATTCATGCACTATTACACATAAACACACCACCAAAAGAATGTATACTAAGCCATTCATGCATAATTACACATAAACACACCACCAAAAGAATGTATACTAAGCCATTCATGCATTATTACACATAAACACACCACCAAAAGAATGTATGCTAAGCCATTCATGCATTATTACACATAAACACACCACCAAAAGAATGTATGCTAAGCCATTCATGCATTATTACACATAAACACACCACCAAAAGAATGTATGCTAAGCCATTCATGCATTATTACACATTAACACACCACCAAAAGAATGTATGCTTAGCCATTCATGCATTATTACACATAAACACACCACCAAAAGAATGTATGCTAAGCCATTCATGCATTATTACACATAAACACACCACCAAAAGAATGTATGCTAAGCCAAAAATGCTTAATTACACATAAACACACCACCAAAAGAATGTATGCTAAGCCATTCATGCATTATTACACATAAACACACCACCAAAAGAATGTATGCTAAGCCAAAAATGCTTAATTACACATTAACACACCACCAAAAGAATGTATGCTAAGCCATTCATGCATTATTACACATAAACACACCACCAAAAGAATGTATGCTAAGCCATTCATGCATTATTACACATAAACACACCACCAAAAGAATGTATGCTAAGCCATTCATGCATAATTACACATAAACACACCACCAAAAGAATGTATGCTAAGCCATTCATGCATAATTACACATAAACACACCACCAAAAGAATGTATGCTAAGCCATTCATGCACTATTACACATAAACACACCATCAAAAGAATGTATGATAAGCCATTCATGCATTATTACACATAAACACACCACCAAAAGAATGTATGCTAAGCCATTCATGCATTATTACACATAAACACACCACCAAAAGAATGTATGCTAAGCCATTCATGCATTATTACACATAAACACACCACCAAAAGAATGTATGCTAAGCCATTCATGCATTATTACACATTAACACACCACCAAAAGAATGTATGATAAGCCATTCATGCATTATTACACATAAACACACCACCAAAAGAATGTATGCTAAGCCATTCATGCATTATTACACATAAACACACCACCAAAAGAATGTATGCTAAGCCAAAAATGCTTAATTACACATAAACACACCACCAAAAGAATGTATGCTAAGCCAAAAATGCATTATTACACATAAACACACCACCAAAAGAATGTATGCTAAGCCATTCATGCATTATTACACATAAACACACCACCAAAAGAATGTATGCTAAGCCATTCATGCATTATTACACATTAACACACCACCAAAAGAATGTATGCTTAGCAATTCATGCATTATTACACATAAACACACCACCAAAAGAATGTATGATAAGCCATTCATGCATTATTACACATAAACACACCACCAAAAGAATGTATGCTAAGCCAAAAATGCTTAATTACACATAAACACACCACCAAAAGAATGTATGCTAAGCCATTCATGCATTATTACACATAAACACACCACCAAAAGAATGTATGCTAAGCCAAAAATGCTTAATTACACATTAACACACCACCAAAAGAATGTATGCTAAGCCATTCATGCATTATTACACATAAACACACCACCAAAAGAATGTATGATAAGCCATTCATGCATTATTACACATAAACACACCACCAAAAGAATGTATGCTAAGCCATTCATGCATTATTACACATAAACACACCACCAAAAGAATGTATGCTAAGCCATTCATGCATAATTACACATAAACACACCACCAAAAGAATGTATGCTAAGCCATTCATGCACTATTACACATAAACACACCATCAAAAGAATGTATGCTAAGCCATTCATGCATTATTACACATTAACACACCACCAAAAGAATGTATACTAAGCCATTCATGCATTATTACACATAAACACACCACCAAAAGAATGTATGCTAAGCCATTCATGCATTATTACACATAAACACACCACCAAAAGAATGTATGCTAAGCCATTCATGCATTATTACACATAAACACACCACCAAAAGAATGTATGCTAAGCCATTCATGCATTATTACACATAAACACACCACCAAAAGAATGTATGCTAAGCCATTTATGCATAATTACACATAAACACACCATCAAAAGAATGCATGCTAAGCCATTCATGCATTATTACACATAAACACACCACCAAAAGAATGTATGCTAAGCCATTCATTCATAATTACTCATAAACACACCACCAAAAGAATGTATGCTAAGCCATTCATGCATTATTACACATAAACACACCACCAAAAGAATGTATGCTAAGCCATTCATGCATTATTACACATAAACACACCACCAAAAGAATGTATGCTAAGCCATTCATGCATTATTACACATAAACACACCACCAAAAGAATGTATACTAAGCCATTCATGCATTATTACACATAAACACACCACCAAAAGAATGTATGCTAAGCCATTCATGCATTATTACACATAAACACACCATCAAAAGAATGTATGCTAAGCCATTCATGCATAATTACTCATAAACACACCATCAAAAGAATGTATGCTAAGCCATTCATGCATAATTAGGAGATAAATGGTATATGTTTTCACATTAATGGGTGTTATTAAATATAGCTATTTGATGTCTGGAAATTTCATGATGATCTGACATTTTAATGTATTTTGTACACCGTAATAGGTCTGACACAACACCTAGAAGTGTAACAACATATGACTGAGAGAGTGTTGGGCAGAGACATCAACCATCATGATTTGGGTGGAATAGTTACGAAGGCTCGCTGACTTGGTTGATGCATGTCATCGATCCCACTTGCGTGGATCGATTCTCATGATTTCAATCACTGGATTGTCTGGTCCAGACACGATTATTAACAGACCGCCGTCATATAGCTGGAATATTGCTGAGAGCGGCGTTAAACAACAAACCAACCAATAGTTACGATTTCATAATTACACCTGTCTTCTCCCAAATTTAGATTTTTTTTCACAATTTTTTTACATGCATAAGATATTACAGAGATCAGATTGTAAATACATTTTACAGTGAGATTGTGCTGACCATGGAGCCATGCTTTCAATACACAGTGTTAAGATATCCATTACACAGTGGCACGAGGTCTCTGATTGTTTCATGTCTTAAAACACTCGTCATTTATCAATCGATCTCTGCAGTACTACTTGCATGTTCACTGAACTAACTTGGTCTTTCTGAAAAACAGTTAATTTAGGAAGTGTACCACTGTACACAAGGAGTATGTCACATTAAATAGCAAGTGTCTACAGAACTGAGCCACCCTTTGTACAGAATATGTACCACCTTATACAAGGAGTGTATCACCTAATACAGAAAATGTACCACCTTATACAGAAAATGTACCACCTTATGCAGAAAATGTACCACCTTATTCAAGGAGTATGTCTCCTTATACAGTAAGTAAGCCACCTTATACAGGAAGTAAGCCACTTCATACAGGAAGTAAGCCATATCTTATGCAGGAGGTAAGCCACTTCATACAGGAAGTAAGCCATCTTATGCAGCAGATAAGCCACTTCATACAGGAAGTAATCCATCTTATGCAGGAGGTAAGCCACTTCATACAGGAAGTAAGCCATCTTATGCAGCAGATAAGCCACTTCATACAGGAAGTAATCCATCTTATGCAGGAGATAAGCCACTTCATACAGGAAGTAAGCCACTTCATACAGGAAGTAAGCCACTTCATACATGAAGTTAGCCATCTTATGCAGGAAGTAAGCCACTTCATACAGGAAGTGAGCTACCTTATACAGGAAGTAAGCCACTTCATACAGGAAATGAGCCACCTTATACAGGAAGTGAGCCACCATATACAGGAAGTGAGCCACCTTATACAGGAAGTGAGCCACTTCATACAGGAAGTAAGCAATCTTATACAGGAAGTAAGCCACTTCATACAGGAAGTAAGCCATCTTATACAGGAAGTAAGCCACTTCATACAGGAAGCGAGCCACCATATACAGGAAGTGAGCCACCTTATACAGGAAGTGAGCCACTATATACAGGAAGTGAGCCACCTTATTCAGTAGTGTTTTGTATTGCAGGTGGAGATTCTAGTTGGTCGCGACAAGGGCAAGCAAGGACTCGTCAACTGCATCATCAAGGAGAGGAACTGGTGCTTCGTGGAGGGCCTCAACTGTGTAGGTGCCAGGAAACTTATGTCGACATAAAACGTTCACCCACTAGAGCAGACATAACTCAGTAATCCCAGAGAGGGCTTGTTTAAAACAAAGTTTGTTCTCTTTTGTCTTCAATAGTTCTATCAAGAAGAACCAGTTGTTTGTAGTCTCACATTATGGACATATTCTCTGCATGTGACAGAAGAGATTTTAAGTAACAGAATTACTAAAATGTTTCTGGCCAAAAGCACAGAAGGGACAAAAAATGGAAGCGCATGGCTGACTTGCTTGATGTATGTCATTGTATCCCAATTGTGTGGATCAATGCTCATGATGTCAATCACTGGATTGTCTGGTCCAGACTCGATTATTTACAGACCACTGTCATATAGCTGGAATATTGCTGAGTGCGGCATTAAACAACACACAAACAAACAAGATGACAATGGACAGACAATTGACTGATGGAGGTGTTAGACAATGAACCCTGACAAAAGCTGACTTGAACATGTTATTTTACTACTGTTTGTTTTAAAAACCACAACATCATTTTTTACAACTTTGGAAATTTCTTTGATGTCCTAATTTTCTGAATTTAGAGGTATAGACATGAGATATTCATGCAATATTATAGTGAATTACTTAGTAATGAAGGCTTTCTTTGAATCCATGGATCTGTTGGGACACAATATATTTATTACCTTATTCGACGTAATAAGCGCCCCGCTCTAATAAGCACCCACGCCGACATTTGCTAAGATATTGGCTAGCGAACAAGTAGCACCTCTTCTGATTGTACAGAAGTCTTATTTATTCGCTTATAATACGCACTCATGTGATATATGCACTCTTAATTATAGGCATTTAATTCTTGAAAAATATATCTGTCGTACATAAACATTTCAGGCTGTCGGCATAAACCACGAAATTTATCTTTCAACTCTTTTTTTTTTTTTCACCAAAATAATATTCTAATAAGAGCCCCCAATTTCTAATTTTGAGAGTGCCCTGGGCGCTTATTACGTCAAATACGATAATCACATTTTGGGGGAGGTGGGAGGTTTTTTTGGGTTTCATATTTGGGCATATAAATGGGCAAAAAATTCCCATTTAGTAACCAATCAGAAACATGTATCTTCATGTAACAATTATTGTCACTGTTGAAGGGTCTAAGCATCAACCTTTGAACCAGTTTCAAGACATGTCTCTCTGACCTTTTAATGACTGTGAAGATTGTGTACTTTTATATGGTTTTCTGTTAATGTATGTTTTCTGCAGTCATACCGGTGGCTGAACAAGTCTGCAACCAGTCCAGGGACTCTCGTGAAGGAGGAGAAACCACTCCTGGTGACCACAGAAGTTGCACTTATTGACCCCGCTGATGAGTGAGTTGTCATCTTGTCCTACAACCTTCCGTTAAGGCCTGTCTGTACACATTCTTCACACAAAACTTCCTCTCTCCTCATTCTATGTCTGCCACTTGAACATCTTGGTAAGAATTTGTCTTCAGCAAGTAATGCTTGTTGTAACCCAATGCAGGGCGATTTAGTGTGACTGGTTGGTCCGGCTTTCTGACTTTGTTGATAATAAGATAGATCAATGCTCATGATATCAATCACTGAATTGTTTAGTCCATACTTGATTGTTACAGAACACTTTCACTTAGCTAGCATATTGCTGACTGCAGCATAAAACAAACAAAATAAATGTGTTTATTTCAAATTTGCTGTTTCCAGTGGACCCCAAAGGACCCCATCCAGTATTCCCATTTACAGTTTTTAACCGGTAAAATTAGGCTTGGACCGGTAATTCATGTTATTGCCAGTCCCTGTGGACCGGCAAATAAAGTACCTTATAAATCTTTGTTGTTGAACAAAACATTGACATTATTCTTATAAGAATATTTTTCGGACAAAGACAGCTTGTCTGTTACCATCAGGGTTTCCCCTTATCCATTTCTGGTGCAAGAATATAACATTTCACTTTGCTTCGAGGTAAAATATATACTTGTCTCAAAATATTATTTAAAAAAAAGAGAGAGAGAAAATTGTACCTGAACTAAGTTACTTCAGAGATGACATCATTTCACTGAACATGATGTTGAAAGAAGTAAAACCAGGTTATTTTCATACATTTTCATTTGTTGAAAGTTGGGACTGATATAATTTAGGGGTAGGGGTGGGGTTTTCAAAGGCCCTTGTGGCTTGTGTAGTTTTAATGATAATGCAGGACATGCAGTCAATCCCATTGCAGTTGTGCAGTGTCCTGTAACCACTGGGTATTCCAGGTTAGAAACGGTCCCTATAAACCTATGCTGGTCGTAGGAAGTTACTAAATGGAAAAGGGGTCCAGCTGATTTGATTGATTATATGTCATCATATATTGTTGCTTATCACCGGTTTGTCTGGTCCAGGGTCAGTTATTGGCTGCTGTCATGGGGGTGGAGTGCAGCATTAAATAACAAACAGTCTGAATGAAATCTCCGACAGTAATGTTCATGTGCTATGGAACAAGCTTTGGGGAGGAAAGGCTGGCCTAGTCGTCAAGCGTGATGCAGTTCTCTGTGCAGAGTTGCATCCCTTAGGCATGCCAGGAACCCATGATAATAGATTTGTATTTGGCTCATCCTGAATATGTTTCTTTGTTTGTCAGTTCGATAATCATGTTTGTTGGACCGCCTCTCTGGTCTAGTGGTAGAGCATCTGCCAGGAGAGTGGAAGGTCAGGGGTTTGATCGCCAGCCGCAAAAGACGTTGAAAGATGGTTCCAGTTGTTACACTGCCTGGCGTTCGGCATTCGGCATTAAGAACGAAAACAAGGACTGGTCGGCTCAGAGTCAAGAGTAGGATATTCATGTTAAACTGTGGCATGATGTCTCAGGTGGCTAGCACTATAAAATCGGCCTTAGTCCGGACTAGGACAAGCAAGCACACACGTGCACACGCACACACAATCACACACAGAGAGCGAGCTATATAAGTGCAATAATCTTGAACGCGACTAGGACCTGCGTTCAAAACATTTCCGGTCATGGTGAAAGTTCCATGCCTGTTTACTGCAGACTATGGCAGTAAATCAAACTTATTGACTGACTCCTGCTGTGTTACTTCCAGTAAGGCGACGGACATAGAGTGGCGGTACACAGAGGAGGGCATCAGGGTGCGAGTCTCCACACGGACAGGGAGAGTCATTCCTTTGTCAAAGACAGCAGAGGACGAATCATACGACATGGTGCAGATTAGTTCATACGTTGGTATGTTATATCCATCTTATATCCTTGCTGTTGCCATACGAGTAGTTTCTGTTGTACAGGTTGTTAAAAGGCAATATCACAGATTAAAAGTCATTTGGATATTTGAAGTCTCACCTTACTTTCATTGAAGCATAAATTCTCAAACATAGTGTCTGCACGCCAGGCTGTCCAATCTTTGTGTTCATTTTGCAGAAACAGACAAGGACACAAAAGATAAAGAATTGAAGAAAATTACCTTCAAGCCCAGATTATCCACATTTGAACAGGACATTATGGAAAAGATGGGGATTAAAGAAGACAGAAAGCCAGCAAAGACATATTGGTATTGATGTGTTGGACTTGAATAAACATAATATGACTCTTTGGTTTGTTTCTTTATGAATGTTACTCCTTTGCCATGAATTGTGTGGAAGGGGATATGGGTAGCCGAGGGTTCAAACAGTAGCTTGTCAAGTCAAAGGTTCAAATCGTGACTTGGGTACACATCTACACACTCACCCCATCGATTGTGACCCACTCGCAGTCAGGCCAGGAATTCATTCGTGACCAACTCATGTTATTCCGGGACAAGCCGAATAGCGACTCATGCCCCTCTCGTGGCCATTTTTGCGACCGGGTTCTGTCTTACCGCAAATGGGCATACCTAAAACAATTGTCAATTATTTGCATAATGGTTCACACATATTTCCCCATATATTTTATATATTTAAGATGCAATCTAAAGCACATCTGGACTTACGGAATCATACAGTATGATTGAACACATTTAACTGTGTCTTGGCTATATTTTTAGATGCAAGGCATATGTAAATTCAAATATTATTTCTGAGGGATTCTTTGATGAACAACTTGAAATCATTCGCGCATTCTGATTGGTTTGTTGTATTTTCGCACATTACATTCATCGATAGGGGGACGAGTCTTCTTGCAGGTTACGGAAAGGGGCGAGTGGTGACGAATGGCCAGAAATTATAAAAGTAATTGTGATTTGTGAGTGACTGTTGTTTTATGCTTCAGTCAGTTGTATTCCATGAACAAGAAATAAAAACGCTTTAAGTAAAATATCTTTGATAGCTCATTTATTTAGTTTCAGATGCCTAAGAAACATTCCTAGTTTTCTCACTGATCTCATGAACAACTTTTAAACATCCCACTCACTCAAATACAAGCCATCATCTGAGTATTTACATTGTGTGTCAAGCATCACTCACTGAAGTCAAGAAATATTGCGTGTTGTCCAAAAACATCATCCAAGCATATATAAGCATTCAGTGCTTTCTCCATCCGCATGAACAATGATCAAAGTGGCATGACCACCAGATCCAGTTCAACAAGCATGGTCACAAGGAACCAGTTCTACCCCAGGATCTCCACAGGGTTTCAGTGGTGGCACCACTTTCACCTTGTGGTGACATTGACATCATGTAATGATGGCAGACCAAGAATCCAAAGTCACTGAATCATGACATGGAGATCCTGGCAGCTAAACTACCCTGCACAAGTCATTGAACCATGACATGGAGATCCTGGCAGCCACACCACCCTGCGCAGGTCATTGAACCATGACATGGAGATCCTGGCAGCCACACTATCCTGCGCAAGTCATTGAATCATGACATGGAGATCCTGGCAGCCACACTACCCTGCGCAAGTCATTGAACCATGACATGGAGATCCTGGCAGCCACACTACCCTGCCCAAGTCATTGAATCATGACATGGAGATCTTGGCAGCCACACTACCCTGCACAAGTCATTGAACCATGACATGGAGATCCTGGCAGCCACACTACCCTGCGCAAGTCATTGAACCATGACATGGAGATCCTGGCAGCCACACTACCCTGCGCAAGTCATTGAACCATGACATGGAGATCCTGGCAGCCACACTACCCTGCGCAAGTCATTGAATCATGACATGGAGATCCTGGCAGCCACACTACCCTGCGCAAGTCATTGAACCATGACATGGAGATCCTGGCAGCCACACTACCCTGCGCAAGTCATTGAACCATGACATGGAGATCCTGGCAGCCACACTACCCTGCGCAAGTCATTGAACCATGACATGGAGATCCTGGCAGCCACATTTCCTGCGCAAGTCATTGAACCATGACATGGAGATCCTGGCAGCCACACTACCCTGCGCAAGTCATTGAATCATGACATGGAGATCCTGGCAGCCACACTACCCTGCGCAAGTCATTGAATCATGACATGGAGATCCTGACAGCCACACTACCCTGCGCAAGTCATTGAACCATGACATGGAGATCCTGGCAGCCACACTACCCTGCGCAGGTCATTGAACCATGACATGGAGATCCTGGCAGCCACACTACCCTGCGCAGGTCGCAGTACAACACTGGGCCACTCATACCCACTGGAGCTCAATGCCATCCCTGAAGTTTGACAAAAAACGCTCAAATTCATTATTATTTATTTTCATTTTAATCCCATTACAATTATATGTGAAAGAGATAATACCTCAAGTGTTATTTGTCTTGTCAGGAATCAGTATGGAAGCCATGTTTGTGTCCATCTCAGTCCGTGACGCAGTTGTTTTTCTGTCTGGGATTATTCTGCAGAATTTAAGTGTTATTGCAACAGTTTAACTTCAAACAGCTTCAAACAATACACCTGGAAGAAGTTTAAGCACCATCTGAAATAATGATTTATAACATGTTATAATGTTATGGCAGTGGTGACTATGATTATAATAGAGTCCTTAGAATTTGACTGGATGCTTGACTGTGACTTCAGAACTCATGTAGCATGCCACTGATGCAGTCTCAAACATGCAGTATGGTCAGGCATCAAATCTGGGTGTTTAAATCTTGCAATGTTTCGTAATTCCCTGCGATCATGACAGGAAGGAGGATATCAAAGGCGCAAAGGTGGTAAATAAGACAACCATTATCCGAATGAACTTTGAAGTCCAAAGGCTAACATGTATGTGTGTTGAATCACTTAATTGCCATAACTTCAAAGACGCTAATCCCCACTGGTAATCCTCATCAACATTGCGTTGTACATTTACCATCACGAGCTGTGCAACCTCAAATAGAATCAGGAAATATCACATGATCAATGAACGAAGATAACTGCTTGTACTTATAAAGTGAAAACAAGCCAAGATATTTGCTGCAAAGACACCTTCTTTTTATTGTACCTAATATTCCTATTCAAGGGCTCCAGATAAAGGCTGTATCGGCGTATGTACGGATGACAATATGCAATACAGTAGGGGGTAATTTAGAGTGAGTGAGTGAGTTGGGTTTAACGCCGCTTTTAACAGTATTCCAGTAATATCGAGGCATGTCAGCTTAATGTGGGAGGAAAGCCCGAAGGGATGCAGGTCTTAGACGTCGGTGAAACCCACGAGCACGGCTATGGTGCTGACAAACATAGGAACATAATCGGGGCGAACTGTCATTCGAACCCACAATCATAGGTTTCTGGCGTGCCCAAGGGACGCAACTCTGCGTAGCGAATCGCGGTGCCTCAGACACATCAAGGAATGCGATTGCTTACCTGTGCCCAAAACTCTTCCTGTCTCCCCGAAACTTGTTTTGTCAGTACAACCGAGAGCCAAACGCGACAGAAAGATTGTCTCTGACGTCAGCTGATTGTTGATGTATTTTGTCTATGACGACATTGATTATGGGGACACAATAAACAATGACGTGGCTCCATTGTTGACGTCACATATTTTTGCTTAGAGACATCACTACTGTTTTCCAGACCGTTGTGGATCCCTGCATTTATTTTGCAAGTGTCTCTCCTTATTGTCCCACCTCTGCCACATATATGGCCACTCTATTAAAGCATCACGATGCACTCCTTTACTTTAGGAAAGATTGCAAACGAAATACAGGAAAACTACAGCAAACAAGTCAAGCTTCCGAAGACCACCTGCGTCTTTAGGATGATATCTCCAACTTTAGAAGAGGGCCATCATACACCCAACTGAATACTGTCATTAACCATGTGAAACAGTGAAACCATTGCCTGGTAGATGCAGCGAAAAACGTAAACCACAGACCAACTAACTTCCTTGAAACACATATTTACTGAAAGCACCCACACAGTCCCATCCGATACCTCCGCCGGCGACTTGTTGAATCGTTCTCCAAGCAAAGGAAATACTAATAATAACTTGGTTTCACATAAAATGATTGTAATTGTAGATGATAACAGAATTATTTTACCTGTCTCACTGACTTGGGCTTGATTGCACAGAAAATCTGGCCAAACCCCGCACCCACAACGCAAATACTCCCAGTCATCCGATGTGTACACACATAATTTTGTCAGTGGATAACGTATAGGCCTTGTTAGAATACTCCACGCAAATCGTTTCACATCAAGGAATGCAATTGCTGACTTACCTGTGCCCCATACCCTTCCTGTCTCCCCGAAACTTGCTTTTGCAAGTCTAGTTCACTGCCGACAGAAAGATTTCTCTGACGTCAGCTGATTGTTTTGTCTATGACGACATTGATTTTCGGGACACAATAAACAATGACGTGGCTCCATTGTTGACGTCACAGATTTTTGCTTAGAGACATCACTACTGTTTTCCTGACCGTTGTTGATCCCTGCATTTATTTTGCAAGTGTCTCTCCTTATTGTCCCACCTCTGTCACATATATGGCCACTCTATAACGCATCAAGATGCACTCCATCTTGACCTTAGGACAGATTGCAAACGAAATACAGGAAAACTACAGCAAACAACGCAGATCAATCCCTAGCAACGGAATCCATGCTTTGGAAGACCACCTGCGTGTTTAGGGTAATATGCACATCTTTAATTGAACGAGGCGTATTAGAAGAGGGCCATCATACACCCAACTGAATACTGTCATAAACATTCTGAAACTGTGAAGCGATCGCCTGGTAGATGAAGCAAAAGCACAAAGCATAGACCAACTAACTTCCTTAAAACGTATTTACTGGAAGCACCAACGCAGTCACACCAGATACCTCCGTCTGCGACTTGTGGAATCGTTCTCCAAGCAAAGGACATACTAATAATAACTTGGTTTCACACAAAATGATTGTAATTGTAGATGATAACAGAATGATTTCAATTGTCTCACTGACTGGGACTTGAATGTACAGAAAACGATCTGGCGAATCCCCGTACCTGCAACCCAAATAGATGGTACTTTCTTTTTCAACTACACAGTCTCCTCCAGACACACACATTCACGTCATATGTGACGGCAATTAACAGGCACTACACAAATCCGCCCATTTGTACCTTTAATCCAGTCGCTTTTCAGGCATAATGGAACTTAAGTTTTATAACAAGCCCGTTCGTTTACTATCCTTATGTCGACGCTGCCAACAACAGTTTCCACTTGAACATCGGCTTTGTGGCAGTTCATACTGAATATGAAGACACGGCAACATACAATCACCAAATCCACTCAGTTGTCTGAAGTGTACACACATAATTTTGTCAGTGGATAACGTATAGGCCTTGTTGGAATACTAGACGCAAATCGTTTCACATCAAGGAATGCAATTGCTGACTTACCTGTGCCCAAAACTCTTCCTGTCTCCCCGAAACTTGTTTTGTAAGTACAGCCGAGAGCGAAACGCTCGCCAGCCGAGTTCACTGCCGACAGAAAGATTGTCTCTGACGTCAGCTGATTGTTGATGTATTTTGTCTATGACGACATTGATTATGGGGACACAATAAACAATGACGTGGCTCCATTGTTGACGTCACGGATTTTTGCTTGGAGACATCACTACTGTTTTCCAGGCCGTTGTTGATCCCTGCATTTATTTTGCAAGTGTCTCTCCTTATTGTCCCACCTCTGTCACATATATACCACCCTATAACGCATCAAGATGCACTCCATCTTGATTTAGGACAGATTGCAAACGAAATACAGGAAAACTACAGCAAACAACGCAGATCAATCCCTAGCAACGGAATCCATGCTTTGGAAGACCACCTGCGTGTTTAGGGTAATATGCACATCTTTAATTGAACGAGGCGTATTAGAAGAGGGCCATCATACACCCAACTGAATACTGTCATAAACATTCTGAAACTGTGAAGCGATCGCCTGGTAGATGAAGCGAAAATAGCAAACCATAGACCAACTATCTTCCTTAAAACGTATTTACTGGAAGCACCAACGCAGTCACACCAGATACCTCCGTCTGCGACTTGTGGAATCGTTCTCCAAGCAAAGGACATACTAATAATAACTTGGTTTCACACAAAATGATTGTAATTGTAGATGATAACAGAATGATTTCAATTGTCTCACTGACTGGGACTTGAATGTACAGAAAACGATCTGGCGAATCCCCGTACCTGCAACCCAAATAGATGGTACTTTCTTTTTCAACTACACAGTCTCCTCCAGACACACATTCACGTCATATGTGACGGCAATTAACAGGCACTACACAAATCCGCCAATTTGTACCTTTAATCCAGTCGCTTTTCAAGCAAAAATGGAACTTAAGTTTTATAACAAGCCCGTTCGTTTACTATCCTTATGTCGACGCTGCCAACAACAGTTTCCACTTGAACATCGGCTTTGTGGCAGTTCATACTGAATATGAAGACACGGCAACATACAATCACCAAATCCACTCAGTTGTCTGAAGTGTACACACATAATTTTGTCAGTGGATAACGTATAGGCCTTGTTGGAATACTGGACGCAAATCGTTTCACATCAAGGATGCAATTGCTGACTTACCTGTGCCCAAAACTCTTCCTGTTTCCCCGAAACTTGTTTTGTAAGTACAGCTGAGAGCAAAACGCTCGCCAGCCGAATTCACTGCCGACAGAAAGATTGTCTCTGACGTCAGCTGATTGTTGATGTATTTTGTCTATGACGACATTGATTATGGGGACACAATAAACAATGACGTGGCTCCATTGTTGACGTCACGGATTTTTGCTTGGAGACATCACTACTGTTTTCCAGGCCGTTGTTGATCCCTGCATTTATTTTGCAAGTGTCTCTCCTTATTGTTCCACCTCTGTCACATATATGGCCACTCTATAACGCATCAAGATGCACTCCATCTTGACTTTAGGACAGATTGCAAACGAAATACAGGAAAACTACAGCAAACAACGCAGATCAATCCCTAGCAACGGAATCCATGCTTTGGAAGACCACCTGCGTGTTTAGGGTAATATGCACATCTTTAATTGAACGAGGCGTATTAGAAGAGGGCCATCATACACCCAACTGAATACTGTCATAAACATTCTGAAACTGTGAAGCGATCGCCTGGTAGACGAAGCGAAAATAGCAAACCATAGACCAACTAACTTCCTTAAAACGTATTTACTGGAAGCACCAACGCAGTCACACCAGATACCTCCGTCTGCGACTTGTGGAATCGTTCTCCAAGCAAAGGACATGCTAATAATAACTTGGTTTCACACAAAATGATTGTAATTGTAGATGATAACAGAATGATTTCAATTGTCTCACTGACTGGGACTTGAATGTACAGAAAACGATCTGGCGAATCCCCGTACCTGCAACCCAAATAGATGGTACTTTCTTTTTCAACTACACAGTCTCCTCCAGACACACACATTCACGTCATATATGACGGCAATTAACAGGCACTACACAAATCCGCCCATTTGTACCTTTAATCCAGTCGCTTTTCAGGCATAATGGAACTTAAGTTTTATAACAAGCCCGTTCGTTTACTATCCTTATGTCGACGCTGCCAACAACAGTTTCCACTTGAACATCGGCTTTGTGGCAGTTCATACTGAATATGAAGACACAGAAACATACAATCACCAAATCCACTCAGTTGTCTGAAGTGTACACACATAATTTTGTCAGTGGATAACGTATAGGCCTTGTTGGAATACTGGACGCAAATCTTTTCACATCAAGGAATGCAATTGCTGACTTACCTGTGCCCAAAACTCTTCCTGTCTCCCCGAAACTTGTTTTGTAAGTACAGCCGAGAGCAAAACGCTCGCCAGCCGAGTTCACTGCCGACAGAAAGATTGTCTCTGACGTCAGCTGATTGTTGATGTATTTTGTCTATGACGACATTGATTATGGGGACACAATAAACAATGACGTGGCTCCATTGTTGACGTCACGGATTTTTGCTTAGAGACATCACTACTGTTTTCCAGGCCGTTGTTGATCCCTGCATTTATTTTGCAAGTGTCTCTCCTTATTGTTCCACCTCTGTCACATATATGGCCACTCTATAACGCATCAAGATGCACTCCATCTTGATTTAGGACAGATTGCAAACGAAATACAGGAAAACTACAGCAAACAACGCAGATCAATCCCTAGCAACGGAATCCATGCTTTGGAAGACCACCTGCGTGTTTAGGGTAATATGCACATCTTTAATTGAACGAGGCGTATTAGAAGAGGGCCATCATACACCCAAAACTGAATACTGTCATAAACATTCTGAAACTGTGAAGCGATCGCCTGGTAGATGAAGCGAAAATAGCAAACCATAGACCAACTATCTTCCTTAAAACGTATTTACTGGAAGTACCAACGCAGTCACACCAGATACCTCCGTCTGCGACTTGTGGAATCGTTCTCCAAGCAAAGGACATACTAATAATAACTTGGTTTCACACAAAATGATTGTAATTGTAGATGATAACAGAATGATTTCAATTGTCTCACTGACTGGGACTTGAATGTACAGAAAACGATCTGGCGAATCCCCGTACCTGCAACCCAAATAGATGGTACTTTCTTTTTCAACTACACAGTCTCCTCCAGACACACACATTCACGTCATATGTGACGGCAATTAACAGGCACTACACAAATCCGCCCATTTGTACCTTTAATCCAGTCGCTTTTCAAGCAAAAATGGAACTTAAGTTTTAAAACAAGCCCGTTCGTTTACTATCCTTATGTCGACGCTGCCAACAACAGTTTCCACTTGAACATCGGCTTTGTATCAATTCATACTCAATATGAAGACACGGCAACATACAACCACCAAATCCACTCAGTTGTCTGAAGTGTACACACATAATTTTGTCAGTGGATAACGTATAGGCCTTGTTGGAATACTAGACGCAAATCTTTTCACATCAAGGAATGCAATTGCTGACTTACCTGTGCCCAAAACTCTTCCTGTCTCCCCGAAACTTGTTTTGTAAGTACAGCCGAGAGCAAAACGCTCGCCAGCCGAGTTCACTGCCGACAGAAAGATTGTCTCTGACGTCAGCTGATTGTTGATGTATTTTGTCTATGACGACATTGATTATGGGGACACAATAAACAATGACGTGGCTCCATTGTTGACGTCACGGATTTTTGCTTGGAGACATCACTACTGTTTTCCAGGCCGTTGTTGATCCCTGCATTTATTTTGCAAGTGTCTCTCCTTATTGTCCCACCTCTGTCACATATGGGTCATTCTCAAAAAATGTCAGAATTTCAACTAAGCAAAAACATCAAAATTGTCTTTTGTAAAATTCCTTTTTTATTGACTCAGTACACAAAGTAACTTCTGAATAATAATGTTAAGCAAAATGACACCTTAATAATCAATGATGTCCTAATTATGATAATTAATTAACACTGAATAGGAAAAATATGTCTGT
Organism: Haliotis cracherodii; assembly: GCF_022045235.1. Lineage (NCBI taxonomy): Eukaryota > Metazoa > Mollusca > Gastropoda > Lepetellida > Haliotidae > Haliotis > Haliotis cracherodii. Next base: position 57,621,836 of record NW_027266264.1, read on the forward strand.
CCTGTTACCATTTTAACAATTATATTTTCTGTAACAATATTTTTCAAAGTTCAACACAAATCATGTCAGTTCTTGTTTTTAAATGTATTGTTTAATATTTCAATGAGTACAATTAAAAAGAGATTGGATACATTATTTTATGGACAGATTTGTCCAGCATTTGAGTCAAATGAAAACATTTGAATTCATTCAAATCCAATATGACAAACATACCCTGATTATTGCATCTTATATTTGACACATATACTTCATTAGATGATATATGTTTGAATTCAAATATGTTCTTCTGAAAAATAAAAATAAATAATCAGTATATTTCTATTTTAAGTGCTGGTAACAGGACAGACAACGTAGTAACAGGACGGACAATTGAAAGTAACAGGACGGACAATCGGCTTTGATTGCAGATAACTATAATATTCAGGAGTTTCAAGATTTTGAAATATCTGACAAATACGAAAAAAGTATGTGCAATTGATTACACCTGAACATATAAGGTGTAATTAACTGAATATTCTTGTATGTAATCTGAACTATAGAAACCGGTCGGTAACAGGACGGACAACTGAAAGTAACAGGACGGACAAACTTATGTTTGCAGTCAACTATCCTGTTCAGAAGTTCAAAGTTTTGAACTCTGACAAATAAGAAAATGTTTTGCTTAATTAACAGTATCTGATCATATGGATGTTATTAACTGAATGTTCTTCTATGTAATCTGAATGTAGGATACTGGTAGGTAACAGCACAGATGGAAGTAACGCCAAAGACAATAACTTTTGCATTTTGGGTTAATCCCTAGAATTACAAAGAATTTAAATTGATTTAAATTTACACTGAATAGTCATGTGACAGTTTTTGTCATGAAGCAACAACACAATAACCAACTTTATCCATGTCAAACATCAACATAATCTGGAGAAAAAAAACTTGTCAGAAGATTTCCTGTTGAAGCTGTATTCTTTTGCAATTGTATTCGCAAATACTCAAATAAACGGTCTGAAAAGGTGAATTATAGTTTCCTTAAAAGTACAATTCACTTGTATCTATGATTATTTGATTAGTGCCAGAATTAAATGGTGCCTTTCATTCACCCAGAAACCACAGGTTGTTTATTGTTTCTGTTTTATCATATCTGTAATAGCTTCCCAGTAAATGTTTTCAACACTGAAGTGGGAAGCAGTGCCTTCAATCTCCTTTCGTTCAGGAATGATGGTAATAATGTCCTCGTGCTTGTACCAGCATTTGTCCAGCAGGAGTCTTGGCCAAAAGAATCATTTTTGATCCCATTTTTTTGCCAGGATATGGAAAACCATCATATAACACAACCACACATTTTCCAAGACACTCTTCTGTATCATCTGGAACGGATAGTAAAATGTCACTCTCACTTTTCTCAACCTCACCCTTCTCCACCACACCACCTGTCCTCTCCACACTTTTCTCAACCTCACCCTTCTCCACCACACCACCTGTCCTCTCCACCTTTTTCTCACCCTCACCCTTCTCCACCACACCACCTGTCCTCTCCACCTTTTTCTCACCCTCACCCTTCTCCACCACACCATCTGTCCTCTCCACACTTTTCACAACCTCACCCTTTTCCACCACACCATCTGTCCTCTCCACACTTTTCTCAACCTCACCCTTCTCCACCACACCACCTGTCCTCTCCACACTTTTCTCAACCTCACCCTTCTCCACCACACCACCTGTCCTCTCCACCTTTTTCTCACCCTCACCCTTCTCCACCACACCACCTGTCCTCTCCACCTTTTTCTCACCCTCACCCTTCTCCACCACACCATCTGTCCTCTCCACACTTTTCACAACCTCACCCTTTCCACCACACCACCTGTCCTCTCCACCTTTTTCTCACCCTCACCCTTCTCCACCACACCACCTGTCCTCTCCACCTTTTTCTCACCCTCACCCTTCTCCACCACACCATCTGTCCTCTCCACACTTTTCACAACCTCACCCTTTTCCACCACACCACCTGTCTTCTCCACCCTTCTGTTGTTTTTCCATCAGATAACTATCTTCAACAAAGTAGTCTATTTTTTTATGTATATATGTTTTCTTCTAAACTGTGATAAATTTGAAAACATATCTCTTAATGTTTCATAAAATTAGAATATTTAGTGATTGGATAAGAAACATTAGATAAAGATGACCAAATGTCTGTGCTGTTACATGTACTTTTAAGTCTTAACCATTTTTTTTTATTTAGCTTGGAAGATTTGTTCAGCCATAGCCTCTTGAATGCCTGTGTTATTTCAAAAGAATTATTTGTGTTAATATGGTAATTATATTATTGATTGGTTATACTAGGAAAGACAGTTTAAGGTGATGATAAGTCTGTGCTGTTACCACGGAATGTCTGTGCTGTTACTTTTTCATCAGATAACTATCTTCAACAAAGTAGTCTATTTTTTATGTATATGTTTTCTTCTAAACTGTGATAAATTTCAAAACATATGTCTTAATGTTTCATAAAATTTGAATATTGAGTGATTGGACAAGAATAGTTAGAAAAAGCTGACCAAATGTCTGTGCTGTTACCAATATTTGTCTCTGCTGTTACTTTTAAGTCTTGAGCAACTTGTTTTTATTCAGCTTGGAAGATTTGTACAACTATAGCCTTTTGAATGTCTGTGTTATTTCAAAAGGAATTATTTGAGTTATTATGGTAATTATATTATTGATTGGTTAAACAAGGAAAGACAGTTTAAGATGATGATAAGTCTGTGCTGTTACCACGGAATGTCTGTCCTGTTACATGTTTGAAGGTAACAGCACAGACAGTAACAGCATAGACAAATTGACATTAATTACAGTTTTTTTTAATGAGACCTCCCTTGAAATGTTGAGACCACATGGCATTGTGAACAGTTCATATTTTCTAATATTCTGAAAAAATGGTTTTAGAAAAAAATATTTGTTTGGGCAAAAATGAGCAGTAACAGCACAGACATAAGAAAAGGGTATTCATGATAGGAATAAACTTCCCTGTCAAGCAGAATTATCCAAGGTCTTCTCTCACTTGAAGGACACTGCTGCCATGATAGTACAGGAAGTAAGCTGTATTTCTGTTATTTTGAATTATGGGAATCTTGAAGGATTATTTATTTTTCAGTTTTGATCCATCTTGGTAACAGGACAGACACTTTTTTATGTACAAGTGTTTCTTACCAAAAACCAATATAAATAAAAGAGTGTATCTTCAAAAGATAATTTTATATCATGAGTTAGAAAGGTAATGTACAATATATAAACATTATTTACATAATATTTTTTATTTTTAGCAACATTAAACAATGTTGATGTGCAAACATAGGGTTACGGACACACCCTTCAGCTCAATTTAACCGCGATTAAGCAGTTTTAATTAAAATAAAATACGTAATAAGAAATACTGAAACTTAACTTTCAGACACCATGGTATGTTCTACAAAAAACACTTGTGTTTAAACATATCTAAAATAAATATTTTAATTGTTATTCAACTCGGACTAAAAAACTCACTTTTTTTGAGAATGACCCATATATGGCCACTCTATAACGCATCAAGATGCACTCCATCTTGATTTAGGACAGATTGCAAACGAAATACAGGAAAACTACAGCAAACAACGCAGATCAATCCCTAGCAACGGAATCCATGCTTTGGAAGACCACCTGCGTGTTTAGGGTAATATACACATCTTTAATTGAACGAGGCGTATTAGAAGAGGGCCATCATACACCCAACTGAATACTGTCATAAACATTCTGAAACTGTGAAGCGATCGCCTGGTAGATGAAGCGAAAATAGCAAACCATAGACCAACTATCTTCCTTAAAACGTATTTACTGGAAGTACCAACGCAGTCACACCAGATACCTCCGTCTGCGACTTGTGGAATCGTTCTCCAAGCAAAGGACATACTAATAATAACTTGGTTTCACACAAAATGATTGTAATTGTAGATGATAACAGAATGATTTCAATTGTCTCACTGACTGGGACTTGAATGTACAGAAAACGATCTGGCGAATCCCCGTACCTGCAACCCAAATAGATGGTACTTTCTTTTTCAACTACACAGTCTCCTCCAGACACACACATTCACGTCATATGTGACGGCAATTAACAGGCACTACACAAATCCGCCCATTTGTACCTTTAATCCAGTCGCTTTTCAGGCATAATGGAACTTAAGTTTTATAACAAGCCCGTTCGTTTACTATCCTTATGTCGACGCTGCCAACAACAGTTTCCACTTGAACATCGGCTTTGTGGCAGTTCATACTGAATATGAAGACACGGCAACATACAACCACCAAATCCACTCAGTTGTCTGAAGTGTACACACATAATTTTGTCAGTGGATAACGTATAGGCCTTGTTGGAATACTGGACGCAAATCGTTTCACATCAAAGAATGCAATTGCTGACTTACCTGTGCCCAAAACCCTTCCTGTCTCCCCGGTACTTGCTTTTGCAGTACAGCTGAGAGCAAAACGCTCGCCAGCCGAATTCACTGCCGACAGAAAGATTGTCTCTGACGTCAGCTGATTGTTGATGTATTTTGTCTATGACGACATTGATTATGGGGACACAATAAACAATGACGTGGCTCCATTGTTGACGTCACGGATTTTTGCTTGGAGACATCACTACTGTTTTCCAGGCCGTTGTTGATCCCTGCAATTATTTTGCAAGTGTCTCTCCTTATTGTCCCACCTCTGTCACATATATGGCCACTCTATAACGCATCAAGATGCACTCCATCTTGATTTAGGACAGATTGCAAACGAAATACAGGAAAACTACAGCAAACAACGCAGATCAATCCCTAGCAACGGAATCCATGCTTTGGAAGACCACCTGCGTGTTTAGGGTAATATGCACATCTTTAATTGAACGAGGCGTATTAGAAGAGGGCCATCATACACCCAACTGAATACTGTCATAAACATTCTGAAACTGTGAAGCGATCGCCTGGTAGACGAAGCGAAAATAGCAAACCATAGACCAACTAACTTCCTTAAAACGTATTTACTGGAAGCACCAACGCAGTCACACCAGATACCTCCGTCTGCGACTTGTGGAATCGTTCTCCAAGCAAAGGACATGCTAATAATAACTTGGTTTCACACAAAATGATTGTAATTGTAGATGATAACAGAATGATTTCAATTGTCTCACTGACTGGGACTTGAATGTACAGAAAACGATCTGGCGAATCCCCGTACCTGCAACCCAAATAGATGGTACTTTCTTTTTCAACTACACAGTCTCCTCCAGACACACACATTCACGTCATATGTGACGGCAATTAACAGGCACTACACAAATCCGCCCATTTGTACCTTTAATCCAGTCGCTTTTCAGGCATAATGGAACTTAAGTTTTATAACAAGCCCGTTCGTTTACTATCCTTATGTCGACGCTGCCAACAACAGTTTCCACTTGAACATCGGCTTTGTGGCAGTTCATACTGAATATGAAGACACGGCAACATACAACCACCAAATCCACTCAGTTGTCTGAAGTGTACACACATAATTTTGTCAGTGGATAACGTATAGGCCTTGTTGGAATACTGGACGCAAATCGTTTCACATCAAAGAATGCAATTGCTGACTTACCTGTGCCCAAAACTCTTCCTGTCTCCCCGGTACTTGCTTTTGCAGTACAGCTGAGAGCAAAACGCTCGCCAGCCGAATTCACTGCCGACAGAAAGATTGTCTCTGACGTCAGCTGATTGTTGATGTATTTTGTCTATGACGACATTGATTATGGGGACACAATAAACAATGACGTGGCTCCATTGTTGACGTCACGGATTTTTGCTTGGAGACATCACTACTGTTTTCCAGGCCGTTGTTGATCCCTGCAATTATTTTGCAAGTGTCTCTCCTTATTGTCCCACCTCTGTCACATATATGGCCACTCTATAACGCATCAAGATGCACTCCATCTTGATTTAGGACAGATTGCAAACGAAATACAGGAAAACTACAGCAAACAACGCAGATCAATCCCTAGCAACGGAATCCATGCTTTGGAAGACCACCTGCGTGTTTAGGGTAATATGCACATCTTTAATTGAACGAGGCGTATTAGAAGAGGGCCATCATACACCCAACTGAATACTGTCATAAACATTCTGAAACTGTGAAGCGATCGCCTGGTAGACGAAGCGAAAATAGCAAACCATAGACCAACTAACTTCCTTAAAACGTATTTACTGGAAGCACCAACGCAGTCACACCAGATACCTCCGTCTGCGACTTGTGGAATCGTTCTCCAAGCAAAGGACATGCTAATAATAACTTGGTTTCACACAAAATGATTGTAATTGTAGATGATAACAGAATGATTTCAATTGTCTCACTGACTGGGACTTGAATGTACAGAAAACGATCTGGCGAATCCCCGTACCTGCAACCCAAATAGATGGTACTTTCTTTTTCAACTACACAGTCTCCTCCAGACACACACATTCACGTCATATATGACGGCAATTAACAGGCACTACACAAATCCGCCCATTTGTACCTTTAATCCAGTCGCTTTTCAGGCATAATGGAACTTAAGTTTTATAACAAGCCCGTTCGTTTACTATCCTTATGTCGACGCTGCCAACAACAGTTTCCACTTGAACATCGGCTTTGTGGCAGTTCATACTGAATATGAAGACACAGAAACATACAATCACCAAATCCACTCAGTTGTCTGAAGTGTACACACATAATTTTGTCAGTGGATAACGTATAGGCCTTGTTGGAATACTGGACGCAAATCTTTTCACATCAAGGAATGCAATTGCTGACTTACCTGTGCCCAAAACTCTTCCTGTCTCCCCGAAACTTGTTTTGTAAGTACAGCCGAGAGCAAAACGCTCGCCAGCCGAGTTCACTGCCGACAGAAAGATTGTCTCTGACGTCAGCTGATTGTTGATGTATTTTGTCTATGACGACATTGATTATGGGGACACAATAAACAATGACGTGGCTCCATTGTTGACGTCACGGATTTTTGCTTAGAGACATCACTACTGTTTTCCAGGCCGTTGTTGATCCCTGCATTTATTTTGCAAGTGTCTCTCCTTATTGTTCCACCTCTGTCACATATATGGCCACTCTATAACGCATCAAGATGCACTCCATCTTGATTTAGGACAGATTGCAAACGAAATACAGGAAAACTACAGCAAACAACGCAGATCAATCCCTAGCAACGGAATCCATGCTTTGGAAGACCACCTGCGTGTTTAGGGTAATATGCACATCTTTAATTGAACGAGGCGTATTAGAAGAGGGCCATCATACACCCAAAACTGAATACTGTCATAAACATTCTGAAACTGTGAAGCGATCGCCTGGTAGATGAAGCGAAAATAGCAAACCATAGACCAACTATCTTCCTTAAAACGTATTTACTGGAAGTACCAACGCAGTCACACCAGATACCTCCGTCTGCGACTTGTGGAATCGTTCTCCAAGCAAAGGACATACTAATAATAACTTGGTTTCACACAAAATGATTGTAATTGTAGATGATAACAGAATGATTTCAATTGTCTCACTGACTGGGACTTGAATGTACAGAAAACGATCTGGCGAATCCCCGTACCTGCAACCCAAATAGATGGTACTTTCTTTTTCAACTACACAGTCTCCTCCAGACACACACATTCACGTCATATGTGACGGCAATTAACAGGCACTACACAAATCCGCCCATTTGTACCTTTAATCCAGTCGCTTTTCAAGCAAAAATGGAACTTAAGTTTTAAAACAAGCCCGTTCGTTTACTATCCTTATGTCGACGCTGCCAACAACAGTTTCCACTTGAACATCGGCTTTGTATCAATTCATACTCAATATGAAGACACGGCAACATACAACCACCAAATCCACTCAGTTGTCTGAAGTGTACACACATAATTTTGTCAGTGGATAACGTATAGGCCTTGTTGGAATACTAGACGCAAATCTTTTCACATCAAGGAATGCAATTGCTGACTTACCTGTGCCCAAAACTCTTCCTGTCTCCCCGAAACTTGTTTTGTAAGTACAGCCGAGAGCAAAACGCTCGCCAGCCGAGTTCACTGCCGACAGAAAGATTGTCTCTGACGTCAGCTGATTGTTGATGTATTTTGTCTATGACGACATTGATTATGGGGACACAATAAACAATGACGTGGCTCCATTGTTGACGTCACGGATTTTTGCTTGGAGACATCACTACTGTTTTCCAGGCCGTTGTTGATCCCTGCATTTATTTTGCAAGTGTCTCTCCTTATTGTCCCACCTCTGTCACATATATGGCCACTCTATAACGCATCAAGATGCACTCCATCTTGATTTAGGACAGATTGCAAACGAAATACAGGAAAACTACAGCAAACAACGCAGATCAATCCCTAGCAACGGAATCCATGCTTTGGAAGACCACCTGCGTGTTTAGGGTAATATACACATCTTTAATTGAACGAGGCGTATTAGAAGAGGGCCATCATACACCCAACTGAATACTGTCATAAACATTCTGAAACTGTGAAGCGATCGCCTGGTAGATGAAGCGAAAATAGCAAACCATAGACCAACTATCTTCCTTAAAACGTATTTACTGGAAGTACCAACGCAGTCACACCAGATACCTCCGTCTGCGACTTGTGGAATCGTTCTCCAAGCAAAGGACATACTAATAATAACTTGGTTTCACACAAAATGATTGTAATTGTAGATGATAACAGAATGATTTCAATTGTCTCACTGACTGGGACTTGAATGTACAGAAAACGATCTGGCGAATCCCCGTACCTGCAACCCAAATAGATGGTACTTTCTTTTTCAACTACACAGTCTCCTCCAGACACACACATTCACGTCATATGTGACGGCAATTAACAGGCACTACACAAATCCGCCCATTTGTACCTTTAATCCAGTCGCTTTTCAAGCAAAAATGGAACTTAAGTTTTAAAACAAGCCCGTTCGTTTACTATCCTTATGTCGACGCTGCCAACAACAGTTTCCACTTGAACATCGGCTTTGTGGCAGTTCATACTGAATATGAAGACACGGCAACATACAACCACCAAATCCACTCAGTTGTCTGAAGTGTACACACATAATTTTGTCAGTGGATAACGTATAGGCCTTGTTGGAATACTGGACGCAAATCGTTTCACATCAAAGAATGCAATTGCTGACTTACCTGTGCCCAAAACCCTTCCTGTCTCCCCGGTACTTGCTTTTGCAGTACAGCCGAGAGCAAAACGCTCGCCAGCCGAGTTCACTGCCGACAGAAAGATTGTCTCTGACGTCAGCTGATTGTTGATGTATTTTGTCTATGACGACATTGATTATGGGGACACAATAAACAATGACGTGGCTCCATTGTTGACGTCACGGATTTTTGCTTGGAGACATCACTACTGTTTTCCAGGCCGTTGTTGATCCCTGCATTTATTTTGCAAGTGTCTCTCCTTATTGTCCCACCTCTGTCACATATATGGCCACTCTATAACGCATCAAGATGCACTCCATCTTGACTTTAGGACAGATTGCAAACGAAATACAGGAAAACTACAGCAAACAACGCAGATCAATCCCTAGCAACGGAATCCATGCTTTGGAAGACCACCTGCGTGTTTAGGGTAATATGCACATCTTTAATTGAACGAGGCGTATTAGAAGAGGGCCATCATACACCCAACTGAATACTGTCATAAACATTCTGAAACTGTGAAGCGATCGCCTGGTAGATGAAGCGAAAATAGCAAACCATAGACCAACTATCTTCCTTATAACGTATTTACTGGAAGCACCAACGCAGTCACACCAGATACCTCCGTCTGCGACTTGTGGAATCGTTCTCCAAGCAAAGGACATACTAATAATAACTTGGTTTCAAACAAAATGATTGTAATTGTAGATGATAACAGAATGATTTCAATTGTCTCACTGACTGGGACTTGAATGTACAGAAAACGATCTGGCGAATCCCCGCACCCGCAACCCAAATAGATGGTACTTTCTTTTTCAACTACACAGTCTCCTCCAGACGCACACATTCACGTCATATGTTACGGCAATTAACAGGCACTACACAAATCCGCCCATTTGTACCTTTAATCCAGTCGCTTTTCAAGCAAAAATGGAACTTAAGTTTTAAAACAAGCCCGTTCGTTTACTATCCTTATGTCGACGCTGCCAACAACAGTTTCCACTTGAACATCGGCTTTGTATCAATTCATACTCAATATGAAGACACAGAAACATACAACCACCAAATTCACTCAGTTGTCTGAAGTGTACATACATAATTTTCTCAGTGGATAAAGTATAGGCCTTGTTGGAATACTGGACGCAAATCGTTTCACATCAAAGAATGCAATTGCTGACTTACCTGTGCCCCAAACCCTTCCTGTCTCCCCGGTACTTGCTTTTGCAGTACAGCCGAGAGCAAAACGCTCGCCAGCCGAGTTCACTGCCGACAGAAAGATTGTCTCTGACGTCAGCTGATTGTTGATGTATTTTGTCTATGACGACATTGATTATGGGGACACAATAAACAATGACGTGGCTCCATTGTTGACGTCACGGATTTTTGCTTGGAGACATCACTACTGTTTTCCAGGCCGTTGTTGATCCCTGCATTTATTTTGCAAGTGTCTCTCCTTATTGTCCCACCTCTGTCACATATATGGCCACTCTATAACGCATCAAGATGCACTCCATCTTGATTTAGGACAGATTGCAAACGAAATACAGGAAAACTACAGCAAACAACGCAGATCAATCCCTAGCAACGGAATCCATGCTTTGGAAGACCACCTGCGTGTTTAGGGTAATATACACATCTTTAATTGAACGAGGCGTATTAGAAGAGGGCCATCATACACCCAACTGAATACTGTCATAAACATTCTGAAACTGTGAAGCGATCGCCTGGTAGATGAAGCGAAAATAGCAAACCATAGACCAACTATCTTCCTTAAAACGTATTTACTGGAAGTACCAACGCAGTCACACCAGATACCTCCGTCTGCGACTTGTGGAATCGTTCTCCAAGCAAAGGACATACTAATAATAACTTGGTTTCACACAAAATGATTGTAATTGTAGATGATAACAGAATGATTTCAATTGTCTCACTGACTGGGACTTGAATGTACAGAAAACGATCTGGCGAATCCCCGTACCTGCAACCCAAATAGATGGTACTTTCTTTTTCAACTACACAGTCTCCTCCAGACACACACATTCACGTCATATGTGACGGCAATTAACAGGCACTACACAAATCCGCCCATTTGTACCTTTAATCCAGTCGCTTTTCAGGCATAATGGAACTTAAGTTTTATAACAAGCCCGTTCGTTTACTATCCTTATGTCGACGCTGCCAACAACAGTTTCCACTTGAACATCGGCTTTGTGGCAGTTCATACTGAATATGAAGACACAGAAACATACAATCACCAAATCCACTCAGTTGTCTGAAGTGTACACACATAATTTTGTCAGTGGATAACGTATAGGCCTTGTTGGAATACTAGACGCAAATCTTTTCACATCAAGGAATGCAATTGCTGACTTACCTGTGCCCAAAACTCTTCCTGTCTCCCCGAAACTTGTTTTGTAAGTACAGCCGAGAGCAAAACGCTCGCCAGCCGAGTTCACTGCCGACAGAAAGATTGTCTCTGACGTCAGCTGATTGTTGATGTATTTTGTCTATGACGACATTGATTATGGGGACACAATAAACAATGACGTGGCTCCATTGTTGACGTCACGGATTTTTGCTTAGAGACATCACTACTGTTTTCCAGACCGTTGTTGATCCCTGCATTTATTTTGCAAGTGTCTCTCCTTATTGTCCCACCTCTGTCACATATATGGCCACTCTATAACGCATCAAGATGCACTCCATCTTGATTTAGGACAGATTGCAAACGAAATACAGGAAAACTACAGCAAACAACGCAGATCAATCCCTAGCAACGGAATCCATGCTTTGGAAGACCACCTGCGTGTTTAGGGTAATATGCACATCTTTAATTGAACGAGGCGTATTAGAAGAGGGCCATCATACACCCAAAACTGAATACTGTCATAAACATTCTGAAACTGTGAAGCGATCGCCTGGTAGATGAAGCGAAAATAGCAAACCATAGACCAACTATCTTCCTTAAAACGTATTTACTGGAAGTACCAACGCAGTCACACCAGATACCTCCGTCTGCGACTTGTGGAATCGTTCTCCAAGCAAAGGACATACTAATAATAACTTGGTTTCACACAAAATGATTGTAATTGTAGATGATAACAGAATGATTTCAATTGTCTCACTGACTGGGACTTGAATGTACAGAAAACGATCTGGCGAATCCCCGTACCTGCAACCCAAATAGATGGTACGTTCTTTTTCAACTACACAGTCTCCTCCAGACACACACATTCACGTCATATGTGACGGCAATTAACAGGCACTACACAAATCCGCCCATTTGTACCTTTAATCCAGTCGCTTTTCAGGCATAATGGAACTTAAGTTTTATAACAAGCCCGTTCGTTTACTATCCTTATGTCGACGCTGCCAACAACAGTTTCCACTTGAACATCGGCTTTGTGGCAGTTCATACTGAATATGAAGACACAGAAACATACAATCACCAAATCCACTCAGTTGTCTGAAGTGTACACACATAATTTTGTCAGTGGATAACGTATAGGCCTTGTTGGAATACTAGACGCAAATCGTTTCACATCAAGGAATGCAATTGCTGACTTACCTGTGCCCAAAACTCTTCCTGTCTCCCCGAAACTTGTTTTGTAAGTACAGCCGAGAGCAAAACGCTCGCCAGCCGAGTTCACTGCCGACAGAAAGATTGTCTCTGACGTCAGCTGATTGTTGATGTATTTTGTCTATGACGACATTGATTATGGGGACACAATAAACAATGACGTGGCTCCATTGTTGACGTCACAGATTTTTGCTTAGAGACATCACTACTGTTTTCCAGACCGTTGTTGATCCCTGCATTTATTTTGCAAGTGTCTCTCCTTATTGTCCCACCTCTGTCACATATATGGCCACTCTATAACGCATCAAGATGCACTCCATCTTGATTTAGGACAGATTGCAAACGAAATACAGGAAAACTACAGCAAACAACGCAGATCAATCCCTAGCAACGGAATCCATGCTTTGGAAGACCACCTGCGTGTTTAGGGTAATATGCACATCTTTAATTGAACGAGGCGTATTAGAAGAGGGCCATCATACACCCAAAACTGAATACTGTCATAAACATTCTGAAACTGTGAAGCGATCGCCTGGTAGATGAAGCGAAAATAGCAAACCATAGACCAACTATCTTCCTTAAAACGTATTTACTGGAAGTACCAACGCAGTCACACCAGATACCTCCGTCTGCGACTTGTGGAATCGTTCTCCAAGCAAAGGACATACTAATAATAACTTGGTTTCACACAAAATGATTGTAATTGTAGATGATAACAGAATGATTTCAATTGTCTCACTGACTGGGACTTGAATGTACAGAAAACGATCTGGCGAATCCCCGTACCTGCAACCCAAATAGATGGTACTTTCTTTTTCAACTACACAGTCTCCTCCAGACACACACATTCACGTCATATGTGACGGCAATTAACAGGCACTACACAAATCCGCCCATTTGTACCTTTAATCCAGTCGCTTTTCAGGCATAATGGAACTTAAGTTTTATAACAAGCCCGTTCGTTTACTATCCTTATGTCGACGCTGCCAACAACAGTTTCCACTTGAACATCGGCTTTGTATCAATTCATACTCAATATGAAGACACGGCAACATACAATCACCAAATTCACTCAGTTGTCTGAAGTGTACATACATAATTTTGTCAGTGGATAACGTATAGGCCTTGTTGGAATACTGGACGCAAATCGTTTCACATCAAGGAATGCAATTGCTGACTTACCTGTGCCCAAAACCCTTCCTGTCTCCCCGATACTTGCTTTTGCAGTACAGCCGAGAGCAAAACGCTCGCCAGCCGAGTTCACTGCCGACAGAAAGATTGTCTCTGACGTCAGCTGATTGTTGATGTATTTTGTCTATGACGACATTGATTATGGGGACACAATAAACAATAACGTGGCTCCATTGTTGACGTCACGGATTTTTGCTTGGAGACATCACTACTGTTTTCCAGACCGTTGTTGATCCCTGCATTTATTTTGCAAGTGTCTCTCCTTATTGTCCCACCTCTGTCACATATATGGCCACTCTATAACGCATCAAGATGCACTCCATCTTGACCTTAGGACAGATTGCAAACGAAATACAGGAAAACTACAGCAAACAACGCAGATCAATCCCTAGCAACGGAATCCATGCTTTGGAAGACCACCTGCGTGTTTAGGGTAATATGCACATCTTTAATTGAACGAGGCGTATTAGAAGAGGGCCATCATACACCCAACTGAATACTGTCATAAACATTCTGAAACTGTGAAGCGATCGCCTGGTAGATGAAGCGAAAATAGCAAACCATAGACCAACTATCTTCCTTAAAACGTATTTACTGGAAGTACCAACGCAGTCACACCAGATACCTCCGTCTGCGACTTGTGGAATCGTTCTCCAAGCAAAGGACATACTAATAATAACTTGGTTTCACACAAAATGATTGTAATTGTAGATGATAACAGAATGATTTCAATTGTCTCACTGACTGGGACTTGAATGTACAGAAAACGATCTGGCGAATCCCCGTACCTGCAACCCAAATAGATGGTACTTTCTTTTTCAACTACACAGTCTCCTCCAGACACACACATTCACGTCATATGTGACGGCAATTAACAGGCACTACACAAATCCGCCCATTTGTACCTTTAATCCAGTCGCTTTTCAGGCATAATGGAACTTAAGTTTTATAACAAGCCCGTTCGTTTACTATCCTTATGTCGACGCTGCCAACAACAGTTTCCACTTGAACATCGGCTTTGTGGCAGTTCATACTGAATATGAAGACACGGCAACATACAATCACCAAATCCACTCAGTTGTCTGAAGTGTACACACATAATTTTGTCAGTGGATAACGTATAGGCCTTGTTGGAATACTAGACGCAAATCGTTTCACATCAAGGAATGCAGTTGCTGACTTAGCTGTGCCCAAAACCCTTCCTGTCTCCCCGATACTTGCTTTTGCAGTACAGCCGAGAGCAAAACGCTCGCCAGCCGAGTTCACTGCCGACAGAAAGATTGTCTCTGACGTCAGCTGATTGTTGATGTATTTTGTCTATGACGACATTGATTATGGGGACACAATAAACAATAACGTGGCTCCATTGTTGACGTCACAGATTTTTGCTTGGAGACATCACTACTGTTTTCCAGACCGTTGTTGATCCCTGCATTTATTTTGCAAGTGTCTCTCCTTATTGTCCCACCTCTGTCACATATATGGCCACTCTATAACGCATCAAGATGCACTCCATCTTGACCTTAGGACAGATTGCAAACGAAATACAGGAAAACTACAGCAAACAACGCAGATCAATCCCTAGCAACGGAATCCATGCTTTGGAAGACCACCTGCGTGTTTAGGGTAATATGCACATCTTTAATTGAACGAGGCGTATTAGAAGAGGGCCATCATACACCCAACTGAATACTGTCATAAACATTCTGAAACTGTGAAGCGATCGCCTGGTAGATGAAGCAAAAGCACAAAGCATAGACCAACTAACTTCCTTAAAACGTATTTACTGGAAGCACCAACGCAGTCACACCAGATACCTCCGTCTGCGACTTGTGGAATCGTTCTCCAAGCAAAGGACATACTAATAATAACTTGGTTTCACACAAAATGATTGTAATTGTAGATGATAACAAAATGATTTCAATTGTCTCACTGACTGGGACTTGAATGTACAGTAAACGATCTGGCGAATCCCCGTACCTGCAACCCAAATAGATGGTACTTTCTTTTTCAACTACACAGTCTCCTCCAGACACACACATTCACGTCATATGTGACGGCAATTAACAGGCACTACACAAATCCGCCCATTTGTACCTTTAATCCAGTCGCTTTTCGGGCATAATGGAACTTAAGTTTTATAACAAGCCCGTTCGTTTACTATCCTTATGTCGACGCTGCCAACAACAGTTTCCACTTGAACATCGGCTTTGTGGCAGTTCATACTGAATATGAAGACACAGAAACATACAATCACCAAATCCACTCAGTTGTCTGAAGTGTACACACATAATTTTGTCAGTGGATAACGTATAGGCCTTGTTGGAATACTAGACGCAAATCTTTTCACATCAAGGAATGCAATTGCTGACTTACCTGTGCCCAAAACTCTTCCTGTCTCCCCGAAACTTGTTTTGTAAGTACAGCCGAGAGCAAAACGCTCGCCAGCCGAGTTCACTGCCGACAGAAAGATTGTCTCTGACGTCTGCTGATTGTTGATGTATTTTGTCTATGACGACATTGATTATGGGGACACAATAAACAATGACGTGGCTCCATTGTTGACGTCACGGATTTTTGCTTGGAGACATCACTACTTTTTCCAGGCCGTTGTTGATCCCTGCATTTATTTTGCAAGTGTCTCTCCTTATTGTCCCACCTCTGTCACATATATGGCCACTCTATAACGCATCAAGATGCACTCCATCTTGATTTAGGACAGATTGCAAACGAAATACAGGAAAACTACAGCAAACAACGCAGATCAATCCCTAGCAACGGAATCCATGCTTTGGAAGACCACCTGCGTGTTTAGGGTAATATGCACATCTTTAATTGAACGAGGCGTATTAGAAGAGGGCCATCATACACCCAACTGAATACTGTCATAAACATTCTGAAACTGTGAAGCGATCGCCTGGTAGATGAAGCAAAAGCACAAAGCATAGACCAACTAACTTCCTTAAAACGTATTTACTGGAAGCACCAACGCAGTCACACCAGATACCTCCGTCTGCGACTTGTGGAATCGTTCTCCAAGCAAAGGACATACTAATAATAACTTGGTTTCACACAAAATGATTGTAATTGTAGATGATAACAAAATGATTTCAATTGTCTCACTGACTGGGACTTGAATGTACAGTAAACGATCTGGCGAATCCCCGTACCTGCAACCCAAATAGATGGTACTTTCTTTTTCAACTACACAGTCTCCTCCAGACACACACATTCACGTCATATGTGACGGCAATTAACAGGCACTACACAAATCCGCCCATTTGTACCTTTAATCCAGTCGCTTTTCGGGCATAATGGAACTTAAGTTTTATAACAAGCCCGTTCGTTTACTATCCTTATGTCGACGCTGCCAACAACAGTTTCCACTTGAACATCGGCTTTGTGGCAGTTCATACTGAATATGAAGACACAGAAACATACAATCACCAAATCCACTCAGTTGTCTGAAGTGTACACACATAATTTTGTCAGTGGATAACGTATAGGCCTTGTTGGAATACTAGACGCAAATCTTTTCACATCAAGGAATGCAATTGCTGACTTACCTGTGCCCAAAACTCTTCCTGTCTCCCCGAAACTTGTTTTGTAAGTACAGCCGAGAGCAAAACGCTCGCCAGCCGAGTTCACTGCCGACAGAAAGATTGTCTCTGACGTCTGCTGATTGTTGATGTATTTTGTCTATGACGACATTGATTATGGGGACACAATAAACAATGACGTGGCTCCATTGTTGACGTCACGGATTTTTGCTTGGAGACATCACTACTTTTTCCAGGCCGTTGTTGATCCCTGCATTTATTTTGCAAGTGTCTCTCCTTATTGTCCCACCTCTGTCACATATATGGCCACTCTATAACGCATCAAGATGCACTCCATCTTGATTTAGGACAGATTGCAAACGAAATACAGGAAAACTACAGCAAACAACGCAGATCAATCCCTAGCAACGGAATCCATGCTTTGGAAGACCACCTGCGTGTTTAGGGTAATATGCACATCTTTAATTGAACGAGGCGTATTAGAAGAGGGCCATCATACACCCAACTGAATACTGTCATAAACATTCTGAAACTGTGAAGCGATCGCCTGGTAGATGAAGCGAAAATAGCAAACCATAGACCAACTATCTTCCTTAAAACGTATTTACTGGAAGTACCAACGCAGTCACACCAGATACCTCCGTCTGCGACTTGTGGAATCGTTCTCCAAGCAAAGGACATACTAATAATAACTTGGTTTCACACAAAATGATTGTAATTGTAGATGATAACAGAATGATTTCAATTGTCTCACTGACTGGGACTTGAATGTACAGAAAACGATCTGGCGAATCCCCGTACCTGCAACCCAAATAGATGGTACTTTCTTTTTCAACTACACAGTCTCCTCCAGACACACACATTCACGTCATATGTGACGGCAATTAACAGGCACTACACAAATCCGCCCATTTGTACCTTTAATCCAGTCGCTTTTCAGGCATAATGGAACTTAAGTTTTATAACAAGCCCGTTCGTTTACTATCCTTATGTCGACGCTGCCAACAACAGTTTCCACTTGAACATCGGCTTTGTGGCAGTTCATACTGAATATGAAGACACGGCAACATACAATCACCAAATCCACTCAGTTGTCTGAGGTGTACACACATAATTTTGTCAGTGGATAACGTATAGGCCTTGTTGGAATACTGGACGCAAATCGTTTCACATCAAGGAATGCAATTGCTGACTTACCTGTGCCCAAAACTCTTCCTGTCTCCCCGAAACTTGTTTTGTAAATACAGCCGAGAGCAAAACGCTCGCCAGCCGAGTTCACTGCCGACAGAAAGATTGTCTCTGACGTCAGCTGATTGTTGATGTATTTTGTCTAAGACGACATTGATTATGGGGACACAATAAACAATGACGTGGCTCCATTGTTGACGTCACGGATTTTTGCTTAGAGACATCACTACTGTTTTCCAGGCCGTTGTTGATCCCTGCATTTATTTTGCAAGTGTCTCTCCTTATTGTCCCACCTCTGTCACATATATGGCCACTCTATAACGCATCAAGATGCACTCCATCTTGACTTTAGGACAGATTGCAAACGAAATACAGGAAAACTACAGCAAACAACGCAGATCAATCCCTAGCAACGGTATCCATGCTTTGGAAGACCACCTGCGTGTTTAGGGTAATATGCACATCTTTAATTGAACGAGGCGTATTAGAAGAGGGCCATCATACACCCAACTGAATACTGTCATAAACATTCTGAAACTGTGAAGCGATCGCCTGGTAGATGAAGCGTAAAGCACAAAGCATAGACCAACTAACTTCCTTAAAACGTATTTACTGGAAGCACCAACGCAGTCACACCAGATACCTCCGTCTGCGACTTGTGGAATCGTTCTCCAAGCAAAGGACATACTAATAATAACTTGGTTTCACACAAAATGATTGTAATTGTAGATGATAACAGAATGATTTCAATTGTCTCACTGACTGGGACTTGAATGTACAGAAAACGATCTGGCGAATCCCCGTACCTGCAACCCAAATAGATGGTACTTTCTTTTTCAACTACACAGTCACCTCCAGACACACACATTCACGTCATATGTGACGGCAATTAACAGACACTACACAAATCCGCCCATTTGTACCTTTAATCCAGTCGCTTTTCAGGCATAATGGAACTTAAGTTTTATAACAAGCCCGTTCGTTTACTATCCTTATGTCGACGCTGCCAACAACAGTTTCCACTTGAACATCGGCTTTGTGGCAGTTCATACTGAATATGAAGACACGGCAACATACAATCACCAAATCCACTCAGTTGTCTGAAGTGTACACACATAATTTTGTCAGTGGATAACGTATAGGCCTTGTTGGAATACTGGACGCAAATCTTTTCACATCAAGGAATGCAATTGCTGACTTACCTGTGCCCAAAACTCTTCCTGTCTCCCCGAAACTTGTTTTGTAAGTACAGCCGAGAGCAAAACGCTCGCCAGCCGAGTTCTCTGCCGACAGAAAGATTGTCTCTGACGTCTGCTGATTGTTGATGTATTTTGTCTATGACGACATTGATTATGGGGACACAATAAACAATGACGTGGCTCCATTGTTGACGTCACGGATTTTTGCTTGGAGACATCACTACTGTTTTCCAGGCCGTTGTTGATCCCTGCATTTATTTTGCAAGTGTCTCTCCTTATTGTCCCACCTCTGTCACATATATGGCCACTCTATAACGCATCAAGATGCACTCCATCTTGACTTTAGGACAGATTGCAAACGAAATACAGGAAAACTACAGCAAACAACGCAGATCAATCCCTAGCAACGGAATCCATGCTTTGGAAGACCACCTGCGTGTTTAGGGTAATATGCACATCTTTAATTGAACGAGGCGTATTAGAAGAGGGCCATCATACACCCAACTGAATACTGTCATAAACATTCTGAAACTGTGAAGCGATCGCCTGGTAGATGAAGCGAAAATAGCAAACCATAGACCAACTATCTTCCTTAAAACGTATATACTGGAAGTACCAACGCAGTCACACCAGATACCTCCGTCTGCGACTTGTGGAATCGTTCTCCAAGCAAAGGACATACTAATAATAACTTGGTTTCACACAAAATGATTGTAATTGTAGATGATAACAGAATGATTTCAATTGTCTCACTGACTGGGACTTGAATGTACAGAAAACGATCTGGCGAATCCCCGTACCTGCAACCCAAATAGATGGTACTTTCTTTTTCAACTACACAGTCTCCTCCAGACACACACATTCACGTCATATGTGACGGCAATTAACAGGCACTACACAAATCCGCCCATTTGTACCTTTAATCCAGTCGCTTTTCAGGCATAATGGAACTTAAGTTTTATAACAAGCCCGTTCGTTTACTATCCTTATGTCGACGCTGCCAACAACAGTTTCCACTTGAACATCGGCTTTGTATCAATTCATACTCAATATGAAGACACAGAAACATACAACCACCAAATTCACTCAGTTGTCTGAAGTGTACATACATAATTTTGTCAGTGGATAAAGTATAGGCTTTGTTGGAATACTGGACGCAAATCGTTTCACATCAAAGAATGCAATTGCTGACTTACCTGTGCCCAAAACCCTTCCTGTCTCCCCGGTACTTGCTTTTGCAGTACAGCCGAGAGCAAAACGCTCGCCAGCCGAGTTCACTGCCGACAGAAAGATTGTCTCTGACGTCAGCTGATTGTTGATGTATTTTGTCTATGACGACATTGATTATGGGGACACAATAAACAATGACGTGGCTCCATTGTTGACGTCACAGATTTTTGCTTAGAGACATCACTACTGTTTTCCAGACCGTTGTTGATCCCTGCATTTATTTTGCAAGTGTCTCTCCTTATTGTCCCACCTCTGTCACATATATGGCCACTCTATAACGCATCAAGATGCACTCCATCTTGACTTTAGGACAGATTGCAAACGAAATACAGGAGAAAATACAGCAAACAACGCAGAGAAGCTTTGGAAGACCACATGCGTGTTTAGGGTAATATGCACATCTTTAATTGAACGAGGCGTATTAGAAGAGGGCCATCATACACCCAACTGAATACTGTCATAAACATTCTGAAACTGTGAAGCGATCGCCTGGTAGATGAAACAAAATTAGCAAACCATAGACCAACTATCTTCCTTAAAACGTATTTACTGAAAGCACCAACGCAGTCACACCAGATACCTCCGTCTGCGACTTGTTGAATCGTTTTCCAAGCAAAGCAAATACTAATGATAACTTGTTTTCACATAAAATGATTGTAATTGAAGATGATTTTAGAGTTGTCTCACTGACGGGGGACTTGAATGCACAGAAAACGGCCAAACCCTGCACCCGCAAACCAAATTGATGGCAATTTCTTTTTCAACTTGACATTATACTCCAGACACATATTCAAATCATATGTTACGGCAATTACAAGTCACTACACAAATCTGTCCGTGTGTACCTGTCCCGAAAGCTTATATGTGCCCCAAACCCTTCCTGTCACCAAAAAACCTGCTTTTGCAGTACACCCGAAAGCAACGCTCCCCTACCAGCTGCGTTCACTGCCGATGGAATGATTGTCTGTGACGTCAGCTGATTGTTTTTCCTTAGAATCCTTGAAACACCTTTCACCTGGTGTGTCCTGGATCACTCTGTAAGTGGGCTTAGTGCCACTCTGTTCAGTTTTTCATTTGTCTTAGACTTATTTGGGAATCTGTAAAATTTTGTGACAAGGATGATGTTTCCACTATGGAGAACTGACAACTTGTAGTAACGATGACAGACCGAGGACCCAAAGGCATTGTGCCATGTTATTGGAGATCCTGGCAGCCACACAACCCTGCACAAGTCCACAACACTCATACCACTCAGCTGAAATGGGCTTAATGTCTTGTTTAATATTATTGCACTTACGTAGCGATGTGTGTGTGGTAACGATTAGAGACACTGTGTGTGTGTGTGTGTGTGTGTGTGTGTGTGTGTGTGTGTGTGTGTGTGTGTGCTGGTAGTAGTCCAGACTAATGTCGCTTTAATAGTGCTGCAATACCATGCGGTAGTTCAACTTGTATACCCCACTCATGGGCAGAGGGGAATGGGCCTGATACCGTCTCAGACAAAGCATACTGACTCCAAGGCAACAAGTCCTTGTTTGAACCCATTAATGCAGAGCGCCAGGCAGTGCAACATCAAATGCCAACTTTTAATGTCTTGTGGTATGATACGACCAAGGATCGAATTCCCGATCTTCCACTCTCCAAGCAGATGCTCTATTCCTTAAACCACATGGTCCATATGCACTGAGATCACTGTCATAACTAAAGTTTGACAAACAATAACACTGAAGCTGATTATTGTCATTTTAATCACTGGAAATAGCGTCATAAGAATTATACCTCAAAGAGATAATACCTCAAGTGATATTTGTACTGTTGATCTCAGAAGTGCATAGATGTGTCACAACTTAAAAGCGATCAAGTGTGCACGATTAAAGAACCAAATGGATAAAAACTAATACCCTCATGATGATTTTACTTCTTGAATGTATTTACATGTAATGAACAAAACTATGAATACTGTCAGTATGACAGTGATCAGGTACACAGCTTTGGCATCAAGCAACACATTTTACAGACAAATATGAACAATATGAAGTTTCCATCTAAGAACATTGAAAAAAGACTACAATCACATCGTATTGAATTTAGTCAATAAATTGATTCCTGGTACCTTTCCCTGGTAGGACTTGTAGAGATTGTTTTCTGTGAGCACTATTGGGTAAAAATAACATAACAAATCAAACTTAGTATAAAAAAGTATTTACAGAAATAACACAAATGATATGAAAACCTGATTAAAACATTGAAATGTAATACTCATGTATTGACCATTATACAACAAGCAGTTTCACAGTGACCGCAGCATCTGTGAACTTATTTACACCAAGGTTTTGTAAGATAGTCATCAGATAATGAAATTACAGATCTGAAACAACAGTGAATCAATAATTGCCACAAATGATTGTTGCATGGTAAATCTTACACCTTCTTATTTTGTGTATGATAACAAGTGAGGCTGTTCACCATCTTGCATCACTAGGTACCCGAGATACCAGAATCACAAGTGAAGCTGTACATCATCTTGCATCACTAGGTACCCGAGATACCAGCATCACAAGTGAAGCTGTACACCATCTTGCATTACAAGGTACCCGAGATACCAGCATCACAAGTGAAGCTGTACATCATCTTGCATCACTAGGTACCAGAGATACCAGCATCAAAAGTGAGGCTGTACATCATCTTGCATCACTAGGTACCCGAGATACCATCATCACAAGTGAGGCTGTACACCATCTTGCATTACAAGGTACCCGTGGTACTAGCATCACAAGTGAAGCTGTACATGATCTTGCATTACAAGGTACCCGAGATACCAGCATCACAAGTGAAGCTGTACACGATCTTGAATTACAAGGTAGCCGAGATACAAGCATCACAAGTGAAGCTGTACACCATCTTGCATCAAAAGGTACCCGAGATACCAGCATCACAAGTGAAGCTGTACACGATCTTACAGCTCAAGGTACCAATAATACCAGCATCACAAGTGGAGCTGTACATCATCTTGAAGCTGAAGGTACCCATAATACCACCATCACAAGTGAAGCTGTACACCATCTTGAAGCTGAAGGTACTCATAATACCAGCATCACAAGTGAAGCTGTACACCATCTTGAAGCTGAAGGTACCCATAATACCAGCATCACAAGTGAAGCTGTACACCATCTTGAAGCTGAAGGGTGCCATAATACCAGCATCACAAGTGAAGCTGTACATCATCTTGGAGCTGCAGGTTGCTACTCAGCCACACAAGCCAGGGTTAATGAAAGCCAACCACTCATCAAGAAGAAATGTTTTCTTATCATTGACCTGGAATACATTCGTATAATGTTGAACTACTGTCATCAATGCCTCCGTAGCCCTTCATTGTTGTTATCCTCTCCCTCCACTGTGAAGTATTAGTAGTATGGACGCCTGGGGTTATTCTGCAAAATATAACACAAAGCATTAGATCAGCTTTTCCTGTCACAGTCTGTAGAGTTTCTAAAAATATATCGCAACTTGAGGTGTTTGCAAGTACTTGCAAAAAGTGAAAGAGCCCTGTCACTTACATCTCTTCCAACCTTCGAAAGTCTATAATTACCATAATCTATTACCTACGAGGGCAAACAGGGATAACAAACATCATATGTGCCCTAGGGTCATTTCATGTCACGAGACAACAGTGTATTGTTTCTGGCATCCGGATGGCATTGTTGACGTCATTCGAATCTTATCGTGACGTGAGGTCAGAATGACGTCACACTAGAAACGAAGTCATACTTGAAGATTGTTGACGTCATTCGTCATTGTGACTCGCTGTCCTCATAGACACTAAAATTTGTCTCTGTATGTAGACATCTTCTTCGTTAATAAATAGAACATGATATTCGTGTTCATGTCTTACTATGTTCACAACACTCGTGCCTAAACTCTGGTCTTTACACACTTGTGTCGTAAACATAGTATGACATGAGCACTCATATAATATCCTGTTTACTTCCAGACCCAAAACATTACTTCCAGACCTTAATCAGGACAACGTCTTGGACACACTTACAAAGTCTTAGGATTGTACAAGTAAGAGTGCAGCAATACCTGACAATAACTGATACAGCCACATTTCTCAGTAACGTCAGAGATGACAGTGACCTTTGATAGACATAGCAACAACATTTCATGCGGTAGGATTTGTAAAAAATACAAGCAAAAATAAAGTTTCATGCATGTTGAGGTAACTGCCTCAGAATGATATAACCATGTCTTTCAAAACATGACACTGGACAATTCACTTATTTTGACCAAAAGCAGGATCACATTGTAGAAAAGGCATATCTCAAGTTTTATGATACATGCATTACAATATTCAACGTATTAAGCGCCCTGCTCTAATAAGCGCCCACGGCGTATTTCTTATATGTTGGCTATTGAAAATCCCAATTAGCTCCCCTTCCAAATGATCAATGTACACAAGACTTACTTATTCGTGTATAATATGCACTCGTGTGTAATATGCACCCTTAATTATGGGAAATTAAATTCTGGAAAAATATATCTGTCGTATATAAACATTTCAGCATAAACCACAAAATGTATCTTTCAACTTTGTTTTTTTCACCAAAATAATATTCTAATAGGAGCCCCCTATTTCTAATTTTGAAAGCGTCCTGCACGCTTATTACGTCAAATACGGTAATACGTTTTGGGCAAGTGTAACCACAAATGTTTTAGCAAGATTGTCAATCTTCATACATTTGACCTTTAACCATACCATGACATGTGACAAAGGAGTGAGTGAGTGAGAATGGCTTTACGCCGCTTTTAGCAATATTCCAGCAATATCACGGCGGGGGACACCAGAAATGGGCTTCACACATTGTACCCATGTCGGGAATCGAACCCGGGTCTTCGGCATGACGAGCGAACACTTTAACCACTAGGCTACCCGACCGCCCTGTGACAAAAGAATTCCCAGGGCCATTTGTAGAAGTCCATGCAAATATAATTCTAACATCAACAGTCTTTGTGTTGTAGGCATAAGAAAAATCACCGGTGGAGATCAAATTCCAATAAAACTTTACATAGTCTCATTTCAGGAACTGCTAATTATCTTAGGTGGCTTAACTCACAGGCGTTAACGTGATTTCATCACAGTATTTGTTTCCAGGACACCCATTGAGCAATGACCAAACGAAGATTACTAATCCACTAATACACTTACATTCCTACCAAATCCACATACTATCAAGACATCTCTACTGATAAACTGCTCCAGATATGTCAAGTAACAATTCACAGAAAACAACAATATCATCGATTCTTAGGTACACAAGATACTTGAATTAATCAGTTTGTGATATTACGATACTCTATAAATAGAACAGAAACCAACAGAGATACCTGCCATAATGGCAGAAGTAGCATAGCGCCACCAGCAAACATGTTGCTGTCACTATTCAACTTAAATGATTTATTTTTTCAAATGTTATATTTAGAAAATCTGAAAAATGAAGATATATTCACCAGTGGATTCGGCCTAAATCTGTATGCCAGCATCATTCTCTTCCTATATGCATCAAACTCATCGTCATCTCTGCCGAGCTCGGCTGGCCTCTCAATGCCCAGACCTCTCCCTTCCACGGCAGTTTGGCCTCTATACAATACAACATCACAGCATACATCAAGAGGCCTTATTAATGTTAGCTTCATGTTAATCAGCTAACATACTGGCAAACAAAAAATAAGACATTTAGGGGATAAACAGTGACCAAGAGTTGTTTTTTTTTGCCTTGCTTGACCAACATATAGTCACATCATGATAGAGGACATCAAGCATGGGCTTCACACGTTAGCTGCCTAAATCTCACTCTTGCTGAAGAAAATGATCTCATATCTCAAAGAAAAGTATGTCTGAAACTTCTATTTGGTTCAAACACAAGTCTACAGAAATGGACGTTTTATGTGTAAGTGTGAATATGCAAAATTCCCATGACAGAGTATATGATAAAAAAAAAACAATAGATAAAAACCAGCAATGGTCTTTGTCGGACAAGGGAGACAACTTTTATATTTCAATGAATAATCTCCCTTCCTCAATCTTCAACAACAGCCCAAAGAGTAGGTCTCAATAGTCTATTCTGCAACTTTTACTGTAAGGTCTGCTTGGGGTGACAAAGTGACCTACTTTCCCACAGGAGTAGTGATGCCCTGGTTCTCGTTACCGAGACCCTCCCCCTCCTTCCAGCCCAGTTTCTGCAGCATCTGATAGCCGATGTTCTCGCACGTCAACTTGAACTCCTTGTATTCAGAGTAGTCAGGCTCTCGGCCTTCCTTCAGCGCCTACAACACAGGTCCACATTGTACAGCATACATTCAGCTTGGGACTCCTACAGTATTCATGAGGATGAAAATAGCTATGACACTTACTTGTTCTTGGGAACAAGACATGCTACTGCATTTTGACAATTATTCACTGACCCTTATGGAAGTTCAAATACAATAACAAAGGCTTTCTAAAAATATTGGTTAATGCCCTTTTCCTTGAAAACATCAAATGTTATATCAGGAGAACATTTATACTCGGTTTGGTTAATAATGCAAGTGATACCTTGAAAGTCTCCATGAATTTCTCCAGTTCCTGGGGAGGCAGGAAGTCTCCAATGAAATGCTTCCCTCTGTTTACATCTGTCAGCTGTTCTGCCCATTCTGGTAAACAATGCCAATTTATCTCAGCTTTGCTCAATAATGAGTGGTTACATCATATTAACTGTCTGTGAGATGATATCGTCAAACATAATTGAAAACTGCCTATCCAATAGTGTAATAGCCAGATCACAATGCTTGAGATTTTACGCAAATAAACTTCTGTCGGTCAAAGATGAAAGACAGAGTGTACTTTCCCACCTGAACACTTGATGAAGCAACCATAAGTATTCCCACTTCACATATCAGGGACAACTATTACATATTCTGGGGAACCTGGGATTATTTATTAAAATTAGAAATTACTGGAAAATCTTTTTGTTTGTTTGTTGTTTAACACTGCACTCGGCAGTATTCCAGCTATATGATGGTGGTCTGTAAATAACCGAGTCTGGGCCAGATAATCCAATGATTAACATCATGAGCATCGATCTATGCAATTGGGATACGATGACATGCATCAACAAAGTCAGCGAGTCTGACCACCCAATCCCACTAGTCGTCTGTTACGACAAGCATAGTTGCCTTTTACGGCAAGCATGGGTTGCTGAAGACCTGTTCTCAACCCAGATCTTCACAGGTCACTGGGAAAAAAACAAAAACCTCAGGGTTTGCCAGAAATGATGAATTTCCTGAAAATAATGAGTTGGAAAAAACATAATTGTTTGGCTCCTACTTTCAGAGAGAAACAATACATGTGTTGAAGCAGGGTCAGAAGAAAGTCCAGCTCAGACAGAATATTGAATGGTAGTTCCATCAGTTGCATGGGTACCAGGTAGGTGTTTCCCCTGCTGAACTTACCCTTGGTGGCCTCCATCTCAAGTTTCCTGTTCTTGTGTTCCCATGTACCCCCCTCCACATCCTCGTCCGAGTCGTACTCGTACTTGGGCTTCACCTTCATCCCCGGCAGATCAGCCATCAGCGCAGCCTCCTTTGCCTTCTTCTGTGCCAGGATCAGCTCATACATCTTGTTCAACTGACAACAAGCGATTCAAGTTAACCCATTATCAGTGAAACAACTCAACAGTCAACTCTGTCTCAGGGTTTGCCCTAGCCTCTTAAATCTGGAGTCATTAGGACTCCTTAGCTGTAATACAGAGCAATCATGCTTCAGTTGTACTTCAGTTGCAACCGCATAAAACTGATAAAAAATGTAAGCATAGGTAGCATTTTTGTCCTGTTCATGCAGTGCTGCAGCTGCTAGGTTTTGTGTTCACATTACTATTCACTGCTGTGTGAACAGAGGCATATTTCAAACCAGGTCATTTGTCTATGGTTACTTTAAAACCTGTGATTCAGTGATGGGCAGGTCGCTGGAAACTCGCAAGAGTCAAGCTTGTACCCCCTATCATGTCTGTGGTGTTCATTGTTGTTCTGTGTTGTTACAGTATGTTCAGTGTTGTTACAGTATGTTCAGTGTTGTTCTGTGTTGTTCAGTGTTGTTCTGTGTTGTTCTGTGTTGTTCAGGGTGTTTCTGTGTTGTTCAGTGTTGTTCTGTGTTGTTACAGTATGTTCAGTGTTGTTACAGTATGTTCAGTGTTGTTACAGTATGTTCAGTGTTGTTACAGTATGTTCAGTGTTGTTCAGTGTCGTTCAGGGTTGTTCTGTTGTTACAGTATGTTCAGTGTTGTTCAGTGTTGTTACAGTATGTTCAGTGTTGTTACAGTATGTTCAGTGTTGTTACAGTATGTTCAGTGTTGTTACAGTATGTTCAGTGTTGTTCAGTGTCGTTCAGGGTTGTTCTGTGTTGTTACGGTATGTTCAGTGTTGTTACAGTATGTTCAGTGTTGTTCAGTGTTGTTACAGTATGTTCAGTGTTGTTACAGTATGTTCAGTGTTGTTTAGTGTTGTTACAGTATGTTCAGTGTTGTTACAGTATTCACCTCCTGCTGCTCCCGGATCTGTTTGAGCTGCTCAGGGGAGATGTCGTCACTGCCGACCATCTTGCGGGCAAAGTCCTGTATGGTGGGCATCACATGTCTGGCCGGCATGGCTGGGAGCAGGTCAGAGGAGACATTAGCGCACACCCACAGTGTATTCAATGGCCATAATTAACTCCACTAATAGTGTTCTTTGGTTACATTTCCGACAACATCCTTTGTAGGTTCATGGACAACTAATATCAATTAATTTCCTAACTACAGTTCAACCCTGTTAGTCTTGGGTCAGTATATCAAGAACCCTGCTTGCTGGACAACTGTTAGTAACCAATATATATATATAACATGATGCCAAAGCAATGATTTGTTATTTTGGAAAATTGACATGTATTTCACTGGAAACCACACTGCCTAGTTTAATGGGATATTAATAGACCTATAGTTCAGGGTTCAATGGCCGAGCTGTTCCTGTACATTTGAAGCAACACAAATATTTGTTACATGATTGATGTATTGTACGTTGTAATTCCTATCTATCTAAGGCCACTGATCCATCAAGACATGTATACCTTGCATGGGAGGGACAACTGTATTTATAAGGCCTCCAACACCGAGCTGGGGAGTAACTAACCCTGGTGCCCCTAGCTGAGGATTTACCACCCCCGGGGCACCCAGAACAGGATTAGCAAGACCTGGTACAGGCAAGGTTGGCGGTACAGCAGCACCAGCATCATCACCCCATCGACTACGCTTCTTCCTCCTTACTTGCTTCCTGTCCTCTGTCCCCTCTGTGAACAGAATCATGATGTTACTTAGTGATTGAGTAAGTGGGTAACCTACAGTGAACATAACACTTTGACAGAACAATTGTCATGCAAGAGTTACCTCCCCTCAAATTATCTCCTTCTAACATTGGTGTCAAGCCTGTTGACATCCTTTTTACGTTAGTTCCACATTGACAAGGCAAAGTCACTGTTAGAAACTGGCACTAGTCCTGTAGTCCTTGCCAAACTGCCCAGTAGTTAAGGTATCATAAGGACTAGTAGAAATGTGCCCTTTTTAAGGGTTTTGCTGTATGTTATCATTATAAGGACTAGTGGTTCAAACGTGTTAGTTTCTTCGCTGAAAGTAATGACAGATGGTTATTGATGGAGTCAATATCACTTCTTGCCATTTGTAATTCACTCGAAAATGTTTTGTTTCTTGACCAGCGTGTTTTCTTTCGCTTACCGGTTCCCCCCCGATTATGTTTCTAGGTTTGTCAGCACCATACCCATGCTTGTGGGTTTCACTGAAGTGGTAAACGTCTGAGACCTACATCACTTCGGGCTTTCCTCCCACATTAAGCTGACACGCCGTGACATAACTGGGATACTGTTAAAAGCGGCGTTAAACCCAACTCACTCACTCACTCCAGCAATGGTCTCCTACTTTCCTACTTTTTCAAGAATATTTGTTCTAAAGTTGATTTTTTATATTTTATCATATTGAAATGTATGATAAAGAATTTTCATGGCCCTAAATATTTTTTGATACTTTTGTTTATATTTTTTAAGATTTTGCAAACAAGAGACTACTGTGTGTTAGGTAGGGAGAATTAACATTTCAAAGTTTTACATTTGTAATGTAATAATTTAATTTTCCGGTAGAAAACTGCACAAAAAGTGCATAATAAATGGGCTATTTCATGTGTCTTGTGAAATATCACATATCTTTCATCGAGTGAGAGGGGGAAAGGAGATATTTTCATGAGTGGCGTAGCCTTGAAAAGTAAATTCTCTGCACCTAACACACAGGGACGGTTCACCATCCCTTGTATTTGCGACTTAAAAAGTAATTTCCCTTGATGAGAGAAACATGATATTTCACTTCACACATGAAATATCATTCATTTTTTACAATAACCTCAAAGGAGACCATAACCTTTTACAGACATACCAGTAGTACCAACTTTAGATATGGTAGGATTCATAAAGACACATGCAAATACAAAGGTTAATGACTGTAGAGAGTTAACCATGCCTCAAAAACTGACAATGTTATAACCATGTTGATGACCTTGACCTTCTCACTGCATGTGCCAAAGGAATTCCACAGGTTCATGTGGAATAAAACATTGTAGGATATCCTCTGATGTTAATAATATTTGTGCCAGTATATGATTGCAACTATTGTTGAAAAGTTCCTCAAAAGTGACCTTGACCTTTGATGTAAATGCAACAGTTTTATTTGTGGTAGGATATCCCAAGAAACATAAATATAAAGTCCCATGCCTGTATAGTTAACCATGCCTCCAAAACTGACAATGATAGAAGTTATAGAACCATGTTATACGAAAAAACAGAATGCTGACCTTGACTAGTCTTGACCAAAACATTTCAAAGGAGGGCCCCATCCTAGAGAGTCAGACAGTATATATCTAACTTCTAAGAAGAAGTTGGTATAATGCATAAGGAAGATAGTTCTGTGGATATACATCTTCTTTATACTCTGACTGAGCTATGTCAAGTTAGTTTGACATGAGTCAACAAAAATAGGCCAAAAAGCTTTAACATCCATCTACATTATCTTTGAATCCAACTGCCATTATTTGAGTGAGTGAATCATGTACTACAATTAGGCAGCCTGCCATAGATGAAGAGATTGATGAATCAATTGTCATTAAGCATGCTGTGCTGGGGACCTGTCCCGCATGGGAGTGTCTACAGGATAAATGTCAAGGTATTTGGGGTATTCAACAAAACCACAGTACATGAACAACATGTTCTTGATGATCTGAGTGAACGTGGGTGCATGAGTGACTGAACTCGGTTTAATGCGGCTTTAACAGTATTCCAGGTATATCACAGCATGTCAGCTTGATGTGGGGGGCAACATGTCACAAAAGAGTTCCATATTTCTATGATATTATCACTGTATGCACTGTATGCACTGTATTTGAGATCCATCTGTGGACACATGCAACCCACCTCTGTCTCCTTCCGTGTCTGCTGCGTTGCCTGTGTCTGTGGATAGTCGGGACACTTCCCGGATTTTCTGATGAAAATACTTGTATGCTTCACATGAGGTGTCATATAAAAAGCTGCAACAAAATTTTTAATTTTCTTTAAATAATCCATTTAACATGTTTAAGTAATTATGATATTAAACACAAGGATCTCACCATAATTTTTCCCATAAATTCACAATCTCATTAAAATCAGACCTTAGTTCTCGATACCGCTGAACAAAGATCTGAAGACATCTCATAAGGAGTCGCGTACAAAGATCAACATGATCAAAACAAAAGCTGGATAGCAATTTAATTTTGCTACATGTTTCTACATACATAAGAATCCAGCTATTTATCAAACCTCCAAGTTAATCAACTTGTGAGCCATTGAGGAGCATTTAATCCAAATGGTGTGTCAGCTTCAAGGGAGAGAAAATACCCACTATGTTTGTCATCAACATGAGCAACTTAGGAGAAACCTACAAGCGAAGGTAAGGATCTGACAAAGGATTAAACTGAGGTGAATCAGGAATTTCTAAACTGTTGACAGCTGGTCAATCGTTTTGCAATCTTGCAGACATTAATTTTGCACACCCAAGCATAAAACACAAAGATTACTCGACAAAACACAATCAAGGTGATGTGGTGTGAAATGTGGTTTAACAGCATTCAAGATTATTGCACTTATAAAGTGATGCTGTGTGCATGTGATGGTACTAGTCTGGACTAATGCTGATTTTGTAGTGCCATGTCACTGAGATACCATTTAACATGGATTCTACATTCAGACACAGTATACTGACTCCAAGCCGACCAGTACAAGAACACGGACTGAATGACCAATCTTCTGCTCTCCTGACAGACCCTTAGGACTCACTATGCCCCTCCTAAATACTTACTAGTATTTGGCATGCTGACTTCTGTATTGCTCTCTGAAGACCTCCTCCAGTTCTGGACCACCCTCAACAATCTGCACTGCCAGCCTGTCACAGGCCTCACGTGTGATGGGGTTGTCTGGTGGTAAGACTAGAAGACCCTTATCAGTACTCTAGCCCCCTCTCACAATACTTGGTGTGTTGTAGCTAATAAAGAGCCAGCACTTTGCCAGTTTGTATCACTTGCGACACAATGCAAACAGCGCTGTCCATCTTTTTCAGTATGGCTCACACTGACATGAATTAATTCTTGTAGTCGTTCACTTTACCATCTTTACCAATTACTTTAAGTTCTCCTACATATTATTTTTCAAACAGATCAACAATATGAATAAGAGATTCCAATTTATTTTCTTTTTATCCAAAACATGATGACAGACGGGACCTTGTTAGCTGTATTTGCGACTTGGTCAGTTACTTAATTTCAAATTTTCTGGAGCACTGTTAAATACTGATCCACACATCTACCTGTAGCTTGAGATGCAGGTTGCAGGTCAAAAACATCTGATAGCTTCTCCTTTTTCAACACCGGCTCGATGGGTGTCCCATACTGCCCTATGTCTGGGCGGGCAGGTGCTTGCAGGCTCATTGGTGCTGGTCTGTGCTGCATGTTAGCAGTGCCATGACCAACTGAGCTGAAACACGGAGTGAGTGAGTGAGTGAGTGAGTGAGTGAGTGAGTGAGTGAGTGAGTGAGTGAGTGAGAGAATATGGTTGTACGTCAGACATTTTCCACCTTTATCAGGGGACGACCTAGTCTGGACCAGACAAGAAACTGGCTAATGGCACACATCACCACCACACTATCCATCTACAATAAGAATATTAGACTGTGGACCTATTCTGTCTCCAAATCCACACAAGCACAGTTACTTTCCATAGACAAATGACACAAGTAGATTATAGAACATTCAGAATGATATAAGTTTTGTAGAATTTTCCCTCGGAATATTCTATAAGTAATATGTTACCACTGTTATACCGAGGCTGTTGTCTCCCACAACTGCTGCTAGAGTGAAATCTACCACAGAGATCTCAATTACCTCATGCAGCACGTGCGTAGCCAGCTAGCTGCCATGTGACACCCTTCACTCTTGTCTCTAGTGAGAGCAAGTGCTCGGGGGACGGACAGGCGGGCATCAGCCCAGTGGTAACGTATTACTTATAGAATATTCCGAATAGGAAAATTCTACAAATTACATTAAGTAATATATTACCACTGTTATACCGAGGCTGACTACCACAGTAGGCGGTTGGGAGCACCTACAACCCGAACCTGACTGCTCGTGTTCCTTCCGACCAGCGGAAGTAAACAACAAGGCGGAAGCACTCGATGCGCATGCTCCTAGCTCGGCGTTACCCTATAGGAATACCAAAGCACTGTCAAGCGCATACCGTAAGGCTCAATCGTCTTTGCCAAACGATTGGAGACTCCAAACGGCCCTACTGGACAGGTATTTCATCGCCGCAGCGGATGAGAAAACAGTATCCGCGTGAGCTAAATCTTAGATCAGGTTTAACAGTCAAAAAGAGGGAAATTAATTTCATTCGGACCATATATCCCAGAGCAAGCCTTAGGCGCGTGACCTAATTCCAGTATTTGTAAGCATGCATCACAAGGTTGGGATACATGACAGACAATTAAATACATAAAAGCCGTCCTCACCTATGGTGTGAGTGTGCTGGTTTGCGGGACCTCCACTCCTGTACCCACAGCAGTGGGAACATTGGAGAAGACCCCGATTGACCACCGTGCAAGGTCTGAAGCCTGAGGAGTTCGGAATTGCACTGGGCACACCCCTCAGATAACCGCTTGTGCCACGATCAGCGGCCCAAGACGGTGCACACCCTCCACGTCTTCATCAGAAACCTTTCTGAGGTAATGATTGGCAAATACCGGGTCAGAACGCCAGTAACAACCCCCAATAACAACCCCCAAAACCTGAGAACAGAGATATCAGAGTGTAGGGCAAATGTTGCCGCTAGCGCCCTGATCTCGTGCGGGTTTGACCCTGCAACCGGTAACCTCCGAGACCGGTACGCCAGATTGATGACAGAACGAAGCCATAACGCAATCGAGTTGCGAGTTATGTCAGCAGTCCGATTAGGGTTACACAGGATCTGTCCTCAGTATCAGCAGGATGTAAGATTTCTTTCAGTGATCTTACACTGAATTCTCTCTCCGTTTGACCAAATTTCTGATTCTTAGCGACAAAGCCCATGAGTGAGTGAGTGAGTGAGTGAGTGAGTGAGTGAGTGAGTGAGTGAAATTTATCGTCACATCGGCAGTATTTCAGCCATATCGCGACGAAACAGTTATAATAATTACATTTTGTCAAAGCCCATGAGCAGGCCCAGGCGGACCGCTCCTTCGTCGCCCCTATCGAATCGTACTTTAGTGACATCGAGTACATGAATCTCAGACACAAGTGCCGCCGTGGCAAAGGAGAGGAGACTGGTGACTGGTGATACAAACAATGGGAGTTGATTGTTGACGACCCAGAAGTTCGCACAGCCACTGAAACACCACTGGGTTGAGCATCCACTCCGTGGGGCTCTGGCCCCGAGGTCTCGACAGAGCGTCGGTCAGTACGTTCCGCACACCGGGGATGTGACACACGGGACACTGTCCACCAGAGCGTAAAACTCGAACACCGGGGATGTGACGGGCACGTACCTGACACGGGATACTGTCAACCAGAGCGTAAAACTCGAACGTGAGATCGAGTAGCGAGTGACTGTGGGTTCCCCTCAGTTTGTTCACATAAGACACTACCGTCGTGTTGTCAGTCGCCAGCATGAGCTGGGCGTCGACAAGAAGACGCTTCCAGTGATTGACTGCGTTGATCACTGCCTTGAACTCGAGGCAATTGATGTGAAGACCTAGTTCGTCTACGCACCACAGCCCTGAGCTCTCCTCCCCTCTAGATGGATGCCCAAGCCCACTTGAGAGACGTCTGTATACAGGTTCAACGTGGCCCGGAAGGGCCGCATAGGCTCCTGATAAGACGTTGCAAGGGACCGTCTACCACTCCAGATGCGGTTGGAGCCGATCCCGCAGGGCGACGGTCGCACTGTTCTCCTCCTGTGCTAACAACTGGATTAGAAACAGTTGCAGCGGGCGGAGTTGGAGACGACCCCGGTCGGTGCAGTCCTGGGCTGACACAAGTAGCCCTAACAGTCTGTTGCACCGCTAAAACTTTTGCAATCATCACCTGAATCTTGTGCCACCAGTCTGGGGGGACAAAGAGGCGATGGGTCACTGTGTCGAACCGACCTCCGATGAACTTCAAGTTCTGTGAGGGGGTTAACTCGCTACTGGGGAGATTGACAATCCACCACAATTGCTCCAAGAGCCGAAGTGCGAAATCGAGCGGATGAGACAGCACGTCTGTCATCCGATTGGCTACTAGCGAGTCATCCAGGTACGCAAAGTACCTGACACCCCTCCTGTGGACGAACCCCACTATGGGGGTGGTTAACCGGGTGAACAGCCAGGGAGCATCACCAGTGAGAGTCACCTGGAGGGGCCCTTGCCGTCCTTAGACGGCTTGGGCTTCCTCCAGTTCCCCTTCTTCCCACAAAAGGGCTGCTGAGAGCCCTTACCGGAGCCCTCAGGGCTGGGCTTCTTTCCGGAGGAAGAAGGACCCGACCCCTTAGACCTGCAGTCCGCTTAGGGGCAGCACCTAGGCGCCTATGCAGGGACCCAACAAGATCAAGTGTATGCCGAGAGGCATCGGCAGACGAGGCAGCCTGTTGTTCTTTCAGAACCCCAGGGATCTTGTTATTGAAAAGGGTCCGCGCAGACCAAGGCTGCGTAAAAAGGAGCACTTCCTGGTTGGCAGCGTCCCACCCCGAGGCGGCAAGATACAACTGGCGCCTCATAAAATGGTACGTGCCGGAAATAAAGGCCGAAGCCCAGGCAACGTACTCCAGTTATAAACGACAGGTCTCCGTCCGTGGGAGAACTTTTGACCAGACTGGCCGCTGCAGCCAAGTAAGTATCACCATGAGACATGGCAAGCATGGAGTGCCGAGCGAGGGTGTCCAGATGCTGCAAGGTAGCCTGCGTTACTGTAGCAGCCGGTGGGGCATGGACACCCAACCGCTCAACATGGGCCTCCGCGGTAGGACCAGCCTCGGGAAAGGCAAGGTCATGTACCGGGAATAAACCCTTTCTCCATGATGAGGGAGACCCAGGAATCCCCGGACAGCCTAAGGGCCGCCGAGGGATCCACCACCGCCGTGGAGGTGGTACCCGCAAGGGGGCCCCGACCGGACGAGCCGGCCACCACAGGGGTGGAAACAGACTGCACATACAGCCTGTAGCACTCTAACGCTGCAGGCCCCAGACCCTCGCACTGGGCGCACCGGGTGTCCCCGCAAGGAACCCTGCACCGCAAAACCGCCAGGACATACTAGAACAAGGGAACATAAGACGCAACGAGCATACGAGACACCCCGAAAGTATATAGAAAAAAAGGGCGGTAAAAAATTTCCTTTTGGCGGGAAATTTTTTTCCAAGCGTACTTATAGCAAACGCCCCATAAAAGCACAGTTTATTAGAGACAATAAACAGTAATAAATATCACCAAATGGTCGTAGAAACAGGAACGCTGCAGCAGTCTTTTTGTACATCTTGCTAGAGCAAGCTAAGAGACAAGAGTGAAAGGTGTCACATGGCAGCACGTGCTGCATGAGGTAATTAGATCTCTGTGGTAGATTTCGCTATAGCAGCAGTTGTGGGAGACAACAGCCTCGGTATAACAGTGGTAACGTATTACTTAATGTAATTATGATAATTTGTGATAGAATGTCTTCTATATCATCACAAATAAAGTCGCTAAGTTGGTTTTTCTTCTTGAATCTTTTCATTAATCATAATATCTATCAATATAGGTCCGTCACAACGATAAAATGCAAGAAATTAAATGCAATGAGTCCCTCCAGAGAGGAATTATACGAAATTACTCTCATAAATGTACAACTGGTACAACACTGTTTTCATTGTAAAATAAAGTAAACGCTACATGTCTCTACTCACAAGGCTACTGGCATCACTGGCGAGTTTCTTCCTGGATCTCCAAAAGCTAATTTTTCATGTTTAACTGAAAAACAAACATAAATCCAAATAGCACTATGTTTCAATAAACTCTGCCTTCTTCAACATGTTCAAGAAAACCACATCATTACCAGCACATCAAACAGCCTACAAAATCCTAAACATTTGTTGAGTGACATATACTACTCAAAAGAAGTTATGAACCACTCAATTCTTTCATACTACTATTGTTAATCTGTCGTGCCATGATAGAGTAACTCTACTAACATGAGAGAATCAGGTGACCCTTAACTTTATTTGAGTGGTATAGATGTTTTACATGAGAACCAGCAATCATGTCACAGCTGCAAAAATAATGAGATAGAATTGTAGATTCAAAACTCATAACAATGACAAATGTTTGTTTGTGGTTATTTTAAGCTTTAAATGCAAGCTGGTACCTGCAAGTACCGGTATTCATTTATTAGGGCGGGGACGACACACTGTGAGATCCGATACGTATCACAATACCTTACTCACAATCTGATATGTATCACGATACTTGCATGTGCTCTTATCTGTGGTGTGTAAGCCATCTTTTTTATAGACAGGATGGCCAAATACCTGGCACACTGACAATTTACAGTTGGCAGTGTCAAGTATTGCACAACAAACAAAATATTTATGTTTTCACTATTAACTTAATCTACTCAATAGTGTTTAGTGGAACAGTAATAAAAGC
The DNA here is from genome assembly GCF_022045235.1 of Haliotis cracherodii. Taxonomy (NCBI): domain Eukaryota; kingdom Metazoa; phylum Mollusca; class Gastropoda; order Lepetellida; family Haliotidae; genus Haliotis; species Haliotis cracherodii. The sequence goes on from NW_027266264.1 coordinate 57,661,286, forward strand.
AAACATTTATGGTCAGAATTGATGTTTTTTACTTAGTGAGCGACTGTGATTGACATTTGTATCGAGAAGTAAAAAATTGTGATCCACTGATGCATCACTGTATCATCCCACCACTATCATTTATACAAATATTTCAAAGTATATCGAACCTGGACTATCTTCGGTGGGTGCAGAAGGATCATACGCTTCTTGGTATCTATCCTGTTTGTTGCTGATCTGCCTGCCATAGTCTCTGCTGCCCTGACCTCGATATCCTCCATGATCTCTGTCACGGCTACGCTGATACCGATCACGACTCCTGCTTCGACTGTGACGACTTGGGCTCCGGCTCCTGCTACGAGAATAACTAGAGCTTCGGGAAGAACTCCTGCTTCTACTTCTACTACTGCTTCTACTACTGTGGCTTCTTTTCCTCCCTCTACTTCGGCTTCGACTCCTGCTACGACTACTGGAGGAATGGCTGTATGACCTTGATCCAGATCCAGATCTAGATCTTGATCTTGACCGTGACCTTGACCTTGACCTGGATCGTGATCGTGATCGTTCACGTCTGTAATGCGCTTCTGGCTGTGGACGGGGCAGTGGGGAAGGTTGAGGTGGTTCACTTTCTCCAGTGATGTTACCAAATCTGGCCCGAGCCCTGACGGCCTCTAGGAGTGCGGCACTCTGCACCTTTTTTCCTGGAACTGCGGTATTTGCCACTGTCGGAAAATTTTGAGTTACTCCTACACATTTAAAAAACATGAAACATTAGATCAAAGAAGTGAGGGAACAAATGAACGTTGTATTACACTACTGTCAGTTACGTTAAAGCCTGGGTATTACCTTGACCTACAAACGAAGGGGTCCAGGGGACCCCCAATCACTAATTTCAAGGTCCTTACAAGATATATGAGGGTTGTCAAAAAGTAATAAAATGGTGTAGGGTAGTGTACTGTAACATTTGTTAATTACTTTATTTACAGGACCTTTATATTTCTTGTCAAGTGAGTGACTGAGTTGGGTTTAACACCACTTTGAATAGTGTTCCAGTTACCGTATTCGACTTAATAAGCGCTCAGGGCGCTCTCAAAATTAGAAAGTGGGAGGAAAGTCTGATGCAGGCCCTAGACGCATACCACTTTGAGAAAACCCACGAGTACAGGTATGGTGGTGACAAACCAAGAAACACATATGGGGTGAACAGGGATTCGACCCTACAATTAAAGGTTTCTGGCGGTAAACAAAAAATCTTGAACTTTTAACATAAAGACATAATGACCAGGGCCCCTCGAGTTTCATGCTTAATTTCAAACACTGCATACATATACCATGGACATGATGTACACAGTAACATTTCTGTAAACATGATAACATTAATTTCATAAATGGTAATAAATTTGTTTTAAGTTAAATGAAATACTTACTTGGTGTTTGCTGCAATCTTGTCAGCTCAGCAAAATAAGTGCTGGTTTCACTTGGTTCACTTGCAACTGTTTTCTTTGGAATTACCCCTGATTTCAAGACAGGAACAGCCCTTGCTGGCTTACCCTTTAATCCTACACCCGGGCGCCTTCCAAACCTAAGGCCACAATAAGGTACAGCATTATTAGAGCATTATTAGAATTTGTGTTGTTCACACTCAGTTAATGTTGGTCATTGCTGTAGCATTGACAGTATGACTACACCACAGTGGGGTTTCTAGTCAACTACTCTGTATGCTTATAGTTCATAATTAATAGCAACTGCTAGTAAATTACCAGGATTGTTTGTTTGTTGTTTATCAAATTTAACACCTCGTTCAGCAACATCCAGTGGCAGTCAGTCGTTTGTGTGAACAATCCAGTGTAAGTGATTGACATTTTGGGCATCATTCAATCCAATTGAGATACAATGACACGCGATCAACAAAGTTGGTGAGCCTGACTGCCTATCAACTGCCAACAAGCATAGATTGCTAGAGATTGCTTACCCTGAATCCCCATGAGAATAGAATCATGATCACTGTAAGGATTGCATACACTGTAAGTCTGTAGGTCTTTTATTTTTACTGAAGTGGTACTGTTCGTCAAACTCATTAAAATCAGATCTTAGGACATCCCATTACGGGTCACGTCAGAACGACCTTTCGTGAATTTTGACCGACCAATGAAATGACTGACAAGAAATCGACATTGGCCAATGAGATGGCAGCTTTCTCGAGCTTTACGACACTAGTTTCAAACTGGCGACTACGCTTCGAAACATATTTTGACGTATTCTCTGTAAAAAAAGTTTAAAACTGATAAGAGGAACATGCTGGAATGGCTTCTAGATGGCCTAGATAATATGGATATAATCATAAAACCCATAACTGTAGTTCAGAATACCCTGTGTTAAATATATTGTGGTTGCATGATTAGATCACTTTCATGATCTGGTAAGCGACACTCTGATTGGTTGGATGAAAGGTCGTTCTGACGTGACCCGTAATGGGATGTCCTCAGATCTTGTTTAGCGATAGCGAGAACTAAGATCTGATTTAATGAGATTGTACTGTTCGTATACAATGTATATATAGGTTAACGTTATTATTTCACTTATAGAGTAATAATACATGTGTTTACAAACCTTAACTATGTCACTGTAAGGATTGAATACACTGTATTGCTGCAGGTCTTTTATTTTTACTGAAGTTGTACTTTTTGTATACAATGTATATGTAGGTAAATGTTATAACCGTATTCGACGTAATAAGCGCCCAGGGCGCTCTTAAAATTAGTAATAGGGGGCTCTTATTAGAATATTACTTTGGAGTTGAAAGATAAATTTCATTGTTTATGCTGACAGCCTGAAATGTTTATATACGACAGATATATTTTTCCAGAATGTAATTGCCCATAATTAAGGGTGCATGTAGCACACAAGTGCGTATTAAACGTGAATAAATAAGTCTCATGTACATTGATCAATCGGAAGGGGTGCCAAATGAGACTGTTCACTAGCCAATATATAAGCAAATATCACCTTGGGCGCTTATTAGAGCGGGGCGCTTATTATGTCGAATACGGTATTTCATTTATAGAGTAATAATACATTTGTTTACAAACCTTAACCTCAACTACTGCTGTAGGTCTTATATTTTTACTGAAGTTGTACTGTTCGTATACAATGTATATGTAGGTAAATGATATTATTTCATTAATAGAGTAATAATACATGTGTTTACAAACCTGAACTATGTCACTACAGATGTTTGTAAACAGATGTCAACATATTTTAATAATATTGGCCTAAGAAGATAAAATACCTATTGAACACAGAAAACACACTCACAACGGCATTGTTGGTTTGATTTGAACGCCAGGATCGGTATCGGATTTTTCAGATTGTTTCATTTGTGCTTTAGCCAATTTTTCTTGAATCTGACGCTTCTTTTCTGCTATCATCTTCTCTTGTGCAGACATTTGATTCAAAATGCTGGCCTGATTAGAATTGCCAGGTCCAGGGTTATTTGTCGGTGGTCTCCCTCCGGACCTACCTCCACCTTGATCGCGTCCCCAAAGATACATGGCTGATAATTTAAAACAAGGCTAAATTTCAATATTATGTAAAGTTACTATATTCTCAAGACAACCTATACGCCATGTTGGTTTGATGTCGCATAGTTTCCATAAGGTTTTCGTTGGTTGGCGAATAGTCCCAGTAACAGCCAATCAATACTTCTATCATAGATTTATGTGACCACGTATTTGATTGGCTTCAGATAGAGAATCGCCCAATCGCATTCGAGCTTGCAACCCCAGAAATGGAGAGCAACATGGCAGCTGCGGAGAGTGGCTATGTTGTATTTCAACGTGGAAAAGAGGTGTGCAATGATTAATAAAATCTAAAACGTGTAACTCAGTTCAATATTTAAATGTACCACCCTGCATTTTTCATCGTCATTTGAAAGTGCACCGTGTTTTTTAATGCATAGTTCCAAATCATGTCCATTATCGCAAGGCACTGAAAAAAACGTGCGTGCGTTTCGAATCGTCACAAGAGAACGTATACAGTACGATCGCCAGTTCTGTAGATGTTACGTCGTCTTTGCCGGGAAGTCTTGAAATGGATTATCACGGAAATAACAACGACCGTAATTTGAAAAGGTGTCACTGCAGTCTTTCGGAGGAAGTTAGTGTAAACCGCATGTCTCATCAATGATACGCTATTGGCCATTGTCCGTGCTGTCATAAGTTATTGAGGCAACATTGCTGTTTACCAGGCGCAGCTTATAGCGCTAATTGACTCAGGCTGCTCCTGTGGCTCTCACTTCACTTCTTTGTTGCCTCTCGATCTTAAAGGTTAATTACCACCAACTCTATCCTGTCCCTTGGATCCCCTTTCCCAGTGGTAGAAACTAAAGCCAGTTTCAGTCCACTAGTACTTATAATGTACTTATAGCAAAACCTTTGAAAATGGCTAATTTCTACTAGTCCTTAGGATACCTTTACTATTGGGCAGTTTGGCAAGGACTATAGGACTAGTGCCAATTTCTAACACTGTTTCCTATCAAGCACCCCTTTACAATCATTTGGGTTAGCTACCCCTTTTTGATTGAATGCCCCTTCGCGATCCTTAGGGTTGGGCACCCCTTGCAAATCAACCATACTCAACAAATTAGGGATAGGCACCCCCTTGATGATTCTTAGGGCAGAGACCACAAAATCTTATAGGCTACATCATCTTCATACAAAAATCTTACGCTGATTTTGCACCGGCCTCAAGTGCACTTAACAGAATAGCGTAGACATATTTGTAGCACCTTTGCAGCTTGGTGAATGAGTGATGATGTAAAGTTTGAAACCTGTTTTGATGTCTTTTCAGAGTGATGAAAGTGACATTTGGGATGACACTGCCCTCATTAAGGCATACGATAATGCAGCCTCCATTATGAAGGTATGTATTGTGTAACAATGGAAACAGCATCTTATAATTTATGATCCATTCAAAAAAACTAAATTTTGTAAATGTTGTAATTACTTTATGCGATGAATGATGACTGAAATCAACGCCATTTCTCTCTTTTCTTTTCTTTTTGTCCAAGTAGGCTCGATTAGCAGAAAGAGAAGGAGGCACCAATGAGAATGGGGAAATGGTTGCTGAGTCGGTGACACAAACACAAGAGGGTGCAGCAAAGAAGAAAAAGAAGAAGCATCGACCAAAGAAGAAAAAGCAACAGCAAAAGGTGGGGAAATGTCATTATCATAACTACTAGTTTCATAAATACATGATCTCAAGCCTTTGAGTCCAGATGTAAGCATGGTTTAGGAAAACAGATAAAAAATGCGTAATTAAGAAAGAAGAAGATAAATGACTTAAAACTCAACAAGTTCACAGATAATTCTGGACTACTGGTTTATCTAACCCAAGAACTTAAGTAGTCAGTAATTTTCTTAGGACTAACAGCCTGTTAAGGTGGTGGTGTGGAGCCACTGATATGTCGTCTTCCCGAGGCAAGGGAGTTAACTGACTATAAAAGTCCAGTTTCCACCCTTGCCGAACTAGGCTGGTATTATGGAGTTACATTTTGGCTCGACTAACGAGTCCATGCATAGTCCAATCAAAATCGCAAACAGAAATCGAAACCAGGTTAGTAAACTGGCGTGCAGATTTCGGTCGATTGCATGATTTGCAAAGCACCGCCAACTCGTTGTCAGCAGATATTTTCCAAGTCTTTTCACATTTTTAATCAAGGTGTTCACATGATTTGATGCACTTCGCGAGGTAAGACCTGTTTTATCACAATGTAGATGTTGATTATCCATCAGATCATCTTGACTGGGCACCGCCATTTTGTTTGATACAAATGCAAGTTATACGAGAGCTGGAATCTGATTGGTCCATAGGAGAGGCTTATAAAGGATATGACTCGTAATAACCAATGGTGACGCCACGATCGAGACCAGGAATTCCAGCCTAGTTCGGCAAGGGTGGAAACTGGACTTTTACAGTCAGTTAACTCCCTTGCCTCGGGAAGATGCTGATATGTTTGTTTGACATTATGTACATTCAGTTATCAGGCATCTTTTTATATACATTAGGGGAACTTTCCTTGCCATATTGCATGCATAAGTTATTGTCATGTTAGCTTCATTTAATGTACAGTCATATTGAATGATGGGTGTCCTAGTTCATTTAGTGTGAAAGTGGCAAACTGTGATTTCAAGATATCTTCTCAACAGTGGAAGATCGGAGATTCCTGCCGAGCTGTGTTCACCGAAGATGGCTTGCTCTATGATGCAGAGATCATTGGTATTGATGAGGCTGAGAGCACCTGCACTGTCAGATACACAGAATATCAGAACGAAGAAAACCAGCCACTGGATCGCCTCCTTCCACCGCGACCAACTTCTAAACCACACACCAATGTGTCACTCAGTGAGGTAAGTTATGATAGATCAAAACCACTTAGAAGGACGAGGGTTCCGTTGCTTCTTTGTCAAGGGTCAAAGCATTTTTGCGGGCTCCAATGCTTCACATTTGGACTTTCTGCTTTTGTGGGTGGGGGAGGAACTCCAATACTTCTGAGTTAGAGTAAGTGTGGTGGGGGTGGTAGGGCTGCTTTGCTTTTAGAAACCTTGATAGTTGCCAGAGACAAGAATATGTGAACGAGTTTTTAAAAAAGCAGCTGTTCAGAAGGCAAAGCTCTAGCACTTGTTAACTCAAATTTAGCCTCGAAGTCCAGAGTACCATGCTTTGCACTCAGTGATCTCTGCTTTGGCTTTAGACACACTGTCATCATGGGTATATGCTGAATTTAAATGTCATGTGTGAGGGTCCATAAAATAATGATGAACACAGCCAGGAAATATTCAAATATGTCACTGTGTGAGGGCAAGTTTGGTAATTGGACACCTTTCACTATTTCAATGGTACAATAGTCAGTGTAACAATTGCTGTACCCCTGCTATTATCAATGCACACTCAATAGTTACATGAACTCACTAAGTCTACTTCAAGAATAATAGTCTGTCATAGCTGGTATTTGTCAAACCTTCTGGAGTTGACAGTAGTCAAAGGACTTTATGAATGTGAAAAGCTACTTGAATAGTTGTGCCTGTGTATGCTGTCAGTGTGTAAACTGTTTGTAGGCTTGGTCTGTAATGCTGTGTGTTTGTCCCTAGACTGACAGCAATGATGTCACAATGCAGAATGCTGCCCCCCAAAGAATGGGTGGGCGGGGCAAGTCCAGTGGGGCGGCCCCTGACCACCCTTCCAGAGCATCATTTGAATCTCACCCATTCTTTCAAGGAATGCCATATGTAAGTCTCAGGTTGTTACTTTTGTTTCCTGATTTATCTGAGGGCACAGGTGGCCCAGCCGTCTAAGGTGCTGCAATTTGCTAGACAAACTTCCCTAAGGCAAGTCAAAACCTATGATTGTGGGTTCAAATCCTGATTCGCCCCAATTATGTTTCTAGGTTTGTCAGCACCATACCCCTGCTTGTGGGTTTCACCAAAGTGGTAAACATCCGAGACCTGCATCACTTTGGGCTTTCCTCCCACATTAAGCTGACATGCCGCGATATAACTGGAATACTTTTCAAAGCGGCTTTAAACCCAGCTCACTCACTACTGCATAATCTGAAACTTTGTTATTCACAATATAATCTAGTAGTATAATAATGTCTTACAAGGGTTTTACCTTGACTTACACAACTTGAGGTCCAGTGGACCCCCACCCCCCCCCCCCCACACCCCCCCACACCCCCACCCCACACCCCACACACACACACACACTTATTAATTTCAAGGGTCCTTTCAGGAAATATGGGGGTTTTGTAAAGTAACAAAATGAGGAAGCGTTCTGTACAGTAAGATTTGATAATTACCTCGATTACAGGAACTTTATATTTCTTGTCAACCATTTGGTACAATGAATGTTACTGTGCATCCTGAAAGATGCACTATTCCATTTTTTCTGTGTCCATCCTATACATTTGTGCATACTGAAAGCTCATTTCTGTGCCTGGTTTAATGGAATGGGTGGTCAGGCTCAGTGACTTGGTTGAGAGCATGTTAATGTACCCTGATCGCAAGGATCGTTGCTCATAGCATTGACCACTGGTTTATCTGGACCGGACTTGATTATGTACAACTACTGCATGGAGATTCCTGGTTATAATAAGTTCGCAGCAATCTCTGCTGGTTGTAAGTACCATTGGTTGATTGTGTGTCAACGTACGCCATTGACTTGGGTCACTGGATTGATAACAGGCCACTGGAATATTTCTGAGTGCTGCATTAAACAACAGACCATCAAATGATAACATATTTTGTCTTCCCTTTCACAGCCTCCATTCAGGTTTCCATCAAACCACGCTGCTCACGCAGGAGGACCGGTAAGTTTACAATTCCAGCAGTAATGACAAGTTAAATAGGAAAATAGTGAACAATACAAAGTTAATTTGATTTTCTCAATATTTCACGGGTTGACATACATTAGTTTCCTCCATCACATGTGAATACATACACAGTGCTCCAGGTAGATGCCGTATAGGTGTATTGTATGGATGAAAACTAGTGAAAAACAGGCATTGCAAATTATAACCATATCGAGTACGTGGGCATACAATACTATACGCTCTCATAATTAATTGTCTTTCTCCAAACATTGTTAAACTTCTGTTTACCACATCAGGCATATCCGCCTGCTTATACGGTAAATCATCATTTTGTGTCAGCAGAAAATGCAGTTCCTCCCAATCCTGCATTGTGATTGGCTAATAATTACACACTCGCAAATTCTCTCATCTCAGTTATGTTTCCGCTAGTTTGGTACCAAAATCCAAATGTTCAACTCAAGTTCTTTGAATAGTGGCCATGGAAAGTGTGTTGACGAATTTCTTCCAACCCTTGGCCAACAGATTTAAGTAGGGATAGTCAACAAATAGTCACACGACCAGATAACTGATATACTGGTGGGCAGGACAGGTGGAAGGTATAGCTAAAACTGCAATGTATAACTATTTTATCACGCCAGTACTCATCAATTCAACTAACTAGCAGTACAGTCGTGCCCCGCTTATACGGACTTCACATATCCGGAAACCTCGGTTCTCGGACGATTTTCATTCGAAACGAAATAATTACTATATAAATTTACCCGTATATCCGGAATTCAGTTTCCGGAACCGGACGGTCATTTTCATACACAAAACACTGAAATGCACACAAAATTGTCTCACTTATCCGGACAATACACTTCCTCTCGTGGTAATCCTTTGATTCGTGAGAAGTCAATTAACCAAGTGACACTGAGTTACGTTTGAGACGAACTTGTTTATTGTACATACATGTAATCCCCTTCGATAAACATGGCGTTTGTGGTCAAAGTTGTGGAAGTATGGCCTGTCAACCAGTAAAACGTAAGCGACACGCAGTGACAGCACGGTAAAAAAAAGGGAAATTTGTATCTTTAAGGAAAAACACCTGTCAGCAAGTAACTCTTCCAGTAAGAAGCTGGTTTCAGTTATACGGAAATTCGTTTATACGGACGAATTGTGAAATGACGCAAGTGTCCGTATAAACGAGGCACGACTGTACAGTATTTATTGGTTTGAAAAGAATTGTCTGGTACTCATCAGTTCTGATAATGACCAGTGCAGTACTCATATGGTTGAAACATTATCTGGAACACTGCATACAGACTCTCAGCAGTGTAGTCACAATTGTTGCCTAAGGAGTCAAGCCAGGGGCTGGTTCTAGTGTCAGGCAAACCAGCTAGTGCTCCAAACAATGTACACTTAGATTCAACACACTCATGGCAGTATTTCATTTTCTATATATGCCACAGCCTTGCATCTATCTACTCTTCATATTGCTTCGGTATCAGGCCTGAGGATTGTTCTAAAACAATTCAAGCAAGAAATTGGGCTCATTTGATAAGTTACACATGACTCATGTCATTACTTGAATGACATAGACACAGGTCCGGTGTTTTTATGGGTGATAGGGAAACATAGTTATACAAACCCAGGAATTGGCAATGGAGAATTTTGTGTTTTGCAAGCTAACTGTTTGGGTAAACTTTGTCCTCTAAAACATGGCACTCGTGTGTATGATGACTAACATCTGTTTGGGGGGTTTCTTTTTTAGAGAGTGCCCCCGATGCCTCCACCGCCGCCTCCTCCCCCACTGATGTCTGAAGATGTTGTGAGCGATGACGAGGCACTTAGTAGCATGTTGATATCGTGGTACATGAGTGGATATCACACAGGATATTATCAGGTACTCAGAAGGAATATTCTCTTGGATAACTGAGCTTCAGCAAACAATAATGTGCATTGTTATATCTCCATTAGGATCTTGCAATTCCATTGGTTAATCTATACCATGTGACATAGCAATACATGTCAATGTAGATCCCCAGATCATTTGACTGACACTGACCCTTTTATATTGACTCGGCACATGATCAGTAATGACCTTTCATGTGATGAATATTCGCTCTCGTCTACTAGAAAACAAGACAGTGTCTGGTGGTAACATTTCATGGTTCACAGATTTTGGAACGTATAGATGACAGTAAAAATGCTTCATAGATTTTATAGTGAAATTTGGTATAACAAACCAAATGATAGCTCTTTGACGAGGTCCGTGTGGGAAAACAAGGTCCCTGTTTTGGCATATTGACCTCATCAAGAGTAATTATTTGTGTATTGTACTGACCCACAAATGAAAACACATCATCATGTTTTCAAGCATCAGACATGATGTGTTTTTGTGCTCAAGTCCATCTCGAAACACATCAAATGAGATTCTAACCTGAACAAGAACATTATTGTGTTTAATAACATCATGCCTAAATACACAGAACTTCATTGGATTTTTGTGGACATTTTGCCAAATATGACAAAACATTAGGTATATATGCTTCTGTAAAGTTATGCAAGTCCATGCCCAGCCATGCCCAGCCATGCCCAGCTAATTACTGGTTTTACAGATTTGTATTTCACTTTTTAGTCACAGTTAATCTCAGAACGTGATTCACTGTGCAGAGTTGCGTCCCTTGGGAACGCCAGAAACCTATGATTGTGGGTTCGAATCCCGGTTCGCCCCGATTATGTTTCTAGGTTTGTCAGCACCATACCCGTGCTCGTGGGTTTCACCGAAGTGGTAAACGTCTGAGACCTGCATCACTTCGGGCTTTCCTCCCACATTAAGCTGACACGCCGCGATATAACTGGAATACTGTTAAAAGCAGTGTTAAACCGAACTCACTCACTCACTCACTCTTCAGCTTTGCCACTATGGTCCTTGTCATTGGAAATAGAATCACAAAAGTTGCAATGATTAATGAACAAAGATAGCTGCATGTGGGCTAATACGTATGTGAAACCAAGCCATTCTGTCAGTCGAGGATATTACTTACAGTAATGACAAAAAGTGCAGAGAGAGCTCATGATAAACATCACTGATTTTTAGTCACATGGTTAAAATCCAACTGAGGATCAGCAGTCAATTGACTGCGACCAGTCAACATGAGGGTGTAGTATTTAGAGCGCTATTGGCCATGTGACCATCCATACATTTCAACACAGCAGAAGACCTCACAGGCTTGTTGACTCTTAGGTTATCTTGGAATCGCCATCAGAGATGTTTCAGATGTTTACTCAAAGATTATTGACATCAGATATTATGGACCTCTCTCAAATGGCCCTGAGAAGTCTTGCCCCTCATTCAAGACTCAAGGTCATTAACTAGAAAAGATGTTTTATAGATGATTAAACTTAATATGCCTCCTCCAGTTTTGGACCCTACTCTTAAAAGGCTTTGTTCAAGATTAGTCAAAAGGTCGACATTCCCATTGTTGTGAAAATTGTCAATCATGTTATATCATTGTCAATTTCTAAGGCATAGTTGTATGTTCATTGCAAGTTGCTGTAGCAGTTTTTTTATATATACAGTCCTGAGATTTGGGTAATTGTTGGATCCATAGAAGTTGTATTGATTAAGGTCAAGTTCTGGAAGCAATTATTGTGGACTGGACATTTTGTGTTACATGAAATTCTTTTTAGTTTTGAGGAAATTCCTACTTCTGTTTTTTGCGAGTATTTGCAAACACCTGGAGTTCAATCAATACTCAGCTTGTAATGTTATGAACATGATGGATGCAATATATTAGCAAACTGTTGCAGCTTTGATTCTTCGTTGTCAGAGGGAATATGAAATGAGGAGTGTTGTGTATTGCAGGGCCTGCAGCGGGGACGGCAGCAGCAGCAGGGAGGTGGTGGTGCTGCAAGATAGCAACATCATCACTGTATCAGCTCATCACTGAAAGATGTAACTCAAAGTTACGCAATATCTGAAGAGATTCAGAATGATTGTCCTGTTGTAACAAATAGTGCTTGTGTGTTAATATTTGATATCATGTTTGAGAAGTGGAAACAATTCTGGCGATCTGTTCATACAATAGAGGCATCTATTGCGTAACCCATACACCATTTCAGGGTTTCATATTGCCTTTGATATCAGAGAATATTTGTGACTCACTATATTTTGTTTTGATATGAAAATGATAGTCGGGATTTCTTTATTGAAAACTTAAAAAGCAAAAAGGCATTTGTTGTGAGCATTGCATAGCCAGTTCACATTTGTTTGAACGAAGTGCAAGGATTCAGTCTATCACTGGCAAACCGACGTGAAATATGAAATGTGGCATGTCATGTTATTGCCTTCAGGCAATGTATTCACCTGTCCATGTTTGCTGTAAAACATTTATGGAGTTTTTGATGAGTTTAGAACGCACTCCTGTTAATCTTTATGTAGGGGCCAGCACTGAACCTAGACAAGATGTTATGAGGTACGTCGAGGTTAATAATCACTTGTATCTCTCGTAAATTTACGGTATGGAAAGACTCCTCCAGCGGACACTTATACAACAGAGTAATTAGGATGGTGCCTTTGGCTATGTCATCTCCTGAGGTGACAGGGAATGATACATCTTCGTGATACTTTGATGGAGAAGTGATTTTACTGTGACGTACAAGTGATGGTTAGAAACAACTCAGCTGTAGGTGATGTCTGAGATTGTCAGCTGTTATTGCTTACATGGTATTAATGGTGAACAGCTACATCATTGATCAACGCACAAGTCTAAATGTGTTTCAAATCTTCGTTTTGCTTGTTATTTTTGTTTTATTATTTGTTTAAGCTCAAGACAGGTCATACAAATCAGGTTCATTTTTCATGTAGGCGAGACAATGAAATGTGTTTTAGGTTACCTTCTCTTGAAAACATCTTATGCCAGACCTTGTTTTATGTTAGGCAGTTCCTTTTAATTCAGAACATGGCAACATGAATACCAAACCAAACAGTTATCATTTACATCAGGTGTTAATTACCTGTATATAATAATCATCCTCAATGATCCAGGATACTATGTCTCCATTCTAAGATAGATACCTTGGTTCCATTTACGGCCTCAGATTCATTTTAATCAAATTCAATTGACACAATGCAGGAATTGTCAAACCAGTCAAATTGCCCAGATATGTGAGAGAAATTCTATGGGAAGTTACTGATAAGACTTATTGAGATGGCCACATCACCACTTACAATGAAAGAATGGAGATGTGCACTGGATGTTCAAGGATGATAAGCATGAGCTTGTGTGAAAATGTGGTTCACATTTTCAGCTGTGACATGACAATACAATTAATTAGTAATAATAGCAAAACTAAATGATGTGATATAAATATATTCCTCAATTCATCTTAGAGTTATTAATTCTGAGTCACTAATGGGTTTGTAAATTGTATTTCATATTTGCAAGAGAAAAGTTTGTGGTACTTTGCTTCAAGGAGTACACATCCAATCTGGAGATATGATTTTTTTCTACCAGTTTCTTGTAATCAAAATGTGACATTTGTTATCTAAGGTTTGACTTAAATTACAATATTCTTGTATATAACATGATAAAGAACAAAGTGAAAACATTCAATTGCTTTTGTTATTTTGTCTTACATAGTTTGTTTGTTTTCTGTCCTCACGTACATCAATATACCAGCAATATGATGTGTAACCAATGGAGTCTGGGCCAGACAATACAGTGAGTGATGTCATGAGCAATGATCCACACCTTCCTAGTCTGATGGTATCTGATGGTTTCTGCTTGTAAGTGGTGATTAACGGGTCAGACACGAGACTGGGTGACTTGGTTCCCTGATGCCATATCTTGGGACGTTGCTCGAAATATGAACCACTTGTTTATCTGAGTTTTACCTCATTTGTAAAATTTTGGGTCGGTGGATTGGTAAACAGTGCAATCATAATAGCAAATATAAATGGGTTTCAGTCAAGTGTGAGTACAACGCTACCTTGGGCACTATTGTCCACAGTTCGGCTGCACCAATGTTAATACAACCAGGTAAACCGGCCATACTCGACGCTATTGTTTGACACACAATCAGGTAATCTACAAACCCTGGTCAGGTACAAAAGCAAAAAGATTGAAACATCACGAATAGGCATCCTCAGAAAGCACCCTCATTCCACCTTAAAACTCTCCCCACACTCATTCTGTTGCCCATTTGTTCCTACTGCACGTTCATTTCTATAGGTTTCTTTATATTTTTCAGTTCCGACTCTGACAACACCCTTGCAATGATATTGCTGGAATATTGCTAAAATGTTAGACCAAATCTTTGTAAACCAACTGATAAAGAATAAGGCATCATGAGGTACACGGCGTACGCCTAGTCCTGTCAAACATTCAAGCTTCTTGTGAATCATCTGTGGACCAGGTAATGCAACATGCTTTGAACAGTAGATGAAGTTATGGGTTGTTTTCAGAAGCAAATTCCCAATGCTTCAAATTAACCAAAAAAAATGGATGAAAATCAAATCAAACTAATATTTTGTGGCACTAGATTTACTACTTAAGCAAAGTTACACACAGAGGAACACGTTATTCTGGTCACCAGGTGAGGTCAGGTGAAAGGGGTTGAATGTTACTTTCAAAAACACACATACACGTGCATGCACGTCGCCATATAAGTGCAATAATCTTGGACGCGACGTTGAAACCAATTTCACCTCACCTAACCTTGCCTTCAAAATAATGTGCATGTGTATGGCTGTTGGTCCGGACTTTTATAGCGAGGTACATGCCACAGTTTAACATGGATACGCCTCTAACACTGTAAACTGAATTCGTATTTTATTCCCATAATGACAAACAGGGCTACCACAAGTACAATCGTTGAACGTCTTTTGGTATGACGCAGCCGGGGATCGAGCCACCGTCCTTCCGCTCTACTGGCACACGCTCCACGGAGGCGGTCGCGGCTGTTTTCTATCCAGGGCACCTGGCAATTTAGAAAATCTTTAACTAAATTCCTGTTATGTCCGATTGGAGAACTCGACTGCCATCTGGTCGATATAAGAATCAATTGCATCACATACGCCCGTGCTACATCTGCTACAACCGTCAGACACTAGGAATCCAAGTCCGACACAACACAGATAGACACGCAGCCATCAGGGTCGTTCTGCTTCATCTCACCATTGCATGTCTTGGATATCATGGTAAACTGGGCAAGTTATTAAGTTGCTAACTTTTATATTATCATTTGGAACCGAGCGCTTTAGCGCGAAGTTTCAAATGTATAAACAAGCGGTCTCTACAGTGGAACGATATCAAATATCACAGTAGGTTCAGTGTTCACTTTATAGGAATTTTCTCACATGGGCCCTTTATGTGAAAATTTCAAGTATACCAGAGGTACACCCACACTTGCCCATACAGCACAATGTTCAAATGCCCTATTGTATTTGAAAATGTGCGCCTTTTTCAAATTTAGAGGCTAAAAGCACAAGGCCTCACACTAAAACTATCCCTGTAGGCCCCCCCCCCCCCACACACACACACACCCATTGAAATATTTTACTCAGTCTAGTTATTTATTGGAAGACGACGCAAAATGTCATTTATTGGAAATCTCCGCGACAAGTATTTCTTTGATATCAACTGGACATCTCTCTTTGCAAGGGTCGCAGGTGGCTGTCGAAATGGTGACAAAATGCTAAACTAATTTATTTCTACAACAAATTTTATTAAACAGGAGGCGGTCGGGTAGCCTAGTGGTTAAAACGTTAGCTCGTCAGTCCCGGGTTCGATTCCCGACATGGGTACAACGTGTAAAGCCCATTGCTGGTGTCCCCCGCCGTGATATTGTTGGAATATTTCTAAAAGCGACATAAAACCATACTCACTCACTCACTTATTAAACAGCAGGAGTTAAGGCTTTGTGAAGTTGCACATATGTGGCAGTTCGTGTAAATATCTCCCCAACAGTTATACAAACTACGCATGACTGTCTCTCCACCCCGAACTTCGGAAAGACTGAACTTGACTAACTTTCGTTACTTCTCGCTGTCCTTGGCTGTTAAACAAACCAGTTGTTCACGATGTCAGTGCTCTTCACAAATTACCCAGAGGACAATCCCTATCTGTAGTTAGGTTCAACATTTACCCAATCATTTACTGAGGATACTGGCACAGCCATCGACGCGTAGACCGTCGATAGATCCATGTTTCATACAGACGGAATTTGTGTTAAAGGGCCTAATTAATATAGAAGAGGACCCGTGAAGATCCGGGTTAGAATATGTCTTCAGCATCCCATGCTTGCCGTAAGAGGTGACTATGTCTGTCATAATAGGCGATTGATTAACGGGATCGGGTGGTCAGACTCGCTGATTTGGTTGATGCATGTCATCTTATCCCATGCTCATGATGTCAGTCACCGAATTGTCTGGTTCAGACTCGATTATTTACAGACCGCCGACATATAGCTGGAATATTGCTGAGTGTGGCGTTAAACAAAAACAAAAAACAAAATAATACACAAGAGGTATTAATAGGAAAAAGGCGGAAAATGATGCCTATTTTTAACCAATCAGAATCAAGAATGCTTCAATGTTATGGTAAAATGTTCTGACCTTTTATGACTTATCGGAAAAGTTACATACACTGAACTGAATCAGCCCAAATTATCAGGGCTTGAAGTGACAGTTCATTACCAGTAGGGATTCCAGTAAAACCGTCCCCATACAGTACCCCATGCTTGTAAAACATTTTCGCCTTGCTGTGTGAGGTGAGGTGAGGTGAAATGGGGTTTAACGTCGCGTCCAAGATTATTGCGCTTATATAGCGACGTGCATGTACGCGTGTGTGTTTGTGTGGCTGCTTGTACTAGTTTGGACTGATGCCGATTTATAGTGCTAGCTCACTGAGATACCATGCCTCAGTTTAACATGAATACCCCTCTAAGACACAGTATACTGACTCCCAGCCGACCAGTCCTTGTTTTAGCCCCTTAATGCCGAGCGCCAGACAGGGTAACAACAAGTACCATCTTTTAACGTCTTTTGGTATGACGCGGCCGGGGATCGAACCCCGGACCTTCCGCTCTCCGGGCGGACGCTCTACCACTAGACCACGGAGGCGGTCCCTTGCTGGGATGCTTGGGATGCTTGGGTCCCGAGTAAACACAAATACATGTGTCGTCAAGTGGTTAACTTTCATTGCAAAAATATAAAACGTGAAAAACAACATGTATTTTTATTTGATTTTTTTTATCCTTTGTTTACAATGGTTGTACGTTTCCACGTGCAGTCATCCAACACCTTTGGATAACTTGAGATACTCTCAGCCAGATGTGAAAAGACAGGGTAGATCCCGAGGACATAATGTTTGTGAGGATTCTAGTACAGGGTAGGTAATCAGAACAGCATGCTTGTGAGTATTCTTGAACAGAGTAGGTCCCCAGTACATCATGTTTGTGATGATTCTAGGACAGAATAGGTAACCAGAACCGCATGCTTGTGAGGATTCTAGTACAAGTAGGTCCCGAGGACATCATGCTTGTGATGATTCTAGTACAAGTAGGTCCTGAGGACATCGTGCTTGTGAGGAATCTGGGACATAGTAGGTCCCGAGGACATCATGCTTGTGAGGATTCTGGGACATAGTAGGTCCCGAGGACATCATGCTTGTGAGGATTCTGGGACATAGTAGGTCCTGAGGACATCGTGCTTGTGAGGATTCTGGGACATAGTAGGTCCCGAGGACATCATGCTTGTGATGATTCTGGGACATAGTAGGTCCCGAGGACATCATGCTTGTGAGGATTCTGGGACATAGTAGGTCCCGAGGACATCATGCTTGTGAGGATTCTGGGACACAGTAGGTCCCGAGGACATCATACTTGTGAGGATTCTGGGACATAGTAGGTCCCGAGGACATCATGCTTGTGAGGATTCTGGGACATAGTAGGTCCCGAGGACATCATGCTTGTGAGGATTATAGGACAGAGTAGGTAACCAGAACCGCATGCTTGTGAGGATTCTTGGACAGAGTAGGTCCCAAGTACCACATGCTTGTGAGGATTCTAGTACAAGTAGGTCCCGAGGACATCATGCTTGTGCGGATTCTAGGACAGAGTAGGTCCCCAGTACCACAAACTACACCCGCAACACATCCGCCATGTCCCCATGTTCCTGTGACAGCATCTGCCTCCTCTACGGTGACTGCTGCTTTGATTACTTTGAGACTTGCCTTGGTTCCAACATTTCCGGTATAGTGGTTAACAACACCCTTAACGTCAACACACTGGTGGAACATCTTGGGAGTGAGGCAGCTGTACTGTGCCAAAAATCCACCCATAACGCTTCCAAACTACCACTGTGCTGAATGCCATGGTTTACAGCGACGACATTTCCGCTTCTGGTATACAAAAGCAATATGTCAAAATGTCAACACATCAACGTTGTCATTTGAAAAAGTCCGGGAACACATAAATGAAGGCGCGTGTCCTCTGGTCCTCCAGCTAAATTCAGAAGACAAGCCAAGATCGTATATGTCAGGCCATCTTGAACCTCCTGCGGAGTACCCATTCCTACCATCCGTGCCACAAACACCTAAACGCATGTTTCTCGACAGCTTTTCCCAAACTCTGTGCTCGTTGTACTTTTACCCGTGAAAGACCCACAGGAGTGGCTCTACAGAAATCCCCACTGTGCCAACAAAGTCGTTGGCCATGTAATACACAAGACACCCCTCAGGTGCATTTGGAGGTGGGAAGAAACCCTGATGGGGGAAATATATGCAACATTCCCTCCCCAAGGAGATTCTCTGGGTGGACATACCAATAACATTGTGCAAAACCTAAATCCACCAAAGGCCAGCAATGTCCCTGGCTAGGCTGTCTACAGTTTCAGCATGCTGTTTAACTTTGGGGCGAATGAGATGAGTTTGGACATCAGTGGCCGAGTGTTGAGGCCTGAGACCAGGCTATGTCTTCGGGAAGATGAGGTGTTCAACATCTACTCCCACAAGTGTTTTGCTTGTACGCATGCGTTGGTTGGGGAATCTCCGTCATTCTGGTTGTCACGTGTGTTGTGATCGATCACTTCCATGTGTGGGGAATAAGCATTGGCTATGGATCTGATCACGTGTGCTGGATAGCCAATCCCAAGGCTTCTCTCCACGTGTTCGGCCTTCCCCTGGTTCTGACCCTGGCTATTAATGTAACCTGTTTCATTTTGACCCTGATCAGCATCAAGGGGACGGCGTCCGAAATCTCTTCGCACTCCAAAAGTTGTAAGAACAAGAAGACGCGTCTGGGCATATACGTCTTTCATCATGGGTTTCTCCTGGATCTTCTGTTTCGTCGCTGCCTTCGCCAACGTCAACGTTCTGTGGTATTTCCAGATCGTCCTCAACGGCCTTCAGTGTTTCTACATCTTCGTGTGTTTCGTCTGGAAGTCGAGGATCCTCCAACTGTTGATTGACAAGCTGTACAGTGTGCACAAGAAGGCTCAGACGAGGGGCATGACTTCAACCACCATTAACAACACGTAATTAGTATTAAAGAATTATGAAAAATCATAGTACCGTTCTGTACTAGCATAACATTCTATTTCCTTTGTAGGATGAGGGGGCGGTCGGGTAGACTAGTGGTTAAAGCATTCGCTCGTCACGCCGAAGACCCGGGTTCGATTCCCGACATGGGTACAATGTGTGAAGCCCAATTTATGGTGTCCCCCGCCGTGATATTGATGGAATATTGCTAAAAGCGGCGTAAAACCAAACTCACTCACTCACTTGTAGGATGGATCCATCGTTTACATATTGAAATACTGACAGGTTCAACTTATACCTATACTTATTTTTTATGGTGGAGTTGTCGACGGGACTAAAATCATACATCGGAATCCACTGGGCCCTGGTTAGACTTGACCCTCAGCACTTTATTGCTTCTAGTAGGAGACGCCTAATTGGATTCTGGTAAGGCTTGGTTACTTGGTAAACCTCCCCTCATATATGTACGGTGGCCCATAAGGGACATGGCATCTGTTTTTCCATATTTTGATATTTCACTTACTTTTATTGTTACCTTTTGCAAATTAACACGATTTGTCTTACAAATATGTGATAAATCATGTGTAAAGAAGATATTGAATCGCTGAAAAGTGAAACGAAAATGTCAAAAAACAAAAACGAAAATGTCAAAAACTAAAATGAAAATACCGAAAATTATTTCCACCGCGGTGAAAACTATTTACACCGCCGTGGGAATATTATCACCGCGGATATAATATGTTTTACGAGCTGAACGCTCTTGAACACCCCTCGACCTTCGACCACGTGGTATCCACGTGCCCATTCAGCTCATACAATCCCGCACACCTCACAAGTCACTCAAGGTAGAAAAAAGCAGAGTCGATATAAGCTATAGAGAGAAACGCGTCGAGAAACTAACAGTATCCACATGACGTCAGCAATGACACCTTTCAGCTGCTCGCCATGAAATGATACTGTTCCGAGTGGCTTTCAACTCGTTATCATACGCTCAATGACGGTCGTTTTGGCTAACCTTATAACAAGAAGCCTGTAATGTCGCATACATATACACCGATGGGCTGAAGTATATGCGTTAATAAAAGGTAGATCTAGTCATGCAACGTGAGTGAGTGAGTGAGTGAGTTTACTTTTATGTCACGTCGGGCAACATTGAAATGGGGCAGCCATCGTGTGACGTGAACACGTCTTAGACATCTGGGCCATCCGTGCCACCGCTTGTGGTTAGAGCTTATTACACACTGGGAATTCCGGGACAGCACATGGACCTCGTGATTGCAGTAAAAGTTATACAACATTTATACAAACTGATCACGAAGGACAGTATAATAACTACCAATGTTTCAGAGTAACTTAAAACTAGTTGTAGAACATTAAAAATATCTAAATTATTAGGCAACGACACGATATAACAATGGGGCTATAGATCGCCAGCAACAAAGGTAAGTACACCATACCAGGGACCAAGGGGACTTACGGTACCTCTGCTACCTGCATGGTTCCCCAGGAGGATTTACACCGTTGCCTTATTTACTGGCGATTGTTGCAAGTTTAGTCAGAGATAAAAAGTGAACAAATATTCTGCAAATTTAATTTTTTAAATATGCTTTGAATGAGGTGGTCTTACATACAGCGCTAATTGCAAACTTTACTTAATCACAAAACAAACCCGTCGTCAATGTGGCGAGGAAACGCTTTAAAAATTTGAAACCACTAACCAGTAACTGATCCAACCCACACCATAATATTACCCACCAATCTTAGAAAACATCTTAACGCCCCCTCCCACCCACCAAACACCCCGCCTCGTATCAATGTTAGTCCCAATGTAACTCATATTCCATTCTTTCTAAACATGATGAAATGCACCAGGTACGTCTAGACCAAACATTCAAGGTTCATGCGCAAGACATATGTGAACACTACAATATTGTGATCCTTCGACACATCATTCAGCAAAAAAGAATTTTTGGCCTGTGGAGTTTCACCAACAAGAACGATACACACGTTACTATGGCATTTGGTGGCCAGGAACGCCCGCGGCTGTTATTTTGCATGACACATGGCACCTGTCATTAATTTAGAAAACCATTAACAATAATTCCCGTTTTATCCTTATCATATTGACAAAGGAACTCCATGTAATGCAGGATCTGTTTGTGTCAACACAATGATGGAGGTTAATGTTGACTTAAATCAGGATGGCGTATTCTCATTAGGAGCGAATTGTGAAAATCATTGTCTTCCGTTTGGTTGATAAAAGAATCAGTTGTTTTGAACACACTCATGGTTTATCTAAACTGACGCTTTCCCAGCCTTGCTAATATTCTTCATGACATCACACCAGTAGCCATCCACAGAATACAGATAGACACGCAGCCATGAGAACTGTTCTGTTTCACCTCATCATTGCATATCTTGGATATCACGGTAAACCAGGTAAGTCAACTTTTATAACAATATACATTTGTATAATGCTTAAGATGCTCAAACTCACTACCGTAAGAGGTGACTAACAGGATCGGGTGGGCAGACTCACAGACTTGGTTGTTGCATATCATCGTATCCCAATTGCGCAGATCGACGCTAATGATGTTAATTACTGGATCGTCTGGTCTGGACTCGATTATTTACAAACCCCGGCTTGGAATATTGCGAATAGTGCGGCGTTAAACGAGATGTACATAATAACGAAACAAATTAAGAATTAGATGCTGAAACAAAAGAACATCAACTATTTATACTAATACTAATAATTCCGCTTTTATCATTTTACCCACCATTCAATGTCAGATATGACATTTTGAAAATCTTACACACACTCTGACAATGTATTTACACTGATATAATTCCAGAGCAAAACTAACCCCAGTTACTGTGGTGAAATATCTCTCTCAGTACCCAATGATTGTCTTCCCAAGCGGGTTCAAAGGTAGAGCAGGCACCTACTACACCATGCTTATCATAAGAGCTTTTTTACCCGTGGGATTCTTGGGGATAATCTTCTAGAGTTGGTCCCAAGTACCCCGTGCTTGTGGTAAGTGAGTGAGTTTAACTCCTCCTCATTTACAGCATTCCACTTATATCACGGGAGAAAAACCCGAAGTGACGCATGTCTCAGACGTTTACCCCTTTGGTGAAACCCATGAGCACGGGTATGGTCCTAATAAATCTGGAAACATGATCGCGGCAAACCGGGATTTGAACCAACAATCATAGGTTTTTGACATGCACAAGGAACGAAACTCTGCAAGCTAATTGTGGTGTCTTAGACATCTGGGCCATCCGTGCCACCGTTTGTGGTTAGAGCTTATTACACACTGGGAATTCCGGGACAGCACATGGACCTCGTGATTGCAGTAAAAGTTTCTTATCGTGCATACTTGCGGTCAAAAGAGTACCTCTGTCACTGGTTAGCCAAATGTGACGAGAAGTCAGTTCAACAATATAACAATATGTTCTACATCTGTTCGATTTTCGGAAAGTTTACAATTTAAGATAAGTATACTCTTCAAAGTATGAGATAATCAAAATAACAGACAATTACAGAAATACAATTCGAGCAATGGTAATGAATGGACAAGAAAAAGGAAGGATTAAGTTTATCAACATGATAATCAACTTAACACTGTAGCTGTGAATTGTAAGGGTGCAAACAATCAAGAAAGACGACAAGGGTGTCCAAAAGGAACGTTTGTTCATGCCCCAACGATTGGTGAAACATTCGTTGATGTGGGGTGGCAAGGTCTGAATATCAATCTCCCAATGACAGTTTGAGGGAGTTTTGCTAACGTGGCCGTGGCCCTTGACGTCGGCGTACACGTCTATCGTCATGCCACAGATGTGCTCTAGGGGGAAAAGTACAAGACTCATGGCAGCCTTTGTATGTTTTGCTGACTGGGGTAATCAGTTACGATAAGTGCACGATCGACAAAGACAAAACGTGAACCAGCATGGCTCGCAAACGACACAATTATTGGAGAGATTATATTGTCTCGGTAGTATTGTCCAGTGACCCTTTCATGGACAATATACAGTGGCGTTCTGGCAGTCATTGTGATCCAGCTCAATATCATTACAGACCCATCTCTAAATCAGTCCTGTTGCAACAGGGTGTTCGTTAGGATGCATCCAGAGTGCATCTAGACTCTTGTGAAAACATTACACCATACCATCGTCTGTTGGAGAAATGGTCTCGTGTAGTGTTTACATTCGAGTTTCTACAGTCTAAACACTATTGGGTTCTGGCTTGAATGTGTCGATTTGTCACAGTGGTAAAACAGTTGGCTGTTTTGGGCTCGATACCCCATGACTGTCGTATAAACTTTAACCTTCCTAACCTAGGGAATTCCAGGGCAGAAGACACCCCAAGTACTCTTGCTTGAGTATATGTCCCCAGTGCTTGTCAAAATAGTTTTCTACCCCACAGATTTATTAAAATTTGTGTCCTCGCACATGTGGATGTTGTTTTCATGGTTTGATTGAACGTTATGTTGCTTTTCCAGCGAGCGCTGACATAGGGGAAGTCACTGGAACAGCCAGAATCACAATGGCAGGCTTTGCCAACGTTCCCCAGTGCGAGTACGAGTCATGCTACAACTCAGGCCAGTGTGGCTCTACTCCGGCCAGGATTAATCCAAACTACACCCACAACACATACGCCAAGTCCCCATGTTCCTGTGACAGCAGCTGCCTCCTCTACGGTGACTGCTGCTTTGATTACTTTGAGACTTGCCTTGGTTCCAACATTTCCGGTATAGTGGTTAACAACACCCTTAACGTCAACACACTGGTGGAACATCTTGGGAGTGAGGCAGCTGTACTGCGCCAAAAGAAGATGTTGATAATGAAGGAGTGCCTCTCTGTCAAAACAGGCGGCAAGGAAACTCAATATTGGCTTGTCTCACAGTGCCCACATACAACCGCTAAAGGAAACATCAGCTGTAAAATGAATGACTCTTTTATCAGTCAAATACCTGTCACACTGATAGAAAATCCAACCATAACGTTTTCAAACTACCACTGCGCTGAATGCCATGGTTTACAGCGACGACATGTCCGCTTCTGGAATACAACAGCAGCATGTCAAAATGTCAACATATCAACGTTGTCTTTTGAAAAAGTCCGGGAATACATAAGTCAAGGTGCGTGTTCTCTAGTCTTCCAGCAGAATTCTGAAGACAAGCCAAGATCGTGTCTGTCAGGCCATCTTGAACCTTCCACGGAGTACCCATCCCTACCATCCCTGATGAAACCGTCACAAACAGCTAATTACGTGTTTCTCAACAAGTTTTCCAAACTTCTGTGCTCGTTGTACTTATACCCCGTGAAAGACCCACAGGATGGGTTTTACAGAAACCCCCACTGTGCCCATGCAGTCAGAGGCCCAACTGTACACTATGTCCCCCTTAGGTGCATCTGGAGATGGGGAGAGATCCTTCCGGGTATTGTGAGTATTGGATTCACTCCTTTTCCTGGGGCAACACCATATCCCAATACAGCCTTCGTCTACAGTTTCAGCATGCTGTTTAATTTTGGGGAGAATGAGATGAGTTTGGACATCAGTGGCCGAGTGTTGAGGTCTGAGACCAGGCTATGTCTTCGGGAAGATGAGGTGTTCAACATCTACTCCCACAAGTGTGTGGCCCTCCTGTGTGACGGGATGGACATGCGGCCCGCCAACGGGACCTGCCTCCTCAAGGACAAGCAGGTGGTGAACGGAACTGGACAACTCTACCCTCACGGTGCTCACAGCTTTTCCATCACCCTCAGTATACGAGGGAAGAAGACGTTAATGAAGACGTTTGTGAGGAAGAAACTGAAGAGTTATTTGGAACAGTTTCTAAGTGGCACAAACCCAACTGGTCGTAACTTTAGCATGAAACTTACATATTTGATGAGATCTAGAGTATATTCAGATGTTGTCACAAATGATATCAGTGTGAACAGACTCGCTACATACATTTATCAAGCCACTGTCAAATCTAATGCTCCAGTAAGTACCCTCATTAATTCAACTGGATATCTTTTCAGAGAGATTTCCATAAAACTTAACCACCATAACGTCACAGTGTTTGATTTCTACTTGAATGATTTAAAAAAAACCAATTCATCTGTGACACACACTATTTCTGAATATTATGAATATGTTAGCAACTCGACAGAGATTTGTCCTGTCGAACATGTTCCAAAAATGTTCCAAGATGTCGAGCTGATCACAGTCCAGGGCTCTTTCTACGCCAGGTTAAATCGAACATACTTCAGGTTAGATAACATTGGGTTTGAGATGCGTTATGAGGACAGTGGAGCAGTACCCAATGTGACGGACATCATTGTCTGTGTTCCTGACTTTGGCAACCAGTCCCTGCACTGTCCTAACGGGACGTTGTCCATTCATACATCTGAGTTCAGCCTCCTCAATGGCTCTCTGCGTTATATTCCCAGTGGAGTCGTGATTCCAGCGGGGAACTTCAGTCTCACGAGACATGGCGCTGTCATCTGCTCCCACTTCTCAAGGAGTCACACTGACCAGGTCATTTTCTTTGACTACGACAACGTCCAGGTTGTTCTGACCATTGTGACGTCATCAGTGTCCGTTGCCTCTCTTGTCGGGGTACTGTTGGTTTACAGCTTGCTCCCTCAACTCAGAAATGTTCCCGGTAAAGTTGTAATGTCTTTGTCAGCATCTCTCCTTCTTGCCCAGGGACTCAAACTCATAACCAAAGTACCGACTGGGCAGATGTGTGTAGCAGTTGCCTCCCTTGCCCACATGATGTGGCTGTCTTCGTTCCTATGGATGAGCTTGTTGTCTATAGATCTAGCTCGGTCGTTGAGAAGCATGTCACCTGTATCTGGAATTCAGAGTCACAACAAACTGTGTTGTCTGTATGCATGCGTTGGTTGGGGAATCCCCGTCATTCTGGTTGTCACGTGTGTTGTGATCGATCACTTCCATGTGTGGGGAATAAGCATTGGCTATGGATCTGATCACCCGTGCTGGATAGCCAATCCCAAGGCTTCTCTCTATGTGTTCGGTCTCCCCATGGCTCTGACCCTAGCTATCAATGTAACCTGTTTCATTTTGACGCTGATCAGCATCGAGAGGACGGCCTCCGAAATCTCTTCGCACTCCAAAAGTTGTAAGAACGAGAAGATGCGTCTGGGCATATACGTCCGTCTGTCTTTCATCATGGGTTTCTCCTGGATCTTCTGTTTCGTTGCTGCCTTCGCCCACGTCAACGTTCTGTGGTATTTCCAGATCGTCCTCAACGGCCTTCAGGGTTTCTACATCTTCGTGTGCTTCGTCTGTAAGTCGAGGATCCTCAAACTGTTGATTGACAAACTGTACTGTGTGCACAAGAAGGCTCAGAGACAGGACATGACCTCAAACACCACCACCAGCACGAACGCAATTAATATTAAGTCTGGATATGTGAAGCAGTGAATGGGTACCCGGTATGATGAGATGACAATGTGGTTGTTATTCTTCTAGTGCCTCACAGGCAGCTTGGGTTGTTTAGTCCCTTGGGAGCTGAGAATGATTGTCGAGTGCACAATGATCCTTTGACAGGGGTAATAATGCACTTTGAGCATGATATTCCTCATGGAAAAAAGGCCATACAAATGGGCTTCTATTATCATATGTTTCAAAGTTTCTAATATCACCCACTGAATATACCGACACCTGTATAAACCGAACAACTTCCTTTTTGAATTGCTCATATGAACGAGCCCAAATTCTATTAGATTCTGGTTTTGGACAGACCCCTTTTTTTCAACAGTTGAGGAGAGGTCAAGTGGGGTTTAACGTCGCCTTCAAGATTACTGCATTTATATAGCGTCGAGCGCACATGCGTGTACTTGTACTAGTCACCCAAACCCAACGCAGCCATACTATCCCCTTAATGACGAGCGCCAGGCAGGATAACAACAAGCAGCAGCATTTAGCGCATTTTGGTCTGACGAGGCTGGGGATCAAACCACTGAGCTTCCGCTCTGCGGACTGACGCTCTATTCACCAAGCCATGGAGGTGGTCGCCTTGTTTAGCAGTGCAAATATGGCCAGTTATGCCAGTTGCCTAACGGCATGTAACGTACAGCTGTTGACAGCTAATTGTGGAGTTGCGGACGGGGCTAAAATGATACTTCTCACCCCCGTTGCAATCCCAATCACTTTATAACTTTCAGGTAGATTTCAGTATGTCGTGGCTAAACTGGATACAGGTAAGACTAAGTGATCTGGTTGACTGCGTGTCATCGTGTACCGACGGCGTTTAATGTTGCCCATAATATCGACCATTGGCTTTACTTGTCCGGACTCGATTATTTACAGGCCGCTGGATATTGTTGGAATATTGTTGATTACGGCATCGGAGACAACAAGAAACGCCTTATTATTTGTATCCCGAACACAAGTTCGTGTATAACTGCGTTACCTTACCAACAAAGTCATACCAAAACGTTTTGTTTTCTGTTTTGTTTTGATGTCAATTATATATATTAACAATGCTAATATACGTGATCAGACTTATAAGTGAATTGATATCGTATGGCTAAAATGTTGATCAATATCGATTTATAAACCGGTGTGCAGATAAATACATCATTCTCAGGTTTCTCTGAACCCCGTGAAGATCCGGGTTAGAATAGATCTTCAGCAACCAATGCTTGTCGTAAGAGGCGACTAACGGGATCAGGTGGTCAGCCTCTCTGACAAGATTGATGCATGTCATCGTATCCCACTTGCTTAGACCGATGTTCAGGCTGTCAGTCACTGGATTGGCTGGTCCGGACTCGATTA
Source organism: Haliotis cracherodii (assembly GCF_022045235.1). NCBI lineage: Eukaryota > Metazoa > Mollusca > Gastropoda > Lepetellida > Haliotidae > Haliotis > Haliotis cracherodii. Next base: position 57,689,958 of record NW_027266264.1, read on the forward strand.
TCACAGACCGCCGTCATATAGCTGGAATATTGCTGAGTAAACAACAATCATTAATATCACTGGGTATAGAGATGCATCAGTTTATTTATACTTCAGACTGAGTTTTCTGAAGTTGAGAAAAGTGATATTTTCATTTCAGTGAACATAACATTTGATATTTCACTGCAGTGAACATAACACTTTGACGGAACTATTGTCATACAAGAGTTACTTCCCCTTTAATTGTCTCCCTTTGTCGTCAGTGATTTACCCGTACACAATTGTTGACGTTATTTTTACATTAGTTCCATATTGACAAGGCAAAATAATGACAGCTGGTCATTTAGTGAGTTAATATTACTTCTAGCCGTTTATTCTTCTTTAGAAAATGTTTCGTTATAAACAGTAACTCTCTCATTTAACTCGTCAATCGAGACTGTTCGTTTCGCAAAGCGCCATTTTTGTTACTTGTATTCTTTCGCTTCTCTCAGCGGTCTCCTAGTATTAAAGAATATTTTTGTAAACTTGATTTTGTATATACAATAAAGTACGGTTATAACGAACTCAGAGGGACTAATTATTTAGTTCTTTTTAACCGTAGTTCGTTATAAGCATATATACAGCATAACTACAGCAAATAGTCGGGACCAAAAAAGTAGTTCGTTATATCCGTCAGTTCGTTATAAGCGTGTTCGTTATAACCGTAGTTTACTGTAATCATATCGAAATGTATGACAAAGAATTTTCGTGACCCTGATATAATGTTTTTATACTTTCGTTATACTTTTATACTGTCAGGTTGGGAGAATTTGAGTTTCAAGGCTTTACATTTGTAATGAAATAATTTAATTTTCCAGTCAAAAACTCCACAAAAAGTGTAGAATAAATAGGATATTTCACGTTTCATGAGAATATTTCACTGGTCACATGAAATATCCTCTATGTATTTTTGCCTCACACATGATGCTTTGAACAGGATGTTCTTCCGTCACAATATTCGTCATAAAACATGAATTGATTGATACAGAAAATCTATTTTATGGATTATATAAACATAATATTTATAAAACTATTTTGTTGGCTTCTTGATAGTTCCAAAATACTTATTATTGTAGTGAGTGAGTTAAGCTTAGGGTAATGTGAGCGTAATGTGGGCGAAAGCACCAGAATGGTTGTGTGATACTCTTACCTCTTTGGTGAAAAACCAGTGACGCAGACATTCCAAAACTTTGAATAAAAAACCACGACGACTGGATCCGTTTATTGTTAAGAGCCGCAAGTCTTCACGCTCATCTTGAAGACTTAGTCACCCAGGACAATTCTCTGTGCAGAGTTGTGTCCCTTGGGCACGCCAGAAACCTTGGTTTAACCACGGACGTATATACAAAAGCTCGAAGTGATGCTGGTCTCAGACGTTTACCACTTTGGTTAAACCAGAGACGTATATAGAATATATACCACTTTGGTTAAACCAGAGACGTATATAGAATATATATATATTCTATATACGTCTCTGGGTTAACCAAAGTGGTAAACGTCTGAGACCAGCATCACTTCGAGCTTTTCCCCCGAATTAAGCTGGAATACTGTTAAAAGTGGCGTTAAACCAAAGTCACTTACTCACTCATTTAGTCACCCATGCCAACTTTGGTCATTAGTAAACGGACCCGTGAAGATCCTAAGGTAAAATAGGTCTTCAGCAACCCCATGCTTGTCGTAAGAGGCGACTAACGGGATCGGGTGGTCAGGCTCGCTGACTTGGTTGATGCATGGCATCGATCCCAGTTGCGTGGAAACGATGCTCATGATGTCAATCACCGGATTGTCTGGTCCAGACTCGATTTTTTACAGACCGCCGTCGTTGTTGAGTGCGGCGTTAAACAACAAACAAACAACAACACAAACATTAGTAAACGCATCAGAGAAAGATCCTCGAAAATGATGATCAAATATATACAATCGAGGTCCTTCCTCAGCCGTGACCATCGCCGGAAAAAGATGCAAAATTGCTGATGCGGCGTACATCAATATTTTCTTCCACAAATGCACTAGTCATCTGCCCAAGGGGTGATGTGATGATACACATTGGGGACTGCACGTATAGTGAAATAATATTGATAGTAGAACATATTCGAGGTTAAGACTTTCTAATTAAGTTTTTATTTGCAGAGAGGTTTTAGGTTGCCACGCCGTTTATTTGTCACAGAAACTAAAGTGCTGTGTTGACATTAACAACAGGTATTGGATAACAAGTAGCACACAGATAATTGGGTGAAGCCAGGCAAAGTAAGAACAACAATGATGATGCCTGATAGTGTACATATTGCCTGAAAAATGAGACTGGATTTTGGACAGATTGACTGGAATGAAGTAGTTAATTTAAGTTCCTCGTTTTAATTTGGATCTATGTTGTTCTTAGGATGACCAAAGTAACTCATATAAGTAAACAATTTACACAATTTATTGAAATGAGTTGAACTTCATGGCAAACCCGGTGGTAATATAACATCCCGCTTGTGAAGGCGACCAGGGGGCACGGGTGGCCCATTCGTCTGAGGCGCCGCAGTTCGCTGTGCAGAGTTGCGTCCCTTGGGCATGTCGGAAACCTATAATTGTGGGTTCGAATCCTGGTTTGCCCCGATGATATTTCTAGGTTTCTCACCATACCGTGCTCGTGGGTTTCACCAAAGTGGTAAACGTCTGAGACCTGCATAACTTCGGGCTTTCCCCCTACATCGGCTGACACACCGAGAAATAATATAATTGTTAAAAGCGGCGTTAAACCCAACTCACTCACTGTGAAGGCGACCCTCGTCATATCATGGGCGTCATTGTGGACAGAGACGACAATGACCTGTGTCGGGCGGCTGTTCGTGCAGGACTCCTTATGGGACACTACAGAAGAAACCATGCAGTTCGACCTGTGCAACACCTGCAAACTGAGCCCAAGTGCGGTGGGGAGGGAGGGATTTGCAAGTGCTTTTGAGTCGTAAGTGTCAAACAATGTCAGACAAATACAGTGAAAAATGTTACAAGGCATTCTCCTTAATTAATAAATACAGTCAAACACTGCTGTGTAGAAGTTGAAGGGACCTTTCTTTTGCACGCTAGCAGGTATAAGTATGAGTGGAATTAAAAGATTGGAAAATACTCCTCTTTCTTCCAACATCCCAGGCCATTTACATCACAAATTGAGTTCACTGTTCGGTGCGAAAGCAATGTGACGAAACATACTATTTCTTCAATTGCGTTAAACTTTATTACCGTATTCGATGTAATAAGCGCCCACGGCCTCTCAAAATTACAAATAGGGGGCTCTTATTAGAATATTATTTTGGTGGACAAAACAGAGTTGAAAGATAAATTTCGTGGTTTATGCTGACGGTCTGACTGTTTATATACGACAGATATATTTTCCCAGAATTTAATTGCCCATAGTTAAGGGTGCATATAACACACGAGTGCGTATTATACACGAATAATAAGTCTTGCGTACATTGATCATTCGGAAGGGGTGCTTATTTGGGATTGTTCACTTGCCAATTTATTAGCAAATATCGCCGTGGGCGCTAATTAGGGCAGGGCGCTTATTAGAGCGGGGAGCTTATTACGTCGAATACGGTATACGCGTTTCGGACTTTTCTGTTTAAGTTATTCGCTGATCTGTGTATAAAATGATGAAGCATCGATCGTTCGTTCCTTCGTTCCTTTTTGCGGTATCCTATGTAATTCTGTAAGGGACATTCTCGCGATCTCGACCTATGGAAACGAGCTAAATGCGCCCAAAACACGAGAATGCGAGAACGGGAGATTTCGCGAGAATGTCCCTTACAGTATTCCATAGTATCCTGATCACAACTTGCCGATCGGGCCAACTCTGACAGTGGCAGTAGTGTTCGAGATATCAAGGAATGTGAACGTTTCTCGGAAGATGAATTGATGATTTCCTAAGACGTACAAATGAACCCCAACCTGTGACGAAAATAATCATGATCATCCCCATCTTGAAAACATGGATTAGAAGTGATTTGTTTATTTAGTATATTTTCTCCAAATCATAAGATCCTGTTGTAGTCTTGAAATAGCACAACAAAGATGAAGCGACATGTCATTGACTCTGTAAATCCGTGTCACTTGCTAACGTGTTACATTACACTGACTGACTGCTGGCATACATTATGCAAAAATCTGCCGCAGTTACATGTTGTTGGGAGACGAGTGATAGTAGGTGAGAAAAATACCGTTCTGGTTAATTATCACTAATTGTCTACAAACATCAATCGATATATATATATATATATATATATATATATATATATATATATATATAGGATGTGTTTGGAACCCGCGCCCCTAAAATTGAAAGGGAAAATATCTAACGATGTTAAACTTATACAATTCACTTTAAAACAAGATTACTTGACACGCACCCACTATCCACACTCGTGACATTCATGGAATCCATACCAGTATCATATGTACAACACAGGTCTCCCAGCAACTTGTGCGACGATCGTGGGAATAGCCAATCAGTTTGCAAGCCCAGCCGGCCGTGCTAATTAAGCCACGCCCCCTCGTTAGAGCCTTTAAAATCCGTTTGGGGTGTGACAAAATACGCGTCAGGCTAACTTTACACTTTTTTCCTCGGCCATTGTATTGTACATCATACTGGCTATATAGTGCTGAAAGAAACATCTGTTACTATTTTACATGATACTTGTACTTTAATGCAATTGACTGTACAAAACACAACACCATTTACACTATATTTTTATTCATATAAATTCTTCAAAAAAAAGAGAGGAACGCACAGGTAGTATCTTGTACATTGGACCTGACTACACCAAAAACCGGTATATCAATTGGATATATGTTTTTGGAAAATGGTGGTGGCCTGATATTCGACAAACGGTGCGTCAAAACGCAGCCATTGTCGATTTGCAATGTCTTAAACGGCATTGTTTTCATACTTGTTAAAAAAATGTCATGGAGGAAAACAGTAACGCAAAATGCACTTGTAAATTATGGCATTCGTAACTTATTGTAGTGGCTATAAAAAGGCAAGCATAGAAAAATAATTTGTCATGATTTAATTGTCAACATTTTTCAAGTTCGAAAAGGCCGAGACTCAGCGCTGCCGATCGGAACATCGCCATAGGATCGACCTATCCAAAAAGGGGAATTGCAGTCTCCTGTTGCACGCCACTCCAACGTCCATCACAGCACCATTTGCCTCCTTTGTGATCGATACACACAGTTCAATTCCACTGTAGAACCGGCCGACCAAGAGTTACCACCCCTGCACAGGATCGCTACATTCGACTGTTCCACCAACGTCATCGCAATGTCAAAGCGACGGAGACGCATCCCTGGTTTGAGGAGGATATCGGACAAGAACGTCAGGAGCTATCTTCGAGAGGCCGGAATCCGACCCAGAAGACCAGTTACCTCCCTGTTTAGCAACAGATCCATCCACAGCGACGCTTGCTTTGGTGCCATACTTTACACCCTTGGATTTTGAGAAACTCGAGACGAGTGTGTTTTAGCGATGAAATACGACTTCTTTACCGTCAAGATGGAAGACAACGTGTTTATCGTCGTCGAAATGAGCGCATTGAATGAGTACATTGTGTACGTGAATTCGACAACTACGGTTGTGTTAGTGTCATGGTGTGGGGGTTATATCCTACACCACGAGATGTGACTTGGCTGTGGTTCTGGGTATCTCAACCCAATCGAACACCTCTGGGATCAACTCGATCGACGTGTACGTCAACGTCAGAACACGCCGCAGACACACCCACAACTAGCCAACGCGTTACAAGCAGAATGGCGCAGAATTCCACAGGACAGAATTCGTACACTTATAGTGTCAGTGCCGAGGAGATGCAGAGCCGTGATTGTTGCTCGGGGTGCTCACATGAGATACTGAGTTCAGCGCAACCGTGTGGCCTTATGTGACATGACAATCAACAGTTTTCAATGCCCTTGTACAACGACAACATGTGACTATCCTGGTCCAAAATTCAATATTTGTATCTATGATATTAAATTAGGCCCAATCAGTTTACTAAAAATCTACCCGTGCGTTTCTTTTTTTGGGAGAGAGTACATGTACATTCATATGTGATAGCACAACACGACAATCTATGAATTAACACTATAATCTGATTATTGAAATGGAGTTAAGGGCACGAAGCGAGCTAACTGCTAATTCACGTCAACCTTAATTTAAACTATTTACTCCTACTTGTTAAACTGCAGCATGGTATCTCAGTGGGTAGCACTCTTAATCGGCATCAGTCCGAACTCGTACAAGCAGCCACACGCACACATGTGCATACACATCGCTATATAAGTGCAATAATCTTGGTCGCGACGTTAAAGCCCCCACACCTCACCTGCTTGCTTTGCTTGTCGTAAGAGGGGACAAATAGGATCGGGTGGTCTGGCTCGTTGACTTGGTTGATACATGTCATCGTATCCCAATTGAGTGGATCATGATGTCAATCACTGGATTGTCTGGTTCAGACTCGATTATTTACAGACCGCCACCTTATACGAATAGCTTGAATATCGATGAGTGCGGCGTTAAACAACAAACAAACAATTAACTTCTTGCACCTTCTAGCACACATCACCCCTTGCCGTTTACCCTTTAGAATATATGTTTTGATGTCCTCACTTAAGAAATTGAAAATATAGTGCCTCTCATCTGAAGTCATCTTCCAGAGGCAAGGGCGTTAACTGACTATAAAAGTCCAGTTTGCACCCTTGCCGAACTGGGCTGCAATTTCCAGACTCGATCGTAGCGCCACCACTGCCATGGCTATTTCGAGTTATGTCCCTTCTATGTCCATCCCACTGACCAATTAGATTCCATATCTCATATCACTTGCGTTTGCTTCAAACAAAATGGCGGCGTCCAGTCAAGACGATCTGACAGATAATCAAGATCTATATTGTAATAAAGCAGGTCCTATCTCGCGAAGTGCATCAGATCACTTGAGCACCTTGATTAGAAACATGAAAAGATTTGCAAAATATCTCTCGACGCCCAGTTGACGGTAAACATGTTTTGCAAACCCTGCAGTCGATCGAAATCTATACTTTGAAATCCCATGTTGTTTGCGAACCGGATTTCTAGTTCGTTACGCGATTTTGATTGGACTATGCATAGACTCGTTAGACTAGCCAAATTGTAACTCCGGAATTCCAGCAAATTTCGGCAAGGGTGAAAACTGGACTTTTATCGTCAGTTAATACCCTTGCCTCGGGAAAATGTCTGAAGTGCATTCCTCTCAGAATAATACCCTGTGTATATTACTTTAAAAAACGTATTTCAAGATACAGATGGTCAGGCTCTTTGACATGGTTGCTTAGACCGATGTTCATGCTGTCAGTCCCTTGAAAGTCTGGTCTATTATTTAGAGACCGCCGTCATAAACAAGAAGCTGAATTATTGCTGAAGGCGGCGTTAAACAACAAACAAAAACCAACAACAACACGAACTAAACAATTCGATTTACAGACACGTCCCTTTGGAGTACCAGAAACCTATCCCGTCTTAGGTTCGAATCTCCCTGATAAGGCTTCAAGGTTTGTCAGCACCACACCAGTTGAGTTCACCAAAGGGGTAAATGCCTAGGATCTTCATCACTTCAACGTTTTATCCCAAGGTGCTTGACGTGAACTCAAACCCACTCATCAATTCACTCACTCACACGAATCAGCCACCTAGTATTATGGGTGAAGAGGGCCATAGATATTAAGTCATTTCACTGAAAAGGTACAACACAATATTGATTTTTAAAGGACAATCATTTTTTAAAGATTGTTTTCAGTATCTCGGTGTTACGGGGAGTGGGTTAGACAAGCTTGCGTGATGATCACTAACTAAACGGTATATATAAATACATCTGGAAAGGACATGTCTACGCTGACCATTACAACAAGAAGAATATCGACACGTCCATTTTGATAAGTACTCACTCCCTGTCATATACCACTTGATGAACTACCAATGCTTCAGTTCATGATTCAATGATCCAGTATAAGTCAACGTCACATGACGTCACATCATGTTGTCAAGGAAATGTGTTGAAATCTCGGCAGACGACAGACGCGGGATTGGGGAGGGCTTTATCAAATCAAAACACCATGTTTGGGCGTCCTCTTGTATGATGTCTATGACTGACTGACCTTGAGTGTCAGGGTCACCCCCATCGTTCCAAGACACGTGACGTCGTAGTTTCCTCTCTTCCATCGATGGCCTCTCGTTGTTGGACAGACTCAAACTGGAGATGACACTGATCTTCTGACAGGAAACTCGATTTGCATATTTTGCACGAAGGCTACCTATACCTGTCGCATTTGATAATTTAGCCGTGGACGATCCTGTCATTGATATTCCCGACTCGGAATCTGGCTCGGAATCTGTGTCTTCATCTGTATCGACATCGTTTCTAGATAGACCAGCTTGTATGATCCCCATGTCCAGGATCTGACTTATTTTCTGACGGACGGCGCGCTGCTCTTCTCCAATACCATCATCAGTATCATCCGATATATGTCTTGAGTTGCATTTACCCTCGAGGTGACTGAAATCCCGCGTGATTTCAAAGGTGTGATCAGCAAACACCTCATCTTGTAAGCTCTCAGAAATGAAGCCATGTTCTCGGGATACTTTTGTGACAGAATCTGTGAACACGGAGGCGACAAACTCGTCTATCATTAGATCATGCATCTGATCAGACTCTATTCTCTCTGGAAGCAAACAAATTTGTTCACGTTAGACACTTGGCCTCTTTATTTTAGTTACACGATTACAGCGTCAGGAAACAAACAAACACTTACGTTTTATGCAAATTGTGTGAATGGCAGATGCTACGGGTAGGGCAGGAACTGCTTACCCTTTTCGCAAACACCTGGTATCATCAATGGTTTCAGTGATCCAGTCACACAATTTTCATCTGTATTTTGCCTTTTCCGCCAAATGCAATCTCATTAAAATCAGATCTTAGTTCTCGCTACCGCCAAACAAAGATCTGAGGACATCCCATTAGGGGTCGCGTCAGAGCGACCTTTCATCCGACCAATCAGAGCGTCGCTTACCAGATGACGAAAGTGACATTCGGAATGTGAATTCTGATAATGCAACCTCGAAAACGTTAACACGGGATATTCCGAACGATAGTTACGGGTTTAACGACTGGATCCATACAATCTAGACCATCTATTAGCCATTCCAGAATGTTCTTTTGATCAGGTTTCAAATTTGTAATCGAGAATTTGACAAAATACATGTATGTTTTGAAGCTAATGTCGACTTCTTGACAGTATTCTATCGGTCGGTCAAAGTTTGCGCAAGGTCGGTCTGACGTGACCCGTAATGGGATGTCCTCAGATTTTTGTTTAGCGGTAGCGAGAACTAAGATAAGATTTTAATGAGATTGCGCCCAATGGATTCTGTTTCGGTGTATAATCGAGACTGGTTATGCTCAAGCAATGCACGGATATGACTACTATGTGTCAAAAAGGTTTTCGGGAAGCGTTTTTCTAATTTTTGAACTGAGCAAGTCTTTGGCCAAAAGACATGTAGATACAAATAGTACAAGCAAATGGTAAAAGTATTATACCGGGTAAGCCAGTCGTCTAAGGCGCCGCATTTCTCTCTCTCTCTCTCTCGACCGCCTCCGTGGTCTAGTGGTAGAGCGTCCGCCCGGAGAGCGGAAGGTCCGGGATTCGATCCCCGGCCGCGTCATACCAAAAGACGTTAAAAGATGGTACTTGTTGTTACCCTGTCTGGCGCTCGGCATTAAGGGGCTAAAACAAGGACTGGTCGGCTGGGAGTCTGAGTGGGGTATTCATGTTAAACTGAGGCATGGTATCTCAGTGAGCTAGCACTATAAATCGGCATCAGTCCGGACTAGTACAAGCAGCACACAAACACACACACGTACATGCACGTCGCTATATAAGCGCAATAATCTTGGACGCGACGTTAAACCCCATTTCACCTCACCTCACCTCACCTCACCACACCTCACCTTCAAAGAACGCGCCCGACCCAGAGAGGATACTACAAAGAGGCACGTAGATATGTAGATATGAAGATATGTTACGAAATCAGGGAAATAATAACAATGTTTGATCAGTGTTTATAATATATAGGGAGCGAGATATCCCTCGCATGATTGACAAAATGATAATATTCTCTTACCTATAGTTATAACCGTGCGGGACCCCTGAGCTCGTAGACAACACCAGCAACTCATTTTGACGTACAATAAACTACAGATTCTATATCATACTGGTTTATATTGATGTGTTGCCATAGAAACGTTCACAGTTGTCCAAAGTGTCAACAACTGACGTTTGAATCTATTTGTTGTTTGGTACTAAGGTGTGAAACGCTACGATCTGTTACTATGGTAACCAGGAATATTAAATTCAATTCATCAAGGTTATGGGGCAGGGACATTTTTTCGTTTGTGCTGGTAGAAAACATAAACATTTATCTAACTGGTAATCTAACGTAAATGAATATTGAGCCAAAGCAGTTCTTTTAATCTTTAATTATTGTTCATGGCATGTCATATTTGGGTTACTTTAACTTAAAATTTCCGATATGGTAGTTGTGCAGGTTAACTTGAACCCTTAAAATGCATGACATTTGTTAAAATGTCCATCGCATTCATGGGAAGGCGACAGTGAGTGTCCACGTACCAGTTGTTTTCAACAGTAAAATAACCAGGCGACCATGTGGCCTGAATAGGCTACTGCGCTAATTTAGTGAGAGTCCACGTGCCACTTGACGTGTTTATCAAAATTAGTATGTAGGGGAAGTAATCGCATAGTTGTCAAATACGTGGTGTGAGATGTAAAACGGAATAACCTTAAACCTGTATTGTTCATATTGTTTTAAACATGCCTGTGTCGATTAAACAGTGAGGGAAATGATTATATTTTAAATTAAATGTGTTTGCCTCCATGGTGACACCTCGTGTTTTATATTTTATACCTTATGCTGGTGTTCGTACTATTTGTACGTGGGCCAATAGCATATCATGTGAAATAAATTTTCTTTCGTCACGGTATGCTCAGCTAAAATGCTGTTTGTTTTTGTTGTGTGTGTGTGTGTGTGTGTGTGTGTGTGTGTGTGTGTGTGTGTGTGTGTGTGTGTGTGATTTTACCAATCACCTAAATAATACTTGCCTATGTTGATGGGCCTATTATGAGCGAACATAGCCCTGATAAAGATAATATTAATTTCGTTCTATAAGATCGTTTCGTTGAACGAAAAGCGTTGAGACAGCTCCCTCTGGCGGTCAATGATGTAAGAAAGTTAGGTTGAGGTGAGGTGAGAATTTGATTCATGTAGCGATTTGCTGTCGTGGTGTAGGATACCACCACCCCACCCCCCACCCCTCCCACATACACACATGACGCTACCGCCACTGAATTTGTCGAATTCACGTACACAATGCTCATTTCGAAATCGTGATTCATCGCTAAAACACACTCGCCTCCAGTTTCTCAAACTCCAAGGTTGTAAGGTATGTCACCAACGCAAGCGTCGCTGTCGATGGATCTGTTGCTAAACAGGGAGGTAACTGGTCTTCTGGATCGGATTCCAGACTCGCGAAGACGGTTCCTGACAGTCTGGTCCGATATCCTCCTCAAACCAGGGATGCATCCTGCTGTGGTATTGCGATGACGTTGGTGGAACAGTCGAATGTAGCGATCCTGTGCAGGGGTGGTAACTCTTGGTCGGCCGGTTCTGCAGTGGAATTGAACTGTTTGTATCGATCACAAAGGAGGCAAATGGTGCTGTGATGGACGTTGGAGTGGCGTGCAACAGGAGACTGCAATTCCCCTTTTTGGATACGTCCTATGGCGACGTTCCGATCCGCAGCGCTGAGTCTCGGCCTTTTCGAACAATTTATTGGCTTATGTTTGCCTTTTTATAGCCACCACCACAAATTACGAATGCCATAACTTGCACGTGCATTGTGCTTTACTGCAAATCGACAATGGCTGTGCTTTGACGTACCAACATTTTCCAATAACATATATCCAATTTCAGTGTACCGGATTTTTTTTGTACTCCGGTTCAGTGATCTACACACTGCCTATGCGTTTTCCTTTTTGAAGAGTGTATTTCGCAGTTCACAAACGGATAGGCAATTATTCCTGATGTAACTAAATATTTAGTTGTTAATTTCACACAATTTTCCCCACGTCGCCGTGACAGAAGATTACATTCGTTAACCCTCCGTGTGGACTTCGAGTGTTCGAATCCCGCTGACGGCAAACATTTCATGAAATTGTTGTATCATCAAGATAAATAACTTCTTTGAGTGGCATTTAGAAGTTGGAATGGTAACTAAGACAAAATTGTTATGGATGAGCAACTTCTTTATTACAATTGGGCGACGTTTCGGTGTAGATTCTAACACCGTTATCAAGCAAATGATGTACATTCTAACACCGTTATCAAGCAAATGATGTACATCATTGTACATCATTTGCTTGATAACGGTGTTAGAATCTACACCGAAACGTCGCCCAATTGTAATAAAGAAGTTGCTCATCCATAACAGTTTTGTCTTAGTTAATCAAGCTAAATGATAGAGGGAAAAGGTTAGGTCATGGCCAAGTGGTGTTTCACTAAGAATTCAGTTAGTTAGACCAAGGTCAAAGACAAAGGAGCCATGGTTTAAGAATATTTAAATTGTAAGCACGTGAATTCTGCATAGCTTGACCCGATTGACCAAAGGATTTCCCGATCTTCACTATGTTGCCTAGAAAATGTTTATACTTTCTAAGACGATTGGAGGTGTTTTATCAAACCCTTGTAGTGAATAGTTATATGTTTACAAACACAAATACAAGCCGAACCGTTGCGGTCGGGTAGCCTAATGGTTAAAGCGTTCGCTCGTCACGCCGAAGACCCGGGTTCAATTCCCGACATGGGTAAATGTGTGAAGCCCATTTCTGGTGTCCCCCGCCGTGATATTGTGATAAAGGAATACTGCTAAAAGCGGCTTAAAATCAAACTCACTAACTCACTCACTACAAGGCGAACCAAACACAAACAGGTTCCAGTAATAATGTCTCTGATATTGATGCCACACTGACAATTGCAAAATTGTAACGTAATGGTGCAGATTAGAACCCACGTCCTCAGTGTCATGCAGCTAATCGCCCACTCTGAACTGATGTTAAAACATCTTATCCACTAAAAAACATAACACTTTTGCATAGAGTATTGAAACAAGTAAAAATGCCCAATGCCCCGGATATAGTACAGATATGATGTGAAACAGACAACTAGTCTAGACAAACTTTGTAACCAGGTCGATTTGAAAAAGAATCTGCAACTTTAAATACACTTAGTACACTACAGTTTGAGAAGAAATGTGATGTTACAGGAGTGAGACTATTGGCAACCAAAATACATTTGTCCTTGTACATTACGTGATTTTTCATTCCTTACATCTGTTGCTTAATTCTCATAAGTTCGCATTGAGTTTGTTTGAACGATGTCAGGTCGCTCAGGTATGTACGGGATCGAGTGGTCAGGCTCGGTGACTTGGTTAAAGCATTTCCATGGGCGGATACAGCTTTTTTGAAAAGGGGGGGATGCACAATTAAGATCTATACATTGTCTTTTGTGGTAATTTGTACAGAAATAAAGATTTTTTTCGAAATTAAAAAAAAGGGGTGGGGGGTGGATGAATGCTCAGATGTCAATCACAGGATTTTTTGGTCCAGACTCGATTATTTACAGACATGCATCATATAGCAGGACTATTGCTGAGTGCGGCGTTAGCAAACAATGAAACACATAAACAAAATGTTATGTACGACCAAAGTCACAATATCAGATCAAAGTTTCCATATTTGTTTTATATATGTTACACATTTCTAATACTTATAAAATCAACAAGAAACATTGAAGATATATTGTCTTTGAAAATTTGTGAATTGAACGATGTAATCGCATATGTACTGTATGTATTGAAAAGAGGCGTCGTTCGTTCATATGGTGGTCATCTGATCACTGCAACACCGCACGCACCATTCATCACGGCAAGCCGAATTCAGTTTACGGAAAGGGCCGAGTTGTTGTGAATGGCACACGCTCCTTCCAGCCATTCAATTGCACTGGCTTGGCAACCCATACGTTGTTCTTTGTGTGAAGTAGGACCTCATTGGCATTCTGAGAAAAATCACATCACAATTGAACGCATATTTTATTTTTAACCAAAAGAAATTAAACCGTACGACAAACCGTGACACAACAAGTCCGCTGGCATCTCCCCGCGGCAAAGGTGTTAATTGACTGTCTAAAAAAAGAGGATGGGAGGTAAACAGTGTGAGCACTTGCTTTTGTGCGCCACTGATTTCATAGCGCTAGCCCACTCAGATACATAGACACATTATGCTCCGAGCCGACCAGTCGTCATACTATCTCCTTAATGCCGAACACCAGGCAGGGTAACATTAAATACCATCTTTTAAGTATTTTGGTATGACGCGGTCAGGAGTTCGAACAACATATCTAACTAATAAAACTGATGGCCATTCGCTTCAATAAAAGATGCATCTACCCTGTAAGGAATATTAGTCAGAATAGACATCCCGTCCTAAGAGCCGACTAATTTTGTTCGGGTATACAGGCTGTGTGACCTGGCGATGTGAGTGTCATCGTGCCCGGCTGTGTTGAAATTTGATAGTGCTTCCAAACACTGGTTTGCCGCTGTGATATGGCCTGAAATATTCCAGACTGCGGCGTTAAACCACAACCATTAAACAAAGTGAGTGAGTGAGTGAGTATGGTTTTACTCCGCTTTTAGCAATATTCCAGCAATATCGCGGCGTGGGACACCGGAAAATAGGCTTCACACACAGTACCCATGTTGGGAATCGAACCCGGGTCTTCGGCGCGACGAGCGAGTGCTTTAACCACTAGGCTACCCCAACGCTCCAATTAGAGAAATAAATCTGCAGTGACTCTTTTTAAATAGCAAGTACCTCGTCAATAACAGAAGGGTGATATATGAATGCACACAGACAGAGAGACCTTACTCGTGCCTTCTATTATTCAGAGATATACATAGTAACAGAGCATCAGGTTGGGTTTATGTTGAAGGGAAGGTGACGTTTAGTATTCCTCGCCCTCCTCTTCTCCCTCGCCCTCAACAGAGTCGACTCCAACCTCCTCGTAGTCCTTCTCCAGGGCAGCCAAGTCCTCACGGGCCTCGGAAAACTCTCCCTCCTCCATACCCTCACCCACGTACCAGTGGACGAAGGCACGCTTGGCGTACATCAGATCGAACTTGTGGTCAAGACGAGCCCATGCCTCGGCAATGGCAGTGGTGTTGCTCAACATGCAGACGGCTCTCTGGACCTTGGCCAAGTCACCACCGGGAACAACTGTAGGAGGCTGGTAGTTGATGCCAACCTTGAAACCAGTGGGGCACCAGTCGACGAACTGAATGGTCCTCTTGGTCTTGATGGTGGCAATGGCAGCGTTGACGTCCTTGGGGACAACATCACCACGGTACAACATGCAGCAGGCCATGTACTTGCCGTGACGGGGGTCACACTTGACCATCTGGTTGGCGGGTTCGAACGTAGCGTTGGTGATCTCAGATACAGACAGCTGCTCGTGGTAGGCCTTCTCGGCTGAAATGACAGGGGCATAGGTGGCCAGAGGGAAGTGGATACGTGGGTAGGGGACCAAGTTGGTCTGGAACTCTGTCAGATCTACGTTCAGGGCTCCGTCAAATCGGAGGGATGCAGTGATGGAGCTGACAATCTGGCCAATCAGACGGTTCAGGTTTGTATAGGTGGGACGCTCAATGTCGAGGTTCCGGCGACAGATGTCGTAGATCGCCTCGTTGTCGACCATGAAGGCGCAGTCGGAGTGCTCCAGTGTGGTGTGGGTAGTCAGGATGGAGTTGTAAGGTTCCACCACGGCGGTGGAGATCTGGGGGGCGGGGTAGATAGAAAACTCCAGCTTGGACTTCTTGCCGTAGTCCACAGAGAGTCTCTCCATCAACAGAGAGGTGAAGCCGGAGCCAGTTCCGCCACCGAAACTGTGGAAGATGAGGAAGCCCTGGAGTCCAGTGCACTGGTCAGCCAACTTCCTTACGCGATCAAGGACGAGGTCTACGATCTCCTTGCCGATGGTGTAGTGACCGCGGGCGTAGTTGTTGGCGGCGTCCTCCTTGCCGGTGATCAGCTGCTCGGGGTGGAACAACTGGCGGTAGGTGCCGGTACGGACCTCATCTGGAAACAGAAGGAAGGCGTTTGTGATCAACATTATTTTACTTTATTGTATTTGGTGTACATTATTTGAGAAATCAAAAGCTTAGTTCATCCCAATATCTGCCAGCGTTATGTTTGCCTGACAGAACGGGGAATGGGTGATCAGTAATCTAAGGATGCTGCATTTCGTTGCGCAGAGTTGCGCCCCTTAACCATGCCAGAATTCAATGATCATGTGTACGAATCCAAAATTCGCCCCTATAATAATCCTTGGTTTGTTTACACAATATTCGTGCTCTACATCTGTGCTGTCCTCCCACATCAATCTGGTCAGCGGGGGTAAAGCTGAAATACCGTTCAAAGCCGCGTAAGATTCACTCACTCATCCCGTCGACAAAGACACGTCATGCAGTTTGAAAAACTATATAAAGATATGATACAGGTGTATTGGATAAATACAATCGATTTCACTTACCAACAACAGTGGGCTCGAGGTCGACGAAAACGGCGCGGGGGACGTGTTTCCCTGCACCAGTCTCGCTGAAGAAGGTGTTGAAGGAATCGTCCCCACCCCCGATGGTCTTGTCTGAGGGCATCTGACCATCGGGCTGGATGCCGTGCTCAAGACAGTACAGCTCCCAGCATGCATTGCCCATCTGGACCCCAGCCTGGCCGACGTGAATGGAGATACATTCCCTCTGGAATAACAGTTGCACTTGTTAGGAATAGAGAACGAAGTACCGTTATATTTATCACGACCAAGTGGCATCGCAAAGCGCCCACGAATTTCCAGCTCCTGAAATGACTTCGATTTCAAGAATCAAGATTCTTTATCATAGTGTTGGTGGCCTCGTGGACCTAGAGTACAAAACATTTACCGTATTCGATGTAATTAGCGCCCACGGCGATATTTGCTAATATATTGGCAAGTGAACAATCCCAATTAGCACCCCTTACGATTGATCAATGTACAAAAGACTTATCTCTTCGTGTATAATACGCACTCGTGTGGTATATGCACCCTTAATTATGGGCAATTACATTCTTGAAAATATATCTGTCGTATATAAAAAGTTCCGGCTGTCAGTATAATCAACGAAATTTAACTTTCAACTCTGTTTATTTTCCACCAAAATAATATAATTCTAATAAGAGACCCCTGTTTCTAATTTTGCGAGCGCCCTGGGCGCTTATTACGTCGAATATGGTATGTATAATTGATATGTGGATCTTACGCAATTGATGTACTGTTATTCAATGACGTGTGATACTACTGCATAATATATTAAAATTCAATTGACATAAATTTCTCTTCAGATACAAAACAAGGCCGTTGACTGTTTAATGTGTGGACGACATCAGTTCAATTAATTTTCGACGAGAATAATGTTTTTTGGGGGGTATTATTTTGGAATTAATATATTTTAGACTTTGCTCATAAGGACAGACATTTACAAAATGGTCCTCGTCCTTAGAAATTAATTCATCACAATGGTCACGGTATAGCAAATCTGACCAACATTAGTTTTCACCTTATTTTTACTTAACCGCATTTTTGGTAATTAATTTCTTTTCTATTTAGTGGCATATCATAACCTAAATATCGTTTTAAATACCTAAACACTTTGCATACACACATTTGTTTAGTAGAGCTAGGTTGGAACATAGTGGTACTATATTTGTCAAAAGTTGTTTTCATGTATGTTTTGCATATATTAGAACCAAAAAAACAAAATCGCAATAAGTAACAACGGACAAATATAAAAGACTAACGAAACCTAAGCACACATGAATAGTAGTCACCAAAAACAATGTGCATCCGCGACGATGTGGAGACCTGTTCACTTCCTTCACTGACAGTCGTCTTTGCGCTTACGGAAAGGGGCGAGGTTGGCCGATTGAGAAACAAACAGTGAAGTACCTGATCTTTATATAAACTAATAATCACTCTAGTATTCCATCTCCATGCTACTCCAGTTTTTCCGTACTATTAAAATATGAAACGTCAACACCAGAGAATAGTCAGTCCAGATTATCTACCGAAACAGATTCCATAAATTATTGTATGGTCTCTGACTGGGCGTAAAAAGCATAATAAAACACTGGTGCTGGAACAGGGGTTGAGACCAATCCTCGTGTCGAGCTAGTAATCTTGAAACTATGGCCCTAAACAGGTGATTCAAGATCAGATTCCTGCCATAATTAACCCTGCACGGTAGTTTTCTATAGCCATTGTTATGTTGGCCAAACAGTCCAAGTCCGTATTCCACAAAACATTTCTCGCAATGGCCTTAAATCTATACTGTCCTTTCTCGCAATGGCCTTAAATCTATACTGTCCTTTCCCGCAATGGCCTTAAATCTATACTGTCCTTTCTCGCAATGGCCTTAAATCTATACTGCCCTATCTCGCAATGGCCTTAAATCTATACTGTTTATGCCACGCTATCCAGATTCCACGGGGTGTGCATGATATATGGTAGCTATCGAACGGCTGTCAAACTGGTTATAATGTTAATGACTGGTATCGACTCGGCCCCTTAATGCGATTTTAATCTCTGGCGTATTGATTTCCGGCAGCAATAACGGTAGTCAGTCAAAGAGGAACTATGCTCCCAAGTATTGGGCCCAGTACATGTCTTCACGTTGCAATAAGTGGCTCGTGCTGTGGCCTGGGGCTGTTCCATCACAGACAGACAGAACGACAGAGAGACAGACAGACAGACACAGATTATTTTATCCACGGTTCATAAGAGTGAGTGAGTGAGTTTGGTTTAACGCCGCTTTTAACAGTATTCCAGTTATATCGCGGCGTGTCAGCTTAATGTGGGAGGAAAGCCCCAAGTGATGCAGGTCTCAGACGTTTATCACTTCGGTGAAACCCACGAGCACGGGGGTTTATAAGAGACAATAACACACTACTAATGAAACATTAAAACACTTGATTGTATAAGTTTCTCTCCAATATCCGTATATAAAGGACATAGAAATAAAACATGCTTTTCTTCACCGACGCATTTAACAAAATTAAGAGTTGTTCTTTTATCATGCTGTATATTTTCATAGCAACCTGTTTCTATTCTGCTACAACAGTAGGGAAGATCCCCTTGTTGTTTTAACTTAGTGAAGACGTTTTGGCATGTTGAAGTTTTGTGAGACAACCGTGTTTACCTGAAATATAGTCTGTAATTAAGATAATTATTAACTGTTAAACTGACAGACAATGCTAAGTGAGATTTCGGACAAACAGTGAATGTTTAATGAATTGAATCGAACTTGCTAAGAATACCAATTGGCTTGAACCTGGTCTCACTTTAACTAGCTACTCACGTATAGCATAATTGTACATTCTTGAGATCTCACAACATTGCTCTATAAGATATTTTATAAGTTCATTTATTCATTTCCATAGAAAACAAGAATTTTCTGAATAAAATCATGCATCGTGCAGGCAGGGACACGCTTGTCAGATTTCCAGGGGATGATAATAACACGTGTTTAACATATTTCCTTTGGAGCAAAGTGCATGAATGATATGGTTCTTTCAAATAAACTTCCTTCAAATTAATATTCATTTAGAACATATCTTACAATCGTACCATTTGAATCAAGGTCAATATTCAATTATTAATCAGACATAACATC
Source organism: Haliotis cracherodii (assembly GCF_022045235.1). NCBI lineage: Eukaryota > Metazoa > Mollusca > Gastropoda > Lepetellida > Haliotidae > Haliotis > Haliotis cracherodii. Next base: position 57,709,862 of record NW_027266264.1, read on the forward strand.
ATTTGAAAACTACTTACCATGGTTACTGGTATAGGTTGTGACGGTTCGTGACGACTTAACGATTGCTCACTCGGACAGTGATAGGTCGCTGTGAGATTTCGAATGTGTGGCGCCGTTCTCTCCTCCCTGTCTTATATACCAGTCCCGTTGTTAGGGACGCTGACAACTGTAGTTGCCATAGTCACATATCAACAAACGTGTCGCCCAGGTTAAGCCTATTTTACACTTGCCATTGACTAACAGTCACTCCATCTGAAGTCAAAAGCATTGTCAATTATTATCCTATTGTTAAAGAGCTCTCACGCTGACGGCTGTAGCGGTAATGCGCCTGGTATTGGTAAAGTCTATTGTCCCGTTAGCACAAGGGGCTTGAATATTGTGATTAAAAAACTGCGTGTCATTACACTACTGCTTCGTATTTGATTAATCTATTGTACACTTTTTTGATTTTGCAACATCAATATAACATTAATACTTCTGTGTCAATATTCATTAAATAAAAAATATAATCTGAGTGAGTGAGTATGGTTTTACGCCGCTTTTAGCAATATTCCAGCAATATCACGGCGGGGGACACCAGAAATGGGCTTCACACATTGTACCCATGTCGGGAATCGAACCCAGGTCTTCGGCGTGACGAGCGAACGCTTTAACCACTAGGCTACCCGACCGCCCCAAATATAATCTGAATCATTACTTTCAGTCTTCTTTGACCCGTGAAGATCCGGGGTAGGAGAGGTCTTCAGCAACCCATGCTTGCCCTAAAAGGCGACTATGCTTGTCGTAAGAGGCGACTAGCGGGATCGGGTGGTCAGGCTCTCTGACTTGGTTGATACCTGTCATCATATTTCAATTGCGTGGACCGGTGCTCATGTTTTCAATCAATGGATTGTCTGGTCCAGACTCGATTATTTATAGACCGCCGTCATATAGCTGGGATATTGCTGAGTGCGGCGTTAAACAACAAACAAACAAACAAACCGTACCCATCTCCTGGAGGACTAACTGCCCTCCCGTGTACAGTAAACGCCCGAGGCTCGCTTTAGCTGCTGCTGAGAGGTCACTGAAGATGGAGTCGAGTCGCCGGATGGTCTCTTTTCAGAACATATACAGCTAGACCTATACATACATGCGTTTGGCCACCTGCTGCGCTAAGACAAGGATTTCTTTCCTTCACAAGAAGCATTTCAGAAAGCTTTGTCTCTCTCCACATTGGTGGTATTCCCTTGATCAACATGGCGAAGGTCATCATCTGATCTTGCTGTGAGAGTTTCTCAGAGAGGTTTATCAGAAGATATGGACGGCGACTGAAAGTCCGACATTTCCGAACTGTACCGGTTTAGAAGATTGCCATGTTTACAACCAGTAAAGTCTGCCGTTTGAGAACACTGACTGTAACTAATAATTGCTTTGGATGATCTATCGTTTTGTAAAGCAGTTGTATAAATTGAGACTCTTGGAGAATGAAGTTGTTAATGCTAGACAAATGAACGAGGCTGTTGTTGAGCTCGCTGAAAAGCCACCTCATGCTCACACACCACTCAGTCAGAGTAGAACACGAGACAAAATGAGTAAACGTGTGACCTACAGAACTCTGAGTGAGTGAGTGAGTTAATAGTTAACGTCACATCGGCAGTATTGCAGCCATATCGTGACGAGAGAAAATGTGACTTTCATAACATATGTGTAAACTGTATAAAATTCTGTCGACGAAGGACAGTAAAACAACTAGATTATCACAGATATATGTATAAAACTAGTACAGAACCATAACATATGACAATTCATAACATTACAATAGATAAAATTGGGCTATATATCACCAGCAACTAAAGTGAGGACACCATACTGAGGACCATGGGGACTTACAGTACCTTTGCTACCTGCATGGACCCCAGCAGGATTTACACCATCCCTTTAGTCACTGGCGACCGTTGACAGGTTTTAGCCAGAGATTTAAAACCAACAAATATGCTACAATCAAAACACTGGCAGATATAAAATTACTTTGATTTATGTGGGCTTACATATCCTCTCAGTACAGAAGTCTGAACAATGTCGGAAAGCGTGTCGAAAGCGAGCCACATTTAGCGAGAAGAAAGCGACCCTACACAAAACGTAAGCTTGAGAACTGGGTATCTGAGTTGCAAGAAGCCAGAAGCATACACATGCCAAACTACAACCATGAAACATCAGCAGTGTAGTCCAAAGAAGTCAAACACATTTAGATGACATTAGTGTCCAAGGGCGTAAGCTTCGGCCCTCGGGTGGTAGCTCAGGGTGATGACGGATGACAAAACTCAGGGGTGAAGTTTAGACGACAGCAGCCACCTTTATTGTTGATGGTTGAAATAAGTCGAAAAGGTACATGTTGATAATAACGTGACAGAACGCACACCGGGACCGAGTGGCCAATCTTCCCGGGTAGAAGAACCGTTCTGTCACTTACACGAGTCGATCTTCTGGCTGTTTCTGACTGACCATGTCAGTCGGGTTTTGTAGAGCGAGGTAGTACGTAACGTGTGGCAAGGTCATTGTCCCACGTGTGTTTATATACGTAAGATCCGGCGACGTTAGGGGGTGTTAACTGAAATTTATAGATAGCGCTGTAGATTAAGGGTCCTGCCCGGAGGGACTTATGATAAGAAGGGATACGCCGAATGTTTACTGAATATATTAAACAGACAAAGGGCATAGAATTTCAGTGCACTTGGAAACATATGGAACCAGTTAGGTATTTAGATAAATGAAATGTTAAATAACAATTGAAATGGTTTGCACTATTTTAAATGAAAGTATTGAAATGGTTTTCACTATAACATTAGTGTGGCTGACTTTCTGACAAAGCTATCTCACTTGGAGTACATAATTGAAGTGTCCTCTAGGCAAAAAAAGATTGACATGATCAGTTCAGCCAAGCATGTTTAATCTGTCTGTAAGAAACTGACAAATGAATTATTCGTATTGCTAGAATACCTACCCAACATATGTTTAAAATGTAATTATTTGTGAAAACAATATCCGGACTAAAATGTCTTCTGTATTATAAAATGACCCGTGATAATTATTTATGAGTGTTTATGTAATGTTGTAAATAAACCTCTTGGAATGCCATATGTATTTTACACTGTTTATATCACACCTCATCATTATCCAATGAAATAATATGTGTCACTGACTTTGACAGCCTCTGAATTGGTGTTCATATACATGACAGGATGCACAGGCTTAATTATCTACCCCCACTGCACGTCCAGATTGTTGATTGTTGTGCTATAAGTGGAAGTTTTCTTACCTACATTAATGAACCGTTCATCGTTCACTGAAGTTCGGTGTTTTCACCGAAAGTGGGTAATTACACACACGAAGACCCAATCTTACTAACTCTCTTCCTGGTGCTTTCCTCATAGAGACATGTTTCCAATAATTTGAGTCCAGAGGAACATTTATTTGAACACTTGAGCCTTACTAACGTACGAACGACACGTCATATTTATCTATCACCATTTTACGGTTGAGTGATGTCAGTGTGCGGTGATACGCAAGGCACGGGAGGAAGCAGAGGCTAAGATGTAGTTCCAGAAATAGAGGTTATCACGCGAGTGTGTTTGGGGATGGTAAATATCCTGGATTAAACATTATAGTTAGCGAGCCTTGTCATTCTTTAATTCTGTGCTTGAAAATCGCTTTCCTTCTCTCACAAACACTACCTAAACATTTTCCTGGAATGTGCGCATTAATATTTATTACGTCAAAGGGTAAGTGATGTGTCAGTCGGACAGTGACAGTAGCCAATTTAGTTTCAACTGAAGTCTGTTTCTTATACAGTGGCAAAGCAACATATATGCAAAACAAGATTTGTTTTTATTTGCATTTCGCGGCAATCCATCGGTCTGTCCGCTAGAGTAACTGCCCTTTGTCAAAGGGAAGCTACTCTAACCCTAGTCTATGAGATTTCACGGCCACGTTCAGGCGTATGTTGATAGTCGGCCTGTCCTGTCATAACGTTAAGAAGTGATGTACACAAAGCGACAAAACGAAACAAGGTAACAATTCAAACATATTTCGGCCAAATCCAACTATTGTAATTTGTGGAAAAGGTTTCAAGCCGCAAAGGTCTACAAGCACATATATGGCTACTGATCCCGCTTGTCTAGGGCTAGCGCCCTCGCAAAATTGTTTCGAAATTTATATCTCCAAAGTTGCCCAAACTAATAAAATGCCTGAGCGACGTCACAGTTAGACACTGATTTTAAATATACAAAATATAAAATAAAATCCAAATGGAGCTCAGAATAATGCTTCATTGTAGGTTTTAGACTTGCCCAACTTGGGTTGGGTTGGTTTCTGAATATATTCTCTGGGATCTGGGAAACAGATTATAGTATACTTTATCGCAGTATCATGATTTTTAAATAAACATTAAAGAAGGTATTGCATTGCATTAATTATCAATTTAGCTCCACATAAGTAACACAAACGGAGCGTTTCACGCAACTCCTTGTAGGAGCAAAAGCTATTTGTATTGCTACAGAGCGATCGACATAGTCATACAGTGTATATGGTGTAAGTGCATGTCAGAATGTATCCGCCTGTTTATCATAAGCAATCAAAACATCATACAGCCAGTATTAGCAAACATAATGTCCATACCAGGCAGTAATAGAATTTCACATAACTTCCATAAGTTCCAAAAACAGAAAGTCATGTTTGCTTTTTGGCTCCAAACCATGTCTAGCTGGTATTGGTGGTTGATATCATGCCCTTCGTCTGAGCCTTCTTGTGCATACAGAACAGCTTGTCCATCAGCAGTCTGATGATTCTAGACTTACAGACGAAGCACACGAAGATGTAGAAACACTGATGGCCGTTGAGGACGATCTGGAAAAAAACACAGAACGTTGACGTGGGCGAAGGCAGCAACGAAACAGAAGATCCAGGAGAAACCCATGATGAAAGACGTATATGCCCAGACGCGTCTTCTCGTTCTTACACCTTTTGGAGTGCGAAGAGACTTCGGAGGCCATCCTCTCGATGTTGATTAGGGTCAAAATGAAACAGGTTACATTGATAGCCTGGGTCAGACCCATGGGGAGGCCGAACACATCGAGAGAAGCCTTCGGATTGGCTATCCAGCACACATGATCAGATCCATAGCCAATGCTTATTCCCCACACGTGGAAGTGATCGATCACAACACACGTGACAACCAGAATGACGGAGATTCCCCAACCAACGCATGCGTACAGGCAAAACAGTTTGTTGTGACTCTGAATGCCAGATACAGGTGACATGCTTCTCAGAGACTGAGCTAGATCTATAGACAGCAAACTCATCCATAGGAACGAAGACAGCCACAGCACGTGGGCAAGGGAGGCAACTGCTACACACATCTGCCCAGTCGGTACTTTGGTCATGAGTTGGAGTCCCTGGGCAACAAGGAGAGATGCTGACAGAGACATTACAACTTTACCGGGAACATTTCTGAGTTGAGGGAGCAAGCTGTAAACCAACAGTACCCCGACAAGAGAGGCAACGGACACTGATGACGTCACAATGGTCAGAACAACCTGGACGTTGTCGTAGTCAAAGAAAACGACCTGGTCAGTGTGACTCCTTGAGAAGTGGGAGCAGATGACAGCCCCCATGTCCCGTGAGACTGTTCCCCCCTGGAATCACGACTCCACTGGGAATATAACGCAGAGAGCTATTGAGGAGGCTGATGAATGGACAGCGTCCCGTTAGGACAGTGCAGGGACTGGTAGCCAAAGTCAGGAACACAGACAATGATGTCCGTCACATTGGTTACTGCTCCACTGTCCTCATAACGCATCTCAAACCCTATGCTATCTAACCCGAAGTAAGTTCGATTTAACCTGGCGTAGTAAGAGCCCTGGACTGTGATCAGCTCAACATCTTGGAACATTTTCGGAACATGTTCGTCAGGACAAATCTCTGTCGAGTTGCTAACATATTCATAATATTCAGAAATAGTGCGTGACACAGATGAATTGGTTTTTTTAAATCATTCAAGTAGAAACACTGTGACGTTATGGTGGTTAAGTTTTATGGATATCTCTCTGAAAAGACATCCAGTTGAATTAATGAGGGTACTTAATGGAGCATTAGATTCGACAGTGGCTTGAAAAATGTACGTAACGAGTCTGCTTACAATAACAGTATTTGTTACTACATCTGAATTTACTCTAGAACTCATCAAATAAGTAAAGTTCATGCTAAGTTTACGACCAGTAGGATTTCTGTCACTTAGAGACTGTTCCAAACAACTATTCAGTTTCTTCCTCACAAACGTCTTCATTAATGTCTCCTTCCCTCGTATACTGAGGGTGATGGTAAAGCTGTGAGCACCGTGAGGGTAGAGTTGTCCAGTTCCGTTCACCACCTGCTTGTCCTTGAGGAGGCAGGTCCCGTTGACGGGCCGCATGTCCATCCCGTCACACAGGAGGGTCACACACTTGTGGGAGTAGATGTTGAACACCTCATCTTCCCGAAGACATAGCCTGGTCTCAGACCTGAACACTCGGCCACTGATGTCCAAACTCGTCTCATTCTCCCCAAAGTTAAACAGCATGCTGAAACTGGTGATAGTGTGGATTCCAGGTAGTGCAAAGTAATACGGTGTTGACTGAGCAAAAGAAAGGGTACTTTGGTCAGGCATACTGGTTTTGGTTCAACCATTTGCGTTCATGCCATATCCTGTCTTCTGCCATGCGCATCCTAGGAGAGTGTCCAGAATCCCCCTTCCCCATACACTTAACGTGCAGTGTGCATTTTGGTACATCACATTGTTCCCATAAATCACTGGATACGTATAGAATGAGCACAGTTTACCCACGTCTTCCATGAGGATTTCAGGTGGAATTGTAGTTGCAAGGGGTGGGGTTAGAATGTTGGTCCCATGAAGCCGGTGTGTGATGACATCAGTGTATCGGTAGTGCTAGAAGACGTAAACTCTGTTGAGACTGCACCATAGTTAAGGGCCACAGTGGTGATGGGTTCAACATTTGTAAAGTCTTTGTTACACAATCTCGGTTTATCCTCTGGATTTGGCTGACTGTCAGCCCAGCAAGTACCAAACAGGATAGGTTTCTGAACCTGGGTAAAGGACATGCCGATAAGATCTACAGTATTATTACAATGTAACCCTGTGGTCCAGAAACGTACCATGTTCCTCTCAAAGCCATGACATCTGGCACAGTAATAGTTTGCAAATATAATGGTTGGGTTTTCAATTAGTGTAACGGGTACTTTGTCAATAACAGTGCGTCCTTCCACCTCACAATCTAGGATGTCATCATCTGTTGCACCGCCGCGGGAACAACCAGATATTGTCCAATACAGACTTCCTAATACTTTTCCTGTACACTCCTTGTATTGGAGTACCTTTTCTTCCTTCAGCAAGGTACTCTCCATACCTTTAAATGTTTCACATTTTGAAAAATCAGATATGTTGGAACCAAGGCAAGTCTCAAAGTAGTCAAAGCAGCAGTCACCGTAGAGGAGGCAGCTGCTGTCACAGGAACATGGGGACTTGGCGTTTGTGCTGTGGGTGAAGTTTGGATTCATTCTGGCTGGAGTAAACCCACACTGGTCTGAGTTGTAGCATGACGCTTACTCGCACTGAGGAGCATTTGGGTAACCGGCTATCGTGATGTACGGTAGGTTGGAGATGGGAAGAGTTGTAGCATCTGAAACATACAGGGGAGGGGAGGTGAATCGGGGTTGAACGTCGCGTTGTATGCACGTCTCTCTTACTGTGTGTAAGTATGTAGGGATGTGTGTGTATCATTATTGCGTGTCTGTAGTGTATGTGTGTGTGTGTGTGTATACGTGCGTGCGTGCGTGCGTGCGGGCGGGCACATTAGAATCTATGTTTTTGTTCGTTTGACGCGATGATGTGGTTTTTCGTTTGCCGCGATAATGTTGTTATCTCCTCCTAAAACATATCGACTTATCGAAGTCTTATTTTACAGTCAGCAATTGCACATATAGAAACACAAATTGTATTAAAGGAAAAAAGAAAGAATATTCCAGTCAGCTAAGATATCTTTATTTAGGTGTGATAGCTTGGTTCGTTACCATGACAATAGGGGATATATGGGTATCTTCGCCTACCGTTCAACTTTCACATTTTTATCTCCCTGTTGGGATTCCAGGATAGGATTCATTCATGGTTCCCAGTAACCTATGCTTATGCTGAAATGAATCTCGTGGCCAGGCTTGTTTGCACGTGTTTGCTGACAGTGAGGGTTGTCGCTCATAATATACTGAACAACAAAAGTTCCTGTGACATTGAATAAGATTTAATGCAAACTAATGTTTTTAAACCAAATCTGAAACATTTTAGGTTTGCAACAGATAAAAAAACTCCTGTGAGTGTTCAAATTGTTGAATTTGCCATACTGACTTCAGAAAATGCGTGATTTCATTAAAAAAAACACACACACATGAACATGCCAAAATGTCTCAATTCACAAATGAATAGCGTGTGTGGCCACCTCTGGGAATGGCCCAGGCGTCGCACAAAGTCCTGTTGGATATCTGTCCATATCTGCTGGAACATGTTTCGGAGTTCCTGGAGTGTCTGTGGAACACGTGGTTGACGTCGAAGGCGACGATCCATCTCATCCCACATGTGCTCGATTGGTGAGAAATCAGGGGAGCGAGCCGGCCAGGGGATGACATTCACGTTGTTTTGTTGAAGAGAACTCTGCAATAGAGAGTTCAGCAATATGAGGCGGGGCGTTGTCATGTTGAAAGGTAATGCCTGGGCCATGACGACGCGAAAACGGTAGAACAAAAGGGCCGATGATCTCGTCGCAGTAGCGCTGTCCATTGAGATTTCCCTCTCTCAACATCAAACGGGTCCTCTGGCTTGCTGTAATCCCACCCCATACCATAACGCTGCCGCCCCCGAACCGATCTTCTCCCATGACACAATGATTGACGTAACGTTCACCTCGACGTCAGTACACTCGAATCCGTCCATCGCTGTGGCTGAGGTGAAAACGAGACTCGTCAGTGAATAGAACTTGTCCCCACTGCATGGCCGTCCAGCGTAAACGCTGTCTGCACCACTGTAGGCGTGCTTGACGATGGTTTCCTGTCAAAATGGGACGTCTGGCCGGTCTTCTGGCGACAATCCCTGCACATCTGAGGCGACGACTTACGGTTTGTGAAAGCCAGGGATGCTTCTTGCAGTCATTGTTGCTGGCTGGAATCGATTTCGTAGGTGTGTTGTTCGAATCCAGTTGTCTTGTCGATTATTGGTTACGCGTGGCCTGCCACTCCGAGGATTGTCTCTGACTGCATTCGTCTGTTGCCAACGTTGCTATAAACACCAAATGGTGTTTCTTTGGACGTTTAATTGTCTTGCAACACCACGTTGACTCGATCCTTCTTCAAGCATACCAATGGCTCGCAGACGCGCATATTCGGACGGGTGTGGCATTTCGTAATGTTGAATAATTGCGTTATTTTGTTGTTTTTCTGAGTGGTTGTTGTCAGCACGATGCTAAACAATGCATATGGAATCCCGTTAACGCACATGTTTTTATACCCATTCTTGGGTAGTGAAATGCATGGGGCTTGCATAAAAGTCAACTTTTGCATGTAGCAGTTGCAATTTTGTGACTTGATTCCATAGATGTACTACAATACTGAAAACCACACTTTACATGTTTGAAAAATACACTAAAATGTTGGTGTCACAGGAACTTTTGTTGTTGAGTATATCAAGCGCTTGCTTGCGAATCGATAACTACAAGCCGCGGAAAAACGTATTTGGAATACTGTTGTGTGCGGCGTTCAAAAACATTCACTCTCACACATTATCATTACTATGTTCTTATGCATGTAGATACTCTCGAACAAACTCTGATTGCACGGACTTTCGGTTCAAACAACAATAACCTTGAAATTAACCAACCCTACTCAATGGAAGAACTACTTCACGTACTTCAAAATAGGAAAAAGGGCACAGCCCCAGGACTAGACCTAACATCATACCAAATAATAAAAAAACTCCCCCCTAAACTACTCCAGGCACTACTTAAACTCTATAACATTATCTATCAAAACGGACAGGTACCTACTCCCTGGAAACAGGCACTAGTCATACCAATCCCAAAACCCGATAAACCAACTAATCAGGCTAATTCGTACAGACCAATTTCCTTAACCTCAAACTTATGTAAAGTAATGGAATCTATGGCCAAAAACAGATTACAACACTATCTAACTCAAAATAACATCATAAACCCAGACCAAAGCGGTTTCACTCCTGGCCGCTCAACCTTAGATAACCTCGCCCGACTAGAGCAGGATATTAAAACAGGTCAGCTAAACAAACAATATACAACAGGCATCTTTCTAGACTTCTCAAAAGCATTCGACGTGGTTTGGCTAATACAAAAACATGTACTGTCACAAATTATCATTACTATGTTCTTATGCATGTAGATACTCCATCTCGAATTAACTCTGATTGCACGGACTTTCGGTTCATTTTCTAGGACATTGACTGATTGTCGTTCATGTTAATTAAATATCCTTAAAGATTTAAAGCAATATGTTTATCAATATAGGTTCAGAAGATTGTCTTATGAAACGTTGAAATAAATCGTGAAAATACCATGATGCATTTTTTATTGATGCAAACATATTGAACAATATAGGCGTGTCAGTCCAACCAAGGATCATTATCATGACAATTCGGTATTCAAAACAACAGACATCGGACTGTGGACCGACTAATCAACGTACCTCACAGCGGGTTGTCGTGTTACCAGTGCCGCGCTTAAATCAGGAACACTAGTATCAATTTCAAATACCGTATTCGGCGTAATAAGCGCCAAGGGCACTCTCAAAATTAGAAATACGGGGCTCTTATTAGAATAGAATTTTGGTGAAAAAAAAACAGATCGTAAATGTCGTTGTTTATGCTATAAGCCTGAAATGATACAAAAGAAAAGTCTGTGCTTATTAAACACGACAGATATATTACGTCGAATACGGTATCTGTTCAGTACATATACAGCTCTTACCAATAAGTCCTGCCAATCTTGCTGCCCTGGCTTACCAGAAATGAGGTGAGGCGTAATGGAGATTAACGTTGCTTCAAGATTTTTGCAACTAATTTGCATTTGGCTGCTTGTACTTGTCCGGACTTATGCTGGGTTTATATTTATATTTATTATATATTTTGCTTGGCTTACTGATCCGCCGATTTTAATAATAAAAAAAATCAGAAAAGAACTAAATCGGAATGACGACCTTCTTTTATACACCCATGACCACCTACCGATTCAAATAAAACTTTAAGATGATACACGGTATACAACTGGAAAAAATATACCCGCCGTAACTGAAGGTCCTTTCAGCAAAAAGGCGTTAACAGTGCCATTGACTTCAGCAAATTGTCACCCGTACCTCACTAACACAGCTGCCACCAGTCACGGGAATTACTTCCTTTTCCATTTGCCCATTGCTAAACAAAATAACGGCTTCCCTTGTTAAGTTTCCACCTTTGTTATCCCATTCCTTTTGTTGTTCTTGCATATATATGTTCTCTGCTTCATGGCATTAATTAATCTGATGTAGGAGTAAGTATATACTCCGAAACGTTCTTCTTCATAATATAGAATTGAAATCCATAAATTCTCTTCCTACATTCTCTAATATATTTTAATCTACGATTTTAAGTCATTCCTACTGAGAAAATATCTAAAATTTTACCTAATTTCCAAACCCATGGAGTCATAAAAAGGATGTACTTCTCCATATTGAGACTATCCGCCTCACAACTGTCTCTGTGAGACACGGGGTGTGGTTTGTGCCAACTGCAACTTCCCCAGAGCGAGGGATGATCAGTGCCAGCCACATATGTCGCTGGCGATGCGTTTAAAATGCTCTTACACACACACACACACACACACACACACACACACACACACACACACACACACACACACATATTTATATACTGTAAATCTTGAAATTAACGCGAGTGTTAATTAAATGCGAAAAATGCATTATAAAACAACGCATTTATATCAACAATAGGACATTTTGGATAGCAGAAATACCAACTCAGACACACGCTGAAAACAAACTATGTATTCCACATCACTGTTTATTGAGCAGCACTTGTAACAAGTATATAAACAATGCCATTCAAACACTAATTACATCCTGTGAATTGTCACTGCTGGGGTCAAGACAAGAGTTCTACACACTTAGGTCATCAGTGATCACACCTGCAAGTCCAGACAGACGCCACCCACGCAATACGGTGTCTTTGTTCTTTGCGACTGCGTCAAAGGCCGACACGAGCCAGTGCGCATGTATTGTTTTAGCGGAAGTACTCTAATCAGTGCAAATGAGCGCTGCTATTTGGTGTGTGATTGGATTAATGTAAGGTTGGATGAAGGTGAGGATTCTCCTGTAAACCTGACAGAGGGCATTTTCTTTAGATATAAATCCACTGATGCTTGAGAGGAGGGGGTGCCCACGAAGTAATTTACGGCAGCGAAAGCGCCGATAAAGCAGCTAAATTATCTCTCAAAATACCAGAAATAAGCCTAAACCTACCCATCTCAAAATCAGAAATTAAAAGTGTAAACAAACAAAAAATAACCAAAAAATGGCATAATCAATATCAAAACTCAAATAGCCAAATAAAAAAAGTGCAGAAAACCACTAGCCAAACCTAAAATCCTACACCCCTCTAAAAAAATTGACAGATTAATTACAAAACTCCAAACAGGACACACGAACCTAAATAACCACCTAAAAAACTTAAAAGACACACCACAGGCAACTGCCCCCACTGCAAACAACCCGAAACCACAGAACACGCACTCATCCACTGCACCCACTACCAAACACACAGAACCACACTACAAATCACCCTCAATCCAAATAAGGTTCCTACTCTAGATGAAATACTAAACCCTCAAAATAAACTAGAAAACTTCAAGGCCCTAGGCGTATTCCTAATCAAACGGACCTAATTATGCGCATCTAAAAACTAATTAATCTACCAATCCAAAATCCAATAAACATACAAACACCAACCTCACCCGGCTCCCTTAGTTCCCTCCTCCAGCCACCTCGGCATTTATTCCAAATTTAAAAATTCCAAAAATGCAATATGAGCAACCCCTCTTGGGTTGCACACACCACTTATACCCTTTTTCGGAATACACTAAATGGTCCGGCCAGGCCCGTGTGCGAAATAAGCTACAGTCGGAAAGCGCACGTTAATCTCCTACATCATTCAGTCAGTCAAAGAAGGGGGTGTCGCATTCATATTGAGTCGCATTATTGGCTAGGGACCAGCGGTCGCATTCTTCTGGAGACGCATTAATTTCACGATTTACAGTATATATACATATATTCATTATAATTATGTATTTTGTATATTGTTTATCGTACAATAAAACACCGCTGGGAGAATGGTTTACCCCATGCTTCGTTCTTCGTTTTTCTTTGCGATTTATCGTGTAGTTATCTTTTAATATAATTTAATCTTTTCATGTTCCCTTTGTCTCGTTCCCCCTGTTGTTTTGTCGTCTTGTAACTGAGTCTAACACGTGTCTTCAGGTCCCGAATGCGATTTTACTATATGCTGAGTCACCACTGCGATGGAGTGTGTATGTATTCCTACACGTTGAATGTTTATCAATCTCGTCATTTTTGACTGCTTTGATATACGCGGATTCATAAAGTTTGCGCATCGGTTTTTCGATTCATACCTCAATGAACCGAAAAAAATACACAGTCAACCTTAGATAAGCATGGTGAATACAAACCATCGATTACAGCAACAGGATCGTTCGACAAATCATGCCTAGGAAAGGTTACGTCATGACCATTGTGACGTCATAGACCGATGTATTTCGTTCGGAAGGAGTGTGACGTCACCGCCAACTACAACGTTCAAAATTTCTGAATTGGTTCCACGGCAAAGCTTTGTTGAGTTATGGAAAAGGCAACTTCAAACGACTGTGACCCTCTACTTGAGAAGAATACCGAACCTTATCGCTATTTTAATTCAGTCATCCGCCCATGTTTGGCTGAATTTCTAGGAGTGTGCCTCTTTGTGTTTGTCGGGTGTATGTCGACACAGGATGCCCTCACAGCCCAGTCTCAAATTTCTTCAGCGGCTTCAGTAGCTCTAGCTCACGGACTGACATCAACTGTCCTTATTATGGGATTTGGAAAAATAAGTGGAGGTCATTTTAATCCAGCTATTACTGTGGGTGTGGCTCTAGCTGGTGGTATAACCCCACTCCTTGCACTTGGTTATGTTATCGCCCAGATCCTTGGTGGTATATGTGGTGCTGGTTTGTGTAGAGCAGTTCTCCTCGACAGTGTCTACCAAGTAATTTACGGCGGAGCACATCTTCTCACTAAAGTGGATCCAGGCCGCGGAATTCTGTGTGAAACACTTATCACTGTTATACTGGTTCTGACTGTAATTCTTGTTAGTGTTGAAGAATCTACAAAGACCAAGTTCGCCCCTCTAGCGATCGGATTTGCTGTGTCTGTTGGAATCCTGGCAGCTTTCAATACTACGGGTGGATCAATGAACCCAGCGAGGAGTTTTGGACCTGCTGTTTTACTGAGTGTATCTTCTAGCATGAATGCCTTCAGGTCACATTATGTTTACTGGGTTGGACCTTTAATTGGATCCCCTGTGGCTGCCTTCTTCTACAGAGTGTTCTTCGCAACAGGAGACAACCTCCTGATATTCCACAGGAAGTAATAACATTGACGTTGTAGTGAACAACTGCGACATACTCTACTTTGACCCTGGAAAGTGTTATGTTTACAAATATTGTATTTATAAATGACTGCTGTCAGATGGACTTCTTAAGTGTTCGTTTCTAATATGATGTAAAAAAGCCCACTAAGAAACGAATCACTAAAAATATTGTCTTACAGATATATTTGTTTTTTCTTATACATTTGGTATACATGTTGAAGGAGTTCGTTGTGTTGTCCGGTTTGATTGTATTTAGGCGCGTTGTTTAACGTGATCGGTAACATATATATATATATGTGACTTTTCCGTCGAAAAATATCATCCGACAAATTATTAAATACCATGTCATTCATGCGCACCCTAAAGTATAAACAATTAAAAAGATGTTGCACAGGTGATGACAGGATCCTCAACTTATGTCTGTATGTTTGTTTATTGTTTAACGCCGCACTCAGCAATATTCCAGCTATATGAGGACGGTCTGTAAATAATAGAATCTGGACCCGACAATCCAGTGATTAACATCATGAGCATCAATCCACGCAATTGGGAAACGATGACATCAACCAAGTCGGCGAGCCTGACGACCCGATCCAGTTAATCGCCCCCTACGACAAGCATTGGTTGCTTAAGACCAATTCTACCTCGAAATCTTCACGGGACTCTCCCGATTATGAAATCCACTGATTGTTTCCTTGTATGTTTGAGGTTTAACGCCATACAACAAAGAAAACAACAACAAAAGTACGATTTCAAATTAGTTTATTAACGTTAATATTGCTTTGCTTTTTTTGTGCGATTTAATACGTACGCACCAAGCAAATATGGACATTTCTTTATGCGTGTCACCTATGCGAGCTAATAAACAACAAAGAGATTATCTTCAGGCTGTTATAGATTTATATCACAATACGGAACATCACACATAGACTATTCCAAACAAGTTAAAGAACACACACAATTTGAAGAATGTGGGTTGCAATACCCAGGAGCCATGATATTAATTATAGTCAAGTGAAAAATATCGAGTCTTTTTTAACTTCTTTTACCTTCACAGGTTCACACCCATGCTTGTAATAAAAGGCCATTAATGGTATCGTGTGGTCAGAACCGCTGACTTGGTTGATGCATGTCATCGTATCCCAATCGCGTAGATCAATGCTCATGATGTAAATCATTGGATTGCCTTGCCTAGAATTGATAAATTATAAGACCGCCGTCATATGGCTGGAATATTGCAGAGTGCGGCGTTAAACAACAAACAAATTTTAGTTCGCACCCGGCGTACGTTTACAGAACCATCAGAGTCTCTGCCAGGAAGAAGCTGTTGATTCGCATTCTGAGACTATCAGTTGACGACGGATCTATTTGGCTTTATTATAATTATATAACAGAAACGTCTTTACAATAATACTGCTGGCATAGTTCATCGAATTCACCGAAATTGAAACAGATATCACCGTCGTCATATGTATATTCAGTCTGTAACAATTGCCAAAGTGTTACATATTGATTTTAGTTTTATACTCACCAAATCATTCACTCTAATTAGGCAGTCCTTGACATTTTTTTCATTTTTACACCACCCTACACCCCGTGCACCGTATTATCGTATCCATGGAAATAGGCAATATTCAATATGTCCCTACACTATCAACATTCACATACCGCGAATTAAGGCTCAGTCATTTACAATTATTTCATAAACAGGTTTAGTTCAGAATCTGAACAATGTGTTCTGGTGTCCCCCGCCGTGATATCGCTGGAATATTGCTAAAAGCGGCGTAAAACCCATACTCACTCACTCAGAATCTGAAAGATTTACAGCCCAAGTAAAAATACCGGAGGGTGGAGAGGGGTGGTCTTGAATCGCGTACGGCCACGACATTTTGACTTTCTGGGGTGGGCGAATGATTTGAGTTACATTTTACACGTCTTTTTATTGCAGCCATATCACAGCGAGAATCACGAAGACAGGGCTTTCCAAATTGCACCCACGTAGACTCTGGGGTTCGGCGTGAATACGTCAATCAGTATCAGTCTGGTTCCCTGGGTATGCTGCGCTGGCGCTCAGTGTAGCGCCAGCGCAGCACACCCAGGGAACCAGGCTGAACCTCTTTTGGCTTCCCTAAACAATGAGAATATGTGTTATCTGGTATGTTCAGTGCATGATCAGTGCAAGCAGTGCATGTGCAGATAAAAATTCATCGACTTTTCCTCAATAGTTTAATGTGAGTGTGTGAGAAAGTATACAGTTTTGGGGACAATAGAGAACTCGCGCTGTTTGCTATATCCAATTGTAATCTCATATCTTTTGAGTCACGCCATACGATTGACGGGCAAGGCTTTTAAAAAAAGGGGCGGTCGGGTAGCCTAGTTGTTAAAGCGTTCGCTCGTCACGCCTAAGACCCGGGTTCGATTCCCGACATGGGTACAATGTGTGAAGCACATTTCTGGTGTCCCCCGCCGTGATATTGATGGAATATTGCTAAAAGCGGCGTAAAACATACTCACTCACTTTAAAAAAATGTATTATGCGATGCCCATTTCAAGCACGTTTACAGAGTAGCTGTGCTAAACACATTCACTGATTGTCATATGTGCGGTATAAATATAATGAAGTGAAAACACAGTGTTTGGGAGTAATTTATATACACCGCCATACTTTGTTTAAAGGCAGTTATTAGTCTGGTAATTAAAGGTTTATATTTCATGAAGTTTCAACAAAATTGAGGGAAAAGGTTTTTTCAATGCATTTCAGATCCTTGACAGGTCTACTTTCAAGAAAGAAAATAGTTTACCAAAATTTGACCAGGGGAAACACCCAAAATAGGTCAAATCCAAGACGTCCACCATAAAAAGAAACGAAAAATCGAAAAAATCAACAACATGGAATCAATCAAAATCTAAACATGAATTATGAGTCAATTTATAATCAACTTGATAGGATTAAGACAGAGGAATATATACATAACAAACTTGAAGTAAAATATATATCGGCGTGTTCATAATTCAGATGCACCTGTGGAGATCCACTGTAGACAGGGAGAGAGTGACTATACTTGGGTTGTCACACGACTGACAACTGTAGAAGCGAGCACATCGTTATTTGTCATGATACAAAGCTGACTTTCTGATTATCGTAGACAGTCAGCAAGCACAGACGTGCATTCTAGATTATATGTCATTGTTAAAGGACTGTTAACCGCAAGCAGATAAAAACAAACAATCCGTGTAATTGTTGCCACGACACATACACTCATTTGTAGACGGAGAGAGATCCAGTGTAAATAGAGGACGGCGACTTTGACAACTTCGACACTGTTTTGATTCTCAGTAGTTTGAGTATGCGTCGCTTCCCGACAAAACCGAGAAAGAGATAACATCCCTGGAGTCCGTTGAGAACGATCTGGAAGTCCCACAAAATACTTACATTGGCATGAGCTGCGGAGAAACAGAACACCCAGGAGAGTCCAGAGATGAGCGACAACTTGCCATAGATGAACAGCTTCTGTCTCTCTTGGCGGCCAGACATTGACGCTTGGTGGATCTTACTTTTCGTCTCAATGATGTACAGAGTGGCGCAGAAACACGTGAAATTAATCAGTAAGCAGATGCCGAAAGGCAAACCAAACACCCAGAATAATGCGTCAGAGTTCCCAATCCAGCAGATGCCATTGGCACCGTAGCTGATGTCAATGCCGCACAACTTCCAGTGGTCTAGACAGACTAGACAACCACAGGCAACTGAAGGCACCACCCAGGCGAAAATGGCATAGAGACTGTATTTGCGACGTCTGGATTTCGTGTCCGTCACCAAGTGGTCACTTCGTAGGGTACATACAAGGTCAAATGTTACGATGGTCATCCAGAAGAAAGTAGAGATCCAGGCGGCGTGTGCGACGGCAGCCACGGCCACGCAAAGAATTCCTTTCGGCAGTGTCATTACCAACTGCAGGCTCTGAGAAACCATCAGTGTTCCAGACAGAGACATAACGATTTTTCCAGGCACGTTCCGCAGTTCCGGTAGCAAGCAGTATACGATCAACGTCCCTACGAGAAAGGTTATGGATATCGAAGATGTAATAATTGTCAGATAAAATTGAACATGGGAATATCTGAAGAAGTAAAACCTTGTATGTTCAATGTAGTCTCTTGTGAGGTTTGACTCACAGACATAAGCATAATTGTTGAAAAGTTTGTAGGCATCTTCCTCAAACACTAAATTAGAATGAAGCAAGGTAAGCGTCCCATTGGTGACTATGTATTGGGTTGCGTCATAACGCAGAGATGCACACTCAGGGAGCAAGCCAAGGTCTGGCACACAACCTTTGATCCTCACTGTTGAGTTAGTAGCAACAAATGGATGGACCTGATACACAAACGGGACGTTGTCAACAGGAAAATAGGTCCAATTTACAACAGCATTATACGGCTGATGATCTGTGTCCAAAGTTGCATTGAAATCAGTTAGTGTGTGAAGGGCAGGACAAGACAGACGTTCATCCTCCCTGTAGTCTTTGAGATATCCTGACGTCATCGACCAGGCCTTTAACTTAAGTTCTTCAGGAAACAACTTCAAAATGTCCCGGCAAGCTGACAAAACAAGCGAGGCTGGATTATCAGTGTAAAACGCCAACAGAACCTTTATCGCCTGGCTCGAGTCATCTAGTGACGGTAACATGCTGCTTATGGTTGTATTATCAGCGGGCATTATGTCCTCCTTGATGTAATCTATAACCCTGATCTTGAAGTTCGAGCTACTGGCGATAAAGTAATTCATCTTTTGAATGAACACATGTTGAAACATGTCTTCTAAGTCGTCTGAAGTACTTCCAGAAAGGGAATTTACATAACACACAAGGACAAAGTATCGGGGTCCTGACTCAAACACCTGGGAATCTGCAGGGATGTATCCTTTATCCTTGAGGTGACAGGTCCCGTTTGCAGGGTACTTGTTCGGGCTGCAGTACAGAGTAGTACACGATAGAGTCAGAGTGTCATACACCTCATCTGGCTTACAGAGCTTGTGAGTCTCCTGAACACGGTAGTGCTGCTTCCCGACTGTGTAACTCATCCCATTACCGTCAAAATTAAACAGGATCTGTAGACTTGCAATCTTCGGTCTGACTCGTTCAGGAGATGTAGCTGTTGTGGAGTGTATCGTCCCATCGACTTTCTCATTCAACGCTGTTGTGAAAACCAGACCCTCTTCTTTCAAATCACAACGCATGTTCTCAGCAGCATACTTTTCTCCTAGCGTACACATCGCACAATGCACATTCTTGTACTTTACACCGTTAGTGTCACGTATGACGTTTAGATAAAGGTGGCAAAGATTGTTCAGTTTGATGGCTTCAGTGGATTTGTTCCCATAGGTCTTCTTAAATTCCGGACATTCGGACACAACACTCGAAGGCGTACAGTTCCTCACGAATTGCCACATGTTAGATTCATACACGATTTCACATCCAGGAGAAGTTAACATTTTCGACATGACATTGTGATTTAACGTGTTTGAGACATTTGGCGCAAGCATTGACAGATTTTTACCATTAGGACAATTAACCATTACAGGCCATGGTACGACACTATCCTTATCGATTCCATGACAACGAGCACACAACGCATTCTTGAATAATATAATGAGATTCGGGGCAAGTGACACCGGGCCCTGCAACAAAGGGTTCTTCCCGGGATTCTCACAACTTGGTTTAGACGTTTGGTCCGAATGGAAGGTCTCCGGACAGCTTGAGATCATCCATACATGCCCTGTTGTGGAGCTTGAACTCTTGACTTTTGTGCACTTCATATGGGGCCTTAACGTCATCAACTCATTTGCGGATGCTCCTCCATTAATATACGGCTTCTGTTTATACTCTGTTCCTTGGAACGTGATTTCAAAACTAGATATAGCGTGAAGAATATCACCCGTCTGTGGAGTTGGTTTGCAGTGGTGGTAATAGTCTGCACAACAGTCTCCAAAACTCGGGCACGCGTCGTCACATGCACAGGTCTGTAAAGGCGGTGGATGAAAGACATGGTTGCTCTGTCGGGCTCCCTGCTGATGGCGCCCGTGTCTACAGTTTCCCAGGCAGGACAAGGTGTTGTTGCAGACGAATGCATCACTGTCTGTTGATGTCGCAGCCAGGATGTCGGGCAACCCTGAAACCAAGTGTGAGTTAGTATATTTACGCCGCTTTTAGAAATATTCCGTATTATTACACGGCGGAGGTACAGAAATTGGATGCACACGTTGAACCCATAAAGGGATTCGGACCCGGGCCCAAACGTGGAGATAGCTTGTTGGTGGGGAGGGGTGGGGTGATTTGAAAGATTGGGTTGCACTTGAATCTTAAAAAAAAAAATAGCGTTTGTTTAGCAGAGAAATAGTCATTTAAATGTTATAGGTGTTTTCATATATATACGTAACCGTGGTGGGTTTGTTTCCCTCTGGATCCGCGTGTGCGGGTCGCTGTTAACCACCAGGCTTTCACACCGCCTGACTAATAACATGAATAGGCGTGGCGATGCATTTGTCATTCAATTTTGTCTTTCTATGATTGAACGATTCTTTAAAGTTTGTGAGCGTTTTTAAAATAAATGAAATAAAGGCAAACTAAAATGCAGTTATACCCATGCGCGTTGCCACTGCGTAGTTAAACCACTTAAATATGATTAATATACAATTATTTAAAAATTGCTTTTTATCATTGTACACAACAATGCAGTACAACATGGACTATATGCGTATGGTCAACACAAATGAAAATAAATTGTATGAACGGGTCTCCGTGTGAACGAGTTGACTCGTTTCCAACAACGTTAAGGTACGAGTAACTCATAGAAAATAACATACGAGGAATTACAAATACCTATACTTAGTGAGTTGATTTTGAAAGGTTTAGCGTTCAACATAAATTCACGAGAGAAGATATTCCATTATTTCGAGTTGAGAGAGGGATATTCTTCATATTACCCACAACCTTTTCTCTGAAGAAATGTAGAAACATGTGGTGTTCTTGTTTGATAGGCATTACTTAGAAGTTGACTGATGACAAAGTAGAAAGAATTTATGGATAACAACTGAGGATATATACCACAACGTCGCCTTACAGTAAATAAAGACGTTATTATCCATAAATTGTCTCTACTTTTACTATGTGGTGTTCTTGATGCCAATGGAGACATCAGGTCATTGCTATTGTTGGAAGACGCACGTCTTAAATATCGTCATGAACAATGGGAGACGTCATCTTCAATTTCGACAATGCGTTCATATGCATGACCTTGATGTATGGGCCTCCTCGCAAACATTGGAAACCAATACTACAGTGGTGCTCTGTGAGATTTACTGAAAATAATGTCACCTATACCCGTGCCTTTATGGGTGTCATCATCATCATCATCATCATCATCATCATCATCACAACTACAACAATAATAACTGACTCGATTGACTCGATTATTTTTACAGGCCGCCATTATATAGCTGGAATTTGTTGAGTGCGGCGTTAAACAACAAACAAACAAAACAAACCTATCGCTCTGCGAAGTAAGTGATCGACCCAGAGGTGCGACGACAATTAATATAAAAGAGTTGATGCTCGTGTAAGCGTCGTCCCATGCCATGGAGAAACGCAGAAACGTTTAATCTTACAGCGTTTATCAGATATCACCAATACTTGTGTTTTCATGAGAAGATATAAGAAATTAAGTGTATAGAAACCTACCTTGAAACAGAAGCCCAAGCACAAAACATAAGATGTACTGTATGAAAACCATCTCAAACGTGAAGCTGTGGATTGCCGTGACACAACTAGTCCAGTAATGATACGTGAACTGTTAACATGTTGTCTTTTATACATTATGAATAAAACAGACACTTTAACATCATGTTTACTCAGGGCTTTGGTGGTAGGGATGAGGATGAGTGTTACTGCTGGACTAATCACTTGAAGAAACAAGAATGGAACGAACGTGTCTCGCTTGATAAAGGCTGTATGTTTACGTGTGTGGCAGTAATGGACATTATGGGCAAAGTGACTGTAGAGAGTCAAGTCGTGCAATAAATTTCTGATTGTGTTAATGGTTAGAGGAAGCCATCAAGCGACACCTAAAGGCTGGAGGACAAGTATAGCAGTGACGTAAATACGTCGCGGTTAAATTCCAAATCTCATTAAAATCAGATTTTAGTTCTCGCTACCGCTAAACAAAGATCTGAGGACATCCCATTAGGGGTCACGTCAGAACGACCTTTCATCCGACCAATCAGTGCATAGCTTATCAGATTATGAAAGTGACTGTCGGAATGTGATTTCTAATCATGCAATTTCGAAAACTTTAACATGGGGCATTCCGAACGATAGTTACCGTTTTAACGACTGAATCCTTACCATCTAGACCATCTATTAGTCATTCCAGAATGTTTTTTTTGTCCAGGTTTCAAATTTGTAATCGAGAATTTGTCAAAATATGCTTCGAAGCGCAGTCGCCAATTTGAAATTTGTGCCGTAAAGCACGAGAAAGCTGCCTTCTGATTGGTCATTCCATTGGTCGGTCTGACGTGACCCGTACTGGGATGTCCTCAGATCTTTGTTAAGCGGTAGCGAGAACCAAGATCTGATTTTAATGAGATTGTTAAATTCCCTTTCCACACGCGAAATCGGTGTTATGACTAGGAGTTAGAACCTATGTGTAGAAAAGCCGAATGACAATAGATACAGGATGATAGTGCAAGCACTATGGAATTAAGCAGCGCTTTGAATGAACTATCGATGACTACCTCTAAGTGTTAAAGAGGTACGAAGCGTAAATATTGTACATGTGCCACGTTATCAGCTAAGAGACTTAATTGTTACGTTCAGATCTGGAATATCTTTCTGTAAAATGAAACGAATTCTTATGTGTGACTGTTTATTGTTGTCTTTTGTTCTGTTTTTAAACATATGTTATTGTTTGTTTGTTCTTTAATGCCGCACTCAGCATTATTCCAGCTATATGATGGCTGTCTGTAAATAATCGAGTATGGGTCGACAATCCAGTGATTGACATCATGAGTATCGATCCACGTTGTTTAACGCTGCTCTCAGCTATACACCGGCTAAATGACGCCACGCACGTACGCACACACACGCACGCACGCATGCACGCACGCACACACACACACACACACACACACAAACACACACATACACCAATACAAATATATACACATATACAAACATGGTTAACATACACATTATATACACATGTATACACATACACAGGCAGTTTATCTATTTGAAGTATGGGTGCCACGTACCTTTAATAGATCTACCTCTAATAGTCACCAAATGCATACATTAATACAACAAGATGTCATAGTGTATTAATTTCTGCCTGTTATGAATATTTATAAGCTGCGATTAATAAACGTTATAAATGTGGGGTTTTCTGTTTGTGCTAAATGAATGGTCCCTAAGTCGGAAATGGAATGGTCCCCTGTCAACATGGCCGCTTTCGTCAGGCTTTGCTACACGTGCAGTGCGAAAAAGGCGTCAAATATCTCCCATGGAACTTGTATTTTATCTAGACGGTTTGCAACGACTGTTAATTATGGAGCTGCGAAAAGTAGGAACTTTATGCAGTGTCAATGCAGGCTGCATAGTACGGAGAAACTTGTCAGTGGGTTACATCAGACAAGGTCGCCAAGTGTGCTCAAACACTGTGAACAACATAATGGGCAGCCTAGGATGGTTTTGTTCAACGAAAAGCGAACACTAAGCACCTATAGACACCAGACTATCTCAAAGAGTGCTAACACTTCTAATTTTATGAAATTCAACTCTTCAGCATTGACACTGAAAAGTCGAGCTGGTCGGACTTTTCTAGAACAGAGTCGAATTGCTTCTGCTACCGTTTCTTCGAGATATTTTTCGAGTAGCTCTGATAAAGGTGACGGAAACGAAGATGGGCAACCTGCTGAGGAGGAAACGCAGACGCCGCATGTGCAGCCTGAGCCATTTCCAATGGGAGCTCTTACCACCTTAGCAGTTCCTGAGATTTTCCCCAAAGTGCCCGTCATTGCAATCAGCAGAAATCCAGTTTTCCCAAGATTTGTTAAGATGATAGAAGTAAGTTGCATGATCCCATAAGTATAATATAGGCCACTAACTCTCTTGTTTTCTCTGTGTTTTGATATAACTCCATATTAACTAAAATAAGATAGATACCCTTTAGTTTGTTGTTTAACGACACACTCATTAGTATTCATAGTCAGCGGTAGAAACTAACATTTTTGGTCCACTAGTCCTTATAATGATCATATATAGCAAAACCCTTAAAAATGCCAAATATCTACTATTCCTTATGATACTTTAACAATTGAGCAGTTTGGCAAGGACTATAGGACTAGTGCCAATTTCTAACCCTGATAGTATTCTAGCTATATCATATGACAGCAGCCTGTAAATGACTATGTCTGGCCCAGACTAAACTAAGGGGTGGGGGGCATCCTAAGGGGTGAATCCCATGAAAAATGATGAAATGTGATGTAAATATGTAGCATAATGTGAAATATATATGCGTTGTTACATATTACAAAAGCATCTCCCAAATTCACATACTGTTTATTTGTTGTTTAACGCCGCACTCAGCAATATTCCAGCTATATGACAGCGGTCTGTAAATAATCAAGTCTGGACAAGTCAGTCCAGTGATTGACATCATTAGCATCAATCCACGCAATTGGGAATGGTGACATGCATCAACCATGTCAGTGAGCCTGACCACTCGATCCAGTTAATCGCCTCTTACAACAAGCATTAGTCGCCTTTTATGGCAAGCATGGGTTTCTGAAGACCTGTTCTACCCCGGATCTTCACGGGTTAGTGTTCAATATGCAGGTCAGTGACATCAGCATGATCATAGGGAACTCATCTTGCTCATGTTGATTAGCGGTAATTCATTCAAGATATTTGTTGAAAGTTTAAGTTCAGTATACATTGTATCTGCATGATTTGTACTGTCAATTCAGGTTGGTGACAAGACCTTGATGGATCTGCTGAGAAGGAAAGTGAGACTCAATCAACCATATGCTGGAGTGTTCTTGAAAAAGGATGACAGGTAATTTTGTCTTGTTTGCCCTTTTTTGTACCCACATACTGACATGTCTATCCTAGTTCAAATATGATATTGGATTGATGACATCAGATGACACAGAGCTATCTATTTGTTTTGAAATATGACTTTTTCAATACGCAAGTGACCGCCTCTGGTCTAGTAGGTGGGGCGTCCCCTCGGAGAGCAGGTCAGTGGTTGGATCCCCTGGTGCATCAGACCAAAAGGTTTTAAGATGGTACTTCTTGTTGCGCATTGAAGGGATAAGAAACAAAGACTGTGCCCCGTTCCATAAAGGAGATCTTAATGCTAAGACGATTGTAACCCCAATACTTTAACATAGATTTGCAACAGTTGTAGAGCTACAATCTCTTTGAAGTATGGCTTGAAGTCAATATACTGTATGGGGTATGTTAAAGTGTGGCATGGGTTCTATTTAGCCAAGCACTGTAAAACCAGCATAAGTCCGGTCTCGTATATAAGTGCAATAATATTGATTGAGACATTAAGTCCAATTTCACCTAATTTCACCAATCCTAAAGTCTTAAATAAATGTTTTAAAAGATAAATTTAGCCTTAATGATTGAAGATGTTGCTCTTGGATAAGTATTTGTAACACTGTTTCCAGTAATGAGAGCGATGTCGTTTCCCGCCTGGACGACATCTATGATGTGGGAACCTTCGTCCAGATCACCGAGATGCAGGACCTTGGAGACAAGTTGAGGATGATCGTCATGGCACACCGCAGGTAGAAGGCACAACATTGTGAAACAGACATGAGATGATATAGTGACCTCTTTCTTTGGTACAGCATGCTTAGTGTGGATTTCTTTTTGTGCCAAGTGTTTACTATCTTGACATTTATTTTGGTTTTTATCTCACAGTTCCACACCCACTGTAGTTTCATGTCAATGTAGTAGGGCAGGGATGGGTAACTCGGGTACCCGGGTCGGGTGGGTACTGAGTAGGACCCGGGTACCCTTGGGATCAACCAGACCTGTGGTTAGTCACGTGATATAGTGTTTTTTGACAAAAAGTATCCAGAATTCTATGGTGACACTACAAGTCACAAATGTTCTTATTTCTTTCTGACAATGCACCCATTTCTTCTGACTTTTCATATCTTTGAATAAAGATATAACTTGAGTCAACTTCAGTGTATGCATAACCAGATTGTTTAATACATGTATCTAAATACGTTTTGCCTGTGCTATGGTAAAAAAATGCGCAGTCTGACATTTTGTATCTACAAGGGAGACCTACATTGGGTACCTGTGTAGGGTCGGGTAATAGGGGTTTGGGTACCTGCGTAGTAAATTTGGACTCATCCCAGCCCTACAACGTAGTCATGATATCATTTGGTCAACTTTAACCTTTGATCAAACGGTTAAGCCAGAATGTAAGATTGGCTAGTTAACGTACCATGCCTATCTGTGTAAATGTCAAATATTTAGGTTTGTGTAGCTACAGTATTTGTTTCTTTCTTTGTTGTTTAACACAGCACTAAGCATTATTCCAGCCTTTTGGCAGCATCCTGTAAATAATTCCATAAAGCAGACAGTGATCAATATTGTGAGTAACGATCCATTGGGGTGTGATAACACGCAATCTACCAGTCACTGAGTCTGGCGACCAGATCCATTTGGATGTGTCTAATGACCAGCATAAGGGGGAACCATTTCTAACCCAGAATCCCCAAAGGGGTGTAGCTCACCTGGGTAATGGTGACTCATTATGTCTAGATGGCATTGACCGTTGCTCATCCTATCAACCACTGGTTACAAGACCTTTGATTTAACGGCCACAGCTTGATACTGTTGACTACATTCACTCACTCACTCACTCACTCACCGAGGGACCAGTTCAAAAGTTTCATTAAGTTCATTGGTGTGGGGTTAATGGGCCTGCAAGTTTTCCATCCAACAAAATCAACTTACCTGATTTCTCAATGTTTTATGTTGTAACTTAACTAAATGAATCCTATTTTCATTTATATGCTGTAAGGAGTTGTCATTAAATACATCCAGTCTTTCCACAAGGTAGTTTTTATTGTTCGTTTTATATTGTGTAGTATGGAATGGCAGATTTGATCTATGAAAGCTCTACAAATGTTTTTCAACACCTAGTAAATAAGCTTAGGCGGATAGAGGCCACGCAACGCATGTATTCAATATTTTCAGAGTTAAGGATTTTTGAAAGGGGTGTGGGGTCTGAAACCTTAAAGAATTAACTTTTTTTTATCCAATTTGAAATTTTTGAAGAAGAGGCAACGTTTTTTTATGGGTTCAACAACAAGGTTCCAATGTCAGCGAGACTTTTCCCTTTGTCATATACTGTTAACAAATATAAGCTCACTTGCAGGATTCGGGGCGGTCGGGTAGCCTAGTGGTTAAAGCATTCGCTCGTCACGCCGAAGACCCGGGTTTGATTCCCGACATGGGTACAATGTGTGAAGCCCATTTCTGGTGTCTCCCGCCGTGATATTGCTGGAATATTGCCAAAAGCGGCGTATATCCATACTCACTCACTCACTCACTCACTTGCAGGATTCGGATTACTGGGCTTGGCTCAGAGGAAGCTGAAGTGCAAGATCAAGCCATTGAAGCAGGTATGTCTGCATGGTTAGGCCAGACTCTTCTGGTTGTATTAACACAAACTCACCACTTACTATGAGGATGAAGGTTTTCATGGTAATGAAATTGAAGCTAAGACTGATAGATCAAGAAATGAAAACATGGTAAACAAGGCATTGGTGACAAGTCAGTTAGAACATTGCCTCTTACACATTTTAAATGCATTGAAATAACATGCTCGACTGACTCCTTGTGAAAATTCGGATAGATACATCCCAGGTGAAATCTGCTTGGCTTGATGCTTAGGACAAGATTTGTTTTGGAGATTGAAAGGGTTTGGTGGAGAATACAATACTGGTCCAGGTGTTTCCAAGGTGAAAAACAACTTGAAAGTGGACATTACGTATTGCTTTTCACAGACAGGGACAACTATTAGCATGTTATAACAAGGACTTTTCATTATGATCAGACAACAATAACAGTAACAAGAAGAAACGGCGACGACGACGTAACGGCCGCAATGGTGGTGAGGAGGCGGTAAAGACAGTGGGAGGGGAAGCAGTTGAGTCGTCTCCCTTGTTGGATAATGTGGCAGAGCAGATGCTTCAAGCTCCAACACCTGTACCGCCCATGCCTCACGTCCTGATGGTGGATGTGGAGAACCTTCAGCATGAACCCTTCACCAGCGATGATGAGATAAAGGTGGTTACTAATACCTGTCACAATTATATGTTTACTTAAGACTTCAGATTTAACGGGCTGCACGGGTGGCCCAGTCGTCTGAGGCGCCACAATTCGCTGTGCAGAGTTGCATCCCTTGGGCATGCCAAAAACCTATGATTGTGGGTATGCCTTGATTAAATTTCTTGTTTTGTCAGCACCATACCTGTGTCACTTTTAACAGTATTCCAGTCATATCGCGGCGTGTCAGCTTAATGTCGGAGGAAAGCCCGAAGTGATGCAGGTCTTAGACGTCTACCACTTCGGTGAAACCCACGAGCACGGGTATGGTGCTGACAAACCTAGGAACATAATCTGAGTGAACCAGGATTCAATCCCACAATCATAGGTTTCTGCACAGCGAATCGCTGCACCTTAGACACCAGGGCCATCCATACATAAACAGGAATTGCTTGGATAACCAATCAAATGCCATTCAATGCCACAATACCCCGTGTTTGTGATAACATTCTGGTGGATTAGATCCATAAGAAACTGTATTTGTTGATTAAACTTACTGGCAAGTACTGTTAGTACTTGGATGGAAGTCCACAAGCAATGGCCAAACATCAGCTTTTTTGTGTTAATGCTGTCTTTGTGAAAATGTTATGCTATGTTTTATAAAAGAAATTTGTACATATAGTTCATGCTGACCAATTTGAAGCCGATATAGCTATGATAGCATGTTACATGATGCTGGCTGATTATCATAATTGATTGTAAAAGGAGGTTTGATGTTATGCAGGCGCTGACATCTGAAGTTGTGAAGACGATCCGGGACATCATAGCAATGAATCCTCTGTACAGGTACATGGACCATCTAATAACCTATACAGGACCATCTAATAACCTATACAGGACCATCTAATAACCTTAGAGGACCATCTAATAACCTATACTGGACCATCTGATAGTAATAACCTATACTGGACCATCTAATAATGTTTTTGTATATACTATGCAACACCAAAGTAAGTTTTGTTATTGGGGAAATATATGCATTTGTATGATGACAGATACATACTTTTCAAGGCAGGGAACATCTTGATATTGTGTTTTGATAGATGTTTATACCTCACCAAGTTATATTGACTGAAGGCAGTGACAAGACATTCACCATTGAGTGTCACGCACATACAATATGGTTGCTGTCATCATTTTGAAAAAGCATAGAACTGTTGGATATGTTCTGATCAGCTTCCCGAGGCAAGGGAGTTTACTGACTATAAAAGTCTAGTTTCCACTCTTGCTAAACAAGGCTGGAATTATGGAGTTATATTTTGGCTGGACTAACGAGCCTACGTTCAGTCCAGTCAGAATTTCGTAACGAAATTGACATCTGGTTTGAAAACTGGTGTGCATGTTTTGGTTGATTGCAGGATTTGCAAAGCAACTCGGCATTAACAGATCTTTTACAAATCTTTTCATGTTTTTTATCCAGCGATAAGCGATAAGACCCGTTTGATCACAATATACATTTTGATTATCAACCAGATTGTCTTGACTGGCCCTGCCATTTTCTTTGAAACAAATGCGAAGTGATATGAGAGGCGGAATCTGATTGGTCAATAGGAGGGACATAGAAGGAACATAACCCGTAATGGCCACAGGTGGTGCTATGATTGAGTCTGGAAATTCAAGCCTAGTTTGGCAAGGGTAGAAACTGGACATTTATAGTCAGTTAATTCCCTTGCCTCGGGAAGATGTCTTGTGATATTTTACAAATATGTTTTTTAAATCTTAAGTATTTGATTGTCATGATTATATGGAAGAGAATTATTGCTTTTTCTTGTATATTTTTGTGTTCAAAGGTTAGACCTATAAGATATGAAAATTATTGGTGCTTACTTTGTAAAATTGTTGACTGAGACTTACACAGATTTGTAGATGATAAACACCCCCATGATAATAAGTTATCACTAATCATTACCTACTTAATGGCTCTGTTTTCAGGGGTAAGTTACGTGTGTCATCTAAATGAGACTACTGTATTTTGTGTATTCCAGAGAGAATCTGGCCCAGATCATTCAGGCTGGTCAGAGGGTGATTGACAATCCAGTTTACATCAGTGATTTAGGTAAGTAGACTGGTTCTGTGCTGCTTGTGCAGGGATACAGTGTTGGGGGGATGGAGTTGTTGGCGGGGTGGAGGTGTTGGCGGGATGGATGTGTTGGCAGGATGGATGTGTTGAGGGGTGGAGGTGTTGGCGGGATGGATGTGTTGGCGGGATGGATGTGTTGGCGGGATGGATGTGTTGGCGGGATGGAGGTGTTGGCGGGATGGAGGTGTTGGCGGGATGGACTGTTGGCGTGAGGGTGTGTGTTGGCAGGATGGAGGTGTTGGCGGGATGGAGGTGTTGGCGGGATGGAGGTGTTGGCAGGATGGAGGTGTTGTTGGGAGGGTGTGTGTTGGCGGGATGGAGGTTTTGGCGGGATGGAGGTGTTGGCAGGATGGAGGTGTTGGCGGGATGGAGGTGTTGGCGGGATGGACTGTTGGCGTGAGGGTGTGTGTTGGCGGGATGGAGGTGTGAGTTGGCGGGATGGAGGTGTGTGTTGGCGGGATGGAGGTGTTGGCAGGATGGAGGTGTTGGCGGGGTGGAGGTGTTGGCGGGGTGGAGGTGTTGGCAGGATGGAGGTGTTGGCGGGATGGAGGTGTGAGTTGGCGGGATGGAGGTGTGTGTTGGCGGGATGGAGGTGTTGGCAGGATGGAGGTGTTGGCGGGGTGGAGGTGTTGTTAACATCACATGTAGTCATTAAAGTATCAGATAGATTTTGAATGTAATTTTGTGTTTGACTGCTTATCTTAATAATTATTCATGGCATTGAAAGTGGGCTCTTGGATAGTCAGCCATTGTAATCTGTTTCTTGAATGAAATTACTCTAAATGATTATGCATGTTCATGATACAGTTTAACCTGCAATTTTACATTGTTATTTACTTTGGATGGAGTTGTCTCCCTTGCTATGTTTCTCAAGCCTGTATGTATGCATTGTGCTTGAAGTCAATGACCTGCATACAGGCTTGCCTTTCATATACGCTGACATGCTTCAAAGTAGCAGTAAAACCACCGCTCACTCTCTCCGTTTCATCAGAACTACTATCTGTGAAGGCATGTTTCTTCTTTGAGCAAGCTGAGATATAAAGGACATTAAAAGCCTAATGGTTTGCACAATTTCAAGCTTTATCAGGGTTTATGTATTATATACAGCAGGGATGTATCTCGAGGCCAGTTTTCAGAAGCATGTCTATGGAAAAGATCAGTAAAATTCCCAACTTAAAATGTTCCTAATTAATGTTAATATAGTTGTATGTATTATGTTGTGTTGTCTTTCACTGTTATCAGGACAAGTGAAGAGGAAATGGCTTTAATGCTTAGAAAATAGAATCTTTTGAACCCAATTTTTCCCCATATTAGCTTGCCAAGGGCTCTTAGTTTGCAATCCCAGATAAATCCCTGTATGTATATGTTTAATAGAAATAAGCTATCCACATTTTTCTGTTATTACTGATCTTGCTTCAAATGTATGTTGTGTTTACGACATTTGTCACTGAAACCTTGTGGCTTCAGGAGCTGCTCTGACTGCTGGGGAGGCGGAGGAACTCCAGAAGGTCCTGGAGGAGACAAATGTAAGGCTTAAGACTGTCATGTTGCCCATCCATGTACCCCCTCCCCTTCCCATGGGATCGCCATGCCCATAACCCATAGTTCAACCCCCCACCCCCCCCACTATATCCCATGCTTGTACACCCCCCACCCTCCCTTCCCATGGGGTGGCCATGCCCATAACCTATGCTTGTACACCCCCTACCCTCCCTTCCCATGGGGTGGCCATGCCCATAACCTATGGTTGTACACCCCCTACCCTCCCTTCCCATGGGGTGGCCATGCCCATAACCTATGCTTGTACACCCCCCACCCTCCCTTCCAATGGGGTTGCCATGCCCATAACCCATGCTTGTACACGCCCCATCATCCCTTCCCATGGGGTTGCCATGCCCATAACCCATGCTTGTACCTTGACCACCCTCCCTTCCCATGGGGTTGTCATGCCCATAAACCATGCTTGTACACACCCCCCCCCCCCCCATCATCCTTTCCCATGGGGTTGCCATGCCCATAACCCATGCTTGTAACACACATCCCCCCCCATCATCCCTTCCCATGGGGTTGCTATGCCATAACCCATGCATGTACCCTTCCAAACCTCCCTTCCAATAGGGTTGCCATGCCCATAACCCATGCTTGTACATGCCCCCTCCCCCCCATCATCCTTTCCCATGGGGTTGCCATGCCCATAACCCATGCTTGTAACACACACACCCCCCATCATCCCTTCCCATTGGGTTGCTATGCCATAACCCATGCATGTACCCTTCCAAACCTCCCTTCCAATAGGGTTGCCATGCCCATAACCCATGCTTGTACACGCCCCCTCCCCCCCATCATCCCTTCCCATGGGGTTGCTATGCCATAACCAATGCATGTACCCTTCCAAACCTCCCTTCCAATGGGGTTGCCATGCCCATAACCCATGCTTGTACCTTGACCCCCCTCCCTTCCAATGTGGTTGCCATGCCCATAACCCATGCTTGTACCTTGACCCCCCTCCCTTCCAATGTGGTTGCCATGCCCATAACCCATGCTTGTACCTTGACCACCCTCCCTTCCAATGGGGTGGCCATGCCCATAACCCATGCTTGTACACCCCCATCATCCCTTCCCATGGGGTTGCCATGCCCATAACCCATGGTTGTACCTTGACCCCCCTCCCTTCCAATGGGGTTGCCATGCCCATAACCCATGCTTGTACACCCCCATCATCCCTTCCCATGGGGTTGCCATGCCCATAACCCATGCTTGTACCTTGACCACCCTCCCTTCCAATGGGGTTGCCATGCCCATAAACCATGCTTGTACCTTGACCACCCTCCCTTCCAATGGGGTTGCCATGCCCATAACCCATGCTTGTACCCTGACCACCCTCCCTTCCAATGGGGTTGCCATGCCCATAAACCATGCTTGTATCGTCCCCATGGGGATGCAGGGCAGAAAACAGGGATGTGAAATCTCTGCGGAAATGCGTTTTTTTAAACAGTAGTCTTCGGAAAAAATCATCATCCGCATAAAAATATAATCAAAGTTTTAAAAAATACACTCGGAAAAATATGATCGGAAACCGGACAACTGTCTCGAATTGTCCTGTTTTCGATCAGAGCTTTCAGCAGCAGGCTTTCGTACTCATCCGTTTTCTATTACAAATACTTGCACTATTACGTGGGGTGTGGCGCCACACAGAAATTATAAATACTCAGAGTCAGATGATGGTTTGTTTAAGAAAAAATTGTCTTTTAGCCTATGTGTGAATGAGATGTTTTACAGTTAGTTGTTCATGTGATTAGCGAGAAAACTATGAATGTTTCTTCAGCGTTCGAAAACCAATAACATGGGGATATATGTTGTATTAATATCTTATGTTGCAATGAAGTTTTGTTTTTTTTCAACAAAAGGTAAGTAGGTACAAGGTAACTTTTTTGTCAGTATGCTTCAACATGGGAAAAGGGCCAGACATTGCACCCTTGTGACAGTTGTCCTTGTGTCTGGGGGATGGGGGTTGAAGGTTATGGCAGTATTGCTCCCAGACCTGGCGGAAGCTATGCCCGATTTTTTTAAAAGTACTGATTTAACTTCGAAATTTTACTGCATCTGCCATCTTTGTTTATTTGACTTATTGACTTTTGCCATTGACTTATTACATTTTTGGTGTGAATGTTGTCCAAACTGAACTAAATTGCTTAAAATGCAATCAAATGTTTAAAAGATTTCTAGGGGGGCATGCCAGACCCCCCTAGACTTTTCCTCTTTTTTTGGAAAGACCTGCTCACATCTCTGAAAATAGGTCCCCCACAACCCATTCTTTTAGCCCGTTTTGGGGTCATCGTACCCCATGCTGTAGGTGATTTGATAATGAAGTAGACATCCATTCTTACCTATACCATGTATACATATTAATTTGGTGACAACTACATCATCACGGTTGTTTTTCTACAGGTACCCAAGAGACTGATGTTGGCTCTGTCATTGTTGAAGAAGGAGTTTGAACTAAGCAAGCTCCAGCAGAGGATTGGTAAAGAGGTCAGTTGATTCGCCTTCAGATTCTGGTTCACAAAGCAGGCCTAAAGATAGGGCCCTAGAAGATCCGGGGCAGAATAGGTCTTCAGCAACCCATGCTTGCCGTAAAAGGCGACTACGCTTGTCGTAAAAGGCGACTAACGGGATCGGGTGGTCAGGCTCGCTGACTTGGTTGATGCATGTCATCGGTCCCAACTGCGTGGATCGATGCTCATGTTGTCAATCCCTGGATCGTCTGGTCCAGACTCGATTATTTTACAGACCGCCATCATATAGCTGGGATATTGCTGAGTGCGGCGTTAAACAACAAACCAAACCAAACCAAAAAGCCTAAAGATAGGTCCAGTGGATAGAGCATGTGCCCAGAGAGTGGGAGGTCGGTGGTTGGATCTCTGTCCGTATCATACCAAAGGGAGGTTAAACTATGGTACTGCTTGTTACCTTGCCAGTGATGGGATAAAACAAGGAGTGGTCTGCATAAGGTGTTCATGTTAACATGTTAAACTGTGAGTGCGGGCCAAATTGTATGAATGCCGGAGCATGCTTTCACCATATGAAGGTTCATACTCCAATTAACTCACACAAAGTGGAAGTAAATGCTCATGATTTTTTTATGTCACTATTTTATACCTCGTGGGAATTATTACACAATTTCATTTAGTATGTGTGACTTCATGTTTACACTGACAGCCATACAACAACCAACTGAAACGCGGAGTGAAATAGTTCATCAAGGCTGAAAAAAAAAATTGGTTCCCAGGCAATAGCTTTTCAAAATATCGTGCGAGCGGGCGGACCTTTTTATTTCTTTTTTGTCGTTGTTGTGTACACATTAGTTAGAATCCAAATCCGTATATCGCTGTGTATAAGGCAAGTTTTTCATAACTAGAATAGGAGCCTTTGAAGGTATGTGTGTGTTTGTGTGTGTGTGTGTGGGGGGGGTCGTCTTATACACAGGGTTGAGTATTTTATGGGGGGTTTTCTGCAACACATAGACATTACAGTGGGCACGGAAAACCGGAAATACCATGTCAACAAATCCGTACTGAAATACTCAAATTAATCATGTAATTACACTGTCTGGTTGTAGAAAGAGTTCATAATATATCTGGGCATATGTTGGTAATCTATTTAATAATTTTATTCAACATTTCTATAAATATTGTTCGGCAAAATCGTATGTGAAGTGATCGGAAGATCGCACAACTCACCGTTATTTACAGCAACCACGGTCATATTACTGCTATTGACGCCTTGAAACAAACTCTAGTGGATAGAGAATGGATATATATATCATAATTGCCATACATTGAATCGCTGAAAGTCATACTTGTTGTAGTTTGACATTAAGTTTTGTCCCTCCTCTTCAACCCCCACTTTGAAGTCGAATAAAATTCATAATACATCACGCACACAGATACACTTCACAGTTTTGAATAATGTGTGAAATTCCCTTTTCTGTGATATCATCCACTTGCATTTTAGGCCAAGCAAAAGTACTGAAAATGACCTCAGAAAATTAGGTACATCGTAAATGTCACCATTTTTTATACATTACTCAACAGCGTTATTCACAGCATGTTTTGAAATCTAAATTTCGGAAATTTATTTGGAGAAATGATCATTCCAAAACGTCTCCGATAACCCTAGAATCGTTTCTAAAGGTTTGTTGCTGAAGTGAACTTTCCATCATATTGGATAGTGTTTACAAAATCATGTATCATGTACACCGGTCATGAGGCGCCTGTAACATCGCGTATATTTGAAACTTAGCTGCCTTACATACATCCTTGAATTCCTCATACATTTTAGAATCAAATGACTAATGGTCTTTGTCACCAATACAAAGTGCCTAGATGAAATCAAGCAAAACGCTGTGCTCGAAAAACTGCACTTGTTTGAAATGTAAACAAATCAAAATTCAAATTTTACACAGTGTAGCATTTTCTCCTATTTTGAGCTATCCATTTGTCTATTCGTTCAAGATATTGGCTCAATATTTTCAGAATATGCATGGGAAGAGAATCGTAGGAAGAATTAGGGAATTTAAAATAGATGCATTGCAATGATTTTATATTTTCAACAGAAAATGTCAAAGTTACCGTCCTGTGTGACGTCATGACTGACGCAAAATCACGCACAACGACAACGGTATTTATCGGAATTTCTGACTATTTCCGTTGGTTTCAATGAAAAATATAACACCAAATAACAGTACATAGATTGTCAGAATGTTTCTGATTACTTACATGTCACATTTATGTATATACGATCCCTAAATCAACGAAAGTTCCCTCGTGAAATCCTGTGTACTGTTGGCAGTGAACACGCAATTTTTTATAAAAGTCGGTCACCGATAGTGATGTCACAAGTCAACATTGTTGTACATATTAGGCAATTTCTTTGAGGTGCAGGTCCTTGAATGAGAGTGCACACGCTCATTGTATCAGGCTGTTTACAGTTTCAGTTATGGTGTAGATTTTGCATATCTTTTATACAAGACAAGATGCACGGTAATCTTAATCTCTGCATATAAAACAATGCCAATCAGAACAGGAAATACAATTTAATCGGCTAATCATTATGTTTAGTGATGTTTTATCTCAAATTTCAAATTTGTATTGACCAAACAGCAAAGCAAGCACACAAACTCCTATTGCCGCCATGACCATAACACACGAGATGCGCAGTAAAGCAGTGCGCATGAAAAGGGAAGTAACTGCACGTTATATTGGATCGCATTGTTTTTAAGTATTGTAGCATTTCACAGTTGAGGTCGTGTGTTCGAGACGCGGAACATTTAAGGATGTATTCTCTTTTTAAATGGAAATAAAAACGAAACGTGCGTCAGACTTTATGATGATGCGGCGGTGCCTCAGAACCAAGGATATATATTTTTTTACTCGAAAAGGAGTGGTTACATGAGCACCTTTTTTGGTTACAAGAAATAAATTTAATTATCATCATTAGATGAAGTAGGTCTCTAAGAACTACCTCAGTGTGTCGGTCTCAATGACAACGTATCATAATACATTTACAGCAAATACAGGACATCAAAATGGCCGATGGGAGAGATTTCCGAAAGATGTTCATGAGCTTGTGTTAGTCATCATTTATCATTTGGTCAATCATTCATTTGAAATGGTGATTATGAATGTGTGTCAAATTTATAGTTTGCTGCAAACTGTCACCTGTCTGCCGAGACACGGATCGTGTCCCTAGTTTGGACATGCATTTCCTTGTTTTGGTCTCTTGGGTGGGTCGTATCAAGGCTATTCATGAATGGACATACAGTTAAACTCTCTGACTTATCCCAGTGTTTGGTAAAACGCTAAAGTCAAGATTTTTTAAGGTCTAAATGATGAGAAACAATGCTTCTGTATTTATTTATGGGCAATTCCCAGGAGTTTCCCCAGGAATGTGGAAGAGGTCCATCAGTGTTTATGTCATTTCAAGAAAACAACCTCATGATAAATGTATGAATTTCTAAAGGTGATGTTCATTCACTAATGATCATTAGTTTCACGTTCATATGACTGACCACTTGTCCAAAAGAAAAGCTGTTGATCATGTAAACTTCACATGAAAAGGAATATAATATTGAAAAAGGTTTTGCAGGTACCTGCAGGAAGAATACATAATGAGGGGTTGTGTTCCAGAGAAGGAATGTTTGCGAAATATGTCCATTGTTTTGCCTTACATGTCTTGTGTTTTATAAACACATCTAGTGTTTTATGAAAAAGGTTTGTCCTAACATGTATAATGCTTTGCCGAACATGTCTAGTGTTTTGAGGAACATGTCTAGTGTTTTGAGGAACATGTCAAGTGTTTTGCCGAACATGTCTAGTGTTTTGCCGAACATGTCTAGTGTTTTGCCGAACATGTCTAGTGTTTTGCCGAACATGTCTAGTGTTTTGCCGCAGGTGGAGGAGAAGGTGAAGAAGCAGCACCGTGAGTACATCCTGCGAGAACAGCTGAAGATCATCAAGAAGGAGTTAGGCATTGAGAAGGATGACAAGGACGCCATTGAGGAGAAGTTCCTCTCCAGACTCAAGGTAATGCCATTGAGGAAAGGTTGCACATTTTGGTAGTACGTACCATTTAATACATCTCTGAAGAGAAACAATACAGATTTTACAATTTGGTCATCTGTTAGTGTTCAAATTACATCTTTCATGATCTGGTCATGAATCCAATGTTCTTGATCTGGTCATGAATCCAATGTTCATGATCTGGCCTTTGAACCCCTTTTTTATGATCGAGCCACTTATACCATTACCACGATGCAGATATTGATCCCATGTTCATGATGTGGCCATTGCTCCCATGTTCATGATGTGGCCATTGCTCCCATGTTCATGATGTGGCCATTGCTCCTATGTTCATGATGTGGCCATTGCTCCCATGTTCATGATGTGGCCATTGCTCCCATGTTCATGATGTGGCCATTGCTCCCATGTTCATGATGTGGCCATTGCTCCCATGTTCATGATGTGGCCATTGCTCCCATGTTCATGATGTTGCCATTGCTCCCATGTTCATGATGTGGCCATTGCTCCTATGTTCATGATGTGGCCATTGCTCCCATGTTCATGATCCGGCCAGTGCTCCCATGTTCATGATGTGGCCATTGCTCCCATGTTCATGATGTGGCCATTGCTCCCATGTTCATGATCTGGTCATTGCTCCCATGTTCATGATGTGGCCATTGCTCCCACGTTCATGATGTGGCCATTGCTCCCATGTTCATGATCCGGCCAGTGCTCCCATGATCATGACATGGCACTGACAGAGTGGTGATGTTGCAGGACCTGACAGTGCCGAAGCATGTGAAAGAGGTTATAGACGAGGAGCTGACTAAGCTGTCCCTGCTAGACAACCACTCGTCAGAGTTCAAGTAAGTCCCAACGCCTCATGTCAAGGTGAGCTAAAGAAACAAAGAAGCAGCTTGTTTGGCACATTTTCGCCACCAGGCTTCATATTGTCTCATAGTAACTCCACTAATATTCCACTTAAGGTATAAATGTTTGGATTTTAACTTGTTGCAACAATGATTTACAGCAACCACTATTGGTTTACCACTATTGGTGTCTTGCAATTGATCTTTGGTGACACAGAATGGATACATATTATATCATAAATGCCTTACATTGAGTCGCTAAAACTCCTATTTTTAGTAGTTTGTTTGTTTATTTGTTTATTTGTTGTTTAATGCTGCCCTCAGCAATATTCCAGCTATATGACGGCGGTTTGTAAATAATTGAGTCTAGACCAGATAATCCAGTGATTGGATCATGAGCATCGTTCCACGCAATTGGGATATGATGACATGCATCAACCATTAGTCACCTCTTATGACAAGCATAGTTGCCTTTTACGGCAAACGTTGGTTGCTGAAGACCTTTTCTTCAAAGGATCTTAAAAAGGTCTTGTAGTAGTTTGACTGTTATATGTCAACATAACATTCAAAATGGCTAGATCGTCTCAATGGTGATTGGTCAAACTGTTCCATACATATTGTTACTATCATTTTAAGTAATAGTCAAAGCTACAGCTAAAATATCACAAAATTGGAACATTATTCCTGATAGATAATAGTTTCAGATACAGTTTCTTTCGATCATTGCATCAAAAATCCTTTCAGCTTATATCATTGGGTATGTTTTAACTGAATCACTGGTAGATCCTGGATCTGACTGTTATTTCCGGTTCAGTTGACGAAAAAAAAGACATGGTAATCTACATCTCAGCATAGAAAACAATGCCTAGCAGAAAATGAAAGTTAATTGATAAATGGTAGTTTACCCTAATCTAGATTACAGTCAGTGTATATACCACAAACTGGATATCTCATAAGTATCATAGCTACATTCAAGAAGCAAGAAAGTTGTATCACGTGATCAGAGTAATCTGGACTACGACAACTAGACTGTCAGGAAACTAAGCAATGCTTTTTGCTGTTTCTTTAACATGACAACAACAGACTTTTGATTTGATTTGAACCTGCCAGCCAATCACTGTTCAAAGTTGTGCGCGCCATCTACCTGAGATCTATTTTAAACAATTGGGAATTCCAAATCTCTATTCACTTTCATCTGTAAACTTTGATTTGTTTCTTACATTTGTGTGATGTGCTGATATTAGCTGACAAAAAGCATTGCTTGCAAAACGGACATGCAAAATATTTTCTGCATGTTTTGTCGATTTTTATTCATGAAACACGCATGTTTGTGCGTTAATGTGAACACTGACACACAAACTGATTTGTAAGCAAACTGATACATATGAAGACTGATATGTAAACAAACTGATATGTACACTTGTTGATATATGCCTGTTCTGGTGTGTACTATAATACTGACTGATGTGTGTGCAGTGTGACCCGTAACTACCTGGACTGGCTGACCAACATGCCGTGGGGGAAGCACACTGCTGAAAACATGGACCTGGACAAGGCCAACATTGTCCTGGAGGAGGACCACTACGGCATGGAGGACGTCAAGAAACGCATCCTGGTCAGTAGCATCCTGTTAAACCTTGCCCTTTACACATGGAGTCAGCACCACCCTGTTAAACCTTGCCCTTTACACATGGAGTCAGCACCACCCTGTTAAACCTTGCCCTTTACACATGGAGTCAGTAGCACCCTGTTAAACCTTGCCTTTACATATGGAGTCAGTAGCACCCTGTTAAACCTTGCCCTTAACACATGGAGTCAGTAGCGCCCTGTTAAACCTTGCCTTTTAATAATGCAGTCAGTAGAGCCCTGTTACACCTTGTTTACACATGGAGTCAGTCGTGCCCTGTTGAACTTTGCCCTTAACACATGAAGTCGGTAGCGCTCTGTTAAACCTTGCCCTTAACACATGGAGTCAGTAGCACCCTGTTAAACCTTGCCCTTTACACATGGAGTCAGTAGCATCCTGTTAAACCTTGCCCTTTACACATGGAGTCAGCACCACCCTGTTAAACCTTGCCCTTAACACATGGAGTCAGTAGCACCCTGTTAAACCTTGCCCTTTACACATGGAGTCAGTAGCGCCCTGTTAAACCTTACCCTTTACACATGGAGTCAGTAGCACCCTGTTAAACCTTGCCCCTTACACATGGAGTCAGTAGCACCCTGTTAAACTACCCTTTACACATGGAGTCAGTAGCATCCTGTTAAACCTTACCCTTTACACATGGAGTCAGTAGCACCCTGTTAAACCTTGCCCCTTACACATGGAGTCAGTAGCACCCTGTTAAACTACCCTTTACACATGGAGTCAGTAGCGCCCTGTTAAACCTTACCCTTTACACATGGAGTCAGTAGCACCCTGTTAAACCTTGCCCTTAACACATGGAGTCAGTAGCACCCTGTTAAACCTTGCCCTTAACACATGGAGTCAGCACCGCCCTGTTAAACCTTGCCCTTAACACATGGAGTCAGCACCGCCCTGTTAAACCTTGCCCTTAACACATGGAGTCAGTAGCGCCCTGTTAAACCTTACCCTTTACACATGGAGTCAGTAGCACCCTGTTAAACCTTGCCCTTTACACATGGAGTCAGTAGCATCCTGTTAAACCTTGCCCTTAACACATGGAGTCAGTAGCGCCCTGTTGAACTTTGCCCTTAACACATGGAGTCAGTAGCTCCCTGTTAAACCTTGTTTACACATGGAGTTAGTCAGGCCCTGTTAAACCTTGCCCTTAAGGAGACGCATCCTGCTCTGAAGCTCCCTGTTTTTAAACCTTGCCCTTGAACATGGACGAAAAAAAATATTGGTGACATGACATAATTACAATGACATCTAAAAATGAATCAATTTCATATGCATACAAAAACATAGACTCTGCTCCAAATATCTGAGTCAGAAGGACTGATATTGAATAGCACTGAGCATGCTGAAGCATAGATCATACACTTTCATATCTCAACATTGTCAATGCTGTTTGCTGTGCAGGAATTCATCGCTGTGAGTCAGCTGAAGGGCTCTGTCCAGGGCAAGATCCTCTGCTTCTATGGGCCACCCGGTGTAGGCAAGACCAGCATAGCCAAGTCTATTGCCAGGGCCCTCAACAGAGAGGTAGGTGCCCGACATACATGGGATACTGCTCACAACTGTAGTTTTACCTTATCCTGACTCATACTTATTGCTTATCTCATCTCATTTACGAAAGGTAGTGGAAACTTCCTGAACAGTGTTCCCAGAGAACAGAAAAACAGCTTATCTGAATGCACCCCTAGGCTGCGCATGCGTATCGAAAGCATGTGACCAAGCAGGTAGGCTTGTCACTCTCTCATTTTTGTGCCAAATGAGTAGCTGGACAATTTTTTCCTGAGCTCGTAATCCAAGTCGTCTGTTCAACATATCCGTTTTTCATAAAAACAATTTGCTTGGATTACATTCTTCTAACATCTATAAATCATATCTAATGATTACTTTTAGTAGACATAGAGAAGAACAATTGCACAATACCTCTTTGTCATGCAAAGCAAGGAGTTAGACCAGAAGAGACAAAAAGCATCACAATCTGCATCATCTACTTCAGACACGACAACCATGAAGAGAAAGAAGTGGGAGGTAACACCTACATCTTCTTCACAGGAAGGCTTACCAGCTGATAGTATTGTAGAGATCCAAGTTTTACCCCTTCATCACAGAGTAAGACAGTCATGCCTACATTAAAGTCTTCCGAGGGCAGCAGAGACATTGACACTCTCAGTAAGAGCTGTTCTAAGTCGAAGAAGATATCTCCTGCTGTTATTGTTGATCATGCACAGTGTATGTGTTCCCACCACCAGCAGTGATAAACCTGATCTTACAGCTGATCATACATAGTGTATGTGTTCCCACCGCCAGCAGTGATAAACCTGATCTTACAGCTGATCATACATAGTGTATGTGTTCCCACCACCAGCGGTGATATACCTGATCTTACAGCTGATCATGCATAGTGTATGTGTTCCCACCACCAGCAGTGATAATCCTGATCTTACAGCTGATCATG
This sequence comes from Haliotis cracherodii, assembly GCF_022045235.1. Classification (NCBI taxonomy): domain Eukaryota; kingdom Metazoa; phylum Mollusca; class Gastropoda; order Lepetellida; family Haliotidae; genus Haliotis; species Haliotis cracherodii. The sequence continues at coordinate 57,754,170 of NW_027266264.1, forward strand.
CATAGTGTATGTGTTCCCACCACCAGCAGTGATAAACCTGATCTTACAGCTGATCATGCATAGTGTATGTGTTCCCACCACGAGCAGTGATAAACCTGATCTTACAGCTGATCATGTATAGTGTATGTGTTCCCACCACCAGCAGTGATAAACCTGATCTTACAGCTGATCATGCATAGTGTATGTGTTCCCACCACCAGCAGTGATAAACCTGATCTTACAGCTGATCATACATAGTGTATGTGTTCCCACCGCCAGCAGTGATAAACCTGATCTTACAGCTGATCATACATAGGGTATGTGTTCCCACCACCAGCAGTGAAAATCCTGATCTTACAGCTGATCATACACATGAAGAATGTTCCACTGCTTTTGGTCGCGCCTTGTTGGCCAGCAAGGACTTGGTTTCCAGGCCTCGTCACAGTAGCCAAGAAGACAACCCTGAAGCTCCCAAACTGACCAAATGGTCTTCATCCTAACATGAAGCAAGTTCATCCAAGCCCGAACCTCTATGAGCTTCATGCATGGAACATATTACAATCAACCTTACTAGAAGAGGTTGTTCAACCAGGGCAGCTGAGGAAGTCTCCTTAGCTCTTCACAGTTCTGCAAGGAATTTATAGGACCATAAGAGGAAGAAGTTTTTTGACCAGTTTGAGTCATCATAGGGACTTTCAGCAGCTGAAGCCACTTCCCCATAGGAAATGGAATCCTTCTTTACCTGAGATTCACAAGAAACCTTAATGGCTCAATGCTGGGCACATATTTAGCAGCTACCAGCAACCATTTGGCAAGCAGACAGACAATTCCACGTCCCACATCTCTCATCCATTCTTAGATCAGAAGGATATTGAAGATTTGTTGTTATGCCCAGTCAGAGCCTTATGCATATACCTACAAAGTTGAGAAGACTATTTATTCCTTTATCAAGGAGTACTTCAGCTGAAGTCTCTAGAACAGCCGCATACAAGGCAGCAGGGTTAGACCCACCTTCAGCATCCAACCAACACAAAGTCACAGTTATAGCTTCCACACTAGCTCTACATGGCAATTACTCCATCCCGATGATTATGGAAGGCTGTTTTGGGAGATCGGACTGTGTCTTTGCCACTCACTATCTTAGAGATTTTGCTACAAAGGATGATGCTGGAATTCATCAATTCGGACCATTAGCAGTCGCACAACTGACCATATCTTCTAGAAGATAGACCTTACTACACTCACCCACGTTCACGCAGACCTACTGACGTCAAGTTACTGTCCCGTAACCAATGACCCAGAGTCCATGTCCCCTGTTTTACTATGTAATTCAGAGCATGAATGACTGTGTCAAGAATATGACCTTCTCTTAACACTTTAGTCATTCAAAGTATGTATTTTTTTAAGGAAAAATATCATTTATACTTATCCTGACTCATTCCCTCAGCCCACCAGCCAACCCCTCTTCAACCTCATACATGTTTTAGCCGAAGGTGAGAGTTATTAGTTATTCATGAGACAAAGCATTGAAGAAATAGATGAAGACAAACAAATATTGATTCGACGTAATAAGCGCCTGGGGTGCTCTCAAAATTAGAAATACAGGGCTCTTATTAGAATATCATTTTGGTGAAAATAACAGAGCTGAAAGATAAATTTTGTGGTTTATGCTGACAGTCTGAAATGTTTATATACGACAGATATAATTTTCTAGAATTTGAATGCCCATAATTAAGGGTGCATATAACACACGAGTGTTATCATACGTGAATAAATAAGTCTTGTGTACATTGATCAATCGGAAGGGTTGCTAATTTGGATTGTTCACTAGCCAATATATTAGCAAATATCGCCATGGGCGCTTATTAGAGCGGGGCACTTATTACGTCGAATACGGTATGTATTTATTGAAACGTCTACAACACTGTATGCTCTGTTGATGTTCTTCACTGCATGGTATGCCAGATGGCGTTATATGGTATCAGCCACCAGGATACTACTGCTGCACTAGGGCGATAATGTTGTGATCATACCGCCAGATATTGGGGTCTTGGGAAGAAAACCAGTAAGATATGGACATACTGATTGAGTATTATCTACTCTTAATGACATGCTGATAGAGACTATCACTTATTTGAAGCTAAAATCTACATGAAGTAATGGCTACTTTTGAAATCACGAGTATATGTTTGACATAGATATCTTACCTTTGAAAGAGAGAAAATGATGAATGATGAGAAATTTGTAAATATTTTGCCTTCTGCCCCGTCTTAGATTATTAAAAGTAACTCTCAATATTACCGGTAATAAACTATGTATAGGATCCAGGGAATGTACAACAGTAGACATACTCACTGATGAAGCCAGATGGAGACTTCCTAATCTACACTTGATAGATTAAGTATGATGGAAGGATGTTCTCATGTCTTTTTGAACAGAGTGTCATAAGTTCATGCCTCAGCATGAACCTTAAATATTCATGATATATAATCAATATTGTTTCTGGTGTACCCGTGTACCCCTGAAGATCCGGGGTAGAATAGGTCTTCAGCATCCCATTCTTGCCGCAAAAGGCGACTATGCTTGTCATAACAGGTGACTATGCTTGTCGTAAGAGGCGACGAACGGGATCGGATGGTCAGGCTTGCTGACTTGGTTGATACATGTCATCATATCGCAATTGCGTAGGTCTGTTCTAATGATGTCAATCACTGGATTGTCTGGTCCAGACTAGATTATTTACAGACCACCGTCATATAGCTGGAATATTGCTGAGTGCGGCATTAAACAACAAACAAATAAATCGTTTCCGGTGATGAAAATGAGCTGAAGGCCTAGTGAGCTTATGTCATGGCTCGTTGTCTGTCTGGTCTTTTACCTTTTCACCAACCCCACTGAAACCTCAAGGCCCATGGAGCAGAAATGTTGTATACATGATCCAAGCTGCGGTGTCTCCAACAGATGCTCATTTCAGGCTTTCCTCCATTAAGCCGACACACCGAGATATAACTGGAATACTGTTTAAAGGGGATCACTCTAACAGCTGCTCTCAGAATTCTGATCCGATTTTAAACATGGTAGCAGTTGTGACCAGATTAAAATTGTCATTCTTGTCCATTACCCAGCTATTTATGCATGGATCATTATAACAGTTCTTATGCACAGGGGACCGCCTCCGTGGTCTAATGGTAGAGCGTCCGCCCGGAGAGGGGAAGGTCTGGGGTTTGATCCCCAGCTGCGTCATAGCAAAAGACGTTTAAAGATGGTACTTATTGTTACCCTGTCTGGCGCTCAGCATTAAGGGGCTAAAACAAGGACTAGTAGGCTCGGAGTCAGTATACTGTGTCTGAGGGTATTCATGTTAAACTGCAACATGGTCTCTCAGTGTGCTAGCACTATAAATGGGCATCAGTCCGGACTAGTACAAGCAGCCACATACACACATATACACGTACATGCACGTCACTATATAAGTGCAATAATCTTTGATGTGACGTTAAACCCCATTTCACCTCACCTCTTATGCACAGGTCTTTTGTGTGCATAATTTCATATTCCCCTGTTTTCCTTATGTTACTGTATTTTCATTATCGCCTAAGAAAATGGCAGACAATATCGAGTTCAAACTTTGTATGAATGAGCCCAGCTGTGGTGTCTTTAAATACTGATCACTGAATTCCAGACCGATTATAAACATGGCCGCCATTATTTCTTCATAGTTCAAATGAGCTTGAGAACCTTGTTGCTTTATTATATATGCTGAAATACTGGTTTAAAAGATTGATGCCAAACTGATGTAACGGACTGGCAGAATCTGTTTGTCCTCGTGACTGTTGGTTTTATAAAAACATTTTACAGAGTTTGGTAATTGTGAGTTACATCGGTATACAATCTGTTTGCAGTATTTCCGATTCAGCGTAGGCGGCATGACCGATGTAGCTGAGATCAAAGGTCACAGGTAAGCAAAAAAATTTTAATACTCACAGAAAACATACAACAACATAATTTGATGTGTTTGGAATTGGTAAAGTGTAGAGATTACGTTATAGCTGTAAGACATTTAGAAACCAGGTGAAAGTGTATTCACATCAGAATTATAGAATACTGCAGTGTTCGCCAGATCGTGTTGCCGAGAGCAAGGCACTTCCTATCGTGAGATGAAAAGTGCGTTACTGGTCATGTGACCTGAAGCACCGGGTGACCACAACTTGTGGATAGAATGTATGCCTGGAGAGCTGAAGGGCAAATGTGGTACTTGTTGTTACCCTGCCTGGAGCTCGGAAGGGATATATAACAAGCACTGTTCAGCTCAAACTCAGTATACTGTGTCTGAGTGGAGTATCCATAATAAACTGCAGCTTGGTATATCTGTGAGCTATCATTGTTTAAGCACATGTCACCTCACCATTTAAAGCGCTGGACCCGTGAAGATCCGGGGTAGAATAGGTCTTCAGCAACCCATGCTTGCCGTAAAAGGCGACTATGCTTGTCGTAAGAGGCGACTAACAGGATCGGGTGGTCAGGCTCGCTGACTTGGTTGATGCATGTCATCAATCCCAATTGCTTGGATTGATGCTCATGATATCAATCACTGGATTGTCTGGTCCAGATTCGATTATTTACAAACCGCAGTCATATAGCTGTAATATTGTTGAGTGCGGCGTTAAACAACAAACCAACCAACCAACTTAAAGCGCTGTGTGCTTGATGTATTGGTTCTACACTGCCTCAACAGATAGGATGTTCTGACATTAAAGTATGATACGTGTTTCTGCAGGGTTGTGTGTTACATGTCTGACAGTCTATAAGTCAGTAGTGTTGGTGCAATTGTCAGTGGATGTTATTTTCTCTCCAGGCGGACGTACGTAGGCGCCATGCCAGGGAAAGTTATTCAGTGCCTTAAAAAAACCAAAGCAGAAAATCCTCTTGTTCTTATTGATGAGGTAAGGTACAGCATGCTACAGAGGCACATATGAAGCAAACTTTCAAAGATGGGTGATCCACAGGGTCATGCTGGTCCAGTAGATGAATACATGCAAACATAAGTCATTTTAAACTCTCATGGGATCAGTAATTTAAAATCTTTTGTGAGTCCGGAAAGACAGGACTTTCTTAAAACTAGTAGGAAATAGGAAACAGTTTTGCCCTTATTTTGTTGACAGTTCAGCAAGACTGACAATTGTGCAGTATCTGTGTGAAAATAACTGCAGTTGTATTTTCTCTAGGACCATATATAGATTTCTCTGTGGCCTGATCTGATTTGCATAATGTAAAACATTGAATAGGATTCATAATCTTTCACTGTGAAATTGTTCAAAGATAGTCCACTGTTTTCAGTGTTAGCCTTAACACTGTCGCATGTGGCCTCTGGGACCCCGTCCTGTGTAATTAGTGTAACCATTACATGGTTACATTGAGATACATATTATAATTTGAGTTAGGAGAAAAACAATCATATTTGAATGGCTTAAACCAGTTTTGCTTGGGATGCCAATAATAAATTTGCCATGTTGCCTGTTATCAGCAGCTGTCTTAAATATTCAAATCTTTCTTGTACAGGTGGACAAAATCGGGAAGGGTTACCAAGGTGACCCATCGTCAGCTCTCCTGGAGTTGTTGGACCCGGAACAAAATGCCAACTTTCTGGACCACTACCTGGACGTTGCCATGGACTTGTCAAAGGTTGGCCATGTTTCCAGATATTGATTTATAACACTAGAAAGCATGTGACACTGCATGTCAAAAGTCATTCATTTTCTCCTCAGAGATTCAAGGGCGGAATAGATTCCCACTACTGCATGCTTGCTGTAAGAGACAGCTTAAGAGATGGGGAGGGTTGCAATGGTGACCTGGCTGATTATGTAGCATTACTGACAGTTGATGTGGATCGTTCGCCATGTAATATAGCACAAGTTTGCCTGGCCCAGATTCGATTATTACAGGCTTCTGCACTCCTGTGGAGTTTCTGGGTTGGAAGTGTTCTTTGTCCTGATCTCTTTATCCTCTCGGCATATAATGTGGGGGGGGGATGTAGTCAGATCTGATCTGTCCTGTCCGTCCATTCGTATTTCATTTCCGGAGCATAACTTGAAAACCGTGACAGATTTTAAAGCCAAACTTGGTATTAACAAGGGACTGAAGTGGTTACTTTTGCTATTAGGAATTTTAAAAATTATATTTGTCCCTGTTTCCACAGAAATAAGTTAGACTCAGCTGTTAAAAAACACAAAACTTGGTACATATATTAATCAGGGGTTGAAGTGGTGTCTTCTGCTATTTTTAGAATTTTAAATTTTCCATTTCAATGGCAACAAGTTTGGCTTTGACTCTGTTCATAGTGGTGTGTTTGTCCGGACCATATCTGTTAAAACTAAAAGGTATTCTTTCATGACACTTTGCACACACAAAGACCAGGGTTTTTTAGAATATGTACCTGACATAGAAATACAAAGTTCCGAATTTTAATTCCGTGGTATTGTTTTGATAGCTCAAAAACTACTCTTGTAAACAGACAGATAAGATAGAAATTCTCTCAGTTGGACGTACTGTAACAGTCAGATAATTTGTTCTTTCAAATTTTGTGGGGACTGGGGGGATTTGTCGTCTTCTGATGACTCTTGTTTCAGATTGCTGAGAACAATTTCATGACAAATTGAAAGAAACAACAGGATGCACATTTCAAAACCCTGTGGGTATCATGTGTTAGAGTAGATTCCCACTAAGTTATGCTGGTCGTTAGAGGTGACCAAAGGGATCAAATGGTCAGCTTGGTGACTTGGTTGATTGTGTGTCATCATTCCCCAATGGTGTGGATCATTGCTCACAATATCAATCACTGGCTTTTCTGGTCCAGATTTGATTATTAACAGACTGTCGTCATAAAGCTGTAATATTGCTGAGTGTGGCGTTAAACAACAAACTACATGTACTACATGCTATGTGTACTACATCTGGAATATTGACTACATGTATATGTAAAACACCACTCACTCAAGATAGGTAGGTTGTATACTGGTGATTCATCAAATGTGTCAAGTCAACCTGATAAATATTTATTTACTTGATCCTATTTTCCATGAAATGTCTTTTTCTTATTGAAATTGGACCCGTGAAGATCAGGGGAAGAACAGGTCTTTAGCAACCCATGCTTTCCGTAAAAGGTGACTGAGCTTCACTAACTTGTCGACTGAGGCTCACTGACTTGGTTAATGCATGTCCGTGAATCCCAATTGCGTAGATCGTTGCTCATGATGTCAATCACTGGATTGTCTGGTCCAGAGTCGATTGTTTACAGACCACTGTCATAAAGCGGGAATATTACTGAGTGCGGCGTTAAACAACAAACAAACAAAATCTTATTGAAGTTGATCTGCTGACATGTGCAGCAGTGTGGAATACAGATTGTTGTAGAATCATGGAATGATGTTCTCTGAGTAACGTGTGCACCCTTTGACCCTGTAGGTGTTGTTCATATGCACCGCTAACATCACCGACACCATTCCGGAACCACTGAGGGACAGGATGGAGATGATCGATGTGTCGGGATATGTGGCTGAGGAGAAACTGGCCATAGCTGAGGTAGGTAACATTCTTCAGACACAAAACACAAAGATTTCAACCTCTGTATTCTTTGCATAGTGAAACCCTTTTAATCAGGATGTCACTGTTCTCAGTGAAATTGTCAGGCTTAAACAATTTCCAGATTAACGATTCATTAGCATGTAGAAATGGCCCTTGAATTGTTTGTAATGTGTCTTTCGTGCATCTTCTCTTGTTCAGCATCTGTTGTCTGTCATAAGCGCTATTTATTGTCATTACTCAGCCATATTTTTGTGGGTGGGAGTGGGACTTAACATGTATATTTTTGTGATATTTTGAATTTTGCCATTGTCTGGAGTCACACTGAAAGCTGAAACTTCTTATGGCCATTACTACGCCGCTTCTGTTCAGTAGGAGTGGGGCTCAACTCAAATGTTTCGTTATTTAAGGATATTTCATATTTTGACCTTTATTTGACTTTTGAACTTTGACCATGTTCGAAATGTCTATCAAGATGCATCGCTTTGCACCATAAGCACCATGTCCTCAGAAACTTCTGGTCCATTGAAGCTGGCACTTCACAAGCTTGTTTCCACCCTGGAAACATGAAGAGGAAATGTATCAAGAATACTGAAGTTAAAATCCATATATCTTGTGTCTTTGTTAGCCTCCAACTTCTAATGGTGACCAAGACCTGTATCATGGTGGTTATTTGTGAAGTCTGTTTCTTAGTTTTTACTTAAAAAGTCCACTCCATGGCTGAGTGGAAAGAGCATCTGCCCAGCCGTGCCATACCAAGAGACTTTTAACGCAAGGCATTAAGGAAATAAAACAAAGACTAGTCGGCTCAGAGTATGTATACTGTGAATGGGGTATCCATGTTAACCTGCGGCATTGTTTCTCAGTTGACTTGCGCTGTAAAACCAGCATTGGTATGGACTGGTACAAGTAGCCACACACACGCACACACTGGCATGCATGTCACTATGTATAAGTACAAAGTTCTGTAAAACTGCAAACTCAGCTTGTGTATGATATGTGTATTTGTTTTATAGAAATACCTGATTCCACAAGCCCAGGACCACTCTGGGGTTCACAAGGACAACATTGAAATCAGCGATGATGCCATCACAACACTGATCAAGTCCTACTGCAGGGAGAGCGGAGTGCGCAACCTCCAGAAACACATAGAGAAGGTGGGCTTTTTCCATACTAAAATGTTTAGAAGGTTTTTGCTAAACAATTTGCTAAGGTTGGCCAAAATAAAAATAATATTTTTACATTATATTTGGCATAAAGTTGTGTGGAGAGCGGAGTGCGCAGCCTCCAGAAACACATAGAGAAACTTTTCACGAAAAATAAATGTTGACCATGGTAATACTGTTTAAAGTGCAGGATGTGTAATACTTTATGGTGACATGTATCAGGGCTCTATTTTGGTATATAAAACATTCACCAGTGCAACCTAATATCAATAAACAACCTAATATTTATGTCTACATGCACACAAAAAAAGATTAATATGCGTCTGACTACGACTTAATTGTTCTCACAACATCAAAATTGAACACAGTACCTGTAAGCTTTATTTACCATTATATATCACTTATCCTGGTGTTGTGTGTACTTTGTCATACTTTTGGGGGCATGATGTCATCAAACTGTGGACACTTAAAGATTATGTGCAGCAATACGTCATTAATTTACTGACAGGGTCACTGGCAGAAGACATGCCTGTTTCAACTTTGATAAATTTATGGGACCATGCTGCAACTAGGTTTTCATGTCAACATGCACCTGGTGCAATTTCCTTAAATCGAGCCCTGTGTCATCTTCCGGAGGCAAGAGAGTTAACTGACTTTAAAAGTCCAGTTTCCACCCTTTCCAAACTGGGTCTTACATCGCAAAGTGCATCAAATCACACAAGCACCTTGATTAAAAACATGAAAAGGTGTGGAAAATATCTGTTGACAACAAGTTGGCAGTGCACATGCTTTGCAAATCCTGCAATCGACCGAAATCAAAATCTGCACGACAGTTTACGAACCGGATTTCGATTTCGTTGCGCGGTTTTGATTGGACTATGCATAAACTGGTTAGTCCAGCCAAAATGTAACTCCATAATACCAGCCTAGTTCGGCAAGGGTGGAAACTGGACTTTTATACTCAGTTAACTCTCTTGCCTCGGGAAGATGGGCCTGTGTGTACATGTCTATTTGCTTCAGAGAAGGTGATATATGAGGCAGCAATACATATGGGCACTAGTCCTATTGTCCTTCCCAAACTGCCCAATAGTTAAGGTATTATAAGGACGAGCTGAAATTTGCCAAAATTAAGGGTTTTGCTAAATGTTATCATTATAAGGACCTAGTGGAGTAAAGCTGTTAGTTTCGATCAGTGACAGGCTTATCCATGTTACTTGTTAAGAGGCCTATATTTTGCTGTTTTACTGTTATACACTGGTGTACATGTCAAAGACGTATTTATGGGCTGCTGTGATTTGGGTTGAATATTGCTGACTAAGCTGACTGTCAAAAACAAATTCTGACACTCCCTGCCTGGAAGTGCATGTCAACCTCAGAAGATAGGAGGTGACCGTAAGACTACATACCTGTACTTCAGCAAATCTTCTGAAGCTGCCACTTGTTGTGAGGCCACAGATCTACTTTAGCTCGGATATAATATGGAGCTTCTGTTTCATTCAGATCTATCGCAAGGCCGCGTACAAGATGGTGAGGGAGAAAATTGATACCATTCGTGTAGATCTGGACAACCTACACGACTACGTGGGCAAACCGATCTTCACCACCGACCGCATGTACGAGGACACCCCCCCAGGCGTGGTGATGGGCCTTGCCTGGACTTCCATGGGTATGTGGGAGAAGCAGACTGTGTTATATCTTTGTAAAGTAAAAACTGCTTTCAACATGACAGAAATGTGATGGAGCATTGTTCACAATTGACAATGAATGGTCCATTTCACAAGCCTAATGTCAAAGATGAAAGTTTTAGGGTGTCTCAAGGTTACTATGATATAGCAGAAAAATTGACCCCATAATTACCTATTGTGATGCCCTTTCTAAACCTTCTTATCATTGATGGGGCCTCGGCAGCTTTGGTGTATTTCAGTGTTCAAACTGTATGTAAGAATTATTGCTGGGAGATATTTAGGATATTTTGAAGATTCTTTTTTCATCTCAACTTTGCTGTGTCACAGAATCTATGTGCTTGTGAGTCCCATCTCACAACCTCCAGGATGGCACATAATACACAAGAGAGTATGGTTTCCAAACATCAGTATCCCGGAATGAGGGGTGCTTACCAGAATAGACCGATCCACAAACATCAATTAAACTCCAGACAGCCAATCAGAGAATACATATTTCTTGTGTGGCCTTGAGCGGCATTCAGCATCTTCCTGAGGCAAGGGAGTTAACTGGTTATAAAAATTACTGTTTCCACTGCACTTTTATAGTGAGTTAATTCCCTTGCCTTGGAAAGAAGCCTTTTGGTGAACAAAGCAATTATCCTTCATATTATTTACAAAATTTACGTATCAGAGGGTGTCAAAAATGTTGGAACCACGTATCACTAAGTAATGACAAACTGTGTCCCTTGATTTTAACAGCCATTAAATATTTAATGGATGATTTTGAAGGATAAAATGAACTGATTATTATCCCAAGTATTACCATCTTTATGTTTTGTTTTATGCATTAACTGATGGAATTAATCTGCCTATGTGAAGTATAGTATTTAGCAAGTTCATAATGTAAGTAAAGTATGGACTTTATTGAACATAATATATATGGAACATTACACCTGGTGATTCTCTTATCTGTCATTCTGTTTTTGATCAATTACTAATGGAATTTACCTGCCAGTGTCAACTTTAGTACAGAGCAAGGTCATTAAGTATTTACATCATGGACTGCCAATGTGCCTTGAGATACATATGATATATAGTTATTATATTTTGTTAATCCCTGATATGTCATGCACTTATTATATGAGTAACATTATCAAACAGGCAGGATATCTCATTATAATCGCTACTGCTAAAAAAAAATGTAGTGGCACTGAGGTGTTAGATCTGACTTCAATAACGGCATGGATCTTTGCCCACACTATCGATCACTGGATTGCCTGTTCCAGACTCAATTATTAACAGGTTGTCATCATGTAGCTTGAATATTGCTGAGTCAACAAACAGACAAACACAGCAATCAAAAACACCATTTGAATTATTGTCCAGAGGTTGAAACCGAGTGAGGATTCAGGAGTAGAATATCATCCTAGCACCCAAGCCTGGCTACTGAGGACCAGGGACCGTTGCACAAAGTGATCTTAGTTCTAAGGTGAACATAACTCCCATACCTGAACATGGACTTACGTCAGTCGTAGCGCTAAGGTTGTTTTGTACAACGGCACCCAGGTGATTGTTGTTCATCATTGCTATTGAGCAGAGATCATTGCACATGCTGTCAGTCACTGGTTTGTGTGGCTCATGTTATTTACAGGTGATATATTCACTCACTCACTCACTCGATCTTCCCTAATGGGGGAATACATGCTTTTGCCATCTGTTCAGGCGGGTCCACGCTGTACATCGAGACGGTCAACAAGAAACCCATCTTGCCGGACTCGACTGATGCCGGTTCCCTGGAGGTGACCGGTCACCTGGGTACCGTCATGAAGGAAAGTGTTAACTTGGCGTACACCTATGCCAAGTCCTACCTGACAGAACACCAGCCTGATAACTCCTTCCTGCAGAAGGCTCATGTGCATCTGCATGTGCCTGAGGTATGCATAGTGGAAGTACTTAGATCCTGTCACACACACTAGCTGCCGTCCAACAGTCCTATCTCACAACAACGAGCACTGCATGCATTAACTAGATCCTGTCACACACACTAGCTGCCGTCCAACAGTCCTATCTCACAACAACGAGCACTGCATGCATTAACTAGATCCTGTCACACACACTAGCTGCCGTCCAACAGTCCTATCTCACAACAACGAGCACTGCATGCATTAACTAGATCCTGTCACACACACTAGCTGCCGTCCAACAGTCCTATCTCACAACAACGAGCACTGCATGCATTAACTAGATCCTGTCACACACACTAGCTGCCGTCCAACAGTCCTATCTCACAACAACGAGCACTGCATGCATTAACTAGATCCTGTCACACACACTAGCTGCCATCCAACAGTCCCATCTCACAACCTCCAGCACTGCATGCATTATCTAGATCCTGTCACACACACTAGCTGCCATCCAACAGTCCCATCTTACAACCTCCAGCACTGCATGCATTAACTAGATCCTGTCACACACACTAGCTGCCATCCAACAGTCCCATCTCACAACCGCCATCACTGCATGCCTTAACTAGATCCTGTCACACACACTAGCTGCCATCCAACAGTCCCATCTCACAACCTCCATCACTGCATGCATTATCTTGCTCCTGTCACACACACTAGCTGCCATCCAACAGTCCCATCTCACAACCTCCATCACTGCATGCATTATCTTGCTCCTGTCACACACACTAGCTGCCATCCAACAGTCCCATCTCACAACCTCCATCACTGCATGCATTATCTTGCTCCTGTCACACACACTAGCTGCCATCCAACAGTCCCATCTCACAACCTCCAGCACTGCATGCATTAACTAGATCCTGTCACACACACTAGCTGCCGTCCAACAGTCCCATCTGACAACCTCCAGCACTGCATGCATTAACTAGATCCTGTCACACACACTAGCTGCCATCCAACAGTCCCATCTCACAACCTCCAGCCCTGTATGTATTATCTTGCTCCTGTCACAATAGTAGATTAGCATGTTTCAGATGCTTTTGAATTCAAATACCGTGGTAATGAGGATTGTGAAAATGTTATGATGTTTGAACACAGGGCAATATTGCCGAAAAGCAAGTAAGAGGTGAAGTCAATAGCTATCTGATTGGAGAGCCCCTTCTTGCTTGATCCCATACAGATGTCATAGCCTTTATGTCCACATGGTCATAAGAAAACTTACTTACATAAGTATCGTCAATGGAAAGAAATGTTTGTTACTCATAACGATACAGTCAGTGAAAAGAAATGATAACCATTCAGCTAAAAAAAATGCACAAGAAAAGTCTATAATATCCTACACTCCTTATATTTGCCGTGACTCTCTGTTGCCAGGGAGCGACGCCGAAGGATGGTCCAAGTGCTGGCTGCACCATCACCACGGCGATGCTATCACTGGCGCTCGGCCGCCCTGTTCGCCAAAACATGGCCATGACGGGGGAGGTGTCTCTCACAGGGAAGGTTCTGCCGGTCGGGGGAATCAAGGAGAAGACAATTGCGGTAGGTTTTCATTTAGTTCTGCCCCTGTGAAGATCTGGGTTAGAATAGGCCTTCAGAAGCTGTTCTTAGAGGCAAGGTAACCAGATCAGGTGGTCCGACTCGCTGACTTGGTTGATGCTTGTCATCGTATCCCAATCGTGCCAACCAATGCTCATGACGACGTCTTTTCACATTGATAACTTGGGATCTTTAGTGGGGAGCATAGCTGCCCCAGTCATCTAAGGTATCGCAATTCACTGTGCAGAGTTGCGTCCCTTTGAATGCAGAACTCTATTATCATTGATGTGGATCCCAGATTCGCCCTGATTATGTTTCTAGGTTTGTCAGCACCATAACTTGCTTCTGGGTTTAACCAAAGTGGTAAACATCTGAGACTTGCATCTCCTTCCTTCCACATTTACCTGACATGCTATGGTATAATGTGCCGAAGGTTGTTGCAATTTGATGATGGCTTATGAATTTGATCATGTAATCAGCTTTTCAGCCCAAGTGGGCAATCAGCTGTGACAGTGGTAGCTATTTGTCTGTCTAGATCTATTTAACAAAGACAAGATCCGTGTAGAGACTTGGTCCTCAGCAACCAACTTGACCAATGTGCAGATATCAATCAATAGTTGGTTGGTTGGTTGGTTTGTTGTTTAACACCGCACTCAGCAATATTCAAGCTATATGACGGCGGTCTGTAAAATAATCGAGTCTAGACAAGACAATCCAGTGATTGATAACATGAGCATCGATCCACGCAATTGGGATTAATGGCATGCATCAACCAAGTCAGCGAGCCTGACCACCCAATCCTGTTAGTAGGCTTTTACGACAAGCATAGTCACCTTTTACAGCAAGCATGGGTTGCTGAAGATTCAATTTTGAGCCGGAGAATGGAAGGTCGGTAGTTTGATCCCCGTCCCCATCATATCTAAAGAAGCGGTTACCCTGCCTGGGATTTGGCAGTAAGGGGCTAAAACAAGGAGAGGTCACCTTGGAATCAGTATACTGTGTCTGAGTGGAGTATTCATGTTAAAAATGCAGCATGGTATATCAGCGTTACCCAGGACGAGTACAAGCACTCACACATCGCTCTACAAATGCAGTCAAACCACATTTCATGTCACCTCACCTTTAAAAATAAATACATTTGACTTGAGTCATAGTTTGCATTGACATATGACAGGAGTCAACTGTCTTTTGTTTTGCCGGGAGAAAATATGACACAGAGTGTTGCAATGTGCCCAACTGTTTGTGGATGAGCAGGTTTCAGATGTTAAACTTTCCATTCATGAAATGCTCAATAACACCCTGAAAACATCTAATGGTTGCCGGCTTTGTGAAACACAAAATGTTATCTGTAATTTTCCATAAAACTATTTTTACACATACTCAAACAGCTGTTTGAAATGATTCTTGGATGATGTCATACGTCCCCAGGACAAATGACTGCCTGATTTAATGTTGCAAAAAGTCAACAAAATCAAAGTTTGGCAAACATTAATAAAAAAACAGTGCATGATGGCTTCGATATTCTTGATACCCTGAAGAATACAATGTTTTTGAAATTTTGAATGAGATACTTACAGGTTACACACAACCAAATGTTTTCCCATAGACTTCTATAGTAACGTTATGTCTTTTTAAAAAATAACTAGGCATTCAACAGCCATTACATTTACATATATGCACAGTCTGGCCTTAAAGCTGCAATAAAAACACAAATTTTGGCTAGGTTAGTCAGCTCCTTTTCCGAGTACAGGAAGCTGAACACACCAACCCCAGTTCCGCACCAAATGTCGCCTACTTGAAAATATCTGTGCTCACATAAAGCACAAGTCATCTTGTTAAAAAAGTCAGCACCAAATATTGAAAAATATGGGCAGTTTTAATTGCTGGATGGATGTACATTTAAAAGACATAAAAATCTTACACAATATCATCCAATCACAGCCTGCAGATGTCTCTTGATCTGCACTGAAGGCTCCCTACGAAAACCGCACTGTCACAACCAGTTCTGATTTGGTGTAGTAGAACCTGTAGACACAACTGTCTAAAACTGCACTTGTCAAATTTGTGATGTATTTATTGTAAATATATGTAGCTTCTTAGAAACAAATGGAAATTGGCTCAAGTTCAATACTTTTTCCTATCTGACAGGTCTATATGACACCAGTATACACACATCTGATGCACCAAAAGAGCTGTGAGGGTTAAATTATTTAGATTTTGTCAACTCATTACAAAATACACTTCTGTATTAATAAAGAATTTTCTATGACAGTACACAGGCCTTTATTGTTTATTCTTGTTTCACACAAGGAGGGTCTCACAGGTCAATTCCATGGTTGCCAGACGTGGCTTCGAACATATCACCCCAAAAGTATCTTTTCGACCCCGTATGATAGACAATACTGGGAAATTCAAAACAAATTAGGCATTTAATTTTAAATTTATTAATGGTGAGTTGTTTGCTGATCTGTGCTGATGACAACTGAGGATAGCAAAGTCTGATACATATCATGGAATTTGGTTGTGACACTAATGAGCTTAAGTCATAAAAGAGGCTGGACTCAGTGAGCTTGCTGGAACTGGTACCCCTGCATTGTTTACATAGGCCAATATATAAATGACAGGTCCATATTTGGTATTTTAACTATGGGAGGGCAAGAACCAATGTTGATGCTTTCATTCCAAAGAAAAATTCATAGTGTCAGCATCTTGGACCAACTTTGGAAACATGGGGAGATATCGAAAGAAAGTGAAAACATCTTTTAATGCGGGACATAAAGCTTGGAATTCAGGCAAAAAATTCACCAGTGAAAAGCAAAGCAACTTTAAAGTGCCAAAAACTGTCAGGTTGACAACTGAGCTCAATAAGAAAGTGTGCAGTGTAGGGGTGGCTGGTGTCCAGCAAGTTCAAACACTGACAAGTGAACCGTACCGTCTGTTAAGGCCAAGAAAGGAAAACACCCCTGAGGAGGATAAGAGTTCCCTGAAAACAAAAAGTGAAAGGTAATAACACTTTAATCTATTTATTCCTTTGGTCCAGACTTTGAAATACTTGCAGGGAATACAAAATGCTCACTGTTAAATGATATAGGTGGATAAACTTACCAAGTTTAAGTATTTGTCCTTTAATGAGTCCACTTCATAAACGATTAATATTATGGACAGTTTTCAGTTATTAGAAACAGCAAGGGGTCAAATTCTCATACATATATGAGTGGTTTGTTCAATACCATGTAAAAAACAGTGTTGTTACACCCTAATTAAGGGCTTGAGGGGGATAGAAATAGAACATGCATTTGATCTGCCAGGGGAGATAATTCAGAAATGTCGAACACTACTACATACTTAAAAGGCTTATTTAGAAGTTTCCAAAGTAGTCAATGGGTTTTTTTTTAATCTGCAGGGCTACTGCTGATGTTTACCACTTGTTGCATGTTGGAGAGACTGACAAGTTGTACAATGAGGCATTCCGCCAGCACGCCAAGACTTCGCCCATGTGTAAGGGGGACATTGTCATGGACATAGACAATGAACAGCAGTGGGGACTTAACTGGATAGAGAGAATTAAATGCACTGACTGTACATACCTGTCAGAGTACCATAAACTGTACAAGGAGGTAGAGGGTAGTGGAATGAGAAGGGGACGTCGATCTTCCACTGCCAATACTGGACTTCAGATAGGCCTCTCAAAATGTCCCATTGGAAGTGAGAGTTTCCGTGTCCTGTGCATGAGTGCCGATATACCTCCACCATCCCATTCAGGGATGCAGAAAGCTGCAAACAGAGTTTGTGATAACATAACATCTCAGAATACAAAGGACATGAGAGCCAGGAGGGCGGAAATAAGGGAAATAAATAAATACAGGGGAACAAATTTAAATAACATAAGTTTATCAACTGATGCAATGTACAACAATCCACTTTGTTCAGGTGTTGGGAAAACCCCTTTTCAGCCAGCCACTCAAGTAACCTATGTGGCCACTGAGAATCAAACTAGTGACCATCAAATTTTGGCTTTAACCACAAAATCAAAGCTTTGTTCAAAGCACAGTTTAGTTGACAACATTTCTTGTGTAAACAACCCAGACTGCACATCTGATTTGCACATGTCAGAATCAATTGGTAATGAAAAACAGTTAGCTGCAGAGTGTTTCAGGGACTTAAAGAAAGACCAAATTGAGGTAGAATTTTTGACAACAGATGCTGACAGTGCAGCTCACACAGCTCTCACTGAAATGTATGAAGCAGGTGAAATGGATGTTTCCCCACAAACTTTTCTCGATACACGGCATCTCTCGGCCAGCCATAGAAAGTTTATTAAAAATTCTAAATTTGTTGTGGATATGATGCCTGCTAGAACCAAAAAAGACAAACAAAATTTGGCAAATACATTTTCTTTAGACTGTGCATCCAGATGTGCAGCTGAGTTCTCAGCTGCTTACTCAAGTCATGCAGGTGACCTGCCAAAGTTGAAGAAATCTCTTTCATATACATCTGATGCTATTGCAAACTGTTACATGGGTGATCACAGAAAATGTAGAAGGCAATCATTTGTTTGCAAGGGGGAGAAGCAAAATTGGCTATTGCAAAGTAAATATTTAGATAAAAACTTCAAAATTAGTCACAATGAAACTAACTTTCAAAATTTGAGAAAATGCACTGACTTTCGTCTCGGCCCTAAAATGATCGAAAAGACCCAATTCAACCTCAATAGTCAAAAGTGTGAGGCAACAAACAAGGCATTGCGCCGGTCATTACCTCGCGATACCACCTTTGCACGTAACTTCCAAGGTAGAGCCCACAGTGCTGTTCATAGCGTCAACTGCCAGAGTCCGGTAAAGTCGATTCGTCAACTTCGATCAGGGCTTGGCTGTGCTGTCACTGCAAAAGGAAAAATAGATGATGAGATAAGCAAAAGCCATAATAAAGTACTTAAAGCTAAAACATACAAGAAATCACAGAAAAGTAAGGACCGCCGTGCAAGGAAAAAGTTAGAACTATTCAAACTCCATCATTGTAGAAAAATTCATTATTCGAAAGACATGTTATTGAAAAGAAATGCATATTTGAGAAATTTACACCCAAAATAGGATAATCCATATTTAAAAATGGCCCAAAACAGAAATATCTAATTATCAGATACATAACTTACACCAAACAGTAGGGTTTATGACTTTTGGTGCACAAGCCCTGTTGTCGACAGTGAAGTCTCTCCATGTTAATTTCATGGGACTCTAGTATCAAATGCTCAACATTCACACAAGAGGTGTTATGACAGAGATGGCTCACTTCAACTTTGTTGCCAAAGTTGTCAGTTTTGCCAAAACCATCTGGAAGGCATTTATGCACAATGCAGAGTGCTATTCTGTGAGCTCTCTCCTCTGTCCGCGCTTTCGACGGCCACAAAAAGAAGCAACGACCATAGCCCTGCTTATCACGGCAGCCCAACCATTCCTTACAACCCAATTCCCCACTCGCTTCACCCATTTTGCGTTCAAATTTGCCTCTACAATTATCCCAAAAGGTCTCCATGGCAATAGATATACAGAAAAACATGTAAATTAGGAAATGCTGAAATATGCACTTACCCTACAGGTTACACACAACCAAATGTTTTCCCATAGACTTCTATAGTAACGTTATGTCTTTTTAAAAAATAACTAGGCATTCAACAGCCATTACATTTACATATATGCACAGTCTGGCCTTAAAGCTGCAATAAAAACACAAATTTTGGCTAGGTTAGTCAGCTCCTTTTCCGAGTACAGGAAGCTGAACACACCAACCCCAGTTCCGCACCAAATGTCGCCTACTTGAAAATATCTGTGCTCACATAAAGCACAAGTCATCTTGTTAAAAAAGTCAGCACCAAATATTGAAAAATATGGGCAGTTTTAATTGCTGGATGGATGTACATTTAAAAGACATAAAAATCTTACACAATATCATCCAATCACAGCCTGCAGATGTCTCTTGATCTGCACTGAAGGCTCCCTACGAAAACCGCACTGTCACAACCAGTTCTGATTTGGTGTAGTAGAACCTAAAATGGGTATGTATATTGTTCTTAATAAGTCAGCAATGTTTCCAGGCTTTGAACCCCTTTTAACAACAACCTGTCAGCATGATCACATTCATGGCACTCACTCCCATTCATTTCATGATCAACCCATTAAGATCCGGGGTAGAATAGGTTTTCATCAACCTGTGCTTGCCATAAAAGGCAACTATGCTTGTCATAAGAGGTGACTGATGGGATCGGGTGGTCAGGCTCGCTGACTTGGTTGATGCATGTCATCGCATCCCAATTGTGTGGATGATGCTCATGATGTCAATCACTGGATTGTCTGATCCAGACTCGATTATTTACAGACCGCCATCATCTAGCTGGAATATTGCTGGGTGCGGCGTTAAACAACAAACAAACAAAACATTTTATGATCCGTTGTGATGTTGCAGGCCAAGAGAGTGGGAGTGACTTGCATCATCTTGCCTGCTGAGAACAAGAAGGACTTCTCGGATCTTCCTGAATACATCACTGAGGGTCTCGAGGTCCATTTTGTCAACCATTACAAGGAGGTGTTCAGTCATGTGTTCCCTGACGTGTAATGCTAGCTCTGTACGTGCGATGCCATCCTTGAATAACGAGAGTATTACAAATACTGGTACTGTGGACTGGTTCTTTGTTAGGAATCTGATCAGGTGATATGGTACTGGAAGATGCTTTCTAATGAATTTGCTCTCACCTATGAGAGAATTCAGTGCGAAGTTCCAACATCGTGATTGGGACATCATATCCTAAATGAAGCTATGGTAGAGGATGGAGCCAGGGTATTTATTATGATAGAATGTTGATATGATACCCTGCATAAATGGAGATGGTACAATGCCAGTTCTGTGTGGGTGTTGGATGCGAGCTGTGTATGTATGTTCGATGGCTGTGAGTGTTTATTCACATTTCCTTGACTTTCATCACTTGGTGTGTCATGGAGGCACAACTTTTACCTACCAAACCAGATTTGAAGACAACAAGCAGTATTTTAAGCTCTGATTATTTCTTCAGTTTAGTTGGAAAATCTTGTGTTAGAGTTTCTCAGTCAGTTCTGAGATATTGTTGTAGGATTATTGCTTGTAGCAATATATACAGGTATATTTCCTGATTTCTCAGAACATTTCCATCATATAAACATTTCAGGTTTCTTTTCATTGTGTTTTGATATTTCTGTAATATTAAAACAGTGCTATTACTTAACCAAACTATTTCTCAATTTGTGCGATTCATAAACATGTCCAAAGTAAGATTGGTTTTTATTAATCGGAGTAAGGAGTCATTTCGATTTTACCCTGTGTTGATGCTATTGAATAAAGTTGGCAATGTGATGGTTGTAACTGTAACATAATCAGAATCATTGTGGTGACATTGTTTTGTGTGGTGCCTGGTATGTGAAATCTTGCCCCGAAGTCATAGCTGTATATCCTTTCAGATTGTGATAAAATGTTTTGTTGCCAGGATTGTAAATTGATAAAAACAATTCCTACACTTATTCACTCACAGAATTGACAGTAGTTAATAAAAATGAAAACAAAATAGTATGCCCAGTAAAACAGGCATAGGTTATAAACCATCCATGTAATCACTGTGGATGTATCACTGCTTGTATCGAAAAATGGCAGAAGAGGACAATGAAATATATATCAATGCTACATTCATTCTCTTTTATTCAAACTCGAGACCAACAGTCTTGAATATGAATGGAAGCTGAAAGACAAATTGAAAAAATAAATCCAACATTATGAAAATAAATCGCAAATGGTATTGTCCAATCAGTTGACACAAGACAGCCACAAAATTGGCAGAGTGCTTTTTTCAAATTCTTGATTCTAAATGTGTGTCCTGTTAGAAGGTGTGTATTTAAGAGGAAAAGTAAGACATATTGACTTCATAAAAGGTGGTGTTTACACTGCACATATTTTTGTACAACATCAAGACAAATATATAGCAGTAATACCTTGGTTGAACAATCGTGTACAGGGCATTATGTATGTTTGTAGTATTTAACAACATACCAAGTTGATATATCTAGAATAAACTTTCCATAGATATGTTTATTTCTTAATGTTAAGAATGAATGATTGTTAGTGTTCTACATTTTAGAATGTAATTTGAAGCCATTTGTGTGTAATATCAAGATTATGGTCACGACCATCAACAGGACATTCAGTGGGATGGGTTGCTATGCAGAGTTATTTCCCTTGGTTAGCTTTGCCACTGTATTTCCTCATTTGTAGGCTCACGATATCTTGACTGTGTGAGCAGATAATGTGCTTCTGTAAGTCTTTGTTGTTTATTGCCGCAGTCAGCTATATGACCTCAGTAAAGAATTGGATCTGGACCAGACAATCAAGTGATTGACCTCATGAGCGTTGATCTAAGCAAATGGGATGTGATCACAGGGCTTTTTAGCAAACTTCATGCACATTCATGGACCAAATCACCCTTTATGGACCAAACCACCCTTTGAGGTTGAGGTTGGTTTGGTCCGTGAATATGCATGGATTTCGCTAAAAAGTCCTGTGGATACAACATGTCTCAACTAAGTCAGAGAGCCTGACTGCCCAATCCCATCGGAGCCTGACTACCCAATCCCATCAGAGCCTGACTGCCCAATCCCATCAGAGCCTGACTGCCCAATCCCATCAGAGCCTGACTACCCTATCCCATCAGAGCCTGACTGCCCAATCCCATCAGAGCCTGACTGCCCAATCCCATCAGAGCCTGACTGCCCAATCCCATCAGAGCCTGACTACCCAATCCCATCAGAGCCTGACTGCCCAATCCCATCAGAGCCTGACTGCCCAATCCCATCAGAGCCTGACTGCCCAATCCCATCAGAGCCTGACTGCCCAATCCCATCAGAGCCTGACTGCCCAATCCCATCAGAGCCTGACTACCCTATCCCATCAGAGCCTGACTGCCCAATCCCATTAGAGCCTGACTGCCCAATCCCATCAGTGCCTGACTGCCCAATCCCATCAGAGCCTGACTGCCCAATCCCATCAGAGCCTGACTGCCCAATCCCATCAGAGCCTGACTACCCAATCCCATCAGAGCCTGACTACCCAATCCCATCAGAGCCTGACTGCCCAATCCCATCAGAGCCTGACTGCCCAATCCCATTAGAGCCTGACTACCCAATCCCATCAGAGCCTGACTGCCCAATCCCATTAGAGCCTGACTACCCAATCCCATCAGAGCCTGACTACCCTATCCCATCGGTGCCTGACTACCCAATCCCATGAGAGCCTGACTACCCAATCCCATCGGTGCCTGACTACCCAATCCCATCAGAGCCTGACTGCCCAATCCCATTAGAGCCTGACTACCCAATCCCATCAGAGCCTGACTGCCCAATCCCATTAGAGCCTGACTACCGAATCCCATCAGAGCCTGACATGCTTTAGAATTTGTCAATCTGAGTTAGTATTTCCAGTGATAAGATTGTATCTTTAATTAATGACATGCCTTAGTCAGTTTCACTTTCTGGATATTCCAGCATCCTGCTATCATTGCACCCAATAATGCATTTATTTTAATTATTTCTTGCATGAATAAAGGAACGATTGTATTATTTATACAGAGATTGTGAACGATTGTTTATGATCAAAATGAAACGCATGAGGCTATATTGTCATGCACCATATTATCACAATGTGAACATTCATATATGATATGCTCTATCAGCTGTTGTAATGCTGAAATAAAGCAGACTTAAGTATGTATTGGGGCGTCCTGTTGTGTCTGGTATTTATTGTTGAGTATTGAAGCATGTTTTGACTGTACTTCCCATCTGGTAAACTTATTGAAGCATGTTGTGACTGTACTTCCTATCTGGTAAACTTATTGAAGCATGTTGTGACTGTACTTCCTATCTGGTACACTTATTGAAGCATGTTGTGACTGTACTTCCAATCTGGTAAACTTTTCTCCCCACTGCAATATCTTCAGGATATCGGATAATAGAAAATGCTCCTGAAACATAGCCACAATATAATTTGTGGAAGATTATTTATCAAGTAGTATGCATCCAAATACATAAACATGGCAGACATGTTCTTTGTACAGTGGAAAGGTGAGGAGCGCTGTGACACCTACCCTTGAAAACAGCATACAAGGGATAGGTTGTGATAGGTCACCAGCAACCTATGCTGGTAGTAAGAGGCGACCAAATGGATCGGGTGGTCTGGCCTGGTGACTGTGTGGATCATTGCTCATAATATCAATCACAGAATTGTCTGGTCCAGAATTGATTATGTACAGATTGCCTATAAACATTAGGTTCAGAACGCCGCGATGTAACTGGAATACTGTTAAAAGCAGCGTTAAACCCAACTCACTCACTCCTCATTAGGTTGAGGACAACTACCTGACCCCTGAAGATCCGGGTAGAATAGGTCTTGAGCAACCCATGTTTGCCATAAGAGGCAACTATGCCTAAGAGGCGACTAACAGGACCGGGTGGTCGGGCTCGCTGACTTGATTGATGCGTGTCATAGTATCCCAATTGCGTGGCTCGATGCTCATGATATCAACAACTGGATTGTGTGGTCCAGACTCGATTATTTACAGACCGCTGTCATATCGCTGGAATATTGCTGAGTGCAGCGTTAAACAAACAAACAAACAGGACAACAACCACATTGATTTCAACACTCATTGTGCAACCGACATCCACGATTCATTAATGGTCATGCATTTATTGCAACCATTAAGCATACTTTTCATACAATTTCCCTGTTTTTTTTTAGTCAAACATAATACACTGCATGATCTTTATATTATTCAAAGATATATTCATCCATTCCACTTCTTTGGCTGGGCACGGGTGGCCCAGTCGTCTAAGGCGCCGCTATTCGATGTGCAGAGTTGCGAACACATCGATGAAGAAATTCAAAGGTCGTTTGGAACTTGACAATCCTTTGATTGTGGTGGAATTAGGTACTGATTTGGATATATTTGATATCAAAAGACAGGATAGTGTGGTTCTATGTAACCCCAAACAAAATCTTTCTCCAACCGTCCAGTCAGTAATTAGTAATAGCCAATGTATGAAATAGTACAGTTCACCAGCTTCAGTGGCAGTGAGATGTCAATTTGATTAGACCTGTGAAGATCCGGGATAGAATAGGTCCTCAGCAACCAATGAAGGCGACTATGCTTGTAAGGGGCGACTAAAGGGATCGGGTGGTCAGGCTCACTTACTTGGTTGATGCATGTCATCGACCCCAATTGCGTGGATCGATGTTCATGATGTCAATCTAGATTGTCTGGTCCAGACTCGATTATTTACAGACCTCCGTCATATAGCTGGAATATTGCTGAGTGCAGCGTTAAACAACAAAGAAAGAAAGTCAATTGATAATGACGTCATGGTAACCGATGACATCACAGTGGACTGAAAGCATTTTGATGAAATCTTATCACAGCATTATATCCAACGAAATACAAGTTTAATGATCCGACGCTTGTGGTGATACATTTGATATAAAAAAAGGTAAGATTCTATCTGTCATCCAAAACTATTCTTCCAAGTATATCTCCTGTGGAAGCCAGTTTTGATAAATTGAAATATCAGTTTTGCCCATTAAGCAATGTTAATGTTGAATTACAGTGAGAACTCGGTGTAGAAATTTATGGTTTCACGTACACCTAAACCACAGTCGGGTCCCAGTAATGTCAGTCTCACTGCCTACAGAATGCCCCTCCAATTTCAAGCCCAGTCACTGCGAAGATGTATGGACACTTCTCAGTAGTATTGTGGGCCGACTGGCGGCGCAATGCTATCGACAATAGCGAAACGTTGACAACCCTGCGGCTAGGCTACAAATGAAATCATACAGTGAGCAACAAAAGTACGGTGGACACGTTTTGATGAACATTCCGTCTATTAGTTGAACGCTGACGTGTTCCACAGCCATGTTCCAATCACCCTGTAATAGTCCTCTGGAAAAGTAATACTTGCCAGCACATTCTTGGAGGTCTTGCAGGCCTGGTCACCAAGATCCACTGTCTACTTGGCCATGTTATCAACTCCCTGGCCGCAATCAAGGAAGGCACCTGCCTTTGTCCGTCTGTCTGTCTGTCTACCTGCCTGTCTGTCCGTCTGTCTACCTGTCTGTCTACCTGCCTGTCTGTCTGTCCGTCTGTCTACCTGTCTGTCTATCCGTCTGTCTCTCTTCCATCCTGTCTGTCTGTCTACCTGTCTGTCCGTCTGTCTACCTGTCTGTCTATCCGTCTGTCTCTCTTCCATCCTGTCTGTCTGTCTACCTGTCTGTCTGTCTGTCTGTCTACCTGCCTGTCCGTCTGTCTACCTGCCTGTCTGTCCGTCTGTCTATCGTCTGTCTCTCTTCCATCCTGTCTGTCTGTCTACCTGTCTGTCCGTCTGTCTGTCTGTCTACCTGCCTGTCTGTCCGTCTGTCTATCCGTCTGTCTCTCTTCCATCCTGTCTGTCTGTCTACCTGTCTGTCTACCTGTCTGTCTATCCGTCTGTCTCTCTTCCATCCTGTTTGTCTACCTGTCTGTCCGTCTGTCTGTCTGTCTACCTGTCTGTCTACCTGCCTGTCTGCCTGCCTGTCTGTCTGTCTACCTGTCTGTCTACCTGCCTGTCTGTCTACCTGTCTGTCTGTCTACCTGCCTGTCTGTCCGTCTGTCTACCTGCCTGTCCGTCTGTCTACCTGCCTGTCTGTCCGTCTGTCTACCTGTCTGTCTATCCGTCCGTCTCTCTTCCATCCTACCTGTCTGTCTACCTGTCTGTCTACCTGTCTACCTGTCCGTCTGTCTACCTGCCTGTCTGTCCGTCTGTCTACCTGTCCGTCTGTCTACCTGTCTACCTGTCTGTCTACCTGCCTGTCTGTCCGTCTGTCTACCTGCCTGTCTGTCCGTCTGTCTACCTGCCTGTCTGTCTACCTGTCTGTCTGTCCGTCTGTCTACCTGCCTGTCTGTCTCACTGTCTGTCTGTCCGTATGTCTACCTGTCTGTCTGTCCGTCTGTCTTCCTACCTTCCTGTCTGTCTGTCCGTCTGTCTACCTGTCCGTCTGTCTACCTGTCTACCTGTCTGTCTACCTGCCTGTCTGTCCGCCTGTCTACCTGCCTGTCTGTCAACCTGTCTATCTGTCCGTCTGTCTACCTGTCTGTCTGTCTCACTGACTGTCTGTCCGTATGTCTACCTGTCTGTCTGTCTGTCAGTCCGTCTGTCTGTCCGTCTGTCTTCCTACCTTCCTGTCTGTCTGTCTACCTGTCTGTCTGTCCGTCTGTCTACCTGCCTGTCTGTTGCACTCAGCAATATTCCAGGTGTATGCCGGTGGTCTGTAAACAGTCGAGTCTGGACCAGACGATCCAGTGAAGGACAACAGGAACATCGATCCACGCAATTGGGATACGATGCCATGCAATCAGCGAGCCTGACCAACCGATCCCTTTAGTCGCCTCCTACGACAAGCATAGTCGCCTTTTAGGACAAGCATGGGTTGAAAGATGATGTGTCTATAAATCGCGAAAACACATGCAAAGCACATAAACGTAGCGTTTGGGGATCAATTTTACAGCTTCATCCAAACGCAACCGCCTGTAAAAAACGTGCAGCACAGGATCCTGCATTTAGGCATGCAGGCCCCCCTGCTGAATGGGTATAAAAATCCACATCAACGGCTGTTCATACAGTCCTTATAACGGCAGTAGAGACGGTGACAGAAGGCCATGACTGAATGCAGCTCAACGGAACAACGCCATTGGGAGATTACAAGCTGGAGCAACTCAGCAAGAAGTGGCCAGGCACTGTGGACCCGATACAACAACACCAACAGAGTTGACGACAGACCAAGGTCAGGTAGACCAAGGGTGACAACCCAAGCACAAGATCGATACATCCGGCTGCGACACCTCCAAGACCGCACTACCACAGCCACGTCTACAACCACACAGATCCCTGGGATACGCAGAATATCAGATCAAACGGTACGCAACAGACTGAGGGAGGCTGGACTTTTTGCACGAAGACTTGTTCGACGTCATGTATTGACCCCACGTCATCAGGCGGACCGTCTGCTTTAGTGCAAACAGAGTGTTAGATGGGCACCTGCAAGGTGGAGAACTGTACTGTTTACTGACGAGTCCCGTTTCCTTCTCACACGTGCTGATGGGCGCGCAGGTGTCTACAGACGTCGGGGTGAACGTTACGCCCCCAACTGTGTGCAGCAGGTTGTCCCATTTGGCGGCGGGATTGTCATGGTATGGGCCGGGATTCATCACGGTGGTAGGACGCCTCTCGTGCATGTGGCAGGTGCATTGACAGATGTGCGTTACAGCCTTACGTTCTTCCTCATGTCAACGTTCATGGCGGACAGTTCCAGCAGGACAACGCTCGACTGCATATTGCACGTGTTCGTCAGGACTTCTTACAGCACAACAACATCCAGACATTACCTTGGCAAGCCCGGTCACCAGATTTGTTCCCGATTGAGCATCTGTTGGACGAGTTGGATCGACGCGTTCGCAGAAGGAATCCACCGCCCCAAACACTTCCGGCGCTTCTTGATGCACTTCGGCATGAATGGCAGCACATCCAACAGCGTGATATTGACAACTTGATTCCATCTATGGGTCGTCGGTGTCAAGCGGTGATTGATGCACGTGGTGGGCACAACCGATATTGACATTTTCTGTACCCCTGTGACATTAACTGTATCGTGTACGTGTGTCTGTCTAGGTGACACGATTAATGTTTTGAACATTGTGTACATTGATCTTCAAACAGTGTTTCAGTTGTGGTTTCTGTGTCCTATTTTGAAACAACCGCATCATATCACATTTTTAAAGTCGGTGTCAAGTTTCTTTTTTGAAGAGTATATTTGCCGTTTGATTTTTTTTTCTTTTGATAAAATACGTGAAAACAGTGGATCAAATAAATACGACACTTATCAGAGAGGCAGATAAAATATACTTGTCAATCTGATTTTCTTCTCTCTGGACTGATGAGATGCCTAAGTGTAAGTGACTACTCTCTGCCCCCGTCCATGCAGTTGCATTAGCTGTAGCTGTCAACCGGTGTGAATTATGTATAGGATGTCGTCCATGTTGAAAATACAATCAGAGTAGATCAGGTGAAACTATATCAATTAATCAAGGTGACAATATACACTCATCGTCAATCTACAGGCTTGTCGTCTTAAGAACAACGCCAACACATATATCCAAGTTTATATCAGTTAATGTAGGGCCGCCCTCGGCAATAAAACCTTCACATAAACAGTGCCCCTGTGAAGATCCGGGTTAGAATTGGTCTTCAACAACTCATACTTGTCGAAAGAGTGGTCAGGCTCGCTGACTTAGTTGATGCATGTCATCGTATCCTAATTGCATATATGGACGCTCATGATTTCAGTCACTGGATTATCTGGTCCAGACTATTTATTTTCAGACCACCGTCATTTAGATGGATCATTGTTGAGTGCAGCGTTAAACAACAAACAAACATAACAGTGCCTGTTAGGGGGACTTCCTATTCTGCCTAGAATTCTAATTTGTCTACAGCACTAACGCAACATGGTGCGGTCTTGTGTTCAAACCATGGATGTGTGATTGAGTGCATCTTCTAGAGGCAAGGGAGTTAACTGACTCCAAAAGTCCAATTTCAACGCGAAACGGGACTTTTACAGCCACTTAACTCCTTTGCCTCGGGAAGATGGATTGAGCGTGACTGAGTACATGTTTTACGTGTTACATGATGAACGTAGACATACTCAACAGAAAAATGTAGACAGTGAGATATTTAACGATGTGAATTTGAGCATTAAAAAAACATCCAATGTTTGATAAGGACACTTGGTTGTGTGATACAGTCAGTGAGCTGTGAACTGTGCAGCTGTAGCGTTATGTTACTTTAATATCCATGGTCGTAATTTGTTTTTTTTATATATTTGTCATTTTTTCTAAATTGTGATATATTAGTAAAATACTCAACTTGTTGCAAACCAATCTATCAAGAAGCTATTTGAGAAATAATCTGTTCAGATTATGTGGGCGAAAGACGTGGGTTTGAAATACACTGCTAATGGTATATTGAATGGATGCAGAGAAACCAATTAACAAACTGTAAACATTGCACAATATCCGTCACTGAAATTGCTTCTTGATATTTGAACAATTAAAAGAGAATGTTGACTATGAGAATATTCCTGGTTAACTTCCTGTTTACATTGTTTACAGTTCGGTCCACCAAATATGTGCCTGTTTATGCACGTTATTGTGTCTACAGTCTTAGTGAAGAATAATTATTGTTGTGGAAGAATTCACCTTTCTTAGAATAAATATTTGTTGTTTCTTTGTTGAACAACGCACTCTGCAATATTCAAGCTATATAACGGCGGTCTGTAAATAATCGAGTCTGGACCAGACAACCCAGTGATTGACATCATGAGCATCAATCCACGAAATTGGGATACGATGACATGCCTCAACCAAGTTAGCGAGCCTGACCACTCTTACGACAAGTATAAGCTGTTGAAGACCAATTCTAACCCGGATCTTCACGGGGGCACTGTTTAGTCGCCTCTAACGACAAGCATAGACGCTTTTATGGCAATCATGGGTTGCTGAAGACCTATTCTATCCCGGAATCTTCACGGGTTCAGAATTTATGACGAATTTGACTTTTCAGTGTCTGGTGTGTTTTGTCCGAAGAGACCGGAAGTGCAGACGATAAATACATTTGAAACATTCTGTGTGTCTTCAATCAATTTGGCTCAGTGTTTTGATGCCGATTCGTTCTGATTGACATGTGTATCACTATTTGGTGTATGGAAGGGAACGTTGTATCACGTCTCTAGACTGATATATGGCCTCTGGTAGTATCTGAGTATCTAGCGGTAGAGCGTCCGCCCGGAGAGCGGAAGGTCCGGGGTTCGATCCCCGGCAGCGTTATACGAAAGACGTTAAAAGATGGTACTTGTTGTTACCCTGCCTGGCGCTCGGCATTGAGGGGCTAAAACAAGGACTGGTCGGCTTGGAGTCAGTATACAGTATCTGAGTGAGGTATTCAAGTTAAACTGCGTTTTTGGGCCTTACGTTAGCAGAGTTTGGGTGACTGGTTGCAGTCTACTAACGTTTTAAAAATTTCAGTTTAGGACAAACCCAATCTTCAAGTGTATATTTTCGTATGCCCGGCAATTAATGTTCATTACTCATGGAGTTGATGTAATCTAATTAAACTAAAAGATCGTCATTGTGTATAGGTTGAACATTCATCAACACAGAACACCAGACACGAGTCAAACGTTGTATAATGTCAATGACATTATTCACTGTTTGTAACACAAGCTATATGCCTCACACAACCATAACTGTCAAATCCTCATGCTTAACTGTGTTTAATGCAATTTGATGGTTTGACATTTAACAACGTTAATAACGTACAAATCCAAAGCAACCTTTCCCTTGTGAAGTGCAGACAAAGTAGACACGTGGGTGAATAATTGTTCAAAATCATGGAACTGAAACTAATGAAACAATCAGATGGAAACACGTCTAATCACACGACGAACACGTGTCATTCCTAACCCAGAATAATAGTTAAACTGAGATCATATTTCGCTAACCGGAAACCTGGACAGAGTTTATGGCAGCTATTGGCTGAATTACAGTAGCAGGAAGTATTTGCAGGAAAGACCCAGCTGTCGGTTTAAGAAAACCAATGTGAGCTATAAAATATTACCACCAAATGTTTTCTAACCTTTAATTTTTTATTGCCGTATTAAAGTAAAACGCTCAAATGCTTTTTATGTTGAACGTCAACGAAATGTCTGCCTGTTGCACACAAGAAGTGACATCGTATTTCATTTTATCGAAGATAGTTGTGAATGTTGTAAGTAAGACGACGTTGAAATCATGACGTTTCGTTTGAGAGATCTCCTCGTCGTGAGGAAAGAACCCAACAGCTGAGCGCCAAAGCGTTTTATATACACAAGAGCCCTTTTGAGTTCTTTCACTAAGATAATAGAACACAGTACCCTTCATTTGAAGACAACCGAAGACACCCTTTCAACGTTGGTATACAGCGTAGTGGTATACACTGATGCTGCTGGGTTGGCTAAAACGTTCTGAGACTTAAAACGAAGTATCTAAGTATAAGCTAAAGTGGAATATCTTAGTACAGTAACATTGAACATAAACATTTCATGTATTAAGTACAATACTTCCAATGCATGTGAAACAATACACAACCAGGTAGCATCTTTCTGCGGGCAACAACGTGACGAGCTATTCCCTGTAAATGATGATTGACTAAATTGGAAACCGCCATCAAGTATCAAAGGCAAAGATATTTATTGCCTCCATATACAAAAGAGTTACACATAAGAAGTTTTACATTTTTGGAAATATACTCATGTTTAACAATTTGTTTCTGAGGGAAATTGCATTTTTAACATATATAGCCAGTGTTGATTTGACAGCATCATCTTCTGAAGAAAGAAGTGAAATATAAGCAGATACAGGATAATTTGATAGCGTTAAGGTATTAACGTGTTTCTTCGATCACAATAATAAGTACATCAAAAAGTCAAATAAATGTCATTTTCTATAGCTCAATGACAGGTGTCGTGCCTGGTTGGCGAAAATTCAATTTTCCCTAGTATCAGTAAAGCGAAAACCCAAGTTGGGGTATTTGTCCTACGAAAGCGAGAAATGAGTAAATACTATAAAAACACAGTTGGATGTTTAAACACAGGAGAAGAGATGATCAGTTTCTTAATTGAACAAACAATTACTTTCTTAGTTGATATGGGTTATGATACCGATGAGTTTAGAGGAGAGTCGTTTCTTAAGTATACATACAGTATGTATTTGATGGTATGTATAAAGAGTGCAACTTATTTATCTATGGTCAAAATGGCTAACTCACAAGTTCGAGTGACCATGGTTGATACCGTGCAAGGTGGTCAGCACTTGTTTTATGAGGGATTCAAGTTTCGTTGTAAGAAAACGGTCCGTGAGATGAAGTATTGGAACTGCGTTGTTGCTGCCTGCAGAGCGTTGGTATTCTTCAAGCGGTTTTGCAGGTAAGAAAATAATGCACATGATCATGATGATAATAATCTTAAAGACATAGACTCAAAAAGACTTTGCTTAACAAACTATTCAGTTATTTATTTTACTTATTATTAGTACTTATTTTTAGATACCACAGGTATTTGTCACATGTATGTTTTTGTTTATAGTTAATATTAGTTAAAATGCAATTATCTAACCATACCCACCAACCTATCCCGTATGAGATGGAAGTGGACTCTTTCAAGTCCAAGCTCATCCACCGTGCTAAGACGGAAACAACGCCGATTCCAACCATATACGGAGATGAGATTTCCAGACTTCGCCGTCACCACGACGTAGTTCCAGACGACCTGCTTAAGGAAATTTCTTCCTTTGCATCCCTGAAGACCATTCTGTACCGACAACGCCACAAGACCCTTCCCAAACTCCCTGCCACCCGACCTGAGATTCATCTTGAAGGACAGTGGACATTGACCGAAGCAGGAGAACACTTCCTTCATCGCATCGACAACGACATTCTCATCTTCACCACAAGCAAGAACAACAGATGAAGTGTTTGGTGACGGCACCTTCTCCTCGGCTCCACGACTGTTTGAGCAGATCTACACACTGCATGCTGAATTCCAAGGCCACATGTTCCCGCTTGTGTACTGTCTGCTCCCGCACAAGTCCGAAGATACGTACACCAGGACATTTGAACATTTACGTCTAATGGCTCAACAGCAGAATTGTTACTCTAATCCAAGAACTTTCCAGTTAGACTTTGACATCGCTGCCCACAATGCTGTACGGAGTGCCCTTCCCAACACTTTGATCAGGGGCTGTTATTTTCACTTCACCCAGTGCATTTGGCGTCGAGTACAGAAGGAAGGTCTGGACTACGGACTACAAGAACGGTGATGAAGTGCGACGACTGGTGAGAAGAGCCGCAGCCTTGCCTCTGATTCCCTTGGACAAGGTCGACGACGTCTGGCTCCAAGCCATCGCTGACAGTCCCGCGGGTCCCAAGGTCGCAGCCTTCATGGACTACGTCACGACAACGTGGGTGGAAGGACGCCAATTCGGACCTGAGATCTGGAAGCATTTCGGTAACCAAGGGCATCGCATTAACAATAACGTCGAGGGATGGAATCACAAACTCAACAAACTTGCCAGGAAGAGCCATCTGAACATTTTTGAAGTTGTTACGCTATTTCAAAGAGAACAATCCAACGTAGAAGTCGTCAGTCAACGAACTGGAGCCCACTGGTCAGCACCACCCAGAAAGAGAAGATACCGGCTGATTGACAACCGTCATCAGGCTCTGAAAGACAATCTCGTCAACAACGTCATCGGCGAAGTTGAGTACACAGATCACGTTGGTGACATGATCCACTTGGAGTGAATGACTTGAACACAACGTGTATGCCAGTGCAACCGCAAATTTATTATAGAAAGTATTTATGTTTTTACCATTATATTTTAAGATATAAGTACTTTTTAATTGTTGTTTTTGTAGAAATTATAATGTACATCTATGAAATATTAAAGTATTAGAGTTATTAAATTTGTTAAATTTAAGTACTTTTGTGCAACTATACTATACTTCAGCATCTAATAAATTACTACCGTGATTACAGTATACGCATTTCTGTGTTTTTCTTGTAATTTGAGAGTCCCGGTATAGCAATATCCCGTGTTTACTGTAGCGTGACCAGTCTTACTGTAGCTTCACGAAAGCGAAGAGATTTTAGAGTTGATTATGGCTAGGTTTCGCTCTTCCGGCACAGAACCGAATGAAATAATGGGCATAACCTCTTCGACTTTTCAGTGGATATTTTTCTTCCTTCATTTCTCATGAGATTTAACAACCCGAGCCTAAACTGAATAAATGGACGTCGAAGGGTTCTTGATGTTAATGTAGATAAGTATTTTTCTGGTTGAATAAGACTCTTAAAAGTTCTATACAAGTAATACCTTGAACTGTTTTCTAGAGTGGAATGCCATTCATGCACACATATTTATAGATTATTCACGAAATTGTTTCAAAAAGAGTCATCACCAACTGTTTGGTTTAACCTAACCTTTTCTGGGTTCCCTAAGCAATTATACTACTGGTAAGACTAAACGCCGAAAGACAAAACGCCATGGAAAACTCCCTGTGCCTAAGCCGTTTGTCGCCATGGCAGCAAGTTATGACTGTAGCTTTGAACATATTCCCTATTCACAAGATTTGGCACCGTGAGACTACCCAAACTTGAAGAAAGAACTGTCTGGATTGAGTTGTTGGTTGGTTGTTTAACGCCCCTCTCAGCAATATTCCAGCTATATGACCCCGGTCTGTAAAATAGTATGGACCAGACAATCCAGTGATTAATATCATGAGCATAGATCCACGCAACTGGGATCGATGACATGCATCAACCAAGTCAACGAGCCTGACCTCCCGATCCCGTTAGTCGCCTCTAACGACAAGCATAGTCGCCCTTTACGGCAAGCATGGGTTGCTGAAGACCTATTCTACCCAGGATCTTCACGGGCCTAAAATATTATGCAAATCATTACTGTTGTGGCGGACTCCTTACACCATCAATGGGGTCCAGGCACTCAAGTATCGCTGGCAAAAGTGTGTGGACCTCCGAGTGGATTACGTTGAAGAATAATTAGCAACCAACTCCGTCAATGCAGTCAGTCCATCATGGTTCGGTTTAGAATATTTCAGACACCTCTTGCATGAATTTTACTGTTATATTACAGTATGTTGTAAATAATGGTCTCTTGTCTATTGCACATGATGCAATATTTATCTCATGTATTTTACATGTTCCTCAAACCAGTATACATTCATTCCTGTTGATATAATAGTTTCTTTCCGTGATACTTTTGTAGTCATTGGTATGTGCTTGCAGTAATACAATTGTTGGGGCGAGGCTACAAGGTCCATTGCAGTACAGAGTGGACAGGTGTTGGATTGTTCTGAGATCATTGGGTTAGATTCTAGGACATGAGGCAAATTTACTACACATCTGGTCTGTTTTACTGTTGCATAAAAAACGTTCAAGATAATTACCGAGCAATAACTATGTAAAGTATGTTTAGTAAGATACTTGTTTTTTTTAATTAACAACAGGCTAACCTTTTTGGAGGGAAGCTTGAAACCATCTTGTCTCATGTTGTTGTTAATGGCATTCAACTGCTGACAACAATTTTTACTCTTCACTCAGTAATAGATAGACATCTTGGTTTGAAAAGTGGAAATGAAATGTAATGTTTGTAGATTTGTCTCAAGCTTATGATACTATTGATAGATATGAACTTTTAGTCAGGTTTATTGGCGAAGGTATTAAAAACCCGATTTATAACAGCATGTAAAACATTGTACTTTGGGAGTTGTATTCTTAGTCCGTTTGTTTGCAATGTTTATTAATGTGTTAGTTCATACTATTGATCTCAAATGTAAGGGAAGCATCCATAATAATCAACTATTTATTATATTGTTAATTGCAGACACTATTAACGGTTAAGTCACATGTATATTTATCCTTAAGGAATATTGTAAAAAAATGTTTTTAGTTGTGAATTAAGACAAGTGGTGGCACGTGGTCCTGTGCACAGCGCACAGATCACAAATCAGGTGAAGTTAAGCAACGTCGGTCTCGGAGAGTAGTTGGGTGGATGGCCACGATAAGAAGGTTGACTCCTGAAAGTTTCTAGGGCTGCGGTCCTGCCCCACACTGAAGCACATGTACCACATGTGGTGTCTCCTTAGGCAAGTGACTTTGTTCGAAATGTGCCTCTGTTCACCCAGCAGTGAGTGGGTACCCGGTAGGATCAGATGGTAATGTGGCCTCACAGGGAGCTTGGGATGTATACACCCCAGGGAGATGAGAATGAAAATCGAGTGCTCACTGATCCATTGACCGTGTTAATAATAGTATAGCGCTATGAGCATTGATTCATTCATATGATTCAGCATGGAATCTGGCTCATTATAAATGCACTTATTATTATTATTATTATTGTTATTGTTGTTGTTGCTGTTGTTAAGTCAAATGTTGTATGCTATCTATACACATGTTTGCTTAAATCAGTATCTTTTTCATACGAATATATATCCAGTATTATCATATGGCTGCGCAGGTCGCAGCTTAGATGCAAGTGGAGACATCAGGGCAGTTAATGCTTAACATGCCTGTAAACGGTTTTGGGAGTGAACCTATCAACTCTGAACCGAGGTGTACTTGTGACATATCCATTGTATGTTTCTGTATTTGGTTTATACGTTTGGACATGTCCTTCACTCCGTATTCGAAGAAGTCATTTTGTGATCAGAGTTGAACTACGTGTTTCGGTGACGCCCGCCAATTTAACTTTGTGACTGCCTGGGCCGCAATGAAGATACTGCTCACGATTAGTGTTCTGAAATATAAAGTTTATTTAATCTAAAGAATTAAGTACAGAGGAACCAAGAATCCTATGTGGTGCTATATCAACACGCCAATTAAGTTGTTCTGTAATCAGGAACTATGTAATCTTCGCTGGTGCATTTATCATCACTACCTATGAACACGCTTTTCATAAATATGAATATGAGGAACCAAGAATTGTATGTGATGCTAAATCAAGACGCGAATTAAAGTTGTTCTGACATCAGGAACTATGTAATCTTCGCTGGTGTATTCATGCGCGGCGTTTAAGTATCACTACATATGAAGAGGCTTTTCATAAATATGACAGCCAGTGCTACAGAAGAGTCACATAACTGGCCAATTCATGATATTAAACATCTTATGTATCCGATAAATTCCAACGGCCTCTTGACATTTGTAATCTTCCTCTTTGAATTTTCAATCGTAATTAACAATCGAAGTTGCTTCTTGTTATTAAATTTTCGTCACCTCGACAGGCAGCAAGGACGTAGCTGGACGTAATCGTTCAGCTTGTGGTATTGGAAGGCAGTTAGAGTATCAGTTGGACGTAATTAATTGATTGGTATAAATACTCATTTGTTATACCATATTATCTCCTCAGAAGGTTCGCCTTCCTCTTTATTTTAGTGGTTTTACGTTGCGAAAATAAATCACTTAATAGGAATAAGAACGTAACAGGATATAAATTCTCGTAGTTTGATGTATCTAAACCAGACGTGACCATTTTCTCCCACCTATATATACACGATGAGATCCCAACTGGGTCATTTCGATTGAAGGTCAATTTCAACCCAAAGGCAGATAATTCAGCCAAAAATTTCCCCTTGTCCTAATATTCTAATTTAATTAACTGATTCTGAAAATAGATTGAATAGATAAAATCATCATCATCATCATCGTCGTCGTCGTCGTCATCATCATCATCAATTTCCCCATGCCCTACCTTTAAGAAATATATCGATTGATGAACCTTTTTTTTTTTTTTCTCAGAACAGTATTGAGTTTTTTTACATTCTTTGAAGTCTGGGCTAAATCTGTAACCATTTGTTAGATATTTTTCCCGATTCTGATTCGAAGATTGTCTCGGAGACAAAATATTATTCGATGCAAGTGATTGATAGGAATCGTCGCCAAATACTCATGTAAGACAGTTACATTAAGCACAGTAGTAATTGCTAACAGTGAGAAATGTGCCAAGGGCTGAACATTGTTGGTTCCCTCTTTTAATACACTTGTATCTCAGAATATTCCTTTAAAAAAGACAGATTGATTGCGAGTGTAAAGTAAATCACGTATATCATAGCTTTTCAGTTTGAAAACACTCTGTGCCACACTTGATGAAAATGTGTGGATGTATCACAGAAAGCCATACAAGTGTTCATTTATCAGCTGCTACACAAAATTGGTTATAAATTTCAAGCAACTCATTGAAAATGTAAAGACCGATTTTTAAAACCTGATTGATATTTTTACAAGAGGCAGTTTGACAAGTGTTTGGAACCAACTCTTTGAAAAAATTTATCGATGCAAACCATCAGTGAAATTGGTTCATAATTTAGCCAGAGTGTATGTGCGTCAGTCCTTTGCGATACATGAGCCAATCGTCATATTTTTTAAAAATCTTCTGGCTCTTAATGAACTATTAGATAAAACAAAAATGCCTTTGTAATTGATATGTCTGTTTCTTATACTACTTTATGGCCAATGCGTTGTCAATAGCAACGACATGATCATATCATAGATATCATTTACTTGCACTCCACGTCATCCAAAAAGTACCTTCTGTTTTCAAAATAAGTTAATAAGTTATCAATCATCATCGATCTTTTAAATAGAATCAAAGTAACATTGCAATTGATTTGCCTTACCATCCCTGTCTGTAATTGATAGCTTTGTTCATCTGTATCACATTGTTGCAAAGTTGGAATTAATTTATTTACAAAAAAGTAATTATCTCCTAAATTAAATCTAAAATTTCAGTGATCCATTCATACATGTAGGATTTTCATAACAATTTTACCCTTAGCGCCAGTGGAATTTGTTCCGTCAGTTGTGGAGACTGGATGGCGTTGACGTTTCCTATTTACTTTGCAACTTTCCATATGCCGTTTGATAAAAGTTCTTCCTTTGAATTTTTGTTGGCCGATATATCCTAATTCCCTTTCCTTGCATAATGTTTCTCAGTACATGCGCTGAGGCGGATCTAGGATTTTGGTTGAAAGGGTGGATGCACATAATACCAAGGTCACGAGTCACATCTGAGGTGTCTGAAATGCAAGTGCGCACCTCCGCATCCCCACCCACCCTCCCCATCCCAACGGATGTGCCACCCAACCTCCCCATCCCAACGGATGTGCCACCCACCCACCCCATCCCAACGGATGTGCCAGTGATATACGTATGTTTCTCTGCATTCCCCACCTAGTCTCGAGTGGAACAGCTGTTAATAACTGGGTAAGGACTTGAGCTGGTTTAAATGATTACATGATCTGACATATTCATTTTATTGTAAATAATAATAATAATAATAATAATAATAAAATAATGATAATAATAATAATAATGATGATGATGATATGATGATGATGATGATGATGATGATGATGATGATGATGAAAATAAATGCAGATAATGCAGAAGGCTGCAGTGTTGGAGAGTCTTCACATTCTTCGAAAAGTTCTGGGTGGGTTTGACTAGGCAGCGCTTCCTGGGAGTCCCATTCGCTGTCTGGGCTGCGTGCAGAGGGGGCAAGGGCCCTGAGTTGATGATGAGCCTAACCAGCCTGACTGTGCTAGGATCACCCAAACCCTTTTTGGTGCATTTTTATTTTAATCTGTAAATAATAATAATAATAATTACAAACAAATTGGATCCATATTAATGTAGGAGGTGAGATAAATATACCATACACAATCTTGATTCATTTCCATCTTGGATTCCGGGTCAGAGAAGTGTCCCCAGCAACCCATGCTTGTCGTACGAGACGACTGAAAGAATCGGGTGGTCATGATTGGTGACTTGGTTGATTGCGTGGCTTCATACCCCGACGGCGAGAGACGTTCCTCATAATATCAATCACTGGTTGTCTGGTCAAGATTTACAGACTGACGTCATATCACTCTGATATTGATGAGCGCGCATTAAACGACGAACAAACAAACAAACATTACAACAAAACCTTATATATCTTGACCGAGAATGTATATGCTGTATATTATGTACTATGGTAACGTAACTGACGGTTCTCTACATATCAATGTATAATAAAATACGCTTTTTTTGCGTTGCAGATTGGATGTTTCTGATAACACGTATATGGTTACAATGTATTAACATGTCTCCAGTACGACGAGAGGAATATGTATCACAGGAATCCGTGTTTTTGTCGTACGAGGTGTGCTGGTCATTTAGGTTATGCCTTTCTTGCGTGCATTGTATGGCTTATCTGCTTGTCAAGGTTTGGATAACATCTAGTGATATATGGGTTTCAAAGGACCTTGTCTAATTATTTACAACAGCTATGTTCACATTGTGAATTAAAGGAGCCTATTAATAGCTGGTTAAGTATGTGAATGCCTTTGAAATAGTTATATTTTAAATACTTGTATGTAGATTCTATTTTGTCCCTGAATGCATTTTACATAAATGTAAAACTGAACTCCATGATCTGAAGTTACATAAATCTCCAGTACTGAAGTATAAACAGTTTTTTAATAATGACTTTCCTTACCCTAAACACACCTGACCTTAAGGACGTAACAAGGT
Organism: Haliotis cracherodii; assembly: GCF_022045235.1. Lineage (NCBI taxonomy): Eukaryota > Metazoa > Mollusca > Gastropoda > Lepetellida > Haliotidae > Haliotis > Haliotis cracherodii. The sequence continues at coordinate 57,795,333 of NW_027266264.1, forward strand.
GCCTGAGGAGGGACGTACTTCAGTGTGAGTGGATGAGATGGGTTTGACGCCGCTTTCAACAGCATTTCAATAATTTGTATTATTTGATCACGTATTGTCATCATGATTTGTGAGAAAAGCCCTTAGATGTTTGCAACACAAGAGCATGGGAATGGTGCTGATAAACCAAGGATCTTAATTCCGTCAAGTCTGAGATTCGAACCCAAGATATCTGGAATGCTCAAGGAAAGCAACTATTTACAGCGAATTGCGGTGCCGTCGACGATTGAGCTTCCTTGTCCATGGGTAAACAATGAGTAATAAGAATCAACTAACGGTCAAACCATTCTATATTTAGACAATGTATAGTTCGGGACGCTTATATACAATATTCAGGCGACCAAGAGGGTAGCGTTCCGAACTGTCTTGTTCGAAGCGGCTTACTGCTCCATGGTTGAGACGTTGCAGCAACTTTCCAGCATTATCACGACAAGAGACACCAGAAACAGGATTCACCAGGGTACCCATGTGGGGAATCAAACCCAGGTATTTGACATAGCGAGTTAACGCTTTAACCATAATGCTAAGGTAAGAGTAACCTCTTAGAACTTGTTTGACAAAAACCTATAAAATTTAAAAATAATAATTCGCAAATACAAGTGTGATTGAGGGAGTGTGTTGCGTTTAACACGGCTTTTGCAATATTTAAATCAGAAATGGGCTTCACGCGTTGTACCAATGTGGGAAACCGAGCCCAGGGCGTTGGCGTGTTGACCAAACGCTTTAACCACTAGGCTACCCCATCGCTCCGCCAATACAATAAATTCCTTAAGGTACTGTATGTGTTCTAGTCACAATGAATCGATGGACAGGATACACCAAACTATCTTTTTCACTAACGCGTAAATGTCGTGCAAAGACCTTTCAGTAAATGAACCACCAAATTGGCACACTATCCCGTGCTACATATCATTTCCCTGGCAATGTATTACCGACAGTGTGACTTTAAATCCTATATCGCGTGACTATTTCCTAGCCGTTTGAAAGTTCTCTTAAGCTATTAATCATTCACAATACTAACTTATATGCACCCTGTTCATGTGCTAGTGTTAAGTGTGTGTGATACACAAAAGCTTCATTCATATTGCTATAGGTTTTGGGAATTTGTCACACAACGACAATGAAGGAAATGTGTAGCGGAAAATAATGTCTGCTTCTTTCTCAAACTGTAATGTCCGACATTACCTATACGCCTTTGGGATAACTTCAGTTGGTGAGTACATAGGTAATTATTCATTACATAATCATCGTTAGTGGTTTTTGCGTTGACGTTTGTTTTCAAGGAGAGTCGTATGACGGGGATATTTCCAGATTTGACGCATTAGTGACAAAAACATATGTCCGACTCAATTCCCTATTTTGACTTGTTTCAGGGGAACCATTGACTTACCTTTGCATGTGTTGTGACGGGTGCCGCCGTATTTTTTCAGGTGAACAATTGACTTGCCTTAGTGGGCCACCGATGGGGTACGATACGCTCACCTTTACTCCTTGTATCATCACTATTAAGTAGTGATTCATAACCACACGCTCATGATGCAGTCGGAACCGTACAAGCGTTCCTGTAGAGGTTTCTTGTGGTAATGGAAAAGGTTTTGTCTCTTATCTTTGAAACGTTCAGTCATACTCCCAGTTAGATCCTTTATGTTAGGGTATCTGAGTCATTTAACGACATGTCATTAACCAGTCGACTTTATCATCGACTGACATAGCACTGTATAACGTCATCAATGGCATGTCACTGCACGTTGGAAGTTGATGGAATATCCATATGTGCGTATTTTAATAGATTTGCTCAAATCTGTGCTTACTAACATAGAGAAGTTATGGTGTCTTCTTATAGATGAATGTTTTAGACATACGCTTTCAAAATATTTTGAAACTTTAAATACTATTAATAATACTCTTAATTCAAAACTATTTACACTGTGAGTGTGGTCTAATGTTCCTCTATAGCAATGTGTGAAGTTTGAACAACCACAATAAAATGCACACTACCCCTTCTTTGTATATTTGTACAATTGGATTCAGTAACAAAAATGGTAGAAAAACTCACGTGTAGTGAGAAATCAGAAAATTTGTCATTTTAGCCAGTTTATTGAACATGTTTGAAATTTTTTATTTTCTGTAACTTTCCCGTGGTCATAAAATGAACTACCCACTCGTCGTTTTCTCGACATCATCTCTGATTGTTTGTTTGTTTGTTTGTTGTTTAACGCCACACTCAGCGATATTCCAGCTATATGACGGTGGTTATAATCGAGTCTGGACCAGGCAATTCAGTGATTGACATCATGAGCATCGATCCACGCAAGTGGGATACGACGACATGCATATACAAAGTCAGCGATCTTGACCACCCGATCCCGTTAGTCACCTCAAACGGCAAGCATTCTAACCAGGATCTTCACGGGCCCCATCTCTGATTGTAGTAATATGAATAGACAACTGTTATGAGCGGCGTTAAACTCACTTGTGTTCAATTTGTGTTTTAGGTAAACGAGTATGATGGGCGGGGCCTCCAGTAAACACAAGGACAGTTCCCATCTACCTGATGTGAGTTGAAATACATGCATACTTTAGATTGCAAACTTAGCATGTGATATTAACAAAAGTCAAGCATTACGATAAGTATACAGTGACCCTAAATGATTGTTGTACAACAAAGGTTTGCAGTGATGTTTAAGCCTGGCAAAAAGGTAAGCACCCATAATATACAGTGTATTTCAAAATCGTATCCTATATTTATTTGCTGACGAACACATTATGCGTGTTTCAACCAATCATTCTTTATTACAGAAATATACAACATATCCTAGTGAATAGTGGGTTGACATATTGATTTCTACTTGTTTGTCACTCATCCTATCATTTCTAAACTTCATTGCATGGAATGTATACGCAGTCAAAGGCTTCAGTATATTAATATATATATATATAGAAGACATTAATTCATTAAACTTTAATATATTGATGGATGTAGGCATGCGATTCGTAAATTCTGATAAAATGGACAAATGAGAACAAAATGGTACTCATTCTCTATCAGCTGTAAATTACACATTCTACATAATATATTATGCTTGTTTACAAAGTGACATACGCATATTGAAATCCTGGAGCCGAAATCGCTTCTGTAAGGACAATAGTTATTGTTAAATAAAACTGTCACTAAATAACTATTAAATGGGTTATGAAAAACAACCTTAGCGCTAAGACTGTCGTAGTTCTATTTTAAGGAAAGGGAGTTACGACCACCTTCGTGCTAATTTCGCTTTGTACAACGGCACCCTGGTGACTATGTTTCATCTGTCTCAAGACGATGTTAAAACTGTCCTGTTTGAACTGAGGAATTGCATTTGTTAACAAATGTTATCAAAACCTTTTAGAATGATATATGTCCTTAAATTAAATTGTGTACTACTTGAATACAACCTATTCAGAGAGACAATTTCCCGCAGCCTAGTTGGACTTAAACAGTCACATTGTATAGAGTATGATTTTGCAATATTGCATCTATATCACGGCGGCCATGTTTGATGGTGGCTACAACTGAAACAAACAAGAAATCGTTATTCGACGGTGATTTATTTGATCCATATTCTCGGATTTCAAGGAGACACAGATATTTCAAATGTGAAGGTATATGATACATGACTACAAGTTAATTTAAAGTTAATACTCCAATAATTCTGTTTGGTTGGAGGTTACATTTCACACCGAGGAAACGTCATGAAATAACCTTATCGCACTTTCATGGACCAGATAAGATATTTCTTCAGCTCCAACTACAAAACCAGATAATCAATTGCAACAATGTAACATCTGTTGCAGGCAACTTCTTTTTTCATCAATCTAAAGCGTAATTATTTTTTCAAGAATTTTTCGTTACAATTTATATTTTTCTATTTCAATAAATATATTAATTAATATCGAATGATCAGTCCCTAATGGCTTCATCGTATGTCAATGGCTGGACCTGCTTTTAGGAAATGAATATCTTAATTTAAACCAGCTTGAATTACAAATAGGTGGACGTGCCATACTCTGAAAACAACTACCCACCACTCAAGCCGCCCAAGACAAAGAAAGACATTGTTTACAATCCACGACTGTTCACAGCCATCGATGCAAAGGCCAGTGTGGTAAGAAACTCGGATAGGCATTGTTCAAGGCTCTGATTGTAGTAGGGGCTATTGATCAGCCAAACAATCTAAATGGTAAATGTCGTGTACTGGAACATTAAGGTGATTGAGTTTGATTTTGTTTGACTTCAGCTCGCCCATTATGTTCATTGCACACATAACAACGTTCAGAGAGCGTTATTGCCATTGAACAAAGTACGAAATGTAACGAGTTTTTGAACGTGTAACACAGTAAGATTATACAAATTACCGAAGGTGTTTACATCTAGTTAATCATTCAAACATTACCTTGAAGAAAACTCAGTTGCACATTAGATAAGATTATCCAATGTCGCACCATGAACGTGCCCGCTATACGAGGGTTGGCTGAAAGGGTTCTGAGCCTAACACTGATGGACTGCGTTGGTGGCTTATTATCTTGTAACATTCCCCCACCCGAAATGAATAGCACTGCTTGCAAATATAGACTCATTGTTTATATTTATGAATGACAGGTGTCATGTGAATAAACTTTTCATATTCAGTGAATAACAGACTGGATGTACTCCTGATTAATGTTATCCAAATAAGTCAGTAGTAAAATGGTAACAGGGTCAAACACAAATATCATTTTTTTCTAAATTGTGCCAATTTCCATCAGTATATTCCGCGCTGACATACATACAATGGAAATGTAGATTGCCATTTTTTTAAATATCAACACCTTTATCAAAGTTTATCAGATAGAATATTTTACAAACCAAACTGATTATTGGAGACTCTCTACAATTTTCCCGTTTCCTGTAATCATCAGACATCGAGGGAAGATGCCACGTCCTACCAAACGCTGATCAAACATTTGACAGAAGGGCTTCAGAATGATGTGCAGAAAGTCAGGTCCATATTTGTTTGGCTGGCCTCACAAGAGATCATGTACGACAATTTTGACGATGTCGATGACGTCAACACTCCTCTGGGCTACATGCGGCTTATTCAGGATGATAGGGGAACTTATGAGCAATTCTTTGCTCTTCTCTGCAGGTGAGCTTCCTAAACGGTATTACAACAGACTATGCTGCAAGGTCTGGTGCCCAGTTCCAGTCTAGATCTAAATGTGAAACCGAGACGCTGTCGTTGTAATAACCGTAGTCATGCATTACCTGCTGGAGTGACACACACCTTACAAAAGTCAGCAGATACATGGAGAGGATTCTGAATGACTTTGAAACAATACCGGTGGGGCAGAATAGATGTGCGTTCACCTTTTTTGCGAACACCAGGTATCACCACTTTTTGATAGTGATTCATATTATATAGTCGAAACCATAAAATAGAGATTTCTTATGAGGTGTGAAATGGTTTTGTCGCTTTTATTGAATCAAACATGCTGGGATGGTCAATTGTCCAGGTTTAGTAGTCTCAAGATTCCTTTGTGACGCCAAAGTTCCGTGTCTTTATGCTCCCTGCCACCGCATTTCTGCGGAGAACAATATTAAAACACTACTTTTGTCATAATATATACATGTTTTCATTGTTTACAAACAGGAACGCAAAAATGCCGTGTATGGTTGTGCAGGGAAACATCAAAAGTGCTACATATGAAGTAGGTGACATTGATATTGAATGCATCTATGGCTACTGGAACTTGGTGTATCTCGATGGATCGTGGAGAATAGTGAACCCTAAGTGGGCAATGGTGTCCATTGGGAACTACAGCAATGAACGCTGGCACATGATAGAAAAGGATGGGAAGGCAGAACAGCGTGATAAGGAGGAAGGCAGTCTAGTGTATGTGTATAGCCAGGACGACTTCTATTTCCTAACGGACCCCGAGGATCACATATATAGGTGTCTTCCACGTAATGCCAAATGGCAGCTTCTTGGGGAGCTTTGGAATATGGAAACGTTTCTGATGGTTCCCTTGGTCCATAATGACTTCTTTGCATCTGGATTAAAATTACCCGAAGGACAGCAAGGTGTTGTCGCTGCCAAAGAAGGGGAAGTGGAGATAAATCTCCAGGTAACCAAAGGAGCAAAGGATATCAAATATGAACTTTATTTTGATCAGAAAAACAAGAAGAAGCTTCATGGAGAGAGTCAAATGTCCCGTTATGTATTTGTTAACAATATCAGATCAACAAGATCTTTCTTCATTCGCCTCCAGACAGTAGGGAAATACATGCTTACGCTTCTCAATGATGCTGATACACCACTGTGCGACTTTAGAATAGATTGTTCTGGGGTCAAGGGGACATGTGAACCGTTTCCTAAAAATCCTGCCATTGGATGGGGTTTCAATGAAACAGCTAGAAGAGCTGGGTTGTCAAGTCCATCGCAAGAAAGCGGCATTGTGACCATTGATTCAAAGAAATCAGTAGATTTTACATTCAAAACGCAGAAGGGAGTAGATGTCAAAGCCAATCTTTTACACAACGAGATTCCTACACCAGAACTTGAGAAACATGTCAATCAACACAAAGACGGGGACAAACTCACAGTAACCGTTGACATACCAACGACATCTGCAAAGAAAGAGTATGCCCTTGAAATTAATGCTAAAGACAGTTCAGCTGCCAAGCACCGAAACGTTGCAAACTATCTGTTAACAACTGAAAAGAACAAACCTCATGATATAGCATCTCGAGGTACAAAATCTACTACAAATGCAGCATCAGAGAAGCATTCAACCCAAACAAACACGAATGGTTATATCAAGAAAGCAAATCCGTCGGAACCATCTGTTGACACACAAAATGAGTCTGTACAGGCCAAAGGAATGTTTTCCTTTCTTTCAAAGAAACCTAAACCCAAGGGACCTTCTTCTGAGGAAACTGAAGGAAGCGGGGAAAAAACTGCAAATGGACGCGTGCCTTCTAAACAGTCTCACACTGAAAATAGAGATACCAAAACTTGTCACACTGACGTTGAAAAACCTGGAGACCATACAAAGGAACCATCACAACAGTCAATGGCCTCAAAACTTAAAAACAAAACATATTCTTTCAAAATCAAAAACAAAGAAACCAGTCAGGGTTATGAATCCTGTGATGTGTCTGCCGAAGGGGATCTTAATGGAAAAGCTGTAGAGAGTAACCATAAGTTACATGGGTCGAGGCGAGAGTCTCGAGCCTCTAGGAATGCAAACTCACTTTCACCAATGAGAACACCTCTTAATTCTCCTTCTCCTGAACTGATAACAGATTACAGTTGCCCGGCCCGCATTAAGCTGATGAAGGAAGCTTATTTGAACAGTAGTCTCACTAAAGATACAGCATTGTATAAACCTTATGCAAGACAAAAGTCATCATCTCCCAATCCTGTGGACATTTCTACAACTGATGAGAAAATGAAAGGAATTGCATCTTCAGCGGGTCCTGGGAAATCAGGCAATGTCATAACTGCGAAACAGGGAAATGACATCTTTAAGAATCCACACCCAAATACTCCTGCCTCAGACACTGGGTCAACTAGGAAAGTGAGTCCAAGGCCTACACGCTCACAGACAGGTTCAACAACACTCTCGTCATCGCAAGTCAATACGCGTACATTAACGGGTTCGACCATGTCTTCTAATGTCCAGAGTACCAAGATACCCACACCTTCACAGATAACACGGACGGGCGTGCCAGGTATCCAAGCATCAAGAACAATCAGCAATAACATAAAAAACCTTCACCAAAATTTGAGTAAAGGTTCCAAGACAAATGAAAGGCCGAAACAGAATCCTGAAAAGGTTGGTGATTAATGTCTACATGTCACATAAATGTGTTATCAGTTTTACACTGGATTTCTATTAACGTCTTTTGACAATAGATTAACCAGATAAGCTCAAGTTTTCATTTTCAACTTTTCAGAGTGAAGAAGTACAAGGAATCAGACAATCTCTAACTGTGAAAGAAAAAGGACAACATAAGACTGGCAGTGGTTCGAATTCCCCATGCCGGAAGCATGGTGTTGATCGTGATTTAATATGTGCAGGTAAATATATCTCATCATGCCTCCTACGCTTTAAGTGAGTGAGTGGGTGGGTGAGTGAGAGGGGTTTGTAACATTGTTCCAGTTATATCACGTCGTGTCAATTTACAAACTGACATAGCTATCAGACAACAGCAATAACCACACAAATATGAATGATTTCTCTTCATTTGTTCTCTCCATGTTAACTAACCTTGTTTTGTGTTGGATTTGTTGATGTGAGTAATGACTCGCATTTATCAATTATTCTTATATAAAAAAACCATTTATCTCTAGATCTTAAAAAGGCAATAGAGAGTCGACAATTATCGGAAATAAACAAACTCCTGGCAGAAACTGGTGTTCATTCCCCTGATCCCAAATTAACGGAACTGAAAGAAAAAGCAGAAACTGTCCGGACCGTGATGAAACGAATGAACAAGTACTTGCATGATGTGATGGCAGTCAACCAAGGCACCATTGCAGAGATTCATAGCTATAGCCATCCCAAGCCAATCGTTCATGACGTCATGAGGGCAACATTTCTCCTTCTAGGAGAAAGGGGATCGCAACTACGGGTTGGTAATGTATATAGTGTCATGTCTTTCGGAGTCTTCTGAGTGAGTGAGTGAGTTGGGTTTAACGCTTCCTTGAACAGCATTCCAGTTATATCACTGTGTGTCAGCTGAACGTGGGATAAAAGCCCGACCTGATGCAAAACACAAGCAGCATAACCAGGTCGAACCGGGTTTCGAACCCACGATCATAGGTTTCAGGAGGGACCAAGGTATACAACTCTGCACAGGAAGAATTGCGGCTCCTCAGACAACTCGGTCACCCGTGCCCCCTCAGACGCCTGAGTGAGTGGGTGCACTAGACGTGTATGATGCTGACAGATCAAGGTTCGCAATCGGGATTGATGTTGTAATCTAACCGACCATCAACGGATTCTGCCTTATGTAATGAATGCATCTCCGATTGGGTGTTGACCAGGACCCACTTGCACAAAGCAATCTTAGCGCTAAGACTATCTTAAACCTATGTTAAAGAATGGGAGTTACGATCATCTTAGCGCTAAGATCGCTTTGCGCAAGTGGGCCCAGAACTCTTCCTCTTCCCCCTTACCCGTAGATCCAGATTAGGGAAAAGCTTGAATCACCAGTCTCGACGACTTTTTAGCAGTCGGATTTAGGTAAACTCGGATTAGTGATGCGCGGTATCAAGTTATGCCTCTTTGAATTCAAAACACGTAAAACATCTCGTACAGGTATGGAAAAGTATTCATGTAATGAAAATGTTATCGTAACTTTTATTTTCACTCTAGCGCGATTATCTAGTACCGGGAGATATTTCTCATGTATTTCTTGTCATTTTAACCACTTCAATAATTATACATATCTGGTTGTAAATCTAGTGGTACTGTTGGACAGCTTATGGTACTTACATATTCCGTATTGGTATAGTTGATAGTTTGCTATTCGGGCTTTCACTATGTTAGGAAACACACTTTGGTTACCCTATCAGGCTATTGCATTCCCATGGCTGACAGGACAGGTTGTTCCGCACACCCGCGCACACGTATATAAATAACCCTTGGCAAAATCATGTGCCTTCACCTGCCTTCACCTGCAGATATAGCTAGACCGTCTTGCTACTGGTTTGGTCAGATCGATACTTAGGGTTCGTTTGTAAGTGGTTATGGGGCACTATTCTCTCTGGTACTGACTTACTTTGATGGTATTGAGCTTAAACGTATTAGCTAGGGTTTTTCAAACTTCGTTTTTCTAGAAATACGTGGGAATACTTTCCCGCGATTGTCTAGTTTAGGTCAAGTACATATTTACTATTGGGAGTCAAGTTACGCTTTAGGCCAAATAGCTTTGAGTCTAGATACTCAAGTATCTTGTATTGTTGGGGAGTTTAGAATTTCCTCGAACAGTCAAAGTGAGTAAGTCTTTAGTCTATAAGACTAGTTGGATATTGAGGCGTTTTCGTCTATTTTGTAGTCCAGGAGACTTATTTTTGGGATAGACCCTCTGTGTTTAGTTCCCGTTAGTCAACCCAGCCGAGGTTATTCACTCATTAGCGTGTTGAATTAATCAACTCTCAGGTGTTACTTGGACGCAGACGACATAACTGGCTGTCTATGCATCTTGTCAGTATCTTGTCAAAGTGTGGATATAACTTTTTTTCTTTTTATTGCTGTTATACATGACATTGTGTCTTCACAGCTTTCGGCCATGGGAGCCGTGCCAGAGGGGTACACAAAGTTTGTGATCTTGACAATCAGCTGTCGGACTTCCATTTTGTGGAAGCCTCGGTGGCTAAGTGGGTTAGATCGTAGACTTGTGCGCTGGCGATTAGATTCCTTACTCTGGCAGTGTGGGTTTGAATCCCGGCCGTGACTCGACCCCCAAAACGTACGAGGATCTGTACTATACTAAGAAAGTGTTATCCCAAATATAACATTTGTTTGTTATACTGTTGCTTAGCTAATCAGCTTGTATATTTGTTCTGGTTAAATTAACAGGTGTTCGTTGTCAGTGTAAAAAAGGTCTTTGATTCACTCTTATATGTGTTATAAAAACTGAATCAACATAAACATAACAACGTATAATATTTACGACACGTAAACACGAATGTGAAAATATATTTTTGTTATTATTATTACCATTATTATTATTATTATTATTATTATTATCCTTTTGTTGTTGCTGTTGTCGTTTAGAAGTGGCACTACATACAGCAACTCATGAGACGCACCAGCAAAGACGGGCTGATCGTGAGGATTCAGGAGTTCGACGTCAACAGCATCAGTTTGGATCTTGCTGAATACGTCAAAGTGATCTTGGACGCACATGATCCAGACGTAGTTCGCCTGACAAGTACAGGAGCCGGGGCTTTTTATATTTGGGTAATGTCTAATGAGTAAGTGAGTGTGAAGGGCTTTATTCCGTTCAGGCACTATTGGAGCCATCAAGGATGCAGATAAAAACAAGCGACAAACCCTTTCAAGTGACGGGTTTTACACAGTGTATCAACATAACCTGGCCTCTTACTCAACTGGGAGAGAAACATAGGACCTTCCTGATTATGTTCCAAAGTTGTCAACACCATGTCATGCTTGTGGGTTGCACTAGAGTGGCAAGCGCCTACAATCTGCTTCGGGCTCTCCTCCCATCTCTAGGTGACACACCGTGATATAATTGAAATGCTGTTAAACACACTCACTCACAAACTTACCCTGTCGTCAAAGCCGCCTCAATTTGCTGTACAGAGTTGCGTCCCTTAGGCATGCCAGAAACCTATGATCTTTGGTTCGAATCCCTGTTCGATACGGCTATGTTTCTAGGTTTGTCGGCACCATACCCGTGCTCGTGCGTTTCATCAAAGTGGTAAACATCTGAGACAGGCATCACTTCGTGATGTAACTGGAATAATGTGAAAAGGCAGCGTTAAACCGAACTCGGTGATTGACATTATGAGCATAAATATACGCAATTGGACATGCATTAACCACGCCAGATACTGACACACTTAGCCAAACAACCTGGCCGCTTTTCGTATTCAAAGTCATAAGCGGATCCTGTACGGTGATTGGGTGCACCTCTGTACAGCGAATTGTTGCCACCTAGGCCACATGATGATTATGTTCTCTGCATGAAATAACAACACGTAGGAAATATTCTAGGTATATGACATACATATATGTGTCTTGGTATATACTTTAACATATGTTCCTTATACTGGTATGGTCACCAAGTCATCATCATTTGAAAGCCCCCAAAAGACCCTGAGATCTCTACACTGGCTACATGTACAAGCACGTATTGGGTGCAACATATTGTGTTGGTCGTACCAGTGAATATATAGAACAGCTCCACTATACTTGTGTGAGCTCGTCTCCCAATATTAACCAGGGCGGTGTCTCAGATACAACTGTATTTGGCGGTAAATCGTTCAGAACTGTTGCTGCAATTGAAATGGAATGAAATTCCAGGCTGTCTCAAGAATGCTGAAACACTTCCCAAATTCAAACCCCAACTCAAGACGTATCTTTTTAATAACACTCTTTTGACTTTGTTTTTATATGCCCTTTGAGAGTGCTAAGGTGTCGAGTTAAGTTCTTAAAAATAAACATATCATTATTATACTTTCAGTGTAGAAACATCATCAACGAAGTTCAACAGACTAAACAAGTTGCCAAGTAACCAGTGAACATTGTAATGACTGAAATCTGTTAGACCCGCTTGAGAGCCGCCAGCGAGGCACGTCACGTGTGTCGCTGTAACCAATGACACCACATGTGTGCATGTGTGTAGCTGTACTAAAGTACATCACATCCTCCGTACATGTGTCTAGATGTAACATAATATTCAACGTCGTGTTTACATGTGTGTAACTGTAACATAGTACACCACATCCTATGTACCCATGTGCAGCTGTAACATAGTACACCACATCCTATCACCATTGTGCAGTTGTAACATAGTTCACCACATCCTATGTACTCATGTGTAGCTGTAACAAAGTACACCACATCCTATGTACCCATGTGCAGCTGTAACATAGTACACCACATCGTATTTACCAATGTGCAGTTGTAACATAGTACACCACATCCTATGTACTCATGTGTAGCTGTTACAAAGTACACCACATCCTATGTACCCATGTGCAGCTGTAACATAGTACATCACATCCTATTTACCAATGTGCAGTTGTAACATAGTACACCACGTCCTATGTACTCATGTGTAGCTGTTACAAAGTACACCACATCCTATGTACCCATGTGCAGCTGTAACATAGTACACCACATCCTATTTACCATTGTGCAGTTGTAACATAGTACACCACATCCTATGTACCCATATGCACCTGCAACATAGTACCCACATCCTATGTACCCATATGCAGCTGTAACATTGTATAACCACATCCTATGTACCCATGTGCACCTGTAACAAAGTACACCACATCCTATGTACCCATATGCAACTGTAACATAGTACACCACATCCTATGTACCCTTGTGCACCTGTAACATAGTACACCACATCCTATGTACCCTTGTGCACCTGTAACAAAGTACACCACATCCTATGTACCCATATGCAACTGTAACATAGTACCAACATCCTATGTACCCATATGCAGCTGTAACATAGTACCCCACATCCTATGTACCCATGTGCACCTGTAACATAGTATAACCACATCCCATATGCATCTGTAACATAGTATAACCACATCCCATATGCAGCTGTAACATAGTATAACCACATCACATATGCAGCTGTAACAAAGTACACCACATCCTATGTACCCATGTGCAGCTGTAACAAAGTACATGTTCACCACATCCTATGTACCTACTCGTATGTGCAGCTGTCACATAGTACACCACATCTTCTGTAGACACGTGGACGGGTATACCGAAATAGTATCTTGACTTTTCTTGGAACTTGGCCTTGCGACCATTTGATTCTTGTGTTCCAGAAAATGCCGGAAAATATAATTTTGCCTCAGGTTGTCTTCTTGCTAAAGTATGATGAGATTCCCCTGATAGTGACTGCATGCTCCTTCAGAGACACATTATGAACAAGCAGTGACACAAAAGATCTTTAGGGTGCCTCTATATCCCAGCCCCCTAACCTAGGCCATCCAATGGCCGCCCCCTACAGTAACGTTATGAATGAACACTGAGTGCGTGTTGCACCTATGAAACAGTAGACTCATGATTAAGAAATGTTGATTCACATCACCAATCCTAATTGTGAATTGGAAGATAATTTCTGCAATGGTGTAGCCTTGCGATATCACGATGTGATGCCTGTTTCAGTTGGTTCGTGGTGGTGGTCGAGTTACCATATACCCCATTTACACAATCTGATATGCAAGGTTGGAAATAAACAACGTGCAACTCTGAAAAGCTTGCGAAACACACGATCAACTCACCTCTGTCACGTATTGTTCTAGATCCTGATGTCTTGTTTTTTTTTTTGATACACGTATACTAATTAAATCACTGCTTCAGAAGAAACACCATCCTTTGAAATCAGATAAATGTAAAAATGTCAACAGTTGAAGCCATAGTTAGGTCGCAGAAGTGTATTCGTGTTTTATATATTAAACTTTCGAATCTATCCCTCCGTGTTTTCTTCTCTGCGATGTGGGTTATTTTTATTCCGAAATCCGAGATAAGGCCTGTGGACAAATCTTGATCTCCTGTTGCATGCTCGTGTGGTGTTATATGCGGCTGTGTAACTAAAACGTCGAGTAAGAAGCTTGTTCATTTCAAACATGTAATATCGCACACGGGTCGTTACGTCCTTTGTATAGTAAACATGAATTAAAGTGAATCTAACGATTCTTCTTTCATCATTTGTTCTAAAATATCGTGAATTTTTAAAATGACGAGATTCGTTTCCATGTTTGGAACTTATGGCGGATATTTTATTAATTTGAAAAGGGGAGGTTAGTTAAAAAGGGATGCTTGTGAGATGAGGTGGCAATGCTTTTATTGTCGTAATCTTTGTATCACCATTACAGTGCCTGTCTGGTGGAGATACATTTGCCCAATCAGAAATCATGCAGTTTGACATACTGTCCATTAATACTGCCAAGTTCTGAAATATAAACAAGCATGACATGAAATACATAATCTTGACAAGCGAAAAATAGTTTTTAGAACTTTTCAGTTTTACATGTTATAATATACTTCGATATATATATAAATATATATATATATATATACATACCTATTCAAACAAAAAGGAGTTAAAATCATGGGATGTGTATTACAAATCCAAAGTCAAAGTGTTGAATCTTTCTCTTCCAGAAAACGTACTGGCGTTTAGTTTTCTTCTTGGTGAAGTATAAATTGCTATCTGACCATTGCTTTCTATCAAGATTTCACAGAGCGTCATTCGCTTCTTGCTCAGAAGTTGTTTGATCAAGGTTACAACACCAAATGCCCCAGAAAAGCTTTCAAGCAGTTGTATGGTAGATACGTGGGGAACATTTCCACATTTGATGCATCAGTGACAAGAATGATGATTGCCTATTTTGACTTGTATTATGCGTTCCTGTGTTTTTCAGGTGAATAGTTGAGTTGCCTTTGCATGTATTTGTAAATGGTGTAACCGGTTGGGAAGGATATCCTCACCTTTTCCCGAAAATCTGGCATCATCACAATTTGAAAGTGATTCATTATCACATGCTCACAATATAGTCGGAATCGTAAAATTGACTCTGTTTTCGGCAGAGATTTCTTATGACAATGCAAAGGGTTTTGTATTCGAATGGACAACACAAGACACTCTTTTAACCAGTATATTCTTCACAATTGTTTCGCATTCCTGTCAGTATATTTCAAAACGTTGTAGACCACCAAGTAGTTCACCAAGAACTGAAGCTGAAAAGTTAAGGGTTGCTGATTAAATATTTAAAAAACAAAGAATGGTTCAAGTTTAGTTACAACAATAGAATCAGTTATATTTCACGATGTATATTCTGACATAAATATTGGCTAATCACACCAACACTATTTAATGTTTCATATGACTGGAATAGAAACACTACTGCTTTTAGTTTTCTATGTGGACTTGGGGCGGTGGGGGAACCTGGTGGTTAAAGCGTTCGGTCGTCACGGCCCAAACCCGGGTTCGATTCACTATATGGGTACAATGTGTGGAGTCCATTTTGGAGTGATATTGCAGGATATATGGCTTGAATATTGCTAAAGGCGGCGTAAAACCATAGTCACTCACTTTATGTTGACTTTCATAGCCTTGAAATTAGAACAAAAACGTATATGCCTTCGTGATGTTGAAATAACTTTGTTTACACACTACTTGATGGTCCACCAACGAAACTGCTGGGCAAAAGAAAGTATACACGTGAAAAATGGATTTGATCAAAGATGACAAACGTTATCAAAACGTCACTCGGCAATAAACAGTCGGCGAAACAATGTAACCTTTAGGTCCAAAACACAGCTATTGATGCCCGTATCAATATATCATCATCGAATAACCATTTCTCGTTTGATTAAATTTTTAACCACCATCAAACACTGGTATATATTTTGTTTTGTCCAGCAGTGACAATCGTTGTGTAAGATGAAAAATCTGCCGTATGATATATCAATAGGTATTACGACTGTTCTATCACTACAAGCCGTGGATAAACATTAATACGTTACTTTCATAATCAAAGTTTTAATAGAGTAATACATCACATGAGCAGTACATTATTTCTATAACGATGGCAACAAGTCCCCCCACCCCCCCCCCACCCCCCCCCACCCCCCCCACCCCCACCCCCCCCTCCTTCCAGATGGCATCTACACATCAGTGCATGGGAGTGGAGGAGCGACTCTGGTACGGAGGAAAGCAGAGTTGATGCATGGAAAGAGAGAGAGAGAGAGAGAGACAGAGACAGAGAGAGAGAGAGAGAGAGAGAGAGAGCGAGAGAGAGAGAGAGCGAGAGAGAGAGAGCGAGAAAGAGAGGCAGAGAGAGAGAGCGAGAGACACAGAGAGAGCGAGACAGAGCGAGAGCGAGAGAGAGACAGAGAGCGAGACCGAGACAGAGAGAGAGAGAGAGAGCGAGACCGAGACAGAGAGAGAGAGAGAGCGAGACAGAGAGAGAGACTGAGAGAGAGCAAGAGAGAGAGAGAGCGAGAGAGAGAGAGAGGGAGAGAGAGCGAGAGAGCGATACAGAGAGAGAGACTGAGAGAGACAGAGCGAGAGCGAGAGAGACACAGAGAGAGAGCAAGAGAGAGAGAGAGAGACACACACAGACAGAGAGCAAGAGAGAGAGAGAGAGAGAGAGAGAGGTTGCATGTTAAAAAGAGCCAATTAGAACTGTGCAGTTCATTATATTATATTGGTTCATTATCATATTGCTGGTCACTAACTGGTACACTGCAGAAGCATTTGGTCACAACAGCTGATGAAACATGATGAAATTTATTTCAGAACACATACCATTTTTGTAAAATGTACAATAACTACTGCGTCACATAAAGATGCAGTCTCTCATGCAGGGATGGCCTTCAGAAGCTAAAACCCGGCGGTATTCAGACATACATCAGGGTGGGTCCCTTGGTAATAGTTGTGGCAACGGGATAATGTCCACAGGAAAGTATCATGCTCATATATAACACAACTACAGATCGGGATTGTCCTACGTCATGCAATTTGTAAATAGCACAAGTCCCCGTACACATTACTATTGGGAAGTTATTTCAAACCAAATGGTACACAGTATAACTTCAAAATACATAAAATCTGTTATTTAATCAAGTTTGTAGCTGGATAAGTTAGTTTAGCATTTTGTCACTAATTCTACAACCTACAATGGGAAATGCCATATTGATTTCCATTAAATACTTAGTCGAGTCCAAGCAGTGACATATATGCAACAGGTTGCGATGAAATTAAATAAGTATCCATGTAAGGTTATTTGATTACTTCCATTTTTAGAAAACTATGTTTTTGCAACCATTATATCGAACCAGTCAATAACACAAGTAATTAATATTGAACATGGGTAATATTTGCACAACCTAAGCCCCCTTACGGGCTATGATAGCTGACCTAGTTCTCTATGTGCAAACACGCGTTCAGATCGAGTACCAATTTCAAACAGAATGGAGAAAAATCTCAACGGTTCCAAATTAAAACAACAGGTATCTTATCTACAGCTAGACTACCTCACATTTATAAACACATAAGGTTTTCCAATGCTATGCCGGGAAATTTGTTCAGGACACTCCCACTCGGTATCAACTATTATTGCATGACGCGGATGTGATGGAATGCTTCCTATTTCACAGTTTCACTATATTTATCCTATCTTGTCATAAGAGAACTTGCGTCTGATAGCATGAAATAGAAGTGCTTTCTTGAAATAAATATGGTAAACCATACAATATGGAGCTATTTTTCCTATGTAAAAGCGTCTTTGTATTTGAGAGTTGGCGCCAATCTGAGTCTCATTGGAAGAGTTAGGTGCAAAGCAAAAACATAAGATTGCACCTTTCTTTGAGAAGCGCGTAGACACTTTGTCTAATGGACGGACATACATATCTGGATATGACTCAAGAATGTAATTAGAAAGTGCAGTTCATCTCACTGAAAGTTATTTCATTCTGCTATCATCCTATTGTCTAACTTTCCAGTTATTGGGTTTGTATTTCGTTTCGTGTTTAAAACCTCGTGAGACATGAAAGAAATATATGACAATTCGCTGACTTCTTTTAAAGAAATAAGACATTGAGCTAACTGCGTTCCCTCTCTTTAATTTCTAAATGTCCAAACATTTCATATTTATTCGCCAAAGAACCCACCATCTTTGTGTTGCGAGGTTTTGTGAGGAAAAGATTACATGGAATAAGATTTTAACTATTTAATTACTTCTCTTGCATTAAATTGGCTTCAGGTAGTCGAGGGTCCAACATCAATCCTCTGTAGAAGCACAACAACAGGGAAAAGGAGTCCGTTCTGAAAGCAGCTGTATCCGATCATTGACGTTCCATCAGTTCATCGTGTAATCAACATCTGCCAAGAGAATAAATATCCCCCCCCAAAAAACAAAAAAAACAAAACCAGTTGTTACAGTCGAAAACATGTTAAAGTTCCAATATAAATAATATGAAACAACCTTTGTATTTCTCTTTTGGAAAAACAGCCTCTGTGATCTAGCAGATAGAACGTCTGCTCGGAGAGCGGAAGGCCTGGTTAAAAAATGTCATTTTCCGTTTTCCTGCAATGATTAAACAAGGACTGGTTGGCTCAGCCAGTATGTTGTGTCTGGGTGGTGTATCTATGTTGAACTGCGGCATGGTATCCCACTGAACTTGAACTATAAAACAGGATCTGGATTAATCCTAGCAGCAACATACACGTACATGCACGGAGGTTGTTGAAAGGTATTCTGAGACAAACTATGACTGACAGTATTGATGGAGTTGGTTGCTAATTTTCAACACTTTTGCCAACGATGCTTGAGTGTCATTGTACCACTAGTGTAGCGAACTTCATCCACATTAGAAAGTAGCATTATGCTTCCAGACAGGCCTTTACCGAAGCTAAGGAAGAGCTAGGTGGAAATCTGGTGAATACGGAGGATGTTCAATGAGTTCAAAGCCAGTCATGCATTGCAGCCAAGCCACCAACAGAGTTGTGACCAGAAGGTGAAATGTCCTGGTGGAACAACACCGTTTTAGGAAGTTTTCCACAAAATGTTAACCTTGATATTCTCACGCTGTTGCCTAAACAGAATAACACACCACTGGCCCTAAATCTTTCGGGAGAACATACTTTGCCTTTTTCAGAGATTGAGACGTTAGATGTTTCCACAGCTTTCATTGCTGTTTTGACAACTGATGTTTTGCTCTGGTGGTTGTTAACCCAAGACTAATCAATGGTTACAGATCGTTCAAATAAATTAGCTGGGTCTGCTTCAAAACGAGGTAAATTCTCACGAGAGATCATGAACCTGGAGCGTTTCTGGTTAGGAGTCAGAAGCCTTGGAACCCAGCGTGTCTAAACCTCATGCCCAGTTGATTCCTCAGAATGTACCCAACTCTCTCATGAGAGGTGCCTACTGTATTGTCTGTGTGACGTGTGGTTATGACAGCGCAGTTAATTCCAAATCACGTTGATGTCGTCAGAAATACGCTGTTCAAAGCCCATTTCACCTAACATAACTTTGGGAAAACATCTGAAAAACAAATAAATAATTTGAGTTGGCCTTAAAGAAGCTTGAAAAGTATCTTTAATTCAGTGTGGAACTTGATCTAAGCGCGCTTCGTTGAATAAAAAAGAGAGGCTGAAGAATGAGCTTCACATTCCAATTTGGCATGAGGTTATGCGACGTGCTATCGTAGTAACTGCTTGGCAATATGTTGAGACACATAACACGGTGTACGCTCGGCTCGTCTGTATACATGTAACCTGCAGCATCCCGTCATCTTTGAAATAAGTTGTGTGATGACAGCATGTCACTCGTTCCACGTGTTTTGGGCACATTAACTATAACAAACACGTCAAATTTGATCATCGTCATTTATTTCATTATTGGATGTAATGAATAACTAATGCGGAATGAGCCTTCTTAAAGGTTAAGAGTGGAACACAGTTGCTGCATATGCTTCTATTACCAATCGCTTTATTCGGCAGTGCTGCAAGAGCTTATAACGACGCGAGACAGGGGAGAGACAGAATTGGTTGGTTGGTTATGTTTGATTATGAGTTAAGGTGACTAACGGGATTTGTGCTGAAACAATCTTTTGTTTCAGTTCGTAACATAGCTTAGAAATTTATAAGATTTTATTTTCGACAGTCATTATACATCCTGCAAATAAAAGCGGAAAAAAAACCTTTTCCATATTCATAAGAAATATGTGCCAAAAGCAGCGTCCATTGCACGATTCCGTGTTCGCGAAAAAGGTGAGCGTATCCTGTCCCGCCGGTGGCACCCATCACAAACACATGCAAATGCAAGGCAATTGTTCACTTGAAAAACAACACGGGAACCTCGTCTACTATAAAACTCCTTTACTAAGGCCATAGAGGTTGTAACCTTGACAAAACAGCTTATGAGCAAGAGTCGTATGGCACTCTTTGAAATCTTGGGAGAAAAAGCATGCTCGATTGTACCTCAAAAGTTGTGATATACAGACACAATCTGCTGGAGCTGCAGGAATATTGCTCGACATAAAAGGAAAGTTATTTATTGGAGAGTTGAAGTCATCTCTCTTGTCATACAGTCTTGTTGAGAGTGGTTTGTCACTCTGAATCTTCAAGCATAGATCTAAATATGAAACAGATGAGGATGTCTCACTGGTTTTCTTTATTTCAAGTTCAGGTGGATAATCAGTGGAAGGGAATTGGCTATTTAATTGTTATTGAACGATATGAGATTATCGATATGCAAGACCGCTTCCGTGGTCTAGTGGTAGAGCGTCCGCTCGGAGAGCGGAAGGTCCGGGGTTCGATCCCCGACCGCGTCATGCCATAAGACGTTAAAAGATGGTACTTGTTGTTACCCTGTCTGGCGCTCAGCATAAAGGGGCTAAAACAAGAACTGGTCCGCTCGGAGTCAGTATGCTGTGTCTGAGTGGGGTATTCATGTTAAACTGCGGCATGATATCTCAGTGAGCTAGCACTATAAATCGGCATCAGTCCGGACTAGTACAAGCAGTCACACAAACACACACACGTACATGCACGTCGCTATATAAGTGCAATATTCTTGGACGCGACGTTAAACCCCATTTCACCTCACCTCATCGAGACCGCCTCCGTGGTCTTGTGGTAGAGCGTCCGCCCGGAGAGCGGAAGGTCCAGGGTTCGATCCCGGGCCGCGTCATACAAAAAGACGTTAAAAGATTGTACTTGTTGTTACCCTGTCTGGCGCTCGGCATTAAGGGGCTAAAACAAGGACTGGTCGGCTCGGAGTCAGTATACTGTGTCTGAGTGGGGTATTCATGTTAAACTGCGGCATGGTATCTCAGTGGGCTAGCACTATAAATTGGCATCAGTCCGGACTAGTACAAGCAGCCACACACACACATACACGTGCATGCACGTCGCTATATAAGTGCAATAATCTTGGACGCGACGTTAAACCCAATTTCACCTCACCTCACCTCACCTCATCGATATGCCTGAAGCTTCAGTTAAACTTCTTGGCCATATTACCTTGTTTTGAATTTGCCATTCCAAGCAGAAATTCCGATTCATACGCTTACAGAAACAGATCAACAAGAAGGGGGAACACAATTGGTGCCCATGGGGATGCCCACTTCTTACCGAAATGTTACCCCCAAATTGTATATACATTTTATCAATAAGGAAGTCTAGCATTTCAAATATTGCTTTCTCAGTAAAAGTCCATGGAACTCGTTGGCAATAACATCAAGCAAGGGTGAGTGAGTTAGTGAACCCATGGAGGGCACGGAACTTCGGCGTGTTAATCAAACGCTTTAACCAATAAGCTACCCCTCCGTTCGCAAGGACACTAATATGTGGATCGGGTGGTTAAAATGTAGAACCTTCCTCGTTGTCATGAACGCACATTCTGGTTTGCCTGGTCTGTGGTAGATTATTTACAGGCCGCCGTGATGTTAGGGGAATATTGCGTATATTGACGTAATGCAACCTCCATTCACAAACACAAGGTCCATGAAAAGTTTCCGAGTGTTGATACTGTCATGCTTATAAAGTTTACCGTCAATACACAGGAGATAGAAAAGGGCCATTTTTTACCCACTGGAAATGGGAAATTAATATTGAACATTATTACACATGGGCAAATGGTTGTCAACTAGCAACCGGCCCTTATACAAGGTACATTGGTTTGTTCATGTCACCTGTACCGAGCGCTGACTATCACATCATGGGACCGATTCACAAAGCGCCCACAAGGCACAAACGTTCGTGAGTTGAGTGGTCAACACTCATCGGAGTGCTGAAGAGGTGACTGAGGCCGATCATAACCTGCGAACGCCCAGTGCATTGGGTCCCTACACATGTTACACACACTGGCAACAATCAGTCTCACATTGTACAATGGCATAGTACTACAAAACTGGCACATCTTTAAGAGAAGTGTTCCTTTTCATGATAGCTAGAAATACATACTTTGTAAATCGTATTATAACATAGAAGTTACAGCTATATAATTGTTTTAGTTTATCAAGAGTTGGACATATGTAATAATATTTAGGAAGTGTACGTTCCCTCAAATTTGAGTGGAATGGACACTCAAGGCAAAAGTGGAATTCAGTTTCTATAAATGGCACAATACAAAAGGGACATAGGCGTTCTGGCCTTGGTATTTTATAATGCCTACCTCCTTCTACCAATAAATAATGACGAGAACAGCTAAACCTAAAAAGTGATATCAATAACAAGGCTACATCAATATAGATGTTCATAATTAAAACTTTTCTTTACAGAGCAAAATATTTCACCTTAGAATAACATTCTAGATTATTTTTCCATGTGTGTTGGCAGATATCTTTACATCTTTGCTTAAAACACTCTACATTTCCAACAATACATTACCACACTTTGGCCTTTGTTAGCATAACATGTAAAAGTACCAGTCCCTGCATCTTCACCAATTCACCCTTTACAGATTCAGAGCCCTGTGAGTTTGCAGAAGGCTAATAGGGCATGGACTCTTTAATGAATGATGCTATCATGTGAAGACCTTGGCAAAAAGCACTATCTTCTACATAATTAACATCTTCATCGATGGGCAGATGTATGGAATCATCATTTACACTATAACCAGGGGGACAATCAGTTCTAATATTGAGGTCAACCATGACAACACCATGACAATATGGGTAATCTGATCTAGATATTACTATGTCATTCTCTAAGACATCAAAAATAGGTTCAGCTGAGAAGGCACTTGAGTTGGGTAGAGAAAAGTATACAAGACCCAGAAAAATATGTCATCACTCATACTTAGGACTTGAGCCACAGTTTATTCTCAGATTCTGTATTTACGACAGAACACAAAAAGGTCTTTTACTAATAAAAGTAGCCCTCCGGAATTTCTGACGGCGTTTTCACTTTTGTTTCGAGTGTTCATTTTTACCAGCCCAGGACTCTACTAGACCTATAATATTATATTTGTGGATACAATCACAAAAGGAAGGTTTACACAATTTTGATTTTAATCCTTTAATGTTCCAACAGACACCAGTAATACCTAAATATTTATCTCGTGAGCCTTGGCCGTAATGCTACACTACTGGTGAAATTTCTGATCGGTCATGAACATTTTCACTAGAGGATGGTCAGGGTTTGAACCGTCTAACTGGAGTCAATTTGGGATTACCTGTAATGGATTCGTCGAGTTCAAATAGGTCGTTGTCTATCTGCAGCTTGTTGTATCTCATCAAAGAGAAACACCCATCTTGTCTGGCTTGTCCATGAAAGGTTTTAATTTCCGCCGAGTACTCCTCTCATCGTCTGTGAAATCATGTGACACACAGATCTTTTGGCTTTTCAGATTTTTGTCCCATTTTTACTTTCGACTTATGGTAAGGTTGTGCAAATGTGACGAGCACTGGTTTGGGACCGGATGCCTTGGATGGTAGTCTTCTAACATTATACACTGCAACATCTTCATATTTAATGTTCATAGTTTCGGTCATCACCTTGGTTACGGCATCGAGGGTATCCTCATATGATTCTGACTCTCCCTCACGTTGTAGAATATCACGTTGTTTCTTTTGGCCTGGCTTACCATTGATTTTATTTTGCGGGTGAGATTTGACACCTTCTTCTCTCAGTTCTGTATTTATACTGGCTGACGACTGGATATCTTGTTCCATGTTATTCTTCCATTCTTCTTGTCACAGTTTTCAGACATTTCTTTCCTCAAACATATTTCGACTGCTAGGGTCAACCATGCAGTCTAGTGTTCCTTGTTTATCTCAGAGTCGTCTAAGGCGCAGCCACGATTCGCTGTGCAGAGTTGCGTCGATTGGGCCAGAAACCTATGATTGTGGGTTCGAATCCCGGTTCGCCCCGATTATGTTTCTAGGTTTGTCAGCACCATACCCGTGCCCGTGCCCGTGGGTTTCACCGAAGTGGTAAACGTCTGAGACCTGCATCACCTCGGGCTTTCCTCCTACATTAGGCTTACACGCCGTGATATAACTGGAATACTGTTAAAAGCGGCGTTAAACCCAACTCACTCACTGTGTGGGGTATGGCCCGGGGCCCGGGTTACTCTAAACATCATTACACAACTGTATCAATATCGCAACACTGACTAAGTATAGTCGCTCTCATGAATCTACCTGGCCCGTTAGGCACGTGCAGCATAGCGACACGTACGGATATAATTCGCTTCAAAAGTACCTGTTAAGCATCCAATGTTGCTTCTATATGTTGTTATGTCATAACCCATGATGTTGCCTGTTGTCGTAGTTCAAGCTATGACCCTGTCAGGTAGATATTTACTTCGGAGCTGTTAGTCTGTGTGTGCTATCATATTGCCACCAGGTGGCATCCCCCGCCTCCCCCTCAACTAGCCATTTCTCTTTCTTAAACTTGCGAGGGTTGGACTTTTGTAATTATCTAGTACATTCAGCTCGCTAAAATGAGGAAAAAGCCGATTTTTCAGAACTATGATAGAAAATCTAACCATATACATGTGTTCAAGTCTGTGACCCAAGATATGTTTTTGGCTTTTCTTTTATAAATAGATCGGTTAGGCATAATCAAAAAAAGGGAATGAGTTCAAGGATATTAACTTTAGCTTCAGGTATATCCATGATCTGATATCGTTAAATAACTAATTCGCTAATTCTCTCACACTGTCTTAACCACGTGATCTAGAAATCGCCGCATATGTTTCATATTTAGATATATGCATAAAGATTCAGAGGGACAAAAAACCTCCCCTCATGACCATATAACAAGTGGGATTACTTGAACTTTCCAACAGCCAACATTCCCTTCATGTCGAGCAATATTCCAAAAGGTTTTGTTTTGAGATTTGAGGTACATTCGAGCATGCTCTTTCTTCGAAAATTTCAAAGAGTGTCAAACGATTCTTACTAAAAGTTGTTTGATCAGATGTACAACATTCAAGGCCGTTGTAAAGCGTTCAAAACGTTTTATTGTAGACACGTGAGGACATTTACACATGTGACGCATCAGTGACATAAATGAAGTCCGACTCCCTATTTTAACTTGTACCATAACATTATGTTCCCGTGTTTTTATCGGGTGAACATTTGATTTGCCTTTCTATTTGTGACAGTTGCCACTGGTGGAAATGTGTCTTGAAGCTCATTATGTATCTAAATCTTCTTTCTCATGTTCAAATAGTTGAAAAATTCATGAAAAACCTTAAAACCTCTATACGTTTAGACACATTGTACGCATATTTATTGTTATAAGTCAAACTTATGTTGTAAAATTAATGTTGTTCGCATTCATGAACACATCTGGGGGCACGGTTGGCCCAGTCGGCCAGTCGGCTAACTCGCTGTGCAGAGCTGCGTCCCTTAGGCACGCCCGAAACCTCTGATCTTAGGCTCGAATCCCGGTTCTCCCCGATTATGTTTCTTGGTTTCACCAAAGTGGAAAACATCTGAGACCTGCATCACTTCGGGATTTTCTCTCACATTGATCTGACACGCCGTGATATTACTTGAAAACTGTTAAAAGCTCACTCACTCATGAACACATCTGATAATATTGATTACAATGTTTGGCTAATTTCTTAACTTATGCAGATCCTGTTGCAGATCCTCATCATACCTCGTCCTATAAGGGGAAGTTAACGGTTTGTAGAAGGAGCTGACAAGTCTGCATTTTTATAGCGAGACCAGCGTGCACATGAAAACGTATTCCAGTGTACCATAAAATTATCGTTGCTAGGTTCCAGTGAACATGCTGTTACCAATATGATCAAGCCCGGCCTGCCACTCCCGGAGCCCAGCATACCGCGTGTATTGGCTCACTATAGCCAGTGCTGAAAGAGCAAGGTAATCACTCTGAGAGCTTAGTCATATCGTGTCCCTAACACAATGTGCAGATATTTAGTTAATTTCGTTCCTCCGTTACGTGTTAACTAAACATTTGATGCGCTAATTTGATGAATTCTAAATTTCATTCATTTCCCGTAGATAAAATTGCATGCGATCGCATCTGTTTCTTGTGGCCCATAAATAGGTTTGTTTAACTGGAAAAATGTTTTTTATTGATTCTTCGTAACACTGTGTAAACATGAATATGATTGTATATCTTAACGTGCACACAACCGAAATGCGATTATTCATGCACATATTACTCATGTATGAGGCATGGGTGAACTATCGGTATAAGCGCAGACATTCACTGTGCAGAGTTGCGTCCCTTAGTTGTGTCGGGTAATAACCGGTAATAACAAGTTCGATAACCCGATCTTACTGGTTATGATCCCTGGTCCCTCAGAACCATACCACCACTGCCTGGTTTGAAAGTGGAAAACGTCTATGATCTGCATCGCTTGGAATTTCCTTCCATATTGAGTTGTGGAGCAGTGATTATTGAAGACTTTGTCCAAAGCTACTTTAAACCTAACGCCTTCACTCATAGGAGTAAGTACGGTTGTTTATGTAAGTAATGCTTAAATGTAAGAACCCCAGATATCTTTGACACTTTGTAATGGAGTTTCGTCTCGCGTGTTACATCTAAACCGAAACGGAATTCGTGCCAATAAGTGTATTTACTCTACACAGATGCCTGTCTCACGCCAGGCTTTCAAATTTTGGCTAGACACGTCTGCCATTCCGTCATCCTCTAGGGGCACGAGAATGGGAATAGGGACTGCTTCTACATTTTAATTTGACACGCATTGTCTCTTGTAAGAAAAGGCAGGTGGTAAATGAACCAAGATGTTATAATAACGAGTCTGTTTCCCTAAGCTGTCCCTTAGTTTGAATTCTTGGAGGATGTGGGGGATGTAAGGTGTCAGTACGTCAATTCATTTATGTCAACGATATCGTTCGTTGATTAAATTTATTTTGTGGTGTCTGCCGGGGTGCAGATGCAACGCTGTACGGTGCCTCATGATGGAGCCCCTCGAATGGCGTGACCGTGACCTTCCATGCTGAACGCGACTAGAGGTCCAAATGTATTGATGTTTTATTTTGCAGGAAAAAGAAGTTCCATTTACATGACCTTTTGAAGATTGTGAATTTGCCCCTGTGAAATGCAACGACCATACTGTTGTGGCTGTCGTAACTTCTGCATTAAACAGATATACGACAACCAGCTTTGTTGCTGGCTATGCAGCACCGCATGTCTTAGTGTCTTAGTCAACACTTGCAAAAAGTGAGAGTTAAGTGTAAAAACTAATCTTGAAAAAGTTTTGTTTATAGGGAACATAGGTTTTACAGTGGTCAAACGTGACTGAAATGGTGCAGAGCTGCTTCCCTTAATCGCGCCAGGAGGCGCTGGTCATGTGTTCGAAACCCCAATTCGCCCTGATTTTAGATCCTTTGTCTGTCAACGCTGTGTCCTTGATTTTCACCCTATCTTAAACGTCCACGGCTTCTGTAAAATGAGGCTCACCACCAAGCTGTAGCGGTATAACTGAAATGTTAAGACTTGCATCCAACTCTCTGTTCATCTTTTTCATCTTCCTCAATGTCAAAACATTGTCTTTACTCAATGATATTCAGTTAACATAACATCCCTAAACCGAAAAGTGATCACATGGTTGTTTCCCATACACACTTGTATCCCTTCTTTAAATAAAGCGAGCCGCATTTCCTTCCACAGCATGGCAGAAAAACAATTCAAGATATTCCATGACATTCATACCTGACACTAAATAATAGGACGTACTTGCATCTTTGAGATGATCATTTGACAATCATATTTGTTCGCTCATGAGCAGTGCAACTAAACAGCTAATGTCGAGAACTGATCTTAATAATTCTAGAACAACAGGCCCCCAAACGAAGTAAACGAGAAACGAGTCTGTAGCACTGTGCTGGCGTGTAGGTCAACAGTGATAAAGCACAGGGAGAGGTGATACCGAAGGGAATCTGTCATCACTAAAGCTTGTCTGTGTAGATGGATAACAATGGTGTCATCTAGCTAATGCTATTGATCAGTTTCAGGTGATTTTGGCAGACAGTTTCATCAACTGTCTTTTACAGTTATGAGGTTACAAAAACTGTTACCTAATTGATGTAATGCAGATGGGGCTGGTGCTGTTTACTGGCTGGCATACATATCAACATGACGTATTACCAACTCGCCAAAGGAGAGGAAAGTAAACGATCTTTGCGACCTTTCTCCTCAGGCTAGATTTACTTTAGCTTACTGGTAGCAGCAGAGAAAGCCGTGTCGGTATTAGAAACCTGATGTACTGTGGGCTTTGTCGAGATCAAATATCATGGACAGATTTCATTAGATCCTCATTGATAGTAATCGTACGCTCACAGAGTAACACAGAGCTAGGTATTGACAGGTGTTTTCTTTATGGCTTATAGTGAAATATGATCAACAGTAATTTTGCTCATATCAAAACCTTTTCGCATCATCTTGTACTTTTAGAATGGACTTTTGATTGCACATCCTCGACTGTACCCAGGCTACTTATATGAAGATACCTAAAGACATCGGAAGGCTTTTGTTACATTTTATTCATTTGTTGAGTTAATATTTTACATAGTTGTGTCAATGTCCATATTGGTGTGTTGTTGGAGACACTTGTTTTATTACCTCTTCTGTGATGTATACAGACACTTGGTCTTGTCGCGCGGTGTAAGTCAATTGAAGGACTGATACAGAATGCATTGTGCCACTGTGGAGTGAGTGCGGTGGGTTTATCGCCGCTTTAAACAGTATTTCAGTAATATTACGACGTGCCAGCTTTATATTGTGGGATGAAAGTTCAAAGTGATCTGAGACGTTTTAAACATTACCTAAAACCTACGAGAACTGGTATTGTGCTGACAACCCTCGGAACATAAGCAGGATTGATCTGGGATTCGAAGCCATGGTCATATATTTCCGGCAAGATCAAGGCGTGCTACTCTGCGTAGCTATATATAAGAAGAAAAAAACCACACCGACCCTATGCGACACCGTCCACCAGACAAATCTCTTATGTAAAACATTCAACAGTAAAATTAACGATGTACCTTCA
Source organism: Haliotis cracherodii (assembly GCF_022045235.1). Taxonomy (NCBI): domain Eukaryota; kingdom Metazoa; phylum Mollusca; class Gastropoda; order Lepetellida; family Haliotidae; genus Haliotis; species Haliotis cracherodii. The sequence goes on from NW_027266264.1 coordinate 57,825,146, forward strand.
GAGAATGCACTATTTTCTGTATCCTAGGAAATAAGGCAGTTCGAACAGAACATACCTTTAACATGATACGCAACCCGAGTTAATCTCCCATGTATTGGGCCATTGTTTTGTTCAGAATACTTCCACGTCGTTTGTCAAATTTAATACATAAGACGTTAACGCCAGAGAATAACCAGTCTCTATTATCCGCCGATATCCATTGGGCGTAAAAATCAAAATAGTGGTGACATATATATTAATGGATCACTGGAAATCAGTAATGACACCCGGTGTTCGCGAAACGTATGTGCCTGCCCACCAGTAACGCCAGCCAGTCAGTCACACAATAAGTTTTTTGCCCGACGCCGCAAAAAAAGTACCCCTGTTATACGACGACGTCCAGTGAAACAATTGAGATGTGACCAGATAATCAAGTGATGGACAAGGCAGTCCAGTGATACGATAGCACCTTTACTCAAACATGTTTTTAGCGCTTCATTTATTCAACAAACAATAACATTAATAACTCCGTGTTTATGGTATTGCACAGTAACATAGAAGACATTTGCTTCAGTTATCATCACATTAAATTAGTTTTACGATTTATAAGGCACTGTTCCGTGGTTCTGTTTCCCCAAAACAAAGTTTTCAGTTTACCGAGGGAACAGAATACCACGACAAGTTAGGTCTTTATTAATTTGGAATTGACCTTATAACCATTTTGTTTCAACTCCGTAAGTGAAGTAGAACACAGCCATGTCTGTGTCGGCCTTGACGGTTAACTGTTGCTACGGAGACCAGGACATCCTCATCCATTTCGCAAACACCATCATTGTAACGTCTCAGCCAATTCGTGAGTGTATGACATTTGTCGTTTCAATGTTGCTTACCTTATTTTCATAGTGTGAGTTAAAACATTAATCGCATCGGGAGTAAATATGTAGGCATATATTGACTAAAATTAAATCCATCCCTTCCTTGTCGCAGAGAAACGAACTCAAATGTTGTTACGTATTGCGTTTTATATTTGATTCCACAAAGTTGGTTGCTTGGTTGGTTTGTTGTTTAACGCCGCACTCAGCAATATTCCAGCTATATATAAGACGGCGGTCTGTAAATAATCGAGTCTGGACCAGACAATCCAGTGATTAATATCGTGAGCATCGATCCACGCAATTGGGATCGATGACATGCATCAACCAAGTCAGCAAGCCTGACCACCCGATCCCGTTAGTCGCCTTTTACGACAAGCATAGTCGCCTTTTACGGCAAGCATGGGTTGCTGAAGACCCATTCTACCCCGGATCTTCACGGGTCTGATACCACAAAGAGAAATAGATGTTTATACGTCACCACCGATACTAATAAATAATGTTACGTGAAAGCCAGTTCATGGCGTACTCTCATAAGGGCAACGCTATTTTTTAGGGCATTATCATTTCCAGAAGCCAGAGGTCTGTCACTAACTACCCGACGAAGGAGAGCAGTTGAACAGACTAAGGGTTTCTGCAAATGCTAAAATGTATAGAATGTGTAGCTAACCCCAAAATGAAATGGCTGGATTACAACAGAGGTCACTGATTTACAAATAGCAACGTCATATCAACATAATGTAGGGTGGCGTCACGAAGCAGAAACGTGACGCCAATGCCACCACATAACAATAGAACAGACAACAGCCTTTGTTCGGGAAATGCGGGCTGCTGTCAAGGTACTGTGGTCTGCATATTTATGAAAACATGCTGTTATTTGTATGATAATTCTGTTATGATAATATTTGCCCTCATAATGTTTCTAGGTTGTGAGCTCCCGTGGTGGTGGGTTACAACCCAAAAGTAAGCATCTGAGACCTGTGCGACTCAAACTGACACGCCGGGATGTAACTGAAATACTGTTTATAGCGGCGTTTAACCAACCTCACTCATTTCTACACGCTACTTCCCATGGTTCGAACATTATTACTCAATTTCGGAACAAGCCGCCAATTACGATTCTCCGTTCCACTCTTTGGAATACGATACAACTGTGAATCCCTTGAAGGCATTTTTACTTGAATGTTATGTTATAGCCCACTGGATCACATATTATTATGTTATAGCCCACTGGATCACATATTATTATGTTTTGCAGTTACTGCGGTAGCCGACGTTTAAGTAAAGAATAACATTCTTCACCCCTTCCATCTTTAAATATTTGAAAACTGACAATCCTAACGGAATGAATTGCATAATTGATAGTTCCTCGGACTTAGCGGAAATATAACCACAGAATATTGCCTTATAAATCGTAAAACTAATTTAATGTGATCATAACTGACGCAACTGTCTTCTATGTCACTGTGCAAGACCACCACCACTGAGTTATTAATGGCACTGCTTGTTAAAATCAATGAAGTTATGACCACAGCGCTCAAAACACGTTTGAGTCTTAAGAGAGCTTGAAAGGATTTCCTTCGATTTCATAAATGACACAAAATATTCGGGATTAGCGGCGTATTCATCACATTGATCCAATTAAAGATCCCTGAGATTCAGGATCTGGAAGAAAATAACAAAGATAATTTGTGAAGGTTTTTTAAAGTAATTAATCCCCTTGTTTGTCATACGCCTACATTATGTTATCATATTTGTGAAGGTTGATAACCAAAGATGCTTGAACAACGAAATCTCAGTGAATGAAAATTGTTTGGAGTCAAGCTGATTTAGCACTGAGTTATCCCTAATTTTATCTCAAGTATTTAATGCTGTCTTAGGCCAAAACGTATTTTGTGTTTCCGGGTTTTAGTATATTTTTAGAAGAGAATATTGCAAAGCATAGTTACAAATTATGGTTCAACTGCCAGACAAATTCACCCAGACTTAGCAGTGTAAGTGTATTCGGAAAAGTTAATTTGTTTAACTGGCTAATTTATAACATTGGTTTTGCCCCTAACGCACATTGTAAGATAATGTTTAAAGAATACCTTTAATGAACTTATGATAACAAGTCTGATTTAATGATGACCAAAATAGAATAATGTGTTTCCCTCCAAAAACCGTCATCCCGCCCCCATTGAAATAAAATTGTGCATGCATGACGACAACAAGTTTTTTTTAATGTAATCTTAATCCCCGAGTAAAAACAAATTCAAACTGTGTCTGTGGATGCCTTTATTTCCTCCAGAATATTACGTCTTCCTCTGATCATTCTGGGCGTAAAGTTTCTGAGAAGAAAATCATGTCCTTATTATCCATTACTTCATCCATGGGCCAAGAGAGAAGAGGAACCTGTTGACTATCTTTCAGAGTGGGTTAATTCAGTGCGGGATGTTGGCATAGGTAGTATGTACAAATTGAAATAGAGGAAATAGAATTGGAATAAACCCATTCTGTCCCAGCCAGCTGTCCTTCCAGAGCCAGTCTGCCCTGCATGACACGTTTGTAGGTGTTACCACCCATCTCAAATAAGCATAACCATTACATGTAATCATCACGACAATAATTGTTTGATCAACGAATTCATTATGAGAGGCATATCAAATGTTGGCAAATAAAATGCCAATATGTTACCCGAGGAAGAACCAAGCATCGGTACGATGACGCTTAAACCTGAAGACATGTCCATTTCTCTTGTGTACTGAATTCCAAAGCTCCTTCAAATCCGTACAAGAGAGGTATGTTGCTAGGTCTGGCAAATGTACCAACAAATCTCTGTCTCAATGATATACCATAATTCTTATAGTCAGGGAAGGACTTTCTTTATATTTACTAAAAGTATTTGAGACAAATGGAATTAATACCATGTGGATTTATCAATACTCCAATAAACTGAACCTTCTCAGAAGAGAACCGAGCTCAATTATGTCAAAACATTTTATGTTTCAACTTTGTACACCAACTATCCCACACCACAAACTTAAGTGAAATCTCCATTCTTTGATCTATCGGGCATTTACCACTATACGTGGTGACCACAGATATTGTTAATCTCCATCTTCAAATTTGTTAAAAATGAATGTTCAGTGTGAAACCAATATACGAAATGCTTGACTTGATAACATTTATGTGGAAATTGGGATGAAACATTTAAGCAAGAAGAACCCATGGGTACCAAATCATTCGAACCAGACATTTTGCTCAGATTAGCAAATCCCAATATAATTTGGACAAGAAGCTTCAGCTATATCCATGATCGGATATCGTTCACTACCCCTCATTCATGAAGATCCGGGTTGGAATAGGTCTTCAGTAACCCATGTTTGCCGTAATAGGCGACTAACGGGATCGGGTGGTCAGACTCGCTGACTTGGTTGATGCATGTCATCGATCCCAATTGCGTGGATCGATGCTCATGATATCAATCACTGGATTGTCTGGTTCAGACTCGATTATTTACAGCCTGCCCTCATATAGCTGGAATATTGCTGAGTGCGGTGTTAAACAACAAACAAACAAATGTATTAATGATCGTATCAAAGGATATTCGCGTAGGAAGCAAAACGTACTGACATTTCTTTTCGATATCGACATGATTTGGGGTTCGAATCCCAGTTTGCAAATTAGGAGCTTAAGCTTAAGCACCATGCTCATGGGTTCAAAAATTCTTACTTATACACCCATTAATGCCAAACAAGTTGTAATTAACTATTTGAAAATATTTGCATAACGCTCAGCATAACGACATTAAATAGAGTATCAGTGGTGGAACAATATAAGTAATACTTGAACATGTATCTTTTTATGACAACCTACAAACGATGCGTGCTTCAGCCGTAACAGGACAATACACGAATGTTTAATGTATTTTTACTCCAAGGCAGTAATATTTCGCGAAACCTGAAGCCCAAAATTACACATAGAACACTTTCTTTTCACGCTGGGCAGACAAGTAATCTGCGCAAGGATGTCTAAGGAGACAAAAAAACAGAAGACAAATTGGTATGCTTTTGGGATACTGAATAGAGAAGAGTATCGGAAAACAGTTCTTGATTGTGCAAGATAAAAGGAGGGCCCATGTGCAATTTACGATCGGAAGAAGCAGGTGGTTCCTGTGTGTCGTGAATGATTCATGGTGTGGTATTTACTAGACGCACAAAAAACCTTGTTGAGAGAGGTAACTATGTTGGTGAATGCAACTGTCGTTGTCTAGAAGCGCGTTAAATAGACAAAGTGTATTAATTCTGAAATTCTACAGGGACACATTTGTCCTGACAGATTTGTATAAACGTGTCTTCGTCAGCTGACATACATGTTATATGCCGCTGACAATTCCTTGTATTCAAACACTTGTAATTTAGCAAGAGTGCTCTGTGTAAAGCAAGGATTTTGTCGTCATACCCAACTCATTTATTATTGTTGTTTTTCCAACTGCATTATTACCTGTTGCTTTCTGTACCGTATAATAATAATAATAATAATAATGATAAGACTCATGATGAAAACAAGGCATTCCACAGATTTCTAAAACGAGCCAAGGATGTGGGACACTCAATGTCAGTGTTGATTTTGTTGATGGTTCTGTACTGATGGACGGTACAGAAATGAGTGTCAACAAAGCGAAATGCCATATCAAATCGGCCCAGATTCAGGTTTTCAAGGAGAGGCTATCTGAGCGACAATTGCATCGAGTTTATGTACAGTGTGCTGAGAAGAACTGCAACCCTGCAGAGTCCTTCGCATGGATGAAGTCGGCTGGCCTGAAAAGTGAAACTGAAGGTTTCCTGTTTGCTGCTCAGGACCAGTCACTTCCCACTCGAAACCGTCAATGTGTCATTTTGCATCAAAATGTAAATATGAAATTTATATTATGCAATGAATTTAATGAGACTACCCAACACATTGTCAGTGGATGCCCAGTTTGGCACAAACACAGTATCAAAAGCGACATGATGGTGTACCTCGATCATTTTATAACCGTCTTCGCAATGTTTGTGGTTTTGAACACAGAGGTCCATCCATGGTACGACCCAGAATATGTAGACGGCGTCATGGAAAATGATAAAAACAAAATTCTGTTGAATAGGCCCGTATACAGCCTCAGAATATCCAGGCCAACAAACCTGTTCTTGTCCTTTTTGATAAATCCAATGAAATCATCTATATTATTGAACTTTCTGTCCCTTTTGACACTAATGACATTGTGATTGACAGGATTGAGGAAAAACATGACAAATATGCAGACCTCGCTTTCGAAATGTCACGCTTGCATCCCAAGTACCAAGTTGTCCGACTCCTCATTGTTCTCGGTGCCTTAGGTTGGTACCTCCCAATCTGTTGACTGACATTGGGAGAGTACGCGGGTTTGCTACCAGGAATACAGCCCTTCTGACAATCTGGACCTCGAAGAAACGTTTTTGATTGCTTTGTAAAAGCTGTAAACCCCTTTCCATAATTAAAGGAAATATCTAAAACATCTTTTGGCTGAAAGCAGTGCCCATTGTACGATTCCGACCAAATCATAAGCAGAATTAGACAAAGAAATAGAAATGTTTTTCTTTGACACTGAATTGTGTTCCATTGCAATCTTGAAAAAACGTAAATGATTAGGTTAGTTAGTGAATAGTTTTGTTTAAATAGTCAATGGTATATAGATCATTTTATATCTGAGTGTCTTTGATATCAAATGAATCAACACGAATCATAAAAGTTTAAGATTCCGAGGCTTGCCAAAGTCACTCTTTAAGCTTTTTAGGTAAGTAAATAATATAAGCAGTGTGTTGTAAAAAGTATAACTAACCATGTTCAGTAGCAGATTAGTGGGGTCATGTGAATAAGACGACATGGTAATGGTGACGTCACTATAGTCTGCAAAGCATCATCATGCAATTTCATAGCAGGGATCACTTGAACTCACCGAAGCGGTATCTCCTGTCGCGGCCAGTTGTTTGACCAAAACACACGTTTATCATAATGACCTGTGAGTCATCGAATCTAGACCTGGCATACAAGTTGTTAAGTCCGCGATATAAGTGTATACTGGTACGCCATAAGTGTGTGTGCGTCATATACGCAGCAAGGTTACACACTACGTGTATAAAGACCGCATCCGTTTCACTACTTTCTGTCGACAAGCTTCGGGTAATGGGTACCTATTTGTGACCCTCAGGTAAATTCAAGGATGGATGCAAGAAGTTGGGAATGCCTATTGGGTTGAAACATAAATCTTTCTTGACAAAATATTTAAATTCAGTTTTGCTTTTCTCGACTAAGGCACATAATGTGTGAGACTCGCCTTTCTGTATAATTAAAGGATGTCTCTGAGACGGTGTAGCCAGTGAGACGTTTAAGCTACTTTGTACACACCATTAGTCAACAAAGGTCATCTGTGGACACTTATCATTAGCAAATTCCAGTGTGACTTTCAAATTAGAAAGATGTCTATAGGAGCCCATACATCAAGCTGTAAATGCCAACGTTTCCATTCCGACCCGTGTCATGGCAAGGACAGCAATAAAGCTTTCAGCGACAGCAAAGCCTTATCGTTGCGTGGGGGCACGGGTGGCCCAGTCGTTTAAGGCGCCGCGATTCGCTGTGCAGAGTTGCGTCCCCTGGACACGCCAGAAACCTATGATTGTGGGTTCGAATCCCGGTTCGCCCCAATTATGTTTCTAGGTTTGTCAGCACCATAACCGTGCTCGTGGGTTTCACCGAAGTGGTAAACGTCTGAGATCTGCATTACTTCGGGCTTTCCTCCCACATTAAGCTGGCACGCCGTGATATAACTGGAATAATGTTAAAAGCGGCGTTAAACCCAACTCACACACACACTTATCGTTGCGGTATTGGTTGTTTCAGTGTAGATACTGTTCAGAAAAAATGCAATAATACCTTGATGTTTACCTTCGTATTGATGCATTATTTTGGTTTCGAAACCATATGCCTCGATGCATAGAGTGTTGATAGAGCCGTTGTCTACCACCACTGGCTGTAATGTCTGATTATAATCTCATAATCATTAATATATGGTCAATGAAGAAATGTGTTGGGGTTCTTTCAGGTGTAACTTACAATTCTATCACAATAAGCAATTAGACAGGACCCCGTTCCACAAAGCGATCGTAGCTCTAAGACTATCGTAACTTCTACTTTAACATGGATTCACCGTAGCGCTACGATCTTATGATACGGGATCCTGGACCTAACTAAGAGGATGCCAAAAGAAGCCTTTAGTAGCGCCTGTTGTTTAGTTACTATTGCTGATAGATTATGAGAGGATTACAGGTCTGTTTTGTCGATCGATATGTCAAATGTTTAGCTAAGTAGTTAGTTCATTTTTCAAAATGACTTGGTCATTGGGCCGATCTGGGATGTAGCGTCAGCGTAGCATCAACTAATACAAGCAGAGATTTACGTATTCTGTAGGTTTATGTTACGATCGTTAATCGAATCGTTGTTGGGAAGTCCTTTAATATAGCAGACACGAGATGAATCGAGTGTTGTTTAATCACTGGTTCCTGTGAGCAATAGTATTGAAACCAAATTCAAATTCAGCTTTAAACAACATTGATGTTGTTTGGTGTATAAAATTGGTTTGATTGTTTAGACAGTGATATTCAACGGCAATGTCTTCAGGATGCAAGCGGCTCATTTCATCGCAAAACGTCTGCCGACATTACTGTCTGACCGTGGTTCGTTGTAGATTGTCATGCTTGTCTTTGTCGGTTATTAAGTGTACTCAAAAGAGGTTATAATAAGTTCACCCGATCCTTTCATATTACTCTAGATGATCTTCCATAGCATTAACTAAAGTAATATGAAAGAATCGGATGTTTCTTAACTTATTTTGAATAGTATACTTTGGTTATATTAGAGACTGATGATGAATTTTTTATCCCTAGAAACACCTGTTGCGCAAGGATGAGTCAGAAAATCGTTACAGCTCTTCTCGCTGTGCCGACAATGAATGTAAATGTGCTCGACTGAATTGCAATTGGCAGTTTGCATTTTTCGCAAATGTCTTTCAATGTATAGCCATTACACATTATGTGTCTATCAAATATCGCGAAAGGCTACTTTTGGTACACTCGTTTTATATGCCGGGCAAGGCATTGAAGTGTAAGATGTTTAATTTATAAACTCAGGGTCGTAGAGCGTCAAAACTACATTCCTGAAAGCAGCAAATTCACGAACCTAGAATAACGTATCTGTAAAGTGTTTCGCCAAATGGGTGAGCGCATCCTGCTCTACCTGTCCACGTGTTAACAACATTTAGCACATCATAATCCTGTTTATAGACGTGCTGAAGGGTTTTTCTCGATATACACACATTTGGTTGCCTACGGTGTAATTTTCAGATTAGCATTTATATTGGTATGCGCAATCCTTTCATGGAAACATCAACCTTGATGGTGTTGTTTTAATATGAGCTCCGTTAGGAACAGATTACAGGCAGCTGTTACAGAACCATTACATGCTACTGCCTGCATTAATAATCATCTGAAATCTCCACTGAGAGCAGAGTCCATTGTACGATTCCGACTGTATCATTAGCATGTGTTCATGAATCACTATCAAGTAGTGATGATACCAGGTGTTCGCGAATACGTGATCGTACACTGTCCCACCGGTAGCACACGTCACAAACACATGCAAAGGCAAGTCAACTGTTCACCTGAAAAAACCCCGGTACAAGTCAAAAAGGGGATGTACACATGAAATGTAAATATATCATACAATGTCGTTAGTTCTTTTCAGAACTGTAATACAATGTGGAATAACGTTCGTCGGTATTATTCCACAACAATTGATAAAGTATAAGTTGGATATCACTTGCCAATAAAGGCTTTCTTGTCAAATAAATATAAACTGTCAATGCCAAAGAATATCCAGTCCAGATTATCCACCAAAATAGATTCCAAATGGCATAAAGGGTAAAAGAGCTGTGAAAATTATAGTGGAAGGACCAGTGAAAATCAGTGATGACACCAGGTGTTCGCGAAAAGGGCAAGCTTATCCCGCCACCACACAATTTGCATTAAAAAGTAAATATTTATTGACTATCATAGCACAAGTACATTTGCACGGTTATAAGGACCTACCGAGAAAAGCTTTATGTAGCAAGTTGATATGATCACATCAACAGTCATCTGATGATTTGTCCCTACCTCTTGACTCTTCATTATTGACAGAATGTGACGTTACGTTTGTAGCAAAGCCCCTGCTTTTGGCGATGCTGATGCAACTGATCTCCAGGTGTTCATCTCAAAGGCATATTTGCCCTAGTGATGTTTGCAACGTTAGAGGGGCACAAAGACACATTTGCCTCAGTAATGTTGGCACCGTTTGAGGGAGTAAACGTTATGGCTATTGATCTCATTAACACTGAAGTGTGATAAAAAAAATAAGAATGATGCATCTAACATTACGTCCACAAGGAATACATGGTTCCTAACCAACTCTTTCCCTCAGCAGACAGATTTAGTCGTCTTCAGTTTCCTGCTATTTCGTTGGTCTTATGAACACGGTATTTCATTAGAAAATCTTTAAACGCACTGATGCTCTTTTCATTTCTGTCATCTGATTACGGATAATTACGGAACGCTGACTTCTTTCTCATTTCGTTGGTATAAACATTGTGATACGAGTTTCACGGATTTCCTCTGACCATGTATGAATCAGAATATACACACCTGCTATCAGCTTGTGCAAAAATGTTATGGGAACGAAATAATCACGATTACCGATTACGTCTAGCCGAAACTCAATTGTCAAAGCCTTAGGGGTTTCACGTGTTTCCGACACATTGCAAGAAAATTCAATGAGTTCAAACTAAATAGAAAATGACTCATTCTTAGGAACGTGAATCTACGACATTCGGCAAATGGATGAGCATGTTGCGCCCAGACGCTAGATCTCGTTGAAAGTGAAAGCTGAAGTCATGTGCTCTTACATTATACAATGTCCAAATCGATTACATACTTAAAGTTTTGTTTTAATGAAAGGGACAAATCAATCCTATAATAATAATAATAATAATAATAATAATATTGATAATAATAATAGATTAAAAAAAGCGACAACACTTTCCATATTGATAAAAAGATCTCTGCTAAAACCAGAGTCGATTTTTCAATTCCGACAATATCATAAGCGTATTTTGATGAATCACTAGTCTATCAAATAGCAAAGAACCAGACGTTCGTGAAAACGGTGGGCTTAATTATATCCTGTCCCACCGGTAGCACCCGTCACATTATCCTAAATCCCATCTCATGCCTTAACTATTGTAACCCTGATGAAACAACCTTAAAGCAAAAGTCGTAGGGTACTCTTCGAACTTTTCGTAGACAGATTGTAACTCAAAAGTTGTGAAATCTAGACACCAAGGGTTGCAGCTGCTGGAATATTTCTCGACATAGAGGAAAAGTCATCCCTCATGTGATACAGTCATGTGGATGGTTTTATTTGTCACTCTGAATCTTTATGCATATATCTAAATATGAAACAGATGAGACGGTTTCATTTGTCTATTTTATTTCTGGTTAAGGTGGGTAAATCAATGGCAGGGAATAGGCAACCTGACCACTATCGAACGATATCAGACCATAAGCAAGTACCGCCTCCGTGGTCTAGTGGTAGAGCGTCCGTTCGGAGAGCGGAAGGTTCGAGGTTCCCCGACCGCGTCATACCTAAAGACGTTAACAGATGGTACTTGTTGTTACCCTGTCTGGCCCTCGGCATTAAGGGACTAAAACAAGGACTGGTCGGCTCGGAGTCAGTATACTGTCTCTGAGTGGGGTATTGGTATCTCAGTGGGCAAGCACTTTAAATCGGCATTAGCCCGGACTAGCACAAGCAGCCACACACACACACGCACGCAAGCACGCGCGCGCATGCACGTCGCTATATAAGTGAAATAATCTTGAACGCGACGTTAAACTCCATTTTACCTCTCCCCACCACCCATAAGCAAGTAACTTAAGGCGTAAAAGGATTTCAAATTTCGAGGTATGACAAAATCAATGTATTCATTCTTCTGTGGCAGTATGAAGTATTTCAAAGACCTGTTCGAGTCAGAAATGCCATTGGCACAATGTAGTGAAACCCATGGAAACCCATACGAGTATTTAGTCAAGAAATGTACGTAATCTTACTATGTCATAACAAACGGTTATGACTTTAAACAGAGGAGCCGAGAACACCCTTGAATCATTATCACCACCTTTAGTAACTATATAGGTGATGGCACCACATATAATGTTTTTCATAGGAAATCAGTGAGTCGTACGTGCATTTACGTTGCAAGATTTTTCTATTCTACGAGTACGTCCAAATTGCCGAATCTTGTTGTTTAGAATTGTAGATTTCACAGACGAGCATATACTGTGTATATAAAGTGTTATGGAGAAGAACTAAGAACAGCTATGAATGACGAGTGGGTTAAACAAGATTGAAATCAAAATGTCAAAATCTTAGGGGTCACTTGGAAATATCCTTTACAAGATAACGTGTAGCCTTATTCACATGTTAATGTTACTGACGAAGAGAAATACGGGTGTGTACCTCTGCCACGTGTTAACCGTAACATATTGCGACACAGGTATGTCTTTCGTATGGCTGACATTTGTAGGCAACATATAATAATTATTTATTTTGTGTGTGTAAAAAGATGGATTATTTGAGCCACACACCTACCTCTTCCGAACGTAAATAGGTCCTCCCTTTATGTCAGACGAAAACATTCAGAAAGCCAAATGCATATCAATTAGTCTTATTGCGTTCCTTTACACCTCTTAGGGAAGATAACTTGTGTCTGCACTAAGATGAACATAAAGTGTATTTGTGGACTTTTGTGTAACAGGTTCCCAATGTTGTTATCGTGGTGTAAAAATAAAGAAAATGACTTTTGCTTGGACCATTAAATGTCCCAAGCTTTTACTTTGTCACAGTAAGGTCATCATATACTTGTATCGCTTACATTTTCTACCCAGTAGGGGCCCGGGTAAGAAAAAATGTCCACAGCAAGCCTTTGCTTGTCGAAAGTGGCTGCGAAATGGGTTGGGTGGTCGTACGTGAATTCTATTTTCAGTGCCTGGTCCCACAGGTCCAGCGTATTTAGAAAATGCCGTGATATTGCTGAAATGTTGCTGACTGCTGTGTTAGTTAACATACACTGACCAAGGCTCCCTTTAAGAACAATACGGTGGATCAATAAACTTTGTTCATACATTCAGTAATGTGTATTTGTTTTTGTAACAGAATATCATGTTTACAGATGGGCAAATACATAGCTACCATCTTGCCGATGTTTTCAGATTCATAAACGTGTATCCTCCACCATCAATAACACTATTTACTTCTTGCACCTAAGATGTAATGTCAGGTTTTGATACTTCTCAAAGCAAACAATTGTAAACTGTTGTGTCAGCCGCAAATCAAAGTGCTTAAACTTAAGTATGGAATTTCTCTTTTACTGTTTTGTGGTAATAGCAATACCAGTATGGACCTATAATTCGACGCTATGACCTTCATATGGAGAAACAGGCAATTCAAATGTGGAAGAATCGATTTGAATGGAGCTGGTTCATGGTAATTTCGCTGATTATATATCTTTGATAAATATGATTTAGTCAAAACAAATTAATTGTTTGGAATTCAAGGATACCATATTTCAAGGTGATATCTTTCATATTTATCAGGATGAAATGTTTTGTAATTCCTGTTCAGTGTATTTCTATCCAATCTAAAAATAATGTGGGTGAGTGAATGTTATATTACGTCGCAGTCACCACTATATCACCTATATTACGGCGTCATGTTACGAATAAATCTCGACCACTGTTTGAACTCGAAAAAGTTTATAGGACACGCACTAGGTACTGGATATCCATTCTGCTCCGAATCGCAACAAGACGACGATGGATGGATATTGGAATGTAAGGTATAAGTCTGCCTTTGGGGACCAAAATGTATGCGTCTTGCCTTTTCGACTTCTGAGATAGAGATGTGTAAGGCAGCAGTATTGATTTTCTACGACTAATGAATGTCAATCATAGTTACTTAGTCTTGCCCTCAGATAAAAAATATATATCTGTCCTTCCACACCAATATATTGAAGGTGTAAGTCTTGCCGTTCTAGCAACGTATATAGCATCATTTTCATTTTTCTCGACCAAGATATATATGGTAAAGTTTCGACAATCGGCATAATTGACGGTGTTTCTGAGACCGTTTAGGTGCAAGTGTTCCCGGTGCACGACCAGTCCCCGGTATCTTCAGACACTCTTAATTGGCAGTTACAGATCTAGTAAATTAAGATACGGCTGAAGATAACTATTGGCGTTGAGCCACAACTGTCAACGTGTACCTCCAGACGCGGGTTATATTAGTGACAAAAGGAACAATAAAACCTTTAGAGATAGACAGAACTAATCATTGCACTCTTGGTCGTCTCTGTATGCATTATCATATATAAACACATTAGGACATTGACATATACCATGACCTGATTGTCGCGTTTCAAATTCGACGATTGACGATGTAACTATTTCTAATTTCGAAGTATTGTGAAAAATTTACCTGAAGACCAGCACATCAGTTCAGACAAAGGCATTGTTCACAGACAGCAGATGTAATGTTTGATCATGTGCTTTCAATCATCACCAGTGAATGAAGTAATGTGTTAGAGTACTTTTAGGTGAGATTCCATCACAACCGATCTAACACGCTTGAATCTAAAGCATAATATCTTGTTGTACCAACAGTTGTTCAGGAGATGAGGCTGGCAGATAATGAGAGGATTGGAGGTCTGCCAAGCACATTTTGTCACACAGAAAAAAGAAGAATTGACGGCAACATTGACGTTAGTTTAATTATTGATGCCCATCGTTACATACTAGTACTCTCGATACCTTGACCGATCTGGAATAAAGCAGAGCAAACTAATTCATATAGAAAGTAAAGTGTGTAGCATTCTTACTTTTGGTCGTTGATCTGTTGAGAGGTCTGGCATGAAAGGAATATAATGGACGGCATTTAAAGCATATGTTTCAGTGAACAATACTAAAATATTACATATGAATATACCAAACATATCACAACATTCCTTACTCTTTTCATCCTTACTGAAGTTGTGTTCAAGACATAAATTCTATAGTCTTGATTACTTATGGTTCAATTGTCGGAGCATCTTTGTGTACTGTACAATAGTGTCAAAAGGAACTACTTTTTTAGGTGTATTTGTTTTCATTTAAAGATCCGAGATGTCCCACGACTGAATTTCATATGTAGACATTCTGAGGTAAAACTGAATATTATACTGTGCATTTAACCTATCTAAGGGTGTCTGCTTTGGCAGTGTCACACCAGCTGACAACGGTATTTTAGTGCCACCGGGAAACCCATGAAAAACTCTTGAGTAAAATACATACTTTTTCAAATGTGAATTGGTTGCTGTATCAACAAAATAATTGGTATTTGTTAATTATTATATTGTATATTCCTATTCATATGTATGGTGGATTGAGTTTGGATTTATGTAACGTAAATGAATATGGAAACATTATCTTTGCAATAGTATCCAAAATACAAAACACTTAATAGAAATACCATAAATATTGGCATAGAAAAGCTTCCGTATATAAAAAGTCCCCCTCCCCCTCAAAGACTGCCACCTATGCCTTAAAGCCATGTAAAATCGAATGAAAATTCTAAATCGACTGGCCCATGAGATAGTTTTGTCTAAAGATGGCTGATTCATTCATTAGCTAGAATCTATATTTTTTTCCATAAAATAAATTTGGGTCCGATTAGATTATATTCTGTATTTCAAAATTATGCCCTCGTATTTTCCTATATGGGTAATATATCAACATGACTATTTCCAGAATAATGTGATCTACTGCACTGTAAGGGCGAGTGAGTGAATTATGTTCATACAATATTTGATTGTGGAAAAGGCAAGCGGGTTGCGTAGAGCATTATCATAAATCCATGCAGTTTAACTACAATTTGCCACACTCGATTTACCCTTTGTGTCCTTGTGTCACTTTAACCACGTAATATCTCATATGACAAGCATGGTTCACTTTTTACTCCGTGTGACCTGGAGTCCAAAAGGGTGGAGGAAGTTGGAGACTGAAGCTAGTAGATGGAGGTAATGAAAGAATCGTCCGTATCTGATCCAAGATGTATAAGTCGGGGTTTTATTTAACAAATTTATCAGGAGGTCTAAATGTTTTTGGTCAAAGATGAACATGGTATAAACTTCTCTTTTTTAGCTGCGATGTATGCGTTACTAGACCAAGATATATACTTTGTAATCCTTGCCTTTCTCTACCAACATGAATAAGGACAAATTTGGTGACAAAGTATGTAGTATTAGTTTGATGGCGAGGTGAGATTCTCGACTTTAATGAATCTTTCCGAGACAAGTGTTCCTGGGGACTTTTCAGATGAAATAAATATGTCAAAGGGGGCCGATTCGTCAATCTCAACAAGTCATCTTGTTGCTACAGACACAGGTCATGTTTAGTGACAAAAACAGTAATAATACCTTTAGAGACACACAGAACCTAGTATTGCCACATTAGTCGCTTCATTGCAGACAATGTATTTAAAAATATGATTGAATTATAAGATTAAGAATGATTAAGTTTCAAACGGTTTCAACTGCAGCGATTACGATTTTAATCTAAGCTGGTGGATTCGGGTCTGTTGTTTGTCCACAAATCAAACTGTAACCTCTTGCCAGCCAGTGCAAGTTTGGTTCTCTCTAAATGTTTCTCGATGCAAAGCTCAATCGGTCCACCTGAAGTTTAGCTGAAAACTGCACATCAAACGATTGTGTTTTTGTCTAAGGAAACACAGTTTTCAAGCTTTCAATTAAATCGGTTTTGATGAAACCGTTGACAGCAAGCATTCGTTGCAATGTTTGATCATGAAGTTATAATCACCAGTCAATGAAGTCATGAGTAAGGATACCTTTAGGTGTAATATGACATTAAATTACAATCGATCCAACATGCTCGCATCTGAGGGATGAAATGCCAAGGAAGCCTTTGGTACAACCAGTTGTTCAGAAATCGCTGCTGGCTGATAACGAGGGGAATGTGGGCCCACTCATCAAATTATTGTATTAAAGAGAATAAGAAAAACTGTGCAGCTATGTTAATAATTTAACTATATTCGAAAACTGTGTTATACAAATTGTCTGGGTGGTAGGTTCCAGCTGTATGACAGGACATGTTTACTCTTTTTGAGGACACTTGGTGCCATCACTGATTTTCAGTGATCCATTCATATTATGTTTACCTCTATTTTGCCTTTACGCCCAATGGAATTATCGGTGGATAATCGAGACTTGTTATTCTCTGGGGTTTACGTTATATATTTAATTTTTCAGTGTTAGAGAATACAATGTTCAGAATTCTTATCAAATCATCGTTAATCAAATCACTGCTGAGATATCGTTGCAGAAACAGCTGAGATGAATCCAATGAATATCCTTTCGTGGTTATAAAATCTGGACAAGGGTAAGAATTGGACGAATTTGTCCTTCGCACACACATACGTTGAGGAATATAATGGGTTTGGAGAAACCATACATTGTAGAAGATTGAGAAAAGGCTTTTAACTTGATTCGCTAAAATAAGTATTTTATACTCGTCAAGTGAAATGATGATGGCATCAGTATACTGATCTAAATATTCCAGAAAGACTGCCAAGGACGTATTCCTGAAATAAAAGGGGATCGCTGTGCTACGTCCTTTGGACGCAGAAACCTATGATTGTGGGTTCGAATCCCGGTTCGCCCGAGTTATGATCCTAGGTTCGTCAGCACCATACCCGTGCTCGTTTGTTTCACCAAAGTGTTAAACGGCTGATGCCTGCATCACTTCGGGCTTTCCTCCAACATTAAGCTGACACGCCGCGATATAACTGGAATACCGTTAAAAGCATCGTTAAACCCAACTCACTCACGCCTGAAATAACAAAACAATTGCCAATCATTTATTAGATTCAAAAGCTAAAATGCACTGAAATGACTTTGAAGGCCAGTACAATTCACATGTTTCATTAATAACGATATTAATATCGACAACTATTCCCAAACTAAAGACCGCTGTGATGACCACGCTATATTGACCATGACCTCCACGTTCCCGAATCACACGCTGACAACACGATGGAAAGTTTATTTCCAAATGCAGGAACTCTCCTGGAAAACATTTCAATTTTGAAGGAATCATATCAGAAGTTTTTATGAGCGTTACAATGTCACAGTTGTACAGTAATTTGTAGTAATGTCAATCGATTTTACTATGTCTTACTTTTGTCCATCAGATAATGACCATATACTGATAACCTCAGGGCAAATGAATGTCACACAACGCTAAAAAATGACTATTTCGTATTGTGACATGAACATATGGTTTCTTACAAGTAAAGCAGGGATGTTAGAAACACAACAGTCAATTAGTGTTTTTTGCAAATGAAAACATAATGAGATATATTCAACAATATTAGCATAGTGTGTACATATATGTAGCAAAACTTCTATTATTCCTCGATATTTTAAACGCGTTGTATGTGAGTGAATATTGTTGAACGCCGAAGGCAAACCCCTTATTTGTTCTTGCAAACATGTTTGCCCGAAAATAATGCAAATCCGGTAAAAAAGTACATCATCACATGCTGATTAGGATGCTGTATCACCAACACAATATTTACTACTGAACCGATAACCATAACATGGATACCAGTGGCCAAGATTTGCTTCCGTATCAAAGCATGTTTAGTAAATGTGCAATGGGGAAAAAATCGGGTGTTAATTAATAATTTGTCGCTCCTTCTTGACTGGAACGGCTCCATTATCGGGTGTATGTGATGTTACGTTTGTAGCAATGAACTTCGTACTCGCAGGGGTGATGAAGCTGATCTCCGGTGTTCAATGCAAAAGCAATTGATTTACTGACGTATGCAACGTTTCAGGGGGTAAACGTTAAGGCTATTGATCTCATCAACACTGAGGACAAAAAGAATAATTACGATGCATCAAACATTACGTCCACGTGGAATCGTATGCTCCCTAACCAACTCCTTCACTCACCAGAAGGATTTAGTAGTTTTCAGTTCTCATCGTTAATGTCTGTTTTATTAGCACAGTATTTCATTGGAAAGTCTTTAAATGCCCTGATGCACATTTTGTTACTTGGT
The DNA here is from genome assembly GCF_022045235.1 of Haliotis cracherodii. Taxonomy (NCBI): domain Eukaryota; kingdom Metazoa; phylum Mollusca; class Gastropoda; order Lepetellida; family Haliotidae; genus Haliotis; species Haliotis cracherodii. The sequence goes on from NW_027266264.1 coordinate 57,844,258, forward strand.
GATCTGAATAGAGATACTCTCTGCCCATTGACGTCCTTCTCGTTGCTTCAGAATGGATGTTTTAATGTATGTAGTGCAGAGTTTCACTGACTACTACTATCACATATGTAATCATCTGATGTCAACATTGTCATGGTAAAGAAATGCTCACAATTGCCGATTACGTCTAGCCGAGACTCATCAAAGCCTAAGGCATTGACTCTTATTTCTGTCACATGAAAAGAACCGAAACAATACAAACTAGGAACGTACATAGTTCAAGTTAACTCTTGACACCAGGTGTTCGCCAAAAGAATGAACATTTCAGCCGTACCTCTGGACCCCGTTGGGACTGACGGCTGAACGCTTTCTAATCGATTGAAGCATTCTATCATCACCGAGTTGATGAAATAGTTTCATCGCAACTAATTTGGGGGTTTAAAGGATGTTCACGAATGATTCTCGTGTCAGGATTTTAGGCCACATGGCAGGTGTTTCCTTTCGCCTCAGGTGATATAAAGAAGATTCATAAATCAACTGAGGTCGGAAATACCATTGACACACCATAAGGACACGCGCCTTTCACATTGTTCGCTTCGTTCGTACAAATGTGTTTATGATTTCAGTCATGGGAATTGAAAACGTTCAATCAATCATTATATTACCTTGAGAATAGAAGACACTTTTGGTGCAGAGCAAAACTATCAGCGAAAAGGGCGTAAGGATACAACTACACATTAGAAATTGTTCATACGTTGTGATTCAGAATCTGAGCTCATACATATTTGAATGTAAGGAAATGTTTAAATGATGCAAAAATGCATAAAGGAGACTCTTGTGACCAATGGAATACGTTTATGGGCTTCGTCCTGCTTGTAGTTCCACGTCTATAAGGACAACTAAGAACATGACATATTATAATTAAGTTTAAATTTTTAAAAAAAATATATATTGTATATATATATTTAAACTTAATTATTTTACTACGCAGTAGAGATTGTCATCGTGGTTTCAATATATTTAATACTGTCCGTATATAATATATTGTATTGTAGTGAATGTTGTAAGCTCTGGGTTTTCTGCTGTGGAGAACATCACTCATATGCTCTTAAGCGTAAAAACTGTCCATGAAGTGTTATTGTCAACACACGTTCCATATTTAAAATGAATTAGTTCACATGGTCGGCAACCTAACTACCTTCACTGTTCAGTATGTTTTGATCATTACTACATGCCTCTAGCTGTTGTGGGCACGGGTGGCCCAGCTGCTGTGCAGCGTAAATATGGACTAAAATGTTATCATCCTCGACGAATCCCGCAATCCCCCTGATGATGATCCTTGGTTTGTCAGCACCATGCCCATACTCGTAAACTTGCACTGTCAAAATATATTTGATAGCAATTGACAAATTCTGAATATATAGCTTATATCTCTAATATTATATATTCAATAAATGCTATCTATTTCCAGAGCAGAGTGTGATGTGGAGTTTAGGGGCGAGAGTGAGGAAATGTTTTTTTTACGTCACATTTGGAAGTATGATGTCGCATGGAACCAATATTGATACAGGTATTAATCCTGTCGCCCTTAATTTTAGATTCATAAGATGTAAATCCAGCCTTTCTATTTTGCCATTTACGTCCAATGGAATCTGTTTCTCTGGCTTTGTGATTTGATATTTTCAATTCGAAAATGTATAACGCATCATCAATTCTGTAATCATCTACCGTGAAACTATAAGTCTGCTTGGTAAATGACACGAGTGGCGAAAAGGAATATTCGGGTACTCTTCATTACTGCTTGTTGTGTGACTCTCAGATCAGATGAGAGATGTCTAAGCGAGTCGATACATCCAGCACGAAATGTCAAACTGTTGCTCCAGACGCGGGTCATGTTAAGTGACAAGAACAGAAATAAAACCTTCAGACACAGACCAGTCAAATCATTGCGCTATTGGCTGTTCCAGTGTAGACAATGTATTAAACAATATAATGTATCGACATTAAGGATGATTGAACTGGTTGCTTTGTTTTAATTTCGACGATTAAAGGGGTAATTTGAAGCAGCTGAATTTGAAATGTTTCCGTAGGTTATTTCACCATATTGGTAGCGAACATCTTGACAGTGCACGGAAAGTTTCACGGTGTAATATTGAAACGGTGCACCTGCAATACAACCTACAAAAACTGCACATCAAAGGTTGGTGATTTCTTCCACAGAAATATAGTTTTAAAGCTTTCAAATGAAATCAGTTTTGTTGCAATGTTTGATCGTGAGTTTTAATCAACATCAGTCAATGAAATAACGAGTTTGGATACTTTAGGGGTAATGTGAAATTGTATTACAATCGATCCAACAGGCTTGGAACTAAAGTATAACATGATGAAGTAGCTTTGTGTACAACCAGTTTTCGGAAAAGCTGCTGGCAGAGGATTGGAGGCCTGCTGAGCAAGTTTTACATCAAAAAGTAAAATGATTCAGCTGAGCAATTTGCTTAATTATTCAAAGGCTTGATTCTGGATACTGTGGCCGATCTAGAATGAAGGGAGTAAATAAATCAAATTAATATAAAGGAGAATTAATTTTCATCATTCTCATATGGCTACCGAATAGTTTCAATACAGCTGGTACGAGAAAAATCAAACGAATGTGCCATTTGTAATTACTAGGTCTGCTTAACTTTACAAACAAACATATTAAAAAGATGTCCTCTCACACCAAACAACTGACATTGCAAGCTAATTAGCAGCAATACTTTCCTTTCGTGGTGTCTAAAACCATTTCCTTGGTCAAAATGGGGTTTCTTTGGATATAGGATGTTCTTTGTCCTGCTATGTTGATATTATTATTTAGATCGTGAATCATGCTGCTTGTCGTGTTTACAAAGGGGAATGAGTTAATCAGCACTGTGATCAAAGTTCCTCATGTAAATGTGACCACACTGAATGTGAACTACTCATGGAATTTGTAGTTCGCGTTTTTCCCTAGTCTTTCTGTTCTCAACCATTACTCTCTTTCAGCCAAGCATCCCGAAAAAAAACTTGGCAGACAATAACTCAATACTTCTGATTATAGAATAGCAATCAGGGCTGACAGGACCCTTCTGGTATAATCGTCTCATGTGTCAGGTATGGTACCGGAATGAAAGATGTATTTTTCTAAGTAAGGGTAAACACGAACAATTCTGTTAAGAGTATTCACTATATTGGTGGGCATATGCTGTTCTAACTGACAACGTGTAAACAACATCCGAGGCTGAAACGAAATCACAAGAAATCGTATTGATTTCTGGTAGCCTAGTGGTTAAAGCGTTCTCTCGTCAAGTCGAAGACCTGGGTTCGATTCCCGACATGGGTACAATGTGTGAAGCCCATTTCTGGTGTCCCCCGCCGTGATATTGCTGGAATATTGCTAAAAGCGGCGTGAAACCATACTCACTCACTCACTCACAAACACTAAATGCTGTAATCCTTTTCATGAGCATGTCAATATAACATTCCCTACAGATAATAGCAGCTTTTCAACAACACCCTGTATGTTATGAATTCCTATAAGGGACATCAGAAAATGTTGAGCCTGACATTTCCAGTTGTTGGTGTGCTTTCTTGTGACATATACATGTACATGTATGGGTATCGACCTGGGTTTACTGGATTATCTTTCACAATCAGGCTTGATTCAATCCAGTGACGGACACGCGAAAATCCGGGGTAGAGTAGGTCTTCAGCAACCCATGGCGACTTTGCTTGTCGTAGTAGGCGACTAACGGGATCAGGTGGTCAGGCTCGCTTACTTGGTATCCCAATTGCATGGATCGATGCTCATGATGTCCATCAGTGGATTGTCTGGTCCAGATTCGATTATTTACAGACCACTTGCATGGTAATAGAGTTAACGAGGACCAAGAATCGACTCTGGCTGTGAAGGACTGTATAATAGGAGGACTGACAATACAATAAAAGCACACATGATTTTGTTTGTTTAGTGTAAAATGTTTAATGCCTGTCTATATGACGGCAGTCTGTAAATAATCGAGTCTGGATCAGACACACCGGTGATCATGACTGATACAATGAACAACGCCCTATGTCCTCTGAGTTCGAGTGAACCAAGTCACCAAGCCTGACAACTCGATCCATAATGATTCGTTTCTGGGGACGTTTCTAGCCCGGAATCACCTGGATTTTTACCACGTCTAGCATTATAGAAGACGCATATGTTCGATATTGTACCATGATACGCCAATTAGTTTTGCATACGGATAATAATGGCAATGAAAGGCTTCCTCACATGAACACCCCTATCAGCAGATGAGTTACTGGCATGTATATACTGTTACAAGGACCGCTAAGATAATCGTGACTCCCATACTTTAACATAGGCGTACGGTAGTCTTTGCGCTAAGATCGCTTTGTCCAAGTGGGCCCTGGAGACGCTCGCATGTAGAGGTTTGATGACAAGATATGACAGCACGTGTATCATGTTCTACAAAATGAACTATCGAAATCCTATATTAAAGTATGGGAGTTACGATCAGGGGAATGACTTTGCTTGTCGTGATAGGCGACTAACGGGATCGGGTGGTCAGACTCGCTTACTTGGTATCCCAATTGCATGGATCGATGCTCGTGATGTCCATCAGTGGATTGTCTGGTCCAGATTCGATTATTTACAGACCATTTGCATGGTAATAGAGTTAACGAGGACCAAGAATCGGCTCTGGCTGTGGAGGACTGTATAATAGGAGGGCTGACAATATAATTAAAGCACACATAATTTTGTTTGTTAAGTGTATAATGTTTAATGCCTGTCTATATGACGGCAGTCTGTAAATAATCGAGTCTGGATCAGACACACCGGTGATCATGACTGATACAATGAACAACGCCCCACGTCCTCTGAGTACGAGTGAACCAAGTCACCAAGCCTGACAACTCAATCCATAATGATTCGTTTCTGGGGACGTTTCTAGCCCGGAATCACCTGGATTTTTACCACGTCTAGCATTATAGAAGACGCATATGTTCGATATCGTACCATGATACGCCAATTAGTTTTGCATACGGATAATAATGGCAATGAAAGGCTTCCTCACATGAACACCCCTATCAGCAGATGAGTTACTGGCATGTATATACTGTTACAAGGACCGCTAAGATAATCGTGACTCCCATACTTTAACAAAGGCGTACGGTAGTCTTAGCGCTAAGATCGCTTTGCGCAAGTGGGCCCTGGAGACGCTCGCATGTAGAGGTTTGATGACAAGATATGATTGCACGTGTATCCTGTTCTACAAAGTGAACTATCGAAATTAAAGTATGGGAGTTACGATCACCTTAGCGCTGAGAACGCTTTTTGGGTCTGGGCCCAGATGTCATCTAATGATTTGTCACTCACTCTTGACAGGTACGGTTGCATCTAATTTTAGCATGGCTAATGTTACCCTTGAACCTGAGCATCTGCTACTCGCAAGTACCATGGAACTGCTCTTCAATGTTCTGTGGAAACCCATTTGCCTCAGTTGTGTTAGCACAGTTACATAGTGTAAACGGTATGGCTATTGATATCATTAACTCTGAGATCTGATGAAAAGATGCTTGAAGGATGGTGAACAATTGGCTTGCCTTTGCATGTATTTGTGACGGACGTCATCGGTGGGACAGGATACGCTCACCGATACGATTTCGCGAACACCTGGTATCATCTCTATTTGATAGTGATTCATTAACACATGCTCATGATACAGTCGGAATCGTACAATCGACTCTGCCTCTAATGAATATTGTTTTGTTGCTTTATTTAGTTTTCTAACATGACCTCCACAAAACACACATGGTCCCTAGCCAACATTCTCACTTAGCAGAGAGATATGGCAGTTCCGGTTATCTTTTATTTAGTTTAGTTTATTGACACGGTATTTCATTTCTCAAATACAGTGATGACCTTTTTGTGGTGAATTGAAAAGATATAATTTACACATATTAAGTTCTTTCTCGTTGAGTAAAATAACCATGTTCAGCCATGAAGACTTAATTCTTTACTCACAGGGCTGCATGTACAATGCAAAAGAAAAACGGTACATTTATCGGAATCTGCACTCATAAAGTAGGTATTCGGTAAGCGTCTGTTCCTACTTATCGGTACGACCTTTCGCGAGTGAAGGTTGAGGTCACTATTCCACGATCACCAAGGCAAGAAATAGTGTGGGTTCTTGGGTGATGACATTTACAAAGTTTGACAGGTCTTCACGTTGATTTGACAGCTGTATCCTATCGCCTAAGCTGATATAGATTAGTTCCACAGATGGGTTAGAGGTCGGAAATGTCACTAACACAGTTAGAAACACATGAATACTCACTCAAGCTCTTGGACAAGAAAATCAAATTTACTGACTGGGAAACAGAACGTTCAATTAATTATCATTACCTGAAGTCAAGGGGATATCTATATCTATATAATATTTGCGGTTACGGTGGAATAGCTAGGACTGCAAAGATAGCTTCTGGTTTAATAGCTGTTTCATCTTTAATACGGTATTATGTAGTCATTGTATATTGTGATGGAAGATTGGACGGCTGGAGGAAGGTTTCCCCATTCCAATGGCGGTAGTATTGAACAGAATGGTGTATAATTTTGCATCACGTCACCTTGCTTTCTTTTCACATTGACGTTGGAATGGATTATGTTTCCTAGTCGTTTGTTCAGGGTTTTAACGCGCCCCTTTAGTGTATGACGTTATATTAAATATGACAGATCCTTCCACAGAAAATACACGTGTATTCCACTGATAATAAATCCTCAAAATATACGTGTGTGTTATATTAACGCTTCAAAAGAAAGGGTCGTATGACCTTTGTTTTAACAAATAACGCTATATGACAGAAATAACACTGTACAGTAAACTACGGTTATAACGAACTCAAAGGGACCACTAATTTTTGCCATTTTTGCCACCAAACACCACATCGCACATTCAGCAGCTAGATGCCGGGATCATAAAGAATTTCAAGCTTTATTATAAGAAACAGCAAATGAAATTACATCTTGACAATGCTGCAGCTGATGCTGAAGAACAACAAGCCCTAGACGTCAAGCGAGCAGGGGTATGGTATGCATACATATGGTATGAATACAGACTTTCGAAACCTAAATAGTTCCAAGAAATGTAAGTAACAAATACCGCCTTCAGGTGACAGCTTTGATTAATTCCATCACATTTCAATACCTCGCTGGAAATATGAAAGTCATAAACTGTGCTCCGCAATGTAAAATTACCCAGCAACGCCGTTATGTGTCACCTTTATGAGACACGCTGTCCCAGATGTATCAGTAAGGTGCGAGCTGACCTGTCTGTTGCTGGTGGGGTTATGAAGTTTATACTATCGACAATATGAACGTGATTTGAACACATGTTGTCTGGGAATTGGTAAGGCGCTGGATTCAATTATGGTTATCTGCTACATTGTAACAGACAATTCGTAACGATTTTTGATAAAATATCTCCAGCAGGCAATGATATTCTTTCACCAACTGCTGCAGTGTGTTTCATCTCTGCATCAGTCTGTACACGATTATATTAACCGCTCCGCACAGTATATTTGAATAAAATAATGAATTTACACCTGTCGAACTACATCTAGTTTAAATTTGCAACCCTGGAAACAAGTGCGACCAATTTTATTTCAATGGGTGTCCTACATGAAATACGCCTAGCGTTAAATAAAGAGTAATCCATGTTTCAATGTCAAAATAGGTTTGCGCGGTAATGGGGTCATATCTCACAGCGTACTGCAGTAGAAACCCTTCTTCGAGGTAGTCACTTGATGAGATCCACATGTCTCACACAGATCGGTTGCCAAGATCAAACGCATTGCACAATGGAATCACAAAGTGCAAATTACCAATGTTGCATATTATTATTACCTTATTTGGCGACATCAAAGTCTCTTTTTCTGCCGCCTGTTGAGAAACACGAGCAACCTATTAGACAGGATTTCACCTGTAAACAATCCATCGACTTGTCACTTAATGATTGCTTCAAATGGTAAACCGTTATGGACATGTACATTTAGGTTGAAATGCTGCTTACTAGATCCAAGGAGCATGTACATGACAGAGGACGTCGACGATTGCGGTTTACGCCTTGGACCATACACAGAGAGATCAATTCATGAAAAAAGTGCGTTTCTTCTTCGCACGAACAAAGAGGCACTATAGGCTGGGGTTTGTCGTCACCTGTAACATATGGTCACGCATTACTTTCATGATTTACAACATGTGTTTACAATGACCCAAGAGTGGTATTTGCAAAAGGAAGAATGCAAAACGCATTGCATTAATCTGGGCTGAATGGACATGTTGTATTGCGGTGCCTCATCAGTTAATTAGGAAACAGATTGGTTGTGTCGGTAGGTCCATCCTCGTATGTAGAAACAGACAGTGATGTCATAATCAGAGCGAGAAGTGTCTTTTACCTTCCGTAGGTCGAGTACTAGATTATACAACTAAGATACACAAAACACTAAACACGTTTGTGTTGTAGGTCTTGCATGTGGCAAACAATGTCGATTTCCTTTTGTAGCTCGAGGACTTAACTTCTAAATACTGTAAACAGGAAATTTTTTGCGACCGTTTTATTAATGCGAGTTTTGCGAACGAGACTCAATCGCAAAAATTAAAAACACAAAAATCAGTCTAAATAATACATACATACTTTATTCATTGCAACACGTCATCAAATGTTGAAATCATCAACCAGAACCACAAGTTACTCAATAAGTTAAAAAGACAAATGAATGCAGAATGGTCACACAATACATCACAAATGACAGTGTAAACAGACCAATTAGTGTCTTCTTATATAGTTTGCATTCAAATACATGCCAATACACATTTCGTATGTCAAAGCCCTGGTTTTTTCTTGAGTGTTGCTAGTCCTCAGTTTGGTCACGTACCTCATCAGTTCTCAGTAAGAATTTTCGCTAATAGGGTTACTGGAGTGCACGAGCGTAGGTTGGGAGTTCATATGTACAATACAGAAACACGCATATGGGATCCAATGCAACTGAAGGAAATGACGTGGTGTGTGACCCTGATGGCACTAGATGACGTGACTGACAAGGCCACCTGTGCAAGGCATATAGGCGGCAGATGACAACACACACAGCTAAAGTAACGTTCGTGAGATGTGTCTGATCATTTGAGGAAAAATATATTTTATCGGTGGACCGCATTTTTTCGGTGGATAGTTCCGGCTGATTATTCTCTGACGTTGACGTTTTAGATTTACATTCCATGACGTCCAGGGTATAGTTATGCTTTATGAAACCCGAAATTATTTTTTGTTCTGAATTGCCTATTTTTCTCTCTAACAACACCAATGCACACTACTATCGTGACATTTGTATGTTCTCAACGCATAGCGCCTAAAACATGTGACGCCCGAGAAATTTTTTCGACACTTGCTAAATCTACTTTTATCGTGTTTCTGTCCAAATTGGTTTTCCAAACATATTTGGATTATCAATCGGTGGCATTTTGTAAGATATATTGCTTACTGTTTTTATTTGTAATTCCCTGTAGACTATGATTGAGAAACAACCTTCTCAGTAATCGTGGCTTCTTCGGTGATGTAGTGGTTGACTAATCGGGATCAAATTAGACCTACAACTAGTTTTTCAAATTGTCATGTATCTAATCAGTTATAAAAGAATTCTATTTATATAAACACTTGACATTTCTGGCTACATAGTAAGTAAGTGCGACATTACATATTCTGTAAAGCAATTAAACTATCAATTGAAACTGTTTTTACCTCTGAACCACCATGGCAAGGGATATTATCTTTCAGCCACATACCAATTATTAAGCAACATTCGTCTGGCCAGCAGGGCCATATTTGATCACTGGCGCGTGGTGACCTCTGGCTACATTCGCCTCTCTTATTCACGTCGATCACGACTACTCAGCGTAATTACACTGGGTTCGCGTAATGTCTATATTAACCACCGAAGTGTTTCATACAGAAGTCTGGATTTCCGGATGCCTTCTCTTATTAACAGAGCCGGACAGTGCGTAGATTTATCATACATATACATGTATATCTCCAGTGAACACTGATGGTCCAGTGGTCAAAGTTGCTGTAATACTAAGACGTCCCTAAGCAGTTGCAAGGGGTACTGATGGTCGTTTCTAATCCAAGATTCGCCTTGATAAAGAATGTTGGTTTGTCCATATTCGTGCTCCTGTGTTTCACTGGAGTGGTAAATGTCAACTACTTGCGTCACCTCGGGCATTCCTCGCGCTAGAAACAGATGGCTAACATATATTTAAGTTTCCTTGTGCTGAGATAAGACTTTGATGGCATCATCATAAAGTCACTAGTGTTACGTGTCGATTCCCAAATTGAAACAACATGTTAATACGGAAATCTGTCGTAAAAGAACTTAGTGTGAAACAAACAAACAATCAACAAGCTGTTTACAATCAACAGATCCATACAAATATCTGCACAACAATTACAATGTCAGTAAACAATAGTGTGGTGGTACAATATTTAAGGACAGTATATAATATGATGGCAGTGGTCAGTATCAAATACAAAAATACAGTGGTAATATTGATATACCTTCACCCAGCAGCAACAGTGGTTAAGCTTCCGAGATGGGCTAGGCAGGGAATCAGGGATGATGAGCGATCCTCATGTGAAAACTGGTATTGACGTCTTGAAAATGCGTGAGAGACGAAATGTGAGAGAGACATGCTCTTATCCCCTTATATACCGCCTAACTAGCTTCCCGAACTTTCTACACAGGGCTGTAAGACTCTATACAGTCCTGGACAAGCTGGAAGTCACCACTCTACTCAAGCATCTGATTATAGTAACTTCCCGACGACTGCCTACGTATAAATAGTATTACATTCCTGACGACTAATGACTGCCCAAATACAATGCAAAACGGCTACCGAATCACAACAGAAACAATGTAACAGTTAATTACAATCACTGTTCAACAACAAAATACACTGTCATATAACACGACTAATGCACACAGATAAGTTTATCGTATAAATGATTCGTTTACAGCAGAGATGGGTAACCCGCTGTGGTATGGTCGAACATTGTTAAACAGTGGGGAATACGTTAGACTGACAAGGTACCTTCTGTAAAGTTTAACGTAAATTTGTTTTGAAACTAAAGAATAGTTTGTACTTTAATAAACACAGAAAACGATCTGTTAAATATGGAGGAACCAACAGAACAAATCCTGACTTACAATATATATACTCACACGCAAAAGAAACGCAAGTCGAGTACGCAGTATACATGTTATGTATTTTCAACAGTAAAGACAAGAAATACTAAAAGGGCAAGATTGACAAAAATTTGACTGAAGACAGTTTAATGGATTAAAAGGCAGATGACATAATTGTCTTTTTCAAATGTTAAGGGCTTACACAGTTTCGGGTCAATACCCAAAATGTCAGTCAATACCTGGTGTGACCACCATAAGCATTGATCACTGCCACACATCTCCTGTACATTGAGTGGATCAGACGATTTGTGAAGGCCCTAGAGATCCTCCTGCACACATCCAGAGCAGCTGTGCGTAGTTCATCGGCAGTTGTAGGGACTGGGCGCACATTGTGCAGACGCCTTTGAACGTCAACCCCACAAGTGTTCGATGGGGTTCAGATCAGGGCTGAGGGCTGGCCATGCTAGAATACGGATGTCGTGTTGTGGCAGAAAGGCCATGGTAGCTCTGGCAACATTTGGACGAGCGTTGACCTGCTGGAAAATGTGTTGTTGATGTTGTGGAAAAATGGAACAACGTGGGGTCTGATCACATGGTCGATATACCGCTGAGCAGTGACGCCGTGTCCCCGACTTTGACCAACATTGAGAAAGCACATGGGTGCAAGTCTCGCATTAAGTCCAATCCCTGCCCTTATCATGACGCTAGGTCCACCCCTTGGATCCCCTTCCACAACGTTTCTGTCAGCGAAACGATCACCTCGACGCCGCCAAATTCTGACTCTTCCGTCTGCATGGGAGACACAAAAGCGACTTTCATCAGAGAAGATGACACGCCTCCACTCACGATGACGCCAATTGCGATGACCCTGTGCCCACTGAAGTCGTGCTTGTCGATGCCGTGGTTGGATAACAGGACGACGTGCTGATCGGCGACATCTGAGGTTGTTGGAACGGAGACGTTGGATCACAGTTTCCCGGCTAATGTGTTCCTATGGTCTGTCGATCACTTTCACTTGCAGTTAGGAACGGATGCCGCTGGTGTTGACGTGTTATCTGTCGATCTTGTTGAGGTGTGGTAACCCAAGGCGACCGCTCCGGGGAAGGTTATCTGTGGTCTGTTTAGCATTGTATCGTTGCAGGAGACGGTAAATTGTGGTTATGTTAACGTTGAAATGACGGGCAACATCTTCTCCAGCTTCCAAACGTCCGATAGCCTGGTTTCTCTGAATTTGAGTTAGGCGTTGCATTGTTGACCATGGAGTGGTAGGTCCAAGAATCGGCCACAGTTTTATACCCACTGAAGTTCGTTACAGTTCGTGCATTTTCGATTTCGCGAGAAATGGGTGCATGATACCCACATATTCATTGAAATAGTGCGTTTTGGCGATTCGTTTTTTATGTTGCGTTTTTACTCGGGGCTTCCAAAATGCAACCAAAAATATTGATAACACCATCAGGCTTCACTACATGCTAAAACTCGTATCAATTTATGGTTTCGTGTTTGTTACCTCTTTGCTTAAAACCACTTGCGCTTCTTTTGCGTGTGAGTATATATGAATTGTGTGTAGACTGAACACATAAGTGTACACTTTCACAAGAAAACGGCCATGTTTGATATCCTTTTACGCACAATCAGCTAGGTCACGCACCCACCTTTCATTAGTTGGATGATAGGGTAACTGGGACGTTGTTTCCTGTGGAATTGATGTGCCGGTATCTTTAATAAACATATATATTATTCTACTCCCCTTGTATGACATGGAATACTGATAACCCCAAAGAGAACTAAATCATAAACTGGACAACATAATGCTGAACTTTAGTGTATATCAGCTGTATGTATAGGCCATTATATTAAGTTATTAGTACATTGTGACATACATCATCCCAGGTTCCGGTGCAATACTTCAATTTGTAATACATGTATTGCAGTAAACTGTAGTCGCCCAGGCAACAGATGAGCTGATTGAGCTATCATAGTTCAAAATGTTTAGTTTGCCGCTTTGTCCAATATATTTCTATCTTTCATAACACTCCACGTCACCAAGGAGTATAGATTAAGTATTCACGCATATTGGGATGTTCTTTGGAAATGCACATGCCTTAGTGGTGTTTGCACCGTTACGCAGTGTAAACGTTGTGGCTATTGATCTCATTTACACTAAAGTGAGACAAGTAGAATTTTTCTGATGCATCTAACATTACATCTAAAGTGCATCCAACTCTTTTACTCAGCACAGAAATTTGGCATTTTCATTTCTCGCTTATCTATCCATGTTCATTTGCTCTCAAACGTACTGACGTTCATTTAGTTTCGTAGTGATCTGAATAGTGATAATTACAACATATTAATTTTTTTTCTCATTGAGTGAAAAGAACATAACCATGTTTAGTTGAAAATCCTCAGCTGTTTACCCGCTGGTCTGTGAAATACCAACCAACACCAAAACGACACACGTATAGGAATCTGCACTCATGACAGTCGGTATTCGGTGAGCGGCTGTGAATGTTTGTGGGAAACAGAGCGTTCAAATAATTAACATCAGATTAAGGAAAGAGGATATCCGTATAAGATTAACAACAGGAGCTCAGTGTTTATTATTTGCCGTTTCAGCTAGGACTGCACAAGGTTCCTTGTACTGGAGACCCACGGCTGTTTTTATTCTCGGTTTAGTCACTGTTTCATCTCAAACGCCAGATTACGAGTCATTGTAGATTTTGATTGAAGATTGGACGACTGGAGCAAGTTTTTTTCTATTCCCATGGCGGTAGAATTGAACAGAATGATATTTAATGGCGCATCACGTCACCTTGCTTTCTTTCCCATGGACGTGGGAATGGATTATGTTTCTAGTCGATAAAATCTCCCTTGCATATGTTTTGCTCAGGGCTTTAACGCCCCCCTTTCGTGTATGACGTTAAATTCAATATGACTAATCCTTCAACAGATAACCTATGTTTATTACATCAACGTTTCAAACGAAAGACAGTATGACCTTATTCTTATCCACTAACACTATATGACAATAATAAGATTGTATTTGATGGGAATGGATACAAAGCTTAAAGGATCTGAATAATGCAGGCGGTTTTTAACGGCTACAGAGCGCACAAAGCTCTCTAATTATCTTGTAATCTTAAATCAATGTTTTGTGGATTGTTAATATCACTAAAATCATGTCAATGTATATGAAGCAACCTGTATGGTATGAATACAGGCTTAAGAAACCTAAGTGGTTCCAAAATAGGTGAGTGACAAATACCGCCTTCAGGTGACATCTTTGATTCATTCCATCACATTTCAATACCTCGCTGGAAATATGAAAGTCATAAACTGTGCTCTGCAATGTAAATTACCCAGCAACGCCGTTATGTGTCACCTTTATGAGACACACTGTCCCAAATGTATCAGGAAGGTGCCAGCTGACGTGTCTGTTGCTCGTGTGGTTATGAAGTTTATAGTATCGACAATATGAACGTGATTTGAACACATGTTGTCTGGGAATTGGTAAGGCGCTGGATTCAATTATGGATATCTCCTACATTGTAACAGACAATTCGTAACGATTTTTGATAGAATATCTCCAGCAGACAATGATATTCTTTTATCATTTGAGACAGTGTGTTTTATATGTCTGCATTAGTTTGTACACGATTATGTTAACCGTTCAACACTTTATATCTGAATATAAAATCAATTACACCTGTCAAACTACATCTTTTATTTCAGATTAGCAATCCTGAAAGTCCGACAACGCTTTTTAAGGAGTGTCCTAAATGAAACACACCTACCGTTCAATTAAGAGTAATCCACTTTTAACATTGTTTTTGCTGCAATTGGGTCATATCGTGCTGGAATTGATCTCACAGCGTACTGCAGGAGAAACCCTTCTTCGAGTTCGTCACTTGTTCTCACATGTTCTCGCACAGGTTGGTTTCCAAGATCAAACGCACTGCACAATGGAATCACGAAGTGCTAATTACCGATGTCACAATGTAACCAATGTTATTTTTTTATTTGGCAACATCAAAGACTCTTTTTTGCCATCGTTTGAGAAACACGAGCAACCTATTAGGTAGGATTTCACCTGTAAACAATCGATCGACTTGTGCCTTAATGACTGTTTCAACTGGTAAATCATTAAAGACTGGTCAGTTAATCCAAGGAGCATGTATATGGCCGAGACTCCCTGGTAGATCAGATTGCGGTTTGAGACTTTGGATCATATTCAGAGGTCAGATCCATTAAGTTTCTGTGTTATTTCTGAGTGCATTTCTTTCTCGCATTATTAGATAAAGTAAGGCATTTCAGACTTGTGTTCGTCGTCACATTTTACGACACTGGGCAGAATAAACACATTTGTATTGCCTTACCTCATTAGTTTGAAATACAGAAACAACTGCTAGTGTCGGCAGGTCTTTTCTGCAGAAACTGATTGGTTGTATGGATAGGTTCATCCTCATATGCAGAAACAAATTGGTTGTGTCGGTAGGACTATCTTCGCATTCAAAAATAGATTGGTTGTGATAACAGGTCCATCCTCGTATGCATAAAGCGGTTGGTTGTGTTGGTAGGTCTAACTTCGTATGCAGAAACAGATTGGTTGTGTTGGTAGGTCTAACCTCGTATGCAGAAACAGATTTGTTGTGTTGGTAGGTCTAACCTCGCATGCAGAAACAGATTGGTTATGTTGGTAGGTCTAACCTCGTATGCAGAATCAGATTGGTTCTGTCGGTAGGTCCATACTCGTATGTAGAAACAGATAGGTTGTGTCGGTAGGTCTCTCCTGCAGAAACAGACAGGGATTTCGTAATCTGAGCGAGAAATAGTGTTTACCTGCCGTAGGTCAAGGACCAGATTATGCAATTTAGATACAAAGCGCTAAAAACGTTTGTGTTGTAGGTCTTGCATGTGAGAAACAATGCAATACATGCCGACAAAACTGTCGTATATCAAAGACAAGGTTACTTCTTGAGTGTTCAAGTGTGAGTTCTCAGTTTGGGCACCTACCTCTTCCGTTCAACTAAATTGCTATGGCTTAAGCCTGTGTGTTGCTAGATAGGTACGTTTTACTACTCTGCGTTTCCTTTTGCAGAGTATATTATAATACTTCTGGTTCAGGAACGTCTGGGATTCTTAAAAAGAGATACTCTTTTACCAACAACACATTATTTCACATTATTCACAACGATCCATCCAATGGAACTTGTTTCTGTGGATAATCGAGACTGGTTATTCTCTGATGTTGACAATATAATATATTGACTTGCCCATCACGTCCAGGAACTAGTTTTGTTTTCTTCTAAAATCTGAGAATAACATTTTTTCCTGAAATGGTACAAGGCACACTACCATCATCACACATGCATGTTATGTATCCACATACGGCTCCTCAGAAATGTGACGTCACAGCCAGAGATATCAAGGCCTTTGGTGTCCGGTATGTTTTTTCTGCACTTGTTAAATCTACTTTTATCGTGCTACCGGGCTAGAATAGATCTTCTGCAACCCATACTTGCCGTAAAAGGCGACTATGCTTGTCGTAAAAGGCGACTAACGGGATCGGGTGGTCAGGCTCGCTGACTTTGTTGATGCATGTCATCGATCCAAATTGCGTGGATCAATGCTCATGATATCATCACTGGATTGTCTTGTCCAGACTCGATTATTTTACAGACCGCCGTCATATAGCTGGAATATTGCTGAGTGCGGCGTTAAACAACAAATTTAACCAAAAAAAACAAGTCAGCGAGCCTGACCACCGACCCCGTTAGTCGCTTCTTACGACAAGCATAGTCGCGTTTTATGGCAAGCATGGGTTGCTTAAGACCTATTCCTCCCCGGATCTTCACGGGTCTCAATTAGCCAGGGCACACACTCAACCCTCATAACGTGACTAATGGGGTAACTGGGGAGGATGTTTTCTCTGAAGTTGGTGTACATGTGACTTTGACAAACACATAATATCCTGCTCCCCTAGACATGGAACACTGATAACCACGAAGAGATAAGAACAGTTAGTGAACCAAGTAATAATCCGGACAATATGAACTGAACTTTAGTGTATATCAACTACAAAAATGGGCAATGTTACTAAGGTATTGGCATATTGTGACACAGTCCTGGGTTCTACTGCAATACTTGTAAATCTATATTGTCATTGCAAGGGAATAACTAGTCCAGATTATCCGCCGAAACAGATTCCATATGGCGTGAAGGGCAAATTAGCTGTGAAGGTTATATGAAATGACCTCTGAAATCAGTGACATCAGGTGTTCGGGAAAATGGTAAGATTGTCCTGTCCTAACGGTAGAACCCGCCATTCACACAATGTGCACAAAATAGTAAGTATGTATTGCCTGACGCCGCCAGGCGACAGCGGCTTGTAAACAAACCAGACAATCAAGTGATTGATGAACAAGAAAATCCAGTAACACGATAGTGCATTTACTGATTTTGTTGAAACTAATATGAACGATGTGATAATTCTGAATTGCCGAGATTCTGCTGCTTGTAAGTATATTATTTCTTATTATTGTAAATAAAGCGACACAAACCTTTCCATATCCAATAGAAATCTCTGCATAAAGTAGAGTCGATTGTACTATTCTGACTTTATCATGAGCATGTGTTTATGAATCAATATCAAATAGACTAAGTAATGATACCAGGTGTTCGCGAAAAGGTAAAAATATATTACAGTAAACTGTATTCTTCCAGAGAAATGATGTCCTTCTTTAGCTATCACAGTTCAAATGTTCAGTCCAAAATGTTTAGTTTGCCACTTTGTCCAATAGATTTCGATCTCTCATAACACTCCACGTCACCAAGGTGTATAGGACCTTTGAAGATCCGGGGTAGAATAGATCTTCAGCAACCCAAGCTTGCCGTAAAAAGCAACTATGCTTGTCGTTAGAGGCGACTAACGGGATCGGGTGGTCAGGCTCGCTGACTTGGTTAATGCATGTCATCGTATCCAATTGAGTGGATCGATGCTCATGATGTCAATCACTGGATTGTCGAGTCCAGACTCCAACAAACCAAGGTGTATAGATAACGTATTTATGCATACTGGGATGTTCTTTGGCAATGCATTTGCGTTACACGTGTTGGCACTGAGGCACTGAGGTGTGACAACAAGAATTGTTCTCATGCATCTAAGATTACATCCATAGTGCATCCATGATCCCTCGCCAATACCTTTACCCACCAGAGAGATTTGGCAGTTCAGTTCAGTTCTCTTTTATTAGATAAGTTTATTGACGTTGGTCTCAGGTGCACTGTTTCATATTTGGTTTCGTAGTGAACTGTACAGTGAAAATTACAACATAGTAAGTTTTGTCCCGTTTAATGAGCATAAAACAACCATGTTTAGCCTAAAAGACACAACTGTTCACTCGTACGTCTTAAAATACTAAACGAAAGAAAAACAGCACATTGAGAGGCATTTGCACTCATAAAGTAGGTATTCGGTAAGCGTCTGTTTCGACTTATCGGTACGACCTTTCGCGAGTGAAGGTTGAGGTCACCATTCCACGATCACCAAGGCAAGAAATAGTGTGGGTTCTTGGGTGATGACATTTACAAAGTTTGACAGGTCTTCACGTTGATTTGACAGCTGTATCCTATCGCCCAGCTGATATAGATTAGTTCTACAGACGGGTTGGAAGTCGGAAATGCTATTGGCATGCTGAAAGGAATACATGGAAACTCGGACATGTTCTTTGAGAAGAAAATCAAATGAACTAACTCTGTTATATAAAATGAATTTATATTTTCAGTTTTTGGAAATAGAACGTTCAATCAAAGACCAACAGCGTAAGTAAAGGGGACATCCATAAAAGATTAACTACAGGAATTATTTGCTGTCACGGTGGAATAGCTTGGGCTGCACACGATTTCTTGTACTGGAGCCCCACGGCTGGTTTTATTCTCGGTTTAGTCACTGTTTCATCTCAAACGCCAGATTACGAGTCATTGTAGATTTTGATTGAAGATTTGACTGCTGGAGGAACTTTTTCCAATACCCATGGCGGTAGAATTGAACAGAATTGTGTTTAATGGCGCATCACACCACCCTGCTTTCTTTCCTATGGACGTCGGAATGGATCATGTTTCCTAGTCAATAAAAACTCCACTGCATATGTTTTGCTCAGGGCTCTAACGTCCCCTAGAGTGCATGACGTTAAATTCAATATGACTGATCCTTCCACAGAAAATATATGTATATTACACAACGCATAAACCGAAGGATTGTACGACCTTTAACCACCAACACTATGTGACAATAATAAAATCATTGTAATTGATACGCAAAAGGCTTAAATGATCTGAAAAATGCAGGACAGTTTTATAAAGGCGACAGAGCGTACACCGCTCTCTAACTATCTTGTAATCTTAAATCAATGTTTTGTGGTTTGGTAATGTACTTAAACGCTTCTGAATACATATCGTATATAGGCATATAGATTAAGCTCTTTAGACCATTAGTTGTACACTTTCACACGAACTACCAATCGCAAACATATTGTATGGTTTGAATACAGCCTTTTGAAACCTGAGTGGCTCCAAGAAATGTAAGTGACAAATACTGCCTTCAGGTGACATCTTTGATTCCTGTCATCCCACTTCACAACTGCACTGGAAATACTTATGTCATAAACTGTGCTCTACAATGTAAAGTTACCAAGAAACAGCGTAACTGGAAGGTCTTAGTTGACCTGTCTGTTGCACGTGCGGTAATGATGTTTACAGTTTTGACATGATGAGCGCGATGTGAACACATGTTCTCTGGGAATTGGTAAGGTGCTGGATTCAATTATGGATATCTGCTACATTGTAGCACAATTCGTAACGATTTTTGATAAAATATCTCCAGCAGACAATGATATTCTTTCACCATTTGCTACTGTGTGTTTCATTTGTCTGCGTTAGTCTTCTGTACACGATTACATAAAGCGATCCACACTGTATTTCTGAATATAAAATCAATTACACCTGTCAAACTACATCTTCTATTTCAGATTAGCATCCTCGAAAGAAGTGTCCTAAATGAAACATGATTAGCCTTGAATTAATAGAAATTCACTTTTAAATGTCAAACATGGTTTTTTGCTGCAATGGGGTCATATCGTGCTGGAATTGATCTCAAAGCGTACTGCAGTAGAAACCCTTCTACACGTTAGTCACTTGAGGAGATCCATATGTTCTCACACAGGTCGATTGCCAAGATTAAACGCGTTGCACAATGGAATCACGAAGCGCTAATTACCAATGTCACACATTATTACCTTATTTCGCGACATCAAAGACTCTTTCTGTCGTCTGTTGAGAAACACGAGCAACCTATTAAGCATGGTTTCACCTGTGACTCAATGATTGCTTCAACTGGTTAATCGTTATGGACATGTACATTTGGGTTAAAAGACAGGTCAGTTAATCCAAGGAGCATGCATATTGCCGAGACTCCCTGGTCGATCGGATTGCGATAAAAGACCTTGGGCCACAAACAGTGCGTTTCTTTCCCGCATTCATTCGTGAGGCATTTCAGGTTAGGGTTCGTCATATCGTCATGTGCTTCTTCAGTTCAACTGAATTGCCATGTCTGTTTAGTTCAGCAAGTTGAGCAAATAAGGTCAGGCAAGTGCACAAACGTAGGTTGAGAGTTTATATACACTAACCACGATCACATCATAGTGAAGATTCACCTTGATAAACATCGTAAATTCCTTACAGGAAAACAGCTACCGAATTAACAACTTTGGTTCAGAAACGATTGGTGATCTTACAGGAAAAAGATACTTTTTTACCCACAGCACATTATTTCACATTATTCGCATCAGATGATCTATCCAATCTTTCCGTGTATAATCGAGACTGATTATTCTCTCATGTTGAAATAATATATTTACTTGTCCTCGTACAGGGAGTAGTTGTTTTTTTGTGAAACCTGAGAATGGTATTATTCCTCAAATGGCTATTTTTGTCAAACAACCCCAAGGCACAATCCCATCATCACATATGTTGGTTCTCCACATACAGTTCCTGAGAAATGTGCCGTCACAGCCCGAGATATCAAGGTCTTTGTTGTCACTTATGTTTGTTCTACACTTGTTAAACCTTCTTTTATCGTGTTTACTGTTCAAAATGTTGGGTGGCATTTTACACAAGTAATATACATTGCCTAATATCATTATTGGAACTGCCCACCGACTATGATTGAGAATCAACAACCTTCTCAGAAAACTGGACTTCTTTAGTGATGCAATGACTGACCAATCAGAATTAAAATAGAACTACAAGTAATCTGACTTTTATCACGTGTCTAAACAGTTATATGGGAATTCTATTGACAAAGCTGGCTACATAGTAAGTACATTCTGTAAGGCAACACACCATCAATTTAAACTCTTCGGATCCCTGCAATTGCAAGGGATATTATCTCTCAGCCACATCCCAATTACTCACTAATATTCGTCTGGACAGCAGGGCCATGTTTGACCACTGGCGCGTGGTGACTACTGGCCACATTTGCCTCTCTTCTTAACGCTGACCACGACCACTCAGCGTAATTACACTAAAGGCGTGTAATGTCTATATTAGCTATCGAGATGTTTCATATATAAGTCTGGATTCACGGCTGCCTTGTCTGATTAACAGAGCTGGACAGGGCGTAGATGTCTCCAGTATACACTGGTGGTCCAGTGGTATAAGGTGCTGTAATCCTCTGCTTACGAGTTGCGTCTTAAGACGCTGCAAAATGTACTGATTGTGAGTTCGAATCCAAGATTCGCCTTGATTATCCATGTTGGTTCGTCCATATTCATACCTTTGTGTTTCACTGGAGTGGTTAATGTCAACTAACTTCTTTGATAGGCATTTAGAAGTTGGAGTACTAAGTAAAGATAAGAATTTGTAGATGCTTGCTTGATAACGGCGTTAGAATCTACACCGAAATGTCGCCCTTAATTGTAATAAAGAAGTTGTTCTTCCATAAATTCTTATCCTTACAATGTCAACTACTTGCGTCACCTCGGGCTTTCCTCGCGCAGGAGACTGACCCGCCGAGATATTACTGACAAACTGCAGTAGGAACAAATGATTTCAACTACATTTAGCGATATAAATGCCTTCCTGAAATGGCAATGTAGTATTTTACTTTGGTGTTGCAATTTGTTCACCGGGTTTGTTTGAATTGGGATTAAATTAATGTACACTATCATTTGAAGTACAATCAGCTAGGTCACGCACTCATCCTTCATTAGCTGGCTTATAGGGTAACTGAGACATACTTTGCGTTTGAATCTGTAAAATGGATGACTTTAATAAACACAGACCTTTCTACCTTTGTATCCCATGAAACACTGACAACCCGCAGAGATAAAGACAGTTGGTGAACCAAACCCAAAACAATTTATAAGATGGAGTTGACAACATAGAGGATTTATGACACTATATCCTTAAAATTGTTTTACCATGGAACACAGCATAATAAAACTTTACGGATGGATTTTCAGTACACACTCCGCTTGTTTTAAGATTAAACATATTTCTATTGGGATGAATACTATAAGTCTCTTGCATATATTTGTACTTAACTGTTTAAATGCAGAGCAAACTAGTAGGAATTGATATTCATCCTCAATACAAACCATAATTACAACCGTTCCAATGTTTATCGGTATATTAGCATATGTTTCAGCATGCAATTTTTGTGAAAAACTTCGAAATGTACTTCGGACAACTTAAATCTCTTGGTAGATATACAATGGAGGTACATCTGTTCGCGAATATCCTGCTGTTCACAGGTATATCCGAAGCCTAGCTAAACAGGATATATTTACATTTCGAAACCATATAGCAGTTGCCTTTATTGGAGGATGTTAACAGCATGTGAACATTATTTTTCCAGATATAGAAATAAGCTTCAACCAGTAGCGAATACATGTTTTGTATGCATAGACATATAATATATATTGGCGGCACTCTTCACGCAGATTGTGATTAGGGGCAGATATCTTGAGACTAAGATATATGTCCAGTTTCCACTGTAGTATTTGGATACAACCCCTATTCTTTGGATAAAACAATATATAAAATAATATCGTGGTCATATTTATGTCAACTATTCTAAAATACAGGTCATGAGTATCTACCAAACATAATGACTTCAAAATGCAAAATATAACGTTTCTACTTGTAAAGCTGAATTTCCAAAGTGTCTGGGCCACGAGGGATTTCTGGAAAACATGACGCATAAATAGTTGCAAAAACAATACACAATCAAGTATAGTACCTTTTAAAAACCATTCTACAATTCTTCATAGACTTCCTTCTTGAAAAAAGAATTACCTTAGTTTTTTCCAGATTTACATCTTAACCACAACCAATGCTCTATGTCTCCAAATCATCATCTCATCAAAAGAATGGAAAATAAAAACTATGAAGCATTTCAGAAAATGAGTTTTCAAACTTCATAAATGTTTATCGATTAACAGATTGATTGAACACATCCTATCATTTATGGGATATAGACCTCTTTCTTTTAGGACTTTTAACACTGCAGGACGCTTTTGAAAAATTCCCAAAGAATACATAAACATTACCCTTTGGATTACATTTCAATAATCGAAAATAATATTTAATATAATAAAATATTGTCAACTGTCGATTCTACAATGTTACCATAATACAATGCACACCAATGTGTTAAGGGTAGATACGTACAGTTAATTTCAAACAAATTCTGCAATGAATACACCATTGCCAGGTGATTTACCATATTTCAAGGTAATAACAGCGCTGATTACTTCGTCAGGTATTAGTAAATTATCTGGGACATTTCATCAAAGTTATCACAATAGCCATGTCAACGGTGTTAACAGCATCTTAATCCGATTTGTAAATATCATAGATATTCATAAAATGAGTTCTGCCTCGTAATGCCACGAGAGAGTTCTCACAGAGTAGACCAGAACCTATTGGTATTTGGAAGGCAGAAAAAATGTTTTCACAATCAATATATTCATGAATACATGTTTTCTGTTTTAATCACGGAGAACATTTGTGTGGGTATTTCTTGCTTTTAGATTATGATTAAAGTCATAAGAACACTTTTATCTACAAACTCGGAGACGTTGTTCTTTCTCTCATCTGTAACAGCTGCATTCAAGGTTGAACCATGTTTTTCTTAAGCACAATCCAATGGTTTACAGTGTCAAATGTTCTTAAAGTGAAAAACAAAACTAGTCTCTGAGAAAATGACATCACAAGTCAGTATCTCGTGTGTCCGCCATGTGCATTGATGACTGCCGTGCAACGTCGATACATGGAATGGATGAGGCGGTTGATGAAGGCCATGTGCACTTGAGCCCACACTCCGAGTACAGCTGCAGTTGTCTGCCTTGGTAGGACGTCATTCAGCCGTCTTTGAATCTCGTCCCACAGGGGCTCAATGGGATTTAAATCGGGACTGAGGGCAGGCCACTGCAATGCTCTGATGCCATTCTGCTGGAGGAAGTCTCTTGATGCTCTCGCAGTGTGGGCACGGGCGTTATCATGCTGAAACGTGGTTGCGGCGACGTGCCAAATGAGGTATGGCGTGTGGTCTCAAGACTTGATCAATGTACCGAGCTGCTGTAACACCATTGCCTCTCCCTGAACCGATGTTCTGCTGGAAGACCACAGGGCCGAACCTCTGTTCAAGACCAATTCCACCCCACACCATGATGCTCGGACCACCCCACGAGTCTCTCTCAACAACACAAGCATCCGAATAACGATCCCCACGGCGTCGCCAGACTCTCTCTCTCTCTCTGACATCTGCTGGCTGTTGAGATACAGTAACGGCTCTCGTCCGAGAAGAGGACTCTTCGCCACTGCTGGTGGCGCCAATGCTGGTGCTGTGTTGCCCACTGAAGACGGTCTCGGCTATGACGTCAATCGTCAATCGTCGACGCAAGGTGTCCGCACTAATGTGTCGCTGATGTGTCCCCATGGTCTGTCGAGCAGTTTACGCAGCAGTAACAAAGCGATCTTGAAGATGCTGTCGCACAATCTGACGATCCTGATGTCAGGTGGTGGCCCTTAGTCCTGTTGGTGGTCTGGTACCGTTGCTGGAGCCTGTATATGGTCCTTACGTGGACTTGAAATGCATTGGCTACTTGCCGGGCGGTTTGTTCAGCTTGCAATCGTCCAAGGCCTTGGTGTCGCTGATTTCATGTCAATCTTGGCATGTGGTAGCAATTCAATAACGAATGAATGTTATCCGATGTTTGTGGATTTTTATAGGGCTGGAAATGGGGTAACGCATGTGCATTGAAATTTGCACGGAACTCACGTGCATCGGGTTACCATGGTTGTTGCCGTGATGTGTTTGGGCGATAGGTTTTCTTGTCATCTGCTTTGTTTGTTTTCTTATCATCAATTTTCATTTTTCCGGTTGTGCTCCACAACACATTAGTTTTTCAAACCACCCAGCATGTCCAGTGTATGATTTTCTTTTGTGAAAAAACGTGAGGACATATCATGTTTTTCAAGCATTTTAGGAAATAGATTGCGTTTCAACCGAACCTTTCCCCCATAATATCAAGTGGTCGACCCTGTGTGTGCGACAAACCATAAGATGTGTAAGCGAGACAGCAAGAGGAGCCAGCGGCAGGATGAATATATTGTCGTGTGACAAGACACGAACTCCCCACACAGCACCAACGTTTCGGATGAATGTCGGTTAGACATGTATGTCACATTAAAATGAGATAATTTCCCTTGGGTGCGCGTTGCAGCAGAGTCATGTTGCCCTACTCCGCAGGGAAGAGGTAATTGACGTCAAGGTTGCAGTACCAGAAAAGTCATTATTTCATTTTTTAACGGCTAATTTCTTCTTTCGCAAACAGGGGGAAACCCGTGGAACAAACTTCAAAGCAATGACACTGTGTTAAAAACGGTATATAATTTGTTGAACAGTAAAGCACCATCAAAGGTAACCAGATATTTATTTGTCAGATGTACCGAAATTCGTCTGTCATTGTCTTCATATAATTGTTTCTTCGCGTGTTATGCTCAACAGTCGACAGTTTAACACTTTAGGTCTGCATATCTTGTTTCATTATGCGACCTTTTTAGCTTAGTAAAGCCTTTGCGGATGTATCGACCCACATTTCACAAAACAGTATTGTTTTTCTCTCCTCCTAATGTCTCTAAACAAATTCCCTTAATTTAAAAAAACCCAAACATCCCAAGTAACTCATTATGAGAAGGAAAGAACAATTATGCCTTTAAGTTTTCTAATTCAATTTCACCATATTGACCGTACACTACTTAAACAGGCCACCTAAAATGTGTTTTGTTGGTTTTGTTGTTGTTTTTGTTTATTTTTTATGTATTGTTCGAAGTCTTAACAACTATCTCATAGAATAAGCATGCAAACCTTCATACGTGTAACTTCAGTAGTTTGGGGGAACACTTGTCCACATTTCACGCAGAATGCACAAAGTTAAAAAGCATGGAGCAAGGATCATAACTGTGTACAAAATGATTTAAGACAAATTTTCAAAATCATTTGAGATCATTTGCAGTATATGTGCTGCATATATGCTTTTGACGAACTGCGGTTATAACGAACTAAAATTAGTAGTCCCTTTGACTTCGTTATAGCCGTAGATTACTGTATAAATATATAGTCAGCGAGCCTGACCACCCGATCCCGTTAGTCGCCTTTTACGACAAGCATAGTCGCCTTCTACGGCAAGCATGGGTTGCTGAAGACCTATTCTACCCCGGATCTTCACGGGTCTATTGCTCAGTGAGTTCATGGTAGGCGGATGGTCTGGAATGCCTTTATCTGTTGATTGATAGGTCATCTGTTAATGTCGTGCATTATGAATAATTTTTCGTTGATGTTTGTCTGGATTCTGAGTTATGTAATGCCAAAGAGTCATGAGATATTTGTTGTTTACAGGCTCCTCATTGATGCTGATAGGAAATATGTCAGCTGAATTATGGAGGAAAGCCGTAAATTAATGCAGGTCTGAGGACGTACCACTTTGGTGAAACTAGATTCGAACCCAAGGTCATTGGATTCTGACACGCAACAGTGCCGGGTATATCCGGGCTACGTAGATTACTTGGCCACGCGTGTCCCAAGGAGGATAAAGTTAAATGTCGTTATTTTACTTAATTTCATTATTCGAATGTTCACGGAACAATATATCTCTATTCGATATGAAGACCATAGCCCGGGGTACATATCACAGGACCACAGCCGGAATTTACACCATTGAAACAAACGCAAATACAGCAGGAAATACATGCTATGACCGGATATGAACTGACGTTGGGCGTTTTTATTTCACGTGAAGCTACACCTTTGAAACATGATCATCGTATATTGCCGTATGCTCAAGTACCATTGTCCGTTCTACCATGACCGGAATTGCAGAGATTTTCCAAGCATGAACTCCAAAGTTGATACCTCAGTAAATACTTGATCATAGAGTGTTACTCCATTCTCAGGTTATATGGATTTGAAATTTGGATCTCTCCTAAAGTAAAATATCAATTGTTTACATACCTTAAATATGTATGTATCATTCTGGATAAGAAGGGTATATATTCGAATGTTTTATATGCTCATGTTACCGGTATTAAGACAAAACGAGCATATGTTTCCACTTGTGAAAAGGAGGCTTTATGCTGTTACAGTATGAGGGAGCACGGGTGACCCAGTCGACTAAGGCGCCGCGATTCGCTGTGCAGAGTTGCGTCACTTGGGCACGCCAGAAACCTATGATTGTGGGTTCGAATCCCGGTTCACCCCGATTATGTTTCTAGGTTTGTCAGCACCATACGCGTGCTCGTGGGTTTCACCAATGTGGTAAACGTCTGAGACCTGCATCACTTGGGGCTTTCCTCCCACATTAAGCTGACACGCCGTGATATAACTGGAATACTGTTAAAAGCGGCTTTAAACCCAACTCACTCACTCACTCACTCACTTGTGAAAATATTGGGTTCACTTTCCTTTATTTCTACCCATGCTGATGCATTTAAAATCCACGCTCATTTGACCTCACTGATCTTGTGCCCTAAAGCGTCTGGCTCAGAAAACAATATTATGCAATACTGAATGCCACTGAAAGAAGTATTATGCAAGCTAACAAGTTCCCTTTATGTCACTGGGATATTGTATGGAGATACAAAAAAAGAATAAACTTATCTCCAACTTTTTCAGACACACGTGACATATGCTCCAATGTGACTACGCTGTGCAGAGTTGCGTCCCTTGGGCACGCCAGAAACCTATGATTGTGGGTTCGAGTTCCGGTGCGCCCCGATTTCTTTTAGGTTTGTCAACACCATATCCGTGCTCGTGGGTTTCACCGAAGTGGTAAACGTCTGAGACCTGCATCACTTCGGGCTTGAAAAAGTTTGACTGACCTGGTACTGTGTTTTAGTGGTAAACCTCACATTCAGACCATCGGCTTCTTGATGGTGAGGTGAGGTGAAATGGCGTTTGAAGTCGCGTCCAAGATTCGTGTTCTTATAAAGCGACGTGCATGCACGTGTGTGTGTGTGGCTGCTCGTACTTGTCCGCACTAATGCCGATTTTATAGTGCTGGCCTACTGAGATACAATACCGCAGTTTAGCAAGAATACCCAAATCAGACACAGCATACTGACACAGTGAATTACTTAGTAAATCCGATATGTCCAGAAATAATTAGTTGTTTTGAAACTTTCGCATCTAGATCAGGAGTATCTACATTTCATTTTTGTCTGTTTTTTTTCTACTAGAAATGCATATACATTTAAATTGTGAAATTGTCTTCACATGATGAGTATATTACTGATAGATCCTTTTGTATTGAACGTCGTGCTATGGCTGAAAGCCTTTGCGACTGACACAGTAAATTACTTAGTAAATCCGTTATGTCCAGAAATAATTAGTTGTTTTGAAACTTTTGCATCTAGATCAGGAGTATCTACATTTCATTTTTGTCTGTTTTTTTTCTACTAGAAATGCATATACATTTAAATTGTGAAATTGTCTTCACATGATGAGTATATTACTGATAGATCCTTTTGTATTGAACGTCGTGCTATGGCTGAAAGCCTTTGCGACGTAAAACTTCATATTTCCATTCCATTCCTTTTGTACTCCTTTTGTATTTTATACTACTACTGCTGCCACTGTGGTTATTACCACTGTTATTACCATACCTCTATTACATGTCAAGCATCATATTAGTTATCAAATAATTATATAATGCCGTGTACAGCTGTAAATAATATTGTTTATCTGTATGTGTATATGGGCCAATGGCCTTTCATACAATAAAGATTGATTGATTGACTCCGATCCGACCAGTCCTTGTTTTAACCCCTGAAAGCCGAGCGCCAGGCAAGTACAGTAAACTACGGTTATAACGAACACGCTTATAACGAACTGACGGATATAACGAACTTACTTTTGGGTCCCGACTATTTGCTGTTGTTATACTGTATATATGCTTATAACGAACTACGGTTATAACGAACTAAAATTAGTAGTTCCTTTGAGTTCGTTATAACCGTACTTTACTGTACCATCATTTAACATCTTTTGGTATGACAAGGCCGGGATCGATCAAAATGTAGTTTTCCCTTAACAGAACCCATGAAACTTCAGCACTTATTGCAATATAAAGAAATTGCAGTCTGCTCTTGAATATTAAGTATCAGCAGAAAATGAATACTGACGTTCATTTACGGTTTCACATTTCTTAAATGAACAAAAATATATTTACTTGCAATTTGTGCATCATTCCGTAAGAAGGAAGTAGGTGTCTCCTATAATACCGTCGATGACATTCCACTGTTTAGTGTAGTTGGTGCCGCTCAATGAGACTTTGCACTGGATGGTGTCTGTGGGATCAGTTGACCAGAACCAGGTAAAGAAAGCTTAGGAATGTCTATTAATTGTAATATACCTACGCCTAGTCGTATTTCGATGTGTTGATAAAATTTGTGTACCGACAATTAAACTGCCAGAGATGGACTTTTTATGTAAGCACTTTTGAGAGAGATTTATCAATCCGATCGTTGACATAACAAAACCCGCTCATTAGCCAATGCGCAGTGGGACGCTGGGGGTTTGATGTATGCAGAGGTGGGGTGGGGGAGAAAGGGTTGGTGGTTGCTAGAATGGAAGATTGTGCGTATGAGAATATTTTTTTAAATACATATTTGACACTTTAGGATTTTGCTGCACCAATATTAGTAAACATCAAAACATAAAACGCATTATCGTGAAAGTATAACCACTCTAAAGCAATTTACTAAATATATTCCCTGACTTACTTACACTGATTTAAAATCAAATACCTAATAAACAGGTTTACGGACTACTCACATCAGCATAAAGTCTCTCCGTTCTGCAAAAAAGACACAATTGAATATCATACTGCTAAACACAAAAGATTTCTCTGATTTTAGTCCGATTCTGATGTCTTCTTATTTTTGTTAACATAGAATAACCGTTATCCAGTTTACATTTAAAAGATGTACCATAAACCAACTCTCCAGGCTTTCCAATCTTTATATATTCAAAGAAAGCACAGAGAATTTTGTAGGAGGTTTGAAATGCATGGTACTATCCATCTTGACTTCAGTTTTGATTACTGAAATGAACCCTGTTTATCATAGTAGGCTGTTTAAAAACGTGTCAGGCCATCAATTGTGATAACATCAGTAACCTCTTATTTCTTAAGTTATTTTATTCATTGCTAAAACACTTGCAGTATTCCTAGAAAAAAAATGGATTAAGCTCTGATTTGATGTCACTCATGCAAACAACTTAAGTTTAGATCTATTCATTTATCTATTACAATGTATACATCATTAACATTAAGCACTTTACCAATATTTCGAATTGACAAAAACAGGAGCCAATAAGTGTCATTAGGCATATCAAAAATTGAACATTTATGTTGAATGAAAGGATCTATCCCTAATTTCCCTTGTGGGGTCAATTCGAAATATTGGTGAGGTGCTTAGATAAATGTATACATCGTTAAACTTTAGCACTTTACCAATATTTCGAATTGACAAAAAAACAAAACAGTAGGCAAATTAATGTCATTGATTTGATTTGATGTCACTCATGCAAACAACTTAAGTTTAGATCTATTCATTTATCTATTACAATGTATACATCATTAACATTAAGCACTTTACCAATATTTCGAATTGACAAAAACAGGAGCCAATAAGTGTCATTAGGCATATCAAAAATTGAACATTTATGTTGAATGAAAGGATCTATCCCTAATTTCCCTTGTGGGGTCAATTCGAAATATTGGTGATGTATTAGATAAATGTATACATCGTTAAACTTTAGCACTTTACCAATATTTCGAATTGACAAAAAAACAAAACAGTAGGCAAATTAATGTCATTAGTGATATGAAAAGTTTAACATTTATGTTGAATTAAAGGATCTATCCCTAATTGGCCCTTGTGGGGTCAGCAGTTGTATTGCTTTCTTTTCCAAGTGTGTGTGTTTTTATTCTGTGCTGCTCGTGTCCATGAATACCACCTTCCGTCGCCGTTCACGAAAGCCAAAAGCCAAATAAATGTGACAGTTATATTTATAATCTCAGATAAGTTACCTCATTTGGTTTTATTGGGATGCTCAGCGTATGTCTGGCCCTGTATAGGATCGCAAAATATTGATATGTACTTGGTTGACGCAACATTTTAAGTGAGGTGAGGTGAGGTGATATTGGGTTTAACGTCGCGTCCAAGATTATTGCACTTACATAGCGACATTTTAAGAGCAACTGATGATAGCAACAGTAAATAACATCTGCAACAGCGTAATGCTAACTTAAGCGGACAGGGTGAGGACAATATCATTATCGTATATCGTTATTCTCACAAGGGAGACATTACTTAGCATTACCGTCTTCTCGAGTAGCAACTGCCTCGGTGCTGTCATGGACCAGAGACCACATGGTCAAGCACGTCCGTCTGAGTGACAACTTACACTGATTGTCACATGTGTTATCTACTTTGTTGCTTTGACTAGCCTCTTCAAAATAATCTTCGTACAATGCATGCAGCGAAAACAGACTAATTCCATGTACAAGTGGCATGTGTGGAAGGTTTTAAACATAATCAGCAGGACTAACTGAGCAGTGAATACTGTTACTGCATATAGAGTCCCCGATAACTAGATATTTTACTTTGGTCACTAGCTAGACTTTTATCATTTTAATTGCTGACAACAAAGCCGTTTTATACGGAGGCGTAGTAGGGCCACGGTGAATTTTTTTTGTCTAAATATCTCCTACATAGGACTTATCATCTCCTACGTCGGACTTACTATCTTCTACGTAGGAGGTACTATCTCTTACGTAGGACTTGGTATGGCCTAACATCACTATCTCCTACGTATGACTTAGTATCTCCTACGTAGGACTTATTATCTCCTACGTAGGACTTCCTGTCTCCTACGTGGGAGATACTAAGTCCTACGTAGGAAATAGTTATTCTAGTCCATACTAAGTCCTACGTAAGAGATGGTAATTCTAGGCCAAGCTAAGTCCTACGTAGGGCATAGTAAGTCCTACGTAGGAGATACTTAGACAAAAAAAACTTTCACCGTGGCCCTACTACGCTTCCGTAGTTTTAAGTTATACTGGATAACTAGATAAGCTAAGTCACTTTCAACAGACAATGTTACCGTTATCTTTGACGTGGTCTTACATAAACAATACTCTTTACCAACTGCAACTGACGGACATGACTTAGCAATATGAACGAGGATGTAACAGAAATCGCGTTTAAACGGCAGTTGTAGATCAAGGTCAAATAATGAGAAAGTCTATTCGGAGCTAAGTTATACTTCAGTTGATAAGCCACAAGGATGACTTCCAAACATCATTTCCTTTTTAAAGACCATGACGAACGACCAGTGTTTGCTGCCAGAGCACATATTATGGTTATTAATTCTTTACAATGACACGGATTTGTCAAATTTGATTTTCGTGAAAGTCCACACACAGGGATCCGTTGTTCCGGATATGTTTTCCAGTACAGAATTTGAATTTTTCCGAACGGCGCTTCGTGTCGCATTGAACGACAATGTGTCTGATCTACTTTTAGTAGGAGGATTCACAAAAGTTGGAATGATTGAGATGCTTCGAGAAATATATGTCAG
Source organism: Haliotis cracherodii (assembly GCF_022045235.1). Taxonomy (NCBI): domain Eukaryota; kingdom Metazoa; phylum Mollusca; class Gastropoda; order Lepetellida; family Haliotidae; genus Haliotis; species Haliotis cracherodii. The sequence continues at coordinate 57,877,697 of NW_027266264.1, forward strand.
CGAAGAGTCATGTTCTTTACGTTCCAACTATGTGCTCGCAAACTGGTGTGGCCTTGTCGGTAACATTGACAAAATAGGGAACCCTCGTACAGGAATTGTTCAGGAAACCCGCTATCAGTCAATATTACACTCCATGCATAGATCCCCCTCTATATGACGTTATTTTATAGAGAGCGTTAACAGCATTTTTATTTGTTATACCTCTATTAAGAATATTGACTCGTCTGCTAGAAATCAAGATGGCTTCTGGTACGAGCATTTCAAGGAGCGCAGCTAAGTAACTGTAATGAAACAGAGGACGGTCTTAAGACTGCATAAACTATCAAGTGAATTTCGGTAAAACAAAACGAATGATCATTCTTGACGATGTAAATATGCGAAATTTCTCACGTGAATTTTACACATAATCTAATTGCGACGTTAGATAAGGACGCCAAAAATGGCGTATGAATACATTAATATTTGATGATTCTACAAACGACATTTCCTATAATAGCCTAACCACAAAGGCCATTATGCCTGTTGGTCTCCTCAGTACGGAAATAAAGATTGAAAGGCTAATTTGCATGAGATGCAGGCGTAGTTTGTCTGTGCATATCTTAGTCATTGTGTACATATGATAGTGCCTGTCGGTAGTTTATTACGCGTTGCTCAGTGCTACCGACGCCCACAATCGGAATGATCACCTGATTTCAAAAATAGTACATGTATTTCCTTTCCCCCGCAATCTGTATATTAATATAATACGTCACAAGGTCAGTGAAGAGTCAGTCGGACAGTGACAACAGACAAAATAGTGTCATCTGAAACTGTATTTACATAGAGATGTCGGTATGTGTGGCTAATATGTTGACAATACTAACAAATACGTGGTATGGCGTGGTATAATATGAACGTTTGAAAATAACTAATGTTTTGGTTCATATATCTGCGTGTGGGCAATAGACGAGTCATCAAATGCAAATACGGGACTGTTGGTGATAGATTAGTGATACGATGTCGTTAAAGTTGTATTAAATATTCAGTCCAATTAATCTGAATCAAGATTAAGTTCTTAATTGAACTGTGTTCTATTATTCCAGTATTTTTTTCAAAATCGCCAACGGTCACTTCTGACTCGATTGCTGATAGACAAGAACGACGCCACGAGTGTTTGCAAACACTGAGTACAAGTACCTGACCTTTCGTATTTGCATATTTATTCGTAATTCTACCATGCGTTGAAAGAATGCTTGATTCTGATTGGTTAAAAAGAGGTTTCCTTTTTGCATCAGAAACCACTTTTATATATAAGCCTTTTCATAAAACAACGTGCGTATCAATACATTGTTAGCCTACATATCGATCGCTGCCGATCACCGATAAGAACTGTATACTGTATCGATATTTACTCTGATGGACGCTGGGTCTCTAATACAAGGTAGGTCTCTAATTCACGCCTGGTCAACGGCTCTCGCGAGTTTAATAGATGACATGTCATTATAAAATACTGTTTTGATAAGCTTTATTCATGACAACATGTTGTTTACAAACCTTTTTGAGATCGATATTTATTGGGTTACGATTTGGCAGGAGGGGATTTCAACGTCCATCGGAAAACACTCCTCCCTTCGAAAGGCCACGAAAACCCACTTGTAAACAAATGTCCTGACATCACTGAAGTCACAGCACAGGAACTTGATCACTAGCTTATCAAACATGATGAAATTTATTAAAGAACACGCAATTGCCGTGAAAATCTTGAAACCGACGGGTCACAAGCATGCAATCCCTCGTGTCGTTAAATGCCGGCTCGTCTGTCGCCTAAAACGGCTGTTAAGTCCATACTCCAGTTCCACTGGTAATCACGTTGTACCAGCAGGCTCATACCCAGTACATCTACAGGTTAATGTTGAACCACATCACAGATCGGGGTTGTCATCTTGCTTCTGTAACATAAAATTCAGAGGCACGGATTGAGACTGTCAACATTGGCAGCCATATTGACAGTCGGGACGAGTGACCGAGATGAAGGTCAAGTTCTGCCACATCCCAGTTCCTTTTGGAGAGCTATGTATTTTGAATTTGTATTTTTTACTTGGGGCAGCTGCTAACTAAATAATAAGACTTACACATACAAAACACATAGTAGAATGTTAAATAATAAAGCTTGTTGGAGAAATAGGTTTGTTAAGGAAACGTCTTTTTAACCAATCAGAATCAAGCATTCTTTCGATGTCATGGTGAAAAAAACTATTTCTGCAACCTGTCACCCCTACAATATGTTTTGAACCCTTATTTTAAACTAGTCTAGACTATGTGTATTATAACCTTGATATTTGATACATTTTTAACTTCCTGTGATCTCTTTTCAGAATGTTTTAAGACAGCGGACCTTTGAAACTCGTGAAGGTACGCAGACGGCTCTCGTCGTCATGGTAGAATGGAAATAAACCTACTGTGTTTTGAAATTGGTGTAGTCCCACTGAAGAGTAGACACCTCTTATTTATACATTTAAATAAAACGTTCCGTTCCAAATTATAATAAGAGGTATCTACTCTACACTGGGACTACATCAACTTCGAAAACACAGAAGGTTTTTCTCCGAAATGACCCCAACGGATACCGTTTCTCGTCATTCATACCGAGAAACCTAGACATCAAATGAATATTGTATACCACGAATAGTTCTCCAGAGCCATTTCCATGTCATCATCGAAATTACTTCAAACCAGACAATCACACCCACTTTACATGACATCTATGCGTATCTTTTACATTAAAAATTGTGTTGTGTTGTGACTGGTAATACCATTAGTACTGCATTAAAAAAAATTAAGGTCATGCCATTTATAACATACTGATGCGCCGATTTGTTGTTATATCATAACATATCAACCGCATTGGTAGCATTTCCTCCAGCATTAAAAACATATCCACTCGCTCAAGAGCACTTCGAGTGAGGAGAAAAAATAATTCACTCAAAATAATTTTAAGACATAATTGGATATGACGTTTGTGACGTTGTGAAAGGAGTCAGTGATGAGTGAGTTGGTTTAACAATGCTTTGACTTGTATTCTGTCACAGTATGTCAGCTTATTTAAAGTGGGAAGAAGGTTGTAGGATTTACCACTTTTGTGATATATGAATACAGGGGGCACGGATGGCCCAGTCGTCTAAGGCGCCGCGATTTGCTGTGCAGAGTTGCGTCCCTTGGGCATGCCAGAAACCTATGATTGTGGGTTCGAATCCTGGTTCGCCCCGATTATGTTTCTAGGTTTGTCAGCACCATACCCGTGCTCGTGGGTTTCACCGAAGTGGTAAACGTCTGAGACCTGCATCTCTTGGGGCTTCCCTCCCACACTAAGATAACACGCCGTGATATAACTGGAATACTGTTAAAAACGGCGTTAAACCCAACTCACTCACTCATATGAGTACAGGTTTCAAGCCGACAAAATGAAATCATAATGAACTTGGCTCTGGGATTCGAAGCCACGACCATCGTATTCTGACACACCTATATACAAGATGCAACTGTCTGAACGGATGCAATTCATGGCCTTCAATACCCGTGACGTACACCCTGAGTTCGTGCATCTGACAATTAAAACACCGTAGTCTGCCAACAGATCTGCACGACAGCGCCGATAACACCATCCACGAAGCCACCAACTGTACATCATAATATAGCGTGTCCCATGCACATTATTCACGAGGACGAAGTCTGATATTCCTTCTTTGGTGGCAATAATCGCGAGCGTTATTCCAGAGCGCTCCTTATTGAGCGTGTAAGCGGCTCTCAGTCAGTTGTCGTGAGGACTATCGCTTTCAACACTTGTACTTAACAAAGGAGATGTTCATTTATAACAAGTGGCCAATTTAGATCACAACACAAAATTTCTTTTCTCCGAAACATTCTCATGAATTTATGTACATTTTAAAATGTTTTCCCTGGAATCAATTAATTATCGCACTGATGCAAAATAATGAAGTCGTTTAATTAAGATTAATGTACACTGCCGGGCTGACGAGGCTGTTTAACTTGCTAAACGACATATAAATTCTGGCTAAAGCCGAAAAACAGGAGGAAATCTTGGGAACACCGATCATGTGCAGTACAATTAAATAAGCATGACGTTAACCTTACCAGCCACCCTACCATGCGACATTTTCAACACTCATTTACAAGCAACAATGTGCGTCAATAAAACAAATGTTATCTGTCGTGTTTACGCGGTACTCAAAATTATTTATAAACATGTTCTTACTGTTTTGCATATGAGAGTTCGTCATCCCTATATATACCTGGGAACAGTGAAAAAATGATCTGAGGCACGCAATTGTTTTTTACTGTTTGGTTCAAAATAAGCTACCTCAAACGGTGTTCACTTTAGAAACGTCTTATGATCTGGCCTATTCGTCATTTCCATCCCCATTTTTTACCACAAGCATAGGAATGCTTCCAACACACCAATGGTCATAATCAGGGCGAATCTGGGATTGAAATCCACAACCCTCAATCTGTGGCATATTTTAAGGACGAAAATCTTCACAGCGTACTTCGGCTTGGTAGAATCCGACCTCGGCAATGTCGGACAAGTTCATTTTATGCACAGGGGAGTATTTCTGCATATTCTCACATAGTCATCAAGTCGATTACCTTCACCTTTTCTCCCAATGACGTTTTCCATATCTCTCCCGCTTTTGGGTCCGATCGTTCGGCTACTGGGTTTATCTGCGTAGCCCAGCTTCATCAGTGGGGAACAACAAACCACACACTCCCCTCTAAAACATAACGTCGTTCTCATCTCTATACGGCATCATCAAGTTGCGAGCGCGTGTTCGAATCTCCAGAAATGACGTCATGATAGAACAATGTTTTATCGTGAAATAAAATACACTTCGTTCTTTTTCTCTGTGATTTATCGAATAGCTATCTTATATTTATCGGTACACCCAAAATCGGCCAGCAACATACAGTTGACCATTGCCATGGCCATTATAAAAACACACCCATGTAATAACACAATAAGGTAACCCCTCTACGTGTGTGTTGATAATAAAGTGTCAATTAATGGTTGACAATGGAGTCAAAAATATAAAACGCCAATGCCAGAAAATAGCCAGGCTCGATTATCCGCCGAAACATTGCATTTGGGGTAAACGGGAAGATAGGGAAAGTGTGAAAGTTATATGAATGATCACTGAAAATAAGTGACGACACTTGGAGTTCGCGTAAGATCTACTCTACCGGTAGCACTCGCCAATCACACTAGTTGTATGTATTGATATTGAGTCGAATTTCTGGCTAGGGGTCAGCAGTCGTATCAATGTGGAGACGCATTAATTTCCAGATTTACAGTACATAAGTAACAGTACAACAGTACATGTATATAAGTAAGTCTTTGTTTGTTGAATGACCCCGCACAGTAGAACTCGTGCAACGGCACCCTGCAAACAAACCAGACAATGAAGTGATTCAGTGACACAATAGTGTATTTACTAGTTTTGTTAAAACTAAAAACAATACGTACATTTTTAAATTACGTCTACTGTGTAGAAGTGCAGATATTCTGCCGCCCAAATGTAATGGAAAAAAACGTTTAAGAAATATGTTAGATTTGCCTCGGCCCAAACATTTCTCCTGTTGTTGACTCAGCGTAATTGAGCGCGCACCATACAGAGAGTTATACATATATTCGCACATCCTTAACCAAGCAATAGAACTACAGCCGAGTGACCTCCGTCAGTCAAACCCACTTCGTCAGTGTAAAAGATTTACCGGGTTAGAATTGATCTTCAGCAGCTGCTTGTCGTAAGAGGCGACTAACAGGATCCCTGACTTAGTTGATGCATGTCATCGTATCCCAATTGCGTTGGTCGAAGGTCATGATGTCAATCAATAGATTGTCTGGCCTAGACTAAATTTATTACAGCCGCCGTCATATAGCTGGAATATTGCTGGGCACAGCGTTAAACCAAAAACAAACAAACAAGCACGTTATACAAACCACTATCACACAGTTTCAGATATCACCCACATTATCATTGATTTACACCGCCAGTTGAACACCAACACGTGTAATTACAACTTAATTAACCACCTCCTGAAATAGATGTCCACTATGCAATGAAATATCGTTTAGAAAACAAACACTAGACTCTATGTGGCTGACCTTTTGATATTTAACAGTCTGAAGTTAGCAGCAGGTTCGGTTTCAGTTGTTCAAATTTCGAATAACACAAACAGACTGTATATTAAACAACCACAAATAGTCAATGTCATAACTAATTAAGATGTTACCATGAGAGCAGGTTGTTAAAGATATGATTAGCTATTTCACCGTTAGTCAATCTTTCTATGAAACCAACAGGTGGTTTGATATACGAGGTGTGGTGAAAACGTTCTAAGCCTAACAAACAAAACCAACAATTATTACAGAATCTCCCTGCTTTTCAATAGACTTCTCGTATCGATAGTGAGGTTTTTCAATTTCAGTCCGGAAGAAGTTTTCTGAAGCTACCCTGAAAAACCCAATCACGGCAGCTTGGAGATCATCGTTGTCTTCATAGTGCTTTCCACGAATGCGTTCTGTCAGTTTAGGAAACAGGTTCAAATCACTTGGTGCCAGGTCTGGCGAGTATGGGGGTTGAGAAAGCTCTTTGAACACACATTGTCGCACAGCAGCCTTTGCAAGTCGAGAGGTGTGAGACGAGGCATTGTCATGAAGTAATAGAACTCCAGCAGTCAGCGTTCCTCGCTGCTTTACTTTCATAGAATTTCTCAGGCGATAAAGCAAATCAGCATATAGTAATCGTCTTTTGACTTTCTAAGTAATCAACAAGGGTCACACCCTTTGCTTCCCAGAATACAGTGGTCATAACTTTCTTCACTGATCTTCAAGACTTGAATTCCTTTGGCACGCATCCCCATACACTTGTGACATGCGGTCATGAATTTCATGGGGAGTACTTTTCTCTTTAGTCAAAAACGTGTCGACTGCTCGGTACTTATCCATTTCTGTGTCCATTTGGACACCTATCACGTTCAACTGACTGTCACTAACATACAAACGGCCTCAACAGACCAAATACCATTGCAATGAACTTCTCAAACAATGTACAACATTGACCAGTTCACTTTGTTATGGCCCATAGTTGAAAGTTAGTTCGGGCTTTGAACTTTTGGACCAGCCCCCTTACAGTGAGTGATTGAGTGGGTATGGTTTTACGCCGCTTTTAGCAATATTCCAGCAATATCACGGCGGGGACACCAGAAATGGGCTTCACACATTGTACCCATGTCGGGAATCGAACCCGGGTCTTCGGCGTGACGAGCCAACGCTTTAACCACTGGGCTACCCGACCGCCCCAGCCCCCGTACAGCCACCAGCAGGAGGCTTGTCATTCAGTCTTTGTACAACAATGCACAAATATCGGATAGTTTATCTTCCGACAACTTTGTACAACCCTTTACTTATTCAGTACTTTTTAATAACTAAACCATGAACAGCACCGGGTTCCATATATTTAGACTTTGTACATATCACATGTACAAATATAAGAAATAAGAAAGTCTATCTTCCAACAACATTATACGATGTTGCTTAGTGTGGCGTTCAACACAAACAAACAAAACGAAACGAAACGAAAACCCAGTCCGGAAGAAGTTTTCTGAAGCCACCCCGGAAAACCAAATCACGGCAGCTTGGAGAAAACCTATATTTACTTATGAATAACTAAAACTAAACAGCAACGGGTTCAGACTTGGTATAAATAAAGCGACAAAACCCTTTCCATATCTAATAGAAATCTGTGCATAAAGCAGAGTCGATTGTACAATTCCGACTATATCATTAGCATGTGTTTATGAATCACTATCAAATAGTAATGATGCCAAGTGTTCGCGAAAAGGGGAGCGTATCCTGCCCCACCGATGGCACCCGTCACAAACACATTCAAAGGCAAGTCAATTGTATAATGTACAAAACACGTGTACGATGTACATATGTCAGACAGTCTTTCTGCCGACAACCTTGTACAACTATTTACGTATTCAGTTCTTTTTAATAACTAAAACTATGACAGCAGCAGTTATTCAGACATGTATAACACATATAAACATATAAGAAAGTCTATCATCCTAAAACATTGCACAACGGTTATGTTTGCATGGTATCAGTGAGCTAGCACTATAAATCGGCATCAGTCCGGACTAGTACAAGCAGCCACACAAACACACACACGTACACGTCGCTATATAAGTGCAATAATCTTGGACGCGACGTTAAACCCCATTTCACCTCACCTCTATATTGTAATCTGACCTTCATCACTGTTATTAATCCTCAAATAGTAGCGTTTCATCTTAGAAACCAAACTCCCTTTGCGTTGGAAGGCAAATATTTCAATAATACTGATGTAACAATACCTGCTATCGCTGTATCGTCATGGCAATCTGTGCAGCCTCAAGTAAATTAGGAGATAAACATATTTTGTTTTCCACGTAGAGCAAGGTTACCTGTAAATTTAACTGCCCTAGATTGAATCTGGATCCGAACGCACAGCCAGGGGTTTCAAATGTGAAGTTATAATCATTTAAAACGCAAAGAAGAAAGGGTTTAGTTTCTTTGAATTCACAATTATTCAAAGCAAAGGCTAAAAGTGAGTGAGTGAGTGAGTTTAAAGCCGCTTTTAACAGTATTCCAGTTACATCGCGGCGTGTCAGCTTTTATGTGGGAAGAAAGCCCGAAGTGATGCAGGTCTCAGACGTTTACCACTTCGGTGAAACCCACGAGCACGGGTTTGGTGCTGACAAACCTAGAAACATAATCGGGGCGAACCGGGATTCGAACCCACAATCATAAGTTTCTGGCGTGCCCAAGGGACGCAACTCTGCACAGCGAATCGCGGCGCCTTAGACGACTGGGCCATGCGTGGCCCCTGAAGGCTAAAAGAATGAAATATCTTCAATAACTTTCTGTTCCTAAACGTTTATGATGCTGTTATTATCCTGCATTAGGAATAAACATTGTATTTAGCGAGCCTTGGCCACGGTCAGACGTTGTTGACAGTCGGTCTGTCCTGTCATAACGTTAAGAAGTGTAGTCAGATGTACACACAGCGACTAAACGAAACAAGGTAACAATTCAAACATATTTCGGCCAAATCTAACTATTTTAATTTGTGGAGAAGGTTTCAAGCCGCAGAGGTCTACAAGCACAGATATGGCTACTGATCCCGCTTGGCTAGGCCTCGTGCCCTCGCAAAATTGTTTCGAAATTTATATCTCAAAGTTGCCAAAACTTATAAAATGCCTAAGCTACGTCACAGTTAGACACTGATTTTAAGTATATTAGACTGTTCTTGTGATAATGATAGCAATTATCCCTGTAGTTTATCCAGATTCCCGATGGTTAATTCTGACTCGATCGTCGAATGACGAGGGCGACGCCATGTTTGTTTATAAACAGTGAAAGTAGTCCTTACTTGACCTTTGGTATTTGCATCTCTATCCGCATATGATCCCAACGGATATCGTTTTTATCCGTTGGCTTTATCCTTCCGAGCAACCTACCCATTATATGATAAATCAATTTACATGTAAAAATATTTCTCTTTTGCCTTTAGTACCATTACTTAAAGACATAATGTTGTGTTATATGTATGAGTTATATAGTCAACATTTGACTCAGATGATGTATCTGATTCTGATCATCCACAAGGCAGTATCTGCGCCGTCTCGTTGACGGTATTGTTCTACTTCAAGAACATCGAATTGTTTGATAGGTATTACTTAGAATTTGACGGATGACAAAGTAGACACAATTTATGGATAACAACTTCTTTGGCGACGTTCCGGTTTAGATCTATACCGAAACCCGCCTTTACAGTAATTTAAAAAGTTGTTATCCATAATTTTCTTCTACTTTTTCAAGAACATTATCCTCAGCTTATGCCATACCTCTAGTGTATTCACGGTAAGAATCAACTCTTCAACTTGTGAAAACAATTTACAGTTCGGCCAAATAAGCTGGGTGAATTCTGTAACAAGAAGCCATGAGCCGACAGCTATACCCTATATTGCACCAATATACCAACAGGTGCCTCCCTTCGTAAAAAGAAGGGACCAGGAGAGAAACTCACTGTTTTGAGATTTGAGGTTTATGACATACTCCCTATTTTAATGTTCAGGGTCATGATTGGGTTTCGGGTTGTGCGACAGTACTTGGTCGAGGACATTGTGGTTGTCATTGTGGTTGTCACTGTGGTTGACATTAAGGTTCGTGAGATGTCAGTGAGCAGTTTCTGATGTTCCACCAATATATTAATTTCCTGGTGATAGTCACGCCTTTCCTTAAAACAAGCTCACATCTATTCAATTACCCCGTATTACGGGATCCGGCGTGCAAGACAATGACATGACAATTACCCTAACCAGATGGTACCATGGGCGTTTTTTTATCTGACGATTGCCTTGTGTAGCCAGACTGTGTTATTATTGTTAGAATTGTGTTGAAACACGACAAGCACATGTTATTTTATTGCCTAGTTTATAAGGTCATCTTTTCAACAGTGTACCAAAGTCTATGGTACCGTTGAAATTCAACCTACGCCGAAAAAGTATCATACAGTTTGTTTTGCCCGGTATTATTTCATTAAGTGGCAAACCTGCATATTGATTCCATACAAACACGCAGCGTTTTATATGTAAAATAATATGTGCAATTATATTCATGTATCATTACTGTTTTATTTTTTAAACGTTAAACAGTCTCTGATAACTCATGTCGTGGTGGCTATGTTCCATGTGTTTATGTATAGCTTTTAAGACTGAGTTAAAAGTCTGTCTGTCTGTTTGTGAAATTGTTTTTATCTATCCGGGTGTCATGAAGATAAATGATTTGGAACCAAAAATAATAATAATACAGCCCATCCAAACTGCAAAACAGATTACCTATATCTTCCCAAAATCTAAAGAACGTAATGGTATTTACCACCAAGACTACAGAGTCCTAGCTGTGCACGTGGGGAAGGTATTGACAAACACATTGTTATGTGACAGAAGAGATTGCTGTAAGTTTATTTGTTGTGATTGCCAGTGGGAGCAAGTTATTGAAGCGCGAATATAGTGTTGAGTGCCGTAGTGGCCATATTTCATCCGGAAGTGGGACATGTTTACTGTGAATAAGATGCCCAGGGCATGTTTACTGTGAATAAGATGCCTAGGACATGTTTACTGTGAATAAGATGCCCAGGACATGTTTACTGTGAATAAGATGCCCAGGACATGTTTACTGTGAATAAGATGCCATGGACATGTTTACTGTGAATAAGATGCCCAGGGCATTTTTACTGTGAATAAGATGCCATGGACATGTTTACTGTAAATAAGATGCCCAATATTTGCATACTTATAATTTTTTTTTGAGATATCTGTTGTTGGGGTAACAATTTAAAGACATTTAGGGGACCAGGTCATAGCGCCATCAGTGGCTATTACTAGTTACGTCTCTTCTTCTAACGTCTTGTAGTAAGACGCGACCAAGGGATCCAAACACCAACATTCCGCTCTCCCAATCAGTTTATGAATAATCAATAATACAGAAATGTTAAACAATGCTTTATTGGTTCAACTGATCAGTATAGACTGTGATACTGAGGTGCAGCCACGGTTTTTGACGTTTCCCTAACACCGTCCTTTCATCCAATGTTACTGAATTTTATTCAAATTTGGTTTATGAACAGGTCCTTATCACACACAGTTCAGCTGTAAAAGGCGACTCTGTTTGTCGTAAGATGCGACTAACGGGATCGGGTGGTCAGGCTCGCTGACCTGGTTGATACATGTCATCAATATAATTGCTTGGATTGATCCTTATGATGTCAATCACTGGATTGTCTTGTCTAGACTCGAATAGTTACAAACCGCCATCATATAGCTGGAATATTGCTGAGTGCGGCATTAACAACATGCACACAAACAACATGTCTTTGCAAATCGAACGTATTCGGCACGGCAGTTGCCATGTTGTTTATGAACATGATGTCGATTTCGTTATGGGATTGTGATTGGACTATGCATAGACTCGTTAGTCCAGACAAAATATAACTCCATTATTCCAGCTCGTTTTGCAAGGGTGGAAACTGGACTTTTGAAATCAGTTAACTCCCTTGCCTCGGGAAGATGTTTCTGAACATCCTGCTATCGTTTGAGTGCTCCAATCGAGAAATCGAGAGTTGACTGTTTTCTCTGCCGCTGTTGCACGTGCTCTGCAAATTGTATATAATATAAGTTATCTACAAGGAACCAGTGATGTATAACTGTATGTGTTGCATGCATTGATTAATTTGACTGCTCAAACTAGGATATAACTAATATGCCGCCGTATCTGTGAATGCTATAGTATGTAGAGTATATCATGTTATATTTTATTACAGGGTGATTGATTGAGGGATTAATTGCTAAATCATGGAATAAATGTCACCTCTTCACACAACCGCAGCTTGTCATTTTTCATAATGAACTACCCCTGCAACACTAAGTTTTTTTACGTACATATTCCTGGGTTGACATACTGTTTCAATTTGGGAATCGACACATAACACAATGTGTAATCAAATTGATCTCGTTATCATGCTTGTCCACACTTCCACCTTCACAATTACATAACCCGGTGCAGCAGACTTCAGCTCCACTACATTTACAGGTTCCGGTGCAAGACCTTTCACAAACACAATGGGACATGCTTTATTGGCATCTTCAAGAGTTGTCCAGTATGGTCACCAGATACCACCGTCTTCCTTTCGCCATCCCTATTCACTAAAGTCTGGTATTTCCTGTCCAACTGAGGCTGCTCGATTCCAGTAGAAGCTTGCCTGAAGCAGTGTCCCCTGTATGTGTTTAAACAAGGCCACTTGAGTTAGTGTTATAGTCTCTAGATTGTTTTATCTGTTGTGAAAAGATGAGGTCTGGCTTTGGTGACTTTGGCCAAACCACACCCTTACTACACTCAAGAGAGTTGACTGCTTTGTGTCGTGTTTCGTGTTTCAGTGAGTCCTGGTGTGTTTTGCAGAGGTGCCTAGGCAGTCTTGCTTCACTTAAGGAGCTGCGATATCATGTCGCACCTTGTGATGGAATGGAAAAGTGGCAGTGTCAGAGACCTCGCAGGTACAAGATGGGAATAGATATGGATGGGAATACCGCTTCCCGTTTTCCACAAGAAACAAGTGTGGAGAAGAAGCGTATGCCATGGTGCACCACGCCATTATCAACAGTACGAACATGGGCTACCTGGTGACCCCTTGCCAGATCCTTGTAACTGCTTCAGAGTGGTTACAGGGTTGGAGAGCTGATACATAACATGGTCAATTGGAAAGAACACTCTCAAATGTGGTCCTGAGATGGAGTTTCCAAAATCATTCTTGACGAGTTCCTCACTGAGGAAAGAGAATAATTCTCGTTTTTTGAGAAATCCACTGCTCCAGTCATGCTTTGGGATTCATGCGTGGCCATCCATAATCGCAGTTCGTGGACTTGTACCACGACACCTATGTGTGAGGGATTTGAGGCTGTTTTCTTGATTGTTGTCCCATATGGCATTTATACATGCAACTGTCTGGGTTATCTGAGACTACAGGAATGGCACCATGTGTGATGTAGCATACTCAGCAAATGTCTTCGCTAATGTGGGCCACACCATATGAGCAACAGTTGTCATATCTAGCACAACAAATCTGGTTAATTTGTCTGGAAGTGCTCGACCAATTTGTGCTTTGATGCATTCCAGAATATCAGATGTGTTGCCGTATCGAAAAACGTCACGATCAGACAAACATTTCATAGCGATAAAACTCTTCAACATCTACATGTTGTACATCTGGTAGTGATTGTTGTTAAAGGAAGAGATTTGTGATTAGAGAAATATTTTTCTTCTGTATACCATTAGTTTTGTTTCCTTATTAGTCAGATCAGGATGATTGGAGAATGTCAGGATTTCATTATAATTACGTCGTGTAGTGTTTGGCACTGACAATGCCTGCGGGGTGAAACAAGAAACAAACAAAAGCGTTGTACCGGTGAAGTGGAAATGTACACGAATATTCTTTATTCTTTATGGTGAATTTTGGTAAAAAATATGACACAAACCGAACTTCACCACAGGACATAGAAAGCTGAAATGTTGTGTGACTGATTGTGTCTGAAGGTTATCCCAGGTATCATGATAGGTGCAATAGACTATGGTACAAAAATAAGTTTTTCTTAGAATCTATAGCGCCAATTTTGCTGTACCTCGTCATGGAGTATTATCGCCATAAGGCTGAAGCTTCATAAAATCAACAAAATAAATTATTAATCTTTTTCAAAATAATTGCAAAAACTATTCAGAATTCGTATTTATTTTCAGAAAATATATTTCGGGATTGGAGTCATCAGGACAGACGTCAAAGCCACTAGACCATTTCTGTATGGTTTTCTCTTGACGTTTTATTGTATTTATCACCAAACTTGGAAAAAATAGTCATTATCATAGTTTCCAATTTGAAACAATTTTGATCAAGGTTAATGGTGGTCAATGTGTCAGTGCCTCCAGCCTTTTCTCGGGCGTAACAGAGGGAATTATTCCGATATTTTATGTTGCGATTTGTTTTTTAGTTTAAGGCGTCAAAATGGAAAGTTTATGTTTGTGAAACAATTGAAAACAATTGTATATAATAAGTAAGATATATCCACCGAAAAGCCCAGAGTTGTGTATCGCAATAACATTGCCCAGTAAAATCATTGTTTAAGATTAACAAATTGTTTCGCAATTTGATACTTATTCAAGTAGTCATAACCTCAGAATGTTTTCTTGATATTTAAGACCGTTGCCTCAGTGAGCTACAGTGTCGTTGTACAATGTGGAAGACTATTAATGTCATCCATTTAATTTTCTGGCATACCTATTCGTCGCAGATAACCGGTGACGACCTCGACACGATGTAGTGTGGCATTGTCATCTTGGGAGTTCCTAATTTCTGCCAGAATTGGTCTTCAGGAAACTATGCCGACTATGCTTGTCGTAAGAGGCGACTAACGGGGTCGGGTGGTCAGACTCGGTGACTTGGTTGATGCATGTCCTCATATCCCAATTGCGTCAATAACTTGATTGTCTGGTCCAGACTCGATTATTTACAGGCCGCCATCATGTAGCTGGAATATTGCTGGGTACGGCGTTAAACAACAAACAAACAAACAAAAAAACCGATAATTCTAGTGAATGGAACAACGACAGGATGCAAAATTACGTCAACATATCGCTGACCAGTCAAATGTTCCTTCACAATACCAAATCAGTTTGCCTATTATTTGTGATTCCGCCCTCATCCCATATCGATCAAGGGCAAGAATTGTTGCCACATGCAATACCGCTCGCCGCTGCGTCGCCAACAATGTTTTCTGCCATCTGTGAATCGGAGGCAAAACCCTAATGCGTCTGTAACATGGTGTAATGCCATTGGCACACAGCCTGTCCTTGGTGTTGCCTAGTCCACCCTAATCTTTGCCGCCCGTGGTGAGCTGTTAGGATCACGCCTTTCACAGGACGCTTTGCTTTCAGGCCGGGTTGCATTGAGTCGATTTTTAAAGATAGATGTTGAAATTCGCCTTCCTGTTTTTGTAAGGGAATCTACGGAAGATAACAGCAGCAGATTTGAATCTATGGCGTATTGCATTTATTTTAATGAGACGATCTTGTCGAGGTGTCGTTGTTTTAGGCCTGCCATTCCCATTGTCCCAAGTTGCATTGCAACCCTTCCACGTTTGACGATCCTGCCCCACAATCGAGAAATTACTCTTTTATTTACCAAACATTCGGGCAACTGTGGATAGACACACCCCCCCCCCCCCCCCGACCCCCCCACCAACCCCCCCCCCCCCCCCCCGCCCCGCCCCTCAGCCCCCTCCCTCTATCGCACCCACAATTCGCAATTTTGTGTGTTCTCTGAGATACTGTCGTCGAGACATTTTCAAGCGTATTTAGCTTAGTTGCATTAGTGATCGTGAGCTCCCCCTACAGGCGCACACACGTTGGCTACTGTGTGCACGTTCATGACGCACTGTCCCTGCATGATGTGAAATTTCAGTGGTTAGATGTTGCGTTCAGATGCAACGATTCGAAATTGTAAATTTAACCCTCAACGATAGCTACACTAAACTAATTAGTTCCCTTATATTTTGTCGATAGTATTTGTATATAATATAATGTAATGTTCAGAGGGTGTTAAAACCAATTAACTCACCCAAAGCCTTACAATGGTACAGGCGTTAACTAACCACCGTCAGGGAACGATGGCACAAACGTTATTCTGACCTGCAACACACACGGGCATGGCTTATTTCTGAATACGTATACGAAGCTACCACTGCGCAGGAATGTAATCAGTAATCACCTGGAGGTGCTGTCTGCTGATCAAAGCGTTTCTCCGAGTCATACAATATTATCTTGTTCCTTGATTAGAATATTTTGCCAGAACTTCTTGTTGTCTAATGATACGTTTAAAATTAATCATGAAATTGATGACTATTTCTGATTTACAACATAATGAAACTGAAAGAAATAAAATAAAAGCGTTTGTGAAATGGGATACCAACGCTAAAATAAGCCATAAGCTTTCTATTTTGAACAACAAAAGTAAATGTGAAATTGAATAAGATTTAATTCAAAGTTATGTTTTTTTACCAAATCTGAAACAATTTCGGTTTGCACCAGATAAAAGACTCCTGTTAGTGTTCAAATGGTTTAATTTGCCATACTGACTTCAGAAAATGCGTGACTTCCTTAAAAACATGAACATGTCAAAATGTCAATTTACAATCAATGCGTGTGTGGGCACCTCTGGTTGCGATGCAAGCAACACATCTTCGTCTCATGGAATGGAACAGGCGTCGCACAAAGTCCCGTGGGATATCTGTCCATATCTGCTGGAGCATGTTTCGAAGTTCCTGGAGTGTCTGTGGAACACGTGGTTAACGTCGAAGGCGCCGATCCATCTCATTCCACATGTGCTCGATTGGTGAGAGATCAGGGGAGCGAGCCGGCCAGGGGATGACATTCACGTTGTTTTGTTGAAGAGAATCCTGAACAAATCGAGCAATATGGGGCCGGGCGTTGTCATGTTGAGAGGTAATGCCTGGGCCATGACGACGCAAAAACGGTAGAACAACAGGGCCGACGATCTCGTCGCTGTAGCGCTGTCCATTGAGATTTCCCTCTACCACTATCAAACGGGCCCCCTGTACGTCTTGCTGTAATCCCACCCCATACCATAACGCTGCCGCCCCCGAACCGATCTTCTTCCATGACACAATGATTGACGTAACGTTCATCTCGACGTCGGTACACTCGAATCCGTCTATGCATCGCTGTGGCTGATGTGAAAACGACACTCGTCAGTGAATTGAACTGTCGTCAGTGTCTGCACCACTGAAGACGTGCTTGACGGTGGCTTTCCTGAGTGTCAAAATGGGACGTCTTGCGGGTCTTCTGGCGACTATCCATGCACATCTGAGGCGACGACATACGGTTTGTAAAGATATTCGTCGAAGGCCAGAGATGCTTCTTGAGGTCACTGTTGCTGGTTGGAATCGATTTCGTAGGTGTGTTGTTCGAATCCAGTTTTCTTGTCGATTATTGGTTACGCGTGGCCTTCCACACCGAGGATTGTCTCTGACTGCATTCGTCTGTTGCCAACGTTGCCATAAACACCAAATGGTGTTTTTGTAGACGTTAAATTGTCTTGCAACATCACGTTGACTCGATCCTGCTTCAAGCATACCAATGGCTCGCAGGCGCTCATTTTCGGACAGGCGTGGCATTTCGTAATGCTGAATAATTGCGTGATATTGTTGTTTTTTCTGAGTGGTTGTTGTCAGCACGATGCTAAACAATGCATATGGAATCCCGTTGACGCACATGTTGTTATACCCATTCTTGGGTAGTGAAATGCATGGGGCTTGCATAAAAGTCAACTTTTGCATGGAATGCATGCTTTTCCGTAGTAGTTGCGGTTTTTTTTTACTTGATTCCATACATGTACTACAATATTGAAAACCAAACTTTACTTATTTGAAAAATACACTAAAATATTGGTGTCACAGGAACTTTTGTTGTTGGGTATAGTTTCTTTGAGAAGAAGAATTGGTATGCCTTTTGGGTCACTGGCCTCCAAGTACCGAACATAAGTCTCATGTCTCATTTTTCTCTTGATTGTGGGATCGATTACCATATTCGCCTTTATTATGATTCTTGGTTTGGCAGCAACCAGTTTGATTACACCAAAGTGGTAAACGTCTAGGAACTGGATCACTTAGGGTTTTCACTTAAGACTCCATCCCACCCTGGGCACAATTCCCTTCAGGGGACGACATTGTGCATTTAAGCGTATCAGTATATTTGAGGTGGAGTAAAATGGTGGTTGACGCCGCGCTCAAGGTTTTTGCACTCACGTAGTGACGTGCATGCATGTGTGTGTGGCCTCTCCTTACTAGTCCGGACCTATTCTGGTTTCATAGTGCTGCTCCATTGATACACCATGCTACAGTTTAACATGGATACCCAACTCAGACACATTACGCTGACTCCGAGGCGAACAGTCCTTGTTTCATCTCCTTAATGATGAGCAGAGTAACAACAAGCCTTATCTTATCAATAAGATACCCAGGACATGTTTACTGTGAATAAGATGCCCAGGACATGTTTACTGTGAATAAGATGCCATGGACATGTTTACTGTGAATAAGATGCCCAGGACATGTTTACTGTGAATAAGATGCCATGGACATGTTTACTGTGAATAAGATGCCCAGGACATGTTTACTGTGAATAAGATGCCATGGACATGTTTACTGTAAATAAGATGCCCAATATTTGCATACTTATAAATTTTGTTTGAGATATCTGTTGTTGGGGTAACAATTTAAAGACATTTAGGGGACCAGGTCATAGCGCCATCAGTGGCTTTTACTAGTTACGTCTCTTCTTCTAACGTCTTGCGGTAAGACGCGACCAGGGGACCCAAACACCGACCTTCCGCACCCGCTATCAGTTTATGAATAGTCAATAATACAGAAATGTTAAACAATGCATTATTAGTTCAACTGATCAGAGACAAGTATAGTTTGAGATACTGAGGTACAGCCACGGTTTTTGACGTTTCCCCAACACTGTCCTGTCATCGAATTATTTACAAACAGCCGTCATATAGCTGGGATATTGCTGAGAACGGCGTTAAACAACAAACAAACAAAAAATTAGCCCAGTTCAGTCTCAGTCCAATCTGATGAGTAAGTGAGGGAGTTTCACGCCGCATTGAACAGTTCTTCAGTAATATCACGGCGTGTCAGCAACATGTTGTAAGAAATTCAAGTGACACAGGTCTGAGACGTTTACACTTCTGGTAAATTTGGTGATGATACACAAAAGATTATTATCTTGGCAATTCTGGAACTTGAACAAACATCCTGGGACGCAATAATAGATATAACGGTGGCCATGTTTAATATTCAACGATTTAAATGGCTTGTTTTGATGGTGCCTGTATACTGACACCGTTTGGCCAATAAACTTATAAAAACGGTCTACGTAGATTTCATTTTTAAAAAGCGGTTTACTGTGGTACAAGATTCTAAAGTTTATCTTTGTAGATGGACGTGGAATACCATTTTTACCTAAATGGACATCACAATATGTCACAGAAAAGACTGTTGGTTTTATGGGAGCAACAGTAATGATGGCTTATAACAAAAGTAATGATACAGAATGTCATATGCGTGCTTCGCGAGACACTGATACCTTCAGATGAATATTCTTTTATAGACTTCCTAGGATTAGTAAAAAATTCTAAGCAGTGAAAAAAAACTAGGAGGTAGTCATGTTTAAGTCTGTTGCTTATGTATAGTGTGTAGAGTTAATAATGTCATTGTTTGTCATCGTTTCTATATTCAAGTTACTTCCAATATGAGACACCACATGTAACGTGTTTCAATCTGGAGCAGAATTGAAGCCCAAGAAAGTCTCATGAATCAAACTTGCATTCCATCACTCTTTGCTTAACTTCGTCTGACTTGTGAGCCGTGCGATGTACACAAGAACACGTGCCGCTATCAAAAGGTAGCTACGACCAAATGCATAACCCAAACCTAACAATACGGAAAGTAACACCCATGAGAACCACGGCGTCGATGTATTGCTCGTAAAACATAATACATACATTGGCTTATAAAGGTAGGGGGTTCTCGGTGGCCAAACTAACTGCCATGACTAATTGAAGCACAACAGAACAACGCCGTCGGACTATTGGAAGCAAGGGAATCACAGTCGGCTGTGCTCAGGGTACCAACGGCATCGTACGCCACGTGGCCGACATGTCACTATAGGTTACAATAGCTTTGCTGGATCTATTCATATATCATTATTTCTTTTGATGCAACCTCTACAACCATCTATGGAGAACTGTTTGTTTCAGAGACAAATCAAAATGTTTGCTGCGTCGGGCTTATGGAAGATCCAGAGTGTTGCGCCGTACCGATGGACCTTTTGCCGCCAAAAGTTTGGAGAAAGATTTGGTGGTGGCAGTGAAGTGATGTAGGCGCAAAATATCCCTCGCTAGACTCCAACAATCCTGGTACAAGTGCTGACAACTTAAAGCAGACCATTGTCCCCATAATGAACATTGGCAGCATCATCTTTCAACACGACAATGCCAGACCACATACAACTCGTGTATGAGCAGCATTCATATGCAACGACACTGAAAAACAGCCTTTTGGAACGCCTCGTACGACAGCGCCATGCTGGACCACATGGACATGACAGTAGTTGACACTGATGGTGGAAGTACGAGATACTGAGTTCTCCTGATCTGCACCCTTGTCATTTTCTGTTTTTGTCTCCATATCTGACACTTGTCTTCTGTTGAATTGATTGCAAAATGTCATCACTAAGCAAGTGTTCAGATGTGCAATAAACATAGGTTACTTTCCACATAAAACTCGTGTTCTTTGTTTCTATTTTCAAGGAGTATTCAGTCATCAATGATATGTGAGGTAATTATATAAATGTCATCAGAGTAAGCGAAATTTGAGTATATTTATATAATGTATATTACCAAAATAA
Source organism: Haliotis cracherodii (assembly GCF_022045235.1). Classification (NCBI taxonomy): domain Eukaryota; kingdom Metazoa; phylum Mollusca; class Gastropoda; order Lepetellida; family Haliotidae; genus Haliotis; species Haliotis cracherodii. The sequence continues at coordinate 57,898,836 of NW_027266264.1, forward strand.
TTTCGAAACATTATGACAAAAGTCTTCTGACTTTAATGGTATTGAATGTTGTTTGGTGACATGTAAAGTTCTTCAGCATCAGAAATCAACTGAATGTTGTACATGACACTGTCAGACACATTCATGAATTAGTAATGAGCCAAATCTCCAGCTGATGACAAGGGACGGCATAATGGTTCATATGAAACGTCGATATATCTGAACACTGCGCCTCTGTGCCTGCCATTATAACAGATATAAAGCGTCCATGTTGGCGAACTGTAGAGACACGTGGGCGGCCACGTGCATGCACTGATTGATACAGTAACGGCCTGCACTGGACTGAACCCGTTTTGAGTGACTTAATGTTGTTAACCCGTGCACATCGATTACTAACCAGACTGATAGCACAGGTACAATGAGACGGAATCTGACCACCGTTTTCCATTTTATTCGGTTCTAACAAGGTTGAGGTAATGGGGACCTTTTTCTGATCCAGAATCCGCACACAGTGAATTCCCAAATTAACACGAAATGCACTGGGATATTTTGTATTGATATATCTTATCTTCTAATATGCAATTATTATTCTTGCACTTCAACTTCTTGTAGCGTCATTTATGAAGTTGTGGTAGTGATACATGATTATTTATCGATTTAAATTGAAACAATAAGTTAACCCAGAAATATACACACAAAAGAATTCAATATGAAACCAACAAATGACGAGGAATTGTTATACAATTTTACAATTGTATTATTGAATTAACTAGGTTAACAAATCAATACACATTACTGCAAAGTAATTACAATTGAAGTACACATTAGAATGGCAGTACAATTATAATTACAGTATAAAATACAATAGCACTGGTAATAGAAATAGAGTCGGTGATAATGATATTCACCTCGCAGCAATAGTGGTCAAGCTTCCAAAATTGGCCTTGGCTGGATATCCAGCAAAAAAGTGATCTTCATACAACCAGAGGTCTTGATGTAATGTGAGATCAGAGAGACACGCTTTTGCTGGCTTAATTAGTCTTAATCCCTTCCAGAGGTTCCAGTTCACACTTGACTCCAAAAGCAGCACCTAAATGTAATAACTTCCACACCACTGCTTACATTAGATATCACGACATTTCTGACAACTAAACATTGTCGAAACATGCTATGAGCTTCTACTGAATCTCAACAGAAATAATGTAAAACAATAAAACCATTGTTTAACAATAAATTACACTGTCTTATAACAAAGGTCACGTTCAAATATATGAATAAATGTAATCAGTCCATTAGTAAAAGACATTTTGAGACTATAGTATCAAAGCACATCAGTTCAACTGACGATAAAAAAATATTTTCTTTGGTTTTTGTATTTTGATTTAACTTTTGAATTCCATCATTCTCCTAAGACTAGAGTGAAATGGACCAAACACCAAAATGAAGCCATGTGGGTCGCACATGTTTATGTGGATAGACGCTGTGCACGCACTGGATGGAAGTCTGTTAGACATGTATGTCACATTAGAAATAAGATAATTTCCCTTGAGTCTGCGCTGTAGAAGAATTACGTGGCCCTACAACGCACAAACGAGCTAATTGATTTCAAGGTTACAGTATCGGAAATTCCAGAAACTGTACGTTAGTTTAATTCTTAACGACTGGTCCCTGCAATCTGTGGCAAACAGGATGAACAGCGTGACACTAACAAAACTTCAAAGCAATAACCTTGAGTGGGAATCTTCGGGTTTTCTAATTTGTTTGAATTTAGAGGGGCGTATATCTAATTCAATCAACGACAGCGCGTAGTTTTCCGGCTTGTAATCATATTTGCTGTTTTTACGTGTATCCTTGTTTTCCTTGTAACTTCTAGAGGAAGCCCAGTCGTCTAAGGTGCCGTTATTCGGTGTGCATAGTTGCGTTCCTTGGTCACGCCAGAAATCTATGATTGCGGGTTCGAATCTGTTCGCCCTGATTATGTTTCTGGGTTTGTCAGCACCATACCCGTGCTTGTTGGTTTAACCAAAGTGGTAAATGTCTGAGACCTGCGTCACTTCGGGCTTTCCTAACACATTAAGCTGACACACCGTGATATAACTGGAATGCTGTTAAAAGCTGTGTTAACCCTAAGTCACACACTAACTGCGACTATTAAATGTCTGTTGCGACACACTCGAGACTTCAACACTTTCTGCAGTTTTTAGTGACAATACAAGACTTAGTGTTTTATGGCAGAAGTATACTGCGCGGTCTTCTTTTGCAAAGGTCGTTCGTGGGTAATGTCAGACTAGAATATGCAAAATATGCAGTCAAGACCATATAATATATAATGCCAAACTACACGTGATATTGGGGCTGTAGCCATTAATATTTCGGTCTGTGCTGAGAATTAGTCAGTTTACTGCGTACCAATTACACCTCTGGACTGGGGTTCGATTTTCCGAATGAATACGTTCCTTCAATGAAATGTCTGAAGTCTATTTTGTGAGATGTCGATTAATGCAGACGAGGGACTACTACTAATTACAGGGCTACGTATATAACTCTATTGATCAAGTGTTGATACTCTCAATCAGGTGACGCCAGACCGACTACACAAACTTATGTATAATCTTATAGAAGAAAATGTTGAGCATAAATTATTAGATTATCTTCAATTCATGTACAAATGCCATTGTTTGGACATTTCGATACTTGATGAATCCGAGAGGTTTTGTTTGTTTATTGTTTAACGCTGCACTCAGCAATATTTCAGCTATATGACGGCGGTCTGTAAATAATCGAGTCAGGGCCAGACAACCCAGTGATTGACATCATGAGCTTCGATCCACGAAATTGGGATTAATGACATGCATCAACCAAGTCAGCGAGCCTGACCACCCGAACCCGTTAGTCGCCTCTTACGACAAGCAGGGTCGCTTTTTACGGCAAGCGTGGGTTGCTGAAGGCCTCTTCTACCCCGGATCTTCACGGGTCTCACCCCAAAGCACTCTGTTTATATAGAATACAATGTCCTTAATTAAAGTACATGTTTCGTATCGGTGACATATTTGAGACGTGTATTCATCAGATATCCATCATTTGCAAATAGACATAAGGTCGAACTGACCGTTATCGTGTGATTGCCTGAAATGAAAATGTAGACTGATTAATACTTCCACGATATGTGAGTCACTTCTTTGGCTATCATGAAGAAGGGATTTCCGTGAAGCTTGTGCATATAGCTTGATTTTATTCAACGTCTTATCTATGTCTCAAGCAGTAAGAGATACTTTATCGATATCATTACGGTTAGGATTCTAACTTCCGTGCAAACAGTTTTCATGATTCCTTTAATAATATACCCGTTTTATATTTTGAATCGGTTTAAAGTTAATGGTTTACACGCTGTTTGACAAATCAAATTTAACGATAGAATAAGAGGTATTAAATCACAATAACATTGAAGAGATGATTTAACGGACGTCACTCTGTGACTGAAACAAGGCACATGTCGTACTTTTCGTTCATCCAAGGTTGCAGTTATGCAGGAATATAGTGATTGTTAATAATTAATGTCTTACAGGTGACATCTCTATAGTTGACAATAACCACCCTCGTCCGTTATTGAAATGAGGCCCAATATATCGGGAACAGTCTGCTACTACTTGGAATCGCAATGTCATTGTGGATGCTGTTGAAGTATATGCCAAGAGTGAGCCAAATGAGGAGATGAACGTGTTGGGTGTCGTGTAGAGTCATAGGGAGATGTGTGTAGAGTCATAAGGAGTTGTGTGTAGAGTCATGAGGAGAGATGTGTGTAGAGTCATAAGGAGATGTATGTAGAGTCATAGGGAGATGTGTGTAGAGTCATAGGAAGATATGCGTAGAGTCATAGAGCGATGTGTTTAGAGTCATATGGAGATGTGTGTAGAGTCATAGGGAGATGTGTGAAGAGTCATAAGGAGATGTGTGTAGAGTCATAGGGAGATGTGTGTAGAGTCATAGGGAGATGTATGTAGAGTCATAGGGAGATGTGTGTAGAGTCATAGGGAGATGGGTGTAGAGTCATAGGGAGATGTGTGTAGAGTCATAGGGAGATGTGTGTAGAGTCATAAGGAGATGTGCGTAGAGTCATAGGGAGATATGTGTAGAGTCGTAGGGAGATGGGTGTAGAGTCATAGGGAGATGTGCGTAGAGTCATAGGGAGATGTGTGTAGAGTCATAGGGAGATGTGCGTAGAGTCATAGGGAGATATGTGTAGAGTCATATGAAGATGTGCGTAGAGTCATTGGGAGATGTGTGTAAAGTCATAGGGAGATGTGCGTAGTGTCACAGAGAGATGTGTGTAAAGTCATAGGGAGATGTGCGTAGAGTCATAGGGAGATGTTGTCATTGGTAGAATGCACAAACTCGAAAAAGAGGAAACTGAATTGGAACGAACCAATTCTATCCAAGCCAAATTTCGTTTGCATGCCCTTCGTGAAATGTGAGTAGTTGTTCCCACTGACTAGGCCTCAACTAACATACTAATTATACTTAACCACCGGGCCTTCAGAAACTCAAGCTTGTCGTAAGAGGCGAGTAATGGGATCGGGAAGTTAAAAACTCAGAATGGTTAACCTTTACTGTGTTCAATTACACGAAGTGTATTTTTACAACAATGTTCGAAAAACCTGAACAATGTAGGGATTTAATCTTTTAATTCGTTTAAGATAAGCATTGCTATCGTCAGTGTAACAATTAAATGACTATAAGAAGTCAGAACTAACATCGAAGTTCTATTTTCATAGTTTAAGGATACGATGACATGCATCAACCAAGTCAGGGAGCCTGACCACCCGATTCCGTTAGTCGCCTCTTACGACCGGCATAGACGCCTTTTACGGCAAGAATGGGTTGCTGAAGACCTATTCTACCCCGGATCTTCACGGGTCTGGGGGAAAGCAATGTTTTTATGCAATACCAACACTATCTCCGATGTCTTTGTGATTTATATCTGAAGACACTGTTTTCAGCCAGATATTACCCACACCATCATCGCCATCACAATCATCGCCCATTATCCTCGTTTGATTAAAGTAATGAATAAGGGACGATGAGGCAGCCAAGTGGTTGAATATCGAAGGCCCGGATTCGATTCACCATGTAAATACATGTGTGGGCATATATCTGGTTTATTGCTGGAATATTGCTTAAAGGTGCATAAAGGTGTATTTACTTTAAGTCCGTGAGGGCAATGGCATAAATGCATACCATACGTTTATCTGCCCGTGAAGATCCAGGGTAGAATAGGTCTTCAGCAACCCATGCTTGCCGTAAAAGGTGACTATGCTTGTCGTAAAAGGCGACTAACGGGATCGGGTGGTCAGGCTCGCTGACTTGGTTGATACATGTCATTGATCCCAAATGCGTGGATCGTTGTTCATGTTGTCAATCACTGGATTGTCTGGTCCAGACTCGATTACTTAACAGACCGCCGTCATATAGCTGGAATACTGCTGAGTGCGGCGTTAAACAACAAACGAACATACGTTAGTCATCAGTATATTTAAATGATGAGACCAAAGGCAACTACAAACAAAGAGGTTGCTTGTATGGGGTACCATATCAAGCTCGTACCATCCCCGGTCATCATCTCGTCAGTGTAAATAACGTCAGCAGGCTGCATACGTTACTCGTACTGACTGATAAATAACAAATTCAACTGTCAAAAACGTATGCATAATCAATCATGTTTACAAGTACTATAGCGTCGTTACCACCTTCGAAAATGAGGTCCATCGAGTTTTCAGCCACCATTAATATCACGGCTCGTGGGGATGGGGGTTAGAAAGAATTCAGCACCCCTTGCCGTTTGTAAGAATCGGTTGGGATACCTGTTTTGCCTGGATTGCGTCCCTTCGAGGATGAATGACTTGATGGTACTGGATACGTTAATAGTTTTCCTTTCAGGTCTTTGAAAGGCATTTAGAAGTGATACACATAAGAAAGAGAATAGATGGACGTCAGCTTCTTTATTATGAGGAACACAACGTTTCAGAGTATATGCTTACTCCTTCATCAGGTGAATGAATGCCACGAGGCAGTGAGCATATATATGTACATGTACGGACAACAAAATTAATATGATAACAAAAGGTGGAAACTAACTAGGGAAGCCAACAGATGATTGGCGCTGATGGGTGATTAGCAATAATCAATGGAAACCAACACTTTACAGTAATTAGCGCTGAAAGTATCGAAGCCAGTACATAAGTTTTCCTCTGCCCAATACACACCCTGATCCTATTTTGAACGAGACGGGTGACAGAATTGGCCCGTTGCTATTATTCGACAAAAGACACTTATCGCTTATTTGACTTGTGCTTTTGACTCGAACATATTTGTTGTTCAAGAATATCTCGAATTACATACATGTCCATTGCATTTCGAATTTGCCTTGATGCATGTGCAAAAATTCGGGAGCAGGTGGATTTTGCTATATAGACCTGCATTATATGTTATTCACTTGTGTCGGTCTCTCTGATATCCCAAAACTCTAAGTCACTGTTTATTTAGCATTCGGTGGCGGTTGCGGCGTAGAGGTGTCGAACATTTAAATGTACAATGTGGATTATAAAACTTTGCAATAGTCAAGAACATCAAGCACTGGTCACGATTCTTATTGTTTTAAACAACCGATCACTTGAACCTTTCACAATATCTAAGGGATCTAATGGCATTGCATGCGAGGTGATTGACACCATGACATTGACACGCAATTGGGATGCGATGACATGTGTCATCAAAGTCAGCGAGCCTGACCACCGATCCCGTTAGTCACCTTTTACGACAAGCATGGGTTGCGGAAGGCCTATTCTTATTCGGACATTTACGGTACAAACGCCTACAGAGGCTGTGGTACCCGTGTTCACAGGCGTCAAGATTCTCACGTAATAGGGGAATGTGACAACAGCTTCTAAAGGAGTAGAAACTGTGCAGCAATGTATTAGATCTGCTTTACCTGAAGAAGAAGAGAAACGGAAATTACAACAGACGATTTACAACATACATGCGTCCTACTGAGGCCGAAACGAAAACCCACGACTGACAGATGTATACTTCAGCTGCCAGAACATAATATTGTGGTAAGCACTGCTTCATTTGACTTGCCATGGATTACTTCAGTTAATCCTAGTCCTATTGCACCTGAGATGTTATCACCTGCCTGGATCCACCAATACGATCTCAAGTATATTTCAAATCAGGTTGTCAAGAGGATTCATAATAATTACAGAAGATTCATCATCTCAACCGAGGACTCATCCACAATCTAGATTCTTCTTGAAGGAAAGAGAAGTAGAGTCTCAAGGGTGCCAAAAACCATATCCAACTTTAATAGGTTTTAGTCCCTTGAGGAAAGTTTGTGTCTGAGCCTATCGATCATAAGACTAAAAGTCAAACAAAGGAGGTATATCCCCAATTAATCTACCAAAGAGTTGCTTTTTCACAAAGAATTCCACATTGTGGAGAATTTCGGATTATAACCCAAATGGGAGACAGATGCTGTGAATTAGTTTTCGGTAATATTTCTGTATGAATATGTGATGTACTAAATGATAAATTAAGCTAATTGATTTGCTAAGATTTAACTCCTTTTACATTCATTTTACCAATTTCACTAGCTATCTCCGTGGCGAGAGTTCAACGTAAGAATATTTCTTAGTGCGGCGTTACGTATTGGAGCCTAGAAGGGACATTGCCGCCCTTATAAAAACAATGAAAAAAACTGTCAAAGTTAACCAAAGCGTGACAATGAGACATTTTGGGCATTTGTCGTATTGCCGCGCTTTGAATAATATTTGTTCTTCACCAAAGGGCGACAATGCAACAAATGGTAAAATTATTGCGTTGTCGTATTGTCTCTTTGGCTAGTGATGATACAGTTTGCTTTTGCCCTCGAAGGAGGTTGTACAAGTCCGAACCAGTGTCGGTTTTATAGTGTAAGCCCACTGAGATACCATGCCGCTGTTTAACGTGGATACCCCACCAGTATACTGACTCAGAGCCGGGCAATTCTTGTTTATTCCCTTTATGCTGAACGCCAGGCAGGGTAACAACAATTACCATTGGTTTAATTTATTTTGGCATGAAGCGGCCGGAGATCGATTTACCACCCTCCCGTTAAGATCCGGGGTAGAATAGGTCTTTAGCAACCCATGCTTGCCGTAAAAGGCAACTATGCTGATCGTAACAGGCAACTAACGGGATCGGGTGGTCAGTTTCGCTGACTTGGTTGATGCATGTCATCGATCCCATTGCGCGGTTCGATGCTCATGATATAAATCACTGGATTGTCTGGTCCAGACTTGTTTATTTACAGACCGCCGTCATATTGCTGGAATATGGAACAAACCAAACCAAACCAAACCGATCTCCGGGCAGACACTATCCACTTGACCACTGAGGCATTCTTCAGAAACAACAGGTATAGTAATGTCGATATACGACGTGACACAATAGTCTGGTACTTCATGTACTTAGTACAATGTATTTTGTATACGGTGCATAATGTTGTAATTATATTAAGCAAGAATTGTAGCACTGGATGTGCTTAACAAAAGTGAAACATTATATTTACATTTCGGCATTTCTATTAATCGGAAACATGTATGTCATTGGCTGAATCGTATGTGAAGGTAATTGATTTCTAGCCTCGTTACATGTGACAGGATCCCGTGGGGATTCCCAGCGAAATGGGTCCCGGTATCCCGCGTTTGTCGTAACAGCCAAATAGAATTGTGATCGAGTGGCCACAGAATTCGACCTGACTGTGTCATCGTGACCCAACAACGATCACGGTACATGCCAAAACGCCTGGGGTATCCTTTTCATCACTTAAGAGTTACATACAACCATGATATTGATAGAAAATGCTGATTTTGGCGTAAGGAATATATCTGGCTAATTTATGATGATACGAATAGTTTGCATTTATATTCATCATAATATGCCACTCACAAAAGGCACGACTCACAGATGGGTATGTCATTATTAGCACATTGACGGATCGGTGTAATTTCGAATTGCATTCTCAGTTCACTGGGTAGAAACAGCCAAAACTGTCTGATAGGCAGTATGTCACCTGTGACCTGTGCTCTGTGTACAAGACCACGTGTCACCGTCACATCATATATAAAAAATAAAACGTCAACGCAAGAGAATAACCACACGGAGATTATCCGAAACAAAATCCATTGGGATTAAAAGGCAAAATAGTGGTGAAAATTATATGAATGGATTACGAAAAATCAGTGATGATACCAGAAAAGTATGAAGCATTGACTGCCCTATCTGTGTCACACAATATGTTACAGCATTGGCGTTGACAACTGTTTCCAGAATTCGGGAGCTGCATTCAGTAGCACTAGGGAATGAGTATGAGTTTACGCCGCTTTAAGCAATATTTCAGCAATATCCAGGCGGGGGACACCAGAAATGGTCTTCGCGCATTCATCTTCGTTTATCTATGTGGGAAATCGAACCCGGACCTTAGGCGTGACGAGCTATCGCTCTAACCACAAGGCTACCACACAGCTCCCTTAGTATCACTACAAACCCCATAACATTCCTTTAATTTTGTTTAACGGTGCCATATGAACATCATTAACGTCTTTTAGTGGCTGAGTGAGTGAATGACTTTGATTTAGGACCGCCTTGAATATAATTTCAGTTATACGAGGGTTGGTATAAAAGTTCTAAAGTCTGACAAACAAAACCAACAATTATTAAATCTCACTGTTTTTCATTACACTTCTCATGTCGATAGGGTAGCCTTTCAATTCCAGTTAAGAACACATTTTCTGACGCCACCCTGAAAAACCCATTCACGGCAGCTTTGATGTCATCGTTGTCGTCATAGCGCTTATGGAGTGTGAGGAAGCTCTTCGTATTGTCGCACAGCAGCCTTTGAAAGTCGAGAGGTGTGAGAAGATTCATTGTCATGAAGTAGTAGAACTCCAGCAGTCAGCATTCCTCGCCGCTTTGCTTTGATGGAATCTTTAAGGCGATGAAGCAAATCTGCATAGTTGATACCGATATTCGTCTTTTGACTTTTTAAGTTATCAGCAAGGATCACACGTTTTGCATCCCAGAATACTGTGACCATAACTTTCTTTGCTGATCTTGAAGACCCATGTTTCATCACCCGTTACTAGTCTCTTTTTGAATTTGACGAAATCCTCCTCAATTAGCTGGGCCGGCGGGGGGGTTATTGGTTCGAATCCTGGTTCGCCCCATTATGTTTCTAGGTTTGTCAGCACCATACCCTGCATCACTTCGGGCTTTCCTTCCACTTTAAGTTGACACGCCGCGATATAACTGGAATATGTTAAAAGCGACGTTAAACCCTCACTCACATACTCACTCAATTATTTTTCTGGCAATGTCAGTTCTTTTTTCCTTAACATCAGAATTTAGAAACTCTTGCAACCACCGATTAGATATCTTATTCATATGCAAATGTTCATGAATGATAGTTTCAATGGATCCATGGCTTAGATCTGTGTCTTCTTTAAGTTAAGCAATGGTAATACGTCTACGAGGGGATATCAAAAGTTTTGAGCCTCACGGTAAAATAAACTGGATTGTTATTTTTCAACATAGTCCCCTCCCAACTCTACACACTTGTTCCACCTAGTTTGCAAGTCACTGATGCCCGATTGGTAGAAGTCAACATTCTGGTCCCCTAATCAACCCTCCACAGCAGCAGTTAGCTCATCGTCATCTTCAAATCTCCGGCCCCGTAGGTGTTTTTTTCAGCCTGGGAAAGAGGTGGAAGTCATTGGGGGCTAGGTCTGGAGAATAGGGTGGATGAGGGAGGAGTTCGTAGCCACATTCTTGCACAGCTGTCATCGCAACACGGCTCGTGTGGACTGTTGCGTTGTCCTGGTGAAGCAGAATCCCACGACGGAATTTTCCACGGCTTTTCACCTTGATGGATTGGCGCACCTTCTTCAATAACTTGGCGTAATTCCCCCCATTTATTGTGGTGCCATGGGGCAGGTAGTCGATGTGAATCACTCATTTGCTGTCCCAGGAGATGGTCATCATAACCTTCTTGGTGGATCTGGTGGCTTTGAACTTCTTTGTCTTTGGAGAAGTGGCGTGTTTCCATTCATCGACTCCTGTTTGCTCTCCGAATCATAATGATAAACCCAGGTTTCATCACTGGTTACAATCTTAAAATGAAAATCATCTGGGTTGGCGTTGTACCGAGTTAGCAAGGCTCCACTGATGGTGACCCTTGATAGCTTCATGTCACCTGTAAGCATTCTCGGGACCCATCTGGCACACACTTTGGACATGTGGAGTTTGCCATGAATTATATTTAGTATGGATCCATAGGTTAGGCCTGTTGTTTCTTCTAGCTCATGGAGAGTAATACGGAGGTTTTCCATCACTAGTTTGTGTACAGTGTCAATGTTTTCAGGGCTGGTACTGGTTGATGGCCGTCCGGAGCGGGCATCATCTTCTAAGCTCTCTCTGCCACGCTGAAATTCCTTCACCCACCGTTTGATAGTTGCAGACGATGGGGAAGACTCTCCATAAACTGCAGTCAATCACTCTTCCACCTGTCTGGCAGATTGAGCCTCTAGGACAAGGAACTTTATCACCGCTCTGTACTCAGATTTGTCCATTTTGCCAATTCACTAGGGGAAGGTCTCTTCCACGCAGTGTTGTGACAAAATAATTGCAGTCAGCAATATGTTCCTACGTAGCATCAGTAGCTAAGATATTCATGTACATCAGGTGTAGCGCATTGTACCATTCCACCAGGAACACTGTGTGAGGCGAAAAACTTATTGATATCCCCTCGTATCTGACAGTATAAGGTTTTTTTTCTATCTCCTTGATTAAAATCTCCATTGAAGGAAGTTGAAGGACGTACCTAGGATCATCATCAAATCTTGTTCCCCCAGCCTTAAACATAGAAGCCCCACATTTAACAGTAGAATAGCTAGGGCACTTATCCCCATACACTTTTGACATACATTTTTGAGTACTTTTCTCTTAAGTAAAAAATTTGATGACTGCTCGTTCTTTCCATTTCTGTGTCCATTTGGACCCTTCTTCAAACTGGTTGCCACTTATATACAATCGGTCACAGCAGACCAAATACACTTCCAATGAACACCTCAAGCAATGTACCACACGGACCAGTTCACGTCGTTATGGCCCATAGCTGAAAGCTGGTCAGGCTTAGGATTTTCTTACCAGCCCTCGTATCATGACTTATATATCAGCATAATGCGGAAGAAAGCGTGAAAATGATACAGGACTTAGACATGTACCACTTTGGTGACACTTATGATCCCTGGTATGGTTATGTCAAACCAAGGAACATAATCACAGTGAATATCAATTCGAACACACGATCAAAGAATGTTAGCATGACTTAGGGACCAAACTCTTGCGTTACCTTAGACGAATAGGTAAACCGTGTCCCTCATTTCGTAGCTGACCGACCGCCTCCGTGGTCTAATGGTAGAGCGTCCGCCCGGGGAGCGGAAGGTCCGAGGTTCGATCCCCAGCCGCGTCATACCAAAAGACGTTAAAAGATGGTACTTGTTGTTACCCTGTCTGGCGCTCGGCATTAAGGGGCTAAAACAAGGGCTGGTCGGATCGGAGTCAGTATACTGTGTCTGCGTGGAGTATTCATGTTAAACTGCGGCATGGTATCTCAGTGTGCTAGCACTATACAAGCAGTACAAGCAGCCACACACACACATACACGTGCATGCACGTCGCTATATAAGTGCAATAATCTTGGACGCGACGTTAAACCCAATTCCACCTCACCTCACCTCACCTCACCTCACCTCGTAGCTGACCATGCAGTGATTAACATGCCTTTAAATTTCATTTACATGTATTTCTGAATTTGGTGGCGGTATAGGTTAACAAGGATATTGCGTGCATAGAGCTGCGGGTTCCCCGGTACAGTTTAGAGAAAGACAATGGGCATATGAACATAATATCAATCGATAAGTTATTAGCCGAACATTTCCATACATGAACCTACGTAACCTCGTACACTAAAACGGTCTGGTGACTACAAAACAAAAGGCTTAGTCAGTTGTAACAAGTAGCATGATTTTAAAACAATGAGGTTCGCTGGTTGTCTTTTAGGGCAAACGGTTATACGGAGCGTGTGATTCCATTTCATACAAGCGAGTAATCTGTACAAAATATGACCGCGAATAAATATGTACATGTATACATTGTAATAAACCAATATTGAACTAGGTGTTTGCGAGTACTTACACACAGAAACGGGCACTTCCGAACCATTTACCCATCTCCCTCCACCTGTCTAGCATAAGACTATTCAGTTTCATAAGACTTCCATATCTTGGCCCAATAAAGACAAATTAAGGTGATACAATTATTAATTCATTATTGAAAGTATAATTGCAACATTAACTGATAATGAATGGTACGACCACTTTCAATAATAACATTAACTTTTGATAGACATATTATTTTGCATTTGATGTGGTAGGATCTATTAAAGGGCAAGTTTAAAGTGAAAAACAATTATTTGCAATTTTGTTGCGAATATCAATTTTCCTAGATACATTTCGCCAATTTCTGAGAGTGAGAAAGTCATAATGTTCGTTGAAAGTGTTTAAATGTCCATCTGAAAGTGCGGAAATCACAAGCTCCACAATCGGTTTCCAAAAAAGAACCTATTTGGGGTCGTGGCCTATAGCTACCGCCGCAGAGGTTACAACTGTTTTCATGTGCTGATATGTTTACGGCTTTTTATCTATCTTGTAATGTTTAGACGTTGTACATATGCTGTTTCTGTTACTTCTGTTACATGTACTTCTACAAAAATAAACATTGCATACATCGTCGAATGTGTTATTTATAATAGATATGATATAGAAATATCAAGTCATGTGTCCCCTTGCTCAATGTGGATGCGACAAGGTGAAAACCTGTCACCGTTACTATCCTCACTTTTTGTAAATTATTTAGAACAGTACTTTAAAGATCATAATTGAAACAGTATTTGAATTAATTCGCACCCAAGTGCTATATGTGTGCTTTTAAATGTATTTATTGCTTTGTTGTTTGTAGACGATACTGTCATGTTAGCCACTAGTGCTAAACACGTTAGAGTACTTTGAAGTGTTCTGTAAATCCAACAAATTAACTGAAAACGTTGATAAGACAAATGGTGTTTCTTGAAGTGGCTCATATACTCTTCAAAAAATTTAACGCAAAGCCAGATTTGTGTGAGGTAGGAACATACATGTATACAAGAAACCGTACAAGGTACTGAGCCAAAATGTTGTGGAGAGAACACTTGATAATTGTAGTCATCTCAGTTATCGGTACATAGGAAAAGTCAAAGGTGTTGGTCAGCTACCACCAATAACGCGTATGACCCCCGTTGGGATCGATAGCGGCCTGACATCTCCTGCCCATGGAAGAGACGAGTATGCGAATCACATCCTGGGAAATGGTAGCCCACACGGCCTGTAACGCCAAAGCCAACTGTCTGGTCTATCCAATTCATCCCACAGGTGCCCTATCGGGGTTCACATCAGGGGATCTGGAGGGCCAGGGGAGAACATCAACGTTGTTGTGTAGACAGGCTCTTGTGGTCCCTGCTGTATGCGGTCAAGCGTTGTCCTGCCGGAATACACCGTTGCCGTTGGCTGTAAACCTGTCCTGCCGTGACTAGAGATAGCCGCCCACATCGTCACGCTACCACAACAAAACCTGTCCACTTCCTGTGCGCAGTTTCCGGCGTGACGTTTTCCCCGACGTCTGTAGATCCGTGGTCTTCCATCCCCTCGACGGAGGATAAATCTTGATTCGTAGCTGGACCAGACATCTCTCCATCTCACCATCACCAATGCAATCGTTGTTGCCCCATGCAGTTGAAACCGATCCCATAGCCTTGTGATGGTGCTGGGCACAACATTTAAAACCCTGGTTACAGCTGATCGGGATTCCCCTGCCTGCAAGCGGCATATGGCGTTGTTTCTTTGCACTTCTGTTAATCTTGGCATGTTGTTGAACTGTCACTGTTCGATTGACGCAGATGCCAGGCAATCAAAAACCCTGCGCTTTAATACCGTTCATAGTGCTGCTTAACGTGCAGTGCGTAAAACTCGAGGGCCCTTTTGTTAATGCGCTGGATGCGTCTTTCCGAATCGTACGTGTTTCCCGACTAATGGTTTGCATGTCCTTGTTGTGATCATTTTGATCCGTGAAATTTGTCACTGACACTATAACACATTAAACCTCTTCATTTGGCACCTCTTGGTCCGCTAATGTTGCTTTTATGGCCCCAAATATCCGTATTTCGTTTCTTTTTTTTGAAGAGTCTAGATTATTCCTTACTATAACGTTGTGTTTAGGTAATAACCAGCTGCCCTTGCCCATATTCCACACATTAAATGCCTGTCAGGTATTAATCCCCGAGAAAACAACCCGGGGCATCTTCTGTGTTGTTGCCACATGGTAATCAAATGGTTGACGCGACAAAATACATTGTGTATCACAAAGCCTGAGGCAAAAGCAGGCAGACAGGGCGTCGCCCCGATCATCATCATCGTCGAAATTGCGGGGGCAGGGGATTCCACGCAGTGGGGGAATTGTTCGTTTGGGGCACGATTTCGCTTGTTGTTTTGTGTATCGTCTGTTGTACACAATTTCCGGTTTTCAGATTTAATTTGGCCAAGCATTTCTAAGTATGCCCGAAAATAATAAAGTTGCTATGTTGACTTTACTTGCCCTTAAGGATACATATTAAGTTTCAAAGAACTGACCATGCCTCAGAAGCTGACAATTATATGCTCGTGTTTTCAAGAAAACACAATGATGAAGTTGACCTGGAGTTATTAAAATTATTAAAATTACTCCGATCCCGTAAAAGCTGAAGCGTAACCACAAATCCTTTGAGTCAGACCTTTCGCTAGAGATCTCATCTTGACCTTTGCTCTTGTCATATCATGTGCAAAAATGACCAATTGCAAGAACGGGGAAGAATGCCTTCTGATGTAATAAGAAAATCTTCATAGTAGAAATAATTAAGCGGCAGCGATAAAATCAAGATAACTCTTATAAAAGCAGTTCCATCTTTATTGGCCAGTCTTATTTCAAAAACTAACTGTTGAGAGAGTTAAAATATGTGGGTGAATGCGGGCGACACATGTAGATTTAGTTGGAAATCCTATGGGGAAAAATTTGTCCAGACATTTCTGTATGACAATCAGCTGACAAGAGATAACCATCGACTGTTGACAAATACTTGTATTCAAACAAAGAATCGAAATTATGTACGCCAAATAGGACAGACAAATATAGAAGTATACCCTAAAGCAAATACAGTGCATGAGATCAGTGCATCATCTATTGTGATAAATTTTTGGGGAAGTCAACTATCATCTGTATGGTCCTAAGGGATTTGATTTTTGAAAAACACGAAGTAAAATAATTGTTTCAGTCTCCTCCAAACATTGAGCGTCGCTGTAGTAGCGCAACAAGCTTGGACACGCCGTTAAACCCCATGTCACTTCACTTCCCATCCTTGAATAATATGTAATGATGGTTCTGTTTCAACACGTGGCCCACGGTACACATGGTCCGGTACTGGCAATGATCTTCCACTTCTGAACAGAGATACATTTACATTGCCATTGGAAATTTGGAAACACATGTACACTAATTGTTTAAGGAAGCAGCCTAGAAAATACAAATAATCACAAAACTAAAATGTGTATCAGATAATTTGCAGTTATCTGAGCCTTTTCATATTTTCTACTGACTGACGGTTACATGATGTCATCGCCAGTATTATGCCATTGCGGTTAACCAAAGTCTGCATCCTGCTTTTAACGACACAGCCACGGTTAGGTCAGATCCCTCGTAAAACCCAGAGCCACTTACAACGTGTAGACGCGGAGAGTTCTGATTAAATCAAGAGGTGGTTTCACGACATGGATAGGTTTCGCTGTTATGTCTTGGTGAAAGGGGTCCAAGATGTAGGCTATGGTGCTGAGTGGAACTGTGATTAGTACTTGACATGGCGTGCCAAAACAGATACTTATGTCCCAATCATGGTGATTTGTATAGGTTAGTAATTGCCAGTCGTACATGAACTGATTTCTTGTAACGTCTCCAGGCAGTACGTACCACAGTCGGTTATCCCCATATATGTCTATCTCATTTCTCCGTTCAGTGAGTGAGTTGGATTTTACGCCGCTTTTAACAGTATTCCAGTTATATCACGGCGTGTCAGCTTAATGTGGGAGAAAAGCACGGGTATAGTGCTGACAAACCTAGAAACACAATCTGGGCGAACCGGGATTCGAACCCACAATCATAGGTTTCTGGCGTGCCCAAGGTACGCAACTCTGCACAGCGAATCGCTGCGCCTTAGACAACTAGGCTACCCGTGCCACCCTCTGTTCAGTATAAAATTCGAAACTTCAGGCTTTCAATTGCAAAGAAATTCATACTATTCTGCCAAGGGAACAAGGAACAAACATATTTGAGGAGAAAAACTTTAAGCACATCCAGTGAAACATATGGCGTTCAAGGACAGGAGAACAACCACATTGTATCCATGACTGTTTGGACAATGTTTCCTGTATGAAGGAGAACAGAAGGAATTAATTATTATTGTCAAACAGACAACTGGTCCCAGTGATGTTAAACTCTGGAAGATAACAGTTTGGCTGTATAATGTGTGGAATTGTAGATCTTTCGTGTGGACATATGACATGAAGTGTACATATAAAACTATTGTTGTCAATGACCCTTAAAGCTTTGCCAAAGATAAACCCCAAGCCATAATGACGCAACACTTCATTCGTTTTCCTTTTGCGTCGCACATGTTTGTTTCTGAGATCAACAACATTGTGACCTCGTCATTCACTTACAACAGATGTTGCAGCAGCGTTAGGAAATCACAACCATCTCGCGAAAATTTGAGACCATCACAATAAGTTTTAGATCGTTTTGTGAGTGTAGGTATTTTTCTTAATGTTACCGTGGTATTAACTTCATGATGAAATCTAAGCATCTCTCAAAGACCGTATATGTTTTTCAGTACTCTTCTGTAAAGTAAGTTGAAATCATCTCAATGTCTTCAAACTGAATCATTTTCTAAAGGCCTCTATCACATATAGCTATAATCTTACCATTGCGACCCAGAATGTCGATACATAATATGTTTTTATGTGTCTGCATTATGTGCAAGTCGTGATGTAACAGAAGCTAATATGTTTGTAAAAGTAATTGAGAGCCATTCAGCACGCTGCAATCATACATTTAATATACAAGAAAATGATGAAATTAGAGAGTGTGCTTATCATATTGCGAAAAGGCGCTTTGGGGACACTCGTTAATGTTATCAAAATGCCAAGGCCATCTCAACAGGCACTGACGAATCACACGTTTAGACACACATCTCTCATTTGATTATGTGGTGCAGTAAGTGACAAATGAAATTCCCTTGTTTGACTTGTACCATATGATCCCGTGCTTTTACAGAGGGACAATTAACTTGTGTTCGTGACGGGGGCCACCGATGAGGTACGATACGCTCACCTTTCGCGAACACCTTGTATCGTCACTATTTAATAGTGATTCATAAACACTTGCGGTCGGAATCGTACAATGGACCTTTAGAGGATCACGGAAGGTTTCTGTTGCGTAATATATTTTCGCCTCAGACTGTAAATAATCAAATAGGACAAGACACACTAATTTGATTAAATCTGATATTTTCGTACGTTTCATGATTCTTTGTCGTTACACACAAACATTTAAGAATTGCATGTAGTATCATTATGTGTCTCTGTGGTGTTTGCCATTATAATGACTTAATTCATCTGAAGCAATCCTCTTATATAATTAATGAAAAGAACCTACACAACCACAGTAACCTGCATCGATGTTGTGCACTAAATGATCACAGTAATTACAACTAATAAAAGGATATTTCTAATGCGTTATAAGCCATCCGTAAATGCCTGCTCAAAGCCTTTATTTAGCCCGATCAATGAATCAGTGTGAACTTAATTTTTTCTCTGGAGTATACAACCCAAGCTGCTTCTGAGGCGCTAAAAGGTTGACAGTCACACAGAAGTATCATCCTACTGCGTACCCATTCACTGCAGGGTGAATAGATCCCGAGCACTTCATGCTGGTCCTCCCACAGGAGCCGACAAAACAGAGGAACGGTTGGTGACGATGTGTGATTGGGGTAATGCGTTCCACTCGTACCGGAAGATGTGAACCCTCGCACATGTTATCAACCTTTGGTATGCATTCCTAATACTCGATTTATTTACAGGATGTTGTGAAAAAGCTTTATTACAACTGAGAAAGAGGTACTGTCAATAGTCCCTCAGAACCTCTTATCAATGCGGCCATCTCCGTGGTCTAGTGGATAGAGTGTCTGCCGGAGAACGGAAGGTCGTGGTTAGATCTAAGATCTGATAACAAAAACACGTCAAAAGATTGTACTTGTTTCCCCCCCTACCTGGCGTTCGGCAGTAAGGGGATTAACCAAGAACTCGTCGGTTCTAAGTCAGTATGCTATGTCTGAGTCGGGTATCCATCTTTAAACTGCTGCATCAAATCCCTCAGCAGAAGCAGCCATATCCACACGTACACAAACAGTGGCATGCACGTCGCTAAATAAGTGCAGTTATCTTCAAGGCGACGTTAAACCCCATTCCACCTCACCACCTCATTATGGACATAAGGTCATTCAATATCCAAAGGTCATTCGGTATTCTGAAGACCTTTGAAGATCCGGGTCAGAAATGATCTTCAGCAAATCCATGCTTGTCGTAAGAAGCAACTGGGCTTGTTACAAGAGGCAACTAAAGGGATCGGGTGCTCAGGCTCATTGACTTGGTATCGTCTGCCAATTGCTCATGTCAATCACTGGATTGTCCGGTCCAGACTCGATTATTTACAGACCACGGTCATACAGCTGGAATAATGCTGAATGCGGCGTCAAACAACAAACAAACAAATAATTGAGTGAGTGAGTGAGTATGGTTTTACGCCGCTTTTAGCAATATTCCAGCAATATCACGGCGGGGGACACCAGAAATGGGCTTCACACATTTTACCCAAACAAACAAATAAGAAAACAGTATTGAATAAACAAATTATCGAGTAACATACATTCACTCATTGTCATAAGCCGTTAAGGAACCAGATTCATTATTCAAATTTACTCAAAACCTTCCACGGTGGTACTCGACTGTGTTTCCAAAGGGCTAGTTTACCTTCAGATTTAACCAAGCTAAACTGAATTTGAAACCGAACTAGTAGCGGTTTCAAATGTTAAATTTAACTGGGTTAGCTATAGGTTTCAAATTTAGCGCCGTTAAATCTATAGGTAACCTTGCTATACATTATACACACAGTAAGTTTATCTCCATTCCACCATGACAAGTTTAAGAACTCTTTGAGGTGTAACGTTTGGTTGAAAGCAGGACACTCCATATTATGGGGTGGAATACTCCATCTTATGCCAACTTGAAATATATAACAGAAGATGTATAACTTATAACAATGTAACTATTTATTTAAATTTGTATATCTCATGTGAGTATGTTCACTGAGATCTTCAAACAGAATTGAAATAAACCCATCCACCCTCCAGTCATAATGCACTCGACCAGGAGCTGCTCCCGGCGGAGCGAAGCAGATGGCAAATGTCGTTTACGTGTTTGTTCAACTAAATTGTTCAAAACATATTTCTGAAGACGTTTGTGCCATTTTATTTACAAGAATTGTCAATATTGGATCATGTCATGTCAAATTCTTCGTCACCCCATTCATTTGCAGGACCAAGATGGAAATCGTAAAAAAATCCCTATATCAAAAGTTCCCATTGATACACAGTTCGTTAGCCCCTCTATATTAATGGGCAAACATTAAATGTAAATGTTGTAAAGTGGCCCTCAAATCAGCAGTTTGAGACCTATCATTGACTCCCAAATCATTGTAGAATATATAATTAGCATCAGATAAATAGAATAACCTAAGACATCACATACATACATTGCATGTGGAAGTTAACATCAAGATGTGGAATTAAATTAATATATTGATAAATTACCACATGAACGGGTGCACGTGTGTTTCCCTCATGTACACATAAGCAACACATGAAGACAACGCAATGAACCAGTCGCCAATATATGTTGCAGGCACTGTGCAGAGTCGGTAGTTTATCACAGCCGTGGTGACCATTATACAGAGGCAATCTTCACTTCATGTGCGGGCCTTACTCCAACGCTGAAGATCCGTCATTGTCTGGAATAGCTCACTTGGGGCTCAATTTCTGATTGAGGTACGTGTGACAATAAGGCACAATTTGCATTGTTGGTGTGGTGCTTTTACTTTCTAGGCTCACGTGACTGTGTAGAACAATGAAATAATAGATTAAAAAACATTCAACCTTTTATGTGAACATAATGAACAGTGAATTAGTGTGTTTGGTTAACGCCGCTTTGAACGATATTTCAGTTTTATCGCGACGTGTCAGCTTGAAATAGAAAGAAGGCCAGAACGTTACAGGCCTTAAACGTTTACCAACTCATTCTTAAGGATATGATGCTGACAAAATAAGAGTCACAATCACGGTGCATCACAACGGATCCTGGCATGTCGAAGGGTAGCAACTTTTCAGTTGCTAGGACGAATGGGATACACGTGTCCCGAACACCATGAGTGAATTATCGAGCTTTTAAGAAGGTAAATGTCTGGGCATGTTTTATTTCCAGATCTCTGTTTCACATCTTATCCGAAGTAGATGTCCAACAATTTCTTTACCATTTTTAATAATTGGTACACAAAATGTACATGATCTCCATGAAGAGGTACATACAAAATGTCATATCAACAACCACATATGACCAATCAGCATCCAATGCCTGCACTTCCATGTGACTCGGCAATCATTTGAATTACATAATTATCTTAAAAGTATAATAATTCCTGCATGTACAAAATGCCGTTTACGGTGGAAGAAAAATACACCGTGTCCCTGTACAAAGTAAGTCATGGTCTTCCTTCCTTGTACTTCTTTGAACACGTAAAACCTATTACTTGAGTGGGCTCCTTTCATGGCGTTCGTTCACGCAATCCATCTTGTGAGCACTGAAGGGCGCTGGAATATAAATGTTTAACACTGAATAAGTGTTAGCTATAACCCTAAAGGTCACAGAGCGTTTTCTCTCGGAAAGTGTCAATGTCGATTTCTCAAAATGTCACGTGGATCAAACGTAGCATGCTCAAAGGTAATTCATTTTCTCTAGTCTATGAATAGATAACATACAGTAGCGGGTCAGCCTGTTATAGCTAAGCAAACAAAAGTACTTTCCACACTCTCAAAGTACATACCAGAAAAGCTTTGTATACATTCTCTAGCATATCAGTACTGTTAAGTCCTTCATCAGTCATTGAACCCGTCCCGAGTCACTTCATATCGAGGAGGGGGTACGGGTGGCCCAGTCGTCTAAGGCCCGCGATTCGCTGTGCAGAGTTGCGTCCCTTGGGCACGCCAGAAACCTATGATTGTGGGTTCGAATCCCGGTTAGCCCCAATTATGTTTCTAGCTTTGTCAGCACCATACCCGTGCCCGTGGGTTTCACCGAAGTGGTAAACGTCTGAGACCTGCATCACTTCGGGCTTTCCTCCCACTTTAAGCTGACACGCCGTGATATAACTGGAATACTGTTAAAAGCGGCGTTAAACACAACTCACTCACTCAATCACTCATGCACAGAGAAAATCACTCACTCACTCAGTCAGTCATATCGAGGATCCTACACTTCAACTTAAGACTCGCGTAGTCGTCCACGGGTGTAACCACGTACAGGTCAAATCATTTGTTTTGTGCTGTTCATTGGGTCGAATTCTATATTCACCCTGACTGCCAGCACCATTTCCGAACTCGTGGGAAAATATAAGCTGCGAACCTCAGTTTGGGTTCTCCTCCCACATAAAGCTGACATCCATGGATATACTTGAAATAGTGTTCCAAGTGACAAAGGAGCTGAATGTCGCATGTTGGTTGTAAGATATGTACATGCGGCGATGGTAAGTTAGTATGCTTATCAGTAGATAGTTGTTTTTGTCACCTCATGTTCTGTTTGTTTGTCCAAGGTAAAACAGTTACAGAGAGAAATATCTAACCATTTAATATTTACTAATGTATCAATACTATACTGAGATAAATTTAAAACTTCACATTTTTAAAAGTAATCCCCAAGATGATATACAACGGACAAATTTATCAGAGAAGGTAATTTTTAATCATGAATGTCCAAAGAAGGATTTTAATTAACGGTGGTAACCATAATTTATTCCAAGCACCTACGGTATTCGGTAATAACATCAACAGTTTAAATCATAAGTCCCAAGCACGAGAATCTGATGGCACACAAGTTCAGTAGCGTGCATGGCCACCATGTGCGTTGAAAAGTGCCACACAACGCCTCCGCATGGACCTTGTGATGCTTGTGAATACATGATTGGGAAGACGATGCCATTGTTGCTGCAAAATGGTGCCAAGATCTTGCAAATTCTGTGGTTGGTTCTGGAGAGTGCACAGACTTCTGCCAAGAGCATACAAGACGTGTTCGATGGGATTGAGGTCGGGAGACCTTGACGGCCACTCCATGACGTTGACTCCCGCATTCTGAGGGAAATTCCTTGTCACAATTGCTGTGTGGGGTCTGACATTGTCGTGTTGGAAGATCAAACCGGGTCCATGTGCTGCCATAAAAGGCAGAAGTTCTGGTGCCAGTACCTGGTCATGGTAAGCAGCAGCGTTGAGGTTGCCACGGATGACAAGAAGCCTGGAACGTGCATTGCCACAGAGAGCACCCCACACCATGACACTTCCGCCTCGAAATCTGTCAACTTCCTGTACACAACACTGGGCGTAACGTTCACGACGGCGCCTCCACACCCTCGCTCTACCAAAATGTTAAAATTTTAGGATTGTGAAGTTTTTAATTTGGTTCAGTATATATTAAGCATGTGTAACAGACAAAAGGAAGCGTGGAAAGTAAGAACTTTTTTATCTATCAGCTTTGACCAAAGAGAGAATTGGATAGATAAGCGTTTTTTAATGTATTTACTGGAGATGTATAAATGTATATTTATTTTTTTCAGTTTGTGTAATGTAATCACTCGGGTCAACCTACTGTTGAGAGGTTAGCAGTATGTTGTATTTTGATTATACGCATTGGTAATGGCAATTACGATAATGTATAATATTAATTATTTATGACATTAACTGCTTGTATTTGGGAATTATGGACTGAGAGGCTCACATTCTGAATACATTATATTGATTGATCGTCACCTCTCAACTTTAATATATAGACACTCTCTTCACACATCCTCACTAATCTATGATCACAGCGATGTATACATAAGCTCCATCCTAATGTCCTTTTAGCAAAAAATACCACACTGGCAATTTTCAGGTTAACATCGTCAACCCTTTTTGGTATTACCAACGTCTGGAACACTTCTATATTTAGCTCCAGAATTTACTTATAGCTGGTAGGATAAATATCAAAACATATACTTCGTGGTATCTGGCAAGTGTTACTTCCTGCAAATATTCTTAATTCTGTATAATGATTGTACATGTATTCTGTTTGTACAAACACAAGACGTATCAAAGTGTTTTGCCAATCCCGGAGAAACGTTGGTTATATCCGTTAATAGCTTTACATTCTCCGAAAGGTTCTGGGTGGGTTTGACTAGGCAGCGCTTCCTGGGAGAAGTCTGGGCTTCGTGTAGAGGGGACAATGCAAGGGCCCTGAGCTGATGATAAGCCTAACCAGCCTGGCTGTGCCAGGATCACCCAAACCCTCTGCATTTTTATAATTTGATCTGTAAATAAGCCAGCCTAAAGAGATAAGATTTGAGTTGTGAGCAGAGAGTATGCAGTTCACTGCAGTCACGGAGGTGTTGTGGTATAACAATCGGATTCAGGAACACAGTGTTGTATATACCACTATGAAATATCGTCATTTTTATAATTCAAAGTTTAACACCGCTCTATTCAAAAGACATACACAATAAACACTTCATGTGTATTAACAACATCATGTGAAATGATGTTCATGTAATTTCTCGACTTTCTAAAAATACGTTGTACATACCACAAACCTATAAGTAAAGTTCTGCTGGCTAAGATGGGCATATCAATCATACGATGCGAATATAAAATAATTTATTGGTAATCAAATATAAGGTGTTACGAGATGCTGTCAGACTGCGATGGTCCGCTCTCTACATCACAGTAACCTGTCACATACATCGACACAAAGTAGACTATAGCCCTGTCAACATGAGAGGAAGCATATTTTATCCTTCTTCGTTTGTGCACGCATACCCAAAACATGTTGTTACTTACATATTATAGGAACGTGTATTGTAATAAATGAATATATATTATTAGATATACATATCTTGCACAGACCTCATTATTTTAAATGAATCACTACATGAAGCTACAAAGACGCAAATATATATATATGTTTCAATTTGTCACATTGTGTCCCGATACCATTCTCATATTCAGATATAGTAGATATTTCATGTGTCGAGTGATGTAGCCTGTTTCTCTCATCGAGTGACGGGGGAAAGGAGATATTTTCACGAGTGGCGCAGCCGAAGTGAAAACATCTCCGTTTCCCCCGTCACGAGATGAAAGAAACATGACATGTCACGAGACATATGGAATATCCTGTTTATTATATACTTTTTGTCAAGATATCTACCGGCAAATAAAATATTTCATTACGGATGTAAAACCTTGAAATGTAAATTCTCCCTACCTTACACACAGGGACGGTTCACCACCCCTTGTATTTGCGACTTAAAAGTAGTTTCTTGTTTGCAAAATCTTAAACAATATAAACAAAAGTATCAAAAATTATTTAGGGTCACGAAAATTCTTTATCATACATTTAGATATGATTATATACAAAATCATCCTTAACCAAAAGTGAAAACTAGGAGACCGCTGTTTGAAGCGAAAGAATACACACTGTTCAAGTAACAAAATTGGCGCTTTGTGAGACGAACAGTCTCGATTGGCGAGTTAAATGATAAATTAATAGTTTATAACGAAACATTTTTGAGAGAAGTGAGGGGGGTGGGTGGGTGGGGGGGTGGGGTGGGGGGGGGGGTGGAGAGAAAGTACACCTCTATTATTATTTTTTTAGATATATTTCGATTTAAAAGTTTGGAAAATTAAAAAAATGTAAATTCGCATAATACACAAATGCTTATGGGTATCTTAAACATCTTATCTTTGGAAATAGAAAAATGCCTTTTTCTGGCACACATTTACATCATTACAAACATGGTAGGGGTCATTTGGTTGCAAATTCGTTTCGTTTCCCAGTAATCATTGAACAAATTTATTTTTACACATAATTCTCTAGCCACAGATTACTTTTACAAACTATTGCCGGAAAGAGTGATGGCGGAATAGACATTATGAAATTTACAGCAGTTCTGCCCATTTTAAATTGTATAAAAATCAAACCCGGTATACTTTATTTTGCCCCTCACTTTATAAAATCAAATTGGGAAAACCAATATGAGATAAACTGGAAAACTGTTACAGTAATAAAGATAAATCAGGAACTAAAATAAATGGGACAAGGGTGGTGGTTCTGTTTCAATATTCGGGAAGAAGAAACGATGTACTAACTCGTATTACAATTTCTTTTGTGATACAGTTTTAATAGGAGATGTCTCAATATCTTATATACAGTAAACTACGGTTATAACGAACTCAAAGGAGCCACTTATTTTAGGTTCGTTATGACCGTAGTTCGTTATAAGCATATACACATCATATATATAGAAACTGTCCGGGACCATAAAAAATAAGTTCGTCATATCCGTCAGTTTGTTATAAGCGTGTTCGTTATAAACGTAGTATACTGCATTTTCATTTCTATGAAATAGGAAATATTAAAAGTCTAAAACGTTCACGTCCGTGCTGATACTTGCACAGTGTGCAGATATCCCTTTTTCGGTTACCCTTTGATTGGCTGATTGCGAACCCTAACCTTTTCGGGACTACTTTCGCAACTGTTTCGTTCATATTTCAATCATAAAAACACCGTTTTTGTTCACAATGGAAATGCAAACAAACAAAGGAATTCAAACTGAAGTAAGGTTAATTTGTAATTATATTATCAAACGCTGAATCACGTTCGCAGAAAAAAAAGTATCTTATTGTAAATATGCATATGCAGCTAATAATCCATTTCACTAAATGAACGTGTGCCGGACCGCATGGCTCAGAAAGGCCGAAGAATTTGTGATGAAGCAGTACACGAGGACTATTTCGCCTCAACTAAAATAATATAAATTACAAATCAAAGAATTATTTTCCAAAATGTTCTGACGAGCATAAAAGAGCAACACATGCCGCTTGACATTATTGTTTTGATACAATCGTACTGCGTCGATCGCCGCTATCGACAAGATTCAAGTTCACTGAAACGTTTGCGTTCAAGTGCATGAACACTAAACACAGAGTGCAAGGCCACACGGCACCTCAGCGAAGCTACATCGCATAGTCTTTGATACATGGTTGTTTTCAACTAGCATCATGCTGCGGTCATGCTGCGATTAGGACGGCAAGGCTGGCCGCGTCAGTCATTTTGGGGGCCTGATTTCAACTGGGCTAAACAAGACGAATACATGACTTGTTGGTATTCATTGGAACATTTCCGACAGTATATTTGTGTAACGGCTTGAAACTTTGTTTTTCATCAGCCTTGAAAATGTTGAAGTTTTCAACTGATGCACTCGGAGAACTCTAAATGAATGTTGGAAGCAAAACTGGTTATCGATTCTCAGTTATGTTAGGGTGTTACTGCATTATTTAAACACAAATACGGACTTTCAAATGAACAACGACATATCGTTTTTTCGTACGGCTGTTCTGTTGAAAATATTTATGAAAGTGCCATGACTTCACTGACTTCCGCTTCGATTTGGCTAACAAAGATAACATGTGTCATTCTCACAGTTGTAAATAGCATTATGATAATAAACAGTAAATAGAATATTACATTCGCTTCAATTCCATGGCGCCTCGTGAAATAATGTCGAGTCTGAAAAGTATTAACTTTGGATATACACTTGATATTTGATTGAACCTCATGTAATTTTGACATACGAGGGTTGATTGATAAGTTATGAGCCTCACACAGTTGGAATTGTGTAACAGTGAATTTTTTTGAGGACATTACATGACATAATAAAGGTACATTCACACAACAAACTTTAGTCAATCTTTTTGTTGTAACAAGGCAGTTAAATAAGCAGGGATCTGTGGCCATTGGAAAATGGACAAACTCATGATCAAGTACTTGCAGAAAAAGGGCTTAAACACCAAACGTCATCCAAGAAGATATGAATCTAACCCTAGGGAAAGATGCGCTTTTCTGTGCCCCCGTAACCAGGTGGACAGCAGAGTTTAAGTTGGTTGGTTGTTCTGTTGTTTAACGCCGCACACGGCAATATTTCAGTTATATGACGGTGGTCTGTAAATAATCAAGTCTGGACCAGACAATCCAGTGATTAATATCATGAGCATCAATCCACGCAAATGGGATCAACCAAGTCAGCGAGCCTGACCGCCCGATCCTGTTAGTCGCCATTTACGACAAGCATAGTCACCTTTTACGGCAAGCATGGGTTGCTGAAGACCTATTGTACCCCGGAACAAGGGTCAGCAGAGTTTAAGAGTGGCAGGTTGCCTTGAAGACAACCCTTGTCCTGTAAGGCCTGTGACATCGTCAGCACCAGAAATGACCCAGAGAATCCAAGATACGGTGAGTCCGACCGGCGGAATGACTGAACGTCATATTGCTACACGTTGTACATTCCATTGTCACAGATACCTTGGCAATGAAGAAAGCTTCTAACATCTGATGACACTACATATCTAGCTCTGTTTCAAGCTGACCCAGAAGGTTACTGCATCGATTTGTAACTATGGATGAAACCTTGGTTCACCACTTCAGTCCAAAAGACAACCTAAACAGTGGAAGCATTTGACATGGACGCCAGCAAAGACTGTCCCATCAGATGGAAAGTTTATAACCTCTGCGTTCTGGGATGCTAAGGGTGTCATCATGGTGTCAGCATATTATGCTGCAGGTTTCAAATCCCTACAACATCGTTGACAAAAGTTGTCAATGTGGAAAGAGATTATTATGTTGAATTCGTTTTTTCTTTTTTTTAATGTCTTCAGGGGTCAAGCCTTTCTATATGAGGCTCAGAACTTATAAATTACCCCTTGCATTCGAATTCCTCCCTTACACCGAGGTTTTGGTCTTCAAGATTCATGTTCATTGAAACGTTTGCGTTCAAGTGCATGAACACTAAACACAGAGTGCAAGGCCACACGGCACCTCAGCGAAGCTACATCGCATAGTCTTTGATACATGGTTGTTTTCAACTAGCATCATGCTGCGGTCATGCTGCGATTAGGACGGCAAGGCTGGCCGCGTCAGTCATTTTGGGGGCCTGATTTCAACTGGGCCAAACAAGACGAATACATGACTTGTTGGTATTCATTGGAACATTTCCGACAGTATATTTGTGTAACGGCTTGAAACTTTGTTTTTCATCAGCCTTGAAAATGTTGAAGTTTTCAACTGATACACTCGGAGAACTCTAAATGAATGTTGGAAGCAAAACTGGTTATCGATTCTCAGTTATGTTAGGGTGTTACTGCATTATTTAA
Source organism: Haliotis cracherodii (assembly GCF_022045235.1). NCBI lineage: Eukaryota > Metazoa > Mollusca > Gastropoda > Lepetellida > Haliotidae > Haliotis > Haliotis cracherodii. The sequence continues at coordinate 57,928,639 of NW_027266264.1, forward strand.
ACACTAATAAGGACTTTCAAATGAACAACGACATATCGTTTTTTCGTACGGCTGTTCTGTTGAAAATATTTCCTGCTCCTGTCATCATTTAATATTAATTCCAGTATATAATACATCATTAAGACTAACCTTTATACACACTACATAGCACTTTTAAGTTATCGTATCAATGCTTAATACACCCATTTTCTTACATTACTACATTGTACCAATTCTGCAATGCCCCATGCGTCTATTGATTTTGATCAAATATATGTATAATTTGTGTGAGATACATTAAATTCATCTCCTTCTTTTGACAAACACGCACACATTTAGACTATCATTGACTGGAAGTTATGAAGAATGCCTAATGTAGCATATTCATGACATAAAATGTAAAAATTACATCAGTGTGTTCATTATTTTTCCTCTAATAACATATCAATATTTCATTATATTACAAATTCATGCTTACAATATGTAACCTTCTTGCTTTATTTGTGTCTGGTTTGAGTAAGTTACATGAGTAATAGTTGGAAAGATGTGAACAAACTTTTAAAAGAATCTATCTTTGTCTCACATATGTATAATATGTGTACATACATACATACATACATACATACATACATACATACATACATACATACATACATACATACATACAAACATACATACATACATACATACATACGAAAACTATTTTGTAAAACATTCCTAACTGATAATTATTACACAAAACATGTTTATTCGGACACAATCACCAGAGAAGGTAACGCTGTCCTACATGTAGACTGGTTTGCGCTCACAAATGTTCTGGGTATCAGTTTTAACAATAGCAGTATGTCTTCACTGATCTCGTTTATTATAAAATGATATGACAACAATGCAACTATAACTATGATAAGATTAATTATCAATATCAACATCTTTGCCTCTGTAGACATATCAGTGTCTATAGTATCATGAATACACAACTATAATTGTGTCAACCCAATACCCCTTGTACCTTGACATCAAATAACAAATGTTTCATCATTGTTGTGAAAACATATTACTTGTTTTGTTTTCTTTATGTTTGTTTTCTGCCATTATAGTGCATATATTTTTTTGTTGGTTTTACCTTCTGGCTTACACAAGTGAGCTTTATCACACTCAAGGCAACAGCAGGTAGGAACACTACAAATTTTCTTTGCGTCTTTTTGATCCTCAGGATCAAAGTTATCTTGTAGAATTATTGGCTTGTAGAATATTAATGGTGATAATCCCGAAAGCATATGATGGGTTTGCGTTTTTTACAAATAGATTGATCCATAACTCGTTAAAAGTATAAAATAAACACATGTAAATGTGGTCTCATCTGAATTCTTCACGACGACATATGCATCGCACGACATTAACCATATATGCGTTTGCTCACATTTGTTTGTTTGTTGTTTTCGGCCGCACTCAGCATTATTCCAGCTATATGACGGCTGTCTGTAACTAATCGTGTCTGGACCAGACAATCCAGTGATTGTCTGTCTGACTACCGTATAATTATCTATATAAACCCAACTGCTAAAAAAGATGTGTATTTTGAGTAAAACAAAAACAAGAATGTTATTGAAGTTTGTATCATTCGAATAACTGTATTATGTTCATATATATGCCTGACGTTTGTCGTGCATGAATATTTCGAATGCATTGCATTGTAGTCTTGAATCGCTTGCATCACTGCACCCTTGCATATGCACTCTGAATACTGCATCTTTAATTTGATGACAGGGGGCGTTGTTCATTCATGTTCTGATTGCAAACTGTAATTACAGCTGCATGACAAGTTAACTTTTCCGACAGTCATAATTGGTTATAACATAATAAACTTACGAAGAGCCGCCCATTTGATGCTGGAACTCTGTGGAAAAACAAAATGTTCACGTTTCTCTCATTGTGTTTGTGAGTGAGTATGATTTTACGCCGCGTTTAGCAATATTCCAGCCACATCACGGCGGTATACACCAGAAATGGTTTTCACAGATTGTACCCATGTCGGGAATGGAACCCGGGTCTTCGGCGTGACGAGCGAACGCTTTAACTACGAGGCTACCCGACCGCCCCTCATTTTGTTTGTAGTAACCACTGAACAATATTTTCAGTTGCTAAAAAAGGGTTATCATAAAACAGTGTGAAAAGGGTTTCTATAGTCAGTTGTGTACCGTATTAGCAATCATATTCCATACAAATATATCCCAGAAAATATATTATAATACGTTCTTTAAAAGTGTTTGTAATTGGTGATTTCGTAATGCACAGAGATGCACATGTTGTACGTATGTACTAGTATACATGACCTATCTTCTCGAAACTACCAAGAATAAGTAATGATTTCCTCCAAGGTTTCACACAACACTACCTGTACCTTAACGTTAACCCTTTACCATATTTTCAACAACGTAATGTTAGTAGACACTACTGGAAACATTTCTGTTGATACCCGATCTATGCAGGCTAACTCGTGGCTAAATTATGTTGCGTCCTCCAGAAAGAAAGGCTAATACATGTAAAGGAGCCTGTAGCCATATGTGATTTTTGGGTTAATTGCAGAACATTGCTGACATTTTCATAAAGAAATCTTAGTCAATGATTGGAGAAAACATTTTGTAATTTCAGATACTTATATTAAGTGTGGCAAACACTGCAGTTCATGCAAAAAAATGGGATGAAGTAACGATGTATGTTGGTTGAAACAAAGGATGGTCGTATTTTCAGAATTGGAATGTTGTAAGACACATTTGGAAACATAACTGCTGATGCCTGATCTATGCTGTTTAAATCGTGTGGATAATTTCTGTTGTGTCTCTCCATAATAAATCGTAATAAATCAAAGGACAAAAGTAATGTCATTGATGACGTTTTTATTGCACTCAGCAATGTTGCATCTATGTGACGACAGTCATGTAAATAATCAAGTCTGTACCAGACAATCCAATGATTTACACCATGAGCATGGATCTTCTCAATTTGGATACGATGACATGCATCAACCAACTCAGCGATCCCGTTAGTCGCTTCTTACGACAAGCATGTGTTGCCGCAGACCAATTATTTTGACCAGGACCCTCACGGGATATGTGTGCTCACTTAGCTTAGACACATATGTGAACTCGCTTATAGTATAATCACTCATACTGCTGAAGGTATGTTAGAATATTATAAAAGCGGCATTTATTAAAAAACTCGAAATTTCGATCTCATTATTTCAGTTATTTTCTCGAAATTATTTGTTTTTTCTCGTTACTTCGATCATTTTCTCGTTTATATCATGTCTATATAAAAACTCGAAAAAATGAGGTCGAAAAATGTATGAAATAACTAGAACAAAAATCGAAATTTCGAGTTTTTAAAATAAGCTTGAAATATCGAGAAAATAATCGAAACAACGAGAAACTAATTGAAGCAACGAGAAGAAAAAATGAAATTTCGACTTTTGAGATAAACTTGAGATAACGAGAAAATAATCGAAGTAACGAGAAAGAACTCGAAATTTCGAGAAAACTATTGAAATAACGAGAAATATCGATTTAAGATAAGAATTAATGCCACCAAAGTGGCACCATAGTCTTGAGTAAGTATAAGTATGCACACAAGATAGAATTTCCCAAAGTGAACCAATATTAAACGAACACACAACCAACAAATATATAGAATCAACACTTGTATTACAAACTTAACAAGTTTAACAGATCAATATAAATTACTTCACAGCAGTTACAATGGTAGTACACATTAGAGTGGTAGTACATTTTCAGTGGCAGTATAAAATATGAGAGCAGTGGAAATGACTCCACCTGCAGTTTATGATATAATACGCAACTGTATTTGTATTGAGTTGTGTTATTACTTAAACAATAATCAGAAGTAAGGAAGATCTAACTTTACTTAGTGATCATTGAGGTTTACTGAGAAGTACACCAGTCATCTGATAATCTGAGTAGTAGTCTGGTGTCTGGAATGCCACATCACAGATCTCAGGTGAGGTTCCCAGGAACTAGGACACGTTCACATTCATGCTGCTCGGAGAGATCTTGAAATCGCTGCATGAAATTAGTAAGTGAATTGGGCAACCGTTGCCACGAAACTTTTGGAGGAACATACGCACAAGCAATGCAGAACTTGCCAACAAGAAAGGAAATGTATTCAATACTGCAAGATGACGTAACATCGCATTGTTCTTGAAACAGATACACAGCAATACCATGTGTTTCCTGTACAGACTTGATATCCTTGGGGGCCTTGTTTCACTGTAATCATTGGTGTGTGTTTCTGTGAAACACAAAACATCAAGCACACCAACAAATTATCATTCTTCACATCTTCAAAATGAGCATTGAGTGATAGACCATTCAAGTGAGCCATCTTTAGTCCATCACCATGACTACTACAATTTTGTGTTCATCAAAACTTACAAGTTTTAATACTTTCCGTGGTTTGATCCTCCTGAGCATTGTATACACATGACCAGGCTGGGCTTTAAATTTCAAGTCAAGCGGTATTGATCTCAATTGGGTAATTATGGTAACGGTTCTCAGACAACCCTGCATAGACCATTTTTGTAGAATGTGTAATCCGGAAATGAGCACGACCGCCCTTTTCAGTCTAAGTCAAAGTCGTTTCTATGGAAACTCAGAAAAATAAATGTTTCAAAAATCCCAAACTATCAAAAGGCACCAGTTTACCACTAGATCTATCTATGTGACAGGTTTGGTGAAGAAATAGTGTACGTTTTTAAGGATTTGCTTCGAAAACGAGAACTACCGCCATTTTCAGTCGAAGTCAAAGTCGTTGCTGTAGAAACTCAACAAATACATTTTTCAAATATCCCAAACTATCAAAAGGCACCAATTCACCATTACACCTATCTATGTGCCAATTTTGGTAAATATATCACTCACGGTTTTTTTACGGTTCTGCTCCGGAAACGAAATGTGACGGACGGGAGGAAGGACGGGCGGACGGATGGACGGACGGACGGACAGAACCCATTTCTATATACCCCTTTAACTTCGTGTCGGTGGATAATAATCACCTCGCCGCAACAGTGGTCAAGCTTTGCACAAGGGTAAAAGTGATCTCAACACGAGAGCTGGTCTTGATGTAAAGCCAGATGAAATGAGACGCGCCCTCCCCATCGATATAGTCTAACTAGCATCCAGCACATTCTACACAGTGCCAGACCAGTCCAGTCCAGTTTCACTTGAAAATCACAGATGTCCCACATGTTTCTAGAACGCTTGTCATCCGACCATGCTTTTCCGGAAGTTTACAGATAATTCAAGCATCTAAATATAATAACTTCCTCACCACTGCATACATTAAATAGTACTTCATGTCTGACGACTAATCATTGTGCAAATACAATCCAATGAACTACCATAGAAACAATGTAATACAGTTACAATCATTGTTTAACAATAAAGTACACTGCCACATAACAATATCACCAAAGGGAAGACAGTGTCTGTCACAATAATACCCCCTGAAACACCATAATCTACCCATCTTGGTGATAATAACATATTGCTTTTACTTGAACTTGAACATGTCCCTGCATGAACGTCATGTCATGAAGGTACGATGCCTTTGGAATGGAATGCATTCCATGGTTGATGGCCAAGGTTCATCCATCTGATTTTCTGATAATTTAGGTCACGTCCGATGCTTGCAACCAGGATTAAACACTGGTGTAAAAGTTTAATCAGATAGCCTCAACAATGGCCAGTATACAAATGGGAAGTTGCTTCCCCATTGCGACCTTAAGTTATTCAAATACTCGTGGAAGGTTTTGCACATAAAAACATTAATAAATTTTCTTTTACGTCTTTATAATGTCTTTGAGAATTCCATGCAGTTTTTGAATCTGCTTTATTATATAACAGTTCCTCAAAATGATTTCAACACTTGAATATCCGGGTTAGAATTGATCCCAAGCTTGTGGTTAGAGGCAACTAAGGGGATCGGGTGGTTGGGCTCGCTGAGGTGGTTGATGCACGTCATGCGATGCTGATGATGTCAGTTACTGGAGTGTCTTTTCCAGACTCGATTATATACAGGCCGCAGTCATGTAGGTCGAGTGCGGCGTTCAACAAGTAAAGAAACAAACGAAAAGTTTCTTCTTACAACACAAAACACTTTAATCAGGATTAAAAAGATTTCAATACATTTTCATGATCTCTCTTCGACTTTATGGTCGTGATTCACAATTTGCACGTGCATATTAATGCGCTACTTACAAGTTAGATGTTTGCATGTTTGTTGCGAGCATGGTATTCATACACGTGTTTTGGTTTGTGAACAGTACACAAAGATTGTTTAGCTACAAGGTACTCAATAAACCACCTTTAGTTAACCTTAAATAACGCTTAAATGCCACGACTTTGTGAAAATTAACGTCTACTCGCCGTCGGTATGCTGGAAATAGGGATGTCGTTAAAAGATGTTGCTGGACATTTTAATGTTCATCGAAACACAATATTATCTTTTTAGAGACGTTATATACAACAAAGCAACACTCATGACTTTCCACGGGACGTTTGTCCTCGTGTGACCTTACGTCTACAAGAAAACCATATACGGTTGGTGCAATTACGGAATCGATACTAAAATGCCACATTAACAGCTTGAACAATTCCTGGGTTAAGACCAATTACTGGCAGAGCAGCGCAACCGGTTGAGGGAGTATAACCCCCAGCCCCGAAGTCCAGCGACACGCGGAATTTTGCCTCAACGTCGACATCAGACACGCCCAGCATGGTGTAGATAGCCTCTAGGGTTCAGAAGATAGGACTATAACAGTATACTGTTCACAGATGAGTCCAGGGGCCACTTGCACAAAGCAATCTTAGCACTAAGATCATCGTAACTCCCATACTTTAACATAGGCTTACGACAGTCTTAGCGCTAAGATCGCTTTGTGCAAGTAGGCCCAGGTTTCACCTGGAGAGCTCTAATTGTCGTGCAAGGGTCTACAGGCGTCCCGAGGAGGCGTGCATATTACTCAACGTCGTCCGTGTGGGGGTGGAAAGGTACTGGTGTGGGGTGGCATCATAACTCATGGGAGAACACAACACACCATTGAATGTACTCTACCGGGACGACATCGTCCGAGATCATGTTCTAGCCTTTGTGAAAATGCAGGGACGTTGCAGCAGGATGATGCCCGCCCAAATGTTGGACGTGTTGTAACACACTTTTTGAGGCAGCAAAACATTGCTCTACTTCCATGGCCGGTTTTCCTCCAGATTTCTCCCTAGCAGAACATGTCTGGGATGCGAGAAGGAGACGCCCACGACAGGACCAGAACCATCCGGTAACGCTAGCCCAGTTGGGACAATTTTTGGTTCACTTTTGTAAAAACATCCCCTAGACTGTTTTAAATCATCTGGGGTCTTCCGAAGCTGTCTTGCCTGTATGAACGCAAACAGTGGTCACACCCAATACTGACATTATTGATGTTGTTGTTACACCGTCCCTCTTTAGGGTACAAATTCAATATTGAAGGTTAATATTTAAGGTTGGATTAAGGTTAGGACATGTCTCATTTATTCTAGGGATGGGGTGGGGTACTCGCATTGATACTGAGTCGCATTTTTGGCTAGGGGTCATCAGTCGTATTAATTGAGACGCATTAATTTCAAGATTTATAGTATATCGCTTTGTCTCCTGTCAGGAAGGTATGCGTTTTGTCAAAGAATTTGTTTTGATAAAACATGGATCAGACGAAGGACCAAATATTATGTTGTTCCTTTCAATAACATAACAGTTACACCTCTTTATATGAAGCACAGTTACTCCCCCCCCCCCCCCCCCCCCCGATATATTCAACACTCAACTTTTTTGTTTAACCTTGAGCAAAGTTTAATGATGTTTTAACCTTTAAGAAACAGTTTTATGTATATTTGCAATCATAGTTACCAAATATTCATAATGAAAGTTTGAAAGTTTTAAACTCCAAAAGTAAAACTGGATTTCATTAGAATGAAATTAGATCGTATTTGAAGTAGTTTCCAAGGAATGGCCTGAGGCTGACTCTAAACACAGGAGACGGAGTATTAAGTCATACAGCAAGCTGAACAGTTTGAAACATTTATTGTTTGTGGATCGTGTCCATAACAATATATACGCTCTTGAAAAAAGTAGCATGTGCGTTTTCTTTGTTTTTAAAAGAGTGTATGTATCACATTTAAGTTTTCATTATCTTCACTGTTTCTCACATTTCAAATCTATCTGATTACTCTCCTCTATCCATTGTCACAGTCTATTACTGCCAGGCATCTACTACTTTCACCTTTTTGTCAGAGTTGAAGTAGTTTCCTATGATGGAATCGTCGTGGTGTCACTGCACAGAGCATCCACTATAAACATGCTTAATCAAGGAATACAACATGCCTCCGAATCCCAAATGTTATGAAAAATTAGATATCTGATTGATTGTTTCATGTTTAACTCCGCGCTCGGCAATGGTGCTGTAAAGGCCCCGTCTGGACCAGACAAACCAGTGAGTGATATTGTGAACAACAACCAATGCTGTCGGGGTGCGATTAAAAACGCAATCAAACAAGTTACTGAGCCTAACCACCCGCACAACATTGCTTGGGACCTATTCTAACGCAGAGTTCCCAAGAGGTATAGAGTGAGTGAGTTCGGTTTTATGCCGCTTTTAACAGTATTCCAGTTACATCGCGGCGTGTCAGCTTAATGTTGGAGAAAAGCCCGAAGTGATGCAGATCTCAGACGTTTACCACTTCGGTGAAAACAACGAGCACGGGTATGGTGCTGACAATCCTAGAAACATAATCGGGGCAAACCGGGATTCGAACCCACAATCATAGGTTTCTGGCGTGTGCAGGGGACGCAACTCTGCACAGCGAATCGCGGCGCCTGAGACGACTGGGCCACCCGTGCCCCAAGAGACATAGGAACATATAGATAGATGTACATGTCCGTGCACCGTCCACGTTGCAGTAACTGCGACACGTCATATGTTCAAATGCTAACAAAAATGGCACATGCGGGATACAGCGGAGGTACAAGCGTTGGTATTTCCTAATACGGTTACATCAGAGCGGGAATTCGATGTGCAGAGCTGCATCCCATCATGTGTCCCACAAACCTGTGATCGTTGTTGGTTCGTATCCCAGATTCGCCCTGCTTATATATGATTCACGGTTTGTCAACACCACATCCCTGACTGCTCTTTTGTACTGGAATCCAAATCTCCATCAAAATCCGTACAAAAAGATATCCCCACGTGACAAGTTTTCGAGCCTCATCATTTTTCGAGCCCTCAAACAATACTTCATGACGAATTCAGAGTAGACGCTTCAAAGCCCACTGAAGACAGCAAAGTGTTCGCCACTTTCCGCGGAGGTTATGTTTTTAATTAAGCTACATGAGGTAAGATATTAAAAAATTTGAAAACAAACCTAAAAAATTACTTTATTTTAATAAAACTTCATCTGATAATAATTTTGCATGAGAACAATCGTATGCACAGATGGTGTATCACCTGCTGATTGTAAACTTCCTATCTGTATTGACATGTGACTGATCATGTTGTGCATCTATTTCTAACTTGACTGTAATGGAGAGCCTCAAAATCATGTGACTCCACGGTAACAAGACGGCGCCTGTTTGACCCGTCTCACTCGACATTATCACTACGAAATTAACAAGACATGGTCATTTAACCATCCAAGTGTTAACAGCAATAAATGTTTTCTCAAAGGTAAGACTTAATTTTAGTGTATTGGGATTGATGTTAAACACAAAATTAGAAATACTTCTTTCGGGCTCGAAACCCCACAACACGAGGATATATATTGCTCGGTCCAGCAAATGTACTACCAAACCCCTGTCTCAAAGATTAAGATTGCTTCTCGGATTGGCAAAGTCAGAATAAGGTAATTGACAAAGGAATTTAACTTCTTCGGGTATATCGATGACTTGATATATCGTCCAAAAAACATCACAAAGCCAATTCCCTTCCATTGGTTTACCCACCTTAACTTTCAATAAAGGAGACCAGTGTGACCACCCTGTCCGTGTCATAATTAGATATACGCATAAATATGTGTGACAAAAAACTCTCCGAAAGATTTTAAATTTTCCAGTCGTCAACTTTCCGTTTATGTCGAGCAATAGTCCTGCAGCTCCAGCCTTTGGTGTTTACATTCAATATTTTTTTAGATACAATCGAGCATGCACTTTCTACTAAGATTTCAAAGAGCCTCAAACGATTCTTGCTCTAAAGTTGTTAGATCAAGGTTACAACATTCAATACCCCCATAAAGCTTTCAAAACTTTTATGAAAGCCTTAAGGTGAGGTGATGTGATATGGGGCTTTACATGGCGTTCAAGATTATTGCACTTATACAATGACGTGCATGCACATATGTTTGTGTGTGTGTGGCTGCTTGTACTTGTCCGGACTAATGTCGATTTAATAGTGCTTACCCACTGAGACATAGTATGAGACATAGACATGAGTACCCCACTCAGATACAGAATGCTGACTCCGAGCCGACCAGTCCTTTATTTAGTCCATTAATGGCGAACGCCAGGCATGATAACAACAGTATATAACGTCTTTTGGTGTGACATGAAACCACGACCCTTTGCTCTCCAGGCGGGACGCTCTACCATTAGACAACGGAGGCGGTCTTTAATGAAAGAAGATGGAGAGGACATTTCCAAATTTGACGCATCATTGACAAAACGGGGGAGGAGGGTGGGGTTAGTATTGTAGAGTGCAATGTTATGTAATTATTATGTAGCACGTGCTAATATACTGGAACAGGTGGCGCCGTAGTGTGGAGCGCATACCTCTTTTTTGCTGATTGTGATTTCGGACTTTATTTTCGTTCTAATCATAATCCTCGTTCTGTCAGCAACACCCCATATTCGGTGGTTTCGCAATTGTCTTTTCGCGACCTGGCCAATTTAGGTTTTCGAATTACCGCTGAAAACGATGGTTAAGCCCTAATTCGCCTACGCATCGTAGGGCTAGACATAAGGTTAAACGTAAAACAGACTCATAAAAATAAACATGATATGTTCTTCACGAATGCCCAACGTTCGGTCAATAATGCAAATCCTTAATAGATTTAACTAGGAGAAAAGGTCATGCAAAATCAATTCTCAAATTAACATGCACGATAGAAATTGCATGAAACAAATGTAATTGTATCTTTCGAATGAGAGTTTTTAGCTCTAGTGATTATTCAAGATCATCATCTTTGTTTTCCGCGGGCGGAACTGGACATTTCTTGCTCATGTTGTGAGATCACGATCGATATTAACGGCTTAAAGATGATCACTATTGTCAACCTAAATTCCAGCTCTGTCCTATGTCAACAAAAAGGTTTAAGTTGCGATGATAGACTAACATCTAGTCTCTGAAATGAACATATTTTATAGAAGAAAACAGTTGTTAAATTATAGTTACAAAATATAATAAATAGGAGCTCAGGGACTTTCGTCATTTCCTGATACTGCAGTAATCTAGACTTGCCAAACATTATTGACTTGCATGGGCTGTATTGGATATATTTGTTTCAGGGTCTGTATCACAGTCTATTGCGATGACAGAAGTACATTTAACCATCAATATCAACTCACTCGCTCAACAAGCAAAAAATTGATGATGATTTTCAAGTTTCAGTAAATACTAGCAGTTTTCCATATTAAGACATCTGCGTCACTGCATGTACAGACATGTTATATTACCCATAATGACAGCATGCCCGTTTGTAATAACTTTCCTATATTTGCACATACGCATTTTAACGATTGTCATTGCTGATTGCTCAAATGAAGATATACAGGTATGTCGTCACATTGCTTCATGGTGAGACAAATACGATATGAAGTCATCCACTTTTCATGACTTCATAAATTGATTACATTACGTCATTTGAACAACAGGCTGCCTTCAGTGAAGTACTAGTATCTCTGCATGGTTGACATTTCATATGTTTCTTCTTCATGTCTGCACTTAAAATGTCCACGAGTAATATATAGAATAACCAACTCGTAATTGCGGATTATCTGTTCCTGTGAATGGATGCTGTTAGTCCCTCGCCAAAGTTTCTGGATTAACATCTCTCACTCGGGACACATAATACGTAATTCTCCGCAGCTCGTTGGTTATTCGCGAATTGATTTTATTGTCGCAATGTTTAATGTCATTTGTTTGCACAAGCCCTTGCTGCGTGAGAACTACTTTTATATTATCCGCTTGTGTATATCTTTACACAGAATGTGTGAGCAATGCACGTATACCACGGCGTGCACCACCAGGGTATCTTAAAAGTGTTCGTGGATCACAATCATTTACTGACTATTCCAGGGTGTTACCGAAAAGGCACCTTACAAACACATGCAAAGGCTTGTCGAGTGTCCACCTCAAAATGGAAACATGTGGTACAAGTAAACATAAGCTCAAAACAGAAAATTACATGGACATATCAGACCTAATTAATCAACTTTAAGTGTGTGACTCAAGTTGGTTAGTGATATATATATATGTCTATCACATCCCGTTTACGATGCTAGTATTCTAATACAAAGCTGTCATTTCATGAATTGGAACTAATCCTTGTAAGGTGCTATATTTCCTGATACATTACAGGGATTTTCGTTAGGTATAGGTTGAGAAAAAATTTCCTTAAATGATAGTTTATGGCATTGACACTTTAACTTACTCGATTAAGCTGAAGACGAGTATCCGGACCAATAATAGTTGAACACCCGTGTATTGCCACTGGCTGTGCTATGTCAACTGATTTACATTAATATGAACCATTCTAAACCCAACGTCATTAAATATTCATGTGAGGGTAATTTTATTTAAGGAGGAAATATGACAAGGCTTCACTTAATTTGGACATCTTAGATCTAATTACCTTCATGTAATTTAGCCACGTTCACCTAAGTGAAGACATTATTATTGAATAATTTAGTCTCCTTAGTTCAGAAGTGGAGGCCATATGGCCAAGATTATAATATAGAAACAGGTTTTACAGTATGTGGACACCTTTCTTCACAACAGTTATCATAATTCTATATTTTCAAAGGTTGTTTTTAGTAAGATATGTTCATATTTGTTGAAGAAATAAGTTCAGTTACGTTTTGTCGTGAAGGGTACTTGTCATAATAACTCTGGATAACCCTTTTTCTACTTTCTGTATAATGAAGGCAACCCAGAAGAAAATGATCCTCATCTTTGCTATGCCTTTGCTAATAACCATGCTCTTCGTCTGGGTAACTCCACACGTGAGAAGAGTTGTCCCAGTATCACGAGTCCCTTTGTTCAGATAAGACTCCATTTAATTACATCATTACAAAAAGCAAACATACTTTACTACGTTCGAAACTTTCTAAATAAAAACATCATATGAATCGGTGACATTCAGTTATTAATGAGTTTAACGCATATTATATGCATGTAAGCCAAAGAGGTTGGAAAAGATATTCAATGCATGCAATCTGAACGATGGTATACGAAATATTTGTCAGCATCAAGAAATATAATTCCTGGACAGGAAAGATATAATTTGGGGCATAACATTGTAAATTGCGAGACATAACATTGTAAATTGCGGGGCATAACATTGTAAATTGCGGGACATAACATTGTAAATTGTGGGGCCTAACATTGTAAATTGCGGGACATAACATTGTAGATTGCGGGTAAACTGGCCTTTCTAACACAACAATAATATGTTGTCAAGGTCATGCTCATGAAACATTCCGAACTTAGATGACTGATTATTGAATATGTGTATAACGTTATTTTACAATATTCCCAAAGCAATGTGTTACATACGAGCCGTTGTCTAGGTTATGAATTATCAACGAATAATTATAACATAATATCTCATATACCTACACCTGCTCATGCAACGGTGGTTAAAACTGACTAAAGGCATATTGTTAAGGCCCGATGTTTCGCTAAGGGCACGTAAGCTGTTTGCTAACACCTAATTCGTCTTGTGAGCATGCTAGGTTGCTGATCTTTGAGGGTTTAAAGTACTATATCGTGTTAACGTCATCTCTGTAGGAAGGTCACAGCGAGCTCTTCCCTGAAAGTGTCAAAGTTAATTATCCTGCAATGCCTCGGCGAACAAATTCAGCTGCTTCAATATGGCAGGCGTTTGTTCTAGTTAGGTGGTAGAAAATGAACTCATGAACACCAATTTGAGATGACTGCCTGTTTATAGGAAAACAAAATGGAACGGGAAGCCGTAATTACCTTCATGTTGGTATATATTGCCCGATAGGCAATGTCGACGGATAAAAACCTGTCGTTCTGTTATTTATCAAGCTTTGACTTTGACACGTTTTTTGTCTGAAGTCTGATGTGAAGAGAGCAAAACAACTATCTATGTAACCATACGCTACATACATGTATATATTGCAGTGGACGTGGTGGCTTCCAACATGATGTTACGGTCTTGGTTCTTCAGGATATGTTCTGAAATAGCGGACATAGTCCTATCTACCACCACCACCAACAACAACTGGCGACAAATAAAACTACAAGAAACCATTGACATCAGGAGACACCAGACAGCCATGATTCGAACCGTGGCCAGAGAACCTATCTGCCCAGAGCGTGCGACGTAGTTCTTTGATTATTTCCTGTGATAATTGTCCATCTGGCTTCCATTTGTCCATTGCTATTTCCATTGCTATTACCTGTCAGTGCTAATTACCCCCTGCCTCCCGTTTGCCCATTGCCTATTACCAATCAGTGATAAGTTAGGTCCTGCTATTACCTGTCAGTGCTAATTACCCCTGCCTCCCGTTTGCCCATTGCCTATTACCAATCAGTGATAAGTTTGGTCCTGCTATTACCTGTCAGTGCTAATTACCCCTGTCTCCCGTTTGCCCATTGCCTATTACCAAGTTAGGTCCTGCTATCACCTATCAGTGCTGAGTAACTGTTAAGTGTTTGCTTCCATTTCTCCATTGCTAATGACCTATCACCGACAATTAACTGTTGGCTTCCCTTGTCATCTTATGTTATCTTATTACTTGGGTTGTTCTTACATATATATGTTCTCTGCTTCATGGCACTAATTGACCCGAATTCACTGAAGGGAGTAAGTATATACTCCGAAACGTTGTGTTCCTCATAATAAAAAAGTTGACATCCATAAATTCTTTCATATTTTTCAATTGAGCAACCACTTTAGAAAATACATAGTGACCTTAAGATAGATACCTATGGTCACTGACGGTCGATGATTGGAAACAGTGTATCATATACATGTAACTATTTAAATTTTGAGCACAGCAGCCAAAACGCATATCGCATTTCTTCTTATATACTCGCACCAACCTCATTATCAGTTAACGACTGTAACTATGTTTGTATAAGAAATTTAGTGTATGGTCAATTTGAAAAAGACGCAAAATTCATATAAAATGTCACTGGGATTAACAAAAATAATTTCACTGGGATGAACAAAAATAAATTCAATGTAGGTAAACGAGAATACGAGTTCAGTTCGACTGTCTGTCTGATTACCCTATAATTATCTATATGAACCCAACTGCTAAAAAGGATGTGTATTTTGAGTAAGACAACAACGAGAATGTCATTGAAGTTTGTATCATTGGTAATAACTGTATCATGTTCATATATACCTGATGCTTTTCGTGCATGAATATTTCGAATGCATTGCATTGTAGTCTTGAATCGCTTGCATCACTGCACCCTTACATAAACACTCTGAATACTGCATCTTTGATGACATCGGGGGTTGTTTATTCATGTTCTGATTGTAAACTTGCTGACAGCGGCATGACAAGTTCCGCGATTGTGATGCTGGAAATGTTCACGTTTCTCTCATTGTGTTTGTGAGTGAGTGAGTATGATTTTACGCCACGTTTAGCAATATTCAAGCCATGTCACGGCGGGGGACACCCGATATGGGCTTCACACATTGTACCCATGTCGAGAATCGAACCCGGGTCTTCAGCGTGACGAGCGAACGCTTTAATCACTAGGCTACCCGACCGCCCCGCATTTTATTTGTAGGTCCGGGGTTCGATCCTCGGCCGCGTCATACCAAAAGACGTTAAAAGATGGTACTTGTTGTTACCCTGTCTGGCGCTTGGCATTAAGGGGCTAAAACAAGGACTGGTCGGAATCAGTAATACTGTGTCTGAGTGGGGTATTAATGTTAAACTGCGGCATGGTATCTCAGTGTGCTAGCACCATAAATCGGCACCAGTCCGGACTAGTACAAGCAGCCACACACATGTGCATGCACGTCGCTATATAAGTGCAATAATCTTGGACGCGACCTTTAACCCCATTTCACCTCACCTACTAGTATACATGACCTATCTTCTCGAAACTAACAAGAATAAGTAATGATTTCCCCCAAAGTTACACACAACACTACCTGTAGCTATATGTGATTTTGGGGTTAATGGCAGAGCGATAGCGAGGGTAATGTATAATTTCTTACACGAGTTTAAAATCAATATGACACAGATGCGAGTGCAATAATTTCTTTATTACCCATTATTTCTTAATCGTTTTGCGCTCCCCTGTAGAAAAATACACTGATCACGACCGCCGTCTTAGAAAAGCACAGTTGTTGAATGACGTCCATAATCTTCATGACGTCGTTTATAGTTTGACGTCGTCCTTACGTAACAATAACATTCGACAATGCCGTCCGCATGACGTAAATAAAATACAGGTGCTAGTGAAGTGACATTTGCGCTAGATTTTTTTAAACTCGTTTTTTTTCTAACCCTACTGGTAATAATAGCGTTTAACCAGGCAAGCTAAGATGACGTTGCGCAATTTTATATTTTAACGTCACCACCATGACACATCACAACATCCTTTCTGACATAAAGTACATTTATGTGTGGATACATGATATATGCTTATAGCTTTGGCATCCACATACGGGCAGATTCACTGACACCTCGCCGATCGGTCAGTCAGAGATTTCATATCACAGGATACACATGTGATTTAAATAGTTGATTTCAGGGCCACATTACCGCAGAGGCATTGAAAATGGTATGAATGGATCACTGAAAATCAGTGAAGACATATCCTGGTCCACTTGAATCACATTCCACCCACGAAAACCCCATACATAACAGCATCATGGCATTCTGGAGGACATGTACACGATGAACACATGTGTATTTTCAAACAAAACTGATACTGTTTTGGGGAGCATGTCCTGTATCATTTATGTATTTGACAAAAAACAATTTGATCGCATGCATATATGATCGCATATGAACGTCGTCGTGACTTATACAACAGATTAAGATAACAAACATGACTGAATGTTTAAACAAACCTCTGCGTGGAATAACAATTATGTCAGTGACATTATTATATTACCCACAAGAAAAAGAAAAATATAGACGCATCCCAGCGTGAAGGATGATTGACAAGCAAGCAGTCATTCAGAGTATTTAAACAAAGTAAGGGGGCCATAGCCGTCACCTGCTACACTTCGATGACAACATGTAAACAAACATTCACTGAAATCATTACGATTTGTCTGGAAATCGTCAAGCCTAAAACCAAATACAGACAACCATACCACCAATGTCGTCAAGGCTAGTGAAAGCAATTAATTCCTAATCAATCATTTGAATGGGCGCTTCTTTGCCTGCGTGAGGGTATTGTATTATATTTCAGGTGTACAATATACTTGTGTGATATCGGGATGCTTCGTTCTGTGGTCATTGATGCATTCATTTGATTTCCTGTTCGTGCGCGAGCGCGAGAGGTGGTTTCAACCAGGGTTGTTCGGTGGTGCTATCAGCATAAAATCTTAATCAGATAGACTTAACAATGGCCAAAAACGCAATGAGATTCACCGAATTCCTGCACGCATTGAAATGTAACGTGATTCAAATATTCCCCAAAGTAAGTTTTAAAAATCAATTCGTCTTCGCTTAGATTAACACAGCCATTGATTATAGTGTTGTGGCATTAAATGAATCGCTTGTCATAAAAAGTACTCAACTGAACATTTTTGTTGGTTTATTAGTCTCATTATTCTACAACTGCGTCCTAGAATAAGTGAGTGAGTATGGGTTTATGCCGTTGTGAGCAATGTTCCAGCAATATCATTGTGGTGGACACCGGAAATGGGCTTCACCCACGTGGGAATCAAACCCAGGCCTTTGGTCGTGACGAGTGAACGGTTTGACTACACGGCTACCCCACCATCATTCTTCCATGAAGACAGAAAAACAATTACTACATTTAGGCATTACTAAATGTCTAAATTACTGAGGCAAAAAGTGAACTAAGACGAGAATCGGAACTATTTAAACATGCTTCTTAGAATGTATTAAATTTAGCAGTGTAAATAAAACTGATCGAAAAATCGGACCGAATCCCTGTATTGATCTGCACGAAAGAGTAGCTATTTTAAACAACTGTAATTTTGTCTTTTCTTTTCAACGATCTCCCTTGTTAATGGTGATGATTATTTTAAATTACCGTGTACGTGCTCGTAGGCGGAAGTTCTCGATCTCCCTATGGACCGACACTTATTGTCAGAAACTTGATGATAATTGTAACTCATACATGAATGTTGTGCGTTTTGTACCTAAAATTATTACATGCATTGGCGAAGCAGGTATATAATCTTAATATTTTGAAATACATTTTCATATCAAACTGATCTACTGATTCTTATTGACACATAAGTTGATACTACATCTTTCTCCGATCTGGGACTAGTTTCTGACCACATCGATCCCTTCGTGTTGATAACATATTCACCTTCTGAATGTTGCTTGCAAATAATCATTGAGGTCACCAGGGATTACAATTGGATGATCCATGGTCTGTTGCCCATTTTCAGTACAAGTCCGGACATTGTAATTAGTGCTTAATGCGAAACTAAGGCAATACTCGGATATAGTTAAAATATTCATTAACTGCATGCTAGGTTCGTTGTTGGGGTAACATGAGTTTTGTTTCAGATCTTATTAGTCCCTATTCATCTTTTAGATATAGCACATCTTCAGACCTGATTGGAAGAAGCTTGTATTGCCATAGACATAGTTACACATGTTGATACATTCTGCGTAACACACATGTACATGGAAGGTATGTACCACAGTGACACGATAACGCATTTAATAGATTCCAATATGTCTCTTCAAAATAATACTTATACATATTGACACGTCAGTACATTGTTAGTCATTCCTTCACAGAAAGTGCAAGTGCATCGAGTAGCGGTGATCAGGAAGAACTCCTGTGTTCTCTCTTTGTTTGGGAAGCACCACTGAATATCGAATTGATACATGAAGGGTCTGGCACTTCATCATGTTATCATTCTTGATCGATGGTTTGTGAAGGTTCATGGTAGAATGTTGGTTGGTGATATTTTAAAGCTTGATGGTATTTTAATGTTATGGTGATATTTTGCTGGTGGATTAGGTTTTGTTTCATTTTACCATCCTTGGTCGATTATTAGGAAAATATGGTTATTTTATCAATGTATTATCCTTGGTCGATGGTATTGAAAGGTTCGGTTATTGTACAACGTTAGTGTGATGGTGGTATCTTATGATAAACATCCTTGGTCGATGATTTGAAGGTTAAGGTAATTCATCTTGTCAGTATGCACGTTCGCTGATCTATGAAACTATAAGACTGGGTTTTTTTTATCTTTAGACAAATGTCACACACACAAGAGTAATTGAATGGCATCTTTGGTGAGGAAATATAGCACCATTATAGTGATTGCCTTAATAACATGGCTTCATATACATATAATGATAGCTGCTAAATTACGGTTCAGTTTCAGTTGAATGCGAATATTGAATTTGTCTTGTTGAGGAGACGTAAACATTGGCTGGAACATACAAACATCTCAATGAGTTATTGACATCACAAATAAGTAAACCAATATTATTCAACATTTGTTTTATTGCATAAAATACACAGTCTACCGTTCCTATTTTCCCCGATGTATTTGCCGGTCTCTATACATCTAAACTGAGCAAGGGCCCGTCTATGAAAATGTTGATTTTGGGTTCAACCACATCCATACGAGCGTATTTTGGAACGTTGTGTAACGAAATGTTTTCGGACGAATGTCAATCTTGCTCATGTGATAGTTTCAGTATATTTAAAATCTCCTTAAAAACATCAACATTTCTGAAAAACTTTTTTACCAAACAAATCCAAATCCAGACACTGATAATTTATGTTTAACTTTAGATGTTCAATTTCTTTTACCATTTACATTATATATATAAAGCAAAACATAACAATGTTTCACACCTGTGGTCTTGCATGCGCACTCTCTTACACCACTATTTTATGGTCTTCCATATGTTAGAGACAGCGAATACTTACAGACTGATAAATGTACCACTTCGACTTCATTTACAATGTTCAATATCCATATAACAGTATTATAAGTTGATACCAACTTCCCATAGGTATCTTCGGACTTGTTCTCACAGATGTATATTATAGTAACAGCAGTAAATATATAGCAGTACACTGGTGGCACCCGAAAATGCGGTAAATGTCCTTTCAAGGACAAGCCATGGAAACAAGAATTGGGACATGCGTCCACATATGTCGCTATTTCAAATACTTGTGTTGGTACCCAAAGCTGGAGCAACAGTTTTAATGTTCTGTTTAAATAACAAACGCTGACCTGAAAATTGCTTGCTTTTAAACAACATTCCACAAATATTATTCATTTGATAAGGCAAACAGCACAAACTGCATGTGTATCCATCGTCGTGTTGAGTATTCATACGTCCAGGTGCACAATTAACTAGCCTTTGCATGAGGTTAAAATAAAGCGATTATATACCTATACTCATAACAATTCTCCATGGTACGATTCCGATAAAATATGAAACTTGTGTTTATGATTCCAATGAACTCATCATGATATCAGGTCTTCGCGAAAGGGTGAGCGTAACCTACCCTCCCAGTATCCCCATCACAAACACATTCAAAGGTAAGTCAATTGTTCACCTTAAATGTTCACCTGAAACTGTCATTTACGGTTTATACATACTGAATACACGTATACATTCTTTAGATAAGACTAATTGTCGAAACACGTAGACATCGCTGTAGTTTCTGCAAGGAGACTTGAATAGACAGTGCCTGCCTTCCTGTCGACCAGATGTAACGACCAACGCTTACTGATTCACATACGAGATAATAAGACAACAAACAGATGAGAATAACAAACGGAGACGCTGTTTTAGTCTGAGCGTTTACGCTATTGAACATGAAGTATTATTTGATTGCATCATTATACCTTCAGAGATCCTATATATTGATTTGGTTTGTTGAAATCGCCCCATAGTCATAATGTGGTGATAGGAGTGCAACATTATTGTAAATACCATCGTTAAGCGTGATTTCAATGAAACGTTTGATCGGGTTTTATGATCATCTTATAATTCTCTTGCCGGGGATAGAATTACGTTGTCATTGTGGGGTCTTAGATTCAGTATCAGACAGGATAAATGTGCACACAGCCGAAAACCTTTGTAAATATGCACCTCGATCATATATAATAATACTTATCTATTGAAGGGATATTGTCCTTCACCAAAGAACGATGACAGCTTTGCACTTTTCAAGAATATTCAAAGTAAAAGTAACAGAGATCGTATAATAATAATAATAATAATAAAAATAATAATAATGAACGACCACTGCATCGAGTTTATGTGCAGTGTGTTGAGAAGATCAGCAATCCCGTAGAGTCCTTCGCTTGGATGATGTCGTCTGGCCTGTAAAGTGAAACAGAAGGCTTTCTGTTGGCTGCTCAGGACCAGTCACTTCCCACTCGAAACAGTCAATGTGTCATTTTGCATCAAAATGTAAATATGAAATGTAGAATATGTCATAAATTTAATGAGACTGTCCAACACATTGTCAGTGGGTGCCAAGCTTTGGCACAAACACAGTATCGTAAACGACATGATGGTGTAGCTCAATCATTTTATTACCGTCTTTGCCATGCTTGTAGTGGTCCATCCATGGTACGACCCAGAATATGTAGAGGGCGTCATGGAAAATGATACATACAAAGTTCTTTGGAATAGGCCCATTTACAGCCTCAGACGTATTCAGGCTAACAAACCTGATCTTGTCCTTTTTAATAAATCCAATGAAATCATTTATATTATTGAATTTTCTGTCCCTGTTGACACCAATGTGATTGCCAAGATTGAGGAAACACATATGCAAATATTCGGACCTCACTTTCGAAATGTCACGCTTGCATCCCAGGACCAAGTTGTCCGACTCCCCATTGTTCTCGGTGCCTTTGCTTTGGTACCTCCCTATCTATTGAATGACATTGGGAGAGTACGCGGGTTCGCTACCAGGAATACAGCCCTTCTGACAATATGGGTAATACAGAAGGCTGCAGTGTTGGGGAATCTTCACAAACAAAATTTCGTTGGGTTCGACTGGTCCCATTCGCTGTCTGAGCTGCGTGTAGAGGGGGCAAGGGCCTTGAGCTGATGATGAGACTTAAAAGCCTGACTGTGACAGGATCACCCAAACCCTCATTGCTGTATTTATTTAATATACATGTACATATAACACAAGAGAAACAACTTCTGCTGTTGGCATATAGTACTAATACAGATGTTGCAAATAACCAGATTTCTCACAATATCTTATGTAAGGCATTACATGAAAGTTTAGAACAAAATTCTCAAGAATACCTATTATGTCAGTGTTAAGCTCAAATTACCACAGCACATCAGTTACACAACGTATTGCTTAATAAGAATGTTTTGCCATTTCGGGTATATGTGTTGCCTCTATGTTATGGTTCTGGCAAGTCGTTATTGATTACTGAAATAGAGCACACCCAGATAGACTAGCAAGAATATGTACATCCATGACGGCAATGATTATGTCCGCTTTTTAAGCTTCCCTATATCGTACAACTTTATAGACTAGCAATATAAATCTGACACAATGAAACATCGAAAGGCAATTTAGGATAATGTAACAATTTACTAATATTTACGATAAGACAAGACGCATTTGTAAACTATTTCACATGAATGTGTAGGACGTTACCCTTGTACATGCATTTTCATGATTAATAATGCAGTTCCTTCAGCCAAAGTTTAAAGATATGAAAACAGCCACTCAAGATACAAGGTGACAAGATGAGACACTGAGAGGGAACTGTCAGTAATTAAAGTCACCATGTCGGAACAGTCATGACTGGTAATAGATAACGTGTGTACTGAGGCTGCTATAGTTCAAAGTTACTTCGGAACAAATATCAATATGCTTGGAGCAAGGACATTCAAATTGTCAGACAAACTCTTTTTAGATACAGGAGCAGCATTTATTGCACATCTCTATGGACAACAAGAAGCATATTTTTTCATAATTCATCAGTTAGGCGCCAGTGTACATCCCCTTTATCCGCTTTGCCGATAAGCGTTTTGGGGGATATAACATGAATCAATACTATCTATTTCTGTACAGCGTCAAATGGCTAACACACTTACGCTGAGGTTCTCTTATGTCAGTAGTTCCCCAGTGTACGAATATCTATATTTTCCATCACATACATCTACATGATGGTCCTCTTTAGCATGAGCTGACATTGCAGAATAAGAGATGTCCAGCGGATTTTTTCCTATCAATAGTTTATGAGAAACGGATTAATTTCCCGATTGCGATCGGCTAGGGAATGTAGATTCTAGCTTGGGAAGGATGTTAGTGATGTGCCGTCATGATATCTTTGATAACGAGCGCCAGGGGAGTCGAGAGCCTGCTCGTTACATGTCTTCACAATAGTAATGGAACATTCTACAACCACCGTGTAGAGGTTATCTTGGAGCAGTTGAGATTCTGTTGGCTGCTTGTCAGTTCATTTAGCTGTATATCTGATAGGGTTTGAATCGAAATTCCATTGTTAATAACATATAGAGCTTTCTTAAAGATTGGTGGAGATGTTGTTATGATGCAAATGGAAACTACGGCGGGAAAAAAACGGTAATTCAGAGTAAATGTACATTAAGTTTATATTATCATTGGCATACGTTATTTCTAATTGCGTAACCGGGGATGCTGTTACTTGATATATATGAAACCATTCAGAGAAATTGTGTGTGCGTGTGTGGAAATTTAATCAGCGGAGAAGTTCAAATCGAAGCCAGACAAAAACGGAAAAGCAAACCATCTTCTTCAAAGGCTTTGTTTGCAAACTCAGGTCACACGGGGCGTTAAATCCCTGCCTGGTACACGGGGGTCGCCATGCATTTCAGCATCCTTTCTCACCATACACTGAGTGAGCTGGCACAGATTCGTGTTTGCTTGTTGCTCAACGTAATTAATGAAGATTAATTGATCAGAACTTCGTTTTGTGCAATGCATTTTTGTAGGGAACAACTGTTACATGCTATTTCGTGTTGGATGGGCGCAATGAACGCTTAATTATTGTGAGAAATAAGAAACTAATACCATAAAACATAAGAAATATCATCTCGGAAAGTAATCGAAAATGTGCCAAAATATTTTCCTTACATTCAAAAAGAATAGATTGATTAAAATATGAATAAACAAGGTATTGCTGTGATTTTCTTAATCAAATCCTTACAATAGTGACACTTCAAAGAATGCACTGGATATTTCGATTAAAACTAATCAGCTCCCTAACATTTAACTGTTTCATATTGTTCACTTTGCAAAATGTTTTTCTTTTCAAGAGTCTGTTAGTCTAGATACCCAAATCAGAATACGAGAAAGGAAGGTATCATTTAGAGTTGTTATTTGTATTTGTAATATTTGTAAAGTAATGCCGTATTAGCCTTATAAGATATTGACCATTGATCATTTCCTGTCAAATCGAAATAAGAGAAAGGAATGAGATAATTAGAGTTATGCTATTATTTGTAAAGTAATTCCTCATTTGCCTCATAGAACATTGACCAATAATCAGCTCCAAGTCCATATATAGCTTAAGATGATGACTGACTATAAGGTGACTATAAGATTCCATCCGTATCTTAAGCAACTACAGAAATAGAAAACAAATATCTTTCTCTTAAATTACTACTAATATCATGGCATATATTTCTGGGACATGTTGTTTATTATGTTGTTCGTAAACATTCTCTTTTAATAATGATTAGAAGGACATTTCATAATAGTCAAGACTGTTGACGCACTGTAGATGTTGTCCCAATTTGAAACGCAAAGGTTAGCCCAAAAATCGATGCGGACAGAACTGTGAAATCAGTAAAACAAACACATAGTGAAACAATCAACAAATTAAATGGGTACAGCCAGGATAATAATAGCAACAACAATAAATGGCAATAACATAGGTTAAGATATGTGGCAGGAGCAATAATTAATAGGCCCTATTACAAAAGTCATTGTCACACTGGAATGTCCTGAGTGAGGCACGTACTCCGTTCTTGAATCCGGAAATTAGTGTTTGAACAAGGCAGAAACGTAAGTGTGTTCCGTTATGTATTCTGCCCGCATTGAGCAAGTGGATAAAACGCAAGTCAGGACGGACTGTAATCGGCCTCGTCCAGCACTGTTTGAAGGAACAACCATCCTCCTAGAAACAGCTTCCTCAAACAACGTAGTTTCTTCCGGAAGTTGATAACTGTAAACAACTAGATCTTAACAGTAATGCTCTCTATAATAGGAGGTTAGCGAAAGTGTCAAGCGTTGGGCCGGAGT
This sequence comes from Haliotis cracherodii, assembly GCF_022045235.1. Lineage (NCBI taxonomy): Eukaryota > Metazoa > Mollusca > Gastropoda > Lepetellida > Haliotidae > Haliotis > Haliotis cracherodii. The sequence continues at coordinate 57,954,392 of NW_027266264.1, forward strand.
TTGGACTGTAAAACAACCACGGGGGGTCACTCTAAATCAAGATTACCACCACAACTGAACATTGTATGAACGACTCAAATTAATTGCTGCCACTTACTCTCATCAGAAAAAAACCCGTTGCAATATACACTGCCATATAACAGTATTCTTTTCATGTTCAAAATATACGTTAGATATCCCAATGACTATTATGAAGACACGTTTTACAGTACATGTTCGTTGTAAATCCCTGGATTGCATACAACTGACAACATTGACTACATACAGCGAACTGGAAACTACGCCTCCGTTGTCTTGTGTGAGAGCGGAAGTTCGGGTGTTCGATCCCCGGCCGTATCATACCGAAAGACGTTGAAAATGGTACTTATTGTTACCATACCTAGCGCTCGGCATTAAGGGATCAAAACTAGGACTGGTCGACTCGGAAACCCCATTTCACCTCACCACCATGTGCGTGAAAATACTAAGCTAAACGTGCACACATAGACCGAGTATGGTCCAGATGGGAAATCATTTCTTGTATACATGTAGTTATTATAATTATTCCTTATTTTCTATCAATTTCGTATTCATAAAAGATTAATATCTAAATGAATTATGAGACAGACAGGCTTTTTTTTTATCAAAGTAGAGCTGTGTTATCTGTTAGATCTGACGGCGTTAAATTGAATTTGGAAACAAAAGCGCAGCGATATCTGAACATGTCTGATAATTTCCATACCCATATTTCAAACTTTCTGTAACTTTACAAATTGACAGCGGGCCATGAAGAGCTCTTGTTCGATATAGCCGTTTAATCTCTCAGGGGTTCGCAAATTTTGAAATACATGGTCTCAGTCGATTTCTGTCGTATTTTCGATCAAAACTGAATTTGCACACATGGTACTTTTAAATAACTGCAACTCTGCATTTCTAACACCTTCAAGTGAACATTTCTATACATATGTATCCGCTGCAGTGATGCGACCGTCAGATCAGCAGTTCCGATCAGAGGTGAGTATTGTGATTTGAAACTTCTGATTGAGCAATCGAAAACGAGAGTTTTGCAAAGACGTGCCTAGTAATCAACTGAATGTTGCTAATATTATTTAACTATGGAAGCAATTAAATCGTGAATTTTTTTCATTAATGAGCTGCTGTGGTTGCTTCACATTTTAAAGAGATAACATCATATTACCTATACAGTTTGTAAAACCGCCCCCGTTGTTTAGTGCACAGAGCGTCTGCCCGGAGAGCCGAAGATCGACGGTTCATAACAAAATACATTAAAAGATGGTAATTGTTGTTACCCTGCCTGGCGTTCGGCATTAAAACGATAAAACAAGGACTGGTCGGCTGGGAATCAGTACTGTGTCCGAGTGGGGTATCCATGTTAAACGGCGGCATGGTAAGTTCGCTTGCACTATAAATCCGGCATAAGTCTGGATGAGTACAAGAAGCACACATTCATGCACGTCGCTATATAAGTGAAATATTCTTGCACGCGACGTAAAAAAAACATTTCACCTGACCTCACATCAAGTTTTAAAGCATGATAATTTAGCATACTGACACTGTCACAAGGACGTAGCAATCATTGAAAATGTATCATTCCGGCTTGACAATCGGACCTGAGGGTCTTTTTATTTTATTGTTTCAACTTGCCGTCATTCTTCACCAGTGTTACTGTATATTAAGTGATTTCCATTTTCATACTTCAAAGAGTATTAAAGCCTAATATATATAATATATTTAATGCCCTTGAAATCAGAGTGTCTTAATTATTATATTTTAGGAAATTTATATCAATGCAATTTTTGATGATGATGATGATGATGATGATGATGATGATGATGATGATGGTGGTGGTGATGATGATCAAAGATTAATATGAGTCAATAGTTGGTTGCAATTTAAATAACCTTGAATATAAAACACATTTGTGTTTTATTGTGAAATTGCATGTTTATCTGATAGTGTTACCTGACAAAATTGATATTTTCATGAGTTAAGAAGGTCACCTTAGTCAGGCCGATAAATGATGTAAACATGTAGTTTGAGAATGTCATGTTTTATTATTTATGCATTTTCGTACTGCTCTTTAAAACCACAGTGTTATTGAGGCAGACTTGAAAGTAGTTATAGTGTTTTTTAAAGAGTTATTTCGCTCGAGTGAGATATTGATTTATTGTTCAGAAAAAATACGTCTCTGAATAAATAATAACGCATTTATATGTGGCAACTTTTTACAGTCACGTCTCAAATTACTTCTGATGGGACAAATACAAGAACTGTACTTCCCCAGACAGAGGCTTTTCAGTGATTAAAATTGCTATGCCTTGTTATCGACACAATGTCCCGAATTCAAATGGCTCAAATTTGGTAGAATGTGCCAGTAAACGTTGTCCTGGCACTCATTATATGCGGCTACTGCATAAATGAACGTCTACATACACGCTCGTGACACAGTCACAAACGTCACCGTGACAATGTCAAGAGATGATGTTCCAAAACATTAATACAGGAAATCAAGAAATTACTGATGACAATCCGCCTGGTGGGGATCCTGGAACAGAAGGAGTCCTTTGTAACCCAAGCTGTAGCAAGTGACCTTTTACAGTCCAGACTAGGCGTTACTACCACGATCGCACCGGATCATTCACTGCCGATACATTCCCTTACGATACATTAGGCCAAAACAATAACTATTTTTCGGGCATAGCGGGGTAAATGTAAAGGTCCAACTTACACGAACGTTTTCGAGATGAAAGGTATTTACCTGGTAGTTTTATGATACACAAACCACAAATAGCAAAATCTGTTTTCGTTAAATAGAATCATTTTTCTCGCATTGACAGTGCGTTCTTTTTCCATAAAATAAACACACAATGTCACTCGCAATATGACGTTATTGGTGTCAGTTGATAAACATAGGGCATCATTGGCTTTATAGAATCGTTCAATGTGTTGTATGTGCAAGTTTGTGATTATAGCGTCTCAGATTCTCATCTTACTGTTCTGAACATGGTTCACGTGGTTTAGTGAGTGAGTGGGCTGGGTTTAACACCGTTTTTAACAGTATTCCAGTTATATCACAGTGTGTAAGCTTAATGTGGGAGGAAAGCCCGAAGTGATGCAGGTCACAAGCACGGGTATGGTGTTTACAAACCTAGAAACATAATCGGGGCGAACCGGGATTCGAACACACAATCATAGGTTTCTGGCGAGCCCACGGGACGCAACTCTGCACAGCGAATCGCGGCGCCTGAGACGACTCTAAGGAGAATGACTCTACAATTAGTTATTTTAATGTTCCACGGAGATGACACCACTGAAAATGTACTTTAAGATTCACGATGAAGGCTATGAGAGAGTCCGTTGTGTGAATCGTTTGACACCTGCTCTCGTGTTCCAAGAGCGATGCCTGCTGATGTGAAACTGATGGCAAACAATTACTCCCGGATGCTGTATTATCTTATATGGAAACAGTCTAAAGGGACAGCACTCTCAACGAGACCCTGATCACTCTACTGTTTTTGGAAACAAACTGGTCAGTAAATAATCCTGTCTGGACCAGACAATCCAGTGACTGCTATCATGAGCATCGATCTACGCAATTAGGATACGGTGACATGCATCAACCAAGTCAGCAACCATCTCGGTAGTCGCCTCGTACGACATACATGGCTTGCTGAAGACCCTATGGTCAATTCACAGATACAATTTAACCACCGTAACCATATTAGGGATGTGTTTTAGCAGACGTAAGGCAATATTTGTTCACAGTTTACTAGATAATACTAAACAACCGCAAGTACAACAGATGTGTTTCTCATTCACCTGTTCTCTTCCTGGTTGTACTGGTACTCCGTCATCAGGTGATCATTGCAGTAGATGGATGCTGCTAGTTTATGGTATTGCAATGGCGAAACGTTTGGTAATTAAGCCACTTTGCTTCGGTTGTTCTTTAGCGCCGCACTCAGCAATGTTCTAGCTATATGACCGCGGTCTGTAAATAATGGAGTCTGGACCAGACAATCCACTGATTGACATCATGAGCATCAATCCACGCAATTGGGATACGATGTCATAGATCAGCCAAGTCAGCGAGCCTGACCACCCAATCCCGTTAGTCGCCTCTTGCGACAAGCATAGTCGCCTTTTACGGCAAGCATGGGTTGCTGAAGACATATTCTAACCCGGATCTTCACGGGTCGCCTCACGTACACGTTATCGTTGTCTTAGAGGCTACGTGGTAAACCACACAGCTAATATACACGGTGGTCATTCGTCAAGTTTTCAAAACGCTAACGCCAGAGAATAATCAGTCTTGATTGTCCTCCAAAACACATTCCATCAGGCATAAAAGGCAAAACTCTAGCGGTAGCAACCGCCACGCATGCATTTTGCATAGCAAATTGCCCGAAACAACACCCAGCTGTACGCATACCATGTGGCGGCGGCATGACAACAGTCGAGTGTGGACAAGTCAATCCAGTGTGACTTTCGCGCGATTACTGATTTTTACTGAAATTGAAACGAAAGTTAAACTTTAATTACTTCTGCAGCTGACAAACGAAGAGAATGGAATATGTTCGTTTGCAACACACTGAGGGTAAGTTTTAAGGTCTTGGCCCAAACATAGTTTTAATTGTACTTGTGTAGCACCACAAATGATACATTTCACTGCGCTCATGCACGGAGGATGGCACGGGTGGCCCAGTCGTCTGAGGCGCCGCGATTCGCTGTGCAGAGTTGCGTCCAATGGACACGCCAGAAACCTATGATTGTGGGTTCGAATCCCGGTTCGCCCCGATTATGTTTCTAGGTTTGTCAGAACCATACGCGTGCTCGTGGGTTTCACCTAAGTGATAAACGTCTGAAACCTGCATCACTTCGGGCTTTCCTCCCACATTAAGCTGACACGCCGCGATATAACTGGAATACTGTTAAAAGCGGCGTTAAACACAACTCACTCACTCAATCACTCATGCACAGAGAAAATCACGACAGAATTTTGACTGCATTGCGGTGTGGCATCTATTTTTGGGCCTAACAAAAAATGAAACGTTTCTCCGGCACTGGTGCGTCACTTTAAATCCCGCATGTTAGTGATTTTTTATTGCCAATAAAAAAGAAATTCACATTCGCCGTTTCATACATACTGTGTTACTATGCTTGCCACCTGGCAGTGTATAAAAGAACCACGATTGCGTGCCCTGTTGTCTTTGGTCGTGCATATGGTGGACAAAAATAATGGTCTTCATTTTTGTTCAATACAAATTAAAACAGCCCTTCCGCCCTCTTCTAAAAAAGGTATGCACGAGAAACATCAAATTATTTATGCAGCCTAAGATAAATTACAATAAGATGATCTTACCCGTTTGTTTTATTCTCGTTATGCTTGCCACGCTGTAAGACTAAAACTCGGAGGTAATAATCAACATGATAGATAAAATGTCACGACAGCAGACCAATTACAACATCAAATAAGTACACCATTGCTGGACACATTGCCGTGGTAAAGGTTAACTCAATTCCAACGGTCGTAATTGTTCTACAGGCCATGTGCTTGTCCTATGAAGCGTACAGGAACATTAGTCATAAGGGAGATGCCTGACGGGAACTTACTTGTTCGCCTACCTTCAGGTGGCATGCATCTTTGATCTTAACATGCACTAGAACTGGTCATTCGTAATTGGTAAAGAAGCAGTACAGACACGGCTGATTGGTACAACAAAGGGCGAATGATGACCACGTGCCGTATCAGCGTCTACTTCATGCACCTAAATTATTACAAGCACTAAACTAAGCCTTTTTCATTACTTATTCTGTTTTCTGATAAGGAAGATCATTATGAATTACTTATGTACTGTAAGAATAATGGTATTCGTTGACACATAAACACATGCTCATGATAAACATGAAATCGGAATCGTACAATGGATGCTACTTTTTTGCAGAGATTTCTTATGATTTGGGAATGCTTTTTTCGCTTTTATCTAGAACAGTTATTTGTTCCATCGAGTTTCAAGAAAACAAATTTACATCACGCATTATGTCAGAGCTATCAATGGCATCGTACTGCTGCTTTGTTCAACATGTTATTTGACGTTCATGTATTATGGAAAATTATATCAACGGTTTACTACAGTAACTGGAACACTGATGATTTTTATGTTCATTGTGCTTTTTATCGGCAAACATTGCAGCAACTGGTCTTGTTTGACATAAAATAATGTTTGTTTAAGAATAATAAATATAACTTTTATTCGTTTTTTTACGTATCTCTGAATTCATGCTTTTTTGTGAAATATTAATTTTGTGTATATTTGTTCTGATGGTTTATTCTTCCAGTACCAGGAGCTCAGAGAAACTACCTTGACAACGAAATATGTCACAGAGTAGCTATTCTGAAAATCTACCTTTGAACGGATGTTTTCTTAATATTACACGAGTATGATGACTTATTGATCAATGATGCAGCAATTCTGGAAGTCACAAATGTCATGCAAACTGTTAATAAAAGAAGTGTACGCGATTTTGTAAATTATTGATTTATTCGTTTCAATATATTTAAACGCTGTCTTTGTATGTTTTAGGAATGAAACGTGCTTCTTTTGAACGAGGGGATGCTCATACAAACCATTTTGCGCGCGTCTCCAGAGACATGTCGTGGCATCAACTCATTCATCTACATCAAAACCGTCATTTGGTTAGAACGATTACTGAAGCAGTAAATGAACAATTTGACTTTGACTACGTGTGCATATCTGTCTGTAGATGGTGCACTTGTGGTCCCGGTATGTGACGTCGGAGCGTATTACATACTGTGCAGCCATTTTCATAAAATATCCCGAAGCCAATATGATCAGCCTGATTGTTAAATGCTTTGTTCTTCCGATGCATTAGTTTAATGCCTGCGCCCATTAGGCAGAGTGTATTCGAGGCGTATCGCTTTACCCCTTAACGAGACATATCGTCACAAATCTGTCATGGAGTTCCGATGACCATACGATAAATTATATCATAAATCAGGTACTAACAAACCGTCAAAGATTGATTCGAACAGATTAGTAAAATGGACAGGATTTCACGTTGGGTATTTGACAGAACGGTGCATATTTACTGCTGTGTGCGTGTCAGGCTTGTGGTACAGTCAGCTCTGGTTACGTGGTGCAAGGTATTCGCACACGCTGCTTCTGTTCTGTATTGATGTTAAAGTGCTCAGATTTTCCGTATTTCATATTGTAAATGTAATTTAAAAATACCCTTCATGATTAGATCTTTGTGGAATAAAACAGAAGATGATTGTATTGGATTACATGTTGATACACCGATCAGGCTTCATGTTGCATTCGAACGTATTCAAGCACAGGGAAGGTTTACATTGACATGTAATACTTGTAAATATTAATAATAGGATGTGAATACACCTAAAAATGATTGGTGTTCTAGCAAGCTTGATATTCATGAGGGTGTCTCTGTCGTCTAAGCCCCCGCAATTAGCGGCGCAGAGTTGCGTCCCTTAGGAACGACGGGAACCTGTGATTGTGGGTTCGAATCCAGGTTCGCCCCGATTATGTTTCTAGGTATGTCAGCACCACAGAGGTAAACGTCTAAGACTAGGGATTTTTTCCCACATTTAGCTGACACGCTGTGATATAACTTGAATACTGTTCAAAGCGGCGTTAAACCAAATTCACTCACTCACTGTTATCCCTGAATAAATTAATACCTTTAAAACAAGGATGAACAGAACATTAATAATACATACATATTTGATATGCAAGAAACGTACGATGATCTTCAAGTTTAAATTGATATCACACATTTATGTAGTCTGCTGTATGATAAAGATGCATAATTTAACCGAGTATGCGTATTATTTGACTCCAAACTCAGAGTGTTCATATCATAATACAGATATCAAATTGTGTCCTTCACAAAATTATTTTTTTGTGTATGAATTATTTGGGACAAAGGTCTAATGTTACCCGTCAATCAATAACAGTTCTCACTGCGAAACATTACCATAGCAACCAGGTGATGACTTGTTGCTGATAAGTACCTGGTGCCAGTATGATTCAGCTGTTTATGTTTTAGATTTATCGATGTGTTACACAAGTAAGAATGTGCGCGTCGCAATATATAACTGATACCTTGACAATATATCAAAAACATTCATCAAGAGTGTGCAATCAATCAATCATATGGACTTTCTTACATATCGATGAAATCAAGCCATAGAAAAGCTATGATAGTCAAATGTTTTGCAATTAAAACTGTTACCTCGAATATTGCAACGCTTGTGAGTGAATGCTGATTAACGCCGCAGTGAGCAATACGCTAGCTGTATCACGGCACCCTGTAAATAATTGAGCTGGGGTCAGTCAAATGGACGACAGAAAGCATGAACATCCAACCGCGCCATTGCCCACAGTAACATGCAATCAAATTACAGAGCCAAACCATCCGATCCAATTTGGTCGACGCTAACGACCAGCATGGGAGTCCTTTAGACTTCCTCGAACCTGGGTGCCCCGGGGATGTGGGCCAATATAGTAGACTTACCACATATCACCATGTCACAAGATGTGTTCATATGAATTGTTTTGTTGAACTTAACCTCAAACACCTTTCAGTAACAGAGCTATGGCCTCCGTCCTTTTCACCAGTACACCTTATATGTATCATATGGGCTTCGTGTTTATATTTACAACTTGCTTTTGGTCAGTTCCATCTGTCACTTTCTGGGACAGACGTTACTTTATAACATACCGGTGGGGAGACCGGGTTAGAATTGGTCCCAAGCAACCCATGCTGGTGTTGTAATTGATAAGGTTGTCAGGCACGGTAACTTTTTGATTGCGTGCCTTGGCAACCGACGGCAATTTGTCAAAATATCAAACCTGGATTGTCTGGTCCAGATTCGATTATTTTCAAGTCGCTGAATTTTTGTCTGAGTGCGGCATAAAACGACAAGCAAACAAACTTTATCACTTAAACTTTCCGTCTTTGTCCATAACAGTCCAACCAAAAGTAGTCGCTACTTGAAGACTGATCCGTCATTAACGACCCATATGTTAATCAAGTTGAGCGAAAGTTCATAATCAGCGGGCCGAAAGACATTCAATGCTGTGTCATTTCAAAATATGCACATCACATAATGAGCAATTATAAACACGTAAATCTATTTTGAGTATACTTTTTGTCTCATGTGTAATTCCCTTACATATTACACGCAAGAGCTTTTACTTGAATTAAATTTGATAAGTCACACTACCGAATGCCTTGGAAATGCCAAACAAACGAATCCCGTAAAGGTCCGCGTTAGAATTTGTCTTTACCAACCGATGCTTATCGAAAGAAGCGGCTAACGGGTCCTGTGGTTGGGCTCGCTGATCTGGTTGATGCTTGCCATCGTATCCTAATTGCGTAGATCGATGTTGATGCGTTTAATCAATGGATAGTCTTGGTCCAGACTCGATTATTTACAGGCCTCAGTCATACAGCTAGAATATTGCCGATTGTGACGTTTATATACAACAAATCTGACAAACAAACAAAAGAAAGGCAGATAAATCTTCAGTCGGCGTTATAGTAGCAGTGTTTGGCCACGTCTCGGGACACAATGCGTCCATGCATGGTCGTTGTGTGCCAGGTGTCCAGTGCCAGACAGTATGTCATGTTCGGAACCGCTGCTTTACAGGGGCATGTATGTATGTCCATGAAATCGAAATGGCCTGAAGAAATTCTGGTTCCGTTGTGATGTCTTGGAAACTGGGGCAGGTGTAATCCGACAATCATGTATAGTCGCAGATTACATAAACATGGCTACCGCAGCTGCTTTCCCCACAACAACATTGATATGATAGGGTAATAGTTGGTGGAACGATGATGGTAGCCTACTTGCTGGTGGAGGGTGGATAGGGGTATCGTATTGATTAGTAGGGCAATGGGGATGCCTGCTGGTTGGCAGTACGATTTGTTGGTGAAACGATAGGGTAGCCTCTTGGCTGGTGGAAAGATGGGACAGCCTCTTGGTTGGTTGAGCGATGGGATAGGCTTCTGGTTGGTGGAAAGATGGGATAGCCTTTTGGTTGGTGAGAGATGGGGTAGCCTTTTGGTTTGTGGAAAGATGGGATAGCCTTTTGGTTGGCAGAGAGATGGGGTAGCCTTTTGGTTGGTGGAGAGATGGAGTTGCCTATTGGTTGGTGGAGAGATAGGATAGCCTCTTGGTTGGTGGAGAGATGGGCAGCCCATCGATTGGTGGAGAGATGGAGTTGCCTATCGGTTGGTGGAGAGATGGGATAGCCTTTTGGTTGGTGGAGAGATGGGGTAGCCTCTTGGTTGGTGGAGAGATGGAGTTACCTATCGGTTGGTGGAGAGATTGGGTAGCCTCTTGGTTGGTGGAGTGATGGGGAGCCTATTGGTTGGTGGAGAAATGGGGAGGCTATTGGTTGGTGGAAAGATGGGGGAGCCTTTTGTCTAATTAACTGATGCGGGTCAGTTTGCACATGTTTTCAAATCAATAATCCTGAAAGAAATAAAAAAATAAAACAACAAAGAGGCCGAAGATATTCTGATACACATACTGGTTTTTGTCTCCACATTCTCGCCTTCCTGATGGGATGACATACGGACAAAACACTTGGCGACAACATACGACCAGGACCATGCAGAAAAAAAGATTCCTAAATGGAACCTATGACATTACGTTAATACAAAAAAAGAAAAAAATCTACAATGGCCTCGCGAGCGGTTGATTGTCACTAGTACTGACAGAACTTATTTCTTCCTGTGCGATCAATAACGATTTGGTTCGCGCTGAAAAGAAAGTTGCATGAGGTGCCTAAGATATGATGAATTGAAAGTCTTCCTCTTTGCGCCTGCGAGAGAAAATAAGATTTATAGAAGAAACAAACTGTTTTGCGAAGTGTCTTGAGCTCTTGAACACATCTGCATGGTTCAAGCCAATCATGATTCATTGCAAATATATTTGCTTATCCGTTCACAAAACAAGGTTTATCTTTATAGAGGGAATACATATGTAATTGTCATTCAAATGGAGAAATATATGATAACAATAAGATTTCCGATTCATTATTTATACATTATGTATACGTGGCGTCCACCGCCTGATCGAGACCGATCGATGAATATTCTCTGTAAATAGATAGACACAGAGTTGCTAAGAGGCCGATTACTAGGGAATAGTTATACAATTATCAATATTTTTACAAGTACAGTTAACGAGCGAGGCGACTCGTTATTGGCATCTGAACAAATCCAGGATATCACTTCATTCTGTTTTCTGAATTAGTGAACAAATTACATTAGGAAAGATCGATATTTGAATGTTTCTCAAGAACACATAACATGGCAATAGAAACACGCTTTGCAATGACATTTGTCACTTTTTCTTCTCGCAATAATGTAAATCTAATATGTAATAAACACAATTAGAGCAATAGGATTATTCACGTTACATTAACAGATAGATTTTTGCCAAAATAGTTTTTCACATATTATCCTTAGTGGAGAGCCTGGCTATGATATGTTACCAATTACACAAGCGTGTTTTATGGGCTCGACAACGGAAAGCGAGAATGTGAAATAAATCAGCTAGCACAATCCCTGCTACACTGGTTTCATGTTCCTGTAGGACAAGGAAATAGAGACCTGCTTCATATGAAACACAGGAGCCCTAGTCACAGCTACAAGCTTTCAATCAAACATTGTGTTATTCTGTGTCGCTGAACATCGACACCCACTGTGCATGATTTTATTAGATAATCCAGGAAGCGAGCGTCAGCAAGAGAGAGTTGACAAGGTGGACTCCGCTTAGAGTGTGTGAATTAAAATCATACCCACGTTGTTCTTCGTACGACGGTGAGCTCGATAGTTGGCGGTATTTGCCGATTCGTCTAATTTGAGGCAGTGACGGAGAAGACGAAATATTGATACGTTGCGGAAACAGGTTGGGGTCTTTATCTCCTTATCAAATTGCTAAGCAGTACGATCGTGAGGAGCTCTCTAGAATTTCGATACACTAGCTTAAAGGAATTTGATTGCACTTCAATACTGAGTCGAGTGTAGCCTTGTCTGAGATACTTATGAGCCAGGGTCTTGGTGCCTCTTCTATCAGTTGTGTAGCATGGCCTCTGCGTTAAAGATGTCATAGCGGTGTCAGTGGAAATATATCATCTGCATCACAGCGCTGTTGCAACAAACGGGAAAACACAGTTGCGAAAGGCAAACGGACATATTTTGCATAGAGGAAGCTCATTTCTTGTCCCAGATGACATTTGGGGATATTAAATATTAACTCCCAAGCTAAGATTCTATTTTCAACCTTTGACGTGTCTAAAGACGGTGTCAAGGACGGGAATTACTGTTTAGTGAGGTACCGCTAATGATACAGTCGTGCCTACAGGGTCTCCACATCATTGAAGTTGGACGGGTTGGAAGCGATTCTGTGGTTAAACTGATTTATTGATTCTCTTTATCAACAAATTGTAGAGGATTAAATTATTGATGGGGGTCGAAGAGGCACCTTCATCTTTGACACAGACAGACGCTATCTTTCACTGCTGAACCCATATGTTCAAGATTATTTGGATCATGCACACGATTTGAGCGTTCCTTAGTCTAGCGGTTCTGAGGACACACGGCAAGACTGGTGGCTTAAGTGCCCCCGCGTAATGAAATTGCGTCTCCGAAGATCAATGCACTAGATCCAAACCCGTCATAACAGCGAGCCCACTAGCACCCTACTGCAGATAAAAGCTCTGTCTTGACTACCGCGCCTAGGACTGATTGTCAATTTATCCGTTCCGTCATCCATGAGTGCCTGTTGACAGATAGTCAGTGTCAGTGTTGTGTTGTAGAATCGTTATTAAAGCCGCTGATCAGGATTTGAGGAACATCGCTCTACCAACCAGTGATGTGGCAGAGCACAGCTGTAACATTGTGACAGAAGCCTTATGCGGAACTGTTGTTACGATCTACGTGACGCGAATTCCTTCATGGATGCTCATTCTCCTACAACCTGAGTCCTATTTCAGTCCTTAAGGAAGTCGTCTACGTTTTTACCAAATACTCACCCACTGATAATTATCTTGGGTGAATGTGTGTTAAGCGCGGGGGTGGATCGGAGGTGTCTCCAACGTGGAGGTGAAGTGTTTCATAGACAGCTTACTCTGAATGGATCTGAGTAGGCCTATGGAAATCATTTTACAAGACCTGATTTCACACGGACAGGTATCACACATTCAGGTAAATTTGCAAGTAGTTTTATTTCCTTTCCGTCCTTAGTCCTTCCGACAGCTAAACGATAAGGTCGATCTCAGTCACTGCTCGTTCAGCACTTGAAATTTGAACGCCGTGAGGATGGCTTGATATTTAATTGAAATTTGAAAGCCTTCTTGACAGCGTCAACATCGTCTTGGTGTGTTTAAATTGAAGATCGTGGATTGTACAGATGTGTGACACCTTATTAGGTTTGAGCAGGAGCTACTAATCACAAGAAACGCCTGATATCAAGTTTCCATTAAACACAGGGACATAATCTATCCATCGTCCAAAATGTCACACACGAAGACGGAGACAATCGTCAAAGAGAAGATTCTGAAGGAACCGCCGAACATTATTGTTCATATTCGTTTGTTATATATACTTACTCTCATATTAACAACTCTGTTTGGAATTTCAATCTGGTTTGGTTACACAGAACTTAAACGGCTTGAGGAGGAGTTGAGAAGTAAAGTGTACCAGAGGCATTTTGAATCATGGAGAAAGCTCAATAGTATTTTGCGCCAGGACGATGTATTAAACTTGTTAGGACCATTAGCAGAATCAAGCCGTGATGTGTCCCTTAAATCAAGTATTAGCTCGAAGGATAGACGAGAAAAGCGCTCATCATCTGACGGAAGCTACCAGTATGATACATTTGAATGGTGGAAGAGAAAGCCCCACAATTCGGTGAGTGCTTTTAGTTTTATATAGCCGCGATTTTATTGCACACCTCGGCTTTGGTGATCGTGTCCGAGTGAAGGATTTAGTATGATACGCAACAGAGTTGATGATGTCGATGTTTCGCAGGCTAATTTAGTATTGTTTTTGTAACTGTTAAGTCATTCATTCTGTTTGATCTGCAAAGCTTGAAATAGTATATCGTGCTGGAGTGAAGGCGTTAAATCGTATCTTAATTTGATGTCACCTCTGGAATTAAGCTTATGTTGTATATATATATATATACTTTCCATGTTACTGATATATATTTTTGGTACCTTTTAGGTGTTAATTTGTGCAGATATTTCCTTATGTAATATGAACCCATTTTTTAAGTGTACTATTTGGTCTGTTATCATGAAGACCATTTTTTACAGAGATTGAGTTAATTACATTTTAGTGTTGTTTATATATTGAAATCCAATATAATCGTAATAAGCCAAAATTAACTTTGACATTTTAAAATGTCAGTAACCAGTTAAAATTACGTCTGTGCTGATATAATGCTTCAATTTACCACAGCAAACAATAACCATGACAATGCCATCAGTGTAAAAGGTGAAGCTTTGTGTGGTTAAAAAGGCAATCATGGGCGTTATTGACATAATATTTTGCCACATCAAAGAGCACAATTGTTTCACTATATCACACATTCTTTATACAGTGTGTGTTTATACTGTAAACACTATAATGTAGGCACACCACTGGGTGACTATCCCATGGTTGTCTCATATAACCTCATTGATTTCTATTCCCACTGCACCAGTATAATAGACACAGACCCATTGCCTGAACTTTGAGGGATTGCGAAAAATAGGAAACATATTTAGTAAACTCCAGTGGCGGTTTTGTGACTGGTAAAGCCATTGTCCTGAATGAGATGCTAGTGATGTAATTCAATATGCGTGAGTGCCTCAACTGATGGATATTATCACATAGCGGCTTTATGCAATATGTGAACATCGTTTGTCCAGTCAAACTGATAATTATTTATCATGACAACTCTAAAGCTTATTGGGTATGTTGGCCATGGTTTCCAACGTATTGTAACGACAGTTCAAACAATCCAGTTCACGATGGACATTTGAACAGTTTCAGAATCAGTAACGAAGTACATTTTCGTTAGGAAGGGAATTCATGGATGTTAACTTCTTATCATGAGGAACACGACGTTTCGGAGTATATGCTTACTCCTTCATCAGGTGAATAAATGAATCACCTGATGAATGGGTAAGCATATGCTCCGAAACGTCTTGTTCCACATTATAAAGTAGCTGACATCAATAAATTCTCTTCCTTATGTGTATCACTTCTAAATGCCTTTCAAAGACTACATTTTCGTCATAAATCATTTAACAATAATTCTGTTCTCACAATTTAAATGTAGCAAGGATTTTGAAAGTTGAATAAAGATGATATATATTTTCTCCCATATGATACACGGAGGGATATTAACAAAATGAGCTGATGTCTGGAGGAGATAGTTCCCCGACAAACACAATCATCATATTAAGATACCTATGGGGGATTGTAAGGGCAATGAACAGTGATATAAATCTTTACCAAATGAATATCAAATGAATATGGTCCAGGGTGGTGCCTAATACAATGTGGAAACGATATGCTATATGTATCAAGTCCTATTAACCTCTACAACGCATGATGAAGGGACAGTGAACCTGTCAAAGGGTTTTGTTAAATAAGAGTTATGCCAGACTATAGTCATGGGATACAGGAGTATCAATTACTCATATACCATTCTGAATCGTTTGTGTTTGTATATCATCTTCAAACACTGTAAAATGATTAAATGTATCAAAAGGAGTAAAACTATTGACATCATTCCTTCAATGGCATCTGACCCATACAACGCTAATGGGATGTGAAAATACCAACGCTTACATGTACGTGGAAATAGAAGTGCACGTATGAAATGGTGTAAACCCAACTGGAATTTGTACTCAAGCTGATGCGAATTTAAAAGCGTTTATCAAATAAGTTTATAAAATCAGGATAAAGTCTGATTAGAAAAGAATCATTTACTGACAGGCCATTGAGGACGTTGCCGTCACACAATAACATTAACAAGTATTTTCACGTTCCACAACGCTCATCGCTATTTTTTAACTTCTTAATGGCATTTCAATTGGATGTTTTCGCTCATTAAACTGGCCTTCAGTGATTTGAAAGGATAGAATGGTAGGTGTCATTGTGACTACAACATGGTATTTACATCCCAGAAATGGCAAGATTACCATGGTAACGTGAAATCAATCACAATCAGGATAATGTATTTCTTCTTCAAAAATGCTACGTGCTCTGTTTACTTTTTTTAAAATGAAAAATAGTTTCTGGCAATCCTAGAGAAGGGAGTGAGACTGGAAAGCGATATTGACCAGCGGTATACAATGTACTGTTTATAATGGCGACTGATGATCTGTCACAAGAAGCTGGCTCATTCTTACTCCTGTATCTAAATCCTGCTGGGGAATCATGCAGGAAGCAGAGGTACCCTATCCAAGTGATCCCCAGTAAGGTGGTCATGTTGCAGGTGGTCAATAAATTTGTTATATTTGATAAGACTTGATGTATAGAATAACGATGTGTTTAATATGGTGTTTAATTTGATTCCAAAAATGTGATATTAACCTATCATAGAAGGAATTGAACTGTCCTTTGTCGACCTTTGCAAAATCACCACTCATTCACTCACTCACTCACTCACTCACTCATGGGTTCTTTGCAATTGTGATGTCTACACGTGTTCGGGTCAGTCAACACACATAATGTTGAACACAAGTGACCAGAATGGACGGTACACCGCCCTGGACTATGTTGAATGCCCATTGACCGAAATCCCCGCCGGGTACCTTGAATCGGCTGACCTATTCAATTTGGAAATTGTTCAGACACAAACAATGTGATTGGATGAGTCAGTTTATATCGGGTTTGCACCAATACAATTTACACACAAGTCCATGTGATTTATAAAGAGTAGAAATTTGTCCAAAGGTCTATCGCTCCGTTATCTGTGTCATTATGAAAAGATTAAGCCTGTACGTATTCCATAAACAGTAGTAATAACATTTCTGATCTCCTTGTCGATTGTTAAAGCGACAAAACCCTTTCCATATTTAGTGGAAATCTCTGCTAAAAGCAGTGTCGACTGTCCGATTTCGACTATATCTTGAGCATGTGCTTTTTAATCACTGTCAAATAGTGAGTGAGTGAGTGAGTGAGTGAGTATGGTTTTACGCCGCTTTTAGCAATATTCCAGCAATATCACGGCGGGGGACACCAGAAATGGGCTTCACACATTGTACCCATGTCGGGAATCGAACTCAGGTCTTCGGCGTGACGAGCCAACGCTTTAACCACTAGGCTATCCGACCGCCCCCTGTCAAATAGTGACGATACCAGGTGCAAAGGTGACACGTGTCACATGCAAAGTCAAGTCAATTGGTCACTGCTGAAGGCAGAGTCCATTGTACGATTCCGTCTGTATCATAGACATGTGTTGATGAATTACCGTCGTGTAATGATGATACCGGGTGTTCGCGAAGAGGTAAGCGTATCCTGCACCACACGTCACAAAACCATGCAAAAGCTGTCAAAAACACACGGTCGAATAGGGAATGGCAGTAGAGTGAGTGAGTGAGTGAGTATGGTTTTACGCCGCTTTTAGCAATATTCCAGCAATATCACGGCGGGGGACACCAGAAATGGGCTTCACATATTGTACCCATGTCAGGAATCGAACCCGGGTCTTCGGCGTGACGAGCCAACGCTTTAACCACTAGGCTACCCGACCGCCCCGAATGGCAGTAGACATCAACTTTGTCACTGACGCGTCAAATTTGGAAATGTCCTCCACATGTCTACCATACAACATTTTAAAAGCTTCACTGGGGCATTGAATGTAGTAACCTTGAGTCGTATGACGATCTTTGAAATTTTCAGTTTTCAAAGGTCAGGTTGTTTCCGCTTTATAAGTAATATATATATATATATATATTGATGGTGATCCGAACGCAGGCCTAGTTGGTGACCAACGAACACCCTGACCCTTCGGCACCACCACCTTTCCAGTTGTGGACAAAGTTAAAACTGTATTTTGAATAAATCGTATGAGATTGCTTTGTACAAGATGGCAAATAACAATGGAGAACAATGGAGTATTTCATGTTATAAGATTGTTGTATCATGACGCCATTTCTGGCGATTCGAACATACGGGCAAATCTTAATGATGACATTATTTTCTAGAGGGTAGTGACTTGTTCCCCTTACGTGTATCTGGGCAAGGCAGATAAATGCAGTGGCCCAACGATCGCATCCGAAAGTGGCGAGATGTGGGAATCTGTATTGTGAAAAAAGGTAAAGATAATCGCCGTGAATTGTAAAAATATTCAGAAAATACCAATCTTAACCCCCCTCTTCATAAAATGGAAGGGTCCGATATTGCCGAGATTGGATTTTATTTAGAGAGTCATCATTATTTAGATGCGGGTAAATATTTTTGAAGCTTCTAAATGTCATTTACAACATAAGGGAGGATTTCCCATGTAACAACCATGTTTGTGATGTGATACCCCAAAGCCGGGCTGGCCTTAATGTGTATTGTGTTTGGAATGTTTGGGCTTTTAAAATGCAATTCATAGAAAAACAAGATGAAAACTGTTCACTGTGTTTACGATTAAATATATACAAATAGTAACGTTTTGTCTATGTGTTTGGTGTTGTAAGCGGCTAGTTGTGACGGCGGTATGAAAGTCACCAGGCTTGACCATTCGATCCGTGTGGTAGCCACGAACGATAGGTATACCTCACAAGGGACCTATTCTATCGGCGGTATTTGTAAACTGAGGCAGTTTTATTATATATGTGTACATAACAGACGTTGCGCTAATCTCGTCTCCTAAGGTTGAACAGGTTATAATATTTCCTTCCATAAACCATTTGGCAATACCACATGATGGTGTTGAGTTGACGTGAAATGGCTTTAAGCGTAGCGTTCAAGATTATTGCACTTATATAGCGACGTGCATTCACGCGCGCGCTTGTGTGTGTGTGTGTGTGTGTGTGTGTGTGTGTGTGTGTGTGTGTGTGTGTGTGTGTGTGTGTGTGTGTGTGTACTACTCTGGTATTAAAGTGATAACCCACGAAAAATCATGTTTAACTTGTGAACGTTCCCCACTCAGACACAGTGTACTGACCGGTCTATGCTTTATCCCCGTACTGCCGAGCGCCAGGCAGGGCAACAACAAGTACCCTCTTGTGACAAAGTTTGCTATGACAGGATCGGGGATCGAATCACCGACCTTCCGCTCTCCTTTGAAGATGGTCTATCCACTAGACCACGGAGGCGGTCTGAAGACACTTAAAACAACGTGAATGCTGTTATTTATGTCACCTGAAACATCGCACGCAGTTTAGTGATTTATTAATACGCATGAGCTTATTCAATTTATTCTAAAAGGAGGGTGGAGTAGATCGTCTGAGACGACTGTTTGACAACCTGTCAGATTCGTCGTAAATCGCTTCATGCTTCCCTGCTCCGAATTGGACTCGGTCAAAAGCACTAATCAATTTCATCTCAAGCAGCGTCTATCGGTGTTAAGCCGTTTACTAATACAACAACATAGAGGGAACTCTTTCATTTGCAGGTTCCACTAGAACGGAAAAGAAAATCCCCATTTCGATTTATAAAATTGGATCATTATTCACAATGAGTTTGCTAAGAGAGCGACCAAATTGAATGTATCTCCGCATTCCAACACACTTTCCAAATTCACACCGTAGCGTGTCTGTCGACATTGTCGATTCCTTTATTCCGAATTAGCAATGGGTTTTTATCGCTTAAAATTGAATATTTGCTGGTAATGATGTTCTGGTTTATTTGTTAACCGAACACAGAAATGATTTTGTATGCGAATAGCGCAATCATGGGCCTCACATTCTTGTTCCGCTTAGCGTGTAGATTGTGTGTGATGATAGCTTTCTAGCTTATTATGTACATATGTATACCAAGGGTGGTCCCAGTGACCTACCAGTTTAAGGTGTCGTAAGTCGATGAGAAGAGTTGCGTACCTTAGTCGTACAAGGATATGCTGACCGTGTTTTCTCATCTCCTATAAACCTACTTTCTCCCGTTCTGTGCCTAATACTTATATTTGCATTCTATAAATCGATGTTTGTCCCAGATAAAAATAATGCATTTTTACTTACAAAACGATTTCAGCTCTGGGTTGTGACTATTTCATCCCTTGAATTTGCCTAAATTTCTCGTTCTGTACAGCTTAGTACATCTTAGAGGGTACAGATAATAACAGATCTTTAGTAGAAATATGGGCAGAACATATGCAATATTGATAGTATAGTGTTACAACAGTCATAGCAATTGCCTCAGTGACAGTTGTACCGGTAAAGAGTAGGTACTTATACATGTACCCACAGTCTGTGTTATGTACGTTACATTTAGTTGCCAACATTGTCATTATAACAGGACATGTTTTCAAACCAACAGTAACATCAAACCACAATAACTAAAGTAGCTAATACATATATGGCCCTAAACCATTGCCTCAACAGTCAGACACCAGGGGTTCTTGGAAATCTTTTCGTCAGATTCTAATATTCCACTTATAACCAAATCATGAGAAATTAACGAGCATTTTATGTCATGTGGAAGCACCATCATAAAACCAGCGTGGATCCGTCATATGGTATATGCCTACGGTACACCACAAGGGTATCAAGTGTCAGACCTTTCAATCAATGTTTCTGTTTTCATAGAACGAGCTTGTAGAACTGCGGACCCAGGATAACCAGGACTGGACTAATAATACAATTCACTTGGAGTTCCTGCTTCATGCTTTCCAACATTTCAGGTCAATGAATTACCATCCCTCAGCGCTACTGAAGCCGCTAAATGGCCTCTTATTTGTGCGACAGTGTGTGACAAAGGGATCTCCCACTCTTTTCAACACCATATTTGCACGATGCGTGAAGAGCTTTGAGCTATCTGACATTGATTAACCAATAAGAAATCAGACTTCTGTTGATAAACTCATAAAATAAGATATGACTTCCTCAAAAGCCCGACTAATGTTTACTTACCACGATTGGTTGATATTGGTGGATGTCGTTACCAGCACACTATCACGTATCTGTGGTGATTATTGCGCTCATCAGATGAAATCAAAACTTTATGACTGATTGAGTAGCGAGTATGTCGATGGACTATTTCCAGTGAAACGTACACCTGTTGTGTGTCAGTTTTTGCTT
The DNA here is from genome assembly GCF_022045235.1 of Haliotis cracherodii. Classification (NCBI taxonomy): domain Eukaryota; kingdom Metazoa; phylum Mollusca; class Gastropoda; order Lepetellida; family Haliotidae; genus Haliotis; species Haliotis cracherodii. The sequence continues at coordinate 57,975,673 of NW_027266264.1, forward strand.
ATGGCTGAATAGCTGCCATAACATGCATAGTAGTAATGGGCCAATTTTATTGGTGGATGAAGTGTCGTGCATCACTGGTGATAGAACGTAGTTCACAATACCAACACGTGGTCGGACATCTCACTGACACAGGATAGACACATGTAGGTAACAGCTGGTGGTAGTGGGGATGCTGCTTGTCACGCTCATCACATGAAAACATAAAACGTCAAAGATAGAGAAATATTAATCTCGGTTATCAGATCCCATTGGTGGTAAAGGCAAAATCGGGATGAAAATCATATGAATGGATAACTGGAAATCAGTGATGACTCCACGTGTGCAAAGGAAGATGTTCAATGGTTAAAAGACCGCCTCCGTGGTCTAGTGGTAGAGCGTCCGCCCGGAGAGCGGAAGTTCCGGGGTTCGATCACCTGTCGCGTCATACCAAAAGACAGTAAAAGATGGTACTTGATGTTACCCTGTCTGACGCTCGACATTAGGGGGCTAAAACAAGGACTTGTCGGCTCGGAGTCAGTATACTGTTTCTGAGTGGGGTATTCATGTTAAACTGCGGCATGGTATCTCAGTGGGCTAGCACTATAAATCGGCGTCAGTCCGGACTAGTACAAGCAGCCACACACATACGTGCATGCACGTCACTATATAAGTGCAATACTCTTTTACGCGACGTTAAACAAAATTTCACCTCACCTCACCAATGGTTAAAATAAGAAGAAATATACAAAATTTAAAATGAATCGCCAAGACAGATACAATACCTTCATGTGGTCAAAATAGGGCCGATATTATTAAAACTGGACTCGCTTCAATGCGTTTCTGGATTAAGATCTAACTAACTTTACACAGAACTTAAACGAAAATAAACGTTTGACAGGCAATTCCAAGTGAAAAAAACCACGCCCAGTGTTTTTCTGAGCGTCTTGTTATCCACACCAACATTTGTGTTTTGTGAGAGTATTATATTGTTCAGACCAATATGTCGGAATCAGGGACAAAATACTGAAGCCAAATCGTTTCAGAAAGCTGTCATCTGATCAGCTCATAAACACACGGATCGTTTGGTTTGATTGGGCGGTCAAAGTTCACTGAGGGATCACTTGAGGTGACCTTCAATAGAGGTTTTGTCAGATCTTCGCGCAGAGACGTATCGAATCGAAATAAAAGCTATCTTTTAATGAGATTGGAAATAGGGTCCACCATCATGCTTGTCACAGACCTGCCATATCTGCAGAATGTCTCAATGTATTTACCATAAAAGTTGTTGACGCTTTTGTAAGAGTCCCATAATGTTATATCCTTGATCAGATAAAGTTCTAATCATCACGGCGTGATATTTGTTGAAGTCAACATAAAAGGAACGTTCCGTCAAGTACCTCAATCAATGTAAGAAGTAAACACCAAATGCTATATTGCCTAACATGAAGGGGCAATTGGCGATTGAAAAATTGAAGTCATCTTGACACATATTGCAGACATATCCTCTATCTTGCATTTCTATGCATAGGTCGAGGTATAAAAGGAATAAGCTAGACTTAGTTGTTCCTTTGATTTCCAACTCTGGTGGATAAATCATGGAGATTTATTCCAGTACTTGGCTGTTATTAAATGATATTAGGCCAGCCATGTTCTGGAAGGCTTGATACTGAAATATGAGTGGTTTCGAAGGTGACAAACACACAAAGGTTGTATGCTTCCGACTTACCCTTTACCGGAGACTAGTTCAACACATTCCATCTTTTCAATAATCTGAAATAAAGACATAGATTAGTTGAGTATAGTTGCATGATGGGTTCCAACGAAACAATACTTAAATAAATTAACAGAATTATCGTTATAGTCGCCTGTTCATGTAGATGTAGAATATATCACGCACTTGTCAATTGCAATAACATTCAATTTGTATGTTTTATTTTATCTAGGGGGCGGTCGGGTAGCCTAGTGGTTAAAGCGTTCGCTCGTCACGCCTAAGACCCGAGTTCGAACCTCGTCATGGGTACAATGTGTGAAGCCCATTTCTGGTGTCCCCCGCCGTGATTTTGCTGGAATATTGCTACAAGTGGCGTAAATCCATACTCACTCACTCACTCACTCATTTCATCTAGTCCGACAACTGAAGTTTCCGATTTCACTCGATGAAATATACATACAGCAGGGACATTTGACAAACTGACTTAACTGATATAGGTGTAGTGGGGTAGCCAAGTTGTTGAAGCGTTGAAACGTCAGATTTCGATTTTCAATGTGTGCAATGTGTGAATTTTATTGTTGATGTTCCATGCGTTATATGACTGGGGTGTCACAAACACAACGTAATATACTCACTCACTGATGAAACATTTTATACAAGGCCAGTAATCCCCTTAGGCACCGCAATTCGCTGATGCCCCATGACCCAAGAGTCCTGGGTTCTTATCCCGTTTAACCCTTCTTGTGTTCTGGTTTGCCAGCACCATGCCCGTGCTCGTTCTTTTCACGTTGTAAACGTCTGAGACATTCATCACTTTGAGCTTTCCTCCCGCATCAAGCTGACACGTCGTGATATGAATGAATGAAAACCTCCAGGGGTATTCAAATATTTGTCCTAACAAGATGGATTTCTGTTTACTATAAAGTGAGACTTATGTGCACATCGTTTAGCTGCAACATATACGCGAAATGGTGGGTAACATTATAACGGGTGTGTGCATGACCAAAGATGTAACGACTCAATGCAGTTATGTATCTCATTATAGATGGCGCCATGTAGTACTATGAGCAACACACAGCAGGTTAGGAGACAGATTTATTGATAAGTGGGTGACTCGTGGTGCTGGTCTTCACGCGTCATACCACAATGGTACCCTGTCTGAAGCTCGGCATCAGTGAGATAAAGAAGGGCTGGTATGGCTCGGAGTCAGTATACTGTGTCTGATTGGTGTTTCCATGTTAAGTTGCGGCATGTTTATATAAATCGGCATCAGTCCGGACTAGTATATATATATACGTACAAGCAAACACACACACACACACACGCACGCACGCACGCACGCACGCACGCACACGTGCACGTCAGTATATAAGTGCAATACACCTGAACTTTGACGCTGAACTCCCTTTCACCTCAATTGGTTATACATAACCAAACTATTTGTCGTAAAAGTGGGTCTCGAGAGACTTGTACATTGTCTCTGTATTTTGCTATTAAATTATCAACATTATTATTCATTATGGAATCTGTATCATTATACTTGCTCTCTAGATGCATGACGTTTGATGAACATAATTATAAAGTGTGTCCGTACGTTAATCATTACGGTTTAGAGGACGAATTTCACTTTCAATATTTTATTTCATATTATTATGATCTTCGTATTTTTTTAATATCCTAGCTTAAATATACTTAAGTCAGTTTTGGGTTCTAACAATAAACATTTATTAAAAGATCTATTACATTACTTATTACATGCTTATGAAAAACGAAAACGGCTTGTAATGACCTGACATAGTGTGTTTGTATATGTTTTTCTGTATGTATGTATGGTATTATGTACGCACTTGATGTGTGTGTTTGGTTTTGTATTTAGGACAAGGGCCTTCTTCCGTACGCCATAATGCTCTCAGTGTCCTCGTGCCATTACACCCACACGCCCTGCTGCTAGAAGCTATCTATGTCACTCTGTGTTTTAACATCTATGGATTCATCACCAGTGTAATCTGAAATCGATATGACGTAGTTTAGAATAGAACCATAAACCCTCGAATCTTCAAATTTTCAAGTCACGAAAATCAATTTGCAGAAAAAAGGACAAGATGTGTGTTTCTCCTGTGTCGTCAGCTATCATTTTTCACGACTGACTAGATAAACAATTATATTGGAAAAGGGCGTGTTGCGCGTTTGGTTAGTGTTATCCTATAAATGAAGTCGTAATTGGATTCTGTATTTGAAATTGCAAGTGAAATCAGAAAACGTCCAATTGAGTCGATTAAAACGTGATATATAAGATTACAGGAAGCAGAAACGTTCAAAGTTAAGGTGACCCAAGATGGCACCATCCTAAAATGACTGTCAGCACCATACCCGTTCTTACAGTTTTCACAAAGTGGTGTACGATTTGCGTCAATTAGGGCATTATTCTCACATTATGCGGTAAAACACAACTCTCTAACTGTTTTATGATAATACCAAACGAATGTTTCAACCAAGAAACTGTTTCCGAGATACGTAATTGTCACATCGATATCTACATGGGTCATGGCTATGAGAGGGGTCACTAAAAAATACAAGTAGCAGTATATATACAAATTATAATATAGTTTACCTCTTATCTTATTGAACGTCGTATTTGAGCAAAAGTTTCTATCAGCAATATATTACTCTTTGACGGGCTTCAGTACGTACATTGTGCTCAATCGGAATCAGGGGAATGATATAAATGACATGTTTACAAAGAGAAGTCGAGACGGCGTACACAGTACATATCAGCAGATGGTATTTTGGAAATGTTTACAAGGGGAGTTGAGACGATATACACTATATACATAAGGAGAGGGTATTTTGGAAACGTTTACAAAGAGAAGTTGAGACGGTATGCACCGTATACATAAGGAGAGGGTATTTTGGAAATGTTTACAAGGGAAGTTGAGACGGTATGCACCGTATTCATAAGGAGAGGGTATTTTGGAAATGTTTACAAGGGAAGTTGAGACGGTATGCACCGTATACATAAGGAGAGGTTTTTTTTGGAAATGTTTACAAGAGAAGTTGAGACGGTGTGCACCGTATACATAAGGAGAGGGTATTTTGGAAATGTTTACAAGGGGAGTTGAGACGGTATGCACCGTATTCATAAGGAGAGGGTATTTTGGAAATGTTTACAAGGGGAGTTGAGACGGTATACACCGTATACATAAGGAGATGGTATTTTGGAAATGTTTACAAGGGGAGTTGAGACGGTATGCACCGCATACATAAAGAGAGGGTATTTTGGAAATGTTTACAAGGGGAGTTGAGACGTTATGTACCGTATATATAAGCAGAGGGTATTTTGGAAATGTTTACAAAGAGAAGTTGAGACGGTATGCATAGTACATATAAGGAGATGGTATTTTGGAAATGTTTACAAAGAGAAGTTGAGACGGTATACACAGTCAGTATATATAAGGAGATGGTATTTTGGAATGTTTACAAAGAGAAGTTAAGACGGTATGCACAGTATATATAAGGAGATGGTATTTTTTAAATGTTTACAAAAAGAAGACGAGACGGTATACACAGTATACATAAGGAGATGGTATTTTGGAAATGTTTACAAAGAGAAGTTAAGACGGTTAGGACAGTATATATCTAAAACAGTTTTTGTGTTTGTTGTTCAACTCCACACTAAGCAATAGTCCAGCTCTGTGACGGCATAGATAATGGTTGATATAGCTAAGATAGTAGATAGCCAATAAATATATAGATATGTTTTAGACAAAGAGAAATTGAGACATTCATTAATTCTTCCATTCACTCAATCGGACATAGTAACCACCATGGCTGTTCTAAGCTTGAATACTCTGATGGTTTAAAATGTAATGGGGGCTATTTTACCTTAACATCCACACTTCATTAAACAACGGTGGCTGTGAGCCAGTTGAATGGGTAGTGCATTTGCTTGTCACGTCGATGTACGGGAATCGATCTCCAACAGTGTAGTACACGTGTCAAAAGCTTTCCCGGTACACGTTGTCCCGCCTTGATTGCAATAACGTTACTATTGACGACGTCAACCCATGTCCACAGTCAGTATGTTAAACAAGCGATCCATTGCGTGGCTCGTAGATACTGAGTTGATGCTGTGTATATGGTATTCCGTGATGAATCGTCCTATTTACATTTGATCCAGCGTGAGTTCTCACTTGTTTTCTAGAGCTTTCCAGACTGTGGGAATCTGGCGGATTCGTTGTTAAAAGAATTAGGGAATGGCTTTTCTACTCCTTGTAGCGGACTTGAGTACTTAGCGATAGGAGACATGTACAGCAATATTCACACTTGTGCGCACTCCCTCTGACATGAAAGACTATAAAGCTGATGATGGTAAAACGTGTTGATGTGTAAAAGCCTTGAATCAACACTTTTCTCTTAGAATATCGATTCCCGACGTACAAGAGTATTTTAGCTTACAAAAATAACACATCCAAATTTCAACTTTAACGATTTAATGTTACATTTTTCACAAGATGAAAGACGATATCAAACAAGTCTTAAAAGCTCAACATTTTTTAACTCGTAATACCCTTCCACTGGCATTATTTCTGAATGGAGCTGCTATACGTTTCGAAGGGGTATTGACTTGACGCAATGTCCTCCATTCATACAGGCAACTGTATCACCTGAAGTCGGCGGTATAGTGTAAATGGACAAGACGCAGTGCGTTGCTTGTGGGTTGTTTCAGTTAACTGTAATTATATTATGTTATCTTTCGTCCGTGTGATATCTGTAAAAATCATAAGATTAATATATTTGGGAATTCAGAGTTTTCAAGAATGTGGATACCATGAAAATGTGATTATCGATATTCTGTTGGTAAACAGTACAACGTCGTTTATCCGGATGATGCTTTATCCATCAGATTAACGAACCTTTATTGCATGGTTAAGTCCCTTTTAAGGAAGATTATCCTCAGTCAGATTGGTAGTCATAAATTTGGTTCAAGTTCTTGAAACCGCTTTGCTTGTCAACGAATCAGTAGTAATTAGCAATATAATTACACAGACCCAGTTTCATGTAGGGTGATTATGCCATCTAAGCCTAAAATAGAACGACACTGTGAAGTATAGTCCCTTCTTAACTATGTAGAGTTTTCCAATACTATTCACTTCGGTGACCAATATTCCGGTGACGAAGTCCGGACAAACGGAATTTCGCTCTATAAAAGAAAGTGAAGATGACAAATAATAAAAAGATCACGCCATTAGCCTTATTGGGTTTGTTTCAGCTCATACGCATAGGCTTTCACTGGGGAATTGCCAGGAATGATCATTAGATAAAAGTTGTGATGGTGAACCATTTCACAGCATACACCTTCAGACTGTCGATGCTCAATTTAGCGACTTGTTATAGGACACAAAATAGATCTAACGCAAGGCCAAATAAAGACAATTACATTCCACGCACCTTGCGATAATACGACTGGTAAAGAGCGTAAAATACCATCGGCATTTTGGACAGGAAGGGTAGCAGGGTGTCACACATGGCTGTACTTAACACTTGAATATAGCACGTGCAGAAAGCCTCTATTTCCATACGGTTCCAGTATTGGAATATATGAGTCTGGTGACTGGTGCCTGCAGTGAAATGAATGTCGGACACTCACAAGAATATCTTCTCCTTAAAACTATTGATTTAGTCATGTCGAAGTAGAAATTATCGCAACCATCTCAACTTTCCTCCCTGGAGTAAGAGGTTCTTCCCAGCAGCCGGGCGTCGAAAGGTCGCGTAGCTCTACAAATAATTGCAGGCCAGCTCTGAAAGCTATTTGTTGTTTTTATCAACTTATTGTGTTCTCTCCTCACCCAGCCTGAAATAGGGGCCTCGGCGCGAGAAGTGTCTGTCTCATACCACATGACCAGTTTGATGTTACCAATAGTGTTTTAGCATTTTTTCAAACGAGAATTGATCATTAAATTGGCTTCTTGAAATTGCTTTGAGAGAATTTCAGAACGTTTACTGGCGATGTTGAAATGATTATTGCTCCTCATTGGAGGGGTTCTTTTAAACAGAACTTGTTGAAACGACGTAGAATGTCGCAATGTCAATATTGTTGGTTTAGGTTTTGGTTGAGGGATAATGAAGTGTTCCATCCTGTGATGCATTAGTGGTATTAAGTGGTAGTGAATGCGGGATCACAAACTATGTCAACACAAACAAGTTAACAAACACATCTAGATTTTTGCCATTTATCGTCAAAAGTAGCTTAGCACCTATTGAATATTCATTAATGATGCTGCGTAGCAATTCGGCGCCTTGCGTAACCTACAGTAACCTTCAATATTAAGTACAATGAATTATTTCATTTGCTTTAAGGATCCCTAACACTTCAAAATCATCAAAGAGGCAATTGCTATATGCTGGAGCAGTTTTTTTCACAATGAAGTAGGTGAGTTGGGCGAAACACCGCTTTGAACATTTTTTTCAGTTATATTAGAGCGTGTTAGAGAAAAGCCGGATCTACACAGGTCGCACATGTTAATCAGTTTCGTGAAACCCACAAGCACGGAGTTGGTGCTGACAGACCAAGGATCATTATCCCGGTGAATCTTGGAGTCAAACGGGTCAGCGGTTCCTGGTTCGTCAAAGGACCGCAACTCCTCCCAATATGAACGGCAGTTAAGACTGCTAGACCACCAGACCACCATGCCCATGATTTGGTACTTCCCACTATCACTGAAGGTATATCGCCTGGAAAACACACAAAATAGATTCAAACACAGCTTCCATATAAGGGAGGACTGATAGGATTAATGACACCATCAACAAAATTGGAAAAGATAAACTTCCTGTAAGTACTCCCTGTAAGTAACATTATCACTTAAAATACACCAGTATCCGCCACAGTCGATATTCTGGAATACATAAACCATCAAGCCTACGATAGTGGTTGAAATTAAATTATGTTAAAGTTGAATATTTCATGAGTATTGATTTTTGTGAATCGATTATTCGAATGTGGGGTTGAAGACACGGAAGAAGTATATTGGTATGCAAAAATGTTCCGAGATTAAAAAATGAATTCTCTGAATCAAATAAAACATTGATGACCTGCCATAACCGTCCATATCATTTATAGTCCCAATTTGACCAAGTGTATTCTGTGACAAGCCAGTAGAGCTTAGAGCCGTAGAGTTGACGGATATATACAGCACTATTCTGGCGTTTCCCACCCCTCCAGTAAACTATGACGTCAATTCTTTATTTCGGCATTTATGGGCCAACTGCCCTTGGTAAATATATGATCCACCATAAAATATTTGGTCCAAAGTGATTACAGGAATGAAGCAGATGAGATAACAGTAAATATTTTAAATGAGTTGCTGGAGTTCTAGAAACAAAAGAAGCAATAACTGACTAGCTTCTTTACATGAAATATGAAGCATGCTGTATTTCTCTTTAAAGAGTCTTATTTAGACGACATAAACATATTGTATTTAACTAGATTTGGGATGTATTATATATTTGCAAGAGATATACATCATCGACATAGATCGTCAGATGCCCCACAAAAAACAGAAAGTGGTATTCTTGATATAACCCTTATTATTCACAGAGACGCATCAGGAACAATATGTACCATTGTTTAGCAGTGAGTCAGTTACGATTTCTTGCCGCAACTGCTATTTTGCAGCAAAACAAAAATGGCTACGCTTAAAATGAATAAAGGTCATTTGTACAAGAAACGGTACTTGTATCACCATTGTGGAATAAAAAAATATAAAAGGATAATAAAAACCTTCAGTTTCATTTTGTTGTTGTTCTGATGTCCGATGCAATCGCCCATTTTGACTTGTACCATATGTTTCTATGTTGTTGTTTTTCAGAATAATTGACTTGCCTTTGTATGTGTTTGTGGGGCAGTATACGCCCACCTTTTCGTGAACACTTGGTATAATCACTATTTGATCGTGATTCAAAGACACATGCTCGAGATAAGTATAGTCGGAATCGAAGAGTCGAGTCTGCATTTGGCAGAGATATATGAAGGCTTTTGTCGCTTTTATTTCCAGCTTGGGTACAAATATGATTTACCTGAACCTCGTTAAACCGAATGAGATTGTTTCACGGAAGGAATTATTAAAATATAACAAATACAATTAGGGGCCGTGGGGTAGGCTAGTGGTTAAAGCTGCGACTCGCCACGCCCAACAAAAGCATCCGGTTACATTTCCCACGTTGCGTGGATACAATGGCTTCATCCATTGTTTTTGTATTGTCCGTTGTTGTATGACTGGATTCAGTAAGAGCGGCGTAAAGACCAATTAACTCTATCATCCCCAGTAAAAACGTCCGGATATTAAATCATGTGTCTCTAGCAATGTCCCATAATCATATGAGATTGGCATTAATCGGGCGGGTTGGGGCGCATCCAGACATTTTCTGGCGTAACGAGATTGCACCCTACACAGAGCCCTTACTTGGATATATCACGAATCATTGAGCAGGGGATAGGATATATGGATCCCCAAATATTACCTCTGTACAACCGAATTCAAGCGAGTACCTGAGTGACTGCTTTATCGCACCTACTTGAAATTAAGATTTCGCACATCCCACCCTCTTCTCATTTAAATCATTAAAACCGTCTCTAGATAGATATTTTGTTTGGAAGATGGTGACTGCCAGGTTCGCCAACGCTGTGATTGTAGCAGGAAATTACAGCAGGTGTAACTGAATTGTCCCGTTGAGCAAATATATCATACAATACCGCCGAGACTGCGATTGATGACTGCAGCAGAGCCTCACTGGCCCTTAAATCCATGTGGTTTGGTCATCTCACCTTCAAACGGATCTTATAAAACCCATCATGCGTCAAATGAAAATGCCGTGTAACCAAAGAGTTGCCGGAGAATAATTCATGCAGTGCAATAAACCCCTCATGATAGCGGCCATGTTAGGTGGATTGGTGCTTGTTGACATGTGTTAACTGACCCCCTGTCTGGATCAAGGGGTAAATTACTGTTGCATTTCTCCACTAAAATGGTTCAAAATAGGCAGCAAGATTATCTCATTAATTGGACAATGAATTATGGAGAACGAAAACCAGTTATGGAAGGATATGTTTATGTGAGGATTGTTTTGGAAGAATACCACTGGCAGTAAATATTCCCGAAAACTTGTTACTGCTGCTACCAAATACTATAATAAACTAAACTGGCGGGCAAGAGAAAGGATACACCCTTGTGTGATGGTGGCTAAAATGAAACAAACAAGAAATGGTTATTCGATGGTGATGGATTTGAGATGGGTATCATAGCTGTGGTGTGGACCTTAAGTTTGCTGTGTTTCGGCGACTGTTTTCAGCCTAGTACCGTTTTGATAACTCATGTAATTTTTTGTCAAATCCGATATTCAGGTGTATACTTTCTTAAGATCGGCAGTTTATATCAAATCACAAATATGCACAAATGTAGACATATGTTTTACTGTGAAGTTGATGGAGCGTAGACCGACACATGTGTTAAGGTGGGTGACTGATGGGTTTGGGAGTGTGTGAAGGTGATGGAACGTAAACCGACACATGTGTTAAGGTGGGTGAACGATGGGTTTGGGATTGAGTGAAGGTGATGGAGCGTAGACCGACACATGTGTTAATGTGGGTGAACGATGGGTTTGGGAGTATGTGAAGGTGATGGAGCGTAGACCGACACATGTGTTAAGGTGGGTGAACGATGGGTTTGGGAGTGAGTGAAGGTGATGGAGTGTAGACGGACACATTTGCTAATGTGGGTGAACGATGAGGTTGGGAGTGATTGCATGTTGATTCAGCGTGAAGATACGTGTTTTCAAGTTGATGAACGATGGGTGTTTTGAGTGAGTGAAGTGGGAGGGGTACAGACTGACACATTTGTTAAGGTGGGTGAACGATAAGTTTGGCAGAGAATGAATGTTGTGTGACGTTGTAGTCAGAAGTATTCAAAATTCAATTTTGTCACATGATAGTCATAACACCTCAATAAATGAAAATAAAGTTAAAGTTCCAGGAACTCTTCAGTCCATATACGCTATAAGTATTCTTTTAGAAATCTTTAGTTCATATAGCTCATGTACGGTTAACATGCTAAAATATAATCTCTACGAGCGCTATTGGAGATTGGGCTCTTAAATTTTATCTATTTTTTATGTGTTATCTAACTGTATACAAGTATCTATTGAGGTACAAATGTGTGTTTTGTGTTGTTAAACGGCACAATCATCATTTCCAGTTGTATCGCGACGGTCTGTATGTAGTCTCGACAATGTCAACCCTTGACTGAAATCATTACCATTAATCATCGTCATCAGGACACAAAACATCCGCCAATAGTGTTCGTTTGTTATCGTCTATAGATTAACTGTGAAACTTGAATGTATTAACGATTGCATGTGAACTATATTCTGTGAACGTATTGTTTGGTTACTCCAAAAAGAAATAAAATCTTACAAAAAAACATCCGCCGGCACAAGTAAATATGAAAAAAGGTTGTGTCCTGAAGATCCAAGTTCGATAAGTCAGAGGATGTGCATCATCGATGCTACATGGGGTGGGGTGGTGAAATTGGGTTTAACGTTGCGTCAAAGTTTATCGCACTTATATAGCGATGTGCATGCACGTGTGTGTGGCTGTTTGTACTAGTCCAGACTGATGCCGATTTATAGTGCTAGCTCACTGAGTTTAACATGAATACCCCACTCAGACACAGTATACTGACTCCGAACCGATCAGCCCTTGTTTTTAGCCCCTTAATCGCGTGCGCCAGGGCAGGGTAACAGCAAGTACCATCGTTTACCGTCTTTTGGTAGGACGCGGCCGGTGATCGAACCCCAGACCTTCCGATCTGCGGACGAACGCTCTACCAGATGCTACATGGTGTTGGTAATATAATGGTATCCATGATTACTCATAGGCGGAGACTTTCTTGCTTAATTTAAATCCTCTCGTCTCATGCGGCGGACGTATACACAATGATTGATGAGTTTAAAGTGAGTAGTATTATTAGTCGTACAAGATGTCGCGATTAATTAAATACCACAAGATTAATACTGATGAGAAGGACCAGATTCATAATGTAATCTAGTGCAGAGAGAACAAGAATTGTTAAATTATAAATATATCCTGAAAAACATTACATAGAATGAAGACGTGTGAATATATTTACGTGTACATTCATACCATAGTGGTAAGAATAGGTTCCCAAGGATAGGTACATATGTTTGTCATACCTATTATCATAAGTTTGTTGTTCGGAACCGTACATGTGATGAGATGGATGTACCAATGTCTGTTAATCTATGAGTGAGTGAGCATTAACGCCGTAATAATAATGATAATATTTGATTCAAGTGGTCAAGCTGGGTGATTGGAACATGCTTGGTTGGGTACTCAGACGGTTGAGGAAGTGGGGCGTTGTTCATTATGTCAACCAATTGCCCAGAATCTTTGTAAAAGTGGCGTAATTGTAGCCCCTTGAACATATCTCTGTTTATTCAGAACCCCGAAGGTACCCACGATGGAATAGGTCCCAAGCACCACATTGCTCCGCAAAATTGGTAAGTCCTTGCGAGAGATAGGTCACCGCTGATGTTTTCACTCACTGTTTTGCCTGGAAATTAACAGGCCTCATTTATGTTGCCTGCATACTGCTTATAGCGGCAATAACAACATTCACACGTCCACCCGCCGTATATACACAAAACGGGTACCCGTCAGGAAGTCAGCTTTATCATAAGCATCACTCATTCTTATTGTTATTCATTGGTATAGCCATGCGAGAAAGATATTCATCGCATGTACAGAGAGTGGTGAGATAGGAAATGAAATTCCCCCATCATGTCTGCATATATCAATGAAGTGCGTGACAACGTGGTCCTGGTACTTTCGGATATCCCAACACAATGGCTACAAATTACAAGTCGTGTGAGTTCAAAGTACCGCCAACGTCTGTTCACCATGGCAACAGTCCAAACACGAATGTCTTCACATCCCAATATGAATGAAATATGTATCGTCCTGCGCTAAAACTGATTGTTGCAATCAGTGGCAACGACTGTGTTCAATCACACTGACTGACTGCACGGACACTGTTAGGCAAACCAGTAAATATGACATAATCAATTTACGCAGTGACGTGGCGCGTTTGGAGACGCTGATCAGACATCATGTGCCACAAACACAAACTGCACCTGCAGGGGCACTGGCGTTTGATCACACAATTATCAGAACAGGAATATCGACAGATAGAAATAACATACTTACTTTGGTTCTTGTGAGACTGAGCCGATGTGGTCTAATGAAAATGAACGCCGATGAAAATGGCCACCTGAGGTTGGCTTTAACCATGATAATTATCTCCGTGGTTTGGCTCCCTCAAGACATTGTCCACCCCTGATGAAACCCAGACCCAGAGAAGGCGGATTTAAGCGTTAGCATTTGATTACAAAATGAGAATATAGTGAAAATGGAAGATACACTCGCATTATCCCCTGTAGTAATTGAAGTATGCGAGAACTCGATAAGTTGTCTAATCAGATTTTGCTCGGGTATTCCCTGTGTTTAAATTAACGTTCCCGTTGCAAATTGCGTTTGTCGAGGTCAAGTCATCTCAGCGCATAGCATCCACTACCACCTGGGTCATTGTTTTTTTCTCACTTCATACAATAGTTTCTTTCTACAAACATCACACTTTACTTAATTCCATTTGGAAGATGGTCTGAAACAGATTGTTGCGTTTGAGGTTCGTAGATTAAATCACATATTGCTTATGTAATGTGTGGTCGTGCCTGTATGGGTAACCATGCTGCAGTATGTTTTGCGAGTTTCCTGCTCCAGGGAAAATATATAACAATGATTAAATTAATCAATGGTTGATTCAATTCATTACATGTCGCAGCATGTTGCGTCCTTCCAGAAAGTGAATTCTCGTAGGAATTTCGCGGCAGAATGGGTTCCCTGTGACCAAAAGAAGCCCCTTTGTCTCGAACTCCATTATTTCAAAATCGTTTAAGACGATGTCCTGCTGTGATATTGGCAAAAATAGAATATAAAATGTGGATTAATATCAGAACCACGTTATCTGGAACAACGAATAATTGGAGGGATCGACAAAATTTCGCTGAATTTACAAGATTTGTCTAAAATGATAATCGGATGGCTGTTTCACTCTTTGGGTGCTGATAGTAGATAAGTTGGTTAAGGAGTTCATGCCAGCAGACAGAGGGTGTAATCGTGCACTGTGAGCGCTGATCGATGTTCTTATCGTCTACCCGTCTCCGACTTAACCAAGCTTGATTGAACTTTTCCTTTATTGTTGACAACGATGTAGAACCCCTGTTAAACACTCAATACAGGAACAGTAGTTCACCTTTTGAAGATATTATCGGTTGAATTATTTCATTACGCATTACCCTGTTTCCGCGTTCCAGTATGTGGCTTTTCACGCCAGAATTAACGCTTTCGCCTATTACCATGTACTTATTTCAAATGGTCGTGGTTGTTGGACATGCTTATCCCACAGCCTCATCACTTGAATAATCACATCAATACACTCTTCCCTAGATATATTAAAAATCATTGAAATCGTCCTTGTCCTGTATCCAAATCTGTGTGTGCCAGTGCTGTTTACACACCGGTGCATGTAAACACTAATGCCAACCACTCGATGTCACTTGTATTTACACGGCAGTTTCCTGCTGAGAACCCAGCTGTAGACATTTGTAGTGTTGTCATCAAACCACACAATAACACGACACAATCCAGCATTATCATTACTTGAACATCCTGACACATACTATTCATGGGTTTCTGTCTACCAAGTGGTCCGAGGACATCTACGCAAAGGCCATTTGCTTTTTAGTCCTGGAAAATAAAACCTGCAGAGGAAACAAATAAAATGCTCAATTCAATGTTATATCCTAAATGAGGGAGAGTGCTCAATAAACATACGAAGCGGCTGCTGAAAAAGACAGTCTGCAAGGAAAATCGATACTCGGAGCTAGAGAGCTTCCGGAGCATCTCTGGATGCCCAGACTCTGGAAGTACAATTAATGCCAATGCAGCCATACTAGTGCGGTTCGACTGTAGATTGATGGCTTGTCTGAGACTCGGTATTTGGGGTGTCTCAAACAGTATCATCATGCACTGGATTTGTAGGTAAAGTAAGGTGCCTCTACGACAGTTTACAAATGGTTTAAGCATGACAGGAGCAAATGGGAATTAGAAGTTGTAATCCCCGGAAGACTGTGGAAACAGGATTTGGACTTAGGGACCATTTTCAAATAAAGTGGGAATTAATGCACTGGGTTATAGTGCAGTTCAATCTCTTTTACGTCTCTCGTCAATGTACTTTAGAAGAGGTATTTCAATTACGGTCAGACAACAAACGACGACTTACAAATGTTTGTTAACACTATTTATCAAGTAGGTCGAAGATGATCTATTTTGCGAATATTTGGGATATATACTACACATACATATCTTTAAGTGGCATTATAGAAGCTGTATTAAAACCTGTTTGAGACTAGCCTCTGTACCGAAATGTCGCATTGACAGAATAAAGACGTTACGATCCGTAAGTGTGTCTTCCTTGATACATATACATATCTTTAAGTGACATTATAGAATTATATTAAAACCTGTTTGAGACTAGCATCTGTACCGAAATGTCGCATTGACAAAACAAAGACGTTACGATCCGTAAGTGTGTCTTCCTTGATACATATACATATCTTTAAGTGACATTATAGAATTATATTAAAACCTGTTTGAGACTAGCATCTGTATCGAAATGTCGCATTGACAAAACACAGACGTTACAATCCGTTAGTGTGTCTTCCTTGATAGACATACATATCCCATGGTTTGTAGCGACAGAGGTTGTCAAAAGTCAAAGTGATATATAGGTTTTGTATGAAATTGACAAAACTGAAATTGAAATGTAGCCATTAATCGACACAGATATGTTCCCATAGAATTTCCTCTACATTCGAAAGTGCTGCTTGTGTTGTATGTTTGTAGTGTGAGAAATGGTTGAAGTGCAAATTCGATATTGTTATTTTCTTACAAAGACAAATCCAGTTTCAAAGAAGACGAGGTCAAGTCGCTTGCCATCCTAGGTATAAATGCATCCGAAAGAGATTATGTTTGAACATAGTTCCAGCTATGTATGGTTGAATTGCAAATGTGATAATGTAAGTTTTAAACAACTTTTAAGCCTAAGCAATTTCAAGGGTAGACGACTCCAAGTCGATTGCAAAGTTTAACCCAGGACATCGTTCAGCAACGATGTGGAGGAAACATATTAACACAAAGAGGACAAATGCTGTATGGACAGGCTAATCACCCCGAGACGCATTGATTTCCAACAATAGGTGTTAAGCCTTGTTCCAACATGATAGAACCCCACGCAGTAGAAACCTCGACTGCAAATTAATTTTCTCAGAGGGTGAAACTAATGAAGCGCGTACAGAAATACCACGGTTTGTTTCTAATCAAGACCAAGAGTGCGCTGTAGGCGCTTTGCGAACATTTGATGTTGAAGACAATTTGAAGCTTGGCCTACCCTGAATACGAATGAGAGTAATGAAGGTCACGGTAGAAAAGATTGTAAAGCAGAAAAAGAGATATGGGTCACAGATTAAGCTTTTGAGAGGAAACGAAAACAATATATTGATTAGAAGAACATTATTTAAGAAGCAATACCCTGTGGGCGATAATACTGACAAGATGCTTTTGATACTCTGAAGAGTAACTTGTTTAACAGCCTTTATTTAAAAGATCAATCTTGTAATACAATATTATTAAGTAATAAAACTGCCTGGCAAAAGTAAGGATGTACCTATGTTTGTTGGAGACTAAAACTGAAACAAACAAGAAGTAATTATTAGGTAGTGATGTTTTTGATACGGGTATCATACTGGACCTCATGTTTTGGACCTTATGTAAGCAGCGACTGTTTTAGCCAAGTAACGTTTTGAAAACGTTTGTAATAATTATCGAGTGCATACTTCTTTTGCCCGACAGTTATGTTAAAATTATGTATATTTAATTAATCATATCTTATGTGTTGGAATCGGCTAGTTTGTTTGTGCATGCAGCCGTTTGTCTACATGGTTGTGACGTTGAAGGCTGGTATTATATTTGCAGCACTCATTGATATTTTAAATCACGGCGCTTCAGTTTAATTATGGACGAAAGGTTACGCAGTGAATACGTTTACCATTTTGCGAAACCAGTAAACATATGTATATGGTGTTACCAAACCAAGGGTTATAATCGGGACGATCTCACGTTCAGCGGATCAGCGTACACGTGCTTTACTGTCTACTGTGCCGTCATAGGTACCTACAAAGTACCATGACCTACAGTTCACTTCTTCTTGGTCTTTAGGTCCACTCCAACCCCAAAACCCAACGTTACATAGAGCATTGGCTTTCTCAGTGCTGAGTGAATGAGTAGTCACTAAAGTGAGTGAGTGAGTATGGTTTCACACCGCTTTTAGCAATATTCCAGCAATATCACGGCGGGGGACACCAGAATTTGGCTTCACACATTGTACCCATGTCGGGAATCGAAGCCGGGTCTTCGGCGTGACGAGTGAACGCTTTAACCACGAGGTTACCCGACCGCCCCAGTAGTCGCTAAAGTCATACACACACTGGCTAATATTATACAGTATGTAATGGTTTGTAAACATCCTTTCTGGCATCTACTGACTTTATAATGAAGAAGACAACCGTTCTTTATATACTTAACATAAAATGTAATATCTTTAACCTGAAATGTATTGATATCGATTAAAAACAGACGAACATTGTTTAAATGATGATGTGAATTTTTTTCTGATTTGATATTATCTTTTCAGAATTAATCTGTTAACATCCTTTCAACCTCATAGAATATTCATGATAATGTTCCTGATGTTCAGACTTTATTATCCCATAAAGCGATAGTACTGTAAAATTATTGTCGGCACTCCCATTGCCCTGCTCGTGTGTCTTACCAGTGAATCACAATAGGCGCAGGTTTTAAGGAGGCCATACTCCGGCAAAATACAGAGCCCAGCAAGATTGATTCTAATCCCCAAAAGCTCTCTCTCTAAGTCTGCTGAAATTATGTAGATCAATCTGGCAGTTTAAGATTACCCTGGTTACGATTGAGACGACATCACAGTTTCACACTTTGAACTAATTACATCCCCAAGACCTGGCCTGGAAATGGACATCAATGGAGCATCTTGTCTCTTCAAGACAGCGCTGAGCAACAGGGTGAAGGTCAATGAACATATAGACAAGGCGCGTTTCCTAGAAGTTCAAAACTATTTTATTCACGTCGTGAACGGGATAGGGTTATTGCAATCTGAGGGTTCACTGTGTGAATATAGTAAATATAATCAATCAAATCATGCATACACTAATGAAAAAAAGGAAAGTAAAACGGAGATAATTAACTATGCAACACAGGTAAAATGCCTTCACGTAGGACTTTCAAATGTTTGCGTCTTTATACAGAGCTAATTTAAATGCATTAGGGTAAATTGTGTAATTAGCAGTTGAAATTAACAGTTAGAATCTCGATGTTTCGAGTTTAAATTATCTGTTTCCATGCAAGATAAAGCTGACTACATCCACATGCACCTTGCAACTTTGGTCATATACACACCGGACAAAAGGTGAAGCACCTCTTCCTTACATGTCCATGTATAAAAGTCATGTTTACACACATTTAGTTTTGTTCACAGCATGACATACTCATATTGCAATACCGAAACTGAAATCGATTATCCAATAGCATGCTATATAACTGTTTCGAAACAATAACAATCTGAGTACCCTTTCAATAGCTTCCTCTGCTTTTCATATCATGTGATGTGAATCAGTACGTGTGTCCATAGAGCATAACAGTGTTCGCGTCGCAAACACATAGTATCATCACTATTTGATAGTAATTCATACACACATGCTCATGATACATTCGGAAGCGTACAATGGACTCTACTTATAATAGACATTTCTTATGATTTTGGAAATGGGTTTTGTTTAAATACTGTTTGTCAGGTAATGATGGTCTCTTACACATTCATGCATATGAATATCAAATCAATATCCTTTGTAAATGTTTCCCAAAGATGCATGGAAGTAAAGGAAAATATAAGGCATTTTCCAGGTGTATTTATTGTGTACACCGAGTGCCTTGTCAAATGTCATACAACTTACATACGGATCTGTACTTGTTCATGTGTGTTATTAGTATTGATCTCACTGGATGTTTAAACATGTGGGACTTGTGCGGGGAATAAGGTTATGAAGGTTATAAAAGCCCACCGTTGTTGTTTATGTATACATTGATAATTAATTAATCTTTATCACTACAGTACATGTACATGTTTGTCAGAAAAGAGAGCAAGCATTTCAGTGGCAAAATCATACCCAGTGCACCTGAATACAATATTTGCATTCCATCTGTAAGCAGGGATAACTGATTTTATTTGGTCATCAAGCATTATCATACGGTGTCTACCTACTTGATCAGGCCCGTGAAGATCCGGGGTAGAATAGGTCTTCAGCTACCCATGCTTGCCGTAAAAGGCGACTATGCTTGTAGTGAGAGGCGCCTAACGAGATCGGGTGGTCAGGCTCGCTGACTTGGTGGATGCAATTCATCGATCCCAATGGCGTGGATCGATGCTCATGTTGTCAATCACTGGATTGTCTGGTCCAGACTCAGTTATTTACAGACCAGCATATAGTATAGCTGGAATATTGCTGAGTGCGGCGTTAAACAACAAACAAACAAAACAAACAAAAACTTGATCTAATTTCCCGTGCAGAGGTACTGAAACACATATTAGATAATCGGAACATGTTACGGGTGGCTAGTTATTACTTTTAGATCAAGTGGGGAGTGGATACAGATTATCAGTATCACTGACAGTCTCTTGGTGAAATTTCCCACAAACGGAATTCGACTGATGCAGTGAGATGCTGCGGTCCGATCTTTCAGTAAAATATTAATAATTATCTGGGAAATTGGTTGGTGTTGATTTTAGAACAAATTGGCGGGAACCGTTTATGTTGCATTATTCTATCAATGCTCCTGATCCTTCGATATGACGTTTGATGCGTGTGATGGTGTAATGAGAACAATAATGCCTCTCAAATCTTAAAGGGTTTCTCAACACCATTTTGCATCTAGATTGAAAATGGCTGTGTATACACATTACGTGATCTCCTCTGTCCGAATCGTCAAATCTAACGAACTCGTCCCCTTTTTAATTCTGGAAAACAAATAGTCCAGAAACTCTACGGTCTTTGCCCAGTCTCGGTCAAAGGTATTTACAACAAAAAAAACATGCTGTTTTCATGGGAAAAGAAAAAATGAAAAAAGCATTGTTCAAAAACTCAATATTTACACTATGTCGAGATAAAGGTTTGGCCCATGTGCGAGAATATTTTCCTGCGCTCAAAACTCATGTCTTTGTTTTGCAAATGCATACAGATGTTCTTACAAGTTTCATGACACATCATGTAACTCATTTTAACTTAATTTGACGAGTTAAAAGCCTTATCGAAATATTTCGCCAATGGGCCAAACCTTTTCCTCGCACATGGGCGAAATATTACAATATCGCTACAAAATCGTTGAATTAGGTAAAAATAAGTTAAATTTTGTGTCGTCATACTTGAAAGAAATACATTTATGTATTTACGAAAGAAAAACAAGAGTTTTGAGTAAATGAAAATATTCTCGCCCATGGGCAGGCCCATGGACGACACAGTGTAAATATTGAGTTTTTAAACATTTAAAAAAAACATTCTTCCTTAGTATGTTCCCATGAAAACAGCATGTTTTATTTTGTAAATACCTTTGACCGAGACTGGGCAAAGACCGTAGAGTTTCTGGCCTATTGGGTTTCCAGAATTAAAATAGGACGTGTTTACGAAATATATCAAATCAAAAGTTAACAATTTCACTCTTTTCAACGAAACAATGGGCTCATTTTCACAGAGAACACTGATTATATCATCTAGATCTGAACAAGAAAGGGGATCCAGACAGTGCAGCATAGTCAGCACGTTACCTTTGTTTTTATGTGATTGACATATCACGTTTTGTCACTTCCGCTCTTGCCTGACTAGTACAACTAGCGGGGAAAGGCCCCACGAATCTGTCTATGGCGGTTAAGTCTCAACCAAGCTGAAATCGAATTCTTGATACTTGAAAGCTTATAGTATTCCCCAAGTGTCCGTGCTCTGTTAAATATCGAGAAACTTGTTCGTTTGCATGTCGTATTCCATTACTGTTGATCCGAAAGCTCTGTGCTGCATCTGCTGCCTCATGTGCTACCAGCTGAAATCCGTACTTCGGTAGAAATGCCCTCAGCCAGGAGCTATGCCCCATATTGTAACATATATCCATGTCTGAAGGTGTGCGCCAATCGGTCCTTACCGTCATGGCTAATCAATACAAATATTAAAACCTTCCCCTTGGAGCAAAGAGCTAAAAATATGTACAAAACTTTGCGATATATTTCACACACTACTTTTGTGTTTTCAAGGAACATAATTTTAGAGGTTATTTTTTAAATTATAAGCAGCAGATTCTCTGCTCTTGTACACAGCAGACGTAATTTAAAAAATAACATAAAATCAGTAAGTGCGCTTTCGTGTCACTGGATTGTCTGGTCCATCACTTGAGTGTCTGGTCAAGACTCGATTGTATGGCTGGATCACTGCTGTACGGCCTCCGGCAACAAACAAGCACTTACCTTTGTACGCATATTGTTTGAGTGGCGGGCGCTACGGGTATGGACAGGACTTGCTTACCCTTTTCTCGAACGACTGGTTTCATCGTTGATTTTCAGTGATCCATTCACATAATTGTCACCGCTGCCTCGCCTTTCGACAGATAATAGAGACTGATCCTTCTCTTGCGTTGACGTTTTATATTATTCGTACAGTTCATGGTTAGTGTACGGAGCTGCAAGCTTCGTTAAAATGTCATTTATAACGTATGTTGTGAGGACATGAAATATACATGGAAATCGATATTTCACTCGAGAGAAATAATATGTTTTATTACTCAAGTGCAATAAACGTCATGTCGGAACTACGTCACTCTGCCTCCTTGACACAATGGTTTTCAGAGAAGGATTATGGAGTTCAATAAAAACATTAATGATAAATAGAAGCTTTATCGTTTCTCGTTTCTTGTCAAGAGCCATGTTTGTCTTTACTCGTTATCTGAGATTGTTGACATATTCCCTCGTGACTGTGCCATGCATGAAAATGTCAATTGTTGTCAGGTCACGAGCTGAGAAAAACATGTTCTTTGGCTAGAAAGGACAAACATCCTCTACAACTTAACGTTTCGAGTACGTGTGATACAATCTGAACGTTCAACATCCGTTTCAGTGAGTCAATGCGTCAGTCATATTTACGTCACAGGCAGTTGTATAACAGACCACGCTGTGGATGGTTGTCGGTAACCGAGAGATTTTGATAATGTCATAGAGACTTGTGGTGGAAAGCATTAGTGAGTGAGTGAGTTAATGTTTTACGTCACATCGGCAATATTTCAGCCATATCGTGACGAGGAAAGCATTAAGAAAGATTTCAGTTCGATGTGTGATAATACACAGTGTCAACCAATACACAAAGTCCACGTTTTAGTTAGGTTATAAGCATGTGATGTGTGGTCCTCGTTCTGCACCGTAATCCATACATTATAACAAGCAGAAGATTATCTATCTTCTTGTTCCTGAATACCTGGGATGATCTTTTATATAAAAAAAACACATAAAGGACACGGGTGGCCAAGTCGTCCATCGTCAATCGAGCCAGAGTCCGATGATCGTAGGTTAGAATCCCAGATTTACCCGTATAATTCTTAATTTCTCATACCTGTGATCGTGGGTTTACCAAAGAGGTTAATGCAACTGCTTATAGCAAGTCTCTCACTCACCTATAATCATAAACAAGCTTTAAGTCCCCCAACCCTGAAACGAGACCGCTTGATGTTTGTTTTGTTTGTAACAGATGTATTCAGGCAGATCTTGCATGTTCCATGACTTTAACTTTAAACACCGTTTTTTTATAATAAGAAGAAAGTAGAAGCCAATTTAAAAAAAGGCATATATTGCCAGCCTGTCAAAAAGTGTGAGTTAGTGAGCTGAACGCCACTTTGAACAGTAGAGCCTATCAAGTAGGTCAGAATATTTTCATGTTCATATACCATATATGTAAATATGATGATGTAGACACGGAACTAAAATTCTCATTATTAATAAAACATTGTCAAGTATGCACATCAGTGTTGCCATATTTATAGGTTACAACATATTCTTCCAGGTTTCACAGACTGACTCCAGACACACGTCTTTATCTGATTTAATTATGCTGGCAATGCCCCTGCAAAATACTAAGACAAATGCATGATCTTTAATCCCATCATCTCTGCATTTTTCTGCATCCACCACACAGAGAAGCACCGGGGGTTATTGGAACCCTGCCAAACGGAGACTTTTTAGCTCCTGTGGCGAGGTTGAACGCTGGGGACACCTAACCAGGTCACGTAAGGTTGTTTTCGGATTATGCTGCCGCCAAGCCAGTAGTTCGAGTCAGCTGTTGATGCTGTTGGAGAGCGACGTGTCGCTTTTAACAAGTTTGAAGACGCCACTGTACATTCCATGATTTATAGAACCTTTCGTAAAAGAACCCACCGGAACAATCTAAGCAACTACGTAGAACAAAAGGAATTTACACTCACATAGAAATCTTAACCTGTGAAAGCCTTGTGGTTAAAGCGTTGATTCGTCATGTCGAAGATCTGGATTTGATTCCCAGCGCAGGTACATTTCTGGTTTTACGAGTCGCAATAAGGGTGAAATATTGCTAAAAGTTACGTAATCTGGAAATCCACCTCACTCACTCATGCTCATATCTCAAATTAAATGAGAGCACCAACTTCGTATGGACCCATGACCTGTATTCGCGAAATGTATCTATTTAAATGATGACAAAACGATCATCAGGTAGAATCCGTTGTGAGTAAATAAGTTTGGTTTAAACAGTATTCCAATTATATCACGGTGAGTCAGCTTGATGTTGGAGGAAAGTCCGAAATGACCCAGGTCTTACATGGATACCCCTTTTGTGAAACTACCACCATGCGCTAACGCCATGGCGACTCTGACATTCGAACCCGCGGGCATAGGTTTCTGGCTTGGCTTAGGGAAGCACCCGTACCCCTGAATTTCTTGCGAGTGAATGCCGTGGTCACTACGACCGTCAATGCCCAAAGAAGAGCTTTCTGTCAAGAAGGGCGAGATTATTAATATGGCAAAAATGTAAGTTAATCTTGGAGATGTGTCATTAGGAAGTCGGTGAGAGAAACAAGTTGCTAAGACCAGTGCGACGTCTGAAATGCATATCCCACCCTGCACCAGATACCTATGAAGGAAAGATAATTCAGGAGAGACTTGTTGATCACTGTAACGTTGATTACATTGGCTAGGGGATTGGAAACAGAATTGCCTTGCCTCAGTTGACGTTTCCTTTCATTCAACCAGTTATGTCCGAAGTTGATGATCGTAACTCGACAGCCGAGTGTCTTTAATGAAAACTGGCATGTGATGCACAAACGGAAACAACCGAGTGTGACTGGCTTTGAAGAACATGCTGGATTTATTAGCTCTGTTAATGGTTAATAGTATGAATAATCTGTTATTTTATTCACAAAGGGTTATTTCAAGGCTCAGTTTCTGGTTCAATACTGAAATAAAATGCAATAGTAATCAGATGAAAACAGCTGTGTCTTTCAGTTGTGACAGCCATTGCGAAGCGTGGTAATTCCTGAGTGAGGGAATGAGTTGGGTTTTACCCCATTTTTGTTCCGGCCACAGCGATGATAGTTCCAGACAAAGACTAACGTTCACTGTTCAATATTAAAACAAGATGCTATCGAAAATAGCTGTTATTTGGAAAAGTGTCATGTTATTCTAGACAAATGCATCATATTTTTGTAATGTTAAATAACCGAAATACTGAAATCCGATGCCATCGACAACAGCTAACACTCAATGTGAAAATTGTAAGTCAATTCTACAGAGTAAACTAAAAAGTTTCTTGTGAAGAATAATGATTTCCTTCTGCTAGGGACCCAATTTACTATCCTCGACGCCAGATCTCTGTTTCGCACGATGTTGCGTGAACAGCGAAATTGCACTGTGGAATTAACGGACCACAGTCGCACCATCTGATCTACGACCCTGCCTTTAAAAGTCAATATAAATTTCAACCGATATGTTTACCTTTCCACCCTGCCGACACAGGAGTTATCAAAAAGTGGTAAATTCAATTCACAAGCACATTGCCTTCACTCTAAATTAAGACTTTACACGATTGAAGGTTTACTGTGGTTGACGTAACGCTCTGAGGTCTCTGCTGTACTTCTGAGTCCAAATACCAATTGTCTGAGAGCGTTGGCGGGGTCGATAGTCAGTCCGCGTCATGTGTCCGTCCATTACATTAGCCTGCTAATACATGTTCAATATATCTCCTATTAGGATTACATAGATGTATCGCAATGTGTCACCTATATTTGCTATACCTTTCATATCACGCCCTTATATGTGTCCTTGAGGTTCTTGATTTGATGATGTGATCATACTGCTTCTTTGTCCACTCTTCCTATCATCATTTGCTATTTTTGAAATAAGGTCGTTGAGTATCGTTGTATGGGATTATCATATCATTCATCTTTGATCATGGGTTGTAGGGCACACTCGTTACTCTAATACTCGCACTGGTATTTAATGGTAAGGTCATGTTACCTTGTACCAGCAATAGGTCGAAACCATTATCCTCAATAACTAAATGCTTCTGATAGAGAGACTTGCTCAAGCAGAGTGACGCTATGCCCGTCACTATATAACATAAATATATTAAGAGGCATCGTAAGACGTTCACAGTTATATGATTCGAGTAGGTTAACTTACATTTCAGCATTTGTGTTAACCTGCATGTAACCACGGCACCATCCTGTATATAAAGACAAAAACCCAGTCTGTATACAAGTCATGTTCCAATCTACATACAAGCCATGTTCCAATATGTATACAAGCCATGTTCTAATCTGTATACAAGCCATGTTCCAGTCTGTATACAAGTCATGTTCCAATCTGTATTCAAGCCATGGTCCAATCTGTATACAATCCATGTTCTAATCGATATACAATCTATGTTCCCGTCTGTATACAAGCCATGTTCCAATCTGTATTCAAGCCATGGTCCAATCTGTATACAATCCATGTTCTAATCTGTATACAAGCCATGTTCCGATCTGTATACAAGCCACCTTCCAGTATGTATACAAGCCATGTTCCTAATCTGTATACAAGCCATGTTCTAATCTGTATACAAGCCATGTTCCAATCTGTATACAAGTCTTGTTCCAATCTGTATACAAGCTATGTTCCAATCTGTATACAAGCCTTGTTCCAGTGAGTATACAAGCCATGTTCCAATCTGTATACAAGCGATGTTCCAATATGTATACAAGCTATGTTCTAATCTGTATACAAGCTATGTACCAATATGTATACAAGCCTTGTTCCAGTATGTATACAAGCCATGTTCCAATCTGTATACAAGCCATGTTCTAATCTGTATACAAGCCATGTTCCAATCTGTATAAAAGCCATGTTCCAATCTGTATACAAGCCACGTTCTAGTCTGTATACATGCCTTGTTCCAGTCTGTATACAAGTCATGTTCCAATCTGTATACAAGTCATGTTCCAATCTGTATACAAGTCTTGTTCCAATCTGTATACAAGCCATGTTCCAATCTGTATACAAGCCTTGTTCCAGTGAGTATACAAGCCATGTTACAATCTGTATACAAGCGATGTTCCAATCTGTATACAAGCGATGTTCCAATCTGTATACAAGCTATGTTCTAATCTGTATACAAGCCATGTACCAATATGTATACAAGCCTTGTTCCAGTATGTATACAAGCCATGTTCCAATCTGTATACAAGCCATGTTCTAATCTGTATACAAGCCATGTTCCAATCTGTATAAAAGCCATGTTCCAATCTGTATACAAGCCACGTTCTAGTCTGTATACATGCCTTGTTCCAGTCTGTATACAAGTCATGTTCCAATCTGTATACAAGTCATGATCCAATCTGTATACAAGTCATGTTCCAATCTGTATACATGTCATGTTCCAATCTGTATACAAGTCATGATCCAATCTGTATACAAACAATGTTTTAATATATATGCAAGCAGTATACATGCATAGAACGCATAAGGTCACATGAGCGGTAACAGATGAGAAGAAAAAGTTTCAGCTGCTGTTGTCCTATTTGGCTATTATTATATATAAACTATATGTACATAAACATAAACTGGCAGACATAGACGTTCATATTGAAGACTCATGACTTCACTTGCAATAAAAAGGGCAACGTTATGTAGATAGCTCATGACTGGAGAACATCAACACATGATATTTACATACATTCAAAAGGATTCATGTATATTTGATTAGTGTCGTATTTACATATCACGTGTTATTAAGGCGTCCATGAAGGCAGTATGTGGGTTATTCCAGTTGACTAACCACTGCTTACATCTTCATTACTTAACATTCACATTAAAGCCAACCACTGCCTAAACATGCATGGGATGTAAACATAATGGTCACTTTGCGCGAAAACCATGTCGCTAATTCTATTGATCATGGGCTGCAAATTAACTTATTGAGCCCCCTTTCCTATATTAACTTTTAACCGTATTTTGTATGGCAATGTCACTCGCGAAGGTACAAAGGAGGCAATCAGTAATTGAATTTGTATGCTTCAACGGCCATGATTAACTATAGTGCCGTATATATACATGTATACGCAATATACATGATTTGGGAAATAAAGTATAAAGTAATAATAATAATGTATTAACACACACATAAAGCAAAGCTGTTTAAGAAAGAAGTTGTCTCGAAAAGGTAAAATGCACATCGAGTGAGTGAGTGAGTATTGTTTTACGCCGCTTTTAGCAATATTCCAGCAATATCACGGCGGGGGACACAAGAAATGGGCTTCACACAATGTACCCATGTCGGGAATCGAACCCGGGTCTTCGGCGTGACGAGCGAACGCTTTAACTACTAGGCTACCCGACCGCCCTTTAAATGCACATCGAAGAAACTCAAATTATATCATCACCAATGCGAGTAACATAGAAGGACAATTTGATGGTTATGGTTTAAAAAATATGTTATTTTTTGTCAAAATAGATTGGTCAACAGGCGCTATGTCTATTTGTAGACCTCCCCGGTACAAGAATATATACTAGTGTATATAGCATACGATGGATGAGATACAAGGTTCAACGTGAAATATATAATTATATATTTTTAAAAATGTCTAGCATTCTTTAAAGGATTTCAGAGCGTTTTATTACGGTAAAATGTATGAACGATGTTCGCTTCTTATGACAGGCATAGTCGCCTCTTACGACAAGAATGGGTTGCTGAAGATCAATTCTAACCCGGATCTTTACGGGTCTCTTGAAGTGAGACATAAAGATACCTGATGTGTTGGTATATTGTGAACTGCAGGTAACAACATTCACTTACTTAATTATAGTAAACGCCAGAGATGAAAAATGTTATCTTAACTGACTATATAATATAAATCACGAATGCTATTTAAATCCAAGTTCATTATGGTTTGAAATAGTCTTACTTCATAAGTTATATAAATATAATATTTTTTAAAGCTCAAGATCCATATATGCAGCTGTAAAGGGGGTTCTTTGAGAAAGGGCTGCTTTCCTCTGTAGCGCTAATGGCCACTTCCAGATGCTGCTCTGGGATCTTGGTCCTAGCCCCTATGTTTATAGACGTGTGTTTATAACCCGAAGCATATCTTCACCTTCATCCTACGGGGATTCAAGAGTAGAATTAGACCCAGAACCACTTGAGTGTCGTAAAAGGAGATTTGACTTAGTCTCAGGTAATCAATAAGCCTCAACAGAGGGCAGTATATGGACACTCAAGCTATGGCGTGGTTGTGTTAATGTGTGATCGTACCCCGTTGATTTCACCTAACATCGGCAACCACTGATTACACAAAAACGACATTTTATCAATAACGCTGGCGCTCTGGCAGATGGCGATACAGACGATGAAGACTCCTTGATGTCACCTCCCTCTTCACTACGCGGGACTATGGTTGTATTACACAACAGATAATGGCTTTTTCATGCATGGTGGTAGTGAGTGAATTTATTCATACTCTGCTTTTAACCCAGCGAACACAAACATTTTAAAAACGTTTTGAAAAACCTAAAATCCTTCTCAAAACATTTTGAAGACGTTTCCATATGGTTACAGCAACGTTCGAAAGAAGGGCTGGACCATTTGATATTCTGGGAAGGGTCGTCCCACAACCTCGGTCGGAGTACAATGACACACAATCAACCTTCATTTTGTCTCCTCTTAGGCAGCTGTTAGTACAAACATGGATTATTGGGGATCAATTCCAAACGGCAATAGATATATTGAACTGGCTTCGCAACTAATTACGACTCACACCTCTACAGTACAATTTAAAAACATATATCATTTAAAATTCATTTGGTACTACATTTATTAAACATAATATAGTTCAATATCCTTAAATATAGGTCTGTACAGTACATGGCAAAATATGGAGATTGAAAGTCGAACGAATATGTTTGCTTTCAATTTAATTGCATGTTTCATTGGTGGACATTGGCTACAACTATCACACCTTAATAATCGACAAACGATGACCAACTCCCTGACAATATATTGTCATATCTTTTGAAAATCGACTATCTTATCAACACACCACCGAGGACAAATTGCCGCAAACACCCTGTTATGGCGCGCGACGAGAGACTCGTTTTTCTTTTGCTCGTTTTCAGTAGAAAGGAGTCGGACATTTCTATCGTAAAATGATGAATTGATTGTTTTGGAGAAATATTAAAAATACACATTGTAAGCGCCTTGCTACAATATAACTTTAGAGAACACCAACAATCACATGATCCACATTCAGTCAGAGCTTATTAGGCCTATTCGTAATTAACAAGCATGTTTCCGTCTCTTCCCGAAAATACAATTGAATTACATCATTGAGCGTTAAATACCTCAGTTGTTTTGATCCCCTCTTTTCGCTGTATAACAACAATCTACTCAATGTTACCCACGGACTGAAATGAGCGAAACTGTTCCACAAAAATCAAAGTCACTGGAATTGTACATGTACAGTAAACTTTAAATAGAAGAGATTTCAGAAATAACACGGAAGAGATGGCGATAACTGTTAGCGGTCAGTAAGCGATGCATACGTTAGGGTAGAATTGGGTAATTTCGTTGAGTAGGGATCGAAAACCGAACGTAATATGACGGCAACAAAACGCCGCCCGACTGAATTCTGAGCAAACTTATCCTGTTATACCCTTTGTATCCAGCATAATAATTAAAAAACCTTGGGCCTCCTTCACCACTATATACATCATGGTCTGTGTATCAAATATTAATATCAACACAGGCGCTCAGTGAAAGTGACCGGCAAAGTGCATTCTAGCCTAAACCCCGCCACTTCTGAGAAACACGATACATTAACCGACTATCTGCATGTACAGAAACATAACAACTAGCGGAGACTGCTTTTGAAAAAATAACACGGTTTCGGTAATTCAGTTTCAATCTAACAAAGGAAAACCTTCGAATAAAGTTTCAATAACGTTTCTACAACGTTAGCGTTAGTGTATAAAAGTTGTGGATTTTTTCTAGGCAACGTTTTTATAACTTTACACGAAACGTTTTGATAACGTTTTGAAATGATGTCCAAAAAATGTTTTCAAAACATTACAACAATGTTTTCATGAAACATTGCCATGTAAAAAAAAACAGAAAACGTTGTATAAACGTTGTGTGTTAGCTTTGAACAATATCACAGACATGGCACTGCCTAGAATGGACATCCCAGTGGTGCGAGGGTGCCATAGCGCTTTTGAGAAGTATAACAAGCATTTGTACATTCAAAACTTGTTTTGGTGCTGGGGTATATTCCATGCAAATGTGTTACGACTTAAACGTCAACACCGGAGTATAATCAGTCTCCATTTTCTGCCGAAACAGATTCCAAAAGGCAAAATAACCAGGAAGTGTTCTATGTTTGGAACACTAAAGATCAGTGTTCACCAAGTGTTCACGACAGGGGAAGACATGTTTTGCCTAACTGATAGTACCAGCCACTCTAACAATTTCAGATTGTGCTCGCCACGTCATTTTGTGCTAACACGGCGACCAAAGACCTGATGCCTCGCGGTTTATTTGCATATATCTCATACATATGTCAGACAAATCGCAACACGAACTCTGATGAGTTTATATATTTATCTGGAAAAAAGAAACGTCAAAACTAAAAAGAATATTATGATTAAATATGTATAGAAAGATATATTGATTCTAAATTCGACTTCCCAGCAAATAGTCTGTATGAATGTAGATGTTGGCCAGTGGATTAAGGGGTCGAGCGAACTTCTTCTTGTGAAAATGTATTGTTAAAGAAGTCGTCGGGGAAAAGTGTGCCTACTGACTATTGATAAATCAAATCGGTGGGGAAAATGTGCCTGCAGACTATTGATAAAACAAATCGGTGGGAAAAAGTGTGCCTACTGACCATTGATAAAACAATTCGGTGGGGAAAATGTGCCTGCATACTATTGATAAAACAAATCGGCGGGAAAAAGTGTGCCTACTGACTATTGATAAATCAAATCGGTGGGAAAAATGTGCCTACTGACCATTGATATAACAAATCGGTGGGAAAAATGTGCCTGCAGACTATTGATAAAACAAATCAGTGGGGAAAAATGTGCCCCTGTGTGTATGAATGTGGCAAAAGTGTGCCCCCGTGCGTATGAATGTGGCGTATATTGAAATACAGAATCCGAAATCGATTATGTATTGACATGCTTTGTGACTGCTTCCTGCTTCCTGTGCATCTTTGTATTATGTGATGTGAATCAGTGTTACCATCCGGCTGGTGAACTACATTGTATGAAATGTTTCCTTCCAACTTTTCAGCAAATACCAGACGTACATGTATCTGTGACGTTTATCAACATGACACCAGTGTCATATCAAAATTTGTCCACAAAATACATGTTAGTTTGAGATACATCAAAATTAAGGGGCGATGTTTAACTTAATTCGACGTGTATATATCACGTCAAACGGTGTATGTTTATGCTACTGATGTATCGCTTTGTGTCAAAATTGGTATTTATAAAGTGTGCCCTGACATGACAATATATTCAAAATGAATATGCGTTTCACTGAAGAAAGTGGCGAGTTAATTTGCTCATATTTGGCAGAATGATGTATATTCACACCTAATTCAACGAATTTAAGTTATTTCAAAAAAAGATATAATGAAATAAATATCTGTTAACATTATTACAACCTATTGGCAATATCCAATACAGTTTTCACGATTTTGATCGCAATTCTAAATGAAACAAAACGAGTGCCGATTGATGCATTTTCGATGGCCGCTTCTTTGCGTATTTGACGAACCTAAGGAGACACAGCAGAAACTGTCTTCACCCTAAGTATCAGAAACCTTGGAAGAAGACCTTATTCCACCAGATCAATAATTACATATGTGACGGCAAAGAACCAAAATTGGCCTGGCTGACAATTGACTTTGTCCATTTTCACAATGGGTGCTAGAGACACAATCACAATATTGGCAGTTGATCTGCTTTCTATGGCTAAAACCTGCAAGGACATGGTAATGGAAATTTCATTTAGAAGATATTGATGGAACAAGTAGACTGATCCATGGCCTTGGTTTGCCTTTAAAGATGAGTAAACATAGCCCCTAACTGGATAACGAAAGATCCACATGAAAATGAAGGAAGTCTTCACCAGTGTCGATTTTCAATTCTCATCACGTCCCTGTGGCTGACGAGGGACCGTACGCTGCCACCAATATCGGGTGTGGTAACAACACGTTTTGTTCGAGCGTATGCTATGTTCCACCGTTGGGGATATCCTTAACACTCTCTGTTTGCACAGTGAAATTGCTCCACAATGTCGCTTTGTTAGCCCTTTTTGTTTACCTGCATTGCACCACCGAGATTATTTGATGCCCTTAACAAAAGAAGGCGTATTCTGAGAAATGTCATACGTCATGTTGATAATGTGGTTATCTGGGACGCAGTGATAAAAATAAATAAATACGATTCCACTCTGGTGTGTTGAATATATACCGCGTTGTATTGCCGCTGGCAGATTAATTGCATACAAAGATTACTAAAGGTTATTGTGAAATGTTAAATTACATCTTACACCTACAATAGGTTGCGTAAGCATATACGGCATTTTATTTGCCTTGGGATAGTGTACATGTATTGAGTCTCACACATTACATACAACTGTCAAGTCACGAGTACATAGTGACAAATGTGTTGGACTGCACATATATATATGAATAGACATTCAGAATTATTTGTCTGATGGCATTTCCTGCAGTATGAATAAGCCATACCAGAATGAATCTAGTAACCATTCAAAAGAGTCACATTGAACACAACCGCTGGCACATTGACCCATTGAATCCTAAAGGACATCTGAAGCACAACAGACCAAAGCTTATGAAAACACTGTAGTATATATAAAACGTCAGTGCCAGGAATAATCAGTTTCGACTAGCTGCAGAAACATATTCCATTTGGCGTAAAAGGCAAATAATTTAATACCAGTGAAAACTATATGAATCGATCACTGAAATCAGTGATTACACCCGCATGTCCGGTATTACCCGCAACTCACATTAAGTGATTAACGAAGAAAGAATAAAGAATGTCTGCAATATGAAAAAAGTGTCTTAATACACGTGTCAGTAATATGTGCCTGCGCCACTAATATTACTATCATTTAAGAAGAACTATGCTGAACAATACAGGCACAATTCCATTTCAACATCTGGGTGTTTTAATTAATGCCTTGTAGGTAACGTAGGAATAGTATATAAGTATTCAAGGTAGTTAATAACCTGAACACATGACAATTTGAATAACAACCTCTATATATATATTGTTTGTTAGGACGCTTCGGTATTGCCGATCTTCAGGTGAACTTCCAAATGCGTATAAACGACTTAGGAAATAACTGATAAAATGTCAGTGAGGTGACAGACAGGAGGGGCTACACTGTCTTTATGAAATTGGCTGGGACTGCCAAATAGCCCAAGAACGGGCGCCCTTCAATGTCCGAATAAAACATTTCCTTTGATAGAATTTACTGTACCAATAGCTTAAATGCCTCTGGTATACATTTTTTAAATCTTAGTGATACCAAATGATCTATCCATATTATGTATTGATCACTTTTATACAACCCAGGGAAGCGGTAACAGAAACGTTTTAAATTGCCTCTTAATGCACATTAAATCCAAAAGTGTAATTAGATTAAGACGTTAGGAGCATCGGAAAAAAGATTTGGATCAATGTAGGTAATGTATGACTCTATTGCCTGCCTCTGTGCCTCTGTTGGAGGAAGCATCTAGTTTGACATGGAAGACAAGTTCACACGCCTTGATGAGCCAGAATGGCTTTCTTATGGGCAATCAATACCCTCACTGATCGACTATAGATCATTTTCAAGATAGCGTTATGCTTTCTGACATTCTGTTAGTGTCAACAGTGCCTCCTAACGTGGGAGTTATTCAACAGTGCCAGATTTCGTCAGGTTTAAAGGATGTAAATTTGACAAGATAATTGCCTGTCCTTTTGAAGGTCAGCCAAGGTGAAAGTATATAACCAAGTTATTGATGAGTCTTGTACACGCACAGATTCTCTAAGAGTATTGTTTTGTTTCAGTAGAATCTGTTTTATTGTCATTCTTAAGCAAAGCGAACTGCCACTGAGTTTGTAACACGATGCCGATCAGGTAGATCAATGTTGGACGGATTACAGTAACGTTTCCATGTTTTAAACAAGGTTGATTGAGCCTTAGCATTTCCAGCAGTATTTTGTTTCAGACGTTCGAAATAGTCCTCAATAGTAAGTTCTAGGGTATACAAGATCTATATGTCACCAACTTGATGATACGTTTAAAACTGAATGTTTAGGTATATGTAAACATCCTGAATCGCTTTTCTTCATGGAGTTACAGTGACATTAAAAGACCTAGAAGAACGCTGCGTTTGTCAGACACGTAGGCGAAAACACGATTTTTGCAATGGCCGTGTCAGCGGATTCTCTGCTACGTACGTCTTACTGTAACAAGAAGAATGCTCTCAATTCGCTATTGGTGCAAATATTGACATGTAATGTTTCGTGCTGTAAGAATATATCAGTAACAAATTTGTACGAGACAAGAGGCATGTGGCCGGAGCGATACAATGAACAATAAAGGTTATTTGAACTCGTGCTTCAAACAGACCAATATAATAAAACGTGAGAAAGACTATCTATGAATCCCTTGGTAAATATCAGCTCTGGTTAAAGTGATCAACCGTGTGCTGAGTGATAACTGATCACTGCTAGTCTAATTCAATAAGAAAAAGAACAACCGTACTGAAAAACATAACGTGAAAACATGGCCCGCCTACGTGTAAAACTCGTTACGTTGTTAAAGACGTTGGACTCGTTCGT
The DNA here is from genome assembly GCF_022045235.1 of Haliotis cracherodii. Lineage (NCBI taxonomy): Eukaryota > Metazoa > Mollusca > Gastropoda > Lepetellida > Haliotidae > Haliotis > Haliotis cracherodii. Next base: position 58,012,099 of record NW_027266264.1, read on the forward strand.
GTAAAGAGGCAATAACTTCATGTGGGGAGGGAAATCCTGCCCCAGTCTGAGAAAGATATCACTATTAGCAAGCATCATTGATTATCTCATGGCGCGGTATTAGTTCTTAACTCCTGCTATAACTGGTGCAATTGCATGTATAGATAGAACTAACAACGATACGTTACTTCTGTGGGATGTGGTTTATACATGCACAAGCTCATTTAAGCTAAAGTTTTAAAGATGTCCACAGACAAATGGATCACCTTCACCTTTCCTCTGTGTTCAACACGTATTGCCTGATTATGTCATATTAACGCTGGTGTTCCTGTAGCGTGTGTATGCATCATGCAGATGAAGATTTTAAGCTTACAATATTATATCGTGGTATGTGACGTTATCTTTCAATCAATCACTATAAATGTATTACGAGAGCGGTAGATTCTTTATATTCTTCGCAGATCGAGCTAGCGTTACAGAAGAAAACAACGTAATTTACAATCAGGACAAAATCAATGTTATTTCCCCAAACAATTCCTCAGTATTCTGTTTTGTTTGCTTTTTATGTGCATTGAAACAAAACAGTGACTGGCAGAATGTCAACCGGAAGGGCGATGACTTGAATAAAGCAGTTACAGGAACATGAGAGCGTGTTCAGGGAACAGTTTGGAATTATCAACAGCCTTCCTTCACATCCGTAAACCCAAGAACATAACACTATAAACGTCATACAAACATAAATCTATATGTGGCATGAACTGAACTATCAAAGGAGTAGAGCAGTCAAAACACGCGCTAGATGAAATGCATAATTAAGGTCCAGCACACAAATAATACAATAATTCAATGCGTCTTTGTGGTTTTGACGCAAAAATCGAATATGGTCAGTTATCTGAATCTCACATTGAACTGGTCATGTGTGGCTTGTGGGTTGATTTGAGCTAGAGTTTGTGTATGCATATGGTTACCAAGGGCAGTAGGTGTGTAGACAATGGACAATACGATGGCTGATTTTTATGATGCCAATACAAACAATGTCACCACCATCCTTGCCACCAACAGCACCTGAACCGATGATGACCTTTTGTCTAGATGTCCGATATCATTTCTCCAGTCTTCCAACGTATCACATTTTGCCGTACAGAGTTGTTTCCCTCAGATGTGCCAAATACCGATGATCATTTAGACCAGATTCGTGCTGATTATGTTTCTAGGTGTGTTGGCACCTCACCAAAGTTGTAAACGTGTAAGATCTGCATCACTTCAGGTTTTCTTCCCATACCAAGCTGTAACACGTTACAAGACTGGAATACTGTCCAAAGCGGCATTAAATCCAACTCACCCACTCACTCATTTTGATTATAAGTTTAACCCCCAAATCGCACCAATTCGGCATTACGCCTACGATCGTTGCTCTTTTTCTGGCTGATTATTGTTTCTAACGTATGAGGACGCCGTGTTGCTATCTGGACTAATATATTTTTGTAAGACTGTTAAAATTCCCTTTTATTTTGACGTTCCCACAGTCATCGCTCAGAAGGCGTGATGTCCGGGTTAAGGAGGTATCACTGTTTCTCCAATTTATGGGATACCAGAGTTTTTTTAACATTGGGTTAGATTTATCACATGCAATGGTTCAAAGCTCAGGCTTGTTGTCTCGATAAGGATGGAAACAGAGGAATACACTTAATGACGTACTCACATATGACGCAAGAGCAATGTCCCATTTGATCAACAAAGGAATAATAGGTTTTTATGATTTAATCATGCTTAAGCTTACGTTACATATATGTGGAAGGTTTACAATGCTACCTTGATGAGCATAAGAGAAATGGAGATTGCTATAAATAATGAGGAGAAACATATATGACGAATATGATGAGATTCAATCTTGATGGAATGTGAGTGTGGAGGAGTAATGGGATTCTCCGTTATGAAAGTGAACGTTGTCAAAACTCTTAGGAGGTTTTACTTCGCAGGTGGTCATTGCGGTTTTCACAATCCGGTACAATCAACTGGAATTAAAACAACGCTTAACGGCATATCTGAATACAATAACCACGTGTCAAGTGTCTCAAATAGTGACATAATCCATAATTAATATACCGTTGTATCGTGTTGAAATACACGAACGTATAGGATGGTAACAAGACGTTTTATGATTTTCCCAAGAAAATATGGTTGCTTGCAATTGGTAACAAGACGGTAGATTCTAATGGTTAATATTTTCAAATTTGCCATAGTGTACAGAAACGCATTAGCCATCTGTGATGATTGAGGGTTAGCAATTGCGATACCGAGTTAAACTGAAACACATCGATCAGTGACCTCAAGGTCGGCGTTACGAGTTAGTTGTGCGGTAACATGTTTTCGTTCCTTTTGTTTCCAAATTTGACACTTCAGTGATTCATCGGTGACATAAGTCATGTCTGATGCTATTTCAATTTGTTTCTCTCTTAAGGTGAACAATTTACTTGCTTCTGCGTGAGTTGGTGACGTGCCACTGCAGTTGTGTGCAGGGTTTCGTCCTTAGCCTCACAGGGATTTCGTTCTTAGCCTCACCGGGGTTTAGTCTTTAGCCTCGCCGGATCTTCGTTCTTAGCCTCACCGGGGTTTCGTCCTTAGCCTCACCGGGGTTTCATCCTCAGCATCACCGGGGTTTCGTCCTCGGTCTAGCCTGGGTTTCGTCCTTAGCCTCACCGGGTCTTCGTTCTTTGCCTCACCGGAGTTTCCTTCTTAGCCTCACCGGGGTTTCGTCCTTAACCTCACCGGGGTTTCGTCCTTAGCCTCACCGGGGTTTCATCCTCAGCATCACCGGGGTTTCATCCTCAGCATCACCGGGGTTTCATCCTCAGTATCACCGGAGTTTCCTTCTTAGCCTCATCGGGGTTTCGTCCTTAGCCTCATCGGGGTTTCGTTCTTAGCCTCACCGGAGTTTCATCCTCAGTATCACCGGGGTTTCATCCTCAGTATCACCGGAGTTTCGTCCTTAGCCTCACCGGGGTTTCATCCTCAGTATCACCGGAGTTTCCTTCTTAGCCTCATCGGGGTTTCGTCCTTAGCCTCATCGGGGTTTCGTCCTTAGCCTCATCGGGGTTTCGTCCTTAGCCTCATCGGGGTTTCGTCCTTAGTCTCACCGGGGTTTCATCCTCAGTATCACCGGAGTTTGGTTCTTAGTCTCACCGGGGTTTCGTCCTTAACCTCACCGGGGTTTCGTTCTTAGCCTCACCGGGGTTTCGTCCTTAGCCTCAGCGGGGTTTCGTCCTTAACCTCGCCGGGGTTTCGTCCTTAGTCTCACCGGGGTTTCGTCCTTAGCCTCGCCGGGGTTTCGTTCTTAGCCTCACCGGGGTTTCGTCCTTTGTCTCACCGGGGTTTCGTCCTTAACCTCACCGGGGCTTCGTCCTTTGTCTCACCGGGGTTTCGTCCTTAGCCTCACCGGAGTTTCGTTCTTAGCCTCGCCGGGGTTTCGTTCTTAGCCTCACCGGGGTTTCGTTCTTAGCCTCACCAGGATTTCGTCCTTAGCCTCACCGGGGTTTGATCCTTTGCAAAGCGGCGTTAAACTCAACTCACTCATTCACAAATAACGGTTTCCAAGAATAGTAAAATGAGGAACTAGGGAGGAAGCTTCATAAACAATGTTTCCGATTTGAAAGTTTTCTGCAAAGCATACTCTATCAGCTGCGGGAAGACCTTGACAAAAATGTTCAAATCACGCAATGGTTTCAATTTGATAACTATCGACAAAGTATATTTCATGACATAATGAACGAGCGTCATTCAAACTAATGTTAAAATTACTCACTGTAAACGTCACGTAATATTATAATACATTTCCAAACGTATAATCAAACATAATTAGTCTTCTTTGATGTAAGCTCTGGGATAATAAATCTGACATTGGGTAAGGTTTATTCCAACACGTGACTGACGGTAATCGTGTTTCGATATATAAATCAATGCCAGAATCACCTAATTAATCATCTATATCAGCTAATATACCCAAACACAATAAACAAACACGATCACAAAACCTATAATGTGTCCCACGCAAGACAGATAAGTATATTACGTCAAGGCATCCACATATTTATGCTATTCAGTATAACCAATTATCGAGACATATAGAAAGCCCCATAAACGAACACTATTAAAGGAGCCGACAGTGAACATTATGATACATAACAGACAGAACAAACTATTTCGTTGTTGCTCTACCTTACGTATATACATTAGTCACGTGGACGGGTGATCCAGCATCAGGGTGTGTCTGTGTGCATATCCGTTATTGTACGGCCAATCGATTATCAAGACAAAAGACACCAGTTTAAGGATGTCAACGGGTACTTTTTAGTGTTCACTGCGCAACTCGAGCTGTCGTATGTCGGAAATATTTTAACGACATCTTTTAAGTCAATGTAATTCAATCTGATGCTGATATTTGACGTTTTACGTCAAACGAATTTAATACCACTTTGGTTCATGTTATTGCTACCAGCTACAAAGAGAATGTGAGAAGCGCCGCGCAACGTTTTTTGACTTTGACGACTTCACAATTTAACTGTTTGAATGATGTTAAAGGAACGTTTATGCATATTCGAAATAGGGGAGATAAATACTATTTTCCCTGGTAGAAGATCATGTGTTCGAGTTCGACCAGATTACGATCAATTGTTTTTCAGCACCATGATATCGCTCGTGGGTTCAGTGGAGAGGTGAAGTCCACATGTGGCACTTTCTTTTCAGAATATTTGGACACACCGTGCTATAACTGAAATAGTGTTCGGGGCAGCGTTAAACTATTCTTAATTTCTTAAAGATCAGTCCAGATGGCTATATGAAATAAACCTAAAAAAGGTTGTTTAGGAGAGAAAAATCGCATCGTGCAATATATGATTCCATAGACTATATAGGCTAACTGATTTGGAAGTGGAACAACTTCATAACACTGAATCTGGAAACTTGTACACATACAATGATGACACTAGGTGGTCATGTCCTACCGATTGTAACCGTAGGGGTGATGTTCGAGGTCATGCGACCACTTCAAGAATTAGTTTCATGTCAAATCTAGGATGACATTTTCAGACATATGTATGTGATGGCATTTTATGTTTTTGTCAGAACATTTTTAATATTTTGCCTTTCAGTAGACAGAGTCGATCGGCATCATACTAAATACAGTTTAAGCGTATATTGAAATCGATCTCCACCTATTCCCTTGGAGTTGTCATGGAGACGGAGGAGTACATTTCATTATTTTCTCTTGCAGGAAACCTTCATACACACATACTGCAGACAGGCACAACTATATTGTGCAGCTGAAGGGAAGCCAGGTGAGCTAATCTAATGTGTGTGTGTGTGTGTGTGTGTGTGTGTGTTTGTTTGTTTGTTTGTTTGTGTGTGTGTGTGTGTGTGTGTGTGTGTGTGTGTGTGTGTGTGTGTGTGTGTGTGTGTGTGTGTGTGTTTGTGTGTGTTTGTGTGTGTGTGTGTGTGTTTAACCCCGCCTCCAGCAATATTCCAGCTATACGACGGCGGCCATACAACCAAGTGATTGATATTCCGAGCAATGAGCCACGCTCTCGGGGACACCGAACCTGATAACCAGGGTTCCGTTGTACAAAGCGGTCTTAGCACTAAGGAGATCGTAACTCCCATACCGTAACATAGACTGACGACAGTCGTAGCGCTAAGGTTGTTCTGTACAACGGCACCAAGCTCTCCTACGATCACCACAGGTTGCTGGGGTCCACTTTTAACCCGGAATCACCACGGTTTCTGGGGTATATGTTAGAGAAATAGTGGAACCTCGTCAATCCGGAATCGCCCGTTCCAAGTGAAATTGCCCATATTAACAAATATTAACGCATAATGAGGTCGGATTCAAGGTGAGTTGTACGGGGTGTGATCTTAGCGCTATGATGAGTAAAGCTCTCATTCCTTAACATAGACTTACGGCAGTCGTAACACTTCAATGTTGATACCTTGTGTTGTTACTGCCTTGAAACATCACTGTACATATATACGTCATAATAGCTGGCGTCAGATACTCCCCCTTAAACCGTAATTCCATTGATAAACATTTTCAATTTGCTATTTCAAACTGATTAAGTGCTCAGCTACTGGACATTATGTTACTAAAAAGTCAATTGCTTTTGCGATATTAATAATGGAATCAACAGTCTTAAAGCTTTGGTGGCCAGGATCACTACTGTAAAACTGCTTTATATTCATCTCCAAAAAATAGCTTAGTAATCATTTATCGTTTCCTAATATACTATTGCAACGTCCTGAAAATTACAATTCTCTTTTGTTGCCAACGGCAAAGCCATTTCATAGCATGCACAGAATAATTACTTCCACATTCAGGCTTGCCAAACATTCAGACAAACAGTCCTATGGATGGATGTACAGCGTCACCAGTTTCCATAAGACCTGCATTTCTCATAATAAATTATTTACATATTACATTTTAAATTCATACACTAAAAATATCGAGGCCTCGGCGTAATGACATATCTGCATCATTAAACAACAACTATGTATTTATGTACAAAACAGCCTACACAGTAACTATCGTTTAACACACTATAGAAATAAACTACACAAACTTGGCAAGTTTCCAATAAAGTTTAACAAAAAGGAACCTGCTAAATCTCATATTAGTATTGCAATACTGACGGGAAATTGCATTGTAATTGCTTTCTTTTTGTCTTCCATCCGATGCTGGTTCCCTAGAGGATATAGCATTTAAGTAAAGAAAGCAGAAGTTAGACACTTTATCCATTATGGACCACTACCCACGATGATAGCTAGATATTAGACAGTTTCAAATGACAGCACAATTGAACAGAGACAAAATGCAGCACTAAATATGGTAAATTTCACTTGAAACCGATTTCTGATTTTCTTGTGAAATCATAGTGTCTTTATGCTAAATGTAGTATCTAAGGAAATATTATATAATAGTTCCATAAGCAGATCCCGTATTGAGCTTTATTGCACAAAAGAGAAGTGATATATCATGTGCAAATATCAATTTCAATATTTTCGATGTGGAAGTAATTTTAACTTTGTTTTTATTTCAATTGCCACCCAAGCTTCAAACTATCAAGGCAAACACAGGCTGGAACGCTTTATGTGATAACATAATGTAGCCTTCTAGGAACGTGACATTTAATGCGACATTCGCTTTGAAGAAGCACTTGGTATTTTGATGTGAAACTCAGAAAGTAAATATACTATCGCTAGTAAAATACATCCGTTGATAATGTGAACAAGCGAGCTACGTGTATCATTGCCATTAGTTTGAACCCCCCTTTAGAATATAGTGGGTCAGGGATGGACCTTTTGTCGCGTGTCATCTATGTATTTACTGCGCCGGGGGCTCCCTGAGTGATTGTCCATTGTGTTGGAAATGCACTGCATATGGAACAAACAAATAGGATTGTTAGAACTGTAAAAGGAGTCCATTAGTTGACAATCGGTGTGTCGGCTTGAACCAATTTTCACCGCAGCCTCAGTTAGAGACAGGCTCGTAAGCACTGGCATGCAAATCTCTTAGGAGACTGTCGCAAGCTCACCAACGATCTCCAGCAACAAAAACAGCAATACGGGGTTGCCATTTGCGATAAAAATGTCCTTGGAAGAGTGCGACTAAGTGTCAGAAGTACTTAACCGTCTTATATTTCAATGACTCCTCTAATGAAAGCGTAAAATTCCTCAGAGATAACCTTTGATCTCTGAGGAACCAACGTAGACTGTCCGAAATACAATATTGGTGAACTGTTAGAGCGCTGTCATCTCGTCTCCCGTGATTTGAAGCGCTGTGATAACAGATATGCTGAGAACACATAAGACATGTATTGCATTGTAAGTGGTATACACAGTACACTTTTTCGTTCATGTTCACGTCCCGGGAGTTGCATTAGTCAACCCATTTCTTGTATATGAAAAAACAAGAAACATTAAGTCTGCTGTATAAACAGAGTTGTGTTTTGAAGGAGTAGTCTTGTGATGTAATCTGACAAACGCCTCTCCTTTGGGAGGAATTAATTCATGTATGTATATTATGGTTCTTACTTGATCTAGACCTGGTAAGGTAAAGCCCGCTTGAGACACATACAGGAATGCAAGGACTAACTTGGCCAAAGTAATCTAATTAGCATGACTATTTTGCCCAAAGGTATCTGTCTCGGAAGATAATCCAGACTGGTTATTCTCTGGCGTTGATGCTTTGAATTTGCAATGAATATTGTTGTTTGTTTCTTGTTTGACGCTGCAGTCTGAAATATTAAACTGTCCAAGTCTGCGACAGGCAACCAGTGTCCGAGACAGTACAGTATGAGCATCGTCGCTTACCATAGGATACGATGACACACAATGCAATCAGTCAGGTCGCATGCAGAACCTGGCTGTCTATTTTGGTCAGCTTATACGACATGCATCGGATACTGTGGACTAATAAATCCCGTATGCCAAAATAACTTCAAAAACAATGGATGGAACCTATCATAAATATCTTGTCATATGTTCTGTAATGTTGGTCTTGTTGCCTTGCATTGAAGACATCTACGAGAATAATACGATTGTACCGACAGATTTCAACTTCAGTTTGTCACTGCAAGCAGAAAAATAATTGATTTGTAAGCTGTAGGTAGGAGAATAGTTTGCGGTACATTAACCTTCGCGGAGTAACTTGAAGCGAAGATCGCCATACAACAATCGATTTTAAGACCGACATTCAGTTATACAGATGCAATCAGATTTTCGTACAAAGGTATGCTATTCTTGCATAAACACTAAATACATAACATCTGCTGTCTGGTGAGGAGCTTACGTGTAGTGTATCTTAAGTTTTAATCCGAGTCAAGGTATAATTAAGTGCCTCGAGTCCATGTCATTTGATTTGTCATTTTACAGCCAAGTATGTCCAACTATAGTACTAAATACATTGTGTTGATAGTCTTATTTGATATCGAAAAATACACAGCTACTGCATGCAAAAGGTTCAGCAGAGTCCTTCCGGTCTTGACTGCCAGCTGAGGTTTAGTGGATAGAGCGTCTGCCCGGAAGGTCGATGGTTCGATCCCCAGGCGCGTCCTACCAGAAGACGTTGAAAGACTTGTTGCAACCCTGCCTGGCGCTAGACGTTAAGGAGGATAAAACAAGAACAGATCGGCTTGGAGTCAGTATGTTGTGTCTGAATGGGGCATCGGCGTGAGATCTCAGTGGGATAGCGCTATAAACCCAGCATTAGTCCGGAATATGACAAGCACACACACACGCACACGCACGCACGCACGCACGCACGCACGCACGCTCGCACGCACAAACCACGTGTGTGTGTGTGTGTGTGTGATGCATGTATATGACTGCAAGCAATAATGTTGAACGCGACGTTAAACCCCAAGTAGAACACTCCAAGTCACGGCGTGTAAAGGGCCCAATAGAACATTTCCAGTTATGGCACGCACAGCGTCCCACAGGTCTGGAACAGGCAAGAATTCATCACACACGTTTTTGAACAATGACACACAAATATCTGTACATATTCGATAGTCAGCTTGAGCTGCACTTTCTCTATTCTTTTAGCAGCTATATATTTGAAGACGTGGATACTGAAATTTGCAAGAGTAATAGTACGTGTTCAAAACTTTGTGACGAAATAGAATCAAAGATACAAATACCGCTCAGATCCTGCAGACATTGACGATGGCAATACAAGGCTTCAGAGATGTACAATTAGAATGTAACGTGGAAAGGAATGCTTGCAGTCAGAGGAGTTTAATCTCCTATCGGTTGGTATTATTTGCATTTTATTATTTTCACTTCTTCCAGGGAATGATTTAACACAATGGAACATGATAACTACTGCCGGGAAGCGCAATCAAATGCATGATCAAATTGGCATAACTGCCCGATTTAGGTCGTGTTTCTTACCGAACATATGGAGAATATAAGATTAATATTCCTCACTGGCAGCGTTTGAGACTTGAGCAGTAGATCACGACTTTCATTTGGTTTGGCCGGTTTAGTTATTATCAAGCTTTATGCATAAGAAAGACAACACCTGTAATTCCGATCAAACGGAACATTTAACGTTTACAACAGATAGCTTTTAGCACCATATGTAAAGAGCAAATCTTTTATGAACCTTCGTGTATTGGTGTATTATTTCATGTTTCATACTTCACCCTCCTCGACATCCTTGCGACATAGTGCCCACATGAAGATGAGCCAACGGATAGTCACCAATTACAATTACGAATGAATTTCCTTGTCAACTAAATAATGAAACTTCTAATTTGAAGCAGCTAATTGAACACTGCAGAAATGCACAAGAGAAGGGATTGAGTTTATGATTAGAAAATATAGCAAATCCGGCATCAAGTTTCAAAGAGAAAATGGGGGTCGCATTACCACATGGCTGTCAGTGGCAAAGGGCTTTATATACTGTACTTCTTAATGATGCCCAGAAGTATCACAGTGACTGAAATACATGTAGTTGTCTTTATTGTATGAAATGGCTACGTTACAGTTAAGCTGTAATCCTCGGTCATATAGGATGACGTTCTCTAGGTTTGATTAGTTTGAGGGATCGCCGGGTAACCTAGAAGATAAAACATTCGCTCATGACTCCAAAGGCATGCGTTCATTTCATCATATGGGTACAAGGTTTTAAGACCATTTCTAGTGTAACATGGCTGAACTATCCACACACACACACTGACTTGTTTGAAACAAAGGGACTTGTACAAAATAACAAAACGAAACAGCAATCCATTCACGATAACGCTCCTTTTCATTTACCAAGTAACTCGTGTGTCAAATCAGCTGCACACAACTAATGAGGAATAATGAAACAGTTATTTACTTTTTAATCATGTGCTTACTGTAATAATTGACGCGGTACTTCACATGACTAAAAGGATCAACTGATCTCCTGTTTCAATTGAATTTTAAATCGGACGTCTTTATGCTTTGGTTTATATTTGGTTTATGGCTTGTTTTGAAGGTTAAGATAACAAAGAAGACACAATTTATGGATAACAACTTTTTAATACGGTAAAAAGCGACGTTTCAGAACAGATCCTTATACCGTTGTCAAGCAAGACTGAATGAGGAACATTGTACAGAATATACATAGTAGGTCGAGGATTAACAGAAACAACAATTGTGTACATGAGTGGGATAACATGAGTAAGTAATGACAACAGAAGTATAATACTGTCACAACATGATTGACAGAGAACAGATAGATGGAAGCCAATGAGACATACAGCCGATGGGACATAAAGCCAATTAAACAGGATAAGTTACATAGGTGTGGTGATTATTGCTTAATGAGTTCAGAGTAGGCGGATGGGATGAAATAGCCTTGAGCTCTGTTGATTGATGGCTTGTGGCTGCAAATGTGGACTGCTTCTGTTAGTTTTCTTTTTTATGAAATCATGGAGGTTGTTGGAGAGGATTTGGACGTTGTCCCAGTTGATGTTGTGAATAGGAGAGTTGCGGATATGGTCCGAGATGGCTGATTTTTTTGTCTGATTTGATTGTTGTGGTGTTGTGCTCTTTGTTTTGTTGGGGGAGGGGGGGGGGGGGGGGGGGGGGGGGGGGGGCTCACCTACGTAAGATTGTCTACAGTTGCAGTCAATTTTGTAAACTACACTTTTAGGCTCTTGGGATTTGGTTGTGTTCTTGTCGTTGGCTCTTAGCACGGTGTTGAGGGAGTTGGAGCTGGTGAAGTGGGTGTCAATATTAGCTTGAGGACGCGGCTGATGAAGTTGATGGATGACAAAGTCTGTCTGAGCCAATGGAGGTAATATTGTTGCATCCTGAATTGAAGTATGACATTCTTCAAGTTTATGATGCCTAATCGAACATGGTGTTGACAAACCAAGAATCATAAATCACGTGATCGAAATCACAAACGTCGGGGGGCGGTCGGGTAGCCTAGTGGTTAAAGTGTTTGCTCGTCACGCCGAAGACCCGGGTTCGATTCCCGAAATGGGTACAATGTGTGAAGACCATTTCTGGTGTCCACCGCCGTGATATTGCTGGAATATTGCTAAAAGCGGCGTAAAACCATACTCACTCACTCACTCAATCACTCGCAAACGTCGGATTCTTGAACGCCTAAGAGACAGCTCTGCACTGCGAATTCCGGCGCCTCAAATTTAATTTGCTCTTATATTCCTATACCTACACAAATACTTATTTCGGTGCAATTTTGGATTCAGTGATGTCATCAAACAATTGGTGACACAATATGATATTCTGACAACCAAACATGCTGGATTACGGAATGCAGAGGACAAAGGAACTATATGCGTTATTTAGATAATTATTAATAGCAAAATCAAAGTTTAGAATATTTAACCAATCGAAATGCGAAGCATAATTTGTTTAATTTTCAGTGATCCATTCATGTTGCCCTTTACGGTGGCAAAAGGAATCTGTTTCCGCGGATAATCGAGACTGATCATCTTCTGGTGTTGACGTTTTATATTTAACAATTAGACATTAGACATTAGACATGGATGTTTGGTATGATGAGGAGGTTTTTGAATATCTTTGAAATAGTCTTTCTAGAAATTATATATATTTTCAGGTCCCCCTGGAAGACCAGGCAGGAGGGGTTCAAAAGGAGAGTTTGGCTCTGCAGGTATGTATTGAATATAGTAAACTGGAAATCAATGGTTTTCCCGAATGCAACGATCTGATCTACAGTTTGCTATATTTATATTATACATCATATAATCGAGGCGAGGTATATCTGTGGCACACAAAGAGGTCGAGAGCGGAGGGCCGATGGCTCGATAGTATATGCAGCCACACACACACACGCACACGCACCTATTAACCATTGCTGTCCATCTACCGTAATGTTTCTTTCCCATAACCTACGAGAAGTCGTCTTGCAGAGGATCACAGTGGGCCTCAATCTTCATCTATAACTGCACGTACGTGTGCTGTGTCCTAATTACTTGATCACGCAGTCAAACAAGTGATTAAAATACACCCTACATTCTTTACTGTATTGGGGCGGTCGGGTAGCCTAGTGGTTAAAGCGTTCGCTCATCACGCCGAAGACCCGGGTTCGATTCTCTACATGAGTACAATGTGTGATGCCCATTTCTGGTGTCCCCCGCAGTGATATTGCTGGACTATTGCTAAAATCGGCGTAAAACCAGGTCACTCAAAATATTCATTCATGTGTTTAGTCTGGGTAAGGATCTGTGTCTGGCAATGATACACAGCATGTTTATATAGCGTGAAGACATTGATCTGATAGAACATGCAGTGCCTTCTTGAGGAATTCGAATGAATAGTAGACTGTTTATCAGTTGCATCTTACATCAAACCTTTGTACAAGCATATTATTTAACGTTAACAAAGACATTAAATCACGAGCGCATTCCTCGGTTCTTAGCCTTAAACTACATTCATTCCAATGCCAATAAAGGATTATTCCGGTCCGCTATCGATTGGACTTTGTACTAAGTACTGAATTATCCAGTACATACATTGAAATCACTATGCTGATGCACACACAGTCTTTCCACCGCGGTCTTAAACCCTTCCGAGAATTCTGAAACTGATGGCGCTTTTACCGTTAGAAGTAGGTTGCACTGAAGTGACTTGCCTTGAGGAAGCCAGAGCCCCGGGCAGTTTTTGTTCGTTTATGTGGATTCACTGAGAAAGTGGAGTGGTCATATAACTTTAAACAAACTCTAGAATATTGGCTCTTACGTTCATTCTTACATAGGAGAAGCGCTGGACACAGTATTGATTTGCAGTGTTTGAAAATAAGCAAATGCTTATTAGAATAATAATTTGCTTGTTATGTGGAAGTTTGTGGCTTGTCGATCGTATGTTTGTTAAGTGTTCGTGTTGATTCGGCATACCTACGATGAGAATGATATGTCCCTCAAAACACACGAGAAATTTGGAATAGACCATTAGTTGTCTTTTTACAGCCTAAGTTTTATTAGGTATTGTAATTGTTCGCTCGTCACGCCGAAGACCCGGGTACGATTCTGAGGAATCCGACTATTTCGGCAGATAGTCGAGACTGTATATATCTGGCGTTGAAGCTATATATAATTTCGAATGTTAATCAGTTTTTAACAAATTTAAAAAATAAATAAGTAAAAACGTGCTTAACATAGCATGTCTATCTTACAATCCTCATACAGATCTGGGCGGTCGTGTAGCCTAGTGGTTAAAGTGTTCGCTCGACACGCCGAAGACCCGGGTTCGATTCCCGACATGGGTACAATGTGTGAAACCCATTTCTGGTGTCCCCCGCCGTGATATTGCTGGAATATTGCTAAAATCGGCGTAAAACCATACTCACTCACTCACTCACTCATACAGATATCTACTGGTTTTCATACACTTCATCATTTAAAATACACACATAAATCCGACAGCTCTGGGGACAACTCAATTTATTTTTACGCTGATGTGGACTCGACCTTGTGCCCATAAGGTACACCATTATCTCATACCCAGATGGACGAGGTTAAGCTTTTATAACACATGAAGTGTTTTTGGAGCACTTGAGCGTTTTCTTTAGCGGAGTTACTGCAGTCATTAGCTTCCAAAGTCACTGTGACGGTCTCCCTCGGGGCCTAGGCAGCACACTGAGCCGAACGGGGCCAGCCATCAGCAGCTTAAACCGAAAAGACTTGGTAACAAGATAACGTAGAGACATTTATATCTGGAAACCATAGCGAAACATACTGGAACCTCATCCGTTTAGCTTTTGACTTGTCCTCGCGCTGTCATCAATCTAATATTCTAGTGCTTGTTTACCGATGTGCTTTCAATATTGCAAAAGATACGGGAAGAATTTGAACTTTGACAATGATTCTTAAAAATGTAATTGACTTTTAGACATGAAGTTATTCTTGAAACAATTGAAAGTAAATATGAATAAGGTTATTCCATTGGATACTTGACGAACTCATTAAAAGGCTGAACTTTGATATTTTGCAAAAGATTATTATTTATTGGTTGATTGGTTTAGATTCTGAGCACATTTTCAAGCAAATATGCATGGGAATTTTGACTGAAATTGCTGAAATGAGCGTGAGTAGTTTTTTACGCCGTTTTAAACTGTATTTCGGTTATCTCAAAGGCAAGTGATTGTTAACTTGAATGACCGAGGTTCTTCGGCTTGATTCTCCGGCCGCGTCCTCACCATTGACGTTAAAAATGTTTTTGGTGTCCCCCCACCCCCACCCCCTGACGCTCTACATTGAGGGGAAATCACAAGAACTGGTCGGCTCGGAGTCAGTTTACTGTGTCTAACTGGGGTATCCATGTTAAGCTCAAACGGATTGCAGTATAAAGCCGGCATTGGCTAACAAAGGCAGCCACAAACATACACACGTACATGCACGTCGCAAATGCATGTAAGTGCAATAATCTTGAACGGACTTTCAGCCCCATCTCACCTCACCTCACCTTAGACGGAACCCAATGGAACGACATGTATTCAGTATTTTATCAACTTAAACTTTCCACCGACATTTCTTTTGTATAATAGTTCATCTTATTCCCTTATAATCGGTTTTATTCAATGTGTAATGGTGGAGTGTTCAGTCCCCCGACGCGAGACTCAGACAGTGTATCCAAGCGTTGACCCAACAGTACTGTTAACGTATTATCCTAATTGAAACCACATTACCCTTCCAGTCTAATTTCCTGATGCCAGTCGATAATATTGGATTTGCTTAGATTACTTTATCTTGCTACTAGGCTGGAGGATGAGAAATGTTTTCTCGTTTCTGTCTTTAAAAACGCTACATCCGGCTATTGCGTGCAATGTTCTTTTCGTTGTATCAGCAGGCCAGGATGTAGAAACACGAATGACAGAAAAACGCGACGGAAGAGAGCTGGATGTGGTCTATTATTTAGTGATGTCACATTGAATGAAACATTGAATAGATCATGCACTGCATGCACATTCAAGATGAGTGTGTGTTTACGAGTGATGAAAGGTCAGATGGTACAAGATTGATACGATGTCTTTTTGACGCCATACGCGCTTTCAGTAACCTGCCAGGTGTTCACACAGCAATCATTTGTTTCCCAGAAAGAAGGATCAGGTCGATGTTCGGGTGTATCAATTTAACATGATAGCAGAGAATCTAGGAAGTGAAATATGTTGTGCGTAAACAACTTTAGGGATAAATGACACGAATTTGCATTAAATAATTGACGTCCCGGTATTCCCTATGCTTAAGTATGAAGAAGGGTAGAAAGTCATTTTTTCACAGGATGTTTACACCTACGACATGACGATCACACGCAGCAGAACCTAGAGACTTATCTCAGTTCACAGTCTAGGGCCTGGGAGGGATTCTCAGACAGCACAGTGTTTTGTCTTCACGCCCCTACAGCCTTTGTTTCAAGAACTTCAATCCAAAGTTTCACTGTCTTCAGTGGGGCTCCTGCCATTTTATTATTCCAAAGCGTCAATCAAAGGCCTCCACGTTTATTCTATCAAGTGAGATTGTCTTGAATCAAACCATGCTTACAAAATATCTTAATTACAAGATTGATTATGTGATATTGAAAACAAATATATGTAAATACAGGTAGAAAAGATGCGGCTAACGCGATCGGATGGTCAGGCTCGCTGACTTGGTTGATGCATGTCATCGTATCCGAATTGCTCATAATGTCAATCACTGCATTATTTAGTCCAGACTCGATTATTTTCAGACCGCCGTCATGTAGCTAAAATATTTCTGAGTGCGGCGTAAAACAACAACAAGAAGTACAGTTAGACCTACAACTCGAACTCTTTAACCCAATATATCCTTTAGAAGAATGGAACTTCTTGTCTCAGACTACAGATTACTGGATGTCCATCACTTGTTTCCAAGATTTCCAATCAATGACGTTTAACAGTATAGTATACTTGCATATGTAACAAATTTGTGGTCTAGGTTTACCAGGCCAGAAGGGCGAACCAGGAGTGGCTGCACTGTCCTTATATTCCGGTCTTCCAGTGGAAAACCTACGGACTCTTGGAAACTTGAGAGGCCCGCCAGGGCCGAAAGGTTTGTGCAATTTACACGATGTACTCAAAGATATTATTTTTAGACACGCTTTTGTTTTGGAATAGTGTATTTGGGTGAGTTGGGTTTGCACTGCTTTGAATAGTATCTGCAGTTAAGTCACGGCGTATTACGTGTATGTGGGAAAACGTCAAACCTAACACAGATTATAGACGTAATACATTGTGGTGCTGACGATTGACGTCATCACGGGAAATTCTTAAATTCGACAAGGCCAGTGGAACTTGGCGCGGCTGAAGGAAGCAACGTTTCACAACGAGACCACCTTGTCGCCTGTTCAAACCAAATAACGTTTGCCATGGAAATGAAGGAAACGACTTTAACAATGGACAACATAAATGTATGCTTTGATAAAGTTTGATAAATTTACATTTATACGGATTACTTAGTGACAGTATCTTTTAAGCGTAGCAAGTCAATTTTCAAGTCGTTTACACCAACAAGAACATGACGTCGCTATCAGGAACCCAGGCTTGTCGCAAGAGGCGACTAACGGGATCGGGTGGACAGGCTGCTCGTTGATGCATGTCATCGTATCCTTATTGTTTAGGTCGATGCTCATGATGTCAATCATTGGATTGTCTGGTCCGGACTTGATTAGTTACAGACCGCCGCCACATAGCTGTAATATTGCTCAATGTGGCGAACAAACAAACCCCATGTGGCAGCATCCATTTCATCTGGAGGCCAATCTCAGTTCCCCGGCTCGGTGCCCTCCTGGGTTGCCAGACAGTGCAGTGAGTTGTCTTCACGTCACACGTATCTCCGAAGAGTCGCTGTATTCAGGAGGCTCATTTCCTTTACTGCTTATTGAACCACTTCATAACGTGCTAGGGCTGGGAGGCTAAATAAGCATAAAGTTGAAACAATACTTCATAGCTCGCCTGAACATTTTGTCATTAATTTTGCACTGTTACCATAACTGTTGATTCACCCCCTAAATATTAACCCAAGTGCAGTAGCATACATGCTAAAGGAATTAAATCGAGCTGCAAAGCATATTTGCAATATTGAAGAAAAGATTCCTCTGCATTATATGAACGCCACACATTCAGATGAAAGTACGTCTTGATGCTTTTGTAGGGACCGACAGCATTTTCTGGGACAATTCATTTTTTCTCAATAAAATCCCAGGCTCCCTGCTATACCGTTTTAAACGCAACAGTTACTCCGAGTTTTCTTTTCTACAGGTGACAAAGGTGAACTTGGCCCATTTGGTCCTAAGGGGCCCCCAGGTAACACGGGTGTGCCAGGACCCCCGGGGCCTCCTGGTCTGGATGGCATGCCAGGGATTGATGGACTACCTGGTACGTCATTTGGTCACTTCTTGTTTCACCTTCGGCCTTTATACTACTTGGTGCACAAAGAAACATACCCTTTGTGTTGGGGTGGTACAGTAAATATAAATTGTCAATGCAAGATGATAGCCAGCCTAGACTTTCTGCCGAAATAGATTCCCCTTGGTGTAAAGGGGAAATTGCTGTGGAAATTATAACAATGGAAAATCAGTGGTGACACGGATAGAACGATCCTGGAAAGAGTTGGGTTGGTAATTGGCATCTGAGTGCACAACTGCATCCTTGAAATGATAATGATGCTGATTCCATGTACTGGTACCTTTGGGAATAAAATGAACTTCTGCGATGATATTAATTCTCAGTGAGTTCATAACAGTAATAGAAAATGAAAATTTAATGTTATTTTTCCAAAGTGTTCTAAGGAATATTTACATGTTGCGTTTTGCCCCGTATCTTTTTCTCGGTAACTGTTAAGACTGTTGGCATCCCTCGTGATAGAAAAGGCAATGTTATTGAAATGCGATTTACCTTTTAGACAGACATATGAATCTATGACATCATCTATACACAGAAGAACAACTTGATGGACGCTAAGGGAACATATGATTACATGCATAACCTGTTAACTAAAAACATCCTCGTGAGCCATTACTTGATCCCAAAGGCCGAGAGACTAGGATGTAGTCCCTCACCAACACGGCTGTCAACACCAACACTTTCATCAGGAAATTCATATCAGGAACCGATTTGTTTTTCTTCTTTTCAATTTGACGTATGTGATAGAACATTTGAAACACGATATTCTTGGCGTGTTTATTCCTCGGACGTCGGATTTTTTGTATCATTTCGTGGAGCCAGGGCGAACTATTGATCAACTAGTCGCTGATGACGAAATGCAAAACTTAATTTCCAGAGAGTTGCACGTTGGGGCTTTGTTTTTATTACTTCAAGGGATGCTACGACACGCAACAGATTCCTATGGTAGCCCTGTAACTCGCACAATGGCAGTGTAAGACACAATTGCCGTTTGTCTGGAGATATATTGTTATATCATGCCTTATCCCGGCGTCTGTTCCATTGATTTTCATCCAAAGTCACCCTTTGTTAAGGCTTCTCTTTCCAGTGGGGAACTTGATGTGGAATGGCTTTATAAGCGAAGGGTTGCAGGTACAACGTCGTTATTAACTGTAGCTGGACACTTAATCTTGAGGTTGCAATTAGTTTGAAAACTGTTTCTTCTGCAATATTGCCTTTTGTGTGCATTATCAATAGAAAGCTGCTGAAATAGCCATAGATATGTAGGATAGAATTTCATGACCTTACTATAAATCTTTTCTATAACAAGCTCATAAAAAAATGTTTGTATGCATAATTGATAGATAGATGGCTGTCTAAAGCTACTCCGTGTGTTCTTACAACCTTAATTTAATATTTGTTTAGGCAAAAGTAGGCTGATTGTGAAAAAAACGTTTTAAACAGTGCAACATTATTTTAAAATAGAAATAATGAAATTATTATTTGTTTCAGTTGCGGATGTCTGTAGATATTTCCAGATAAATGGTCATTTTCTATCTTTTTTTTCCTCTCATACAACCTTTGTATGTATCGATTATTTTAATAGGTGTTCCGGGAGTGAAGGGAATGAAGGGGAATAAAGGAGGACGAGGACTGCTGGGATTCCCCGGCAAGAAAGGACCAATGGGTAGGCACAGTTACTAATCAATACAACACCTTCATTTCTGTATTGCACGCGTGAGATATTAAGAAAATAATCCATTGTAAAAATGCATACAATTCACCCGCATTCTTAATAAAACGTCTATATATGGCCCCACGTTCTTCGTGAAAATATGTTATCTTTTGTTCAAATCTAAGATTCAAATTCAATGCAGCCAATCATATGATAAGTAGAGTTAGTTGTCGCTGGGTAAATATTCTAACTGAGCGCTAATGGGCGGTTGTAACATGAAAGGAAATAACAATTATTTGTCTTAGAGGAAATGTAATCTTCTTGTGTTTGAAGTGCCTGGAGGAAATCAGGGATAGGAACACCGCTGTGGTACCAATCCATCTTCAAAGTTTCACGGGTCACGATGCTACTGGAAAAAAAATGTTATTCTGATGTGTGATATTTACTTAATTATTTAACAACTTTTGTAAGCGCCCTTGTGAACAAGTATTTCATCAAAGAGAATGCTAACTGTAACTCGTCAGTGAAAATTAAGCACAGGGGAAAAAACGTCCGACACCTGCTAGATTTGAAAAAGGAAATATGTTTTTGGCCGATTTGGGATTTGAATAAAACATGCCACTGACAGAGAGCAGTCATCTCGGCGGGGAGGTTTCCGTAATCCGAGGTTCACGCGTATTTATATGCCCTTTTAGCTTTTTTCTTTGACAGTTTCATCCTGATCATTACGACTTGGTGAACAGTTCCTTACACATCTAACAACCTGGTAGATTAGAAATGACACTATCATTTGTCGTACTACAAAGCAGTCAGGGTTATGTGTCATATGCTTTTTAATTGCATACATGCATGTATGTACGAAAGTATATGTGAAGTTGGTAATTATGTTTGTACTTTGCATGTAGGTTTAGATGGGCCCAAAGGACCACCAGGACCGATGGGGCCACCTGGAAAGGATGGACTGGATGGATATCATGGACAGTCAGGTGAGGATTGCGCCGCATACATGTTCCCATCATAAACTACCAATAGCCCTGGGAAATATATGTACGCTTATTGCAATACATGTATTATGTATCACTTCATCAGGAAAAGAAGAATCAAGGTTTTCCATTTTTGATTTTATGGTCTTGGAAGATTCTTTATCGACACATTGGTAAATCAACTTGTCTCGAACCAAGGATAACTCGATGCATTGTCCATGTTCCATAGATCTCCATGTTAGTCAGGTCTCATAGTGGTTTTCTTCTTATGCTCTTCGTTAGTTTAAGGTTTAGGTATTCAGTGGGAATAAGATTTATGTTTTGACCATTTTAGTGAAATATTCACGCTCATGTAATCATCGCTTTGTTTCCTTACGATTTCAGTATGAATCGTATACACGAACACACATGTGTGTCTATCTTTATAAAATGTTGCGGTGGGGTAGCCTAGTGGTTAAAGCGTTCGCTCGTCACGGCGAAGTCCCGGGTTCGATTCCCCACATGTGTACAATGTGTGAATCCCTTCCCTGGTGTCCCCCGCAGTGATATTGCTTGAATATTGTTAAAAGCGGCGTAAAAACCATACTCAATCACTCAAAATATCTATCATCCTTGTGTTTAGTCTGGGTAAGGATCTGTGTTTGGCAATGATACACAACATGTCTATGTAGCGTGAAGACATCGATCTGATAGACAGAACATGCAGTGCCTTCTTGGGGAATTCGAATGAATAGTAGACTGTTTATTAGTTGCATCTTACACCAAACCTTTGTACAAGCATATTATTTAACGTTAACAAAGACATTAAATCACGAACGCATTCCTCGGTTCTTAGCCTTAAACTACATTCATTCCAGTGCCAATAAAGGATTATTCCGGTCCGATATCGATTGGACTTTGTACTAAGTACTGAATAATCCAGTACATACATTGAAATCACTATGCTGATGCACACACAGTCTTTCCACCGCGGTCTTAAACCCTTCCGAGAATACTGAAACTGATGGCGCTTTTACCGTTAGAAGTAGGTTGCACTGAAGTGACTTGCCTTGAGGAAGCCAGAGCCCCGGGCAGTTTTTGTTCGTTTATGTGGATTCACTGAGAAAGTGGAGTGGTCATATAACTTTAAACAAACTCTAGAATATTGGCTCTTACGTTCATTCTTACATAGGAGAAGAGCTAGACAAAGTATTGATTTGCAGTGTTTGAAAATAAGCAAATGCTTATGAGAATAATAATTTGCTTGTTATGTGGCAGTTTGTGGCTTGTCGATCATATGTTTGTTTAGTGTTCGTGTTGATTCGGCATACCTACGATGAGAATGATATGTCCCTCAAAACACACGAGAAATTTGGAATAGACCATTAGGGAGACTAAAGCATCACAGTCTGGTGTACCCTTCCCGCCTAAGTCTAGATATTGTAACTGTAATAGCGACCTGTGTCACAATGTGAGACACTGTATAATGAACTGATCGATTGGTGTTCATAATAAAATTTGAGTTTACATTCACACAACGTGAAATATTACAATGGAACTTGCTGGGTTTTCCCAATAGCCCCGGCCTAGTCTGTTTTAGAAAACAAATAAGGTTTTAGGGTAGTGACAATTGACACAAGCATAATAAAACGAGGAACAACAGATCATTTAACATGAGTGCATGGTGTTTTAAAAGCCATTAAAGACTGATCGTGTCCTCAGGAGACAGAGTATGTATCAAATATATATAAAACCGCATATATAAAACGATAAGAACTCTTGAAGTATTTTTCCTGATAATGTTAAAAAATGTCTAGATGTGACACAGTACATGTCCGTCTATCTGTCTCAAATAATTTTCCTTTTTAAATGTTCATGATGCATTTCTTCTAAATTTAAATAATCGAAAATCTTTCACGAACAACTCAAACACAAAATATTGATTTCTTGAAGTCTTACCCAAGCTACGGGACAACGTTTGTCTCACAGCAACAGTTTGGATTTGTGCCTACATTTTAGGCTTCATTGCCTTTGTACTTCATAAAGAAATGTCAGAGAGCAGACAAGCGGATTTCTGATTAAAATATCTCGTTAGTAATGGTTCAGTCAATATTGGATTGGACTCCGACTCCAGAGTCAGCCTGCTTAGGTTTCTCCTATCATGGAAAAAAACATGCACACAGTACTTTTGGCAATTCGCCTTTCAGAAACTGCATCGTGATTTCTTCAAACTATGAAACATTTAAGGTGATGTACTTTCTGTTCGATTTGTCAGTCGATATGAAGTTTAAACTGTTTTGTCCCTCTGTCCACACTGGAACTGAATTCAAATTGCAATATAGTTTTTATTGTAAGAAGTACGGTAGTTTATATGAAAAGATCCTTGGGGCACAAACCAACTGTGTTTTCAATGTAGGAAAAGCTTACCTGTAGATTTAACCGCGCTATATTGAATTTGGAACCGAACGTGCAGCAGTAGTACTTCTCTGTAAATACTCTCGTCTGCGGTTATGGGGTCCTCAAACCTCAAATCTGTTTCAATCGGAGATGGTAATTGTGATTTGAAACCTCTGATTGACCAAACAGAATCAAGTTTAGATACGTAGTGCTTGTGCAGATGGCATATTATAGTGGTAGTGATAAGCACAGACCAAAAATATAATCGTACTTTCGTGTGTGATGAATCTTAACTAGGTTTGAAAAAATGTTAGTGAACATATTCCTTGCATATAAGACTGGTGAAAATATTGTATTTTAACAGACTGAACGGTAACCGTACAGCTAACGTGTGATTATGTTCTAATCTTTTGACATTTGCGTGCCATATTAATTTCTAACGTTCCATGCAAATTCATCTTGTTGTTAAAGATTTCACATTGTTAATCTACATCCTTCTGAAATAACATCTAAATTTGGAAAAAAAAGGTTTGCATACTATAAACTGTGTGCAAACAGTCAAGAGACATGATTGTTAGTTGCACAGTTCACATAATTTTAACAAATAACATATATAACTGTGTCATTTCTTATCAATACTAAGGCTTAACCTTTTAAAGAAATATGTCTTGGAATAAACACTTTAATAGTGTATTTTGCAATCCAAAAGATCGTTATTCGGTATTTTAAGAAGTTCTATCAATACTGAATCCTATGCTATATGATGTTTTTTTACGGTGTATGACAGCAAAGAACTGCCAATGTTATTGTAGGGCCTGGATTGAAATTTATGTTAGGTTACAAATCTTGTCTTGGTGTTAAGACGTCTACTTCAAATCATGTTGTTTGTAGCAATGCCAAATATATCCACTTCATATTTAATTATTGTCTTTCATGCAATGCAATAACTCATAAATTGCAATCTGCTGCCCTGTAACCCATGCTGAATGATGATGATGATGATGATGATGATGATGATGATGATGTCATTAGAAGACAGCGGTATGATGACATCATTGAAATTATCCCTCTAGACATGTTAGCCAAATGTGATTGTCAGTAAGGAATATATGATTATATATGCCCTCAATATAACTGGAATACTGTTAAAAGAGGCGTTAAACCCAACTCACTCACTCACTCACTCAAAATAATATAAATGGATGATATACGAATGTACATTTACCAGGGTTGCCTGGTCGAAACGGAACAGACGGTAAACCAGGCAGGAAGGGAAGAAAGGGAGATGATGGTTTGAACGGAACGCCTGGCACTAGGGGGATGAGTGGAGTCCCGGGGGTACCAGGACTTAAAGGAACGAAAGGAGACCAAGGACAGATGGGTTGGCAGGGCCCTCCCGGAGTGTGTACATGTGAGTGTCAAAACGAATTTAACACTATATAATAAACAGCTTTAAGATCGATGTATATGGATACACACGTTATCATGGAATGTGTTATAGAATGTCTCGTCACGATATGGCTGAAATAATGCCGATGTGACCATTATTTTCTTCTCACTCACTACTCGTTATTTAGTGTTTGTACTCACTAAAAACACATATTAGCCTCTATTATGCTGGAATGATGCAGATGCCACGTGCAATTGTAACACACTCGCTGAAACCTAAGTGTGTTATGTGTAATAACGTAATGCTGGACTTAATGGCGATGCACACTGTAAAGGGTTCCACGTTATATGTGGGGGTAAGGATGGCCCAGTAGTATACGGCGCCGCGATTCGCTTTGCAAAGTTGCGTCCCTTGGGCAGGCAAGAAACCTATGATTGTGGGTTCGAATCCCGGTTCGCCCGGATTATGTTTCTAGGTTTGACAACACCATATCCGTTCTCGTGAGTTTCATCGAAGTGGTAAACGTCTGAGACCGGCATCGAATTTTCCTCCCACGATAAGCTGACACGCCGTGATATAACTGGAATACCGTTAAAAGCGGCGTTAAACTCACTTTCTCATGCTATGTGTTCACCGGATATCCACCAAACTCCCATTTTAATTCTATAATGTTACCTTGTCAGTCCAATATCATGGAATCAGTTTTGTGAGTCTCTTCGTTGTAAAACAACCATATATCGTTAATATGTTAAAAATGATATACCTTGCTCATTCTGAGCACGGTCTTCACATACTGAGATTTAAATCTCTCTTCTTTTATATAGGTTTACCCGAAGAGAACTCTGACCGACTACAAAGACTGGGATACCCATCATATCGAGGCATGAGTAAAATTTCATATCCTCCCACACCTGTCTGTTCGGCCATCAGTAAACTTGTATGCAAACCTTGTAGAGTTCAGACAATGTTGATCGATTTCGGTCACTGCAAAAAAGAGCTTTGTAAAACCACAGTGGAATATGTTTAACTGATCGGACGAACAAAAAATAATGTTAAGCAACGCATTAACTGTATTAAATTGGGGTAATCTGCAGATCACAATGCGGTAATGCAGTATTGTCCCTTGTGAACTCATTCCTTCAAGCAAATGTTCATCGTAGGTTAATCATCGTAACAACACCTAGCCATAAAATATATGACTCTCGGGGGACGTCTCGCGTCTCCCTTTATGCCTGTGTAGAGCGTCCGCTTTACGTATTCCATGAATTGTTCACAGAGAATGTGTTATCGGGCCCAAGGGGTCCTCCCGGACAGAAAGGAAGCAAAGGTGATTCAGGGAGTTGTGAGGGTAAGCCCCCTACATGGCAATTAACCGCCGCCATGGACTTCCATGCATTATACATTGGACATCATAAAACAGCCTTTCAATGCCTTGGGCGAAGATATTAACCAAAACATTTCGTTAAGGAAATTTGTTATTTGTTATTATACTTGTTAACTCGCTGATGAGCGCTCGTCATTACGCTTGCCAACATAATTAAATTTCTTTTTTTAATTTCTATCTTCATTTTGAAAATCATTAAAAGATCGGTTGCTAACATGTTTCCTTCGTTATTACTCAATTTGTTCGACATCAGTAACGGACAAGTTATTTAGACAATGCCTTTACATTATAGCTCACTGCAATGAAAACGCTAGACGACCTAGAACGACAGCTATATTTATTAAAGGTATACTTGCATTTATTGCATGACACTATGAATCATTGCTTCTAGCATCCCATTTTCCCTCACCTTCCGCCAACCTCACAAGCATGGCCTACAATCTGACCAACATTTCATGGCACATATCCTTGACGTGGTCAGTGTCCTGTTCAGTAGACCAGCTAGACGATATCGGCCATCAAATATTGGTCTCCCTGTGACTCTGTCTCGCTTATACCTTTCTCTGCCACTTTTGTTTCCTTTCACTGATAGCATTTAGAAGGTCGTGTAGCTAGACATTACCCTGTCATCACCAAATCTGTCGCCTTGAATTGGGTCTGAACGTATTTCTGTGGATAAATAATAGTCGTATATCTCAATGTTTTAGATGGGTTTATTTTGTCCCTCTCACGCTGTTTCAATCGGTCTCTGTTGATTAATACGTTATTTACAGTGCCTTAGAAGATCTGAATTGATTGTTGCTTGTACCGATGATCGTAAGAATTCCTGCCTGCCAACCCTGTCTTTCGTACGTGACGTGGGGGTACCTCCTTGACGTACAATATACATAGTTATAATTGAGACAGCGTTTGTGTCAATAGAAAATAACATTTCTTTTACACGTTCTTCGGATTAAGGGTGGATGTACCACAGCTCGCTAATTGTTCTATCAACGAAAAGTAAACAGAACGTTAGTACCCTACTGTTCTTAAGGAACACATGAACACACTTTTCAACAACCGTACTGCAATCTACCGTTGCATGGCAACCTGTTGGTGAGCAATATGAGAAGTCCCTGGGGCTTGTATCTCTGGGGTTACATGTAAACGACCATCTGTTCTTACAGGAGCCAGAACCTCAAGCGTTGCCAGCAGCACGGGTCACGAACCAAGACTGGATATGATCATCATGACCTTAACATGCGTGTTTGTAAGTATTTAAACCAAGCAATGACTGTTACGGATGTACAGTATACACATTTTGTGGGTTCATGGTTACGTATATTTTGTAAATAGTTATATTAAAATACAATACAGTCAGCGTTTTGATAGCATCATGATTATTTTTTTTATCATTTATACGTTTATGTAAACAGGTTTAATATTATCCATAGCTATTTCATTCTTTGCGAGATCCTATAGACAGTTGACTTCACATCAGTGCATTATCGTGACTAATAAAATATCAATGTCAAATGAGGATTTTTACTCTTATATTAGCACTTAATAATAAAGATCATGACAAAAATCCTTTTTTACCGGATGACCTTTATAAATTGTTCAAAGTTAAACGGGAGCCTTTCGATCTACAACATAATTGAAACCGGCACATTTGAATACTTTTGAAGACATAAGTCTTTGAATAAGACTTACATTTATGAAAATATATATACGGATGACACTTGGTGTTCGCTGAGCTGATGCACATGTCCTGCACATTTGCTGGTCGACGTCATGGAGCAGAAAACGGCAACGTCAGGGTTGGACTTACATTACTATAATATATTTTCATTATTGTATGTCGAGGTCGTAATTGTTTGTTACAAAACCAGTCATTTGTCAACTGCAGGTTATATTTATCTTGATAAGCATATCACACTAATACTTTACGACACTCGATGGGCAGATGGTTAAAGTGCTGGTTCGTAATGCCGAAAACAGAATACTTTTATGATGTTTATTCCATATGCGTTATGTCTGTCGTCTTAACATACGGCCACAAAGGGAATTTCCTGTTTCTCATCACCATTCAAACCCATGGCTTTGACCTCACCCTATATGTTTTTTAGATTTTATTCACCTGCTAAATTTGGTTCTGGTTCCGCATTTTCTTTTCGGAAGTTTCACTTTTCGTTGTATCACAACCCGACAACAAGTAATATAGCCCGTGAGTTTACAGATCAGGGACTTCCACAGGAAATACAATATGTTCGGTGGGGTTTTTTATCAGGTGAACAATTGCTTTGCCTTTCCATGTGTTTGTGACGTGTGCCACCGGTGGGACAGGGTACTTTTAGCGAACACCTGATAGTGGTTCATAAACACATCCTCATGATATACACATGTAGTAAGAATCGTACAATGGACTTTGATTTTAATGGATATTTTTCGTGATTTTTGAATATTGTTTTGTCCTTACAATTACATCAATGTTTCCATTTAGTTCAAATGTGAATATCAGGTATGAGTGTTTGGGTAATCGAAATATAAACTAAAAAAAGTTCGACATACCTGCCCATCAAAATATGATAAATGATAAGAAACAAGAATGGTTTCTGTGACCTAATATCGTGAACTGTTTATGCTTATACACCTTTCCTGCAGGTTCTGACAACAATATCGACACTAGTAGCAGTACCATTCAGCATCCAACACGACCTAGGATGATGACAGAGCGATACTGTTGATACAGAACGTGATGCTATCAGAAATTGTGAAAAACAGAGTGTAGACATTAGGGTGGCTATAACATGTGTTTTTCAGGTACGTGTCATTTAGTTTTAGTAATGACAGGTATGAGCATTCTATGCAACATAGAATATGTAGTGTACTGACACATGGACAGTACATGACGCTATAGGCTGATGCGTAGTTGGCCGAAGACTTCCATACAGATGGCGTGTTTATGTCACGAGCATGAACGCATGTACAGATTCTGCTTCAAGAAGGATATAAATTGTATGTAGCAAATTAATCCTTTGGAAAAATGTCATGGATGAAACATTGACAGGAATATGCTGTGTTGGGGAATCACCGAAAGAGTAAGCTCAACTTCTTCTCGTTTTCAGTGTACCTGTGATAAAACGTACCATATTCCGTGTCACTGTCCATATTGTGTGTACGTATGTTATCAAGTTCAACAGTCTGTGAATAGCCATGTTAATATACATTAACAACATATTCTACACATGTATTGGATTACACTACATACTAGCATTGTATAATTACATAGATTTGGTTTCTTTTGTATTACAGAAATAATCAATCTGTATTACGAAGGTGTGTAAGTTTACGTCATTTTGAAGGGTAAGGACAAAATAAAAACCTAATTTTATCAAATAACTAATCTGATTTCATATGGTGTCTAACGGTTGGTGTATTGTGTTTCATTATGCATGACTTACAATTTGCTAAAATGGGGTGATTCTCATTGGTGTCATCTTGTTGAGTGTTTCTGTATATAGATGTGAATATACAATGCATAAGTTGAAATACCATCCTGGAAATCCTACTTGAACTTGTCATTAGTCCTTACTGAAATTACAGTTCGATAGACAATTCTAGCCAGGAATAAGTATTTTAAGTAATACAAGTTCCCCGTTCCTGGTTATAATGAATTATGTTGCTGTTTATTGTTTTTATATTAGTACGTTATATTTGAATTTTTAATGATTTGTTACACATATTTAAAGAGAAGTTCATGAGTTTTGTTTTGCTCAAAAGTCATTAAATATGTTGTTATATCATGTATATGATATGATTGATATTACCGTTTCATTGTCATTTGGCACATGATGATCATACGATTAACAATGTTATATTCATTGTCATACGAGTAGCAAATCAAATAAAGTGAAACTGACATATTATGCTTATGAAATGATAAGAAATATGACATGACACTTATGAAGGGTATAATATTTGGCGAGACGTATCACTCAAAAAAATATAAATTGATATAGGACATTTGTCATGTAATTGTGAAGAATCTGACATGGCAAACATGGGGTCTGAAATGACATGACATTACAGCAACATCAAAAGAGTTAAACAAATCTGTTTTGTAAATGTATGACATTAAGCTTGATCTTTACATGTTTTTCATCTTTATCAAAACAAACACACGGTAAAAGAAGCAGGATGGTCATTAGTTTGAGCCTCTTTGTATAAAACTCAGCTTCTGAAGTATCGTTTACTAAAGTTTGCATAGAAGTAGTCATGTGATACAACCTGTAAATATATTTGTTAGGTGGAATTAATGCGAATATTTTGAATGTGAGCACTTGTTAATGGTCTCAAGATGTATTGGTTGTCTCAATGTTTTAACTAAAGCGTACCAGGCATATTGTGATGAATATACATATTATCGCTCAACAGAACAATTTGTAACAATGCTTTGATACGCCATATCAACCCTGAATTTATTTTGTCGTTAATGTTTATGCGGTCGCAATTCCGGTGTTGCTGAGATGCCATGCTCCCTACTTATTTCAAAAGACACATCAAGGCAGTTAAAATGAAACATAAATAACGTTTATCTGGAAAGCTGAATGAAATTTATCCTCACGTAGATTTATGGTTTCTTTTCATACCTTTATCGAATCATTGTTACAGTTTGTTCTGCCACGTGTGTCAGTATATATATTCATTTCACTACTGTTTTTCACGAACTGTGTGTGACATTTACTGTGAATTATGTTCCTGATTAGTTTTATGTTTAGACCGGTAGACAGAATGTCAGAATTGCAAAGACCGATGGCTTCCACGGGCGAGATCTTGTAGAAATGCTACCTTTCATGAAGAGAGTTTGTATATTTTTGTATAAACATTGGGAGGTTGTGTGAAAGGTTGTGACTCGCAACGGAACACCGTGTCAATGGCTGTAACTCATTGTTCATATGCCTTACTGTTCAATTGATGTTTACTTTTTTATTTGAATAAAGGACTCCTCTAAGGTGGTAGAGTTCTTATCTTAGCTACATATACAGGTCAATGCAACAGAGATATAATCTCTCCGTCACTTACACAAAATCGAGGAAGCGACGAAGTTGTATATGTTCACGTATGAAACATGCATGGTCATGATGCCACGTTAAAGTTGCATATGGATACGTACATTGCTTCATTCATGAGGAAAAGTATCTCTATTCATATTTATTTATTAATAACTGAACCTTAACAGCGATTGTGATTATGAAAATGTATTGATGCAAAAGCCGGTAAGGTTGTTCTATGACACAAAAATTGAAACATGTCATTACATTTGCGCTGACAACTAGCATGTCTGACGTAAACATGGCTTTTAAAAGATCTACAAGATCTGAAAAGAAACAATAACAATGTATGTCCCTTATAACAAGTAAATTCAAATTCACGCCCCTCTCAAAAAGGGAATGTAATTATGTACCTCCCTCTCAAAACTGAATGGTATAAAGTCAATCCATCTGAAAAATGATTGCAATAATGTACGCCTCACGCAAACGTGAATGCAATTACGTACGTCCTTCCCAAAAGGGAAGTGATAATGAAATGCACGCCCCTCTGAAAAGGGAATGTAATAATGTGAACCCTTCTCAGTTGTGAATGGAATAATGTACGTCCATCTCAAAAGTGAATGCAATAATGTACGTATCTCGAAAACGTGAATGTAACAATGAAAGTCTCCCTCTCAAACGGGAATGTAATACGAGGGCTGGTCAAAAGGTTCTGAGCCTGACTAACTTTCAACTATTGGCCATAACAAAGGCCTATGTAGTACATTGTTTGAGTAGTTCATTGCAAGTGTATTTGGTCTGTTGGGGTTTGTATATTAGTGACAGCCACTTTAACGTCATAAGGGTCCAATGGACACTGAAATCGAAAAGAACGAGTACCGAGCAGACTTTTTTCACATTAGAGAAAAGTACTCCCCACGAAATTCATGACCGCATATCACAAGTGCATGGGGATACGTGTCGTAGCTAATCCACTGTTAAAACGTTGGGTAGCTATGTTTAAGACTGGGAGAACAAGCATTGAAGATGACCCTAGGTTTGGACGTCTCTCAACTTCCATCAATGAAGATCCAATAATGGATCCATTGAACCTATATATTCATGAATAATTACAGATGAATAAGATATCTGCTTGTTGGGCCCCCCCCCTAAAAAAAAGAAAAAGAACTGACATTGACAGAGAAAATTTAGAGGTAATTGATGAGGATTTCGTCAAATTCAAATAGAGAGTGCCTACTGTGCTGATTTGCTCCATCGACTGAGAGATTCCATCGAAGAGCTTTTTCATACTCCATACTCGCCAGACCTGGCACCAAGTGATTTCCATCATATTCCTAAACTGAAAGAACTCCTTCATGGAATGCACTATGACAACAACGATGACCGCAAAGCTGCCGTGAATTGCTTTTTTCAGGATGGTTTCAGAATACTTCTTCCTGACCGGAATTGAAAAGCTTCACTAACGATATGAGAAGTGTATTGAAAAAAGCGACTAAACCCTTTCCATATCCAATAGAAATCTCTGCATTAAAGAGAGTCGATTTTACGATTCCTACTATATCATGAGCATGTGTTTATGAATTAATATCAAATAGTAATGATACCAGGTGTTTGCGAAACTAGCCCCGCCGGTGGCACCCGTCACAACCAGAAATATTTTGTTGAAACATTACATTAAAAGCACTTTCACAATTGGTTTTGTTTGTGAGGCTTTGAACCTGTTGACCAGCCCTCGTAATGTGTGCCCCACTCAAAAGTTAATGCAAACATGTACGCCCCTCTCGAAAGTCAATGGTATAATGTACGCCCCTCTCAAACACGAACGCAATTTTGTACGCCCCTTTCGAAAGTTAATGCTATAATGTACGCCCCTCTCAAACGTGAATGCAATATTGTACGTCTCTCTCAAAACGGGAAGTAAAAATGTACGCCCCTCTCAAGAGGTACAAAAATACAGGTCCCTTCTGAGGGCTGAAACAAAAATGTATGTCTTTCCAACTGGATTCCACATTAACGAAGGTCGTTCCTTGAAAGAAATACTGTCGTCATATTGCCGATATATTGCGAATAGTAGCGTACGCTTGTACACTGACCTTTCCACAAATACTACACAGTTGCTGTATTGTACAGTCGTCATTTTAGAGTGTTCAGTTGATTAGAAACAATATAAAAGGCTGTCTTGGACTGTTTATCACACAAGCAATAATGTACCCCGTCGGTTGGATTGATGCAGGGCAGTGTGGGATGCAATAAAGAGCACAATAAACAACCAAATTCTAAAAGTTTTATTAAACGATTTCAACTGCATATTATTTATACAACAGAGTGTTTACAATAACTGTCAACTATGAGCACTGCCTGTGAAACGTGATATGCACATTGGCATGATAATTTGATACCGCTATATGAGCTAATCACAAACCATATTCTTCACAAGTGACTATAGGTATAAAGCTAGTCATACAACGTAGGTAATTTACATGGACAGAAACGTATTGGTATGCTTTTCCTTTACAATATTGGGCTACTCTGGCAGAATGTAACCAGTTACTGATACCCGGTGGCCACCGGTTTGCATATATAACACCATAGCCACAAGACCTTTACATGTACATTGTAGATGGTTGATTTTTATTCATGATCATCCAACAATTTTTCAGTTCTGTTTCCATATTCCCAATTAAAATCACTGACAGGGTGATATTAATTAAATATCGGGTTACTTTAAACTGTGTAATCCGATAAATGAAAACACAGCCACATCAGCTATCTACCTACAGTTCACAAAAGTCAAATCCACGCCTAACTTCCGTCAAGCAAGCAACTTGGTTCACACACTGAATGGAAGTATCTGGTAACAAAGACGAACCGTATGTAATGGACGCCTGAACTCACTTACCTGAACTCACTTATGTTACCGTCCATAATATGAACATAGCAGCAGTACAACGTTGTGTCTCTCGGGGGAGTTATGATATGAAGGTAACATTCACATACATTCGCATCAGTAAGGCATAAAAATGTTGATCCCCGTACCATGCTTCTGCTTTGCTTTGTACATCTCACAACCAATACAAAGGTGGAATAGAGAACAAAACGAGTAAGCGAATATCAATTACCCCCACGCACATGGGTCAACAGCAAGAGCGAACTCTAGCACATAAGTAAACCTACCAACAGGAAACTAAACAATAGCAAGAGTGACCCTTAGTCCGAAACTAAACCCTAGGAAGAATGACCCATAGTTCATACCTAAAGAGCAAAATCCTGGTCCATAACTAAACGCTAGCAAGAGTGACCTTTAATCCATTTCTAAACCCCAGCAAGAGAGAATACCGGTCCATAATCAAACCCCAGCAACGAAGAAACCCTGACCAATAATTAATACGTAGCAAGAGTAACCCTTAGTCCATACCTAAACCCTAGCAAGAGTGACCCTTAGTCCATAACTACAACTACATTGTAAACCCTAGCAAAAGTGACCCTTAAACCATACCTAAACCCTAGCAAAAGTGACCCTTAAACCATACCTAAACCCTAGCAAGAGTGACCCTTAGTCCATAACTAAACCCTAGCAAGAGTGACCTTTAGTCCATTACTAAACCCCAGCAAGGGAGAATACCTGTCCATAATCAAACCCCAGCAACGAAGAAACCCTGACCAATAATTAATCCGTAGCAAGAGTGACCCTTAGTCCATACCTAAACCCTAGCAAGAGTGACCCTTAGTCCATAACTAAACCCTAGCAGGAGTGACCCTTTGTCCATAACTAAACCCTAGCAAGAGTGACCTTTAGTCAGATACTAATCCCCAGCAAGAGAGAATACCTGTCCATAATCAAACCACAGCAACGCAGAAACCCTGACTATTGATTAATCCGTAGCAAGAGTGACCCTTAGTCCATACCTAAACCCAAGCAAGGTTGACCCTTAGTCCATAACTAAACCCTAGCAAGAGTGACCCTTAGTCCATAACTACAACTACATTGTAAAGCCTAGCAAGGGCGAACACCGGTCCTTAACTAAACCCTAGCAAGAGTGACCCTTAGTCCATAACTAAACCCTAGCAAAAGTGACCCTTAAACCATACCTAAACCCTTGCAAGACTGACCCTTAGTCCATAACTAAACCCTCGCAAGAGTGACCCTTAGTCCATAACTAAACCCTAGCAAAAGTGACCTTTAAACCATACCTAAACCCTAGCAAGAGTGACCTTTAGTCAATTACTAAACCCCAGCAAGAGAGAATACCTGTCCATAATCAAACCACAGCAACGAAGAAACCCTGACCAATGATTAATCCGTAGCAATAGTGACCCTTAGTCCATTCCTAAACCCAAGCAAGGTTGACCCTTAGTCCATAACTAAACCCTAGCAAAAGTGACCCTTAGTCCATAACTACAACTACATTGTAAAGACTAGCAAGGGCGAACACCGGTCCTTAACTAAACCCTAGCAACAATGATCCTTAGTCCATAACTAAACCCTAGCAAATGTGACCCTGAAACCATACCTAAACCCTAGCAACAATGACCCTTAGTCCATACCTAAACCCTAGCAAAAGTGACCCTTAAACCTACCTAAACCCTAGCAAGAGTGACCCTTAGTCCATAACTAAACCATAGCAAGAGTGACCTTTAGTCCATAACTAAACCCCAGCAAGAGAGAATACCGGTCCATAATCAAACCCCAGCAACGAAGAAACCCTGACCAATAATTAATCCGTAGCAAGAGTGACCCTTAGTTCACACCTAAACCCTAGCAAGAGTGACCCTTAGTCCATAACTAAACCCTAGCAAGAGTGATCCTTTGTCCATAACTAAACCCTCGCAAGAGTGACCCTTAGTCAGTTACTAAACCCCAGCAAGAGAGAATACCGGTCCATAATCAAACCACAGCAACGAAGAAACCCTGACCAATGATTAATCCGTAGCAAGAGTGACCCTTAGTCCAAACCTTAACCCAAGCAAGGTTGAGCCTTAGTCCATAACTAAACCCTAGCAAGAGTGACCCTTAGTCCATAACTACAACTGCATTGTAAAGCCTAGCAAGGGCGAACACCGGTCCTTAACTAAACCCTAGCAACAATGACCCTTAGTCCATAACTAAACCCTAGCAAGAGTGACCCTTAGTCCATAACTAAACCCTAGCAAAAGTGACCCTTAAACCATACCTAAACCCAAGCAAAAGTGACCCTTACTCCATTATTAAACCCTAGCAAAAGTGACCCTTAGTCAATAACTACACCCTTGCAAGAAGGGACACCGGTCCTTAACTCAACCCTTGAAAAAACGCTAAATTTCATTTTCCAATTTTCTGCAGAGGCGTTCGCACCAGATATAATTTATCATGTCCATCAAATCTACACTCAATTCAAAAGATGAGGTAAATTTACTTATTACCTACACAAGGAAGTACCGATGTGACACTTGACATAAATTCGTAGTTAGTGTATTATACACAAGGATAGACATACATATACACAGGGGTTCTAAACATGTAAACACAACTATATTTCATTAGCTCTCACACGCAAGTAAGCATCACAACCCTCAGCTGTATTTATCACAATGTTTTCATCACCTTGTTAACATGTAACAACTCGACATGGGATACTGAAGACAACGTTAACGTACACAATTCCACGCGGTGACAGAAATAGATCGTTGTTCTAGCATACCAAGAGGGTCTATAAAGCAAACCCGCATGCTACAAACAGTAATATAAATTCATTGTTATACATACAAACAAACAAGGATTGTGTAGAAAAGAACCGCACATAATGACTGGGTATGAAAACAACAAAGGATATCTATGTTGCAAATATTTCAGTCATTCAAAGCATGTACAATTTGGATCGTTATACTTCTTTCAGACGAATCCCCAGTAATCCGGAAACCCAACATTGCCGACGATTAGTGTCAATGGCTGTGGAAATGTCTGCATATATACATAGAGACAGTTCTGTGACTTGATTCCCTGTCGCATCATACCAAAGACGTTAAAATGGAACTCGTTGTTACCTTTCCTGGCGCTCGACATTAAGAGTATTAAGGACTGGGGCCGAGGGGGGCATCCATGTTACACTCCGGCATGGTATTTCAGTGGGCTAGCACTAAATAACCAGCATTAGTCCGGGTTAGTACAAGCAGACACACACAGACACACTTACACAATCACACACGTACACATAAACCTCTCTGTCTCTCTGTCTTTCTCTCTCTCTCTCTCTTGCGCATGCAAGATGATACAGGTGCAATAATCTTGCACGCGACGTTAAGCCCCATTTCACCTCACCCCTCATAGGAAAAGGGCTCCATACTTAAGGACATTTGGCAATCCGGACAATGGGAAAATACAGTCCGGATTAGCGGGGTTTAGTACTGTGTGGAAAGAAAGATATCACCATCTCGATCACTGCAATCAACACACAATGTGAAACAAACAAATGTACCTTAAAATAATAGTGTGCATAACATCATCCTAATATTCCTAATGCATCTGAGCACAATGACATGGTAATCTGATAATACGATAATGGATTGCACTGAGATAAGACACAATTTGCATATGCCGATACTTCAACATTATACACTTATTAGGTCGCATAACATGCATAGCATGGAATCATGTTGTACTTTCCTAGCTGATAACAAACGAATGATTGTCCCAAAAGGTGATGAAAACGAATAGATGAATAGCTGAAAAAGGGAATTTCGATAATACACCTTAACGGTACTACTGTGCCGTGTATGACGAAATACGCTCACTGTTCTACATAACGCTTAATACATGTTAAACACACCCGAAATACATTCTGTATGCATTAATGCAATGCACCATTCTGACCAAGCCATCACACAAAGTCATTTCCAATTCCGCCTCGGCTAAGTGTTTCACATCTTTCACTGAATATACAAGGCATTTAATGTACCCATGACGGATCCACAATAATAAGCCTGTATTGAATAAAAAGCCATGCAGGCATGAAAACAGCAATGAGTTTGTGATTCATTTCCAAATTCCCTTCCCCTTCAATAGTTCATAATAATATGATTAGGGTAATGGTCTTTGGCGACACCATGAAACCACATATACACACACATCTGTGTAGTACACTCATCATGCCTCATGTTTTATTACTATTATTATTATCATGCTTACTTTGGCAAAATGCAACGGTGATTATATTTCTGATATAATTCGACCCAGAGGTGACTGTTGACATGTTCACAGATATGAAATGCTGTCGGCAAGTTGACAGTCATATGTGGACGATCCCATCGCCTGCTGCAATGACATTGCGTAGGTTCATCTTAGCAACATTGGGTATTCCAACTGTTTGCCATTGTCCCAGCAGTAAATGCGTTGACGTTGCGGGTTGAAGGACACCATGTTATTATGTCTGTATGGGTTTATAAAACGTACATCAGCGTTCTTCCCCTTTTCTTTGTACATGTCAAACGCATAAACAATCTTCGTGATGGTTACGCTTGTATCTCGTATAAAGTACAAAACACCACATATCACAAAACTGTTACCATAGTAACCTGACCGCACACCCACATTGATTGATTTTATTATTTTCAGTGTATTGGGGTTAAGCATTGCAATATGAACCAAAGAATCATCAGCGTCCTGTCCATACACAACCCACAGTCCATTTTTGTCAACAGCAAAATCGTAATAATTCCGCTTGGAGGAATATAAATACATTTCATGTGAGTGTGCAGAGAATTTGATTGACCCGAGTTCTTTTATAATTTTCTGTCCAAGGTCAAACTTGACGATTTGGTTTCCACCTCTTACATGGTAGTATAAGTAGCCTCTATACACCACGTGGCCTGTACCAAAGAACCTGGTTATTCCCAAGTCGGCGATGTCCATAGGATTACTATTCCGAAATTCATGATCATTCTGGTATTTGTATACCTTGTTCCCGGTGTAATTATACGTAACCCATATGGCGTTTGCATCAGCTGGGGTAGTCGGGGCGGTGTCATACATCCAAGCACCCCATTCGTGGGCTTTGTTTGATTTGAACAAAGGTTTACCAATTACTCGCAATGAACAACCTGAAAGAAACAAAAGAAGAGTTCCTTTGAACCAATACTTCATTATGTAGGTTACATTACCAAATGTAATCATTTTTAAGGGTATCGGATTATGGTTCAGGAAATTATATGAATAAAATCTTATGTATCATATTGCAAAATATGTTTAACTTTTAATCAAAACACTTGCATATACGCATCTTGAACAAAACATGTTGATCAAATTTACCATTGAAATATCACTTCGTTACCAAACTCTATCACCATAGTCCGTAATAGCCGAGCATTTTTCGAAATTCGAAACAAAGTCATAGTGAAATCCCATTATTTCGAACTCGATTAAGTCGATATGTCCACCAGCCCTTTCTAAGTCTAGTTTTTCGACCTTGTCATTTCAAGCCTACTTTTATGTGCTGAAACAGATTTGCTTGGGAGTGGACTATCGCACATATCGAAAGTCCCAATCAGAGAACGATTTGCAAAATCAGCATCCGGGTTCCGCTTATTCGAACAATTTAGCAAAGACAATATTTTCGAAGTCTTTCCAAGATTTCAATTAA
Source organism: Haliotis cracherodii (assembly GCF_022045235.1). Lineage (NCBI taxonomy): Eukaryota > Metazoa > Mollusca > Gastropoda > Lepetellida > Haliotidae > Haliotis > Haliotis cracherodii. The sequence goes on from NW_027266264.1 coordinate 58,051,940, forward strand.
CTCGGCCAAACACTTAGTGCATTAAATATATTTGAGTTCAAACTTCATTGTGTTTCAACTCGAACGACTGAACGCTTATACTAACGCTTGATACTGTTTACTCCGTGAGCTTGTAAGAGCGAATCAATAAGTATCTTTACTGTAGTAATCTGTCATTTTGTATATCTGTCATGGATTAAATCTTGAATCTTTTCGTTATCTGATCGACCAGGTCGTCTGCTATCCTATTTATGTTAGTCGTCACCTTGAAGCCATTCGAAATAAAAACAGAGCTCTGACTTGATAATGCGTTTTCATCGCAAGGGGCACAAGACGTGCTCTACATGGGGATCGACCAAGTTAAGTAGGCTTGTAATGGCAAGTGTGAAAACTAGACTTTGATATAGGCTAGTGGACACGTTCCTCGGAGAGATGATAAGTTTAAGATGGTGTTAGCTTCCGACAAAACACGTCATTGTTGTCTTATATCGAAACACACTGTGACGTTAACGTGGCTTGTTTTCGAAATTCTCTTGCACTTCCAAATAAATAATTTATTTGTGTGTATGTGCACGTGTACTTGTGCGTGTGTGTGTGCGTGTGCGTGTGTGTGCGTGTTCGTGTGTGTGTGTGTGTTTTCCAGCTACATGTATATAATCGATTTAGGACCAGACAATCCAGTGTTTGATATGGTGAAAAACGATAAATATTACATATATATATTCAAACAATCAAGCAAAGACAAATATTTTCGAAATCTTTCCAAGATTTCAATCAACTCATCTAAGCACTAAGTGCATGTTATACATTTAAGTGCAAATACATATATATATATATATTTATCATATAATGGGTAGGTTTCTCGGCAGGATAAAGCCAACGGATAAAAACGATATCCGTTGGGGTCATATGCGGATAGAGATGCAAATATCAAAGGTCAAGTAGAACTACTTTCATTGTTTATAAACAAACATGTCGTCGCCCTCGTCATTCGGCGATCGAGTCAGAATTAACCATCGTGAATCTGGATAAACTACAGGGATAATTGCTATCATTATCAAACGAACAGTCTAATATACTGAAAATCAGTGTCTAACTGTGACGTAGCTAAGGCATTTTATAAGTTTTGGCAACTTTCGAGATATAAATTTCGAAACAATTTTGCGAGGGCACGAGGCCTAGCCAAGCGGGATCAGTAGCCATATCTGTGCTCGTAGACCTCTGTGGCTTGAAACCTTCTCCACAAATCAAAATGGTTGGATTCGGCCGAAATATGTTTGAATTGTTACCTTGTTTCGTTTTGTCGCTGTGTGTACATCTGACTACACTTCTTAACGTTATAAAAGGACAGACCGACTGTCAGAACGTCTGACCGTGGCCGTGACGTCTCATAGACCAAGTTAGTAGCTTCCCTTTGACAAAGTGCAGTTACTCAAGCGGACAGACCGATGGATTGCCGCGAAAGGCAATTTAAAACAACTGTTGTTTTGCGTATAAGTTGCTTCGCCACTGTATACGAAACAGATTTCAGTTGGAACTATATTGGCTACTGTCACTGTCCGACTGACACATCACTTGCCCTGTGACTTAATAAAATATTAAGGCGCGCATTCAAGGAAAACTTTCGGTAATGTTTTTGAGAGAGGGAAAGCGATTTTAAAGCACAGAACGAAAGAATGACATCATATGATAAAGAGGTTATCACGCTTGTGTGTTTGGGGATGGTAAATATCCTGTATTAGAAATAAACACTATGTATTTAGCTCGCCAAGGCTCGCTAAATACAATGTTTATTTTTAATGCAGGATATTTACCATCCCCAAACACACTCGGGTGATAACCTCTCTCTCTCTCTCTCTCTCTCTCTCTCTCTCTCTCTCTCTCTCTCTCTCTCTATATATATATATATATATATATATATATATATATAGCCAAAACTTAACTTCATTTCAGCACTTATCAAATAAATAGAAACCAAAACGCAGTTAGGCAGTGCATTGACATAGAAAACAGCAAAGACGACAAGAAGGATGTTATACATTCATGTTGTTAATGTATTATTAATCAGTGGAGGAGGTTAGTATGGTGATAAAACGAACCCTCACATTACCACATGCACTGGCACTTGCACTTCCTTCATAATAAATAATAATAATGGGGAGTCTTCACATTCTCCGAAATGTTCTTGCTGAGTTTGACTAGGCAGCGCTTCCTGGGAGAAATTCTACTCGAGCTCGCTGTCTGGGCTGCGTGTAGAGGTGGGGGGGGAGGGCCCTGAGCTGATGATGAGCCTAACCAGCATGACTGTGCCAGGATCACATAACCCTCTTTTTCATTTTAATCTGTACATAATAGTAGTTAAAAATTCACTGCATGTCCTGAAAAGAACTGCGGGTCACAAAAGCATTAAGTGTTGCTTCTCTTTCAGGAAAACAATGTGTATGTGTTGATTCAGCCAACAAAACATGAACTAAAAGGGTACATAAGCCTTAACGTAGGCTACAACAATAATACAACACATGTGTCCTACGTGAGTGTACTCAGCAGATGGGGAAGCACATGGTGGCGGGTTGAATGGAATGTAGCACCGGAGTTTCTGGAGGATCTAGCACCTGAAAACATTACATTTATAACTGTTATAGTAGTGTCCCCAATCCATACAAGACTTAGCGCATTTTGGCAAAACACAACCACAGTATTTTGAGGAAAGGGTTAGACACGACAGACATGACTACCAAGTTACACAAGAATCTCAGCGTCATGTTGTTTGCAGGTAGGCGAGGCTTCCACATTGATTCGAAGTACCTGCATGTTTAATCTCATTACTCACCTGTCAGTATTATTTCCGATTTAGAACTGATTTGCTATTATCAATGACTCAACTGACGATAGCACGATCACATACGTTTAACACCATACATGTATCGTTCAGATTACAAAAGGCAGAACACTGCACGGTTATGTGATCATTGAAATAACTTCATGGAATAACTGTGTCTGGTTCTTTTACACTACCTGTCAGGATAGCCATTAGCAGTGACAGATTTACTGACAGGGGATGTGTGATGCTGGTTGGGAAGATGCTGTGTTATAGTGCTCCAGTCAAATCTTCCTATTGTTGTATTCTGGGTCTCCCCCGCGAACAAACGTTCATTTCTTCACGATACCACAATATTTACAATGCCCACAGACGGGTCTTGTCCTTGTTGAGTCTCTCCCTCTCCTTATCTACACGCGGGATTAAAGTCCTCACCGACGTGACGCCGACTTACATAAGGTGTTTTTTGGTCATCGCCATGATAGATGCATCGATATGCACTGCCACGATCACGTATGAGTATTTTTTACATGAATGTTATGAAAGCCACGGTAGTGAACGCTGAAGCGTTCGGATGCAATAATTGCAAAAAGAATTGAATGTGCCATTTCGAAATACAGAAAGTTTTGATCACGTCTTCATTTATGTGACCATAGAGAAAGTGATATTTGACTTACATTGACATATGAGTGACGACGACATGCCTGCGACAGGCAAACCAGAAACTGATCATGAAAAACTGTAATGTATAGAGGATACCCAAGGGAGACAACCATGCGGTAACACAGTCCGTGTCTACTTATTCAGATTTCAGTTCAACTCGTGAAATAGTGCAAAGTACGCCGTGATTGTGATCATTAAACACAGCATGACGATGGGAAGTATACATTTGGGTTGCTAAATTGACAGATATCGGAACCTATCTACCCGGGCGAACCTGATAAGAAATATTACCATAAATTTCATATCTCGCTAAATGGAACGTTATTTTCTCACGGGGATCATGCTCAATTTGGCTTATGGAATTGTGGCGACATTTGGAATTATCTCAATTATTCATTACCTTACCAGTGTCCGCGAGAAGACTTTCAGCATCATGCATCATCACGGGTACATGCAATGTGACACGATGTCTTCAGCCAAACACTTGTGCTTTGGAATATTTATGGACCAAGACCCAAGAATACAGTTGTCCTTTACTTAAAATGACTTTGACCTCGCACGACAGTTGCTTGTCATGGAAGGACACATCAATCTGGGTTTTTTTCGAAGTGTCATTTCATAGTGTCATTTCTGTCATTTTACGATGATAGTGTTTTTTTTACTATCGTACCCATTTATTTGAATTGAAGTGCTTCGTGAATATCCTTAGGGGTGTTTCTGACCAAGTCGTGTAGGTACAATGTGTCAAATATAATACAGAGAAAATCAATTATCCGCCGAAAAGGATTCCACTGCGGTGACAATTTTATCAATGGATCACTGAAAATCAGTGATGACACAAACTGTTCGCGAAAATGCTAAGCATGTCCTTCTTATCATGGCACCGTTTCATACACAGACCATAGTCTCAGTGTCAAGTCAGTGTTGAGGTATATGAATTACAAGATTCGTAGCGTTACGACCCCTTTGTGAAACAGAGCATTGACCTTCTAGACTAACATGATCCAATCATGTCTCATATTTATTTGCTGGATACTCAGTGTGGAGTTAATATCGAATTTGGATGCTGTTAGTTTGGAGACATACACATGCTAGTTAATTAAGCATCTGAAGGGAAGTACTCACTACTTTTCCTTGGTGGCAATGATGGGATAGGCGTTGTGGTCGTTGTTGTTGCTGATATATATATGATTGGCAGAGGTTTTAATACGAGCATCACGAAGGATATAGGTATGATGAAGTGTAAGTGATAGCATTCTATCGAGATGACAGTGACGTTAGCAACATGAGCTGGTGGCTGTAAACATATCTTGCTATGGAATTATTAACCCGATGACCATAAACCAGTACATAAAATGGTAAAATGGGTTCTCGTTGGTACTGTGTTGATAGAATTACATTGTCAAGTAATTTTATATGAAATATGAGCATGGATGTCTAAAGGGCATAGCGGCACATGTTGTTCCGAGTTCATTGCAGCAGTCGTGATTAAAATAAGCTGATCGCTTGTTCGAATATCGGGACTGCCTCCATTATTAACTTCGTCTGTCAGCACCATACTAGTTCTGCATATCACCAGAGTATGCGTCTCTTCGGGCTTTCAAACCATGTTATGCGGACATGCCGTGACGTAACTGTGAAAACCCAAATCACACACTCACTAATGCTTCATATCACTTCCGCTAATTTTTACTCTGTGAAACTGCCCCAGGTAGTATAAATACTGGTCCTCTGCTTTCCACCTGCCTTTTCTAATACTAAACTTCCGATTCTTCTTTTCGTTCCAACTTCTAACACAGTTATCAGCATACACACATATTGAAGAAGAGCGTGATGATATAATTATTCTCACCTAACGTTGTCGCCGATGTAGTTGATTTGCCACTGCATCGGGCTGAAAAAAAGATAAACGCAGTTTTGGTATGTAATGCACAATAACGTAAAATAATGTAACAAAAATCAGTCAAGGCGTCGCTATTGCTTATAAGCAAACCTGTGTATTTTCTGAGCATTATTTAGATTCATAACTGCAACTAGGAAATGCCTGGACTCAATATAGCACATACGCTGCAATATCAAAAAGAGGTGTCTGCAGGTGCTTCCAGAAGTAAAACAGCCCTTTCGCCGCCGTTTCCACTCATCCTCTATAACCTTTACGTGCCACCATGCACTTCCAGTTAAAAACTACAATTTCCACTGCAACCAATGCAACAATAACTTAGTCCAATGGTCCTCATGTCACATCCTATTTACATAGGTAACATTTATCCAAAGTCCAAAGTTTACATACAAACCACTTTTAATATGATATATGATCAAAAAATGTATCAATACTCAAAGATTGTGCCTTTGTACAAGTGAAAGTAGCTGACAATGACTAATACAACCACGTTCCATGCTTCTGGGGGTAACTGAATCAAGCCGCAGGGACTAATGTCTGAACGCTAATGTTTTACTTTTAACTTCACAAAGCAGGCCCGATCCTAGAAAGGGTATGTTTGTAGCAAGTCAGATGACAAATGCACTACTTACTTTTGAGAAAGTGTAATCACAAACTAGAGATAATATATTAATGTCTCGTGACACTGACACACTTTTCCATGGCATCTGCCAAAATCTCCAGTGTCCATGTGGGATATCCTCTCATGTCAATAATTGTTGCGCCCTATTCAATAGAACGTACCATGCTTGCAGTAAAAGCCGACTATGCCTGTCGTAAGAGGCGACTAACGGGATCGGGTGGTCTGGCTCGCTGACTTGGTTGATGCATGTCATCGATCCCAATTGCGTTGATCGATGCTCATGTTGTCAATCACTAGATTGTCTGTTCCAGACTCGATTATTTACAGACCGCCGTCATATAGCTGGAATATTGCTGAGTGCGGCGTTAAACAACAAACAAACAAAAACAAACACACTAAAACGTACGTACGATACATCTTTTCACAAATGCCTCAAATGTCACATTGACCTTTGACACAAATGCAATTGACATTTGAATAGTAGAATTTGCTCAGATACATGCCTGTAGATATATCAAGATCAAATGCATATATCTGAGATTTGACTATAAAATCCAGCCACAAGCATTTTATGTGATTGTAGTATCTTGTGACTTTGATTGGTTTATTTTGCTCATGGTATGTGCCAGAAGAATTTAACATATTTCGAGCCACTTGGAAGAAGACAATTGATGAATAATCACTGGATTTTAATGATTGCGTCGTTGACATTATGAAATATTTCCGACCAAACTTAAAGTTTTCCTTTTTCACAGGGCTGCAAATTGTAAAATAATATTTTAAGTTTTGTTACAAAACATAATTAAGCATCTCACCTGGACATATACCATCATTGCCACGGCTTCCTTTAAATCCCTTTGGGCCCATTGGTCCTGCAAGATATATGTGGATTTAACATTCAGACATGCATAGATAAGTATGTAATCACAAAAGGACACTATCACATGGAAGAGAAAATTACTTTAATTTTATGAATTTGAAACTGCATTAGCTTTATCTCACATGTCAGAGTGTCGATGTAATGTAAAATCTCAGACACATTGTGAAAGGTTCATATGATTAAACATTTGCTGTCAATGAAAAACACTAACCCATTTGACCAGGGCTCCCCTTCTCACCTGCAAAGGTAAACACAGAGAGTTAGCTGTATACACGGTATATTATTCGGTCTAAGGATTAAAATTATGACACACCCTTGACGAAAAGAGATGACGTATTTATCAAAACGATGGGTGCACGAAGAAAGGAAGGGAATACCACCACTTCCAGAAAATCTACTAGGTCAATCACACCATGTGACCATCAACTATTTCCTTAAATCCATCATTAATTTGATATTGTTTTTTCAAGTAAAGTCTTGCAACATTCCTTGAACTAAAGGTATATTTAATCTAGGCAATGCATAACACATAATGCACCAGTGAACAGATTGCGATAAAACTCTGACATTTAAATTTGTTGTTCATCATATGTTGAAAACATTTGTATGTTTCCAAAGTCTCGTATAACAGGTTTTCAGAAATACATCAATCACACCTTCCATATATGATGCTTGCATGGATGTTATCGGTAAGTAGCAGTTAACATGTTTTTGAATTGTGATCGTGCTTCGCTGCTTATTCAACCATGAAAGGCAAGTATAATAAAACCTTGTTTATCCAAACTTCTCTAAGTGATAAATTTTGAGTGACATTCCAGCTAGCCAAACCCTGTCGTTCACTGTCAACGAATCTAAGACCTGTGCTTTATTATAAATCTCGAAGTGCCTGAAGCTGGAGCGACCCTGTTGTATAAAGTGTATTAATTAAATCCGGAGCTGCGTGAAGCTCGGGTACCTGTTCTATAAAATGTACTCATTAAGTTTCGAGGTGCTTGAAGCTCGAGCGACCCTGTTGTCTAAAGCGTATTTATTAAATCTCGAAAGGCGTGAAGCTCGAGGGATTCTTTTGCATGAAGTGTATTTATCAAATCTCGAGGTGCGTGAAGCTCGGGTAACTCAGTTGTATAAAGTGTATTTATAAAATCTCGAGGTGCTTGATGCTCGGGTAACTCAGTTGTATAAAGTGTATTTATTAAATCTCGAGGAGATTGATGCTTGGGTGGCCCTGTTGTATGAAGTGTATTTATTCAATCTCGAGGTGCTTGATGCTTGGGTGTCCCTGTTGTATAAAGTGTATTTATCAAATCCCGAGGTGAGTGAAGCTCGGGTGGCCCTGTTGTATGAAGTGTATTTATTCAATCTCGAGGTGCTTGATGCTTGGGTGTCCCTGTTGTATAAAGTGTATTTATTCAATCTCGAGGTGCTTGATGCTTGGGTGTCCCTGTTGTATAAAGTGTATTTATAAAATCTCGAGGTGCTTGATGCTCGGGTAACTCAGTTGTATAAAGTGTATTTATTAAATCTCGAGGTGCGTGAAGCTCGGGTGGCCCTGTTGTATGAAGTGTATTTATTCAATCTCGAGGTGCTTGATGCTTGGGTGTCCCTGTTGTATAAAGTGTATTTATCAAATCCCGAGGTGAGTGAAGCTCGGGTAGCCCTCTTGTATGAAGTGTATTTATCAAATCTCGAGGTGCTTGATGCTCGGGTAGCCCTGTTGTATGAAGTGTATTTATCAAATCTCGAGGTGCTTGATGCTCGGGTAGCCCTGTTGTATAAAGTGTATTCATGAAATCTCGAGGTGCTTGATGCTCGGATGGCCCTGTTGTATAAAGTGTATTTATTCCATCTCGAGGTGCGAGGTGCGTGAAGCTCGGGCAACCCTGTTGTATATTAATTAAATCTTCAGATGCATGAGGCTTGGGTGATTCTTTAGCATAAAATGTATATATTATTATTTATATATGAAAGTGCACGAAATTAGAGCGCCCTTTTGTATGAAGTGTATTAATTTTATTAAAACTGAAGTTGCATGAAGCTCGAGCGTCCCTTTTGAAATCCGGAGGTGCTTGAAGTTCGATGATAGGCCTGTTGTATAAAGTGTATTCATTAAATCTCGAGGTGCATGAAGTCCGAGAAAAAATTAATCAATGCTTCAAGGCTGATGGCACCGTTGTATAAAGTGTAATTATTTACTTGCGTACATTGAGGGGTGAAACTGTTTTGTACAGGCCCTAAGATACAAATACTCACTGCACGAGAGATTTTCGTAATTTTCGATAACTCAATATATCGTTATCGAGTTGACATTGTTATTACCAGAAATGTGTGAATCAAAAAGAATATTTAGACACAGTCAAAACTCTCCCTTAAAGTACTTAAATTACAGAAATATAACACTTATGACCTTGACTTTTCCATATTAACTGGATATAGCACAATTGATGGTTGAGGCAACTGAATAAGGTCAGCAGTGTAATGAGGTGAACGAAATCAATAGGGATGAGAATAACACCATCCGTTAGGATGTAATCTCTATTGACCTTGGCCTAAAACAGAACTCGAGTCCTTTAACGATGTCATGTTTGTTACGAATTTTACTCAACAGTACTTCATAAATAGTGACCGTAACTTCACAGACGTGAGAAAGTGGATTTTGGCAATATACTTCATATACCACGGTGGCCTGTAGATAATCAAACCAGTGACGCGACACGATTACACACAAACAGTCAATCAAATTGCATCACAAACCCACATATTTTAATCGGCTTTCTTAAGAAGCATGACGATACAGGGCACCAATTCAACCGCGCATTTTAATCATGTACATTAGCTGTGTATCTTATATGAGATCACAAACCATTTTTCTTTGTTTTTGCTATTATCACAATTGTGTCTTTGACAGTGAGGTAACGTGACAGAGGCCATGCTCTAAATGTATTTATTATTTATAATAACGTTCATGGAAATGCTCTATAAATGAATCATTATGACATCCGAATCTGGTTTACGCGTTTTCTGTAAGCAGTAAGGAAGGCTCAACCGCCTACCCTTATGCATGTACATGATACACATGATATACTCGTTTAGTTGATGTTTTTGCCACGAGTTTGCATCTATTCCCGGTGACCTTTGGTGAGGAAGAGACATCGTGGCAGATACACGTTGTGCGTATTCAGTGACGTCCATGTTGTGGCTAATACATAATGAATTGTTGCGTTGTGGCACGTTAGTTTTGCATAACTTAAGAACGTTTTCAACCCCATATTGTAAGGAATAATAGAATGATATATTTCAGCTCCTACCGACTTTAATTTTGGAGATATAATGTATTTTATATATCTGGTCTGGGGATCTTGCTTACAGCGACCCTGTGGCGACAGCTGCTGTAACTACCTTGTTTAACACGCGTCGTAACCAACTTTGGATATGCAGATATTTCGTCATCATGTTTGCAACTGATTTTTCCAGACCTTAATGTGCTGGTATACAGAGAGTCCCTTGATAATCTCAGCGAGTGAGCGAATGTCGTTTAAGAACCATGAAGCACTATTCAAGTTGATAGTAAATAATCGAAGACATGTCACGGAGCCTGGCCATCCGATCCCCACTTTAGTAGGGTTTTCTCTCAGAAACGGCAACCAACGTGTGGACTAGCTGCCACTGTAATGTGTACGCTATATGCACGTGTGAGGTATGTTATCCATAGAATACCTGGAGATCCCCTGTTCCCTGGCTGTCCAGCGTCGCCCTGGCGGCCAGGGCGCCCTCTTCGACCTGCAAACATGCATTCATGCAAGCACACATGCCGATAGGGAAACCATGCGTTAAGGGGAAGAGCACGAATTGATAAAGTTGATAGACTACGGATACATGAATATGGGGGGTTAACCAGGGCTAAGTCTAACATGCAGGTCAGGTAGAAGGGTTAGGAACCTTTGGCGCGTATAGCAAGTCAGGAGGAATAGAAAACAAAATCTAGCATTAGAGTAAAATTAGGGTGAAAATATTGTAGAAGTAATATGAAAGTATAAATGGAAATTATCAAGGTATCTGATGAACTAAAGCGGTAGTCAACAAAGAGGATTAAAGCCGTATTCAAAAACCTGTAATAAGTGGAATATATAGTAAATATTAAATACAATTTGGTTACTCACATGTGCATGATGCAGCCACACCTGTCCACCCCCTCACGCCCTGGTCCCCCTTTGTGCCCTTCAGGCCGGGCACTCCCGGGACGCCACCGCTTCCCCGCTCCCCATCCTTTCCCGGCTCACCTCTGTCCCCCTTTTTACCCCGCCTACCGGGGATCGCATCAGTGCCATTTACACCTGGTTCGCCTGCATACAACAATGTAGAACATTAGCCCTGAATAAGTGTACAAGATTAATAATATAGAAAAATAAGTTCTCTTAAACTATCCATTCTGTTACATTAATCCTCGTTCTGTGTTTGCCATCAACTTGAATTTACTTGAATACAAATGCATTAATTTAACATATGACTATATCAATAACTTAATAGTTGCACAAGTCAAAGACCTAGTATGCAGCTACAGAGTCTGTTGTCCAATGTAACATTTTCTGGTTAAATGTCAACGGTCTATCCTTAAAGATGACAGCTGACACTTGTCACCAAACGCTACTGTATATCAATGACTATTACATCTGCTGGCTAATGAAGCTGATATCTTGAAGCGAATGGAAGAAACTCAATACTAGTATGAATACCACTGAACTAGCCAAGATTAAAACTGCTATTGTTGTATCCAGTATGCAAAATGCAGAATGACGAATGTAATGATAAACGTGAGATTTCAGCAACTTAGATTCTTAGCATCCATACATTTGAAGTAAGCCACTACAAACGAGTACCTGTAGACTCAGTCCCATTAACTATTACAATGCGCGTGGCACTAATTGCTCCTTGCTTCGTGACTGAATGAGTTGGGTTTAAAGCCCCTTTAAACAGTATTTCAGTTAAATCACAGTGTGTCAGCTTGATGTAGGAGGAAAGCCCGTAATGATGCAGGTCTTAGACGTTAACCGCTTTGGGTATGGTGCTGACAAACCTAGAAACGTTATTAGTGTGAATTGAAGATTCGAACCAACAATCTGTACAGCGAATTGGGGCGCCTTAGACGGCGGCTTTAGGCCCTTTCCTTGACGGGAGATGCCGAAACAGATTCAATTGGACGTAAAAGGCAAAAAAGAGGTGAAAATTATATAGATAGATCACTTAAACTCAGTGATGATGCCAGGTGTTCGCGATAGCAGCTAAATGTTGAGTTAATGCAAATAAAGAATGTATTACTTATACACTTATGTCATTACTTGTAACAACTCACCAGGTATCCCAGGTATTCCGTCTATGCCATCCTTCCCTGTTAAGCCCCTGGATCCAGAAGGGCCTTGTGGACCGACTGGACCTGGGAAAAAAGGCACTGGTAGAATAGATCCGTCCCGTATTGTGATCTAGAGTATCGGTGCTAACTGAAACTTGTAGACATCGTTCACCAAAGTAAAGGGTATACCTCTGAATACTTGTAATTCAATATACGTGAAAACATCAACATTAGACAGTTGGATGTTATTCGGATGGTTTAAGTATACAAGGAAACCACGTTATTCCGAACAGTATCGTTTCGATAAAATCGTCCGGATTAATAAATGTCAAATGTAATATTTTCCGGTTAGATGTCAACGTCCTTGTTCAAATTAAAGATGACAGCTGATCCTTGTAACCAAACACGATCTTATATCAACATCTATTACATCTGCTTATGGCTTATGAAGATGTTAAGTATGAAACTCAAATGGAGTATGTATACGACTGTAACGGATTGAAATAGCCAAGATAGAGACCGGTATTGTTGCTCGGAATGCAGAATGACGAATGCAATGATAGATGTGGGATTCCAGCAACTCCAAATAGTTGAAGTTAGCCACAAACAAACAAGTGTTATTTGAATGATTTTAGTACAGAAGGAAATCCCGTTATTCCGGACAGAATCGTTTCGATGAAATCGTTCTGATTAATAAAGATCCGGATTATGTTTGTTTGTTTGTTTGTTGTTTAACGCAGCACTCAGCAATATTCCAGCGACCTGACGGCGGTCTGTAAATAATCGCGTCTGGATCAGACAAGTCAGCGAGCTTGAACACCTGAATCCGGATTATGGATCCCGGGTACCGAATAATGTTCCTTGGTAGAGTTTATAGGTGTTCATATATCTGGATTCATATTACTGAGGTTTCGCCGTTTTTAATTAACTGCCGGCCAAAAGAATGTACACACTTGGAAATTTGATTTGACCGAAAAATTACAAACGTTATCAAAACGTTACTAGGCTGAAAACTTAAGGTCCAAAACACAACTATGATAACAAATACGTCATCGTCCAATAACCATATCTGTTGGTTTCATTAATTTCTTAGCATCATCAAACGTGGACGTACACTTTGTGTTGACAAATTTTTTATGTATAATCAAAGGCAAAGGTTATTGTGACACACAAACAACAAACAGAATCAGTGTTAAACTTTTACTGCCGCGAATATGTATTGCTTCTTGCAAATTTCGTGAAATTCGAACAACAACTGCTTGATAGCGATTCTTCGACCATTTTAACACACTCTTTCTCTGGTTCAAATCCAAAAAAATCATTCACAAGATTACCAATAAAAAAGTCCAAGTCACAATAACTTTTGTTTGCCTCTAAGTATTGTTAGTTAACATTGTGGTAATTATATCACAGTGGTCTAAGTAAACATGCGTGGTATATTTCTGGGTTGTCATGCATGGGTGTTTGATATTCGTGATGGCTTAAATCATTCAGCTTCAGTTATCTGTGTCTAGGTATTCAGTGTGTTGTCAGTGTAATCAAACCTGCCTACCCTGATTTCATACCCATTTGTACTGAACCCACATAATCTGTTCGGTAAAGGTTATTTAACACAAATGAGGCAGCAGGCATGGAATTGGGCCAAGTGTGCTTGGGTTTGTTGTCGACTGGCCCGGTTTTCAGTTGTACGACAAATGAAAGCTACTATTTTTTATAGAAACAAGATCGTGATTGGATGACTGACTCAGTATTTAACGAAGCAAATATAACCGGTAACCTGACTCACAACCTGAGCCATGCTATCAGTGCCTTATCGTCTAAAACAGATCATGTTCACACCATGAACCAGTCGTCCTTCAGTTGACTATACTGTTGATGTATGTCTTCATTTGATGTCGGTGTTTGAGGCCGTCATGCGATAGCTTTACAATAAAGGGAGATAACTACGCATAACTCATTTCAGTGATTTGGACATGACCACAGTGTAACATGAAACGAGCATGATCCACATTGAACTCGGTCTGGGTCAAAGTGATCCTCTAATGCTTGTCCTATATTGCCATTTCATATATATTTAAAGCATACTTAGACTCTTGTAACTCGATATTGTAGCTTTCTGTTTCTGTAAAAAGAACTATTCATTTAAATGCACGCTGTTTTCCATAAGAACAGCATATACCTGCTTGAAAAAAACTTATGTTGTTTTATAACGTTTTCTGAGACATCAGTTTACATTATTGAAGGCAATATCGTTTATGATGAGAGAATGTAAATAGTTATATTTCAGCTACCGAGTAAAAACGTCAGTTTCGAGTATGCTGTCTTGTTAGAAGCCATGCATTACACAGATGCATGCTATAAAACTCATTAAAACTCAGTTTACGAGAATAAATATATACATTGTGTTATACTTTATAACAACGCCATAGATATGATATGAATTACGCAATAACGATTCACGCGTTAGATCTGCGCCATGGGATACATCTGCCTACGAGTAAATTGATCGTTGTATGCCTTGTCAGTCTGTGTTATTTGACGTGTTAGTATTGCGTGATGTGTGAGGAGAGGCACATGCACCTGGGTCGCCTTTCTTGCCAGGAAATCCTAGGAGTCCCCTCTCCCCTTTCACTCCGCCATCCCCAGGAATGCCAGGTTTTCCTGGAACAGATGTTATTGGTGCAGGGATAGGAAGGGTTAGGTCATAGCACAGCAAGCATAAACTGGAGGCATATGTGGGAAACGTGATGATTTTATTACATTCAAGCAATGTTGAGTTGGGTGAAAAGGCAGTGTTAAAACTGTTGCAATGAGGGCTACATGATTATTAATTCAGCATATTACTAATCTAATTGTATTTTGAAAAGTTACCTTCTACCTAGAAATGATCATTACGTTTTACTAATTAATTTGCTACAGTTCACCAATATCTCCCGAAAGCATCTCCTGTTGAGCTTCCAGATCCGCTACAATACCACAGCGGGGACACCAGCAATAGATTCCCAACTGTCACCCATGCAGGGAATGGAACGTATTGCTTCTGAATAAACTTTTTGAAAAAACCCACCTCGTTTTGGTACATTACGTGTACGGCAGGTAACGAAAGAATAACTTTCGATTTCACAAAGGGAAAACGGTGCAGTGGGACTCAATGCACGTGTTTGTCGTCGACCACGTCGACTCGATGCATGCAGTGGGTTTGTTCACATCACTGGCCCACGAGCACATCTTTCATCCCTGTAGTTATCGACTGCATGGCAATTTCAGATCCGCAGGTTCAATGCTGGATTTTCCGCTCTGTTCGATGTTCATGTGACCAAGGACACGCTAAATACTCATACTCGAGTGATATAGATACATATATGTACCAACAGTTTTATATATCATGGTGACATCCCGATAAGAATTAACGAAGTCTACATTCCCCGAATACCAGCCAGTTTATGACAAAGTGGGAGTCAAGCGGTGTGTAGACGGGGCGTGATGGCTCTCGCCGGAAAGCGTTTCTTGTGATTAGCAAGTCAGACTCACGAGAGATCTCGCGGACTGGAATAAGGACTATTGTCAGATGATGATGTTTCTTAATTTATTTAGTAATACCACAAGTCTACCATACCTAAATGGGACCTGCCATCATTGGCGTGTACTTTAAATATTACCATTCCGGCGTGTTTTCGAGGTACACGCATTGCTTACCCAGGCGTCCGTCTTTACCATCTCTCCCGGGTGTTCCGGGTTCACCATGTGCTCCCTTCATTCCGTGTGGTCCAGGCGGTCCCATGGGACCAGGGTCCCCCGGTTCTCCATGATCTCCTGTAGACAGACAATATGGAAAAATGTGGGTTTTTTTCATTCCAAGCATGTCATTATTGTCAAAAGAAAGTTCAAACATTGGTCGTAAGAGGCGACAAGCGGGATCCGATGACCAGGCTCGGTGACTTGCTTGATTGCGTGTCATCTTACCCCGGTGGCGTGGGTCGTTGCTCATTATATCAGCCATCTAGTCCTTTTTTTACAGGCAGTCGTCTTATAATTGAGATATTGCGGCGTTATTCAACAAAGAAAGAAAGAAATGTCAACAATGCAATATTGTGTAATATTGACTAGATATGAAGCTCCATGATTGAAACAACGTTTTTCAAAACAAATTTGCTTGACCCGAACATTGTTTTCGAAAAACAATTTTGTTCTCTGGAACGGTATTTTTGTCGGGAACGAACTATATTAAGCTACATTATTACATTATTGCTTAAAGATAGATAGTAAATATACAATCTCTGCGACTCGTGGACGTTGTTTATGGTACAATAAAACATTGCAGGGAGAATAAACCATGAGAGGTGAGCCCTGAGTGGTTTATTATCCCAGCAGTCTTTTATTGTATGGTAAACACCGACTACGAGTCGTTTATTTCTTATCTGAGATATCAACATTACGTACAGCCTCTTTCAGGATGTTAGTAAAAAGTACACGCTTTAAAAAAATTTGCTCGTATTCAAATAATGATGACTCCCTGAATAGAATCCGACAGTGGCAAGGTCGGACAAGTCCATTTTATGAACGGGGGTGGGGGTGGGGTATTTACATTTGGTCTTTCCCGTATAATCTCACAATTCTGACGTCTATTATCTGTACTTTTTCTCCCAATGCCGATTGTCATATTGTCAGGCCATTGCGTTTATCTACGTTGCCCATCTACATCTATGGGGAACAACTCACTAGACACTTCCCACTCAAAAATAACGTCGTCCAATTTACGACATCATCAAGTTGCGAGCGCATGTTCGAATCTCAAGAAATGACGTCATGATAGAACAATCTTTTATCGTGGAATAAATCACGCTTCGTTCTTCATTGTTCTTTGCGATTTATCGTGTACCTATGTTATATAATAAAGACTAATAATAATAACTAATTATTGATGCTCATGATGAGATGTAACCACCTGCTATGAGAACTCATCCTTATCTTTGAATCCTCAACAACAGTTTGTTGTCACGAACAAACAGTCGTCCGAAAGTATCCTCATTTGGGGCGAGGGGTCCCAACAACACATTAAGATTTGGGTGTAACCTACTAGCAGTAATGTTAGTTGGATGAATGAGGGGCCGAGCATTGTTGGAGACACGATTGTTTTTGGGTCACTCCTTCAAAACATGTTTTTTTGTCTGAAAGGAGGAGCAGAACAATGATATTTAATTCACAACACATTTGTTCAGGACATAAGCATACCCCAGCAAATATTGTGTTGTCTTGTTTGAAACACCTGATGGAAAACGACCCCATCCCGAATATCAAATGCTTAGTGCCTAAGGTCTCTACACATCTGACCCTTGAAGATTCCGGGGTAGAATAGGTCTTCAGCAACACATGCTTGAAGTAATAGGTGACTATGCTTGTCGTAAAAGGTGACTAACGGGATCGGGTGGTCAGGCTCGCTGACTTGGTTGATGCATGTCTTCGATCCCAATTGTGTTGATCGATGCTCATGATATTAATCAGTGGATTGTCGGGTCCAGACTCGATTATTTACAGACTGCCGTGATATAGCTGGAATATTGCTGAGTGCGGCGTAAAACAACCAACCAACCAACCAACTCTACACATCTTCCAACTGTTCATTGATGAGCTATTTATTTTCCTTTATTAATATATAGAAACCTATTTAATCGCCTGAGTAGGTTTATTTGATCGGACAAGTCAGTCATATGACGAACGGAATTGTTATTTGCATAAAGGAATTTGTAGGGCAGAACGTTATTTGACAGGAAACTAGATGCAAGAAGAGAGACATGAGTCAACATGTATACATAAGGTCACTGTCCTTATTTTATTTACACAAACAAATAGTTCTAGAGTATCACAGAAATGCCTTTAATCGGACCAGCGATGGGATCGCAATGGCGTGGCTCAATTTGGATTCTAGTTTCGGATTGTTCTTTACATGAAAACGTCAAGTGGATGGACAGGTATTATTTACACAAGCCCCTGTGTATTAATGCAGTGAAACCTTGTTAATCCAGACGTTATCGGTCGCATTGGAATCAACAAGTTTAACAAATGTCCGTTATAACGAATCATGCGTACGCTGTAATGTATAGATTATACATCTGAGCGTTTATCGTCCGGAAGGCGGGGTTTCCGGATTAAAGGGGTTCGGATAGACGAGGTTTCACTGTGTAGCACTTTGAGCAGCTGACACGACAACCTTGTTTTGTACGGTAGAATGTAAATGCTGGATACATATTTACCGCTTCAATTTACACCATCAGCAGGGCTTTAGCTACTTTAGCTATTTGCGTGCAGTTTCCAAGGCTCTGCATTCGATCGGAACAATCGCATTATACAATGTCTATATATTAGGACAATACTTATCCGGCCATGAGGAATTACTGCCGTGATTACCTGTCTCGACTGTATGAATATTCATGGTCGGGATCCCTTGGCCACGAGGGACACATAATCCTTCAAGCCAAATTAGAGTCGATTATAGTTTTCACTTCTCATTTTAGAAAGACATTTGAAGCATTTACCCGCAAAAAGTCCATTGATCTGAATAGCCCACAAGTTTATCTGTGCAGAGTTTAATCATAAGTATAATCATAACAAATACAAACGTCTTGAGCAAAACGGGTTTTTTCTCCACCAATGACATTTTTTGTAAAATACGAATAGTTTTGGTTTATGTCTGTATTTCATTAGTATTTCCTTAAGTTTATCGTGTTGGATAGTGATGTCCAAAGTTGAAAACAATCTTATTGAGCTTGTTCCTTACTCAGATTGCAAAACTTCAAGCAAACACTTGTCTTTTTTCAGAATGGACATGGTATTAATTCCACTTGTCTCAAACAATGGCCGTGAATATATAGATAGTCCTTCCATGATTGTGTTATGGATTGTGCTTCAGCGTTAAGGCGGATGGTACATTTGAGGAACTCAGCAACATCTCTCCCTCACTTTGTGTGGATTTGTATGGGGCTTTGGAATCCAGTACAAACATGAATGGGCATGTCTTAGGGTTTTAGAATCAAACGAAAAGTTGATGGTACTGATGCGTGGTTTGGGCAGACATCTTCCTCAGTTAACATCCTGGACTAATGGACAGGTTTTAAAACAATTAATGTAGTGAAGCCTGGCTTTGTTATTGAGGCCTTCTCCGTGGGAAAAACTACAAACTTTTTTATAACTTTTGATGACTTGGATAGAAATGGTTTATTTCAAGTCTGTTTCCTTTTTTTCAGTTTGTGCATCCGGCCAATGATCTACCAGCATTCTGCACTGACAACCCATCCTGAAAGACACTCAACAGGTTCATTTTCTCTGGTGTTAAAAGCGGCGTTAAACCCAACTCACTCACTCATCATCTCCACTGGACCATGTTTTGGCACACTTCACTCAAGGTAGCTCAGTGGATAAAGCGTTTGCACATCAGGCCGAAGACCCATGGCAACACTCAACATGATTTGTGGACCCTGTTTCTGAAATCCCAGAAGGATGTTGCTGGAATATGGTTACAATCCCCTTATTATAACACAAGAGTCTTGAGACCAGCGGCTCTCCCAAAGCCTTATTTATATGCGTTACAAGTTACCTACTTACCTAATTAATAATTAAATGATTTTGTCCATTTAGTATCCATATGACAATTCTATAGATATACCCCTCTTGTTTATGTCAAGGCAGTGAATCATGTCAAGTTAACGTTGATGTATCCCTGCACACATAGTTCATTAATTTATACCACTGCAAAGCAATTGTCTCCCTTGTTTGAAAGATCGATGCCTTGTTCCCCCTTAAGCAAATAGTTCAATGTATTCAGAAGAGAGTGTAAATAAAAATAAGGCGTATATTATTTGATTGTATGCGTCTGGTGTTGACCGTGCGTGTCAATGGATAACGAATTTTAACAACGCCCTTGTAGAAACTGCCCTCGCAATAACTCATTAATGATAGATGGTTGATGAATGACATAACCGTCGGGCGAGCACTGACAAAGCAAAGTTTTAATGCATGTATAACGTGACAATAAACAGTGTAGAACAGTAACTAAGGGTGTCTACTCAGTCGCAAGAAACATGGACTGTCAACGCTAATTGTCCCCTCGTATGTTGTTCTATGTTGCAACCTTGTATTGATGATGGGGCTTAGTTGGCCTGGTGGTGAGGTTGTAGTTGGGTGTGCGTGTCTATATGAGAGTGTATGTGTGTGTATTGTGTGCGCGAGCACGTGCGTGCGTATGAGAGGGTGGGTTTATGTGCGCGTGCTTGCGATCGTGCCTGTGTGTATATTAGTTTGTGTTTGCGTGCGTGCGTGCGTGTATGTGCGCGCGCGCGCGCGTGTGTGTGTGTGTGTGTGTGTGTGTGTGTGTGTGTGTGTGTGTGTGTGTGTGTGTGTGTGTGTGTGTGTGTGTGTGTGTGTGTGTGTGTGTGTGTACGCTTGTATGTATGTGAGGGTAGTGGTAGTTCATAGCTTTCAGCATGTACATTGAACAATGTTCTGTTCTTTGATTGTCTTTATCAAATATCATCAAATCATCGTACAACGACTCCTGGTCTGTCAGCACTATACTCGAGTTTGATGGTTTACCGTGGAGAGGAGAAATAGGGTTAACGCCGCTTTCAAGATTATTGCACTTCTATATCGACGTGCATGCATGCGTGTATGTGAGTGCGTGTGTGAGTAGGTGCATCTGCTGGTACAAGTTAAGCCGGTTTTGCAGTGCAAACCCAGAGATACCATGCCGCAGCGTCAGGCGGGGTAACAACAATTGCCATCTTTAACGTCTTTTGGTATGACGCAGGATCGGGCGAACGTTCTATCCACTAGACCACTGACGCATTCTTGGCTTAATGTCGTAAACATCTGAGTTACTTTGGATTTTCTTCCCCAATTAAGCAGACAAGCCATGATGCATCTGAAACAATGCTAAACCGGCGTTACATCCAACTCACTCATGGACCTACTGATTACAGATCCGTTTTCATCAGTATTTGGTACCATTTGAATGTTAAAGGTAAGTGACGTTAGTCATAGGCCCTTTAATGTTTTACGATCACAGGTATATCTGTTGATGATATATGACGACTGTTAATATGAGCGGATCTTGGCAACTACGAGATACAATTCGCCATAGCAAGATGCTGCGTCTTAACCGCTCGTCTTTTATCACAGACTAGTGTAAAGTACCAGACTGCATTTGACAGGATTTTAAAATAAAGTTAATTCAATTCATGAAAGCTATTCATTATCATTGAATGGAATGTCTGACACAAATCAAAGATTTTAGCATACTTCACTGAATATGAATATTGCATTCAAACTATTACTCAGTAAAAACCCTCTTCGATTTATAAACTTCTCAGAAGGCGCTGAGACAAATACGAAAGAGAAAATGACTGATATTCCAGAATAAGGCTTAGACGGTATAAGTCTTACAATGGATGCACCCATGTAGTTGCTTAACTGGAAATGGTCATGTACATATCTTTCCACAATTTTTAAGCCATTAAATCAAGAAAACGTGGACATTGCCACATTCAACATACAAGCAAATCTAGCTTTAGACTCAGTAGAACATCCGACTGGACTTGGCAGTAGGCTGACGATTGAAAGTGGAAAGCTGAACGTGCGAATCCATTTAATATAGTAAATCATTTACGACAGAATCGATGATTTTGAACCAACATGTTAGTGACGCTTGGACTCTGAAGTCTGGATTCAGACAGTGAAACCGATACTAGAATTATACAGTTACAGGCATAATGGACACTGGACAGTGATAAGTTTGCTCAAGATACACACATGCACACTATTGCTAGCTCCTGGCAATGGCACTGGTGCTAGATACAAATGTAAATGCAGGATCACTTGATACCTGATACAGACAGTACTTTCTTGACACATACTTCGACAGCGATAATAGACGGATACAGTGACAAATCTACACCATATACATAATTGTCATTAGCAATAAACCGTGCATACGTAGTGCTATAAAATGCCGTGAATATTAGACATAGGACGAAATAGTACATTGACTTTACTCCCAGCCACTCGGCGCAGGCAGTGACATAAATTACAGGCACTAGACACAGAAGCCATCGAATCTTCACTAGTATGAGACACAGATAGCACAAATCCATGACACTAGTCACAGACACTGATACTGGTATTACACACAAATAACGTACAATGATTGTAGTGCATTACGTTATTTACAGAAAATGGCACTAGTCCTAAATACAAGTCACTGACACTGACAGTGGTTCTAAATAAAATCGAAACCTTTCTATAATCATACAAAATTCGTCCAATGTCCATTGTAAGATTCCGACTATACCATGAGCGTTGTTTTACTGTCACATAGCAATGATCCCAGGTATTCGCCCCAAGGTAAGCGTATCCTCTTTATGCATAGATCTAAATATGAAGCAAATGAGATGGTTTCACTGGTCCCCAGTGGGTAAATCAGCCGAAGGGAATTGGCCTCACTAGTCACAGACACTCTCGGTAGTTTGAAACACTGACAACGATATTCTTCTCGACACAATCATATTATACATCCATTTGTTCATAAATTGTAACATTCCACTCCAAAACCTTTATTTATAATATTTTGAAAAAAATACTAACGTAGATATATATCACAATACGGAGAGCTACACGAAACATATCGATCAGATTCATATTATTTACTTTCATATCACTTACGTAGGATCATCTGGGATAACAGTCATACATCTATTCATTATTGTTCGTAACCACTCACGTTGACCTCAAGGGCAATCAATTGTAGATATCTGCAGAATATAATGTTGTCATACATTGCAAGTGATACATATTGTTGTCAGGAAGAGTGTCATTTGTCAAACTCTCTACCCTGCATCAAGCTCTTCAGCATCATCAGCAAGTGTTTCATTCGTCAAAACATCTACCTTGCATCAAGCTCTTCAGCATCATCAGCCACTGTTTCCTTCGTTAAAAAATCTACCCTGCATCAAGCTCTTCAGCATCATCAGCTAGACTGTAATTCGTCCAACTCTCTACCCTGCATCAAGCTCTTCAGCATCATCAGCCACTGTTTCATTCGTCAAACTCTCTACCATGCATCAAGCTCTTCAGCATCATCAGCTAGATTGTAATTTGCCAAACTCTCTACCCTGCATCAAGCTCTCCAGCATCATCAGCCAGTGTTTCTCTTGTCAAAAGATCTAACCTGCATCAAGCTCTTCAGCATCATCAGCTAGATTGTAATTCGTCAAACTCTCTACCCTGCATCAAGCTCTTCAGCATAATCAGCCAGTGTTTCCTTCGTTAAAAGATCTACCTTGCATCAAGCTCTTCAGCATCATCAGCTAGATTGTAATTCGTCAAACTCTCTACCCTGCATCAAGCTCTTCAGCATCATCAGCCAGTGTTTCCTTCGTTAAAAGATCTACCTTGCATCAAGCTCTTCAGCATCATCAGCTAGATTGTCATTCGCACATTCTCTACCCTGCATCAAGCTCTTCAGCATCATCAGCTAGATTGTAATTCGCCAAACTCTCTACCCTGTATCAAGCTCTTCAGCATCATCAGCCAGTGTTTCCTTCGTCAAAAGATCTACCCTGCATCAAGCTCTTCAGCATCATCATCTAGATTGTCATTCGTCAAACCCTCTACCCTGCATCAAGCTCTCCAGCATCATCAGCCAGAGTTTCATTCGTCCAACTCTCTACCCTGCATCAAGCTCTTCAGCATCATCAGCTAGATTGTTATTCGTCCAACTCTCTACCCTGCATCAAGCTCTTCAGCATCATCAGCTAGATTGTAATTCGCCAAACTCTCTACCCTGCATCAAGCTCTCCAGCATCATCAGCCAGTGTTTCCTTCGTCAAAAGATCTACCCTGCATTAAGCTCTTCAGCAGCATCAACTAGATTGTCATTCGTCAAACTCTCTATCCTGCATCAAGCTCTTCAGCATCATCAGCTAGATTGTAATTCGTCAAACTCTTTATCCTGCTTCAAGCTGTTCAGCATGATCCTCTCATTTTTAATGGTTTTCATTTTGTTCGGCTGTGTTAACAAGTTTTTATTTACCGTATATATCGCCAGAACCATGTTTGACCTGTATATACTAGCCTTGTTTTGGTTGATTTTGACAGCAGGAAGTTTTAACGATGCTTAACTTCCGATCACCACTTTATGCAAGGTATCATTGAAAGGTGTAATACCGTGCTCAGAGATTTCTATAAACTGATTTCGGGATTTCCTCTAACATTAAACTGAAACGCCGCTTTGGGGCGGTTGGGTAGCCTTGGGGGGGGGGGGGGGGGGGGGGGGTACTTCGATCGCTCATCAAGACGAAGGCCCGGGTTCGATTACCCACACCCATTTCTGATGTTACCCGCCGTGATATTGCTGGAATGTTGCTAAAAGTGGTGTAAAACAATATTCAATTCTTGAGTGTCACATGACAAATGGACAAGATCGGAGTAATCACACGTGTTAAGTCCTTCAAAACATATCTTGATATAATTATATTTACTTCAAAAGTTACAGTCAGTTCAGTCCAAACATATGTTCTGTCTGAAATTCAAACAGGTAAAAAAAACAAATTATTGTTGACATAAATACAGCCAACGGCTGAAGGAGAAGCCTCTTTTATGTTGTTTGGATGGGAATGAGAGAATGTTCTTTGTCTCTTTCAAATAGCATCAGGTGAATTCCTTTTGGGACATTGTTGTGCTTGTCAGGCTGCTACCTTTTAAATCTTTATCTAAACTCGTAAATACTTTCATTTTTACAGCTATTGAAGACTATACAACAGCATCAACTAAACCATGTAAGCTCAATACAGAGTTTAGCAAACTAATCTCCACACTAACACAATCAGGATCAGGTCAAGCTTATCTGTTCATAAAGAACCGATTATATTAATAAGCACAAGATAAGAAGAAAGTACGGGTTCTTACGAATGAAATTTCACAGGAATTCATTATTTTGATCGGATATTTATGCATTTGAATGTTTATCTGCATATTTACATGCATGTTTCGTTGCTTGAAGATCTACTTGTTCATTTCTAAAGGATCACTTTCATGATGACTGTTTTCACTGTCAGACGCCTATCTCCAACCTAGATTTACACGTAGACATAGTGCCATGTGTACAACTAGATTTTGTTTTTGTGCAATTGGGTTAATCATTCATCAGCTTTGTATGAATATAACAAGCTGGAAGACAAATACATTTTTTATGAATTGTTTGATTCATATATTTGTTTGGGTTGTTTACTGACCTGAGTCATCCTTCAATAAATGAAAGCGACAAAACCCTTTCCACAATCATGAAATCTCTGCCAAAAGCAGGGTCTATTGTACGATTCCGACTATATGAAACTATACATCGTTTCATCCACCAACTCATCCACGTAAAGCCACGTTACCTTTAGGCCCGGGGGGTCCTCGCATGCTGTTGTAACTCCGGAGATTTTCAGCTACTAATCCTGGGTCAGGAGTGTCACCTTTGATCCCGGGGTCGCCTTTTCTGCCGGGCAGACCTGTGTATAAACATACATAAATGGTAGAGTGAGTAGGCTGCAATATGTCAATGTGTATTATGATGTGTGCACATCCGATTGACTGCAGTCACAGCAACTGCTGTCAATCAACTATTAGATATATGTTATCTGTACACTAATGTTTGTCCTCAAACGTGCACATGACCGACATCTATACATTTCCATGCTGGTGGTAGCCCATGATTCTAAGCCTTGGACCAATTTTGTTATCAAATGTTATCTGTGTTTGACTGTGAAATCCAAGTACTATAGTATGATTTCTACCTTTGAGCATGTACAGTTTTGTTATGAAAACGAACTGTCAAAGAACCCATCCTGCATGAAGCGACGGTTAAACAAACCGTTTATACAAATTTCCAGATTAATTAAT
This sequence comes from Haliotis cracherodii, assembly GCF_022045235.1. Taxonomy (NCBI): domain Eukaryota; kingdom Metazoa; phylum Mollusca; class Gastropoda; order Lepetellida; family Haliotidae; genus Haliotis; species Haliotis cracherodii. The sequence continues at coordinate 58,078,078 of NW_027266264.1, forward strand.
CATTACAATGTAAGTTTAGTCGATTTAGTAAGAAGGCCAAAGGTCCAAGTACATTATACATGGAAGGTGTATGGCAGAGTGGTACAAAATCAATAGGCTGATAGTAATAGAAATTGTAGTTTAAATTACGATAGTGAATGATTAACTACACTAATATCGTGTGATGATGTCTATCATGGATGAGAAATGGTTACTAAATACATTCTGACCGGAAAGCGAGGGATTTGGACCAATGTTGGGTTGATTGCACATCAGGACAACATGTAATGATTTCTAACATTGAAACAGGTACAGTTTTTGTTACCGAGATGAAATGGCAATGTCCCTACCCAACAAGAATTTACCGTATTAATCTATGACCTTGAACAAGTATAGGTTTTGTAAACGACTCAAACTGGTAATGTCCCAAGACTCGATATTGAAACTACGAAATCTAGTACAGTAATGGTGACCAAACTTTAAACAAGTGTAGTTTGTAACTGACACAAATTCGAAATGTTCCTATCCAACATAAATCAAAATAAAAACTACCAATTCCAGTGTAGTAATGAATCTCAAATGATTTGATCTTTCCTTTTTTGAAATGAACTGTAAGTGTTCTTTCCAAGGATGAATCCGTATCAAGACCAAGGAATTCATAGTTCTGATTCATGGTTTTGGGCTTTTGTTTACCAAGACGATTTGACACTGATATTGTTCCAATGAATTCATGTAAATGTCGCCTCCATCTTGTCTAGACCGTGTGACAAACATCCATTAAGAAGGACATTAGCGTTTAATTTAAGCCAAGGTGAGTGGTACTAAACTGATAGGCAACGGAAAGTGTACACTCCAAAATTAACACTTCACTCTACTCAATGTTCTGTGAAAATGCGACCATCATGTTTCTTGAGATGTCACCTGTTGTCAGATACTCATTGAGGTTATGCAAATAATATCGCCTATGGTACCCGTGACATATAGATCACGATCGAACAACCAATTCTTGTTTGTTTAAATTCTAGCCACCATCAAACATAGGTGAATACGTTCATTTGCCTGACATTGTATTATTCCGAAAGTCAATGTACATAGGTAACTTAAATTAACATGGTTTATAACCAATGTGTGTAAAGTGCACCTGGAGCCCCCGAATCCCCCTTTTCGCCTCTTGATCCTGGAACGCCGGGCGGACCTACAAATGAATATATACATTGTTAAGTCGGTATTGTTATACATCAACATTAATTGTTTCAAATGTGACAATCGAAATTTTCTGTAATCGCTCATTGTTTATATTTTGCATACGACATCCATTCTTAAGTTCTCAATCTTTATATATTGAGAACGTCTTGCTCTTCTCCTTGCTCCTCTACTACCTCCCTACACAAAATCTGGCCACAAGGGGCTACGTTGACGTTAGTTATAATACTTTAGGCATCAGGAGCATACAATGTATGAGGTCCACAAGACGTGGTATTCTTTTTTTATTATTTTATTTCTCTTTGGAGTACACAAACAATATGTTTACAGAATATAGTTCACATGCAATCTTAAATTCATACAAGTTACAAAGTATATCTATAGATGATAACAAACAAAAACTATTCCAGTGTCATATTCTTGGATTGTGCAAGTTCGTGGTTAAACGAATAGGTGGTGACAGAGAGACCAAAATGTCATGAACTGTGTGTATTTACATTGTGAGTATGCTATATTTCTGTCGATGTAATATGAATCGGTTATTTCTTGTTTGATGTGTGGGAAATTTGGTATGGAGTCGGAAAAGTTTGATTTGAATGTACTTTTGGGATATCATTTTGTTGGATACTTTATTTAAGATATCATAAAACACCCTACATCCCCCTCTCTTCACTAAGTTTTCAATGAAATATATGGTATTAAGGGCAGATGTAACTTAGATGTTAGGGCAATACTCTTACGCTTTAAATATTGTTTTATTACTTGAATAAGACTAGAATATTCGTGGTATTCTAGTTGTTGGCCACATTTGCCTGAATTTTAGAACTGTTTTTTTTTAATTTATGGTTCGCGTTTTTCGAGTTTTTTTATATTCATAAAACCATATACTCAAATAACATATTGAAGTCAATTCTTATACATACGTACGTAAGGAATAATAACTTCACATGTTACTTATTTAATGATTACAAACATAACTGTAGATTACAATACGAAATCAGTGGCATTGCCCCGCCAATTCTTATGTCAGCCAACCATGAAACAACACCCTGTTACCAGATATGGCCTAATTCCATCAACTAATAAATATACTCATACACACAAAACATTGCCTGGTTAGCCAATCAAATGCTACGGAATCACATGCAATTTATATATTACCACATGACAAGGATACTTAAACACTAACCACATGGTATGGAGGAGCTTGAGAAGGTAACTCAAGAAATTAGCTTCCAGCCCTATCGTTGCCCTAAATCGAAAAACTACTTCTACTTCATGACTTATGATTGACATTCTATATGCCATACTTATGATTAAAGAATAAAGGAGAGAGGAAACATATATCGATTATCCAAACATCTCAAAACCGGGAAAGTGATAGATTGTGTTATAAATATACATTTGCGATGGTTATAAAAAAACCCATCTAATTGATAGAATGTTCGACACACATTTAACATGCACTACACCTACTTTTTGTAAAATATTTCAAGCAATATAACATCATACCTGGTTGTCCCTGTGCAGAACAATACTCCTTAGCATCCCGACAGTAGGAATGTAAGGCCACCAACTGGAAGGAAAAAACATAAGAAACTGACGCACACAGACATTGACATCCATTAAATCTATAATTAAGACTTTGGAGCCTTTCTTGCTCAGCAGGGTAGATAATTAAATATGCATTAAGCTACTGGTATACAAAGGATGAGATAATGATACCAAAAGTGACACGAACCATTGCTATGTGGGAAGCAGATTCTCATATATATATCCCAAAAACGAGGCAACAAATGATCACTCGGTGTACATGTTATACAATATATAATAAAATAATGAAGTCCGAGTTAGTCCAACATCTTCTTTATATGTTTCAGGCATAGCACGTCCACTGTCTCATGACAGCCCTTAGTGTAACTGACAATGACATATGAATGACGTCATACTAATGATGACGTCATAAATTACAACTGTGACGTCATAATGCATTTACACACTCCAGTGACGACACTAAGTAATTTAACAATTGTAAGGAGACATTTGCATTAAAACCTACAGTATTTGTAAAGTAGCAGTGTAACATTTGGGATTGAAATGACAAATGTATCAGTGCATTCAAGAGTTCAATTTAGGTTTCATCAATCGGATAAGCATTCGTTCTTTTCTCCAGTCTCTGCTGCTTATTACAGTTTATAAAACGGAAAAATACTAAAGTTCCCATTTCTGCAATTATACATGTGTTTGCTGACACATAGGCATCGGACATTAGGGTCTCTAATGTCTCACTAGCACCTCATAACATACGCCACATCATTGCTGCGAAAATTCGTGTCGGCTTTCACACTGAAACTCTTGCCATTTGCAAAAATTAAAGTAAAACCTTCACTTATGATGTTACATGTGCCGCATCTTGGTGTGTTACATTCACTAACACATGATGCACTCTCTGTACAAGAATACTTGGATGGACAAAGAATTTGCTTGAGATTTTTTGGTTGCCTGGAACTTTCAAATTTGAAAGAAGATGTTGGACTAAAGTGGACTTTATTATCTTATTATAATAAAGTCAACAGACACCTACACACAGACACGCACGAGGTGGGTCATCATTTGTAAAACTGTTTTCTTAAGCGTGTCTGTGTACAAAGATATATGCATGGATACGAATAGTACCATCTTGCACACAATTGCATTATACATAAGAATAATGACATAAATGAACACATAAACATTTTTTTCATACAACTTGTGTGTGATACGTACCGGGTCCTTAGCCCTCTGAGAGTGCATGTGAAGGAAAAGAGGAGTCAGTCACACAAATGTTCATTTATTTATACAGAATTCATTGTCAGCTACTGAAAACCTTGAGCTGACAATCACTTGGCTTTTGTTCTAGGACAAATATACCGGTCATGTCATATATAAAGAGACATTTAATTTCACAAACATATTGTATTGGCAGCAAACTGAAGATCTAGTCACAAGCTGATAACATACTAGACCTTCTTATACAATATGCAAGCATGGAATGGGTTTAGAAACATTTCTTTTCCCAAACATATTTTTAAAAAGGCAAGGCACAAAATGACAGCTAATTTAGGCATTCTAGTTGTATATGTTGTACGAATAGGTTAATACCTAATGTACAGCTATGTCATATGTACAGAAGCATTCTCAATTGCAAGTGGTAATATTGTAGTATAAATACGTGCTTTGCAAGCTCATTTAAACCACTTTTGAAATAACTGATTAATTGACGAACGCTGTTTGAAACATAATTTAAAACATAATTATCTCCATATGTATTCCCTAAGATGATTATAGATAATATATGTGTCAACATATGCGTTGTAATTTTTCCAAACAAATTTCCTATATCTGTGTATGAAATTTTATGAAGTTTTAAAATGTTAAATATTGTTGCAACATATTATAAAACTTCCTTGTGAATGTAACCTCAGTTACCTGGGCAATGTTGCTCTGGACGCATCACGTCCTCGTTGATAATTATCAGTGACAAGATAGAAGAATCCCGTTATAACGGTTGATGGAAACCTTGGTTAACTACATGACTCTAAGTAGATAACATGATAGCGGCACTGAAATATCAGTGTCACTGTTCTCTATCCTTGAAGGAAAACTAATCTGAACTGCTTCAGCATCATTGACATGTTGATCTGTGTAGCAGTGTACTGGATGCAATGAATTCATGTGATTCATTTTCCGTGTACGTGCAGAATGTTTTCTAATTCAACGCATTCTTTTTATATTAACTTCTGTAACTTATGTTGTTTTCCCATGTCAAACACATTAACCACATTTGTAAGCTGTGTCACGGCAATCCTTGATGAGGCCATGCTCTACACAACGGCAATAACTGACGTTAAACTTTACTCACACAATAAAGTTCAAATTAAGTAATTGTAATATTGTGTTAGCACACAGTTTGAAAACTAGTCTAATTGATCACTATGCGATTCGATTTCGATCCTTTCGAAAACACTTTCAAGGATTGTGTTTCATCAATCTTAAGATTGAGAAAGCTTGGAAATATGCAACTTTAAATAATATTTATGACACCGGTACTACATTGACAGAGTGAGTGAGTCAGTGAATAGGTTTGGTCTGTCGCCGCATTGAATAGTCTTTCAGTTATATCACGGCATTCCATGGAGGAAAGCAGAAAGTGAAGCAGGTCTTTGATATTCACTACTTCGCTGTGAAGGTACTCATGAGTAAAGGTATGGTGCTGACAAACCTAGGAACATAATCAAGCTGAACCGGGATTCGAATCAAAGAACATAGGATTCTGGCACGCCTAAGAAACGGAACTCTGCACGGCGAACTGCAATGCTTTCGACGGCAGGGCCTCCAGGTCCCCCGATACTACACTGACATGATTTAATCATATCTGAACCACAGAGTGCAAACTGCCGATGTTATCTAGGCTATAATATTTCGAACCTTCAATGCAGTTTACGCTTTCCTGGCAGTGCACGGAAAGACTTCTACATCATTAGAGCATCTGCATGCTCATTAGCAGAGACCATTACATCCCAGCAGTATTTTTTCACCTGGGCACATCAGCCATTGTTAGGAATTTAGGTCCCATATCACTCCAAGTGTCACAAAGACGGAATGATGGCCCTAAATGTCCTTCTTAATTAGGTCTTAAGGGATGTTCTAATATTTTCTTCAGTCTGTGTCTTCCCTAACAACTGTCTGGCGGAGCGTCTGTGAACATTTGTTCTGATCAATTTGTTGCAAAATGAGTATTCCTCCAAAAATGACATTCATAGGACATTAGTGCAATGGAAATGGGTTCTGTCACGTCATGTTATTGACACATTCCATATTCCAGTTTAAATTAGTATAAAGTTTTAAGCATACATGTAACATTTATAAGATTCAAAACCTTTAATTCATCATAGAGATGTATGCTATTCGTTTGATTAAAGAACAAACATAATATAGGTTCCCACGCTAAAAACATATTTCCTTGCATTATTCATTGTCTTGTATGACTACGAGTACACAAATGTCATTTGATATTTAGAGAAAATGCATTAAGGTCGGAGGAATTTTGTATTTTATCAAGTTTTAGAGCAAGAGGATACATTTTATCAAAACAATAAATTTAATCAATAACGTTTTCAAATTGAGCTCATCTAATTTTACATTGTCGTAGCTCGTAATGTCAAATGCAGTCACAAATGCATGTCATTCTGTTTAGATTTATAGTATTGTCCATTTTGTCATTGTTACTTTTCATACCTTCATAGATAGAAAATGTCAGGGACTGTCTTAGAGATAACGCATCAATTAAAACAATTTGATTTTTAAAATCATTTAAGAGACGAAATATGCACTAGTAAAATAAATATATCTTCTCTGTGTCAAAATCAAGTTATATTACTCTACATAATACTGAGGACACGATCGACCCTGATCATCGTGAGACCCTATTCATTATGTAACAAGGTGAGCCTGGTGAGTTCCATTATGGTTTCGCCGTATGGCCTTCTTACAACAAAGATCAAGGTACACTACACATACAATGATCTCACATCTATAAATTCAATTGTTCTCGCGAGTACTCAGAAACAGAGCAGAACTGAAAACGATGTCAATGTTAATTGCTACTGAATTCAATACTTTTAATATTGTATCATTGTGACAGTTTCGTGTGAATAGTTTACCTATAACCTAACTCAATACATGCAGATGTCATCTTTTCACTCGCATAAATGAAATGCTTCTTGGTGATTGAACGATGTTCGATTTTCTTATTCATATTGTCCATGTACGTCGCATGAATGTCTTCAAAAGTCGTAGGTGATACCGATTACATTAGTCATACTCGGACTAATTCTAGGTCATGTTCTCGCTTTGACCTATCGTCTGAAGGCGGTGGTGGTATGATAGAGTAAAGGCGACGTGAGCCAACAGAAGGCATCTTGCGCTTAACACACACTTAACTTGATAAGGATCACAAGGTATTATATTGTAAAAAGTACTGTGTTGTAAAACACGAAATCGTTTAGATAACATAAAGGAGACGCCAGCATAAGTATTATTCATTCGGATGCATAAATTTATTGCACATGGAAATCAATGCTGGGGAAAAAGAAAAAAGAGGCCCAAGAATAACCTCTGCTTCATGATATGGAATAACCTTAAGCAGACACTTTCATTTCATATGGCTTATATGCAGTATCAACCATTTCATATTCTGGGGGAGGGTGCCTGGTATTTTATCTAAAATAATAAATTGTCTCCAAACATTCTTGAAAAAAAATTATGCTTCAGGTGGTTTTAAAATATCTGTTTCTCTAGCTGTAGAAATCTAGATGCGCTATATCTGAGGTTTTACAAAACTTGCGACCTAATTTATCGAAATATGAATACAGATAATATGTTCCAATTTCAATTTTCAGGTCTCTCGAGACACAAACAATAACCAGTTACCTGAAAAGCAGAGCACACCAGCCCCGGTGCTAATTGTATTAAGCTGATTTCCCATTACAAATCCTTCACCGGTTTTATGTAGTGTTTGGATGATTTACCGTACATTTTGAATCAAGTTACAACCTGAAGAAATACTCATTACACAGGAAACCTAGGCTTTTCAGAAGGAATACATAAAATACTTCTGACACGGAGCGTTTTAATTTGCCAAGGGACCAACGTATGACAAGCCTATAGTAAAAGAAATTAAACTTTCTTGCTTGTGGTGATATAAAGTAAACTAGTCTTACAGTTTCTGGAACCCACAAAAGCAAATATTGGCATGTCAAAATAGTATTATTCAAGGAACATACATTTACGCAAACAAAGCTAATCTTAAATTAAACAAAATCGACATTCGTAAGAAATCTCTGCTAAAAGCCATTCCGACTATAACACGAGAATGTGTTTATTAATCACTATCAAATAGGGATGATATCAGTACCAGGTATTTGCGAAAAGCTGATCGCATGAAATGAAACTTTAATTGTAAAATTTTTGAAAAATTTACAATGGGTACACTTTCTTATTGAGACTCCAATTGTGAAATGAGTTCAGTTTAGTTATTACTTCCTCAGGACTGCTGTATATGCATATCTATTCATGGGTTGTCGTTCCGTTTTTAGTTGGCATCGAAACATCCTAAGTACATTCGGGTTTTAGACGTGACCATCGACCGTCGAATTCAATTGTTAGGTTTATATTTGAGAATTGAACCGCAATATGTCAGCCAAATACACCAGGTTGGATAAGACAAAACAGTTGTTGGTAGTACGATCAACGTTACACGCCGTCCGGGTACGATGACACACAATCTGCCACGTCACAGACAGACAGCCCGTCTTAGTCGGACCAAATAGTCCACTGCTTTGAACATGTATTTGCATGGTTTTCCACATTCTAATTTTACTATAATGATGTTTTCCTAATGTATAATATCTATAAGTATTAATGTTTTAGTATGTACAATACGGTTTTACTGCATACTAATGGTATCTAAAATTATTATGCCGTTGTTTGTGAATGTGTGACACGATGTTTTCCAAAACCATGGCTGTCTTGATCATATTTCTAAATTAGATATTATATATTTAACAATATATGCACAATCGGCAACGTTAAGTATGATTTTTATAAGGTAAGTTCATCCTCAGATAAAAGTGAGAACATCCACAACAGTGTTTGACTCTCCACAAAAAAAGTTGATATCCACAAAAGTAATAAGTACCACTGTAAATGCTTTCTAATTTTTTTGTGGGTGTATTTGCTTATGTAGTTTGCTCTTTTGGTATGTTCTAGAATGTGCATAAGGTTTTGCAATGTTTTAGAAGCCTGTTTTCCTATCGGGTAAAATGTCCGAAAGCTGATTTGCTGTGTTTTAAACGTCCGCGAGCTGTTTTGTTGCGTTTTAGAATGTGCGCAAGCTGTTTTGAATGTTTGACAGAACATCACAATATTGCGTCTCCATCACAAACGTTGACCTATCATAAACGAATGCATACCACTTTGAAATTCTTGTAAATTATTTCATTTGTAGTAATTAGCGATGGTATGTAATGTTCACCATGCTATGGTGCTATAGTTTGTAATGTTCACCATATGCGTTGCTTTGGTTTGTAATGTTCACCATGTTGTGATGTTTTGGTTTGTAATGCTCACAATGTGTGATATTTGGGTTTGTAATGTTCACCATGTGTGATGTTTGGGTTTGTAATGTTCACCATGTGTGATGTTTGGGTTTGTAATGTTCACCATGTGTGATGTTTTTGGTTTGTAATGTTCACCATGTGTGATGCTTTGGTTTGTAATGTCCACCGTGCTGTGTTATTTTTGTTGCTTTTTGTTGCTTTGGTTTGTAATGTTCACCATGTGTGATGTTTGGTTTGTAATGTTCACCATGTGTGATGTTTGGGTTTGTAATGTTCACCATGTGTGATGTTTGGGTTTGTAATGTTCACCATGTGCGATGCTTTGGTTTGTAATGTCCACCGTGCTGTGTTATTTTTGCTTGGAATGTTCGCCTTGCTGATTTTCTATAGTTTGGAATATCCACCATACTATGGTGCTATAGTCTGTGACGTTCACCATACTGTGTCGCATTAGCATGGAATGCACGACATTGCGTTTAATTAGTTCTCTAGTTCCGTATGATAATGTGTTATGATTTAGAAGAAGCACCATTGTGTTTTATAAGCATTGGGCTTTTGCCATCAGTGTACCAACAAAACGTAGTTTAGACAGATGCCGTTTAATGTATATAATTAGCTAGCCGAATGCATCTCCAACATTGTTTTTCATGTCTGACGATTAATTACATATCTGCTGAACATTAAACTATCACGATTTCTACGGCTAAAAGGTGCAGTATCCGGTTTAGTTATACATTAAGCAGTTATTCCATGTTTCCAGCCATGATGATATACGACACCTGATCATAACCACGAGTATCCAAGTTGGATTTTATTTCGTCTTTATTTTAGCTGCGTTTAAATTCCTAGCACTGTTGCACAAAGCGTAAAGAGATACTTCACGTAACCATAGTAACAACAGTTTGAAAAAAATGTCAATACTCAAAACAGACAAAAACAGCTCGAACGTAGAAATCCAGGGTCGAATAGATGAGACGGAAAACGGCATTCAGAAATACATAGAGATGATTTGTTTGAGATGAAATAATTAACTGCCGCACCGATACCACTGGGAATTACTGCGATAGTTGAGCCAGAATCTGAACTTTTCTCAAGATTGCGAAAATAAAAACTCTCATCTGACAAGCAGATCACATGAAATTATCAGACTATTTCTGATTTGTATGAACACAATGTTGGTTTTGCATGTGTTATTTTCTTCCGGGAAATACTTACAGAGAGAGAGAGAGAGAGAGAGAGAGAGAGAGAGAGAGAGAGAGAGAGAGAGAGAGAGAGAGAGAGCGTACCTCTTACAAAAAAAATATTACCTGAATCGTTCGTATTCCGAATGGCCATTGACACTGACGGTGCAACGCATTCTTTACAGTTTGACCTGCATACATGACAATTCACTTTGCATGCAAACAAATGGTTAAAGACAAATTATTGATTTATAACAGCTGGACGAATCTGTTGGATATTACACCGATGCCTAACGGCACGAGTAGGTTGGAAAATTACCTCAAATTGGTTGATATCTCCTGTCAGGTTAAGTACATACTTCCTGATTAGAGATAATACCGTAACAAAATCACATGCTTGCTTTGACATTTAATAAGCTGTTGAGCTTAATTTACCTCGGTATATCTGGTCAAGCAGGCTGCATGGAAAGTACATACCCTACCCTGTCGCCACCATGCCAATCAGGGCATCTGCTTTGCAAAGGATAGTTTCATTACCGATTTTTTATCAGTGTTTATTATCAGTATTATACTTCCAGAGGAGATTGCTCTAGACGGCGTCATAATAAGCAGTTATCCCAATATCAAATCAAACTGGTAATCGTTTTCTATTGATTTCTTCATTGGCACACAATAAACACGCTGAGAAAGTCTGTAGATGGGAAAACTGACGGCAGAATGTAGTACCATAACCCCGCGATATTTTCTTTCCAGTTAACTTTGCCGCATAAAGACAATTTAGACGAAAGTATAGCTATAGTTATATAGAGACAATGACATGTACATCCATTATGAACTCATAGTTTGTCCAAAATGCTTGCAATACTGCTCGTTAAAAAGTTGCAAACTTGGGAGCGACTTAAAACTGCAGGAGAGCAAGAAGGCTGCAAATTGGCCCGTACCTAATACATAACTCGTAGCTTGCAAATAGACGTGCCCGGGAATAAGCCGCCATCAGTGAGTGAGTGAGTGAGTGGGTGAGTGAGTGACATATCACTACAGGGGAAACAAAGAAATGTACTGGAAATCGATTATGTCACTGGAAATGATTCGGCTTTCTTGTATGCGTTTTACTAACTGTCATTAAAATCGAATAAAATGCGCTGAGTGTATATGGGACGTCGCTTACAATACATAAAAAAACACATCAAATTTACGTCCTTTTAGTACCTGCAGGACAGTATACAAACTTTTACGGAATGCTAATTGAGAAAGAACATCTTCGATATATTAAGAAAGTCTTCTATATATAAGGTTCTATACATATCTGGTGTCCTTTCCAAGCCTGGTTCTAGTTCCATGTTTGAGATTGGGATGAAGTGTCTATATAATTAACGTTAGCATTCACTGCTAATTGATAATCATATTAAGGTTTGAGTTATCAGATAAATAAAACAGTGTTCTAAGTACCTTGGACTGCCACATGGCTCAAGCATGGTTCCCACTTAAAGGTAATTCCAATAGAAAAGGTACAAAACCTTCTGAGATATACAAGTAACGTTATATGTAACGTTCTACGGACAAAAGGCCCTTGTTAACAGTTCTATAAAACTGCAACGGCTTCATTTCAAATAATTTAAAAAAACAATAGCAATAGGGTTCATTCCCAATGTGCCTACATCCCAACTCACTTTCAGAAATAACTGTAGGCACATTGGGAATTCAGTTTCATCCCTATTTATGTGAATGAACTGAACCACCTTTGTTTGACTTATTTTTGCTCCGAGATAAGCGTTTAAAATTAGTTTGTCAATATGGGTTTCCCAACAGGTTTATGAGACTGAAGGACCACCTCGAGACTGAAGATATCCATGCAGTTCCTGGTCACTTAGTCAACTAAGAAAAATACCTTTCTTTGATTTGCCCGTTCACAAGGGAAGACTGTCTTGATAATTTCAACTTGATTGAATGTAAAAATACTGCCATCTCCAAAGTTTCATCTATGTTTCATTATAATATAATAAATCCCTTACAGTCATTATGTGTTCTTTTCGTATTTCATTTTACAAGTGTTTCCCATTGTGCCTACATTGCTTCGTTGAATGTTAACAAATTTATCTCATATTACAGGTGAAACAGGAAACACCAGTCTGGCCACCTGACAGTATCATTTCATGATTTCACTGTAGTCACATTAGAACTGTAGGCACACTGGAACTGTAGGCACATTGGAACTGTAGGCACATTGGGAAGACATCATGTGAAGTCATAAGGAGGTTAAAATTTTCAACATCAAACACATGTAAATATGACCATTATTGATTTTGTTATGTTACTACCCCGGTGCAATATTTATTCATTTACATTTGCAGTTGTCTGTTCATATACGACAGTTATAGGCTATGAACTTTGACAGTGATTCTCAAAGGAATACTGGCGTGTCTGTATGTGTGAACACTTACATCAAGAAGAGTCATTCCTGAAATAACGACACATATGATAGTGAGCAAATGAATCATCTTCGAAAGAGCATGGCGTGTGAAACACATCTCAGCCAATACCTAGCGACGTATAATCCCAAGCCTTAAGGTACAATTAACATGGTGTCACGGCAATCTATGCTGGATATTTTCAATCCGGTAACGAAAACCCGTGATGAAGATGTGCCACCGATCGCTGTCAAGACGTCACTAGTAACGATATATCTGATGCATATAGTGTATACCTGAAGGCCAAAATGATACACGCTACATTGTTGGGTCCATCACATTAATACCTATGGGTAAGAACGTGAACATGTATGAATCATGACAGATGTATGCCTGATATGGATAAGCAAGTGTATTGTTGCACGGTGCATTTTGGTGATTGATAGAAAGGGACGTTAAAGCCATTGGCGCTGGTGTATTCTGCTTTGTCGATAGTCATTAACTAACTTAGAATAGCGTTCTGTAAGCTTCCTTCTTCCTTGACTCCTTATTTACTCGGACATCATGAGTGAGTGATTAACTTATTTGGATTTAACGCTGCTTTGACCTGTTCTTCAATTACATCAAGGTGCTTCCTCGTAAGCTAGGGGGAGGGGACGTGACGCATTTCATAGACGTATATGGCTTAATTAGTACAGGTATGGCTATGGTGCCGACAAACAAAGGATCATGATCAGGGCGCATTAGGACTCAAACCATAAACCAAATCCTGGCGCGACTAAGGGAGACAACTCCGCACAGCGAATATCGGCGCTTTAGACCACCTGACCACCCGTGCCGTCGAACCATAATGAAAATTAAGACATAACACGCATCCACTCCGGCATAGAGAGACCTATCACCCTGGTGAATCCTGCCACGTTGATTCATACCCGCATCAATTGTATCTGCATCCTTTGTCTAGATATTACATATGACAGGCAGGGTGACATAGTCTATTTGAAGATATAAGATTTAGAACGAAGTCAATATGATTTCCAGTATATTAGATGATTTGAATGCTTAAGTCAGATTTACATCAATGGATACCCAGGACGAGACAAATGCCATTTGCAAAAGGCGCCACATTTCATCAATAAGAAGTCAACTATTACAGTCTAATGTCTCGAGGATCACGGTAATAGCATTCACTATATAAACTATCTTGGTTATGTAACCAATGCTTTTTCAAACACATTTAAGGCAGTGCAGTGATATCCAATACTATCTCTTTCTGATTGCGATGTAATATTTAGATTATGGTTAAACCACCTTTTCAAGCTTGGCGCGGTGTCAGTTATCAATTCAATGGCGTTAATTCGAAGAATTTACACATGTCGAATCGATGTTGTACGCTGGACGACCGGAGTTCTTCAGAGAGCTTTTCTATAGCCCCGAGGACGGAATTTCAATAATTCCTGACAATTGATTTTGTTCTGCTGTAACAGGTTCAACGCCTTTCAGAAATTCCACACCATCATGGTTATCAACCAAGGGCCTCTGCCATTAGAAATCAAGAAAAAAGCTAATGTAGTTTGAATAATATTTTGCTGGGATAAACCCCTCGGGCTTTTTAAAACTCGCTTTAAACGCATTCTTTGTTCAGTATTAGACATATTTATATGCAGCCTCTTTATTGAACATTTATTACATATTAAAATACAAACACCTTTGAATAGATAACGACATTTCCTTTATTGCATTTACAGGGTTCAGGATCGAATAAGAAATCTCTTGACAAACAGGACTCAGGAAAACCAGTGTATCAGTTTTCATGTATGATTGGAGGTGGTCGATGAATAGCTTACCTTTCATTTAGTTCATTTTAATAAACCCACACACAAACGAAGAACAGGCAGTTGAATTTGAAATTGTATTCCGCCGATGTTCTATTCAAACAATGGGGTCATGTGTGCATACTGCTCCTGGTTTGCTGAAGATATTAGATGGAATTCGATTTACAAAATCAAACAAAGAAATGTAAGTTAATGTTAAAGTGTCACTCGACGTAAATCTGGTGATGTGCCCTTGAGGATGAAATAGCAACCAGATTTATAACATGATCATTACTTGGTCAATTTCTCACGTTGTTATAAAACTCCTGGTATCTAACATGCATATATGTACACTATGGGACGACGAAAGGGGAAATATCTCATTTAGCATAAGCTTATTCACATTGCAGTGTGTCAGTATGTCTTGTAATACCTCAGTTAACTTTGATAAAATCTAAGATCAAATCCTGAATAAATCGCAGCGTGTCAAACCTTATAGAAGTTAATGGTACTATATTGATGGAAATTAAAAAGGGAATGCTTAGTCATTGACACAGTAAAATGGTATGCCATCATGGTTTCCCAGCCTTGTCTACCAAATACGCGTTTGAAACATTGCACACAAACACATCTCAATATTTGATTCTGACATGTGTTGAAGTTGTTGAATTTGTTTAAATGTACTGACAGTATTGCTTATTTCCCCATTTTTCATTGTTCCCTTATTCGTTTCCATCAATATATATTGATTTCTACATCAATTGTTTATCTTGCTGGTTAATAATAATCTTACTAGTCAATATTTGAGAGGAAGGTGCTTACGTGAGTGCGTGAGTGCGAGCATGTGTGCGTGCGCGTGTGCGTGCTTTACGTGTACCGCGTTAATCATGAAAGGAGACTGAAGTATGATCGAAAAACCGCTCCCGCTCATCCCAACGTCACAACTTCTCTGTTCCTAACAGGCCATCATTAAGAACGCACAGGCAGAAAGAAGTGGGACAGGTTGACAAAACAGTTTCACAAAGATAGAGTTAGACAGTTATATATGACATGGGCGGATACAGAGGAGGGGGGGGGGGGGGATGTGGGGGTGTGCACCTCCCCTTTTTATTTCGAAACAAATCTTTATTTCTGTATGAATTACTACCAAAGACAATAAATAGATCTTAATTCTGCACCCCACCCCACCCCACCCCACCCTTTTTTCAAAAAAGCTGTATCCGCCCATGATGTATATGTTTTTTCGGATACAGTGTTATAAAGTATGTAGGTACACGCAGATTGATAATTCTTTATATATGTACTGGTATGAAACGTGTATTTGAGCAATGGAATTCATAGCTTTAACTGTTACGCCTCTTCGATTGTTTCACGTGTCATTTTGTTGCCTAAGCTGTTTGTGCAATTCGATCAAATAGGCTGTCACTTGAAAAAAGTAAGGATGTCTGCTGGCTTTTTTGTTCTTCACTTGATCAAATTTACGATGGAAGACTGCAATCTGCTAAAACACATGCTCTTCATCAGCGCATGTGTTTCCAGACTTCTCTCTCCAATCGCTGAGACAGTTAACGGCACGGCTAAAGCTAATTGCTAACGTTACGGCCCAGCGTCGACCCCTGGCAACCCAATCTGCTCCGACATGTTAAGATGATAATGGAAATATATTGGAGACCCCAGTTGGCAAACATATAGGACAATGGCCTGTTTAATTTATTGTCTTTTAATTGGGTATGAAGATGCCAGATAGAAGGAGCCTTGGCTTTCGAAAACCGAATTATCACTCCCGGGGTAATATCATACCGAATTCTATCGCGAATTCGCACCAAATCATCGCCGAAGCAAGAGTCTGTGTAGTTTCATTGCCTCTTAAATTTTGTAATTGTAATCTGAATTGAAGACTTTCTGTCCGACTAATTTTGCTGTTCTCCGTCCTTCCCTGCTGCTGTCAGAGGCAAATTTGATTACATAACTGAAAATTGTGTTTGGCCTGGGGCATAGAAGATGAAATTGAAGCGACTTGGCTTCCATTCACAGTTTATGACAAGGGGAAATGCCACCCAATTCATTTATCTGAAAGTCCGGATTTAATAAGAAAAGCACAGCTTGGAATTAGTGCCTTCTTTTTTTCATAATGTTCATTTATCACGTCTTCCTTTCATTTATACAAATTTTCCATATGTCTCTATTTGCGCAACAAGCTATAGCATATAGATATAAAATCGCAACGTACCAGTTCGGCATATCACGTACCAACTGAGAGCAATGTAATTTGACAATGTAAAGTGTTTATTTGTATAGTACCGATGGTACGTTGAAAATGACAGATATATTTTAATATTCGAGCATGATCATAGATATTAAGTATCCTTATCTTTGGCTTTATCGGTAATTATCTTAGGCCATTATGTATGCACTGACACATATATAATGTGATAATGTCATACATGGAAATGTCAGGGTGGAGCACATATACCAGTACTCTGCGTTGTCATTTGCATAAATCAAGACCTCTCTGGGTTGTTTTTTTTGCGTTGTGAAAATTTTCGAAACTATCTTTCAGCTACCCGCCAGAGATATCGAACCATAATCCAATACTAGAAACATCACAAGTATTTGTTTTCAAAGGACGTATAACTTACCTTGGCAATGCAGGCGAAAACAGTTCATGTACAACAACACAATGCCTTCGTATCAATATATACTTCCATCTATATGATAGTTATCGCACAACAGTCCATAAACATCTATAAATGCCATCAACTAAATAAGAATTACCAAACCACCATTACGCTGTATTTCGTGTTACACATATATGAATTCGAAAAGTCAGATGTAAATTATGAATGTTTCATCATCATATCACATGTGTTATTATTTTCAAACTTTAATATTAACTACTCGCTTGTTAAGTTGTCCTTAACTTCTTAATCTGTAAACCCCTCTGTGGTCAAGTGGTAGAGCGTCAGCCCGGAGAGCGGAAGGTCCAGGATTCGACACCAGGCCGCGTCATATCAAAAGACGTTAAAAGATGGTACTTGTTGTTACCCTGCCTCGCGCTCGCTATTAAGGGGTTAAACAAAGACTGGTCGGCTCGGAGACAGTATACTGTATCTGATTTGCGTATTCATGTTAAACTGCGACATGGGCTAGCACTATAAAATCGGCATTACGTCGCTATGTAAGTGCAACAATCTTCACCTCACCTTAATCTGTAAGGTAACGATCTTAACAGGAAGAGGGCCCTGACACATGGTTTATAGGTTGAGCATCATCCAAATGCGCACATATACTAATACACGTAATGCACGTTTGTATCACCTTTCCTAAATTCTAGCAAAACTAGCATAGAGACACGTCTATATATAGCTTTATATCAAGGACAAACCAAGTCGAACCGGGTGAACGATTTCGCAGACAGGAAATCATGAAATATACATGAATAATCAGTATCGACAACAGAACAGCAGCACACCATGCACACACACACACACACACACACACACACACACACACACACACACACACACACACACACACACACATTGATATCTGATAAACTGATATATTTTACCGTTATTTGATTAGATTGAAAAACAGCAACAAGCAATATATCTCCAAACTTAGTTAATATTAGAAACGCGTCAGGTAAACTTGTTAATGACAGGTATTTCAACATTGAACTCTATAGAAAATTAGGTATCATGTTATGCTTCGGTTTTATCTATCAGCAGCTTGAAGAAAGCTTCCATATCAGCTCCAATATTTACAATTCATCGTAATGATCAACCATGACCTGCTTCCTCATTGACATACAAACTTCAGAAATGATTCTTCTTTATAGAAATCCCAAGTAAATTTGGCTAGTAAGTGTTTATACAACTGAAGCTGATCTTTTGATAAGTAAATGACAAACATGAACTTGCAATTGCATGTATCTGCAACAGTTTAATATCTAGAACCTATAGATGCATTATACTTTAGCACACGTTTTAAAATGAGGATTGCTATATAGGAAAGCCGCCTTACTGAAGGCATTGGTGTGGGTTTATCAAAAAGAATTTGCAATTCTGACACAGGACACTATGAAAATTCAATATACAAACATACATATGTGGATGGAGCGGATAATGTAGACGTAATGTGATATACGGTGTCACAAGACAGAATTCTGTAGACATTTATTCCCACATAAGTATTTTATCATGTGTAATGACTTCTTTGTCTGACCCAGGTTTTTTTATATATATTCAGCCGCTGGAGCTGTGAAGCGTGTATCAATCTCAAGGTAAAGCAGCATGTATTACTCGTATCATAATGTTATGCATTTGTTTCATACATGTGGTTCCCGTGTTTAATATGTGGCAGAGATACGACGTTGGATATCGTGGGACAATCATATTGGTACTTAACATGCGGTACATTTTGTAAATGCATTTGAGCGGTACCACCCTTGTGCAACACAGATTACATGGAACAATATTTCTACATGCAGTTCCACTATTATACTGTTATATTCCACATGTGATTATAAATAAGTTCCCTCGTTGTTTAAACAAAATGTTTGGAGGACTGTTCAAACGACTCACGTCATTTTCATTATATGCTCACGATTGATGAACTCAACCTACTGGTGCATATGGTAATTGTGATAATTATATACGAAAACAAAAACATATAATTACTTTTTGATAATAATCTATAGCAGACGTATAGCAGAATGTCGATATTACGAAAGTAATTAATAATTTAATATATTATAGTTATAATTTATTGTTTCTATATTTCGAAAATAGTTCGTACTTTAGCCGACACAATAACATGGAAGAATGTCCCCAAAAACTCACTAACTCCTTAATGTCGGAGAATGCGCGTACAGACACAATACACGTGATATATATATCCCCAAAAAGTATTACCGTGAGATGTAAGCACATGTGATATCTCAGAGCAAGTAAATAACTTAAACTTAAACTAAGAACATGGGCGGGATACTATGGCTAGTAAAATACAATGTCTGGCCATACTACCTCTCAAAATTTTCAGAATTGAGAATCAAAACATGTAGTCAATATTACTTTATCTTTGTTATTCCATCAAATAATCTGATATATTATCGAATGCCAAAAATCAAATCATTCTTGTTTCTATAAATAAATAAATTGTAAATAATATATTATATATAATATAATTGGATTAAATAAATATAAGAACATTTAATAAAAATATGTTATATATGTGATATATACAAAAAGAAGGGAGAAATATCGTTCTTCGTAGATCACTGTCAAATAATCCTTTTGTTGTGGCCTAACGCTGCATTGTTCTGCTTCGGTCTGATACCATTGTATTTAATAGTCAGCGTGAAACTTATTTTGCAAAAGTTTCAAATGGAACATGAACGTGATCAGCTTAAAAGGTAGATAACAAAAGGGTTTGCAATTTCAGGTTTCTACTTTTGTGTAATGTCAGGTGAAATCCATTAGCAGGCCAGAAGGAATTCAACCCTGAAAACTAAATGTCACGCGACGTTGTGTTATGTATGAACGACATAAACATATCTTCCCAAAAAAGGAAACATCAGGATTCTAACTGCCACTATTGTAGCAGTCTACCGGAACAAATCTTCAAGGTAACAGGTAAAAGATATTGGGTCCATCCGGCCTATACATTTCCTGAGTCTGAATACATAAACTTAATGCAAAAACATAACATGACAAAAGGCAAACTTTAAAATGCATAAAAAATATAGAATGTGAAAAGAATAAAATGAACTTTTACTCTGTTTTATGACCAAAAAACCCCAAAAGTTAAATACTAACACATAAAGTCATAAAGTTTATTTCCGTCTTGCTTGTCTATGTTAACAAAATATATCAATAAGTGTAAGCAATGATTTCCTAAATACAACGTGTCTGAAGACAAACGACAAATGCTCAGCGACTATTTCACTATAATTAGGACGTAACGTCGGATAATTAGATAAGGCCAGATCACGCAATATATTTGCTCTCGTTTACATTGAGTTGTCTTTTCAAGGCTTCAGATGCATTTGAGAAGAATAAAAGGCTGATTTTCGACCCAATTTGATCGATAAAGAGGCGGAAAGCGGAAAGGACGAGTCACGGAAGCCCTCATTGTCGAACAATGAACCGAAACTCCATGGCGGTCCTGTGGGAAAATAGCGGTGAGGTCGGAAGGCGCTCTTCCGCTAGACGTTATTCACACCGCTTAAGTTAAGTTTGGCAGGCAAGTTGCGGAGTTATCAGTTTACGTTTATTTTGCACGCACACACTATAAAATCTATAAGGGTTTATGTCTGGGAACGTTAAAGACATACATGGCATTACATAACAGTGAAAACAGTAGGAACACTTGAAAGGAAAAATAGGTTTTGTGATTAGTTTTTTTATTGTGTAATTTGATTTCTTTCTCCATTTGCACACGCGAAAGTGAATAACAAGCATTTATGATGCACATAATGCATATAGTTTGGAAAAAATGATATGAATTGCAGATTATTAAGTTGAAGGGGAGAAGTGTTACAATAAACGTGTGGTAACACACAGTGAGGGTTGTTTTATACTGTGTATTAAAATGTTTACATAATATTGTTGTGTGTATTATTTCAGTCAAAATGTGAAGCCAAAGGAGAGTGGTCAGTTACCATATTGCCCAGTTTCATTCAAAAGATGTATTAGGCAATTGCAGTATTTTTAATGTTATATCGAATTTAACCTGATAGTTGTTGTACGTTATATCGCTCTTTACTTAGAGAACCTCTCAGCAAGTAATATAACGTCTCCATGTAAGCATTCTACAACACAGCATGATACAGATATGTGCCCATAGTATCATAGCGTCATTAGAACATGGCCCTATATATGTTATATTAACAAGGTAGATAGACACTAACTAACATAATACTAAACACGTATGAGTTGTTGTCGAGTACACAACGTGAGCAACTAACACTCAGGTCAGGACTAAGTCAGCACACAGTGAGAGAGAAGGGAGGGGGGTAGTGAGAGACAGAGGGAGAGAGACAACTTACAAGAGAGGGAGGGTATTGGATTTTCTTGTTTGTCTGGGCGATTGATCTGACAAAAGTCATATTTACATGAGCGGCGTAGTCACGAACTTTTAAAGGTCACTAGATGAGATAAACATGTTTGACAAGAAAAGCCGAATGATTTGATACGAGTCTGAAACCCAAAGTGTCAAATAACTGTCAGTGAGGCAGACGGAGGTACTTCCGATATAGAGCGTTATATCACCCGAGTGAATTTCGAGTATATATTTTCAGAAAAAGATATTTCATAAATATATAACAATGAAATAAGTTTACAGTCTGAATAATGTATGCATATATATGAGAACAGATGGGAACACAATGTTTTGAAGCAATGTTTTATGCAAATGTTACATATTTATCATATTCATTAGGTACGGTCCTTTAACCGGATACACGCTGTTTATGTCAACAAAAGGCCAGCTCAGTTTTCCTTTAATTGAATAAATCATGGTCGCTGTTTAATTCTTACTTTGTTTATACTTCACTTAGCATACGTAACAAGTCACGTTACACAACACAGAAACACAGCACGAGCGAAAATCAATACACTTCGGGAGATCATTACAGCAACCTGGTGACTTGTTGGAGAGAGAAGTTATTTAGTAAACGATATATTTAACGTTTAAATAGGAAATACATCATTGGATCGCTTCTATTGGTAATTTGTTAGTTTTGAATCTAAGGCTTTGTCAAATTAATTACTGCAATATTTTGTTTTCAATCGGAACTTTATTCGCGGGAATTTTTTTGATAATTTGTGAATAAACTTACCGGTATTCTTGAATAGGTGTTCATAAGAACAAAATCATCTGGGAGACCCGACCCCTCGGGATCAGCATGACGTTTTGACCGGGTACTCTCGTCGTTTCTGTTTTCAAATTGTGTTTTGTCGAAATCTTCGCTGTAACTCCATTCTGGGGGAGATTCCAAGTCTTCGAAGGGTCTGTGCCATATTCGAAATTCCGCGACATCTTTTTTCGATATTTTGTTGCGCATATCACTTCGAAGTTTCCGAAGTTCTGTGTAACCATACCACATGACAGTAGCCATTAGTAATGTTAAACACACAGTTGTGAAATACAGCAAGCGTATGTGAATTCGCCATGGAGTCTCTTGCACGTTGACGGCCATTGTCTTTATCCTTGCTTCCATGCATGTGACTTGTCTACAACACTTAGCCTTGTTATTGCCATGTAATGTAACACTCTTGTATCTCCAATATGCTGATACGCTTCGGAGGTGTCTGGGTCGTATTGCAATCCATTTCGTTTGACATAATTATTAACATGTGGAAAAATCCGAATGAAAAGAAATAATAAAACCTTATTTTAACCAATGAAATTGACGTCACCTTCTATATTGAACATGGAGTTACATATGATGCATATATCATACAAAGTAGTCAGTGAATCAGGTGTATTATTTCCTCTGAAACTTGGAATAGTTTTATATGTGCGTATGGGATAGAGGAGCTATATAAAAACAAGGAAAATATGACGGTTCGATTTCATTAGAAAATATATCCATTGTTGATAGAAAGCAATGACCTACATTGCCACGTTGTCACACCTCCCACCGGAATGCAACTCCGCCATTACACCGACAGCCATTATAACATTAAACATTACACTTAAGAGTAGGCATTCGGGTAAAAACACAGAATGATAGGCGTGAGAAACTAAACACACTGTTCAATCATTCTCATATTATGCACCGTCTGTACCGATGAGTTTAACCAAACCGTGTTCCTTGTTCTTTAACAGATGGGTGCAGGTTAGGAACAATTTCTGGTGATGAGACCTGGAGGTGTCTGTCACTACTGGGGGAGATAGTTCCACGGGGGCTGATTCCACACTGACAACAGTTGGATGTACTTCCTATGAAAGGTGTGCCCTCGCTGGACGACTTTCGCAGTGGAGGAGTTCAGACGAGCAATATTGGCAAATAATAGCGCTGGACCATCCTTACTGACTCACGCCGGGCACTTGTGTCGTTAACACCAACTACTCCCTACTCCGTCGATAACAATTAAAGAAATTCCATTAAACGATTCTGCTGTGGATAGTATCACTACACGGAACGCATGATCTCCTTTCATGCAACTTTTGAAATGTCTGACAACCTTCCGAAACAAGTCTCCTGACGGCGGCAAACACCTTTACCCTAAATGAACATAGATCAAAGGCACTTAAGTGAGACAATTAAAGAGAACTGTCAATGATCACTGCTGAGAATCCTTGCATCAAATCCGTGTTTCGATTCAGGAAGATTTAGGCCCACAAGAGGTATAAAATGCCGATTTATTGATAGGGAAATCTCATTCACGATCCTCGAAAAGTTCTCAAGTGCTAGAAGTCTCTTGAGAAGAAATGCTAACTGAATGTAATTATCGTCCAAAACATCAGGAAAAAGTGTTGGCTTTTCTCACTTGTCCGGCCAGGTCTTGAGAATGTTTCTTTGGTCAGTGAGCAAGGGCAACTGACTGTCCAGCACGGCTATGCACGTATTAATTACCGTGCATCCATGCGCCTGGTTAATCAAAATATAGTAATCCTCAAAGCAGGCTTGCCGAGCACAATCTCTGGAGCCGTATTCTTCGCACGACAAGAGCTAAGGCCCTATGATTCTAGGGATGTCATTTACTTGTTTGAAATGTTTAATAGATTGATATGGTATCTCTGCTCTAACACTCGCCTAGAGAAGACAGTTGATCGAAAACCTTGTTAGGACAGAAATCGACAAGACTCTAGCCTGGCTACTTGCATACTGCATCACAGTACAGACGAATAGGTTTTAATAATCAGCATGCTAGATGAATCATTTTTATGCAATTACATTTGCAATGACAGGTGGTTCTTCTTGTATGATTTATGAATTCAAATAAATGGTATTTATAGGAGGTTTTAAGCGTCTATTTCACTTATGCCATGTGCAGACAAGAAGATCGATTTCAATTTTCCAACAGCCTCTTTAGAAATTTAGTTTTCACAATACATGTTGGGACAAGCAGTTATAGTCATGTGAATGTAATATTGCTGTAAGAGTGTACATACTTTTTCCAGTTGGTTAATAATTGAATACCAAGACATATTGCATTACAAACAGGTTGACTTTCGAAGAGGTAGTTTACCTTCGACTCGAGTTTAGTTCTTCGTTGCCCATCATTATATATGCATAACTCCGTCTTTGCAACATAACGGCACCACACCGTAGCCAATCAATACGGCGAATTACAGAATGGAGCAATGAAATCTTGGATATGTTTCTTTTTCGAGCAGTTTAATTACTGTAGTCTACAAACCGACTTCATTATCAAGGCGAATTATTACTAATTACATGGTAAATACTTCAAAGACATCACTCTTTCTCGTTGCGTTTCTGTTTAATGTCGTATATTAGTTTAGTTTTATGATTTCATCTCCAATACAAACGTGTCACGAACATTTTTAAGTAAACATCAGCATAGTCCCTAACTAATAACTCTGCTTAGAAGGCATTGACTGCGGTATCATAAAGACTAGATTCAAGTAATTTAACCGATCATCGATCCCGTTCAATGGTAAACCCTTTTTAGGTCACATTGCCTTAATTACGGGCTCATAAGATAGGATGGATTTGGGTGTGCTACCGGTAGGGAAGGACATGCTTACCCATTCGCAAAAACCTTGAGGCATCCATGATTTTCAGTGATACATTCATATATAATTTTCACTGCTGTTTTTCCTTTTACACCCTAAGGAATCTACTTCGGTGGATCATCGAGACTCTCTGGTGGTCTTTATTATGTTTATTGCAGTTTGGGAATATGATTATCATAATTTCTTTTCCCCTGTCCATGTATCAAATTCAACAAAACGTAAGGTATCGAAAACTGTATATGTTTCCAATTCACAATATGTTTCCCCACAAAACGTAATGTACACTGTGAACCTTACAATACGCATGGTCGGAATACACATGTGAGCGACCTGTTTGTGCAGGCAATAAGTGTTAATTGTTTTATTCAAGGACGCGTATATAAGATATTAAAAAAATACATTATTGAGGAATAGAACGATGCTCAGGCAGCAAGTTTTATTAATGATAAAAATGTATATTTTGTATTGGACACAGGACAGGTTCCAGATATCCGATGTTTCATAACAAGATGAGTCTGCTGAAAAACTCTCTGTGAAGTTAATGGACGGGAATTGCACTTCATCTGTAACAACGATGTATGAGAACGTAATTGTGACTGATCGTCGTTCTCCCAGTAGGGGTAATTAAGCATAAATTACCTTCTGTTTCGTTCACTTTTGACATGATCTCCCGATCCTTCGATCCTTAATTTCTTCATTATCTTATGACGTTGGCACAAGTTTCAAGAACAGATGTGTCCCTTTTAGGGTATCTATTTAAAAAAAACATAATTAGACCACGTATTGCAACAAACCCTCTCCGTAACGTACATTACAGAATAATATAGATTTAGATCTGAAAGTCACCACGCAAGGAGCCATTGCACAAAAACGAGACTTTACAAAACAGTTTTCTTGACTTCACAAATTTAAATTCACAAAGATTTTCCTCCCCGTAACTCTAAGGATATTGGTGTACATGGTGTTAACCCCGTGTTTGCTTTAATACACTTGTTATTAAGTTAAATATCATTTTGTCTTGATCTTATTGAATTTACATGTTCTATATGGTTTATGAGACTACGATGATCGTTTACATGATTAATTTGTTTTTTAATCATTTTAAAACATCATTTAAATGTATTTAATACAAATCAAATTTTGCGAATTGTAATATCATTGCAGTATTTCGTGTGTAACATGATTGAATTATGTCTCGTTCATTTGAACTATTTAAGATACGAAAGCCAACAAACGTTATAGATGGCAACTGCTTTTATTCAATATGGCGTTTCAAGGCCACGCTTCCCTTGCACCAGTTTACTCAGTATACTAAAGATTATACATTTCACTAGCATAGCCTGAAAATATAATTCCACTAGGCATAAGGTATATATATATGACATGTTTGGAAAGCTGAGCGAGTGATATACGCTTGTTTCATGGGTGTCAGATTTTTAATTTGATGTAACGAAAGGAATATCTATGGTAAATACAAACATAACACTGTAAAGAAAGCCCCAAGAACGCTTTACCGGTAAATATGTCAAATACATCATATCGTTTAAATGAATCAATATGACGTTGTCAGTGTGGGCCAACATACACATATTTCTTCAGAAATTCAGATCTGTGGGACAATATCCCTTTTCTGTGATAGCTGCTATAAATACAGTTTGCTTAGAAAGGCCAAGGTGATCGGGAGATCGAGGAGTGTGATCAGCTAAAACGTCGGTAATGTAAATAAGATAAGATACATTTGTAGGTTTACAGTGACTTTCAATCCAAGGAAATACACTTTCACAAAGTAAATGAATATTTACGATCAGGGTTTCATCACATTTAAAACATTACGTACCACCTTGCCTGTGTCTAACAGACACAAAAGACATGTGTAGCAGATTATACAGTCTTTGAACAGTGTCTGTCCGTCCCTTGCTCACTGAGACATTTCTCCCCAATTATACACGTGATTAATTGGCCAGATCCCTCGTAAGACGCTGAGGTGATCACATGGTTACTTAGTGTAATTGGGCTTCTGTTGGAACAATTACCAATCTTCATTCTGAAGAACCAACCTTTCACCGTAGGCATCACAGATCTTGGTATAGGTGGCCGGGGAGGGAACCACTGGGACTGACAAGATGCATCGAAAGTCAGCCAAACCCTCTTGGAATTTTTCTCTAATTCCTTCTTGGGTCCATATAATGGATTGCCTGTCTACCAGCTTTCTGACTGATCAGAGCTCTTTTCCAACTAACATGCACTAAGTGGAATTGGACTTTTCTTTAACTTGGCATGCAATTCCTATTCTGAGAGCCTGCACTTTTTATTGTCATTTGCACAAAAAGACAGGGAAATTAACCGAACTTGATATATATGTACAAAATGTACGATCTTGGTAATTGCATTCCTGAAAATTGAATTAAAGCATATATTATTATCATATTAAAGTTTAACGATAAGGCGTACCGTCGTCTACAGCAGTACTAGGGTGATGACTATAATAGTATAATACCAGGTTACCAAAGGGTTGGTGTCATGGTTAAAATTGATAGAGAGATATTATGTCTTTCCTTTTACGGAGGCCTCAAAATAGTTACATATCAATACTGAATAAAATATAAAAATTATATAATTTGCTCCTACAATTAACAGGACCATGTTCTGAATAACCCAAACGATCATACAAGAATTTCTCGATTCATAGTGTCGGTTGAAAGTCTCTCCCAATACAAGATCTACACATCATTGACAGATATCCCACTGACAGACGTTCTTACCAAGTGTCATTGAACATATTATCTCCTTGTTATGCTGTATTAAGTTTTCATTAGAAATATGAAAGATCTCTTAGTGTCCTCAAGTTACGTCTCAGATACGTGTTCTTCCCGCCATGATCTGTCATCCCTGATGAATCGGACCGCTATTTTCCACAGTTTCTCTGACATTCCATGCACCCTTTGAGTTTGCGTGTTTCCCCAACGATAAGGAAATAAAATTACTTTACAAACGGAGGTCGCGGATTCCGTTTCCTTCCGGAGGATTTTCCAACTAATCATTATCGATTCAAAACGTCCAAAAGAATGGTATAATTTGTTGCAGTGTGTTAATGCCTCTTTTTTATGTAGGAGAAACCCTTCCCTTGCAGAAATCGATTACAGTAATAAATTTGGTAATTATTGAATTTCGATTGGTTCCAAGACCAGACCAAATGGTACCTCTAGCACAGTGCCTGATACTTCTCTGACATCATATATGTCTTTTGTCCTTAATATAATAAGCGGTCATATTATCAGACGTTTTATGTCACTTAATGGTACATTATTGACACCATTTTATGCCGAAATTATTTCTTAGTTTGTGCGAACGTGGAGTCAGGATCGGTTACAAACGTTTTGTGTTCATAGGAAATTGACCAAAATGCCAAGGTAAATACAACTCTATAATTGTCACGTAGTCCACACCACACCACACCACCACACCTGTCACGATATTCCATTGAATTCCATTCATTAAATAATCACATAGTAATCAGAATAATTAAATAATTATCGTCGGTCAAGTACATGTGACATGGTACGGACGTAATCACCCTTGCACTCTGCAAGCTGGCACCATGCACACACTGATATTGGCGACACAGATATCGAGGCCATTCCTTCATCACGATTGCAATTGGTAAATACACGCCCATGCAACATTTTCATATTTTTAGCAGCTTGTCATCACAAGAATGTATTGTCAGATATTAGAAATAACACCAACATTTGTTCCAGGTATATCACGACGGCCTGCAAAAAATGAATAATTGGCCAGACAAACAAGTGGTTGACGTCACACGCATTCGGGTATGATGGCACGTGTCACACCTCCCGATCCAATTTAGTTGCCAGACACCATCTGCAATATGGTGCTAGGCCGACTTTTTGCGACGTCCTCAGAACAACGGTAGGTGTTTGCCGCACAGGACTCTTTAATGACGTAAGTTGCTGCATAGAACTTATCTGGCAATTTAGTTACCAGATACGATCTGCACTATGGTGCTTGGCCGACGTTTTGCGACGTCCTCAGAACAAGGGTAGGTGTATGACGTACAGGGTTCTTTAATGACGTAAGTTGCTGCATAGAATCACCTGGTCGTAACTCTGAATTATGGTATATCCCTACCTACAGGATTAAAATCACAGAAGTGATACGCCCGAGACAGATAATCTATATTTCCTTGTAACTCATACATGTAGGTTCCTCAACGTGCTTCAGCGTGGCACGAGTAGCTATAGGCATGTGAAGTTGATGCTGGCATTAGTAAAGTATCACAAATGGCCACATGGAAATAATGATGAAACGCTTAATTAAGACATTGTTTTTAGATTGCCTCAAATAAAACGTCTTCCTGTATTCAACGCAAAAAGCCCCGGCATGCCGTGTCCCCGCCTCTACATGTCAGGTTTGACAGGATATCTTTTCAGCCAATGTTTTAACACACAATATTTCTGAAACAACTAAATTGTTTTCACGACACATTTGTTCCTGACATCAAGCATTCCGTGTAAAGCCTGAGGATGAATTATTTATTCAAATGATATTCTGTATTTAAATTATATAAATTTAGCCTAGCTCTCTTTTTGATACAAAATAAAAAAGGTAAGATTCTCTGGTAAGTTTTATCTTCCTTTTTTCGAAATATTAGAAATTCACAAGTTGTTCATTATCATTTCTTGAACTCTCTGCACTGGTCACTTAGTCCATCCATGTTGCAAACACTAAATGTGCACGAGGGATGAGTAGGAGGGTTACAGCTGTGACTCGGTCATACAGAAGATAACAAGAGATACTTCGACATGTTCTTTCATGTTAAAAATTGATATCTGTCGATAAGCTTGGCGACGAGCAATTATTTTATTAGCCCCATATTTTATTCAGGAAGTAATTCAGTGAAAGCTAGTCTTTGTTCAAATTTGCTACAAATCGCTAATTGGATATGCATGTTGAATAGAATGAAACAATAAACATTGCTCCACGTGGGCTTTTGAGTTTTCGAAGAATAAACATTCCAGTGCTTAACGTTTGACGTGTGTTAGAATCACGAAGAGACCTACATGAAAGAATTACTATAATTGCAGTAGGTCAGTAAACTGCACTATAAAAGTAAAAGTAGGTGATGACTACTGCGCATGCGGACCTCATGCACGGAAGATGTTTGGCTAATATTACAAAATACAATATTAATGTTATCTCGGACCCACAGGAAGACGCGAGTTGGACAAGTGGTTTCGCCAATCATAAAATATCAAATATATGCCAGAACATTTGAAACAATGTTATTTGACAAGGTTATATGAGTAAAATAAGTCTTATGAGTAAACTCCACTGTGTAAGATGCCAAAATTATTGTATGTATGAGATTAGTTGGATTATGTTTGCAAGAAAATGCAACGTTCTTCTTTTATGCATCTCTTTACTTATATTTGTCAGAAAACTGTTTTGCGGCAAACTGAAAGTTTGGTAAAAAATGTTGTTTCACACGACTGAAAATGTCTGAATGACTGAAACGGAGGAGCAAAAGAAACTAATCTTGTCAGTTGATTTTTATCATATATTTGATTATTTGACATTGGGCATGTCCTTATCCAAAAACCGAACTGTACTGGCGCATAGTCATCACTCAAAGAACATTTCTACGTGGTATTATTATTTAAAACTTCAAATATCGCATAATACACAACTACTGATGGTTATCTCAGTCAACTTCTCTTTTAAAATCAATAAATTTGCTTATACAAACTTACCCCGCCAGAGACTACTCTTAACCATCTGTTGCAGTAATGAATGTTGATTAAATAGACACAATCAAATCTAGCAGCAGTTTTATAAATTTTCAATTACATAAAAAAAAAAACTCAGTCCACTTTCTTTTGACTCCTGGTAATATAAATTAATGTATATCAAAACGAAATAACAGTATATATATACACGCTTTGGATGCCATTCTTGGGAGGACGTATTAGCAAGTAAGATACTGATCACGAGGCTCTACTATAAATGGCGAGGTGGAGACACGGGGGAAATATGACTTATTTACTAATATCTTTCTGAATAAATTATGCTTATAATGTTTTTAAGCTGTAATTTTAAAATGTTTAGGGCGCAAGACATATATGCATTTCTTTATTTCAACTGTAGCATTTGTGTCATAACTAGTTATTATTATTATTATTGTTATAAATTAAAAATCAAGCAAAGACGGTTTGGGTGATCCTGGCACAGTCAGGCTGGTTAGGCTTATCACCAGTTCAGGTTCCTCGTCCCCTCTACACGCAGCCCAGACAACGAATGGGACTTGTCTCGGGAAGCGCTGTCTAGTCGAACCCACCCAGAACTTTTCGGAGAATGTGAAGACTCCCCAACACTGCAGCCTTCGAGTTCTGCATTACACAGATTGTCAGAAGGGCTGCATTCCTGATAGCAAACCCGAGTACTCTCCCAATGTCAGTCAACGGCATGAATACCAGTGGCGAGTCGGACAACTTCGTACAGAACAAAAAATTCAATTATAAAAATGATATCAGGTTTGTTGGCCTGGATAGGTCTGAGGCTGTATACGGGACTCTTCCAAAGACTTTCGTATTTATCATTTTCTATGATGCCCGCTACATATTCTGGGTCGTACCATGGATGGACCTCTGTGTTAAAACCATAAGCATGACGAAGACGGTAATAAAATGATCGAGCCACGCCATCATGTCGCTTTAATGTATTTGTGCCAAAGCTGCGAATCCACTGACAATGTGTCAACAGTTTAATTAAATTCGTTGCATAATCTGCGTTTCATATTTAAATTTTGGTGCAAAATCACACATTGACGGTTTCGAATGGGAAGTGACTGGTCCTGAGCAGTAAACAGTAAGCCTTCTGTTTCACTTTTCAGGCCAGCTGACATCATCCATGCGAAGGACTCTGCAGGGTTGCTGATCTAGACTTAACACATTGCACATAATCTCGAAGCAGTAGTTGTTCTGATAGCCTCTCCTTGAAAAACTGAGTCTAGTAGTCCAGAACCATCAACAAAATCAACACTGACATTGAGATTATGTCCAACATCCTTGGCTCGTTTAAGAAAACTGTGGAATGCCTTGTTTTCATCATGTGTCGTGACATGCTTCACAAGAGGATCATCAGACAAGCAAATGTGTACAGAAGTGCACATTACAATTCCACCATGAAGAGCCTCCCATAATGATAAGAAAATATAAGCGATTGAGGGAAGAGCGAAGGTGGTGGGATCTATTGTCTGATTGACAATTATTATTATTAAAAGTTCTGAATTTTGAACGCCTGTCAGAAAGGAATCTTGCTTCAGACAACCATGTTGAATTATAGTCACGATGCAGTGACAATGACATATCATTTAATCTGTGTTTATGTAAAACAATACCCCACTAATTAACAAAAATTACGCTATTTTGCCAAGCAAAATGATGTATGTCGCCAATCTATATAGTCGAACCAACGTTAAACCAACATTCCAGTAGCAGGTGTCCATTATTTACATCTCTTATCGAATTTCTTTTGATGAATAGGGCTTGGATGGTAGCTAGCTAAGTCATTTTGTGTCTGTTATCATCAGATTCACTGAAAAAAAAAAGATTACTGAAAAAGACATTTACTCTTAAACTTTGTACAGTGAATAGTTCTATGCGATAGTTTCGTATATAAGTCTACGTACCCTGACATAAACCTGTCTGCTAACGAACGAAACGGTTTCGAAGCGTAGGGTCACAGCGTTATTCGGACAGTCTTTTATCCTACTTCAGTAAACTACGGTTATAACGAACTGAAAGGGACGACTGTTAGTTCGTTATAACCGTAGTTCGTTATAAGCATGTATAAAGCATAACCAGAGCAAACAGTCGGGACCAAAAAAGTAAGTTCGTTATATCCGTCAGTTCGTTATAAGCGTGGTCGTTATATCCGTAGTTTACTGCATAGGGTATTCTGTTTGGGTGGTAGGAAGATTTTCCCCTAGAAAAGCATAACCTGTTGCCGAATATCATGAAAACAAATCATTTGTCCTCTGGTGGTACTGTCGGAATACAGTGGACTCTACGTTTAGCCGAGGTTTCTTTCGATTATAGACGGGGATTTGTCGCTTATATTGTGTAAGTGTGGCATTCAAAGTTGATGATTCCACCATAGACAATTCTCTCAAGGTTCAACCTGGCAATGAAGTTCGCGGCTTTTTCAGAGGTTGATTACAAGAAAACATATTGCTTATGATTATGGAAAGCGCTTTTTCGGTTTTATTTGAAGCGGTGACTTTTTTCTAGAGAAACAATATTCTGTCTCAAACAATAATTCCCAGTTCCCCGTCTCGTCCTCTTCTCCCTCTCGTCCTCCTCCTCAGAATGTTATGCAGTTGGGTCCTCACGTGCACACATAAACAGTTATATTGATAGCCGATACCGCTTCGACCCATGCTTACATTGCATTCGTGTAGATGTGTTTGCAAATCAATTTAGAGGGGCAATATAGACGTGTACTTATCATTTTCAAGTCCGATGGGGAATGTCCACCACATTAGAATAATGGAATGTGGCAGCAATATGTTCGCCAGATGTCCGCATATACGTGTATCTCCGCCGTTGAACTTTTAAAAGGAAATTGACGACGCACTACAGCGGCGGACTAATGAGGTTATGTATATTGTAAAGCAGTTTGGTTTTCTAAGACGCAGAAAATATAGCGTCTTAACAACTTGTACGTTTTAGTTATTCTTTGCTGATGTAAGAGACGACTGAATTCTTATAACTGCCCGTGTTACGTTCGTTTCGTTTATTAATACATGTAGAGACTCATTGTTTGGTATCTCTCCTTGTGTATGTAGATCTTGTGATTAAGCATTTTATGACTGGTGCCGTTGCTATGACAATAGTGTGCACTGGTTTGAGGATGACATATAGGTAATCTACATGTGACGTTGCACCTGAATAAAAATCGAGACAAGTACCCTTATCTTAATAACCTTTTAATCATAAAACAATTTCATTTTGTGCTTCAATAAAGATTACCTTTGTGCATATACATGTATATGTATTTATTTTTGTGTTATTTTGTGATGTTTGAGCCATGGGCAGCCTGACAATATAGCACCAAGTGGTTGCATTTTATGAACTGCGATAAGTAACCTCAATAAGCATTCCATTTTGACGATATTGGAAATAATACTGAAGCGTGCATTGTATAGTAAAGGTGAGGTGAAATGGGGTTTAACGTCGCGTCCAAGATTATTGCACTTATATAGTGACGTGCATGCACGTGTGTGTGTGTGTGTGTGTGTGTGTGTGTGTGTGTGTGTGGCTGATTGTACTAGTCCGGACTAATGCCGATTTATAGTGCTAGCTCACTGACATACCATGCCGCAGTTTAACATGAACACCCCACCCAGACACAGTATACTGACTCCGAGCCGACCAGTCCTTGTTTTCAGCCCCTTTATGCCGAGCGCCAGACAGGGTAACAACAAGTACCATCCTTTAACGTCTTTTGGTATGACGCGGCCGAGGATCGAACCCCGGACCGTCAGCTCTCCGGGCGGACGCTCTACCACTCGATCACGGGGGCGGTCGTATAGTAAAGAGTCTGTCAATAGTTGGATGTTCAGTTTGCAGTGTATGCTCAGTAAGTAGTGTATACCTAGTAAATAAAAGCGACAAAATAATTTCCATACGCATAAGAAATCTCTACTATAGCAGAGTTCATTGTACGATTCAGACCGCCTTCGTGGTCTAGTGGTAGAACCTCTCTACGGTGAGCGGAAGGTCCGAGGTTCGATCCCCGACCGCGTCATACCAAAAGACGTTTAAAGATGGTTCTTATTGTTACCCTGACTGACGCTCGGCACTAAGGGGCTAAAACAAGGACTCGGAGTCAGTATACTGTGTCTGAGTGGGGTATTCATTTTAAACTGCGGCATGGTATCTCAGTGAGCTAGCACTATAAATCGGCATCAGTCCGGACTAGTACAAGCTGCCACACAAACACACACACGTACATGCACGTCGCTATATAAGTGCAATAATCTTGGACGCGACGTTAAACCCCTTTTCACCTCACCATTGTACGATTCAGTGGTTCCGTCACTATAAAAAACTGATACCAAAGTGTCTTCGAAAAGGTGAGCGTATCCGTCCCCACCGGTGGCACTCATCACAAACACATGCAAAGTCAAATGTTCCGCTGATAATAACACGGGGACATACATCATGGGACAAGTCAAATTTTGAAATGTCTTCCACATTTTGAACGCTCAACTGAGAATGTTGTAAACCTGAACATATAGTTCCTGAGCACGACTCATATGAAGCTCTTTGAAATCTTGGAAGAAAAAGCGTGATCGATATTGCCTCAAACGTTGTGAAATGTAGATACAAAAGGCTGGAGCTGCTAGAATATTGCTCGACAAAAAGGGAAAGTTGAAGTCAACGTGTGGATAGTTTTTGTGTCACGCTGAATCTTGCGCACTCTGTTGTTGCGGTCTGCATGATAACTGTGTTTGATTCCCTTGAACATGTACCGGGTTCCCATAGGGACGTAATAGGGATTGTGTCTTGTTTGTAATTTATAGTGTGTACTCATTCTATGGGTTTTGTTGCTGTCTGCTGGTTTGGAGAAAGTTGACTATTGGAAAGTTGAAGTTCTCTCTTGTCATACAGTGTTGTGGATAGGTTTTGTCAGTGACTCCTTATGCATAGATATAAATATCAAACAGACGAGATGGTTTCACTGGTGCCGTTTTCCTCTGTGTGTTCAAAATGTGTGTTCAATAAGTAGTATAGATTTGGTTTGATTTGGTTTGGTTTATTTGTTGATTTACGCCGCCCTCAGCAATATTGGATGAAACCAAGATGAAACAATAGATGTTTTACCAGCATGTTGCAGTGTGAATAGTATATGCGACCCACATATATACGTGTACGTCCAGATATAGCCAAGTCTGCAGAAACAGTCAGCTCTGGCAGGGTCAGTGCGACTTGTCGCCACATCCTTGTAACCATGTACAGTAAGTGTGGGAATCGGATATTATATACGTGTACGTCCAGATATAGCCAAGTCTGCAGAAAGAGTCAGCTCTGGCAGGGTCACATCCCTGTAACCATGTACAGTAAGTGTGAGAATCGGGTATTATATACGTTGAAGGCAAATTGTTTATGAACTTCCAAGGGTATCGAACTCCACATTACGTTGATATTTGAAAAACAGTATTGTGTATTTCTCTATTCATTTCAAGCATAAGTTATCAGCAAAATGTATATAAAATTAATAACAAGATGGGTACATCACGGTCTTCCTGAAATACATCCTCAAATTTCAGAAAGTGTCTAGCAAACTCAGCAAAAAGAAGAGAACCACGGCAGCTTCATCCATCCTGTCAGGGCAAATGTTGTTTCATCGTGTAGCGATCTATTGCCTCCTTCCCTCTTTGGAACAACTGCAGACGACGCAGATGGCTGCCCTTACTGTCACCCCTGTTGCCCCTTATTCAGACGCGAGAATCTTCAGACCGACGTGTGATTTCTAACTTCGCCGTAAAACAATATCAAATCAATTGATCGATACTTGTCTGAGTAGATGTTACCCTGGGCATTCTACAGTACTTTTAAAGTTCGACAATATTATTACGAGTCTGAAAATATCGCTATTCAGCGGATCCTCATCACAGAAGTGTCAGCACAAATGTTTCAAACTTCATGCTATATGCAAACATTGTGGGGTTTAACGTCGCGTCTAAGATTGCATGCACTTAAAACTGATATAGCGACGTGTATGCACATGTGTGTGTGTGTGTGTGTGTGTGAGTGTTTGTATGTGTGTGTGTGTGTACGTGGGTGCTTGTATTAGTCCGGAATAATCAGTATTATGCCCGCAGATTAAAATGGTTACTCATACACAGTATACTGACTCCGAGCCGACCAGTTCATGTTTTAGCCCCTTAATGTCGAGTGCAAGGCAGGGTAACAACAAGTACCACCTTTAAAGTATTTTGGTATGACGCTACCGGGGATCAAACCCGGACCCTCCACTCTCCAGGAAACTACGGAAACTTATTTAATCCCAAATACTACCCATAGAGAGAGCTGTCGGTGAACAAAGCAGTACATCGCTAACACGGGAGGCGAACCCAACGCTCGAGAACCAAGTTCAAACGTATCAAACCAGACCAAATATATCTGTCTGGTCCTAAACTAATAATACCATAAGCTTCCTCCACATTACCAGCGTGTACTCTTTGAGGACAAGTCCTGTTTTTTGCTGCACCTCTGACGGCAGATAGCACTGGTTAAAATGTGACAAAAACCAACGACACTTGAGTAATGAGCGGCAATAGAAATGAGACAGGTGATCATGAACAGGCCGCATTAACAGTGCACGGGCGATGCTTTTTCTCAAAGGTCTATGGAAACTACTATTTTTCCCCAGTAGCTACTGTGTCACAAACAGTTTGTTTGTCACTTATTTTCTTAAATCTACTTCTTTGGGGGTAAAATGTGAAGGGTATTAAATAGCCTTTCTTGAAAACGTACACACGATCGTTGTCAGCTTATTCCTGTCTCGTACTGGACAATTTGATTACCCGTGACTAGGGGTATTTAGATTCCCGTTAATCTCAATAGTTTCAGGGAAGGGACATTAAGAGACTATGAATTATGTAAGGACACAACTTCAAGAGGGTTACTCTTCAGCATAAATGTCACAATGGTGATGTGAATCATTTTTAAATGCAGAAAGGCCGCCATTAGTTGGCCCTTGGGAAGTAGGGCTATGTTATATATTTATCTCTCTTGTTCTTTTTATCAAGTGGGTTATATAAGTGATGACTAGAGAATGATTGTTCTAGGCCTGATGGAACGGATATTATCTGCCGAGACAGTGAAGAGCAATTGGTCATATAACACGCCCATGTTAACGCAGTTGTTCTTTTGATGCGCGTTTGCGATGAAAAACAGCTGTTCGCCAAAGCTAGGTTATGATTGCACTGTCTGGTAACTATCGCTTTCAATTATTCACATATGCAGCCACTGGGAAAAGAAATACGCCGTCAGTGAGGATGACACTCAGCATCTCCACCTAGATTCAAACCTTTGTTATGCACAATCCCCTTGAGGTATATATAAACGTTGTGACCTGTTATTTGCAACGTTCGAATCCGCCTTTGCAAAAATATCTCGAAAATGAAAATAGCGAAGGAAGCTCTTCGAGAGCTATTAAAAACCGAAACCAAATTATCAGATGTCTGGAGTTTCTTGTGAAGGTAATGGACTCGTTTAAACAAATCAAAGAAGCTGAGATCGTATTTACTATCAGGACGTTCAAGATGTTAACATGATATTTAGTTGAAGATTCTAGAAGTGTCTTCATATCTATATTAATTATACTTTGCAAATAATATGTCTTAGGAAATGCTTAAAGTGTTCCCTTGTGTTTGAAATGTTCGGTAAAGCTCACTTAAAATCTTTGCGGGGTACTCTGCTTTCTAAGCTCAGGGGGGCACGGGTGGCCCAGTCGTCTAAGGCGCTGCGATTCGCTGTGCAGAGTTGCGTCCCATGGGCACGCCAGAAACCTATGATTGCGGGTTCGAATCCCGGTTCGCCCCGATTATGTTTCTAGGTTTGTTAGCACCATACCCGTGCTCGTGGGTTTCACCAAAGTGGTAAACGTCTGAGACCTGCATCACTTCGGGCTTTCCTCCCACATTAAACTGACACGCCGTGATATGACTGGAATACTGTTAAAAGCGGCGTTAAACTCACTCACTCCTAAGCTCAGTGTTTGTCACATGTCTTTCTGTGTTACCTTCCCGGTTTAAAAATATTCATTATATACTTCAGTATGAAAGAAAGTTTTCTGAAGTTGAAAAAGTGATATTGTCGTTGCAGTGAACATAATACTTGATATTTCACTGCAGTGAACTTACCATGTGTATGTTTAATTGACCTCCGCTTCCCAATAGGTCACTGATAAATTGGACTATTAAAAGACATTAACTAAATGTATAAGGGATCATCAGAAAGAGCTTGGACTAAAAAGGGGACGACAACGGTAGAAATCTCAAAATCGTCGAGGCCAACACCAGGAATTTTATTTTCTGAGTCCATGTGTGGGTCATCAGCGACAACTGCATCAGGTAATTTTTGAAGAATAATGCAAATGTTTATCTGCAATTTCGTCTCTGCAACTGTTGGAACTGAGCGTGCCTGACGAGTGGTGGCAGTGAGCTCACCAGGTTCACGCTGCATATATAACTTGAGTCGCCGGAGCTGGTCGCGAATATTCTGCTCTGTCAGGTATACACACACTGGCATGGATTTGTCCCAATGCTGCTTCAATAATGTGTGATTTATTTGTGGTATTTCCGCCCATACTGTTCCTTTCTCAAGTCCTCAATTCGCGTATGTGCGAAAGCAACAGTTTGGCCAGAAATACCACGAAAGTTTACAAGATATATTTGGATGGGTTCTGTGCCTCCCCCTGGAGCAAGCCTCATCTCCAGTTTGGTTGGTTTAAATGCCGGAGGAAGGCTGGCTAGGCTGCAGAGTTAAAAGATGGCTTTTTCTTGGCGTTCTGTAACCTACTTTTACAGATTAAAATATAAAAAGGAGCAAAGAGGGTTTGGGTGATTCTGGCACAGTCAGGCTGGTTAAGCTCATCATCAACTCAGGGCCCTTGCCCCCTCTACATGCAGCCCAGACAGCGAACGGGACTTCTCCCAAAAAGCGCTGCCTAGACAAACACACCCAGAACCTTTCGGAGAATATGAAGACTCCCCAAGCCTTCTGCATTACGCAGATTGTCAGAATGGCTGTATTCCTGGTAGCAAACATGGATACTCTCCCAATGTCATTTAACAGATTGGGAGGTACCAAACCTAAGGCACAGAGAGCAATGGGGAGTCGGACTTGGCGTGACACTTCGAAAGCGAGGTCCGCATATTTGCCGTGGGTTTTTCCTCAATCACATTAGCGTCAAAAGGGACAGGAAATTCAATGATATTTCATTGATTTCATTGGATTAATCAAAACGGACAAGATCAGGCTTGTTGGCCTGGATATGTCTGAGGCTGTATACGGGCCTATTCCAAAGAATTTAGTATTTATCGTTTTTCATGACGCCCTCTACATATTCCGGGTCGTACCATGGATGGACCTCTGTGTCAAAACCACAAGCATGATGAAGAAGGTAATCAAATGATCGAGCTACACCATCATGTCACTTAGGATACTGTGTTTGTGCCAAAGCTGGGCATCCACTGACAATGTGTTGGACAGTCTCATTAAATTCATTGCATAATCTACATTTCATATTTACATTTTGATGCAAAATCACACACTGACAGTTTCGAGTGGAAAGTGACTGGTCCTGAGCAGTAAACAGAAAGCCTTCTGTTTCACTTTTCAGGCCAGACGGCTTCATCCATATAAACGAAGGACTCCGCAGGGTTGCTGATCTTCTCAACACACTGCACATGCAGTCTTCGTTCAGATAGCCTCTCCTTGAAAAATTGAGTCTGTGCCGATTTGACATGGCACTTCGCTTGGATGAGACTCATTTCTATACCGTCCAGCAGGACAGAACCATCAACAAAATCAACACTGACATTGAGATTATGTCCTACATCCTACATTAGATACTATTAGATTAAGTCAGTTTATGCTGCGAAATAAGGCCACGCATCAGCGCTTTTCTAGATTGAAAAACGTTTTTTTCACTTTTTATTTAAATATAACAATGATGAAATGTGAATGTTGAATGTGCAGAATGTCGAAACAGTCCGAGTTTATACACCTGTTTGAAATGTTCACAAAATCACATTAACATTCCAAAAGCTTTTTCAGCTGAACTGAACACATCTCCTAGGCAGTCCGATCTATAACATTGTACATAATGTATGCAGGATGCTCTTGGTATGTGAACTGTTAAATGTTCAGGAAGCAGAAACCAGCGCGAGGATACTTCATTATTGTAAATCGATCCGAAAGGGCAGGATTTAGAACAAGTTTTAGAAGTAAAAATATATCACTACCACGGGGCCACACAGACTGACAGTTTGTTGCTGTGCCTTGTCAAGCTTTGTGTTAGAAGAAAGCCTAAAAGAGGCCTTGAGCGATATTGCCGCTGTGTTGCTACTTAATGTACCCTATGTCCATAGAGTGATGCCAGTGAAAAGGGAAGTCTACAAGTCTCTGTAACATTGGGGTGATTTCCCTAACGTCAATGGCCACTACTCATTTGCATCCATTAGTCTGGGTGAGATGGTAATTTGCTAAATCTGTTCCCTTAACAAACTGACACCGAACCTTTCTTCCGAGATTCACTCAACAATCCAGCAGACACCAAACAGGGAAAATCTTTAAACTTAATTTCTCAAGAGATATGCTTTGTCGAATGTGTTGATTAACCCTAAATGTTTTAATTGCAGACGAAATAGATTTGGACATTTGCCTACGACAAGCAAACATTATCCAGAGCTTTATCGATGACCTTATTTGTCAAGAGAATGAGCAGCGTTTCCCTGCTGTGTGCAGTGGCTCTTTGTCAGTTAGCAGTCTAAGAGTCTATAGTACTCATGTAAACCAAAACTATTTAAGCTTTACCGATAAATTATCCGTTCGATATTACTCTAAAATGCTTTATGAAGAAATCCCACTTTGACCAATTTATAGCATATTAGTCTGCGCATGTTAAATGACTTGAGTATATCACATTCACCTACCACAGGGACACTAATAACGATTTCTAAAACGCTATATCTGTAAGTCTGTAATCCGAGATTTAACAGCATCGTAAATACTGGGAAAGGAAAAATCAATAACGCAATTTCTTGTTGGGAGAAACCACGCACAAATTGAATGTTTTGTCTTGTTTTGAGATTACTAACCTGCCTTTCAGTGATCACGAAATCATGATCTGTTAGTGACTAAGTTCTTAGACAGTATTCCGCTGCTTTTTCTGTGACTGTTCACGAGTTTGTCTAGTGCGACACCTGATTGCATGACATTTCAACTAACACTGACTGCGATGTAGCACTAAATTAGCAGTAGGGATCACGCTCTGAACAACTGAACTTTGTACAGGGCGGTTCAAGTGCTTATTTTCTTTGGGTTTGATATGACACAGGACACAGGTACTCTTGTTTAATGCTGTTTGGATACTCCTAATGAATCGACCGGTACACACAATTCTCACGAAGCCATGAGTCTACCAATTCTATTTCGTTATTTGTAACACCTTTAAGGCATCAAGAACTACGGTCTGTTTATCGGGGATCAGAACAGAACAATTGTTCTTCATGCCAATTAGTCCACTCTTTTGGCAGATAATTGTGAATTAATGTTGTTTGACCACTTCGTGGTTTTTTTCAGAATTTCGAAAGCCCTTTTTTCAATCTGGTTTTACTGAAAATATTTCATTATAAAACGTCAACGCAAGAGAATATTCATGCTCGACTATCTGCCGAAACATGTTCCATTGTGCGTAAAGGGCAAAATAACGGTGAAAATTATATGAATGGTCACTAATTATGAGTGATGACACCAGGTGTTCGCGGAAAGGGCTAGCATGTCCTGCCTTAAAGGCATTTATCGAGTGACTATTGACTTACTTAGAGAACCGTTATGTTGATCAATTAAATGGCAAATCCTATAATTTCAATGATTATTTGTCATCTGATAATCCGGAAACTATTTTATTTGTTTGACCTATGGATCTTATTTTATTTTTTTAAAGGTGTAGAATATGAATTTAGTTCGCGTATATCATAGTCGATGTAATCATATGATTTTGACAACAGGTTTAAATTGAACAAAATACAAATTCAGTTGTCAGTTTATGTCAACTGTACGTAATATATGATCAACTGTTCTAAGAGAACAATACTTTATAATAACAAAATCTTATTGATTCATAGTTAGACTTTGTCTTTAAAATAAGCATTTGTCAGTGTAGGATACAAGCATGAACCATTGGGGTTCAAATGCGAGGTTCATCCCGACTATGATCCTCCGTAAGAAGTAAGTGAGTGTGGGTTTTTGTCAAAGTTGTGACCATGCGTGCATTATTTGTACCTGAAGCAACTAGAGATTTCCGCCATTTTTTAGCAGGTGATATTAACTAATAGTTCCTGGTGTAGCAGATGATATTAATTGAATATTGTTCCTGGTGGTATGGAACCCCACTTACTCATTCACATGGCTCCAGAGGTTTTCATTATCTATTTGTAGGGATACCTTCTTTTTATGTATAATTACTCCATTGTTCTTACCCCTAGAATACAGAACCAGTATCAGATGTAACCTGGCCTCACTTGCTTCTTTAAGAGTGAGAGAGAGTAGACTGATAC
This sequence comes from Haliotis cracherodii, assembly GCF_022045235.1. NCBI lineage: Eukaryota > Metazoa > Mollusca > Gastropoda > Lepetellida > Haliotidae > Haliotis > Haliotis cracherodii. The sequence goes on from NW_027266264.1 coordinate 58,121,908, forward strand.
ATTTACTGCAACAACCGTATCAATTATAAAACAGAGAATATAATTAGGAGATGTTTGTCCTGGAATGAGTATGGTTTTGTACCGCTTTTAGCAATATTCCAGCAATTGTTACGGCGGGGGACAACACAGAAAGGAGCTACAAATTGTACTCATGTGGGGAATCAAAACGGCATGACGAGCGAATCCTTTAAAAACCAAACACTTAGTGTCACCACTATTTGGTTCATAAACACATGGTATATGCTTCTGCCTTTGCTGTTAGTACTAAGTCCTTATGATTAGGAGAGCGCTTTTGTCGCTTTTGTTTACCATCATATCAAATAGTGTGACTTGCAGTGAAACATAACTCTTACACACGTCACATTAGGCTTTGTTACTAATTTGAGGATATCGTATACGTTAGAGACGATGTCTACATTAGTCATTACTTGAAATGAGATAGTTCAATGTCAGTCAACCCAGAAAAATAGACGACCTTGTTCTCTGTTAAATACCGGGGCAGAAGGTCCGCGGTACTTTGTTGCTTGTCGTAAATGCCGACAAAGGGGAGGATTTGGTGGTCAGGTTGTGTGATTTGGCTTATCGTTTGTTATCGTAGCCTAAGGGGTTATTTATTATGCTACTAGTCTGTCTTGCCAATACGCCATTGTTACCAGGGCGCTGGAACATTGCACACTGAAGCCTCAAACAAGACACTTTGGAATGTATAGATTCCAGAAGTGGCTTCGACATGAGAAATCGCTTAGGTGAGATAAAGGAGAAATTGCGTCATAATGTTTTGTTGGTCATAGTGACGTCATGTTTTATTATCATGTCATCATCAAATGACATCACTATTGTCTCTGCCTCTGAAGCCGGTTAGCTGCACCATTTACACTCAAGTCACTGCTTATTTTACTGAAAAAAATGGAAGAAGAATTTTCGACGATAAATAGTATCTTAATATCATGTCTTTTGACATCAGATTTGTCGATAGATTTGAAATTAAAAGTCACATCTGTATATGTCGCTATTTATTGTTTATAATTATGTATATGATTTAATCTTTGCCAGATGACATTTAGCAATGGTCATGACCGGAGATTAAGAGAAGTCATGTCAAATTTCGTCACAAGTGTTGACAAGGGTAGAGAAGGCGATCTCTTGTCCTTGTGCTGTTGCTGTGACCGGTAGAATGTTACGGTCAGACAGTACAACTGACTGAAGATCCTGGTAGAGAATAGGTCTTCAGCAACCCGTAAGAGGCGACTAACGGGATCGGGTGGTCAGGCTCGATGACTTGGTTGATGCATGTCATTGTATCTCAATTGCGTGTTTTGATGCTCATGATGTCAATCGCTGTCTTGTCTGGTCCAGACTCGAGTATTTACAGACCGCCGTCATACAGCTGGGATATTGCGGAGTGTGGCGTTAAACAACAAACAAACAGTACAACTGACTGGTGTTCCACCAAACCTTCAGGCAGTGGTAAAATGACTACCACATTGGGCCATGTCGCTGGACGACCAATTTTAAAGCATTTTGTCAAATTACTGAAAGTACTCAGTTCTAATACTGACATCAGCTAAACTTGTATTAATTGAATTGGCCTATCACCGCCTGTCACTCAAACTACATGACTGACCAATCAGGACCTACGGAAGTGATGCAGACTTCAAACCTGTTGGTGTACAAACAGCAACATATCCGGTTAATCTTACATACCATGTTAATAGTTCTATACAGAACAAACAGAGGAGTAGGCAATCGATTAATTCTAGTTGGGTGAGTTTAAACAGCATGTCAGTTGTATTCCGGAGTATCAGCTTCCTGTAGGAGGAAAGCCTGAATGTTTTTTATGTTTACCACTTTGGAGACCCCCATGAAACACGAACATGTTGCTTTCAAACTAATTATCATAATCAGAGCGATTTTTTTCCTTTTTCGGACACACGATCATAAAATCCCAGCACACCTAAACTACGGATCAGCGCCTTGTTCTACTAAGTCATCTCGTTACCACTGAACCTACGTGCAATGTATTTTCGACTATGTACAGTGTCCCAAACGAAATTAACCTATCGCAACTGTCAATCAAACAACATTTGTCCTTTTTGTGTGAATTATTTAAACCTTTAGACTTTCATAAAAATGATAGATATTTTAGGTCAACTTTCAGGAAAGCATTAGTGTTAGTTTAAATAGTTTCGTTCAGCGCAATTACATATACCTATGTTCCTAATTATTGTCACCCCGATACTAAGACGAATAAATCTAGGGGTGACAATATCTATAAGCATGGGTAGATCATGCTTGTATAATGATAATCTGAAAACATTCGAACAATTAGAAAACGTGAAAGATGATATTATTGATTAATTCGAATATGGGTAAAAAATACATTCAATGTGGTCATATTGGGTGTTGAAACTATATTTCAGAATATGTATGTACAAATGAAAACGAAATGATATTAATGTGTGAATTCTAATTCTCGCCGGATTGTTTTCGGTATTGTGAACCTTGCTCTGGTTGCAGGTTAATGGGCGATCTTTTTCAATTTATCTTCCCTTCACTAACCCGCTAGGTGCGCTGACCCGGACGGTCCAACCTTAAACTGACTGATAAATAAAATGAGTTTGCATTATTTTATCGATGCAATATGTTAGCCCAGACTGACAGAATGCTTCGCTGCTTTCTGACGTAGAAAATACCGTGGCATTATACCGTTTTTCATGACGTTTTTCCCGCTATATTCCATAGTGACAATTCGTCTTGTAGTTGAAGACTCAACAAATGTTGATATTACAAACTAATAATCACTACAAATATGTGCTAGTTAAAAATATTCAGTTGTAAACGACCGTTTTTGAACGAAGGTGCAACAGGGTAGCTCTTCAGCTTGGCTCCGTCTCTACATGTCACTGGTTGTTGCTCATTGATCCGGGAACCAGACCGGAAGCGACAGGTTGGACCGTCACACAATCGAAACAACTGTGTATGATAACAACCCTTCGGTAACTTAAATCGCGTTAGCTCTGAATTATTTTTACGAACAAACACTCTTCATAAATATGTTATCAATAGAAATGTGTTCGTGTCTGCTGACAAGAAACAGTCGAACATTATAAATATGGGATATGTGACAAATCACTTTTGAATAAATCATTATCATCATATCCTGGGATGTCGTGTTATTTTGTACATAGGGTAATACAGATGACAATACGTAAAATGCATGTGTAATATTTAAAGGCCAAACAGTTGCCACGGCAACATATATGTTTCCCTCAAAGTATTATTATTTTCCATTTCGAAGACCCAAACTGGGAACAGAAGTTTGTGCGAAACAGTCAACCAGTGTGTCTGTACGTTGCGACGCTGATTTGAAAGTATGTCAATTATATACTATGCCAAAAAAGTAGGGGATGGTGGAAATCATCAAGACATATCATAATCTACATAAGGTATTGGCAAATGGACATTCGATCAGAGGCGCACGGGGTCGTTAAAGAGGTCGGCGGTCAAATTCGAAATTTGCATTTTGCAGCCATATCGGGTAAAACCACCCCTGTTGGTCAGACATGCACTAATGTGTTGTGACATGCTTCTGATAAGTCGACCACTGTCAGTTTGACACAATTTGTTCCACACATCAGTGAGAGCAACACCGAGTTCATTGAGAGTGGATCTTGACTTTGTCGTTTTAAATGGGGAAACGGCTCAGTAATGGCCATGGCAAGACATGGATGTTTTGCTGTTGGAGGAATTGGGTCACAATCCTGTCACGATGGGCACGTGCATTATCACCATTAAATGACACGTTGCCCAACACGTTGCTCAAATGGCACAGGTACAGGGATGTTGTTCCAATGGTGTTGACCTGTGATTCAGGCATGGACAATATTGAGCGCAGTTCAATCAGACATTGATACCAGCCCATACCATTATGGATCTGCCCTCAAAACGATCATGCTATACGACATTTACGTAAAATAAACACGCACAAAGGAACGACTCAAAGCTCAATTCACTATGTCATGGAAGTCGAGAGTAAACCTCGATTCATCAGAAAACAGCGCCAATTATCCCAGTGCTGACGTTCCCAACACCACTGCCGCCTCTGATGTGCAGTAAGTTGTCGGATGACAAGTGCACGCCAATGCCATCTATACAGACGATTTCGCACCGTTTGGGCATGTACTCTTACACATGCTGCCCGCTGCAACCTGGTCCATTATCTGAGTGGCAGTTTGCAAACGATTTTTTAATGCCATCGTTCTGACTAATCTGTCCTGGGCTGCAGTTGTTGCCCTTGGGCGTCCAGAGCGGCGTAGATCATCGACCTTTTGTGTTTCGTATCGGGCATTCTGCTGTTGAAAGATTGAAATATGTGCCGCGTTTTGGGCAATAATGTTCTGACGTATGCCCGCCTGCAACATGTCTATTGCATGTAAACGTTCAGCAAGCTTGCTTCCTTAATGATTAAATATGTTTCATAAAGTGTCCATAGCGTTTGGTTCCAAGAAAATAATATGCATCTGATCACAACAGAATCTAAGTGACAATGGTATATCTGGCATACCACCCCGAGGTCACGTGCATCATGACTGTCACAATGTTGTGTTTGGGAAATGCTCTTGCCACAGAAATCACCTACTTTCATTGCCAGACATTGGTGTATTGTCCTGTAGTTTCACCTCAAAACAAAATATCCCAAACTTTGTTTGTACAGTATATCAGTATCTGCTTAATGTGTGAGAAAAGCCGAATATGATGCAGATTGAAGATTTTCACCGCTTTTGTGGAACCTACAAAAAAGAGTATGGAGCTGGAAAAACTAAGAATCACAACAAAGACGAATCTAATATTCGAACCCACGATCAATGGAATCTGGAACGCCTATGAGGCGCTACTCTGCAGGGTGAATTTCGGCGCCTCAGACTGGGACGTCCGTGTCCCTTGTACGACACAAATACCTTCACAGCGTGGTGTACCATCCTTATACCGTGTTGCATTATTGTTCATGTGATTCTTGGTGTATCAATTATGATTTCCTTTTTTTAGGTTTTGGTTGAAATTACAATGTTCATTGCTTATTTGTTATTGATCGGTCTATATTTTCGAAACTCTAATGGACAGAATAACTGTCACAAATAAATATTTAAAAACAAAAGGTAACTCGAGCTTTGCTATAATATCGTTACATCAAGAATGGAATGAAAATATATATATAAATGTCACATAGGTAATCGATTAAGCACGAAAATATCTTACCGGTTTAAAGAAAGCATTCTGGCTTTGCCTCCTTCAGATGTCAACGACCTCTGAGACCGGCGTTGCTTGTGGCGCATGTTTAAAAATGCATTTCTGTTATGAGGTATAACGCGTGGGAAAAGGCTGCGTGGAGATTTTTTTCATTATCTCGCCAATACTATGCAACCTGATCCTTTGAGCGACGATCGAGCTGAGACATTTCACAATGATAACATGTAACTATAGCTGCCCCAGTGACGATTATGTTTTTTCTACACGCTTTGACATTATATAGAAAAAATACTGGTTCAACTCTGAGGGCTTACTTCACACACAAAACGTTACCTGAATATCTTGTATATAATTAATGTTGCTGTATAATATACACGTACTGTATACAACAATTTAGAACAATCTCAGCGTTTTAAATCTTTAGGTGTCAAGATAGCTTTGGGTAAGCATACATTACATTTTTTTATTCATTTGCCAAAACATAGTAAAATGTGTCAAACTGTCGTACACACTGGAAAACTTCAAAGTTTTGTAACTATTTTGTAAATTCTTGTAAACTACAATGTATTTATTTATGTTTCTTCCAGAGACAATAATATTGTTTGAATGAACGTCAAGGTTAAACAGTACTTGAACAATGCCTTTGACTACGCTTATATATAATGATCATTCATTCATTCGCCGTAATGGTCTTTCAAATGCACACATCGTTTCATTCGCGTAGCGTGGAGTTTGTCTTGCTTGTTTTTTAACTTTCTTTACTCTACACGTTGCTGCTGCAGTATTTGCAAACAGTCAGAAATGAATAGTACCTATATTCTGAATGCCAATTGTCAGAGAGACCTATTCGAACTTACGGGGAGCTATCATGATTGTTTTTCTCTACAAACATACAAACAAGATCTATTACCGATTACAATACTTTTTGCATCTATGATGAATCCAGACACCATGCTTTCCTTTGTGCTTCATTATTTATGTTTAATATTCAGAAGGTTTGTATATTTCCTTTAAAAAATCCCTGGTCCCTCACAAGTATAATCAAATTCAGGAAAATCGAAAATAAGTGAGAACATGGACTAACATCTAGCCTCTGAAATGAACATATCGTACAGAAATAACAGTTGTTCAATTATCTTAATAAAAATATAATAAAAGGGAGCCCAGAGACTTTCTTCATCATGATACTACAGTAATCTAGACCTGCCAAACATTATAGACTTGCATGGGCTGTATTTGGTATATATTTGTATCAGGGTCTGTAAGACAGACTAGTGAGAACAGTATTTACTATGATGGTTGTTAAGGTTTTGCCGCTTTTATTCAAAACAAATTATATTTGTCTCAGGCCCATTTTCTTAACGTCTTAATAACCATGCTCTGTCACGCCATGAGGACAACGAACTCGGTGAACAGGCTGGGTACAAAGCTATCAAATAAGAGCATATACTCGGGTTCGTTTTCGTAAGATTTGTATTTTTTGGTGTGCCTGGCTACGTTAACACTTTTTGTAAATGCATATCTAGTAATATGCGGAGAAGAAACTTGGAACATGATCATGCTCATCTGCACTCAACGCACTGCACGTGTTATTTTGTAATGATGAGTTAAATTTTTGTTTTAGAAATAAAATGGTTAAGACAGCCGTTCTGTTCGCTACGTGGAATGAGTGTCGGCCACTGGTTTCGGGGTAACCTGCGATATATATCTAGAAAATAGAAAATACTCTTTATTGGTAAATGAATTCACAGTACTCATCGATTTTCATCAATATATATGTTTCTAAATATGGTCTTGTGAAGGTGTTGTTTGTCGTATTGCCTGTCCATGATGTATATTCGCACGTGCTTTTGACTTGACGCGAAAACATATATGAAGTTTTGCACTTGATTCAAAAGCTGAAACAAAATCCGTACAAAGAGCGATATATTGATGGGTCAAGCAATTGTAGCATCAAAACCCGATCTGGAAGATTAACCATAATCGTTAACTCAATAAAGGAAGTACTTTCATTATATTTCACAGAAAGTGTTTGAGACAAGTGGAATTAATACCATGTTGAATGTAAAAAATCGAAGGATTTGCTTGAATCGGAATTTCTGCTCGGGTTTAAAACTCCAACTTTTCAAAGGTCAACTTTTCCTTTGTGTCGAGTAATATGCCAGCAGTTCTGGCCTTTGGTCTCTACATCTCTCAACTTGTCAGATACAACCGAGCATGCTCTTTTTATGAAAATTTCAAAGAGCGTCAAATGACTCTTGTTCCATAGTTGCTTTACAATGCTTTATGGTAGACATGTACAGAAAATATCTCAAATTTACCAGCATCAGTGGTCAAAATGACAATCGACTCGCTTTTGTGTGCATTTGTGACGGGTGCTACCGGTAGGACAGGACACACCTAGTGTCTTCACTATTTGAGAGTGATTCATAAGTAAACGAGGGAGGAATGAAGAGTTAGGGAAACGAAGAGGGTGCGGCACAGGAGCGGGTGGGAGAACGGAGTTGGTGGTGGAGAGGGACAAGGACAGGTGAGGAACAGAGAGGGTTGGGGTGGGATATGGTGGTGGGGTGGAGAAGGTTTGCGGACGGAGAGGGTTGAGACGGGTGCAACGGAGGGAGAGGATACGTTTACCTTTTCGCGAACACCTGATATCCCTATGTGAGAGTGATCATTAACACATGAAGTGAAGTGTTGAGTCGGACAGTTTCCTCTTTCAGTTCGTGTTTTGAACTAATTAAAAAGAGGAGATGTATTATAGATATTCGTTTAGGTGACGATGCCAGATAAATATAATTACAGTTCGCCGTAATAGGCGGTTTTAGTTTTGCATCCTACGTATGCGAGATGTGTTACCTCATGCCATGTGAGAGGTCAACCACTGAACTGCCTGGATAATACTGACTTATCTTGTGGTGTTTAATGCCCACTTATAAGTAAGTACCAAAACAACAAACACGTGAAAAGGCAAGTCAATTGTTCATGTGAAAAAACACGGGAACGTACAGGAAATTAATCCTTTCAGGTAAACAATTGCCTTGCCTTGCATGTGTTTATGAGGGGAGGGGTACGCTAAGCCTGGTATCATATTAACTATTTGATAGTGATTCAGAAACAAATGCTAATGATAAAGTCGGAATCGTACATATAACTCTGATTTTATTAGAGATATATTATGATTATGGACAAAGGTTTTTTTTAACTTCTATTTCTTATCAATATCATCATTCTGAAAGAATCAATTTCGTTTTTGATCGAGTGACGCTTCACTCGCAAAATCACAATACGAGTTATTTCCCTTTGTACACACACCACACCCAAGCTCCTTTCCAGTGCGTTGATATCCTCCATGTATTACTTCAGGAGCGGGTTATCGCTGTGTGGATTTTGGCTACGTACTTAGTACGGAAGTACGTATTTAAGTCAGCATGACATTCATTTCAAAGACCAATGGATAAAGTATATAGATTGCTCAACGAAACCCCTTTTAGATACCGTTTCTATTACAATGAGTTTATTTCAAAACGTATGGCCGATCTAAAGAAATACACGAGTTGTATTGAAATTGTTATCTAACGGGAACGAGTGTAGAAATCACTTAATCTTTGCACGTTAAATAAATCCAAACGTTGAGAAAAAGACGCCCCTTGAAAAACGTAAAGAACCAGGTCCATTATGTCAACATATTTGATTTATTAATTATGCATTATCCCAAGCGACAAACATTAGATAATTAATGCTGATGGAAATTGTTTTGTCGCTTCTATTCAAATAATTCAGAAACCAAACCTCAGCAATGCCCAACTGACATTTGTTAATATGCTACTAGTATTTGATAGCGCATTAAGATCAGTATTTAGACAGAAATATCTTGCATATGTATTTCTCATTTCGTTTCTCATTCTCGGTTCCGTTTGATAATGTTATTGTGATTGTACCACACAAAGTGTATCATACATAGAGTCACGATGACTGCACAATAATAAATATTTGATTGCGCAGGTAAATTAATCTCTCAGTAATAATTGTAATGTTAGGCAACACAAAATAGAAAGCTGATTCATTTATTAACATAATGCATAAAAATTGTTGTGAATGGCTCACATGAAAATATGAAATATGTAAGTGACCTCGTACATCCATTCGAAGTTGCAAATGTTTTTGTTGTCATCTGGAGAGTGTATATAAACCATAATGTGTTTCGGTCTATCATGCATGTAAAACCATATTGAGTATTAATTAAGCAGAATTTCGCTTCCGCTTGTCATGGCAGATCTTAATATGACCTGAAATCATATGAAATTGATAAATACAACCAATATTTCTCTTGTGTACAAACATACAATACCAATCAAATTTACAATTTCTATTATCCCTTTCATCCGTTTTTGTCAAGCAGGTTTTTTGTTTCGTTAGCACCATCTGTTTGGCAACATCCGGGTCAGCTGTACATCAGTCTAGGTGAAATCGCGCATTGCCATAACGGTACATTGTTGGCAAAAGCATCAAATTGCGTCCACGGTAACGACCCCTAAAAGCCTGCGCTCACCATGTTGAGGCAGATATAAAACGGCAAACATTGAAAAAGCCTTGCAATTTTAGGAGACATCTGCGTTTATTTAAATAAAGCTTTCTTCCGGCGAGCTTTGTGGTGAGAATTCATTACCCCCTAGCTGGGTCCTAGTGCTCAATTACATGTAGTAGAAAATCCTACGGTTGTATTTCTTCATAACGCAAATGGATTGGGACAGTTTACCAAATGTAATTGGAGATCTAAAGATTCCATCCCATGTCCATGGCAATACTGAGATATTGCTATTGGCCGCGAGCAGGAACATCGCCTTCTAAAACAGATCACGAGGCACACGAGGAACACTTTAGATTAATAATGACACAATCCTTAGAAGAAGCCCATCTGAATTCCCCAAAATCTTACCCTTTGAAAGTTCTCCACTGCAAGGCGCGGACGTTAATTTGAATTATGATATGTACAATGTAACCATATGACTCAAGCAGGTGGGATTATTCGACAAACTAAAGCATGGTGTAATCTTTATCAGGAGTTATTTCTTCAAAGCCGCCTTCTTCAAATATGTTTTCTGGTTGTTGTTTTTTGTTTGTTTATTCGGAATGCCCTTGATCTGTAGCGTGTTGTAAAAAAGTACTCAAAAGCTTTAAAGTATGGTGAGTCATAGCTGGAAGCCATGACAGATTGTTGACCTTTGCCCCAGCAGAAATAATATGAAATAAAGTCACGTCACTGTCACCAAGCAGGAAAGCATTTTGTGTATATATCTCTTTCAAATATTTGCCATGACTTTCAGGTCGTTGAAGAAAGAACAAATTTCATTCACTTTCATTTAGTGGGAATGTATAGTTTTCGTATAGAATAACGTGTTGAGGACACAAAACAGGGTGAAAAGATAAGTATTATTTCTCATCCTGATGTAGTTGAAACAACTTTATAACGGTAGATTCTCTCTAGACAGAACAAACATTTGTTATCTGGATAATTAACAAATTGAAAAGTAGACGACCGAACTCATAGTATTAAGTTTTTTATGGCAGTGTTGTGGTCAGGTTTAGGTTTCTCTCTATTGGCGAGTAGCCCTGTGCAATATCAGTTCCTCGTATCATCCGACACCGACAACCCTGTATATTGTCAAGATACACGTAGCTGTGGACATCCGCAGTTGTGCCTCTATCGTCACTGACACCCCCGTCCACCTACGACGTACACCAGAAGACAGCGATCACTCGGAATTATAGTAAGAGGTCACGGTGTCAACAACTGACCGCTGCACCCATGTCCAGCTACTGGACATTTCTTTCAATTGTTATTAATATTCATGTGTGTTCCATTTTGGAATGTAATAAATGTTATATTTTTCGACTTCCCAAACTGAGTATTCCTGCTCTTTAACTTACTGTTTTGGTAGTTCCCCCACACACAATGACCAGTTATAGTATGATTGATATGAATAATAATGGCGTGCCTTATGTCTCATGGTCACAATGATATGACTATAATTGTGAATAATGTTGGACCAGTGACGGGTGTTACCGGTAGCGCAGGACATGCTTACCCCTTTTCGGAAGACCTGAAGTCATCACTGATTTTCACCGCTATTTTACCTTTTACGCCCTATGGAATCTGCTTTGGCAGGTGGGGGGACTTTGGCGAAATCTCTGGCGTTGACGTTTAATACCAGTATATAACTGTATGACGTTGTCATTGTGATATGACGTTTATGGCTAATGCGTGTGTGTGTGTGTGAGAAAAGAAATATGCCTGCTTAATGCTACATGAATATTTTATTAAAAACTTTGTCGTATTTATTGTACTGTTGGTCATGTGTCCTTTGCTACACAATATACTATATTGAACATAAACTTGATAGTTCTACTATGGCTAATTGTGATGTGACATATATGACTCATGATCAGTATGGTTTGACTGTTATGTCTCATGATGTGACTCGTGGTCCCTGTGGTGTGACTTCTAATAATCGAAGGTCTGATTCCAATAGCATGCTTAGTTTTTGGGTGCCATTGTACCCATCTTACAAACTAAGTTCACCATGTTTTTAAGCCTGCTTAAACCATTACCTAACATTATTTCTTGGTGTGCTCGTAATAATTTACTGCGGTCACCCCGAAATCCAAAATGGCGTCCATGATGGCCGCCCAAAAGGGAAAATTTCTCAATGCACTCATTACTCTGTCAAAACCTAATATACCCTTAATGAATATTTACTGAGCCAAAAGTGGTTAATTTGTATTATCCTATTCCAAATTGAAGTTCTGATTGGTATATCCATACAAAAAATACCCTGATTGTGATTAATTTGAACTTGGCATTCGTTTTGAACTAGTAATTCCGTTCTAAAATGTTAAATTTGGTGCCCAAACAAAATATATATATATTACACATCAGCTGTTCATGGTCAGTAGTGATTTATGATTAATATTTGATAAACAAATAGAATATATAGTGAAGTTAATAGGTTAGGTAGAAAAGTGGCGGCCATATTGGCGGCCATCTTGGATTTCAGGGTGACTGCAGTGAAAATAATTGAGCACACCAAAGAATTATTCTTTCTCATCACATTATCTATCAATCTAAATAGGTGAACTTAGTTTGTAAAGCGGGTACAATGGGAGTGTCAGATATGAGAAACAGACCTTCGCTTATAAGGCGAATCTGTTTGATCGGATAATCGAGACTGGTTATTCTCTTGCATTGACGTATTATATTTACTAAGGCTAATAATGGAGTGACGTTTATGACTCATGGTCACTGTCGTGTGATTACTATGGTTAATTACAATGTGACGTATATAACACGTGGTCAAGGGTATGACTACCATAGCAAAATATGATGTGACGTGATCAATTTGGTGTGACAATTTGGTGTAACTATTATTATGATGTTGCCGTGTGACTCTTCATCGCTATGATATGGATATATATTCTGTAGACACCCACATATGCTTACTTGCGGCTACAGCTGCAGAATACTGTAGCAGAGATACTTATAGACAATAGAGTAACCATAATATCATAGCTTGATATCCTGATTATTCATGACAGTAACCAGTTTTATAAAGGTAGTGTTTAGTTACAAAACAGACATGCATGCATTTACCAAAAAATTGTATTCGAGATTCTATTGACTGTTTTACATGTGTTTAATTCAGTGGACAGCAATGTTGTATATTGTTACTATTTTGCAATTATGAGGTATACCAATCTTTAGACTTTTAAACAGCACTTAAAAATACTTGTAGCAAATTTGAAAACATTGTTTCTTCATACAACGTTTATAAATTCTTGATGTGGTCCCATTATAATCTATTGTGGACAGATCAGTACTCTTTCTGTATAAGGTTGGAATGACAGTAATCAGTATCTTATTGGATCAATCACTTTAACGAAAGGTGGTAGTGACACCTCGTTATTCCAAACCCGTTAATCCGGAACGCCCGTCCTCCAGACCTTTACCCTTGGGAACGGCTATACAGTTAAAGGTCATCTCTACTTACCAATGATTCGCCTATCCGGACAATGTCACTTTTACTGGTACCATCGGGCTCCACGGGATTTCATTGTTGATCATAATTTACACGTGTGTGCGCTTGCATGGGTGCCTGGGTGTGTGCATGCACACTTGATTGTAGGAGACTGGCTTGCTATTGATACATAAAATTGACATATCTAAGTGACGGGTCTGTCCAGTCTTGATTGCGCTGAAATTCTGCTCCCATATGTGTACGGCTATTCACTGATATTACTCTTTCTGAACTTGACCATCTTAACATTTATCTTTGTCATGTTGAGGTAGACACATTAATGCTAATGTATCTCAACAATGGTCCGACATAACGGCATGTGTTTTTGACAATCGATCATGACGCACGTCAGTGTCCAAGTAAGAAATAATTAGGAGATAAACATGTTGTGTTTTCAGATTAATTAGCGAGTGATTTAGAGAATTCGATTCTCAGAAATTCCATTTGGTACCAACGGCCTAAGCAAATATAAAAGCACGGTGTGTTATCGACATTGTAAAATGCAAAATGTATCAGCAATTTTCCTGAGCATGCTGTAATGCGTATACGTCGTGATATGACGGGAAACGTCATATGCGTACGAGATAAGCAGCCTTGCCATCAGAAAGGGAAAACTCGCAGTCCTTCTGATAAATATTATGAAACGTAATTATAATTAACGTGAAACCTATTTCGCCAAGCAAATTGGCATGGTATTCCAACCCAACGTTTTTCAATCACTCAAGTTTATGTCAGCACCTACTACCATTAATGGTACATATTTTCATAACCAAAAATACGTCACATATTTCCGTAGATTTTATTACATGAACGTGTCTGTCATTCTGATTTAAAGTAAGGATAATGACAGATGGTATGTATTTTCGAGCAAGATCTAAGAATTAAAAATATAATGATGAAAAGTATTTGATATCACTTTGCCTGTCATATATTCTATATAATGTTTATGTTATTGGTGAAAATGTTCTTCGGCGTTTCGATGAGATGTGCTTAGAATATGAATACATTCAGGAGAGTGATGCCACTATAATGTAATGCAGTGATGCGGCTTTACACAAATAAATTTGTTCCTAGTTTTTGGTCACTGATGAAGATACTATTGCACTGATAGGAGAAAATATATGTACATGTTCGAAATAGAAGAAAGTCATTTTGAACCAGGAAAGGCCACAATGGCCACAACCAGGACAGCGAGATGGAATATACTGTTATATGTCTTTCAAGAACAGTCATTCGACCCCAAAGCTTTTGTGAATGATTTTCCTTCGTATTTTGTTACTCGTGCTTAGGCTAAGCTTGGGTCTTCTGAGAATGATTCAAGTTATGATTGGGCTGGCACTTTTATGGATCATTCTCTTGACATGTCTAAATTGTCCAGGGAGAGTACTCAAAATTCTGTCAGCTGTTGAGGAACCAGTTCTGGGTAGGGAGCAGTTAGTTAACTCTCTTTGGAAAAAGCTGACAAAACTGGTTTGCTGCGCAAAAAGGTGAAATTTGTTTGGGACAACAGTTTCAGGCTGCTTTTGAGAAATTTAAAGCCTGTTCTCCTGTTCTCCAAGCACCAAACTTTGAAACATCTTTCAAATGGCAGTAGATGCTGGTCACACTGCTGGGGCTGTCGCGTTGCAGGAATATGCATCAAACCTTGATCATCCTTTTTGTTATTATACACGAACAATAACAAACATCAGAGAATATTTTCTACCATTGGAAAAAAATAACTCTTGCTCCATTGTTAGCTTTGCAACAATTTGAACTGTACTTGGGTACTACTTTGTTTCCTATTCAAGTGTATACGGATCACAATCCACTGACCTTTCCTCATAAAAAGAATTTGAAGCTTCAATTATTTGTAAACTTTCGGAATAGCATGGATGCATGTCAAGCGTTATAGAAACCGAAACATGTGGACTCTCCTATGATGTTCCAGTGACACTGGACTGGTGTAGCACTGTGTGGAAGTGCTGCAAGCTTGTTAGACTATATAAGTAGAGCGGGCACGTGACTGTCTTATATCACGTTTCATCTGGCATTACATCAAGACCAGCTTCGGTGTGAAGAACACTTTTCACCCTGATGTTAAGCCTTGGCCTATCCCGGAAGCTTGACCACTGTTGCGGCGAGGTGATTAGTGTTCTATTCATTGTCATATCGACTGCTCTCATATTTTATACTGCCATTAAATATTGTACCACCTCTCTATTATGTAATGACATTTTAACGACTGATGTGCAGTAATACCTATTGATTTGCAGACGTAGTTATTTTTGTAATACAGCTGTTGATTGTATACCATTTGTTGTCTGATTGTTGGTTTCACACTAAATTCGTTTACTTACAGATTTATACCCGTGAAGATCCCAGGTAGAAGAGGCCTTCAGCAATCCATGATTGTGTAACAGGAGACTATGCTTGTCGTAAGAGGCAACTAACAGGATCGGGTGGTCAGGCTCGCTGACTTGGTTGATGCATCCCAATTGCGTGGATCGATGGTCATGATGTCAGTCGCCGGATTGTCTGGTCCAGACTCAATTATTTACAGACCGCCGTCATATAACTTAAACAGCAAACAAACGTAAAGATTTCTGAGTTAACAAAATATGTTTTCTTCCAATGGCCAATGATTTTTTTCCAGGTGATGTAAGTAAACCTAAACCTATCAGGTGTATAATGTAACAAATATATAACAATGTATAACAGATATACACATATAATTCATGTGGCAGATGTCCGCCCCTTCCCAAATGTGAAGAAAGAACTGTCTGGCAAGCATTATGCAAATGATCATGACGTCATATCTGCTGTGGTGTATATGTTGTGCCACCAGGAGAAAGCGTTCTACGCCAGTGGGATCCAGGCACTCCAGCATCGTTGGCAGAAGAGTGTGGACCTCGGAAGGGGTTATGTTGCTAAATAATTAGCAACTGAACCAACTCCATCAACGCAGTCAATCCTAGTTAATTGGGCTATATTGAGTCGCCAAAACACTGCAAACTTAAGGTCAATACAGAACGATAATAACCGTATCAAATAAATCACCAGCGAATAACCATTCCTTCTTTGTTTCGTTTTAAGCTACCATCAAACTTGGGTGTATACTTTCTTTTGGCCGGCAGTTTACTTTCAGACCCGTGAAGATCCGGGGTAGAATAGGTCTTCAGCAACGATGCTTGTCGTAAGAGGCGACTAACGGGAATTCTAGCTGGACGACGGCGGTGTGTAAATAATCGAGTCCGAGCCTTACAATCCGATCCCATAAGAGGCCTCCCACAACAAACAATGGATGCTGAAGACCAAGTCTAACCCGGATCTTCACGGGATAGAAACATCATCCCAAATACCATTGCTACATATACTTACGACCCTGAACTTCGAGTTGCAGATGGGAGTAGCCTCCTTGGTCAGTCGTTATAAAGGTCGATAGAAATCATGTCAACTGATGCAGTGCCGTGAATCTTTGGTGCTCCGTAATAGCGCAATGGTTGTTGCTTAACGTTAATTACAATCAAATTCATAACATACTTTGGTGTTCATGCTACTATGAAAATGCAACCTATCTTTTCTTATAATCGATTTCAGAGAAAGCTGCAAACCTTATTGCCTGGTTACACCTTGGGACCACAGTGTGTGGTCGAATCAGATATTCATGCGTCACCATTAAAAGCGACAACACCCTTAGTAGGTGTCCACCATAATAATGTAAAAGCGACAAAACCCTTTCAACAGCCACAAAAGCAAAGTTTATTGTACGATTCCGACTGTATGATGTAAAAGCATTGCACGATACGGGGACTATACCGAGTATATCATTAAAGGGGAAGTGTACACGCAAAAATCACTTTCTTTCTTTTTCTAAACAAAACGCAATTTTAGAATTAGTTAGTATCTGTGTTTGAAAATATACACTCATTTTTTTTCACAGTGAAAGTAGGAAGCTCACAATAGTGTGAAAGTGATATGCCGTTATGAGGCCTTCGTTTTACGAGCGAAATAGGCCTGAGTTATCCCCCTTAGATTATGACGTAATTGGTGCCAATTCAACTGGGTCCCTGTCTATTCTCAACGCAAAAGATATCAAGGACCAGTTTGCGGTAAAACAACATGGTCTACGACACACTCCGGCGCAGTGGTGACTCAGCATAACACAATTCTGGCTGGCATCTGAGATGCTAGAATCACAAAACTGTACCTACACCACGTGAAGCGGCTCTAACAAAGCATGATGACGTCATAATGTTTATCAATTGGCACCAATGACGTCATATTGCAAGGGACATAAGCCATGGTGTTTTTGTTATGGAAATAGAACACTTGGTAAATGTGAAAAATATAAATCGTTTTAGTGCAAAAAATATGTTAATTAAATATGATGTTTTTATATTTTTGTCTATGACACTTCTATGTTAACACTTTTAATGTGGAAAAAGTACAAGAAAAAAAGGTTCATTTCCGTGTGAACTTGCCCTTTAACAAATGTTTATGAATAACCATCCAAAAGTGATGATATCAGAAGTCGAGCGAATCCTGCCCAACCGGGGGCC
The DNA here is from genome assembly GCF_022045235.1 of Haliotis cracherodii. Classification (NCBI taxonomy): domain Eukaryota; kingdom Metazoa; phylum Mollusca; class Gastropoda; order Lepetellida; family Haliotidae; genus Haliotis; species Haliotis cracherodii. The sequence goes on from NW_027266264.1 coordinate 58,139,768, forward strand.
CCCGTCGCAAACATATGCAAGGGGAAATCTATCGCTGACCGAAAAACATGGAACAAATAAATCCATATAGGGAACTGCATCCGACATTACCACATTTGTTTGTCACGTGACAAAGTTGAAGAAATCAAATGTTTTGACAAAATTGAACTGGTTCTTTTTTTTTTGCAAGCGATGTCTTTTTCTCAACGTTTTAGATAGCGTGCCAAGTTTCAGCTGGTACTAAAGATATATAACTACACCCCTCCCCGTAAGATAACAATTTCATTACAACTCGTGTATTTCTTTTGATCACCTTTACGTTTTGAAATAAACGCATTGTAATAAAAAAAACGGGGATTCGTTTAGCAATCTATATGCTTTATCCTGATGAGTTTAAAATGAATGTCATGCTATCTTTAGTACGTACTCCACACAGCGATATCACGTTCCTGAAGCTATATATGCTTTGATACAAGGCACTGGAAATGAGCTTGGGTATGGTGTGTGAACAAAGGGAAATAACTCGTATACGTATTGTCATTTTAAGAGTAAAGCGTCAATATATCAAAAACGATAGTATTTGTGTTGGAAAGGGATGTAAATTAAGATAATAGAAACTGATACAATCAGCTTGATGATGTTGATTATAAATAAAAGTGACAAAAACTGTTTCCATATGAAAAGAAATCTCTTATTTAAAGTAGAATCCTTTGTACGATTCCGACTATGTCCTTAGCGTATCACATAGTTACCATACAAGCTGTTCCCGAAAAGGTGAGCGCAGCCTTCCCACCCTTCATAAACACATGCAGAGCAAGTCAATTTGTTCACCCGAAATTATTCAATTTCCTACATTGACTTGTACTGTAAGTTCCCGTAGGATTTCTGAAGTGAACAATTGACTTACTTTTTGACTTATCTGTTGTTTTGTACTGACCTATTACTTGGCATTAAAGAGGGATTCTGTTATTCACATGACATGAGGTAATCTGCCCCGCATGTGTAGGAGACAAAACTAATACCGGCCTATTACGGCGAACTGGTATGTACAACTGGGTTTGTCACCTAAACGAATACGTATAGTCCACCCCCTCTTTTCCTTTTTCGTGTTCAAAACACGAAATGAAAGAGGAATCTGTCCAAGTCTATTCTGGCCATGGCATGGCTCAAACTTCCGGCCAAAATCTATACGTTACATTAAAAAAATGTCAATGTGACAATAATACAAATTTCTCAAATAAACTGTCACATTCACTCATATCTTCATGATGTGAGAATTGCCCGCCCACTGGATGAGTAGGCAACTGATTGTCGTAGGTTTGCTAGGTGCGGAATAGGTCTAACTGTAGTTACTTCTAGCGACCAGATCATCCATTGGTACATTAGAGAGAGTTTCCTTCGTGGAATGCAAGTCTCTCTTGTTGAGACGATACTTTGCACAATCGCAAGTCTTAGACTAACATGAGCGAGGTGTGTTGGTGCAAGCAGCAGCGTTATCTGGCTTTTACATTGCCACGTGTTTTAAAAGCATTCCCTGGATGTAGGGATCTGTCACAGCGATTCTTTTGGTTCAATTTAGAATCCACCATTGCGCCTTGCACACATTCGCATTCAGCGAACTCTCGTGTCAGTAAATCTGAATTGCTTGGTACGTCAGTCCTTGGACGTCTACCCAGTAGCTTGAACCCATCTCACTTAATGCAGTGTTGCAGCAAGGAGGGAAAAATAGGGGTCATCAACCCCTCTGGTTAGCCTTGAGCAGTTGTTGCTACACCGTCTGCACCGACTTCTCAGCAAGGAAACTTGCTTGTGGATACAGGGGTGAGGAAGTCATATATTCAACGTGCCACTGTTGAACAAATTGTCTGCATTCCGCTGAGGCATAATGCAGCCCTTTGTTAGAGACAATTCTGTAGGGTACACCATGTCGAGCAAATATCGATTTCATGTGAGTTATGACTATCGTTGACTTTGTAGCGCAATCTCTCAATGTATCAACTGTAGTAATCAACTGCAACAAGATAGTCAAGTCCATTCAGTTAGAATAAATCCGTTGCCACAATCTGTCATGGTAAAATAGGAATACCAAAGGGTATCATTGGTTCTTTGCACTGTTTAATCCTGTTCTGTTGAAAAAGGCCACAAATCTCAACAGTTCTTTCGATGCCAACTGTCATACGGGGCTAGATTTAGCATAACAAGCTCTATCCTTGCACTGCACAATTCCCATATGGTCTGCATGTATCCTTTCGAACATCTCCTTTCTCATGGAAATTGTAATGACAATTTTGTCACCTTTGTAGACAGTGAGTTTATCTCGGAATGTTTAGAATTCAGTTAAGCTTCTTTGACAATCATGCAGATTCTCAGGCCATTCGTTGAATGATCTTTGTAAGAATCACATACTGATCACCTTCACTAGTTTCTTTTCTTATCGGTTCCTTCTTATGGTATGTTTGCGTGTCATCATGTGTACATGACTGATAAATGTTCATCAAGTGATAGATCATCTTTGTTTGATGAAAATTCTACAGAGTGCTGAGACAGCATGTCTGCCAAGGTAGCATTCTTCCCCGATGCGGTTTCTACATCTGCATCATAGATCTGAAGGCTCATTCTCATTCACTGAACTCTCAGAGGAATAGCATGTGATGGCTTCTTTAATACAAAATTATGATTTTAATTTACTTCAAGTTGATCAGTTCTGACTTTCAAACAAAAGAGAAGGACGTCTCCTCTATTATTGGGGCATAGTTCCTTTGTGCACCTGTTACTGCCTTAGATGCTGGAATGCCCCAAGACTATTCTGCGATGCATTGTTCTTAAGCATTACTGGTTTCGTTGGGTCAAAATATTGTAATATAAGCCCTGCTGACTTTGTGATCATATTCCTTATCTCTTGAACAGTATCCTCATATTCTTGAGTCAAATAGAAGGATGTAGCTTGCCTTGTTAGCTCTTGTAGTATGTGTGCCTGCACCGATAAGCCAGGAGCATACTGTGCCAGATAGGTAAACATACCGAAGTATCCTTCTAGCTACCTATTTTTGTCCTTAGCCACCTGAACTTAATCAGGATCTGGTTTCTTTCTATCAGCTGTTTCTTTCACCAAAGAATTTCACTTCTTGTTGACTAGACTATTGGAAATTGTTTGTAGTGACAACTGGGTACATACAAAAGATATTACTTGGCATCATGTTAACACATAGTCCTACCAATTCCGTCTTTACACCTCGTAACGCTGGCATACTGTAAACTTTGTTCAAGTCAGTCGGATCCAGGCAAAACCGACTTAGGGAAACCTTGGAATCCCACCAACTGGTATGTTCATCTCCTTTACACACCACACCCAAATCTGTCTTCCTTTGTAACTCTCTCTGAATCTTATGTTTCAAAGCAACATGAACTTTTCTCACTGCATGTACTACTGGCACTGCACCACTCTCTCTCTATCTGTATGCAATATTCATCCTTGATAGAGCCAATTCATTTGAACACATCTCCAAATTCCTTCTGTATGTCTCTTGAAGCTAGGAGATTTCGCATCCGTTAACATGACTTGTATCAACCCCATTTCTCTGCATGCTTTGAGTCCCAATACTGGGGGTGAATGTATGTCATGATTAGCAATAATGAATCCAAAGCTTTTTGTCACTTCCTTGTACTGGCACTGTAACGTTCTCAGTCCCGTGATTCTAAGTGGCGTATCTCCATAACCAACGAACTCGGGCAAGACATTCATTTGGGCACCTATATCAAGCTTCATATTTATTTTTTCACTTCTTTTTACAGTCATGGTCACATTAATCGCTTCCCTATCAGTCTTTTTCTTATCTTTCCCGACACGCTTTTTTCATTTTGTTGCTGATGTCGTGAACAAAATCGAATCTCATGACTATTGTGATTTCTTGCTAAACGCAGTTTTTATTAAATATGGCATACGGCACATGAATTTTGTCTTTTCTGTCAAATCCCACGTATTAAATATATCTCTTCCCGTCTGCCAAATGTGTCTGCTCGTCATTCTTGCCTGATAGTGAACTTGTCATCAACAAATCTAATCTGTCTTGTAACCTCTAATTCAGCTAATCATTCCCTTTCTCTTATCCCATCCTTCCACCTACCTTTCCCATTCTCATAGCCCATACTTCTATCTACCATTCCTTTTCTCATAGCCCATTCTTTCACTTATCTTTACCTTTCCCTTTCCGATATCCCGTCCTTCCGACTATCTTTCCCTGTCTTATAGCCCATACATCCGACTACCTTAACCTGTCTTTCATCCCACACTTCCACCTACCATCCACTTCCTCTTATTCCATCCTTGCACCTATCTTCCCCTATCTCTTATTCGATTCTTCAATCAAGTTCGATCCCCGGCCGCGTCATACCAATAGACGTTAAAACATGGTCCTTGTTGTTACCCTGCCTGGCACACGTCATTAAGGGGTCGGCTCGGAGTCAGTATACTGTATCTGATTTGCGTATTCATGTTAAATTGCGACATGGTATCTCAGTGGGCTAGCACTATGAAATCGGCATTAGACCGGACTATTGCAAACATACACACACACACACACACACACACACACACACACACACACACACACACACACAAATATTTGAACGCCGCTATATAAGTTTTAAGTGCAAAAATATTAAAATTGACGTTAAACCCATCCTTCCATCTCCCTTCCCCTTTTCCCACCCTACCACCTGCCTTTCTCTTTATGTTATCCAATCATTTCACCTATCTTCCCCTTCATCTTATCCAATCCTTTTATCTACACTTCCCTCTTTCATATCCCATACTTCTACCTACCTTTCACTTTCTTTTAATGTCATCCTTCAACCGCCATTTCTCTTACTCTTTTCCAATCCTTCCACTACCATTCCATTTCTCATGTACATCCTTCCACCTACCTTCCCCTTTCTCTTTTCCCATCCTTCCACCTTACCTTTCACTTTATCTTATCCAATCATTTCACCTATCTTCCCTTCATCTTATCCAATCTTTTCACCTATCTTCCCCTTCATCTTATCCAATCTTTTCACCTATCTTCCCCTTTATCTTATCCCATACTACCACCTACCTTTCCATGTCTCTAATACCATACTTCCAACTACCTTTCCCTTTCTATTTTCCCTTCCTTCCACCTATCTTTCTTTTTCTCTTTTCCACTCCTTCCAACCACATACCCGACCCTAGTCCTACCCTTTTCGCTCTTCGCTCAGCCTTCCTTTTCTCCAACCACCTCATTTCTTCACCGAACTCGAGTTTCTTTCTCCTATTCAGCCTTAAATCCTGACCTCTTTGCCTTCTATTTACATCCATTCCCCTTACTCCCTTCCCAGTCTCTACTCCGCCCAGTCTTTCCTTTTCACATCTTCTCTTCTTCCAATCACTCTCGTCGCACCTTTATCTTTCCTTCCATTCCCTTCCCTTCCCTTCACATGTTTGGAACATTAGGGTTGGCAGATCCGCACTCAAAGTAGTTAAAAACACCTTACGGTTGTACTTCAATTCAGTTCAGGTCTACTCACAATCCTGCCATGAATTTGGAAATTACTCGATTGTCTGATTGCTCAACCAGAGGTATCGAATTACAATCACAACCTCTGTCTGAAAAAGCTCATTTGACGATCGCGTCACCGCAAAAACTATTTATAGAAAAGTACTTTTTTCTCAGTCATTGTCGATGGGGATTTTTAAATGATTACATGTACAATTACAGGTTATGAAATGCATATTTGGGGTGATTAGAATATTCAAGTGTGTGTGGAAATACAGTGTGTGCAGAAATCACGACAGAAATCGATTGAAAGAGTGTATTTGGGGACATTATAGAAAACTAGTAGCAGCCCAAAAGAACCTTTGAAGTACCACAGCGTTATGTATGATGTGCAGTATAAATATAGAATTATTAAATTTATCACTGTTTTATAAGTATGTCTCTTCATGTAAAACGTGGAGATGGTGATTCTTTACGACTACCATCTTGCTTTCACTGTTGGTATTTTGAGGAAATTATAACTTCAACTATTACACATTTCCAATGGTTATCAAATCTTTAAATGTTGCGCTTCAAATGTAAACACAGTTTATTTGTGTTGTGTATTGTTCACACAAATGCACCTCTTCTACTCTCCATTCAAGCATGGTACAATCGTGACGGAATAAAAGAGCAATTAAAATAACGTCACCAACAACTAAAGGTAAATGTCTTCACTGTTTTATGACACATCTGAAACAATACAGAGAACATTTGAAAAAAAGTACCATATAAATCCGCTGAATATATTGCAGTTTCCCGGGCATATTGAAGCTAGGCTAACCCTGCTTGCTTCTGCTGTTACCTTTAGATCTCTGTTAGTTCTTCTGTCAGTGCACATGGGTCCTTTTTACAATTAGTAAATGTATAATATGTATAGTATTCATGCTGCGTTCGTACCTAGGTTTTCCCATTTCATATCACGAAATGTTAAGCTCTTAAGTTTCATAAATAGCATTTTGGGGAACATGTATGCCCAATGCAGTGTAACCTAAAATCCGAAAGTCCTATGCATCTAGCTACATGTACCTTAATAAGAAAGGTATAAGCACTTTCGGTCTAATGATCTCAGCCATGAGCTGCCAAACAATCTTAATTGAAAGCAACTGCGTACTTGTTAGCATACTGTCTAAATGATGATACTCGCAAATATTTCAATGTGAAATATGACATTTGACATAACCTTGCCACTGGGCAAGTATAGAAGAAAGTGTTTATGTAATATTAATCAATAAATAATGTTTTGTATTATTATTCCTTAAATCATTGACAAGTACTTCATATTTTAACAAAACGGTTTCTGGTGACCTTCAACGTCATGGGAGATCGTTGAGAATCTTCGAAAAAACACCTAGTGATTGTGTATATAACGTTTCGTGATATTCCAATTATAAATGCTCAAAATATGGTGCAAACAAGCTCTTCGAGACACCTACTTCTCGCAGCGACCTTCGCCTAAAGTGTCATCAAATCGAGAATATAACTTGTTGCGAACACAGGTGATGTGATAAATTCGAAGTTTTCTAACTATGTTGACAACACTTTCCTAAATTAAATTAACAACTAAACTGATGTGTAACCACGCCAGAAGACAGGTATAAGTTAGTTACGATTGGAAAAGTCGTTTCATTTTTATACATTAACTCGTAATTTCCTACATTTTCATCCATGTTTTATATACATGTGTGACTTCCAGTGACCTTGACTTGTTACGCTGCTCACCTAAAGGTTAACGAGATAGAGACCCTACCCTAGTGACCATATATACCAAGTTTCGTCAGATTACAGTCACAGATAGCATGTACATACGTGTGTTGTACGCCTTGTTCATAAGGAGTAGCTTTTGAACTTCAATGTGATCAAATCATTAAACATGTCACATATGAAGTTATCTATCATAAGCTTATATTTGAGCAAACAAAATAAACAGCGCGTAAGATTCATGGGAGACTACAACTACTAGTTGCACTACAGCTGCTGCTATTGATGCTGCTACCGCTGCTACTATTACTACTTCTACTGCTGCTGCAGTGTACAACTACTAGTTCCTGCTACTGCTACTAACTACTACTATTCCTGCTCCTGCTACTACTAACTACTACTATTCCTGCTACTACTGCTAGCATTACTACTACTGATGCTATCACTTCTTCTACTGCTGCTGCAGTGTAGAACTACTAGTTCCTGCCACTGCTACTAACTACTACTATTCCTGCTACTACTGCTAGCATTACTACTACTGATGCTATTACTTCTTCTACTGCTGCTGCAGTGTAGAACTACTAGTTCCTGCCACTGCTACTAACTACTACTATTCCTGCTCCTGCTACTACTAACACTACTGTTGCTACTATTGCTACTATTACTACTGTTACTAACTACTACTATCCCTGCTACTGCTACCAGTAACACCACGGCTGCTACTATTACTACTACTACTACTGCTACTAACTACTACTATTCCTGCTACAACTATTAATACTAATAGTGTTACAACTACAACTACTCCTGTTATTGTGTGAGGTACAAAAAAAAAGTGATTTCAGCGGAACTGTGAAACGCCGGTAAAATATACGAATGCTTCCTTTATAATCAAGCATTAGGCGCCTGACGGGTCTTTATTTATCGTGGGTGTGGATTTACGCCCAATTTAGAAATATTCCATCAATATCACGAAAGACACAAAACATGGGCATCACACATCGTAATCACGTCATGCTTTAATTACTATACTACAAGGCTATCCAAGTGCGTACTCCTTATATTGCTGAAACATTAAGGATCCGACGTATAACTTTAACCTGCTCTATGTGTATTGACCACTCCATGTCAAGCGGGTTACACATGTATTCGAGTACTAATTGTTTCTGCAGTGTGTTTCTGCGACGTTAAGGCAGAACTATATGTTTATTACTATAGCTAGATGTACGTTGATTTTAATTTGTTGAGGCTCCAGGGTTCAAGTGTCAGGCATATCTCTTTGTTTTCTGGCAGAATACCTATCCATACCGAGATATACAGGAGTTAAAGTTGTTCTTCCCATCGAGGCTATAAATCTACAATTGCATAATTTGGATGTATCAATCACTGGATTGTCTGGTCCAGACTCGATTACCAGTATTTACAGGCCGTCGTCATACAGCTGCCATATTGCGGAGTGCGGCGTTAAACAACAAACAAAACAAAAGGTTATGGATGCATAGAAATGTGGTGAATAATCGCCAAAAGATAACAAAAACTCTATCCCAAGACAGAGGTAAACATACTCCCTGGGTACAAGGAAGTAATACATACACTTTAATAGTATCCATACAATCTGCACACTACTCGAAAAACATCCGGGATTCAACAGGCTGTTGGCAGCAAGGAGGTCGTATAGACATGTCAATAATCTTCATATTGAATGTTTCGCGCAGAAAACACATTATTTTTCATAAGTAGGTTCATGGGTGCACAATGCTTACGTTTGTCAAACACACACTCCAACAAGATATATTTACCTTTTCGTTTACTTTGAGAAAATGTTTCAATTTCTCTGTAAACACATACATGTTTTAAAGATGGAAGAGACTGCATTCAAAGTTCACCATTTGTATCAAGACAGACTCAAAGGAAAATTTGTTCAGTCTTAAAAGTTTATTGCATCATAAGTACGATTAATTGCATGCCCAGGGTGAATACTTACAATCACACCATGAACACTTACACTCTCGCATGAACAAGTACAATCTCACCATGAACATGTACAACCTCATCATGAAGAATTGCATGCACATTGTGAATATCTACAATCTCAGCGTGAACACTTACATTCTCAGCATGAACACTTACATTCGCAGTGTGAACTGTTACATTCTCAGCATGAACACTTACATTCTCAGCATGAACATTTACATTCTCAGTGTGAACACTTACATTCTCAGTTTGAACACTTACATTCTCAGCATGCTCAGTGTGAACACTTATATTCTCAACATGAACACATAGTCTCATTGTGAACACTTGCATTCTCAGTGTTAACATTTACATTCTCAGCATGAACACTTACATTCTCAGTTTGAACACTTACATTCTCAGCGTGAACACTTACATTCTCAGCGTGAACACTTACATTCTCAGCATGAACACTTACATTCTCAGTGTGAACAGTTTCATTCTCAGTTTGAACACTTACATTCTCAGTTTGAACACTTACATTGTCAGTGTGAACACTTACATTCTCAGCATGAACACTTACATTCTCAGTGTGAACACTTACATTCTCAGTTTGAACACTTACATTCTCAGCATGCTCAGTGTGAACACTTATATTCTCAACATGAACACATAGTCTCATTGTGAACACTTGCATTCTCAGTGTGAACATTTACATTCTCAGCATGAACACTTACATTCTCAGTTTGAACACTTACATTCTCAGCGTGAACACTTACATTCTCAGCGTGAACACTTACATTCTCAGCATGAACACTTACATTCTCAGTGTGAACAGTTTCATTCTCAGTTTGAACACTTACATTCTCAATCTGAACACTTACATTCTCAGTGTGAACACTTACATTCTCAGCATGAACACTTACATTCTCAGTGTGAACACTTACATTCTCCTAGTGAACACTTACATCCTCAGCATGAACACTTACATTCTCAGTTTGAACATTTACATTCTCAGTGTGAACACTTACATCCTCAGCATGAACACTTACATTCTCAGTGTGAACACTTACATTTTCAGTGTGAACACTTACATCCTCAGCATGAACACTTACATTCTCAGTGTGAACAGTTTCATTCTCAGTTTGAAAACTTACATTCTCAGTGTGAACACTTACATTCTCAGTGTGAACAGTTTCATTCTCAGTTTGAACACTTATATTCTCAGCATGAACATTTACATTCTCAGTGTGAACACTTACATTCTCAGCATGAACACTTACATTCTCAGCATGAACATTTACATTCTCAGTGTGAACACTTACATTCTCAGTGTGAACACTTACATTCTCAGCATGAACACTTACATTCTCAGCATGAACACTTACATTCTCAGCATGAACATTTATATTCTCAGATTGAAAAGTTACATTCTCAGCATGAACACATACATTCTCACATGAAAATACAATGCAAACATATGTACATACTTTAAATCTAAAAAACATTGGTTCTCTGGAATATTGCTGTCATGTACTACTCCCTCTGAGTGTCTGTGGCTTCTGTAAGTTGTGTTTCCATGTAAACTTTCAGGCCTCCAAATCTCAGGGCTGGTTGATGTATGCATATGATCTTGTCACCTGAAACACATGATATTGGGCATCAGTACAGTGAGTGAGTTGGTTAAGGTCATTTTGGTGTTGGAGGAAAGCCAGTAATAGAGACTCATAAGCACAGATTAGGTGCTGACAAACCAGGGTTCCTAATCAGGGGAAATCTGGGATTAATTCAAGCCCACCAATCATGGGGAAAATTTGCACAGAAAAGAGCAACAAGTAACCCGGCTGGTCCAACAGTATCCCCTTGTCAATGAAAATATTGAGCTTCTTAACATATCATGGTTCATCTTTCTACACAAAAAGAAATCCACAAACCAATGCGAACATGCAGCCTTACCGCTGGTGGGAGTAGATGTTTCAGCTGCAGGATGTCTTTGAGTTTCCCAGGTAGAGGTAGAAGATGTACAACACGATGAAGCTGAATGCCGAAAAGCCGTCGAAGCGTGAAACAAGACATGTCCTGTAGACTCCTAGGATTTGAGGTGACCATTCTCAGCTTACCCAGCATGTTTCGACCGTATGTGGTCTTCAGATAGGGATGGTCATCTTCCACCGTCACCACACTCTCCTTCAAGACAGGGAAGTACCCAGCCTTCAGCAGACTGCCTGCAGCACCTGCCAGTTCTTCACTTTGAAGCGCCAAAGAATATGGAGTTTGGTTCTTACTGTTCACCTTGTCTAATGCTACATTTAAACCAAAAGTCAAACACCTAACAGCCGGAGTATTCACTAACACCAGATGGACAGGGGTGTTGCCATCAGCATCCTGGAGCTCTGGGTTAGCCCCATAAGACACAAGTAGCCTCACTGTATCTAGGTAGGCTTTATTTTTCAAGCTGCCTTTTAAATTGCCTTTGATAAATGTTTTTGAGACTTCACAAATGGATATGATGTTAATGTCAGCTCCGGCTTCTAACAACACACGGCATGAACCTGCTTGAAGATTCATAGCAGCAAGTTGTAGAGGGGTGCTGCCTTCACTACATGCCCCTTTAACATCACATCCTTCATCTATAAGAAGCTGGCACATGTCTGAATGTCCTTTCTTCGCTGCATCATGAAGAGGGAAAAAAACTTGATTCCCTCTGTTTAACATTGACAAGGATATGCCCTTCTGTCTTAAATACCTAACAACACACACTGAATTCCACTGTATTGCTGTTTTTAAAGGTGTGTTTCCGTTTCTATCTGGGCTCTTTAAACTTACATGATACCTGTCTACAAGAGCTCTAACCACATCTAGGTTATTACACTGACACGCTAAGTTTATAGGTGACACACCCAGCATCCCTCTCGCAGAGAACCCCTCCGATATCAAAGCAATCATCAGATCAACATTCCCTGTGATGCAAGCGGTCTCCACAGGACCTATTCGGTACATCGGGAGTTGTTTATAAGACTTTTCTGAAATGCGACTGTCCTTGATATACGTTATAGTTGTTTCCACATCTCCTTCGTGTATAAAATTAGTCAAAGTCCTGAGATTGTATAGTGTGACCTCATTTCGCGCAAGGTAGTCTGTATGACCAAGACACTGACCCATATTGACAAACTCGATCATTCCTTTACTGTTTGGTCCGTATCATATGCGTTGTGAGTTGTCCGCAGGTCTCGCGTTCTTGTCTCGAAGTTAATAACCCGCATTCTGTATATCAGGCCATGTAGAACGTAAATGTGCCAGAAATAGGTAGCATGTTAACACGGACAAGTCCAAACAACTGGTTACATGTGTTCGATGTAAACACGGAAGTTGTGGCACACCTTATGGAAGGGAGGTAACTGTGTGGTTTGTAAGGTAGTTTATATTCTGCCGGGAGTCGGGTTACGGGTTCGAGACTTAGTGGTGAAGGGGTTTTTTTTGTATACAAGTAGCAAAGCTCTTGCAGTCGTTATTACGACTCCAGTATCAGATATTAATAATGATGTCTGATTTCGGGATTTTTTTTAACAGCCATCATCTTGTGTAAATCAATGCATGTAAAAACAATCTTCTAAAACTACAAATAAATAAATACCTATACTGTAATGTCAGGTGAATAACATAAATGATATATATTTTAGATAGCTGAATAAAGAAGTGTTCTTCGAATATTATTTAGTAATTTCTTCAGTCCACATTCATACATTTAAATACAAATTACAACATGCTCAGTAAAGCTCCTGTAAAATATTCGAATATTCGACGTCACATTGGTCCAGCGTGTGTGAGTATTGTTTTACACCGCCTCAGGCGATTAACCACAAGGATACCCACATCGCACTCTAACTGTATCAACAGCTCCTAATCTATCGATTATTTTCGATTATTTTTTCTTATTGAAAACGGTTTATGTGCGTAACAAAGTAGTGAAGGTAGAACGACATGTGATTATTACAATTATATCTAGCTAGATACACGACGAGTATTTGTTGCAGCCTGGTTCGCTTTAACAGTGCATCAGTTTTGGGATACCCTCTCTGTACAATATACCGATGTGTCCTGAATAATGTGATGAACCTGAAGCAATGTTACTCATCGATGACAAGTATCTCCAACCACAATTGAAAGTCAATCATCGCTGTGTCGAAATCTGATGTGCCGTCGGTTTTAATACTTATCCCGGAGAATGGTAATCAACGTGTTTGTTCATGTGAATAACGATCTTCTGGTATTACTGCCACTAAGGACCAATTGGAGCTAAATTTAAACAAGTCACTAAGCACGCGGCTGCTTTCTGTTCTCAGAATGTCATGTTTGTTTATTGTTTATTGTTTTACGTCGCACTCAGCAATATTCCAGTTATTTGACGCCAGTCTGTAAATAATCGATTGACACCATGAACATCGATCTACGCATTTTGGACACTATGATATGCATCAGCCAAGTCAGCGAGCCTGACAACCCGATCCCGTTAGTCCCCTCTTACAATTGGTTGCTTCTGCGCACGTATCCTAGTGCATACACTACTGGAGGAAAGGTTATTATATACCTATCATGACACACCAGCATAGTGTAACGTCAACCTGTATCCCCCCCTACTCCTAGCAGTGGATAGTAGCCGTTATGTTGTCAAGTACATTCAGTTAAGTACAAATTTGAATAATACAAATCTTATGGGAAAAGCTCTAATCATGTCCATTGTAATAATTATTTCATATTAGATCTTATTTTCCTCATGTTTGTACAATGGACAGATGAAGTACAGAAACAATTCTGTCGGTAAAACAAATGTCAGGTTTATAAGGGCCAGCCACGACCTTGTCTGAACGATTAAATCAACGTACGTGAGAAGGGTTCTACTTAATATTAAGATATTACTTCTAGTAAGATTTGAGGTATAAACCTGTAATAATCCGAATTGTGGGTCCCCAAAACACAGTTTGCCGCATGACTGAAAAAAATACTCGGCCTCAAAGAAAATGTCAGACGCCAACCAGGAATATTTAAAGACTGGTCCCTAACGTTGGCCATCGACGTTTATAATAATGGCGACGAGACAATAACAATGCATTGTTTGTTCTCTTGAGCTTTATTCACATAACAAGTATTTCCCACAAGAATAAACATGATGAGACCATATCAAGTAAATATGGAAATCAATTCCGCCTTCCCTCAATACATGTTTTTATACTGGTAACATCTGAGGTACTGGTGAACACACACACCCTTCTGTGTTCACGTCATGTATTGATTTTAATCCATTAGCATGTTTAAATCCACCTCGTTGCTATTCGACAGCTGATGATATGTATTAATGTACAAGGAACTTCCTAAAAAAAAAAAACATTTGTCTCCACGCTGCCGGTTTACTATTTCATTTTCTTATTTACGTTTTCCTCGAAGATTAATATCTCATTGATAGGTCGTTCGAAATAACAATGTGCCTGAAGAGGAAAATATCTTGACCTTGAGATCATCACACAGTCTGGTTCGATTGTATTTTGTTCGACAGGAAGGTTTTTTTGTGCCATGGTGGGAAAATATGAATATGTTTAATAACAGTAAAATGTCTCCGTTATCCTACGTGCGGCACGTCTATTACGTCACAGGTTTCTGGATTCAGAGGTCATTTCAGTAGCATCACTGATTGATGTTCTGGTGTTTACATCTGAAACAAACAAGTGCTTAGAATTTACGTCAGTATATGTGTTGGCGTTTATGTAGGTATAAACAACCACCAGTGTGCTCACGTTGAGTAAATTTACACAGTATCCACACTGGTGTTTACGTTTAAAACTCCATAAACGCGAAGAAACATATTGAAGTCAATTCTTGTAAAACAAAACGTCAACAATAATAACTTCACCGAACGCTTATTTAAGTATAACCACACTGCAGATACTGCAGACAACAGTACCAAATCAGTGACACCGTTCAGTGCAGTAATGCAACACAAGTCGCGCCCGTTCTGTTATCAGCCAATCAGGAAATAGTAGTCCGCTCGCCATTTGGCGTGGCCTGTTTCTTTTTGGTTTATGGAAACAAACCCAAAATACATTGCTGGCTTGCCAAACAAAAGCCACGGAAGAACTTGTATGGTATTTAGGAAACACTGATGCAGTTCCAAGTGACATTTAAACCTTGCCCTAATTTACCATAGACAACAGTTCGAGGCCTACTTCCAGTCTTCGTTGTTCCCGCAGCTCTCTGAAAGGTCAAATAAGAGTAGATCACTTAACAAAACCATATTTGCAAATGATGTGAGGCATTAAGGATTTATCATCATTAGCAGCCCAACCTAATATTTAATCGCCAGTAAAATATCGATATAGTCTCTTTGTCAACTGCAACACCGCTCATGCACGGACACGCTAACGTGTTATGTTTACTACGCACATTTACTTGCAGTGTCTGTTATAGAAAATGAAAGGGGGAACGTCAGATGTACATTAGCAAAGCATAATGTACATGTACCTAAAAACTACCAACAAAGAGTTAACATATGAAGAGCTTAGAGCCATAAGTGCCAATGTCATGTGGAGTCTGTTTTGAGAAAAGTGATGAAAACACATAATATTATGTATGTTAATAAACTTTTTTTACCGATAAATTCCTAGACATTAACATATTCTGACAGCAAAGATATAAATGTTGTTATAAAAGCATTCAAAAAAAGGAAATAAACTTATGTTTTTAATTTGTGTAAGGGTGGAAAGGGCCAATGTCTGTATTTTGGCCCTTTTTACCCTCAGGCATTTGCATGGGATTTAACATGTGAGATTGATAAACTACTACTAAAAGTACAAACACATACTATTGAAGTACTTTAAATGATTTAAACTAATGCTGACTTTGTTGAAATAGTTGAAATATGATAATAAGGTGACAAACTTTCAAAATCTCTCTCAGACAACCAGTCTCAACCACACACGGAAATGAGAGCTAAAAGGGCCAAAATCTTGCACAGTGACTTTGGCCCTTTTTGAAACTTGACTTTGGCCCTTTTATAGAATTTTAAGTGGCTATATTTCAAAAACGCATCAGTGAAAACATAAATATTTTTGTAGACAAGAACTCATAGATGTTATTTATGCAATAGTTTGCAAAAAAGCCCCTTTTATCTCTAGGCTCTAAGCTCTTCATATTATCCTTCACGAGCGAATTTGATTTTGTATTGAACCAGCCCTGGCGATGACGTTTCAACAATAATTCACGAGGGAGAGATTGTCCGTATTCCAAGGTGCAAGGAGGTAATTCCACATACAGTTAAGTCCCGTTAACCCGACATGGTTGTTTGCATATGATTGTGTCGGATTAACGAGTATGTCGGACAAACGACATTATGTGGTATCAACGTTCTTTGTAGAAAAGCAGACAACTACATGATAGATAACGCCCCAAACTGGTTGTAACAAACAAACCTGAAGAAGGAAATATTCAAATTGGTATGTGGTATTGTAAGCAGAATATGTTTTCCATCCATGCAACCTCAAAAGCTTAACACAAAACATACTGTTACGGAACTGTTATGTTACTGTTATGATTGATTCAAAATACCTTTGAAAGCGTCTGGAAAGGATGTGTACAGTATATATTACCCATAGGCTGTTTCAAGAGAAAGTTTAGTCTTCATCTTCATCTTCTGCCAAAAACTTCATTTAATTTTTTTAAATGGTTTAATACAGATTCAACCCATGAGGTAAGGATAAGCTGAGGAGAAATACGTTGATGTTAAGAATCATATTATCCGCTGAATGTTATCAAAGATATTTATGCTAAAAATATGACAATAATCCATAACCATGCTTGATGATTAAAACGTGTTATAATCTATTTTGTCATTAATGTACAGCTTGGTCCTTTGTTTGGTTAATCCATATAATTAAGAAGATAACAGGCAGGGGATTAGCTGTGCACTAAACTGCGAACTTTGTTGTAATTAGTTGTGGGTGGTATGGGAAGTGAGGGTTTGGGGAGGATACCCTCCCTACTGTTAGAATCACCTTGCTTAAAATGCTCTCTGACGTCATCAAAAATAGATGACATTATCTTGGATAATTGCATGTAATATAAACAATATTATTTGTAAGCTTTCAAAATGACGAAAAGGTTAGCGTGGGAGAGTCAATCAGCGTATGGTGAATTAATCATTCGCGGTGAGACAAACTGATACTAATTCTCTTACTCTTTCACCCCTGTGACATACTACACCTCAAGGACACGTCGTGATGGTCTCACTACAATACGCTCGACTGGTAACCTAGCGCGTCAAGCGTTGGTTCGTCGCGCCGAGGACCCGGGTATAATTCCCCATAAGGATATAATATTGTGCAGCCCAAGTGTGGCGTGCCTCGCCCAGGTATTGGTGGAGTGTTGCTTAAAGCAGCGTTTAAGTATACTCACTAACAGTTCTACATACCTGTCTCGTGATGGACGGTAAAGTGTACAGTATTGGGTTGAGGGCCGAGTTGATTGGAAGAATGAACACAGCTGTCCATGCATACACCTCTCCCTGTATGGGGGTTCCGCTCAGTGCCACTATTCCTTTATACACAGATGTACATATATCACATTCGTTTCCACATAGACAGTTAATAATATTACGTGCTTACGGACCGATTGCTGTTATATTTAGCATGGCGAGAAAGAGTTGCCTGAGATGTATTTACCAAGAAACCGTTACAAAAATGTTGGAAACTTTGCATCAGATGTTACACCAAAAAAAACATTTTTTTCACATTGTGTCCTAAACAATTGCGTTGTTGGTCAAACAAAAACTGTTTGGCTTTTCAAGATAAAGTATGTCTTGGTAAAGTGACAGAATGTTAAATGCCTGGACCCCTCATATATTTTGTTGGGGTTTTTTAAACACTCAGCAATATTCCAGCTATACGAAAGCAGTCTGTAAATAATCGAGACTGGACCTGAAAATGATTAACTTAATGAGCATCAAATCTATGCAATTGGGATACGAAGACATGACCTCAACTAAGTTAGCGAGCCTGTACGTTGAGTCGCCTCTTACGACAAACATGGGTTCCAGAAGACCGATTCCGGATCTTCAAGAGGGTACAAAACAGTATTAATACTGTGCCAAATTACTAGAAGTTTCAGAACGATGTACATTGAGATCCCATACACGGGTACCCTTGAAAACACCATTCAAATACGCGATGTACGTACATCAACAAATGAATGAGAGACTATGTAAGGTTATCTTAACAGTATAGGACATGAAAATATAAGCCCTTGACACAGAAGCTGAAAAACTTTCTAAAAGGTTTATGGTTGAAATCTTTTTACCTGGGCCCACTTGCACAAACCGATCTTACATGTAGCCTTGCGAACATTGTAAGTGTCATATTAGAATAGCAGACTTTACAACAGTTTTAGTCCTAAGAACGTTTAGTACAAGTGGACCCTGTATCTTTAATGCAGCTCTGACAATATTACGAATGTCTGATTCAAAATTATAGAATATTATACTCTTTACGAAGTTGTGCAGGACTTGAAACTATTCTTCTGGTGTTCCTAGATACCTGAAAGTCCTACAGCAATGTTATGTCGGTATGTGTCCTGACTATAAATCTTAATGTACCGATACATATGTATAATGTACTCACCCATAATGCAGACGGGAAACCAACACATGAAGTCCGTCATTGCAACAAAGAACAGTTTCTTTGCAATTCTCAAATCTTGCTGCCGCCTTTCCTTTCCCTTCAGGAAAGACCCCTCTTTGATAGAACTGTAGACGGTCCATTGACCGATAGCAATTAATACAAAAATGACAAAGTTGACCGCAATAAAGATTGATACAGAATACTCCCACCCAGCCAGTCTTTCCTTACTCAGAGGTAGGGCAAGACATGCCCCGTTCCTGCCATAGAAGTTCCAGCCTCTCAACGAAGGAAACAGTGGAATAACAGACAAGAAGATCGATAAGACCCAGGTACCGACTACTAGAATCCAAATACAACTTCTATTCAAGCGAACCTGGCGAAAGGGGAACTTAATGACCAAGAAGCGATCGAGCGTTATCAGACAGACAAACACCACAGATGCTTCTGACGACAGTGTAGCCAGTACACCAGCTACCTTACACAGTGCAGAGTTTCGCCATTCATAGTCATTCCATACGTATACACCTCGATACCGAACATCTGCACCCGCTATGATCATCATGTACATGCCCATCAGTAGATCTGAGAAACCAAGATTGACAACAAAGATATCACATCCATTGGTAGTTGACCTTCTGTTTACAACAATTCTATAAACGATGACGCAGACATTTCCCAACAAGGCTAGTATTCCTAGAATCCAAAGAAAGGCTCGAAGAATGTCTCGATGCATAAGGTCCTTACATGATGACAGAGAATTAACAGGTGCTTCACATTTGTTATCCTCTATTGTTGAAGGTCGAACTTTTGAGCAGCAAAGTAGGTAGTTATCTGTAGAAAGGTACGTTAATGAGTTCAACCCGCTGAACACCCGCTCACTAAATCGCACTACAGGATTACCAGAAAGATCCAGATCCATTAAATATGTTAAGCCATCAAAAGCGTTGTTTTCGATAAAGTCAATGACATTATTCCTCAAAAATAATTTTCTTAATGCTTTGGTGTACTGGAATGTCTTGTGTGTCAATTTCGCTATTCTACATTCCGAAATATCAAGGGAAACTAGACGGCCTAGTCCTTTGAAACCTTCAGGATTAATCCTATCAAATGTATTGCCGGATATATTAAGTTCTATTAGTTGCTCAAGCGATCGAAACACCTTCCCAGGTAGCGATGCCAATATGTTATGACTGACATCAAGGTATAACAGATTGGTTAGTGTACTGAATACGTCTGGAATAACTATCAAGCCACATTGTGACAAGCAAAGCCTCATGAGAAAAGGCATTGTAGGGAAATCAGTTAGTTGTGGTATGTATACTCCAGTCATATCTAATTCTCGCGTGTGGTAATGAAGCGAAGTCATGTTGAAGTCATTCAACTTCACAGATGTTCCCTTGCACTCGGCCCTGGAGGGACATGTCATATGACAGTAACGTTCATCATCACCTAATGGACATTGGAAATGGCCATCACAAATTTTATCTGGACTGAGACATACTTGTGACTGACTACATCTGAAGAAGAATGGACAAGAATATGCATCTGAAAAAAGACCGAAACGGTACATAAGACATGTATCCTACTCTAAAAAGGCACCCGATTTTTTATGTGACTTTTGTTAAGCTGTTATGGCTAGCAAGTATTGCAACGCATAGCCTTCCAATTGTGAATGTTCTTTATCCTTTTTAAAAAGTGTACTTGCAATACAACCTTCTTTATCCTTTTTAAAAAGTGTACTTGCAATACAACCTTCTTTATCCTTTTTAAAAAGTGTACTTGCAATACAACCTTCTTTATCCTTTTTAAAAAGTGTACTTGCAATACAACCTTCTTTATCCTTTTTAAAAAGTGTACTTGCAATACAACCTTCTTTATCCTTTTTTAAAAAGTGTACTTGCAATACAACCTTCTCCAGAATATCGTAACCTGATATTGGCAGTAAAGGTATCATCAGATGTTTATCGATTAGACAGATTAAAATAAACTAGTACTTAGTTTTTCTTTATTGCTAGTAACCGCACGCACTTTTATGGTCAATACACTACAAAACATTATTTGTCAGTTGTGATAATGGTTTACACATACCACAGACGTGTTCATCTTCGCCTTCTTTACAGTCTCTTGTCCCATCGCAAACGTTCTCAGCAAATATGCATGCTCCATCACCACACTGAAACTCATCTGCTAGACACTCCCGTTCATCTGAAACCAACATTATACCAATAACGGAACGTACTAGTATACTTGTATTGCTAGAATAGGAATAGTTGTTCGGAGATGAGAACAGGGATATAAGTACATAAATGGTTCGGGGATATCAATTATACTTTATGGATGATGAACATATTCCCACTGCTATGCCGATAAGCCCATATTCATTGCACATGTGTGGAGAAACTTCATTAACTGCTGATTAAAAGAAAGTATACACCCATGTTTGACGGTGGCTAAATATAATACGAACAAGACAAGACATGGTTATTCGATGGTGATGTATTTGATACGTATCATATCCTAAAGTTTGCAGTGTTTCGGCAGACAACAGACAATTTGTACACTTACCACATGGCTCTATGGTAGGTGGTGCAGAGAGGTATTTGCCGAAACCATCCGGGACCCTCTTACAGTATTTCCTGGAGTCGTCAGTGGTGACTAAAGGAATGGCACAATAGTATTCGTGTACGACTTATGCATGTTAAATGATTTTAATTTGTAAAGCAAGATATCTCAAAAGACGAGTGTTTCTGTTCATCGCAATATTCAACACAAGTCTTCAAGTTACATGTAATGCTTGCCTGTTCAACGATGTCTGTTATCAATCAATAAACAAAATATCAAGGAGGCATCTTCCCTTAACACCGGGTAGAAAACATTGTACAACAATCATATTTCGAATTTTGTGGTTATAAGATGACATACACCACCAGTATATTGGGCTCGATCTTTTAAAATCGCAGATATGATGCCTCTTTGCTCCCAACTCATCCTCTTTATTGACGCCAGGACAATCCACCATCCCATCCTTCACCCAGTGCATGGGTAGACACGTGCCATCATAGCACTGGAACTGCTGGCACAACCCTGTTGAATACGTTTATTTGGGCAATATAAATATAGTCTTTGAAAGGCATTAAGAAGTGATACACATGAGGAAGAGAATTTTTGGATGTCAACGTCTTTATTATGAGGAACACAACGTTTCGGAGTATATGCTTACTCTCTCATCAGGTGACCCATTCACCTGATGAAGGAGTGAGCATATACTCCGAAACGTTGTGTTCCTCATAATAAAGGCGTTGACATCCATAATTTCTTCACCTGATGAGGGAGTAAGCATATACTCCGAAACGTTGTGTTCCTCATAATAAAGGCGTTGACATCCAAAAATAATCTTCCTAGGGAGGGAAATTGAGGGATACTGCCTAGGAATCTCGTAATGAATCTCCCAATGGCGATTTGAGGGAGTCTGTCCCACTCCTCTTTCAGCGGCTGGCCACGAGATCGGCGGCCTATGACGTTGACGCACACGTCTCCTTGTCATGTACCGAACGTGTACAATAGGCGAAATGTCTGGGCTCCTTGCTAGCCATGGCATTCTATGGATGTTGTTCTGCTTCAGGTGAGCGTTGTCGTCCTGAAAGACAAAACCTGCACCCACACGACTTGCAAGCGGGACAACAAAGGGTGTCAGAATGTTGTCCCGATATTACTGTCCACAATACTTGCACAATATGGAGAGGGGTTCGGTCAGTCACAGTGATGCCATTTCACACCATAACTGATTCGGACGCAAAGCCAAATCTGTCATGAGGTCTCGGGTTGGCTTGACGTTCATTTCAACGTCGCCACACACGACCATGCCTATCAAGGAAGTGCAAACTTAATCAGGACGCATCTGAAAACATGACACGTGACCAGCGACGATGACCCTTGTTTCGACATTGATTAGGAATATGACGATTTCTAAGTGCATCACAACACGTGGCCGTTGAACATGGAGATGAGCTGCATGTAGACGATTTCTAATCGTCTGACCCATATTTCGTACTCAAGAAGCCTGATGAAAGTTTACAGCAAGTTGATTCTCCGTTTGAGTTCGATTTGGTAGAGCCTGGTTTCGAATCAATCGATCCTGTACTCTTGTCATTGACCTGGGACGCACTGAACGGAGTCGACCGACATTTTAGGTTTATTGGTACATGTTCCATAGTCTTCTAATCACAGACTGTAAAACATTGAACGTATTGGCCAGCTGACTTCTGACAGTTTCCAGCACACCAGTATCCCGTAGACGCTCGTTGCATACGCGGCTTGTTCATACATAAACAATGAATGAAATCAAGTAAATCATAACTGTATGATAAGCAGAATGAATAAGACTGATATAAATAATTATCCACAGAGATAAATCGACCTTCCTTGAAATTGTCAAAATCAGAAATGACACCCCTTGCACGTGTGTGGCGCTGCTGCGTGAGACACGTACAAACTAAAGGATGAATTTGATGTTAAGTTTTACAGACATAAACGATCTTGCTTGGAATGTTGGTCGTGAACACTTATCTTTGTTCCAATACTTGCTATTTACATTTCTATTTCATGATCCCCTTTTTAGAGTGTATATTTAGATAAAATAAAAGATAGAATAAAAGTGAGTTCATGTCAAACGTTATCTACATCTAGATACATGAACATTGAGTGCACACCAGTCTATTTACCTGGGTAATATTAATGAAGCGCCGTGAGCATACACTTAGTAATGGAATTTGGCGCATGTGAAATGGATCAATAATGATTATTATGAGGAGAGTGGTTACCTTGTCAACGACTCATATTTCAAAAGTTGGTATTTGGATTAAATACAGCATACACTAGTACAGGTCCGCAACTGCACATACCATTTACCTCTTCAGTCTCCATATTAAGTATTTTTTTCTAATTGTACCTTCTATGATACGTCACCGTGAGTGTATCTCTCAGCAGCTGAGTGTATAATTATATCGTGCATCAAACTGTGGTTGTAAGGGCGTGGGCTTGGTGACAACTGCCTTTGCACCAACTACCGTATTGGACGTAATAAGCGCTCCGCACTAATAAGCGCCCACGGCAATATTTGCTAATATATTGGCTAGTGAACAATCCCAATTAGCACCCCTTCCGACTAATCAATGTGCACAAGACTTATTCATTCGTGTATAATACGTGTGTTATATGCATCCTTAATTATGGGAAATTAAATTCTGAAAAAAATATATATGTCGTATATAAACATTTCAGGCTGTCAGCATAAACCACGAAATTTACGATCTTTCAACTCTGTTGTTTTTTGCCAAAATAATATTCTAATATGAGCAATGAACCCTGGGCGCTTATTATGTCAAATACGGTAACTCACCTTCACAACTTCTCTCATCTGACCAGTCCTGACAGTCGTTGAAGAGATCACACACATACTTGGAGGGTATGCACTTCCCGTTCTGACAGCGGAATTCATCAATGGAACACGGCGGGAACACTGTGTAACACAAGGGAATAGATACAAGAAACGTCACCATTGACATCCGTGTTTGTCGGGGTGTCAGTAGTGTTATAAATATAAAACATTAACGACAGAAATCAATCAGTATCTCGATTGTTCCACGTAACTGGTCGTAAAATGCTGAATAGCGGTGAAACTAATATGAATGGATCGCTTTCAATCAGTGATGACACCAGGTGTTCACGAAAAGAGCTCTCCCACTCTCTCTGAATGGTTATTGTTTATATATATATATATATATATATATATATATATATATATATATATATATATATATATATATATATATATATATATATATATATATATATATATATATATATATATATATACTTGGCCCAATTACTTGAATAAACCTGACTTGACTGGTGTGGACTAATGACGATGTTCTAAGGCTAGCCCGCTGAGATACCATGCCGCAGGTTACATAGACACCCAATACAGCTAAGTAGTCCTTGTTTTATCTGCTTAATGTCAAACACCAGCCTGGGAAATAGACCGCAGAACCTATATGAGTGAGTGAGTTAATGCTTTACGTCACATCGGCAATATTTCAGCCATATCGTGACGACGAAGAACCTATATGGATTCTATCGGGACAATAACGCTACATCCTAGAACACGACAAATGAGTAAAACAGTTACAGATAATGTAGTCTTATAGACCATCGGAAATATATAGAGTTATCTGTAGTTCGAGCAAGTGGAGTGTCGGATGAGGATTCTAACGGGATCATAAAGTAGCATGTTTGTAACGACAGAAAGACTTCTAGTTTAAGAAGTTTCGACATACCGCATGATCGCTCGTCTGAGTTGTCCCCGCAGTCATCCCTGAAGTCACAATACAAGCTAGAGGGGACACAGCGGCGGTTGTCACACAGAAACTGGTGCTGGGAACAGTCGGGCTCTTCAAAAATAGGAGTGAATGTATTAGCAACATGGTGACGGCGAGAGTGTTCAGTGTTATTCCAGCTGTGTGACGACGGCCTGTAAATGAACGAGTCGGGGCCGAATAAACCAGATAGATGTCACGCAATCAGCCAAAGCACCAAGACTTAGTCTGATCATCAGATTCATTTACTCGTTTAGGGCAAATATTGGTTACTTGGGACCTATTCAAGCCCGGAAATCCTACAGAGGTTTTGAAAATGTTTATGCTATGTGCATGATGCCCATGGTTGTTTCTGGCTATGAACACATTATTTTATACAATATGTATGTTTTTTCATCTTATCAAGATATATATGAGACTCACATATTTATGTATAAAGTCGTGTGTTCATAGCCTGAAGTAACTAAAATTGAGTTTATGGCCGCCAGTGGTTGTGATTTGTCAGAAACCTAGAATATGTCTCACTCATTCACTTACCCACACCCCTTTCCACGTGCACTGATATACTTGAGAATCAGTGTTAACAAATACCATTTAAACATGTTCCTTACTGCACATGTGTTCATCACTGCCATCCTTGCAGTCGGACAGACCATTGCAGACACTATGTGCAGATATCAGCTCCCAGTTGTCGCACTGAAACGTCAGCTGTCCGGTCTTGTTGAGATAATCACCAGGAGACAGTAGTTGAAGAACTGGAACTAACATGGCATGGCAGTGCGAAATGATGTTTAACAAATGTAAGATTGTTTTAGACAGCTTCTAGACTTAGATAACTTACACATGTAACATTGTTTTATACAGATTCAAGACTTAGATAACTTACAAATGTAAGATTGTTTTATATAGCTTCTAGACTTAGATAACTTACAAATGTAATATTGTTTTATACAGTTTCAAAGTTTGATAACTTACAAATGTAAGATTGTTTTATATAGCTTCTAGACTCAGATAACTTACATATGTAAGATTGTTTTATACAGCTTCAAGACTTAGATAACTTACATATGTAAGATTGTTTAATACAGCTTTAAGACTTAGATAACTTACATATGTAAGATTGTTTTATACAGCTTCAAGACTTAGATAACTGGAGTTGACGGTTTTCATTATTGATAGCAATAGGGTAGTCTAGTGATGATATGGCTCGCTCTTGTCTTGGTATACCTCAATATTGATGGGACACTGCAGGATCAGGCGCAACTAACTTTGATACAGCCCACAGATGTTACAAAAAAAGGTTCTAACAAGAATAGTACATATTGTTGATGGGAGGTAAGCTGTATAGATATTGCATCTACGAGCAAGGACATTTAATTTGTCACTTCAATATTTCAGCTCCAGAATGGCACAAGATAACACAGCATTACTACTACCTAAAATTAAAGTAAGACAAATGTTCGTACCTTTGTAAGAGCGAGAATGATTTCTGGCGGACGATTCACACAGAACACCAGCCTGTAAACTGCTGGCACAGCCCATGTCATACCAGCCACCTTCGCGTACAACAGTACACAACTCATACAGCCCGCCGTCAGGCTCCGTGGTAGTCGAGGTGTTACCAGCCCTGACAGACGCACAGGCAAACTCATCATGTTCGCATCATATTGCGATTTGTTACAACCCAAACAATTTAATTCAATGGAAAACTTATTAACATAAAGTTCATCCCCTTAAGGAATACAAGTTAGAATAGGTCCCCAGACATTTATGCTGGGAGTAAGAAGCGATCACTTGGGTCGGGTGGCTAGGTTCGGTGCCTTGGTTGACAGCGTGTCATCGTATCCACGGCAGCATGGACCGTTGTTTCACAATATCAATAATAAGATCCATTCTTGATATTTTATAGGCTGCTGTCTTAAACTAGAATGTTGCTGAGTCCGGCGTTCAACCACAAACAGACAACACATTACGTTTGGTGAAATGTATGGTTATTGTCATCCCCCTATACCACGGTATGAAGAGAAAAACAATTTTTGGTACGACTTTTGTTTTACCCAAATATGAATTAAAACGGCAATAAGGTACGCTCGTCCGTCATGAAAAGTGCCTGGTAGGGCGAAGTAGATCAATATGTAAATCCATAAAGGCCATATCATATGATTTATTTTAAAAATTGTAATGGTAATTTATAGGAGGTAAAGGTCTTGTCAAAATACATTTTTGGAAGATTAACCGACGTACATGTACAAGATCCAGCAAAAGTGTGTGGAGCGCCTGCATGTTTTAATTAGAAAACACTATTTTTTACCAGTTGTTATAAAGTAGAGGTCGGCCATCTTCCCAGAGAAATTGTCCCTTGAAAGTAGTTTGACCGAACGAGTACTTCCGAAGGCCTACAAACAATATATATCGCATGTATTGTAAAACCAATATTCAGTGTTAACAGCAAAACTAAATGCGACATACAATGTGCAAGCAAGTATGTCATTAATAGATATGGACATTTTTATAATTAACTGAATGATGAAATCAAGACAGAAACACAAGGTTGTCTTTGATTGACATTTAGAAGTTGGTAGACAGGAATGAATGTAGTTGTTATGATAACAATTTTTCTGACTTGTTGGCCTCAACCACGTGAATGAAACAATAAAGACTGAAGTATTTCTGACATCAATATGAAGAAATATGCATGCCTTCAAAATAAGGTGTTTAATGGCTCGCAAACGAGTGTACATGTTCTACAACATTACGAATAGCTACAGCAAGCTCAGTGCTGATGCCAGGGTGTAGCATGAGTGACATAAGGGAGAGTATGTATTTCCCATAATGAGTAAACCAACTGAGTAAAATGATGGCATGATACAGAAGTATAAAACGTCAACGCTAAACCAGTCTCGATTACTTCCCGGACACTTTCTATTGCCGTGTCATGACATGACAAACGCGATATTACTTCATGCACATTCGTTATTCCGGACTCTGACTCTGAACGGTATCGTTCCGATTAACGATCGGCTCCGTTTTCTTGCAGAAAGAGCGTCTGGCCAGGGGGCGGAAGGTCGGTGGTTCGACCCCCGGCCGAGTCCTATTGAAACACACACACACACACACACACACACACACACACACACACACACACACACACACACACACACACACACACACACACACACACACACACACACACACACACACACACACACACACACAAACACACACACACACACACAAAAACACACACACACACAAACACACACAGACACATCTGGTATCTACATACAATAAAGACTTATGTTCGATCCCATGGTCAGTCTGTGACGTTGTTACTTCCTTAAAAATACGTACGAACGTGGCATCTGAAACAATGGAATAACACCTACTTCACAGTGCTTGCTACTTCACCCAGCACGAGGGGACGTATGTGCAAACTGGGCGGCACTCGTGAGTATTACCTACACACTATCACTTCTATTGTATTTGTTGAATTTCCAACACATTACCCGGCTGCATCATAACAAAAGACGTCAAAAGATATTACTTGTTATTACCTTGTGTCTGAGTCGGGTATCCATGTATAACTGCGGCGTGGCATCTAAGTGGGCTAGCACTATGAAATCGGCATTAGACCGGACTATCGCAAACAGCCACGCACGCACACATACACACACACACAGAGAGAGAAAGAGAGAGAGAGAGAGAGAGAGAGAGAGAGAGAGAGAGAGAGACAGATGCTCACACACATACAGAGATGCTCTCACCAGCGCAAGCACGACGCTGAATAAGTGCAATAATCTTGAACGCGAAGTTAAACCCCATTGCACCTCACGTCGCCTGATTAATGGGATTCTCTTCGTGCAACTCGAATGTTGGGACACTTCGTGCTATATCGTTTTCCCTTCAAAAGAATACCTAACAGAAAAATAGTATTCGATTGTTTGGCAAGATGTAATTGCACGATGAAGTGAAGTATCAACGATGCATTGAGGCCTGCATATTAGCGCAAAAAAGGATTGCCAATGCACAGCAATTCACCTATATACACAGGCTGTGAGTTGACGAAGCGCTCCTTGATGAACTCATCTTCGGCTTGTGATGGTATGGAGGCCAATGAGTACCTGCGAGATAAACATAGGTCCCTGGCCTCAAGCCACGTCCTTCTCAGGCGGTTGTTATAGTAGTAACACAGGCCATTGTGGTATACGCTGTACCTGTCGCATGTTGCTGGAAAAAACGACATTATAATGCAAATATGAAGATAGATGTTATTGGTGTTTCGATAATCTCTCCAACAAAACATTCTCCCAAACCTCGTTTTGCTGACATACAATACGATTTTCCAAAATGAATCGTTGATTTGCGATACAATGTGTGTAAACAACACGATCATACAAGACGATACATTAATACATGTTCTTTTGTATGAAAAGTAATTGTAAAATATCATTCTGTTGATATATGTAAGACAACATTCACTCAATCACTCACTCACTCGACCAACGAATCCAGTCGTCAACTTACGTGGACACAGTTGGTGATGAAGAGACTGCAGACCTCGAGATAAAGCTGGCCCATTTTCAACCTTCAATAATCCTTCCTGGTCACTGGCAATGTGGCGCAGGAGGTCGTCCTGAACAGATCCAATCCCAAGAACCTGCACGTGTATTCCGCTCTGGTGAAGATATTGCGCTGCCAAGACATCAACTTCACCAAGTCTCTCTTCCCTGTCTGTTATCACAATAATCATGTCATGTCTTCCAAGCCTGTTCCCTTTCTTACTGGTGAATACATATTCTTTGGCTGTCCTCAAGAAGTCTCCAAAACTGGACCGTTCGTCTTGAAGCGTGAGGCTACCCAGCGCCTGTCGTATCTGATCTAACGATTGACCGTCCTGTAGGTACAGCCATATTTCACTAGCACCTGTCATCAAAGCAAGGCTGGTGTACGCGAGATCTAGCCCCGATATATAGAGTTGTATAGCTGCTGTAGTGGCGGCAAGATTTTTGTCTCCTATGTCAAGGACAATGGCGACATCGAGGTTCATCTGGCTGCAGTGGTCGAATCGAAGTGGAACGGATGCTAAATAAAATTAATATAATGGTGTAGTAAATACAGAGCGAATAAAACTTGACGGTTCACAATGTGAAATCTAAAACATTTGCATTCGTGACAATAATAACAATTGTGATTAAATAGAAGAAATGATTTCACACAAGTTTCAATCATGTACTGTGCAAACAACAAAACAAATATATGAGTGAGTGAGTGAGTACGGTTTTACGCCGCTTTTAGCAATATTCCAGCAATATTACGGTTGGGGACACCAGAAATGGGCTTCACACATTGTACCCATGTCGGGAATCGAACCCGGATCTTCGGCGTGACGAGCTAACGCTTTAACCACTAGGCTACCCGACCGCCCCTACAAATGTCAGAACCGGCAGGGACAGTTGTCGTTACAAGGGCGGTGGAGTGAAAAGGAAAGTACATCTTAAACTGACTTCCTATTTCAGTTACATCTTAAACTGACTTTCTATTTCGGCTACTTCATAAATTGTCTTTCTATTTCAGTTACATCTTAAACTGACTTTCTATTTCGGCTACTTCAAAAATTGTCTTTCTATTTCAGTTACACAAGAAACTGACTTTCTATTTGTGCTACATCTTAAATTGACTTTTAATTTTTCTATTACAGCTACATCTTAAATTCTCTTTCTGTTACAGCTACATCTGAATTTGACTTTCTTTTCCAGTTATATCTTATACTGACATTCTAGTTCAGCTACATCTTAAATAGACTTTCTATTTCACCTACATCTTAAACTGACTTCCTATTTCACCTACATCTTAAACTGACTTTCTATTTCACCTACATCTTAAACTGACTTTCTATTTCAGCTACATCTTAAACTGACTTCCTATTTCACCTACATCTTAAACTGACTTTCTATTTCACCTACATCTTAAACTGACTTCCTATTTCACCTACATCTTAAACTGACTTTCTATTTCACCTACATCTTAAACTGACTTTCTATTTCACCTACATCTTAAACTGACTTTCTGTTTCACCTACATCTTAAACTGACTTCCTATTTCACTTACATCTTAAACTGACTTTTTATTTCAGCTACATATGAAACTGACTTTCTTTTTCAGCTACATTTTATACTGACTTTCTTTTTCAGCTACATATGAAACTGACTTTCTTTTTCAGCTACATTTTATACTGACTTTCTTTTTCAGCCACATATGAAACTGACTTTCTATTTCAGTTACAACTTAAATTGACTTTCTACTTCAGTTACATCTGAATCTGACTTTCTATGTCTTATATGTCTAAACTGATTTATATTTTATATAAATTGCCTTTTATTTAAGCTATATGTTACATTTACCTTCCATTTCAGCTGCTTCTTAAATTGACTTTCCATTTCAGTTACAACTTTAATTGAACAGTTGTCTAATATTGCCCCCTCCCTTTTCAAAAGTCTCTAGGTGGTCAACAAGAACATGATAAGTTTCTTTTGCATTTGAGTATATAACCTATATTTATAACTATGAACTAACTTACAACTATGGATCAACCTTTCAACATCTGATAGTGTTTGATTGAACTTCTCAAATGACCCAACGATGATACAGTCTCTGTTACTGGCAATTCCATCGAAATCCTCCTTACGCAGGTCGCCTAGAGCAACAACTATAACAGATACCGCCGCTCTCCTCACTTCCTCAGCTTCTTGAATAACAGATGACATGTTGTCAGGTGGCTGTGTTGTTATCAGAACTGCAAGATTAGGTCCATGTCTGTTGTTAATCCTATCTTCATCCTCAAACATATCTTCTCGCATCATCCGCAACGCGTCCGTGATATTAGAGCCTCTGTTCTCCATAACTATACTTTCAAAATCAGTGGTCTTGTGATAAGAATAAAAATGATGTTCTACCCGGGCCATGTCACTGTACGTGATTATTCCGATGGCATGTGCGAATGGTAACGTTGACTTCAGATTTGTTTCTAGATCTTGTAAGGCCTTTTTGATGAGAGCGAAGTTGTCCTCTCCTGTAGTGTCCGTATTGTGGACCATGAAGACTACATCACTGCTGTGATTAACGCTGTCGTAGGTGTACCTGGCGGCTGCAAAATGATTTATTGGCTGAATATATACCGCTGATGTGTTAATACAATACTTTTACCTTTCCATTGTCGTATATATTTGGAATGTGTTGATGCAAAGGTAGAATACTGAGACACTTGAATCAAATAATACCTTTATCATCCATAATCGATGAATAATTGTAAAGAAGACGCAGCGTCTTCAAATGAGAAAAACTGACAGTATCTGCATGACGTCAACAATGATAGAACTTCCCTATCGACTATGACGTCACTAAATCTCACGTCAGCAAGTCTGCATTCCGTCAACTTAGGTTTGTTTCATTAAGTTGGTTATATCTTGAATTACATGAATAACATTGAGTAGAAAGAGACGTGTGAAAATGACTTTCATGTGCCCTACAGCACTGCTGATGTAATAGTAACTCTTTTGGAACATAATACAGACGTTTATGATGACGTTGTGTATCGACTTCACAGTAGTTGTGACATCACAGCTTATCTGTGTTGCCATCAAGTGGACTATCTCAGCTTCCGAACACGGTTCTCGGTCAGGCAATGGCACGTTTCGTAAAGTGTGAAACACCAAAACAAGAGCCACGATACCATTACTAATATTGTAAAGAGTGTCTGAGTGAGTGAACGATACTTCACACCGCATTATAGTTTACTAAAAAAGTCTTATTTCGAATTGCCAATGTCAGATTGACAGACAGACAGATACTGGTAACATAACTCTGTTCAAAAGGGTGTACTTACTGTTAGCAATGCCGAAAGAACATATGGCTTTACACGTAGCTAAACCCGAGGTTAGCAGCGACAGGAGGAACATCCACGGCATTATCAGGCTCGGTAATGACTGAAAAAGAACAGAATGAACCTGACTAAAGTTTGTAAATAGATGTGGCTGACGATGTGTCATTTGACAAGAATCCGTATATTTAAGGCACGAATGGTTTCTTTCTCTTGTTCGTAGTTGTAAAGTTCATTTCTGAAGTTTAGATTATTTCTGTACACTGAGTGAGTGAGTGAGTGAGTTGGGTTTAACGCCGCTTTTAATATTATTACAGTTATATCGCGGCGTGTCAGCTTAATGTGGGAGGAAAGCCCGAAGAGATACAGGTCTCAGGCGTTTACCACTCGGGTGAAACCCTCGAGCACGGGTATGGTGCTAACAAACCTAGAAACATAATTGAGGCGAACCTGGATTCGAACACACAATAATAGGTTTCTGGTGTGCCCAAGGGTTGCAACTTTGCACAGCGAATCGCGGCGCCTTAGACGACTGGGCCACCCGTGCCCCCTACAAGTTATGAAAATATGTATGCAGATTGTAAATATATACACAAATATATATAC
The DNA here is from genome assembly GCF_022045235.1 of Haliotis cracherodii. Classification (NCBI taxonomy): domain Eukaryota; kingdom Metazoa; phylum Mollusca; class Gastropoda; order Lepetellida; family Haliotidae; genus Haliotis; species Haliotis cracherodii. The sequence goes on from NW_027266264.1 coordinate 58,173,471, forward strand.
ATAACAAGTAGTTGTGCTCTCTTTTTATAGATTCGATGTAGTTGCATGTTTTCCAAGTTACAGCCTGTTACAACCTACTGCACTTGCCTCATTGGTTACAAAGTATTATCAGCGAACCAGATATCAAAGTAAATATTAAACACCACTCTCATTTGGTATACAGTCATTACAGTTAAGTATATGAATAGTAATACAGGGCGTGATGGGGACTACATTTGTGACATTTCTGTCTATGTCCTTTCTATATTATAAATGGATAATGGGTAAAAGCTTTCATTTTCTTTCTCTATTTTTTAAGCACTTCAGTCATTTTGAGAATTTGTTCGTGTGTTGACTGTCTTGTACCATTAGTCAGGTCAATGGTGAATGTGAACATATCACAATCATGAATCTGGATGGTACTTAGTTATGTCAACATAGATACCCGTGAAAAATACATTGATTTCGTAGTTATGTGCAAAACTGTAAGACATTCACAAATATTTATTCTGCTAAGAAAACAGAAAACTGATTGAAAACTGTTAAAATAAATATGTTGGGCTTTTGCACTTCATACCGTGTTACATAGATAAATTGGCATCTTGTATGTTAAGCGTGCTCACATATATGAAAATGTTTGACTGTCTGGATTTACATTTATTTGACCCTTGCTGTCAAAACCGCCTGAACAGAAACTGATTTCCCTCTTGGTAACAACTGTACACCACTTACTGCTGACTTGTGTTGTGACTTAAGAATCAGCATTCTCATTTCAGCTGTGGCAAAACAAAACAATTGAAGTTAACACCCGATCCAATTTAGTCGCTTCTTTGAACACGATATATAGTGTTAGTGACCCTTACAACCCGGGTGCCAAAGTGGGTTGTTTCTATGTAAATAGGATAACCATTCCCTACCTATTAACATAAGACACCCCAGTGGTCTATGGGACAAAGCGTTTGCCCAGAGAGCGGAAAATCGGTGGCTCGAACTCCGGCCGTCTTTTTCCAGAAGATGTTGAAAGATGGCACTTGGTATTACTCTGTCCAAGCTTGACATTAAGTGGCTAAATAAAGGACTGTTTAGCTTGACTGATGGAAGTGTACAAAAATACAGTGGTGATAGCAAAAATCAGTGATGATAGCATATTTACCCAGCAGCGATAATTCGAGATGGCCTAGGCAGGGAATCAGAGGGTGATGAGGGATCTACACAAGAAAGCTGGTCTTGATTAATGAAATGTGTGAGAGATGAGAGGGGCACGATCTTGTCGTCTTATATACAGTCTAATCTTACTGAAAATGTCCACACAGTGCCATCACAACATGGAATATTTCACATGTTTGAAAAAAAGGCTCTATCACAGTCCACAGTATTCCGAAATTTACTCCACACACTAGCATCTAATTATGTTAACTTCCTCACAACTGCTTACATTAAATAGTACTACATTCCAGACAACTAACCATTGTCCAAATACAATGCAATAAGCTTCTACCGAATCTCAACAGAAACAATGTAATACAGATACAATCATTGTTCAACAATAACATACACTGCTATATAATACCAATCATATTTTCACGAAAAGGAAATACAAGATGATGGCACTCGTTTCGTAAAATTAGTATGACACACATGCCTGTATAATAATCTCTATTTCCTCTTCCGCTCTCACTTTGAAGTTGACTAAATTTAACATACGTCACGTTAAATAAAACACTGCACAGTTTTGGATTCCACAGGACACTCTGCACTGTGATAACATTAAGTTCATTTCAGGTATTTGAAATTCATTTACACCTCAAATAGGACATTTAATATTCTACATTTACTATAACTACATAACTGCACTATTAGAGGTAGGACCAGTGCCATGCAACCAGTTCCAAACACACATACTTTCACAACAAATTAAACGTTATATAGAACGAACCGACACTATAGATAACGAGTTCAGTGTCAATAGTCACAGTCGATTCCTGGAAGATTGAATATTCAATAGACAAAGCAAATGACATCATGTTCAAAACAGGGACATAATTTATGAACGAAGGGAACTAATGTTATTGTATCAGGAATCTAAACAATGTGTGAATTTGTGTTTGTAGAAAACACTTCAAGAGACAGACAGTCGTTATTGTTTCTATTTTAACTATTACAATAGACAGCTCACGTGCGAGAGGGGTATGCTCCAGGCATATCAACGCATCGGTCTGCATTTTAATTACAATTACAGCTGCCTTGGGAATTTACAACACTGGGATAGAACATTTTCTGTTGGCAGCAACTGTATTACTTTCATTAGTGTTTTATACTTTACATGGTCCACGGTTTCAGACATGCATAGGACCGATGGAGCCCAGGGGCGGAGTAGGGCCCCAGCGCCACATAACAGCACAGGGTGGGGTGATTACAATGTTTGTTCATTCTGACTGTGTATCCAATGGCGACGTGGGTAGTTGTTCTTGATGTCAACTACTGGGTCTATTTCTAATCCACGTCTGGATGTTGAAGTTATGGCCGTGTGAGATTAGTATGTGACGGATTAGTGTTATAATTAACTGCCCGTTTGATACTCATCTTATCAGGATTGTACATTTTTGCCTGAGTCTAATGTCTTTTGGGCCAACACAAAAAGTGTTTCTGGATTTTTGGTTTGGACTCAAATGACGCGACAAACTTATTTGCATGATGAACTAACACAGACTCGAACGGTACAGTCTTCACATTCTGGAGGAAACCCATCGGTGTCTTTGGAAATAGAATGCCTTTTACGCTGAGATGTCGAACCTTTTGACAAGGCTAGTGGACTTCATAATCTCATCCAACCCTTTCAATACACTCACTCACCCACACAGCCTGCGTCATGCGGCAAGCATGTAAGAGTTAGCTGTCCTTGTTCTTGGCCTCAATGCCGCCATTATCTAACCTGCATATTGATGACTGCGGTGGAAAGCAACATTCACACACTTATATTAGTATACGTGTGATATATACTGAGTCAAATTAAAGACTTTAAAAAAATTAAAAGTATTCCCATATATGATATACAACGGACAAATGTATCAGATCTAGAGAAGGTAGTTTTTAATCATTAATGTCCAAAGAAGGATCAGATTCTCGTGCATGGGACTTATGATTTAAACTGTTGATGTTATTACCGAATACCGTAGGTGCTTGGAACAAATTATGGTTACCGCCGTTAATTAAAATCCTTCTTTGGACATTAATGATTAAAAACTACCTTCTCTGATACATGTGTCCGTTGTATATCATATATGGGATTACTTTTAAAAATGTGAAGTTTTTAATTTGACTCAGTATATATACATTGTAGTTTCTTTGAGTTCATGCTTTTATTGGGATATCTTATATGTTGGTAAATAATTAAGGACGAAAAAATAGATTCAAGTGTTTAGTTATCTTTACAAAATGAAGCTAAAAAAACCTTTTTGGTTTTAGATACTGCTTGATTAAAGAACCAAGATAATTACACTGCATGACGCCAGGCTGGAATTGTTAATGTGTTTAGATAGGCTACTTGAACGTCCTATGTGTGAGTTAATGCATCGAGATTGTAAATTTCACGGTAATCAATCCCAGTAAATCTAAGATTACGCTTCCGTCTCAATACAATTAAGTATGAATCATTAAAAGCATCTGCGCCCCAAGCAGATCGTTAAACAAGTGTTTCTGGTCAAAATATTACAAAAAATGTAATGAATCCACTGTAAATAGTTCAAATGTCAAAATATGTTCACGCATTCATTAAGGGATTCCCATTTATCACACAGTAGGTTAGGAACATACAGGTCGATCAAGTCATCTATGAAAATTTGAGAATTATCTTACATATCGTAAAAAAAACAAAGCTCATAGGTCACATTTCTCGAAACTTCGTTTAAGTAATCACAAACTAAAAACTGAAACCAACAACTTCAACCCCATTTGAACAATATATCTGTGAAACATGTGATGTCTAATATAAGCAACATTATGCACTGCTTTGTATAAAATACAACCAAGAAAGAGGATCACAAATAATCCTCAATCATGATAAAGAATTTGTTACACTCTGTTAAAAGGAACGATTCTTAATATTTTTTTCCCAACAGTTATCAAGAAACAATTTCCAAGATCGGTTATCATATCTACAATTATAAACAAATTCCTTGTATGTTCAACATTACCATAGTTTTGCTAAATTTTAATTGTGTCCATATCCTTATAATACACTTGTTTTAAAATAAAATTGTTATAATCTACCTCCTTTGTATTTTGAATGTACCTGTGTGTTTTGCACTTATTGTGCATGTATTTTGAAGTTTGTGATAGTGTAATACTGCCACTGTTTCTTCACTTAATACAAATATCATCTAAAACATCTTTGTAGTATGATAGTTTGTTACATTTGTGATCGGGGGCACGGTTGGCCCAATCGCCTCAGGCGCTGTATTCACTATGCAGAGTTGTGTCCCTTCGGCACGCCAGAAACCTATGACAGTGTGTTCGAATCCCGGTTCGCCCCGAACAGCACTATAACCGTACACGTGGGTTTCACGGTTCCATTCGGTTAACTTCCGGTTGAGATTTTGGTTAACTTCCGGTTTAGATTTGAAGTATGTTTAGAAAACTGTTACTATGTTCATCCCATAAACATCGAGAATATATCATTCAACCGCATCATGTTTAAGGAACGTAATTGCAAACTACAGTCCAACCTGTTGGTTTCCTATGTATCCAGAAGCAAAGCAAATATACGGTAGTAAAATCTCTGTCGGAAGTTTTTAAAAAACTGTCAAAGCAATAAAGCATGCAGAACCGTAAACCGCCGCATGAAATGATATGAATCATGCATTACATACAGTGAACTACTTGAAACAAGATATTTTATTGAAAGCATTTGAGATAAAATTCATTATTACTGGCAATTGAAAGCAACTTAAAGGGAGATAACTCTAAAACGTTTGGAAAGGTTATTCAGGTCATCGGCAGGAGTTATCCTTTCCTGTCTAACTTTTAAAGCGAGCTACACGTGGGTTACATTCAATACTGTGCTCAGCTGTGCAAAGCAAGCACCAAACATGTGATTATGAAGACAACGGAGATAACCACTCACTCTCGGTGATACAGCTCGAATAAGATACGATGTACAGCAATGCAAGGTCAGTGCGTGATAAAGTTCTATACTACGCCTACAGCTAAACGGAGATAATCGCTCATTGCGCAATAGATTATTCTTAAAAACTAAAAAACTCTTATTCTTTACTTATAAAAACAAAATGAACAAATTAAATGGATTATCTACATCACGAAATATGACTAAATCAGAAAATGAGACAAGCGATTGGCATGTCCGGTTAAGTTACTCTCATTTCTTTTTAAAAACTCCAAAGTTTTATAGAAACCAAAATGGCGCTCTCCTTCAGTCAAAAACAAACTAACCCTTATACTTCCCCGCCTTCAGGGCGGGGAAGAATAAGAAACTATGGTTGCGAATGGGTCCAGGATATTTATCATAAAAGAATGAAGATAAACACTGGATACACGACGATTAATAAATATTGTTGACCTCGAATTAAATCGTCATTTTGTATCTACTTAACATGTTGAAAAGACAAATAAAAATATTTTAAAAATATATAACAGCAAGTTTATTTTTAATTGAGAACATTAACTGCGTACCTACTGTGTTGGAAATCCAGGAAATACATTAAAGTGAAGTGAAAAAGTGCAAGTGATACTCACTGGTGCCGCCCACATGAACTCAACACTTTGCGCATATGCACACTTGTGATGGCCGCAGTAGCTAACACTGTGATCAAAGTAGGTTTGATTCTACGTTGTGCCAAATCTCTTATAGCCTCGACGCAGTTGCGTGTTTTCAAGTTACAGCCTGTTACAGCCTACCGCCCTTGCCTCATTGACTATCAAATGTTGGCACTGAGCAAGAGATCAAAGTAAATTTTTATAAATTGTCTCATTTGGCGAACAGTCTCAACGATTATCGTTAATGATGTGTATAGTCATACAGAGCGTGATGGTGACTAAATTACTTTTCGGTATACAGCGAATGTAAAAAGCGAATGTAAATATACGATTATAAAGATAAGGACTTGTGTCATGGCTGGTGGCATTGTTGTCTGGTGCCTTTATATGTATTTTATTATAGTTGTCAACAAGATAATGGGCATGGATAAAGCTTTTGCTTTGTGTCTTTATGTTTCAAGCACTTCAGTCACGTTGTTAGTGTGTTTTCAAACCGTTGGTACCATTAGTCATGACCAAACAAACGCATTCCGTCCCAGAAGCTCTTCATCTGAAGTCTGGCTGACCTACAGGAAAAATAATGCCACGTATAAGGCCAGTATGTTAACCGAAGGAGAAACCTGTCAAAACCATGCATCAACTATCAACATGTGGTTTTTTTTCAGGGGAACAGTTGACTTGCCTTTGCGTGTGTTTGTGACGGGTGCCACCGGTGGGGCAGGATACGCCCACCTTTTCGCGAACACCTGGTTTCATCACTATTTGATAGTGACTCATAAACACATGCTCATGATATAGTCGGAATCGTACTATTGACTGCATAGATTTCTTTTGGATATGGAAAGGTATTGTCGCGTTATGTGTTAAGAAAAAGGTAAAGAGACAGGTAGGCTTTTAACAGGCAAACCAGATTATTACAGGCATGCTTCGTTTTGCTAATACAACATAAAGTTCGAACATTTGGGGTATTTTATGTAACTCGGAACAACACATGGATGAGTATATACAAATAGTTATAAAATAGAAAGGACAGTAGCTGTGTGTTCTCAGTGGAACGGGACAAGCCTGGATTGAAGACCGTACATATAGAACGTCAACGACAGCCTCCCTTTCAGCCGTAATACAAGTTTAAAGCTTACAATTGTGTTATTATTCCCATAATAACATGGGAGAAGAAAAATCATTAATAACTGAGATGGCGAAGCATAGTCGAACACTTATTAACCCTCACATTCTTGACATGAGACAGAAAAAGAAACTTTCTATCTTTTGTACTTTTTGAGATTTCAATGAAGCATATGACTCCATTGACAGGAACATATAAGGACAGAATTTAGAAAACCTAGTTCCACAAGGTAGAATGTTACATGCAGTATATGCCTTTTATAGAAATGTCTATAGTTTTGTTCGAGTGAATGGACTGAAAACAAGCTGGCTCAGAGTAAGCAGAGGTGTGAAAGAGGATTGTTTGCTACCCCACTGCTCTTCAATGTGTAAATGAATGACCTGGCAGCTACTCTTAAAGACCTAGGGTTAGGGAAAATGTGTGTGTATCCTAGTATATGCCGATGATATCGTTCTTATGTCAAAGAATGAAGCGGGCCTACAGTTTATGCTTGAGTGCCTTAACATGTGGTGCTCTGGGAACAAAATCAGTGTTAACAGCGAAAAGTCAAAACTCGTACATTTACGTAATCCTGCAAGACAAAGGTCCCATTTTGTCTTCAAATGTGGAGATTCACTTCTAGAAACTGTCTCCATGTACCGTTTCCTCTGTGGACTGTGTGTAAGCAAATTCCTTGACTTTGCTGCAACGACAAGGTATAAGTAACCCAGTCTGCCAGCAGGGCACTAGGTCTTGTAATAGCCCAAAGTAAACTCCTCGGGGATATGGATGTTAATGTTTTTAGAAGGTTAAATGACAGCCTTGTGTTACCAGTAATTATATATGGTGCAGCTGCATGGGGCCTCAAGGAAATATTCATGCGTCAATCCCATTCAGAATCGTGCATGCAAATATTTTCGGTAGATATACGCCGACAGACGCAGTGCTAGGTGATATGGGACGTGTACAAGTGAGTATCTTTCAGAAATGTGCCTCAGTCAGACAGTGGCTGAGACTGATGACAATAGGCAGACATCGGATCACCAGAAAGATATTCTTATGGAAAGATGAAAATATATCCGCCAGATGCAAAAAAATGGAATTTCGAATTGCGGAATTTCTTTAGGACTGTGGATATAACTATTTGAGCAGCTTCATGAAACCTGAGAGTTAGTAACAACACAGGAAAACTCAGGACTCTAAAGACTTCTAAAAATGAATATGTTACAGAAAATTACGTAAGTGGAAACATACCGAATAATTACACAGCTGCCTCCTCTACATGTAGATCCAATCAGAATCAAAACTGGACGATATGAAAATATACCTGTTGATGATAGACTTTGTCCAATGTGTGATAACAATCGTGTTGAAGACGAGTCGTATGCTATTCGGAACTCTCAAATCTATGATGACCGTAGAAGAATTCTCCTTAATGAAGCAGAATATTCTTATCCAAATGTCTATGTTTTACCAGAAGCAGATAAATAACTAGTGCTCAACCTGAATTGAACTTATATTGCGCCCAAACTTGTTTTAATATGTTAAGAAGACGATGATGTTTGTTTATATAAATGATTTTAATACACTTTATAAACACCTGTAGATTAATATCTAACATTTTATTACCATACAATTTTATGTATTAATAATGTGTTTGTGCCAAATCTGGGAAAATTAACTCAAAAAAGGTGAAGCTCACTCACGCTCATAATCTACGACTCGATCACCAGTTTGCCGCTCTAAGGATCGTGACCAAGGAGATTTTCCTACGCAGGATCGACGCTCAGGCTCATCTGGACGTTTTCAGGATCAGCGATCGTGGGATTCAAAGAATCGCACTCCCAAGGATCGGAAATCAGACGTTCGGTGTTCGAAGGATGGTGCTCAGCCAAGGATCAACACTCTTCTAAAGATCACGCTCCTCCAAGGATCGGTGTTCTAAGGACATGGATCGGCAATCGGGAGTTCCGCGCTCTCAGGATCGACGCTCATCTAAGGTTCGGTGCTCCTCTAAGGATCAATGCTCCACTCAGGATAGACGCTCCAGCAGAATCCACGGAACAACTCCCTTCCAAAGCTTGAACACGCATCATCGTCCATGCAGGGACACTTCAGATTCTTTGCCTAACGCTTCATAAGACAAATATTATACTTCTTCATTAGAACATTCATCGACTTTGGGCTGCTCCTCATCCACCTGTACCATTATCACCAATGGGATCAGCCTCACTCTCATGATTACCATCATCAACCAAAGGATTGTGAATTGGAACGCTTCCCTTCGCATATGGAGTCGTACCCTCCTTGGTGTGGGTACTCTTATGATTCATCTTATCCGGATTACCACCCCAGGGATTCTTGTCGTTTATTCTGGTCCTTAAGGAAGGCAGCCTCAAACTTCAGCATATTTTCAACATGAAAAGTTCAGCGCAATGTACATAGAGGAACCGCTACATTTCCGGATGACGTCAATCAAACTTCCTCATATGATCATTTGTCCAGCCGATTTTATGTTCAGTCTCGACCTGCAGGACGCGTACCAGCACATTCCCATCCATCAGAGTACCGCCATTTCCTCCGGTTCATTGTTTAAGGGTGCCACTACCAATGAAAGAAGTTCCCGTTTGGAATTTCTTCGCGCAGTGCCTATTTACCCTAATCACCAATCCTATCGTGAAGTTCCTACACATCTGGGGAACAGTATTCTAATCCTACATCGACGATTGCATTCAGGCACACAAACACACACACACACACACACACACACACACACACACACACACACACACACACACACACACACACACACACACACACACACACACACACACACACATACACACACACAAATTCGTCATTTCACTTTGACCGATAATCGTGTCAGAGAGATCCATGCTCTGGATGTCAACAGCACGAAAGGTCAGAGAAAAGGAAGTATATTCCACTTGGGCGCTCTCGGAAGAGACTCTTCATCCTCCCCTTAACTGCAGCTTTAACCAAAGTTTCCCGTACCACGATCTCCTTCTGGCTCTGGTCGATCATCCTCCAGGCTCACACTTTTCTTGACTTGCCCTCCGCCAGTCGTGTAGACCCGAGCAGTCGCCTCTAGTATGGCTGTACATAGCAACTGCTCTCAAGCCCCCATTATGGAAGGCAGTTTCTAGAAGTCGGACACAGTCTTCGCTTCCCACTATCTTCGTGACATCTCCGTTACAGACGTTGGTCCCTTGGTCCTTGCACAGCAGCTCTCTAATGGAGGTGTATCACCGATACTGTTCGTTGTCCTACGCCTTGTGTATATACCGAATTAAATCTTGGTATTTTAATTTCTTTGTTTATTATCATTTATTTAATTAATAACTCCCAGATTGAGTCCCCAGTTGGAGTGTGGATTCATCAACGCAGTCGTTTTTAATGGTGTCACGACCCGTTATTCCGCTCACCTGTGTTTGATGCATGTGTTGACAGGTATTGGTTCGAAGGTCCCTTTTGCGGACTTTGTCTATCCTTCCTCTTCTCGTTTAAGCATGTTTCAATCCCTCGGGCGTGATTGATAACTTCGACGATGGGTTAAAAGAGATGCAGAGCAGGAGACAATCTCATTAAAATCAGATCTTATTTCTCGCTTATTTCGCTAAACAAAGATCTGAGGACATCCCATTACGGGTCATGTCACACCGACCTTGCTCGAACTTTGACTGACCAATGAAATGGCTGACAAGAAGTCGACATAAGTCAATCAGAAGGCAGCTTCTCGTGCTTTACAGCATTGATTTCAAATTGGCGACGAAGCTTCGTAACATATTTTGACAAGTTCTCGATAAAAAAATTTGAAACCTGAACAAAAAACATTCTAGAGTGACTAATAGATGGTCTACAAAGTAAGGATTCAGTCGTTAAACCCGTAACTATCGTTCGGAATACCCCATGTTAAAGTTTTCAAGGTTGCATGATTAGAAATCACATTCCGACTTTCATGATCTGGTAAGCGACGCTCTGATTGGTCGGATGAAAGGTCGTTCTGACGTGACCCCTAATTGGATGTCCTCAGATCTTTGTTTAGCGGTAGCGAGAACTAAGATCTGATTTTAATGAGATTGAGTAGGAGAATTCTACTGTCTGTGGGAGATAGTGTTGTGTCTTGTCTTGTTTGGAGACCCCTCCGGGTCGTTAATAAGCCGTACGCTGTATCGATTATTTTTTACAGCTACGCGGTCGTTCATGTAACGATGTCATACGTCAAAACACATCTACATCTACCCGAATTCTACTGTCATGTCCGACTAACGTAGAGGGATCATATCACCTGTTGTGATGTAATTTCCCGCTCACGAGTTACTGTACGGTCAGTGTTATATGTCTTTATTTCGCTGTTTCAGTTTCCTCTGTGTGTTCCACGGTTGTAGTCTAGTCTAGGCTACAGGCTAGGGTATCTGCGCCCCACCATCAAACCATGCGATAAAATACATACACATGTAGTGTGAGATAGATAAATTTACAAATTTGTAAATTTTACAATGAATTGTATATTTATGTTAACTGTCTTATCTCACAGGCTATATGCCATCCCGACCATCCCCGCATCACAGCTCACCTTGTCTGTTAGTTCTAAGAAAGAGAATGATTTGGCAGAGGTAAGTATGTAAGCTTGTGGTAGGTCACAGCGCACGGGACTTCAATGCAAGACCCTATTGTTTGGATGGTGACCATGGTGATGCTGGGATGTGTTCGGGTGAACTGTGTTTTAGAAGCTGGGAACTTCATTCAAGCACGTTTCCAACCCATACAAACATAAGGATCGAAAGAAGAAGGAATTAATGCGTAGAGTGAGATAGGATAAGTATTATAAATATACAATTCATTGTAAAACCTACGATCATGTGTTTTAAGGTGGGATCCAGTCAGCGCCTCTTGTACTGTTGATTTGATTAATCATTTGGACAGTTACAGTAATAAATGAGAACGACAGAATTAATTATAATCCTCCCTTCTTCAGAAGTATCATATTCAAACGCCCCATAGCACGCAAGGCGTTCATTCGCTTGCATATATAGTAATATGAATATTCAAAGAAAGGCCGAAAAAGTATATTTCTATTATATTTATTGATATTTTCACCAGCAGTGTAATAGCATGAGTTCAATATACGTGCAAGTATTGTCTGCAGCTAACCCTTCATATACTTTTACTGTTGTATGACTAATCTAAAATGATCCAAATTCTTTTTCAACACTTTTTTTTTATCATTTCGGGAGACGTGGGGTAGCCTTGTAGATAAAGCGTTTGCCCGTTGCGACGAAGACCCGGTTTCGTTTCCCCACAGGGGTACAATGTGTGAAGCCCATTTCTGGTGTGCCCCGCCGTGATGTTGCTGGTATACTGATAAACGCGTGTAAAAATCAAATTCACCCACTCACTCACTCATTACTCACGTATATAAAACTGTTACTAAAGGGTAAAGCTATTTTAATCTTTAAAAATAATATTTTAATTGTTATTTATAATAGATATCTGAAATATTATTACATTTTGAAGGATTATAATAATCTATTGATTATGTATCCATATTTCTAGATACGCATCTCCTAACGACTATCAAGAATAGTGTTACATGCATAATTTTATAATAATTAAATAAATTGGAAATTTATTATCTTATTTCATGTCATGCATATTCAAATATTCATTTGTTTTGGAAAAGAAATGCCAGTGTATTGAGAAATGTTCAACTAGAATCCAGATGAAAAGAAATCATATATTATTTCTGAAATTCATTGCTGTATTGAGAAGATTAATTGTATCGTTTAACGAAGGTTCGTGTTCCCTGTGTACGCGGTTTCAACCACAAGTCCTCGGTAAAATCAGCCGGCAACTGCCAGCTCAGCTGAGATACCATCATCCGACAGGGAGAGAGGCCAGCTTATTGGGGCAGTGTTATCAGCTATCTGACAGATTAGCTCTTTGCTCTAAACTGCCCCCAAACACAGACCACAGTGGCCACGGTGCTGGTAGCCAACGACATTCTGAACTGGGTAGTTCATGTTTTACCACAATGCTTCTAACGAATGCTATCTAGTCGGCACATCTACTCCACACATGCGCCAGAGAATCATACCAGAACACATACGTTGTGTTCACTATAATTGTTTCCCTGTCTAAATCTATGTTGGCGTAAATTATTTCAAGTTAAAATATTCAGTTAAAATATTGCAATAACACAAACAAAAAAGTTCATGAATAACTGAATGTGTGTATTTTTAAGCGTCTCTCAAACATGAAAGTGCCGATTTCTCAAAAAATGTTGGGGCAAGAAAATAAGTGATTCTGGCTCTAACCCCTCGTCTCTCATAATTTCTTTGGAATAGCTTGCGCATTATTTAAATCATGTCTAATGTATATAGACTAATATGTCAAGTCTATGTAATGCCAAGGTCGATGGTTGAAATGACATTTGAATGTGAAAGAACTAATGTTTAATTTCATTTATGCCAAGAAAGAAATATTTCCGTTTTGATCAAAGATAAGCCGTTTTGTTCTATGTATTGTGTTTCTAAAATAATGATTACTCCCTGTTGTTTTGTGCGAGCTCCAGCGGTGAGCGTGAGTGACACACGGTGGTCAAATGTGTGAGAATGTCTGTGTATTGCAGAGAGTTAAAGACTGAGCATTAATCTTCAGGTATAAAATACTGTTTTTTGTTTAATATATTATCATGTTATAAGCGCAAGTTTTTGGAAATATGTCAACTTTATCGATAATTTATTTTGCATTTGTCAAGTGCTCAAAATATATGTTGAAAGTATTACTCATGTTTTATTTACCGTAAATGTGTATTTTCGAGCGAGTTAAATTAAGGGAGAAATCCTTGTTTCAAATGTAATGTAAACTTTATTGTGGTAATTTTTCGGTGAACTTTATGAATGTTTGAATACATCTCAAGAACTGTAATTGATTTTTTTTTTTATCACTAAGGAGTACATTTAGTTCATTTATAGAAGCTATTCAATGTTACGAAGGACTCGGCCAATAAAGAGTTGAACATTATCTCCTCTTCATCATTTGTACCAGTCAGACTTGAATTGTCTGTCTGTCTGTCTGTCTGTGTGACTGTGTGTCACAGATCCACGGCGACGTGGGTATACGTAGTTATTCGTGATGCCAACTTCTGGTCCGTCTACGCGTGATGTGAGCACTTAAAGCGCTTTGCTTAACACCGATTCTGAGTCTATTTCCAATCTAGGTTTGGTTATTGAAATGAAACGCCACGTGAAATTAAGACAGTATCTGACTGATAAGTGTTGGACTAAAATGACCGACGAAACGGTTTGGTTTTTTTTACGACAAACCCATTTGCATGATTCAGCAACACTGACCCAATCTTCGTATTCTGGAGGAAGGGGCAGTTATGATCAGTATAGAGTTATGCCTGAACAGCTCTTGACACGTCCAACAGCCTCATTTACTCCCCACCCCTCTCAACACACACGGCGCCACGGGTGGCCCAAACGTCTAGGTTACACACAACCAAATGTTTTCCCACAGACTTCTATAGTAACGTTATATATTTTTTTTTTAAACTAAGCATTCAACAGCTATTACCTGTACGTGTGTGCACAGTTTGGCCTTAGAGCAGCAATAAAAAAAATAAAAAATGACAAGCTTAGCCAGCTCTTTTTCCGAGTACAGGAAGCTAAACACACCACTCCAAGTTTCGCACCAAATGTCACCTACTTGAAAATAGCTGTGGTCACATTCAGCATAAGTCATCATGTTGAAAAAGACAGTACTAACTACAAAAAAACATGGTCAGTTTTAATAACTGGATGGATGTACATTTGAAAGACATACAAATCTTACAGAATATCCTCCAATCACAGCCTGCAGATATCTCTTGATCTGCACTAAAGGCACCCTACGTAATACGTACTGTCCAAACTGGTTCTGATTTGGTGAAGTAGAACCTGTAAGGCCCCGCATGGGGCATGCCAGAAACCTACAAAGTAGGGATGATTTCCGGTTCGACCCGATTATGTTTCCATGTATGTCTTCACCATACCCGTGCTCATGTGGAAACCGGGGGACACGGGTGGCCCAGTCGTCTAAGGGGCCGCGATTCGCTGCGCAGAGTTGCGGCCCTTGGGAACGCCAGAAACCTATGATTGTGGGTTCGAATCCCGGTTCGCCCCGATTATGTTTCTAGGTTTGTCAGAACCATACCCGTGCTCGTGGGTTTCACCGAAGTGGTAAACGTCTGAGACATGCATCACTTCGGGCTTTCCACCCACATTAAGCTGAAACGCCGCGATATAACTGGAATACTGTTAAAAGCGGCGTTAAACCCAACTCAATCACTCACTCACTCATGTGGAAAACGTTTGAGTCATAAACTTTCCTCCAACATTAAGCTGACACGCCGTTAATTATATTGTTCACAGCAGCGTTAAACCCAACTCACTCACTCACTCTCTCACTCGGCGTCATGGGCAGTCTGTGCTGTCGTTTTGTGAAAAGAAGGTTAAGTTACCTGCCCATGTTTTATTCCTTAATGCCGCCGGTTTATAGCTTATGTTTTGGTGACTGCAGCAGAAAACAACATTTACACACTAAGGTGAGATGAATTGTGTTTAACGTCGCATCCAAGATTATTGCCCTTATATAGCGATATGTGTGTGTGTACGTGTGCGTGCGGGTTGTGTGTTTGTGATACCATGCCGCAGTTTAACATGAATAACCCACTCAGACACAGTATACTGACCCCGAGTCGACCAGTCCTTGTTTCAGCCCCTTAATGCCTAGCGCCAGACAGGGTAACAACAAGTACCTTCTAACGCTCTACGACGATAGACCACGAAGACGGTACATGTGTCAGTATGTCAATGGCCATAAACATGATGAGAGGTGTTTGGTGTAAAAAAAAATCAATGTACAAAACAGAAAACCAGAAGGCAGCACATGTATATTTTGTACCAGCTGTACTTGTACCAAGTAGGGATCCCGGATTAGAAGACTTCCCCAGCAACCTAGTATGTTTGGCTTGAGATGCGATTACATGAATCGGGTGGTGAGGCTCGGTGTTTGCGTGTCACCAAGGTCATGGGAGTCTGCTCATGATATTAATCACACGTTTGTCTGGCGATTATCTGTGGCCACCGCCATTTACCTGGAATATTGCTAAGTGCGGCGTTAAACCAAAAACATTTTTGAAACAAACATTTTTCACTTCAAAGAAAGCAAGAACCTTACTTACCAGTAATGTAAGTCCGATGTATACATAAACCGCCTCTGTATTTTACGGCCAGTTGAAGATTGTACTACAAGAAACCAATCCTGCAATACCACAACGGAACCGTCAGTACTTCTGAATAATAGGATGTAAAACACCCAATCACAACACTGCTCACGTTAACGTTGCTGCTTCAACTGGCACGTGTGGTAAAACAAACTGAGATTGCTTTAACGCAACGAAATCACGCAATCAGATACCAGTTCACCCTCCTGGTATCAAAATGCTGTAGACATTTATTGATTCTATTCCAGAATATCTGTCGTGAACAATGACGCGCACGGCAGCAGTAATAAATTTTAGCTTTTTCTATTTTTGGTTATCCTTTTGTGGTTTTACAAAGAACTTCATTGTCGTGACAGCACATCATATTGATGAGATTAACACAGGATTAATCGGATAAGAGGCCCCATAGTTAAAACGGAAACCGACAATGGATTCCATCTGTGTGGAGATGTTTGTTCCCACGTACGAGACATAATGTTTAGTTTCTAAACAGTTTTCATTATTAATTTGACATCTTATATGTTGCTGGGTAAATATTTCTGAACATAAATGACGGGAAAATAAACTTGTTATAAGTTATCTTTTAAAATGTAGTAGGGGAAGTGAAAGGTCCACTTGGTTTGGGATACTGTTTGATTGTACAACCAACATAATTACTCTGCATGGCGCCAGGTTGGAATGGTTAATGTGTTTAGATAGGCTAAGTGTACGTCCTGTGCGTGGTTAATGCAACGAGGCTGGAAATATCACGGTCATCGATCTCAGTAAATGTAACATTACACTTACACCGTCTAAATACCATTACGTATGGCTCATTAAAAGCACCCGCGACCCATGCAGATCGTTATACAAAGGAAATGGTTAATGCACAAATCACATTTCTTCATGTGTGAGATATTTGGAGAAAGAAATAATGTTCCACCACCTCTTCTTTTGTAGATAACTCTCTCACATCTTCATTTGCGGTACACGACCCTTTTTTACAACCTCATCCTAGCTCCCTTCCACAACTTCATCTTAAGGAAACCGCTCGCTTTCACAGCCTCATCTTCGGTTCGCAACCTTATATATATTTGGAATATAAGGTTGAGAACCGAAGATGAGGCTGTGAAAGCAAGCGGTTTATATATATATATATATCTTGAACGCAAGAGAATAGTCAGTCTTGATTATCTTGATTAAATAGCTTCCATTTGGTTACATTCCAAAATAGCTGTGAAAATAATATGAATGGACTTCTGAAAATCAGTGATGACACCAGGTGTTCGCTAAATGGCTAATCATGTCCTGCCCTACCGGTAGTACCCGCCATGTTCACAATTTGCATTAAATAGTAAGTACATGTATATATTGCCTGACGCTGCACTGCAGAACTCCTGTCATGCGACGTCCATTTGGTGTAAAGGACAAAATATATGTGAACATTATATGAATGGACCACTGCAAATCAATGACACCAGGTGTTCGCGAAAAGTGAAATTATGTCCTGCCCTACCGGTAGCACCCGCCATTCACACAATTTGCATAAAGTAGTAAGTTTGCATTGCCTGACACTGCACAGCAGTACTCCTGTCATGCGACGGCGGTCTGTACACAAATGAGACAAATGGAGTGACCGATGAACCAGAACAGTCAGTGACACAACTATTTTTGTTGTAACTTATAAAAACCAAATATTGATTTTGAATTACGTCTCTTCAGGAGACATTTTCAACCTCATCTTAAGGAAACTTTTATATAGTTTACAACCTCATCTTGGGGAAACTGCATGCTCTCTTTCACAACCTCATCTTCCAGAAACTATTCACTTTCACAGCCTCATCTTCAGGAAACGGTTCTTATTTACTTCCTTAGTTCAGGGCACAACCTAATCGTCAGAGATGATTATCTTTTACCTCATCTTCAGGTAACAGCTCTCTTTCACAACCTCATCTTCAGGGAACAGCTCTCTGTCACAACCTCATATTCCAGAAACTGCTCTCTTTCACAGCCTCATCTTCAGGAAACGGTTCTTATTTACTTCCTTAGTTCAGGTCACAACCTCATCGTCACAGATGACTATCTTTCACCTCATCTTCGGGCAACGGTTCTCTTTCACAACCTCACCTTCAACAGATACGTTCTTTCACCTGATCTTCAGACAACGACTCTCTTACCTCATCTTCTGGTAACAGCTATCTTTGACAACCTCATTTTTAAGAGATGATTTTCTTTCACGTCGTCTTCAGGAAACAGCTCTCTTCCACAACCTCATCTTCAAGAATTTTCTCTTTCACTTCATCTTCAAGAACTGGATCTTTTTCACCTCATCTTCAGCAAACGGTTCTTTTTCACAATCTCATCTTCAGGAAACGGCTTTTTTCACCTCTTCCTCAAGAAACAAATCTCACCCCACCTTCAAGAGTTGACGTTCTTTTACCTCATCTCCATACAACGTATCTTGTATCGTATCTTCAGACAACAGCTATATTTGACAACCCCGAAAGGATGTCTCTCTTTCACCTCTTCCTCAAGAAACAAATCTCACCCCACCTTCAACAGTTGACGTTCTTTTACCTCATCTTCATGCAACGTATCTTGTATCTTATCTTCAGACAACAGCTATATTTGACAACCCCGAAAGGATGTCTCTCTTTCACCTCATCATCAAGAAACTGCTTTCTTTCACCCCATCTTTAGAAAACGAATCTTTTCACCTCGTCTTCGAGAATCTGCTCTCGAAACGGCTCTCTTTCACAATCTCAACTTGAAGATAACACCCCGGTTTGAAATTCAGCTACCCAACATATTTTGCTTGATTTCCTGTACATTTTGTTTGGGCTAAAGAAAACTCCGACATTCAAACAATTTGGCCCTCAACCCAATGGAGATTCCTAAGCTAGTTAGCTCCTTCAATGTTAATGCAGTTTACCTTTCTCCAAATGTAGGGGGATATTGCATTTATTGTTGTAATAAAATTATGTAGTTTGCTTGGGGAGATATTGGGGAGTAAAGGGGGCTCGGGTGATAGTCTGGTGTGGATGCATACAATGTAATTACGAATGATAAAATATTCACCAGGGGCTTGTTAATACACTAGTGACCCATGTCGTCGGGAGAGGACGTATGGAATGTTATGTAACTTCATTTGTTTAACGTGATAAGTCATTTCGCAGAAAATGTTTTCCTTCTAACGCATGAGTATGTCAGTTGTTTAGTCTACCATGTCCCTAAAGAACGGGGCAGAGAAACGTGTTCAGTATCGATTATGAAATACCTGAGTACGCTCATTTTTCATCTCAGCATAATTTCAGAGGCACGTGTATTGATAAAACTAGCCCATTAATAGCCCACGTTGCATGAAAAAAAAACGTTTTGAGCGAAACTTTAGCATTAAACTATATTTTATTTTTAAATGTTCATGTGAAGCGACATACCTTGCCTTGGTGCTGAAAACTTTTGTTCCGATGAATAGGTATCTATTAATTCATAAACCAAGGCTGTAGCATAAAAATGTTTGCGTCAGTGAATGCACTGCTAATATCTGATTAGAATTAACAATGGACGTAAAAAAGAAGGGTATAAGGAAATATAAGTAAGGTAACACTGAATCGATAGCTGTAGTACATTCTGAATGTATATTTAGTGACAATGATGAATACTAGTATTCAGATAAACTGCCGAGTTTTTTTAAAAATTCTTTCCGCAACTGGATTCATTTATTGGTAGTCGAGGCGGAACTGCTCTAACTTATGTTTATCCAGAGTAATGGTTTCAGCACGCTATGACATACAGCCGTGCAGCGTTACAGCTGACCGAAATAAATCGAGCTGCGGCTGCTTGGTGAAATGGGCAAAATTTCGGACTAAGGTAACCTTAATTCTAAAGTTAGGTTAACATTGGCAAAGGTTGTTTTGTGTGACGGTTTTTTTGTCTGTCAACAAATAGCTCGTGCACAATCATTCCAAGAATAGCTGAAATAATATATCAACAACAAAATCCTTAATGGCGCGCGGCAGCCTCATCAGTAGCACGCACCGGGGCCACTTTTCAACATTGTATTTTTCATACTTTGGTTAATGAAAATGAAATTTACTTGTATTTTAAAACAAGGACTTGTGTTGGGGGCAAGTCCTCAAGCCCACTGTTAATTTAGCGAGACGGTTGAAAATGGAGGTTGAACCGTTGCCAATGGCGCACTCCCCATCCCAAATTGGCAGAAGGTATCAGGTGCACTGTAGTCTAACCTGAATTGGGGTCACTGCGCACCATTTGTGGTCATAAAAAGGCCACTAAATAGAATCAGGTGGTCAGGCTCTGTGGTTCTGTGGTTGATGACGTCATCACGCCCCCTGTCGTAACTCGGTTATCGTGTTTTCAGTCACTAGTTCTCGACTACGACGTGGTGGCTTGAATATTGCTGACAGTTGTGCTAACATCATTCACTTACACTCTAGAAACCAGGGATAATCTAGCTACATACACTCATGAGGGGGATCCGGCTATAGATAAACACATTACAAGTTGTACAGAACACAGTGTAAGGACAGACTCACTCAATCACTTTGACCTCATTTAACTTGATCCAACAGATTCAGTAAGTGTGATTTGGTTTTATACCCACTTTTATCCGTATTCCAGACATACCACAGGTGGGAGCACCAAAATGATTTCACACATTGTATCCATGTTGAAAATAGAACTCTGTGCTTCATTCTGACAAGACAACCCTTCATCCACCAGGCCACCCCAATGCCCCTTCCGCAAATATTTCACACCAATCAAAGTGAGTGAGTTTGGTCTATCAGCACTTTTTACAGTTTTCCAGTGATATCATGGCATGTCAACTTAGAGCGGGAGGAATGCCCCGTGATGCAGGTACCACTTTTGGGAATCCCATGAGCATTGTATGGTGCTGACGGACCTAGAAACAAAATCAGGGCTAACCAGGATTCAAGCCTACAATTACATGTTTCTGGCATACCCAGGAGACGCAACTCTGCACAGCAAATTGTGCAGTGGCCAACGACTGGGCCATCCAGGCCCCCACACCAATCAAAGACATACATACATGTATCTATGTACATCTATGCACCAACACCAATAAAGTTCATATGGTCTTTTGTCTGTCTCCCTGAGGGGATTCTGGTTTAGAAGAGGTCCCCATCCACCAGTGCGCTTCATAAGAGGCGACCATAATGGATCAGGTGGTCTGGCTCAGTGACTTTGTTCACTGTGTACTCTAACAGCATGGGTCATTGCTCATAATATCAGTCACTGGATTCTCTTGTCCTGGGTTGATTAGTTAAAGGTAGCCATATACGTGGAATATTGCCAAGGAATGGATTTTTTACTTTCCTTTGACATGTTGGACAATGATATACAAAGATAAAACAATCAATTATTTTTATGTGTGTGTGTGCATGTGTGCTCTAGTCCAGACTGATGCCAATTTATAGTGCTAGCTCACTGACATACCATGCCGAAGTTTAACATGACTACCCTACTTAGACACAGTATACTGACCCCGAGCCGACCAGTCCTTGTTTTAGCCCCTTAATGTCGAGCACCATACAGGGTAACAACAAGTACCATCTTTTAACGTCTGTCTTTTGGTATGACACGGCTGGGGATCAAACCAAATCACACTTACTCAATGTCAAGTTGAATGAGGTCAAAGTGATTGAGACCTTCCGCACTCCAGGTGCACACACTTCCACTGGACCACTGTGGCGGTCTGTTGTCTTATAAAACTCAAACACATTTACAACTTTTATTACAAAACCAATAAATATTTACAAACATCCCCTCACAAGCTAGGTTCCTATATACCTGCTGCAATTTGTTTATTTATTTTGTCCATCATGATCTGGTCCAGCATGCTTCGTCTCTGATGCACAATGAGGTAGGACACAATCCCAATCACCAGGCACACTCCCTCAAATATCCAAAACTGCCTTTGTTCTGCATCTGGTGTTATACCACATCTGAAGAGAGAAAGTAATATTTTTTGGGGTAGAGTCATTTTGTTTCACAGCAATAATCAAGCTTTATCACAGGGTCTTATATATATATACTACTTAAAATTTGATAAGGATCACTAGGTGATATGTGTGTAAGTTACCACAAACATAACAAAAGACATGACTCTGACTCAGAAACGTGTTTAATCATGTTATGAATGAAAATTCGTGAACGGCATGAACTTGTATCAATATGGAATGTTTGAAATCTGCAAACGCCAAAAGGCATTTCATTAAAAAATGTTAACAGCAAACAAGAGAAAGAATTATGAGGGATAGTCCATCATTACACTTAGTCGATGAAGTGTCAATATCGAGTATGACCTCCCCTTGCATCAATGACGGCCTGACAACGTCGAGATATGCTGTCAATAAGCATCCGGATGTTCCCAATGGGAAGGTTGTTCCACTTTTCCACGAGGGCATGTCTGAGCTCTGCCAAAGTCGTGGGTTGTGCTCTACGGCGTGAAAGGGCAACCTGCAGCATGTTCCAGACATGCTCAATCGGGTTCAAGTCCGGCGAGCGCGCTGGCCAATCCATGCGGACAATTGTCTCCTGCTCAAGGTACTGCTCAACCACCCTGGCGTGATGAGGACGGGCGTTATCATGCATCAGGATGAACTCAGGGCCAACAGCACCAGCGTAGGGTCTGACGTACACATCGAGGATCTCATCCTGGTAGCTCACCCCCGTCATTGTTCCTCTCTCCAGGACATGAAGATCTGTCCTTCCATCTCTGTTGATTCCACCCCAGACCATGATGGAACCACCACCATAACGGTCATGTTCACTGATGTTGGCATCATGGAAACGTTCACGTTGTCGTCGCCACACCCGCTGCCTCCTGTCTGTAAAGTCCAAACAATACCTGGACTCATCGGTGAACAGAACTGGAACCCAATCGTTCCGTGTCCAAGTGACATGATCTTCAGTCCATTCCAATCGCTCCCGCCTGTGTCGAACAGTCAGGGGGATTCGGACACATGCCCTTCTCGAGTAGAGACCTGCATTGTGAAGACAATTCCGTATCGTCTGAGTGGACAC
This sequence comes from Haliotis cracherodii, assembly GCF_022045235.1. Lineage (NCBI taxonomy): Eukaryota > Metazoa > Mollusca > Gastropoda > Lepetellida > Haliotidae > Haliotis > Haliotis cracherodii. The sequence continues at coordinate 58,196,666 of NW_027266264.1, forward strand.
ATTCACACCCGAGGCGTTCAGGAGGTCGTTACGTAGGCTGGTTGCTGTCCAGAAGGGATGACGTCGTGCCTGAAGAGCCACAAAATGATCTTGGCGTTGGGTTGTCGACCTCTGACGACCACCTCCATGTCGGTGTGCTGCGGTACCAAAATTCCAATACATCTGCCCAGTTGTTCTGTCGTCAGGCGACGCCTTACACGTTGAGGGGGCATTGCGTAGATAAACGTAGTGTAAACACTCAATTGAGTTTAAAGTTTCAGAATGAATCAGACACCGTTGCCTGATTGAAAATCGTGCAATGGTAGCAAAAGCATGAACTGTGATGTGAAACGCATTTCCCATGGCATGAAATGCACGTGCAAGTGTGTTGGAGACGTTTTTGATTTCACTTGAACACAATATTGCCAGTTATGCAGTTATTTTGTTTTTTGATTAAGAAAAATATCTACGATCCTTATCAAATTTTGAGTAGTATATTACAGACTTTTATCTGAGTGAAGTGAGGTGAAATGGGGTTTAATGTTGGGTTCAAGATAATTGCACTCATATAGTGACGTGCATGCACCTGTGTGTGTGCGTGCGTGTGTGTGCTGCTTGTAATAGACTGGACAAATGTTGGTTTTACAGTTCTATCCCACTGAGAAACCCTGCCACAGTTTAACATGTATACACCACTCGGACAGTATACTGACTCCAAGCCAGCCAGTCGTTGTTTAATCCCCTTAATGCCAAGCGCAAAGTAGGGTAACAACAAGTATAATCTTTTATCCTCTTCTGGTATGATGCAGCCAGGGATCGAACCAGCGACCTTCCACTCTCCGACCAAAGTGGTCATGATATATCTAGACCAATTTTCTACCCCACGTCTATAGCAAGTGTCAGGAAACATTCCCAAATGGGAATTAATCATTTCCAAATAAATGTTATAATAGTTATTACAAATGTTTTGGCTTCAAGGGGTGACTTGTATTTCACTGATAACAGAAACAAACAAGAGGAGAGGCTTTAATGCTTAGTTTTATATTGTTGCACTGAACATGTTGAATACAATGTTTAAACCGCTTATCAAAAATGAGAATACAAAACTTTTTAAAAAGCCAAGAAGACTTAGTTTGGAATGCCTAGACAAATGCCTGTATTAATGAAAACTCAAGTCTGGACCAAGCAAAGCACTGGTTAATGTTCTGAGCATCGTCCCTTGCTGTATCAACCCACCATCAAAGCCACTGAGTCTGACCACCCGATGAATTTAAGCCTGATGTTATGTACATGTATTAAAAGTTGTCTGATCTCATTTGGTTGTTTGTATGGTTTAGTTTGTTGTTGTTTTACGCGGCACTCAGCAATATTCCAGTTATATGACAGCGGTCTGTTAATAATCAAGTCTGGACCAGACAATCCAGTGACTGACATCAAGCGCATCAACCCACGCAATTGGGATCGATGACATGCATCAACCAAGTCAGCGAGCCTGACCACCCGATCCCGTCAGTCGCCTTTTACGACAAGCATGGGTTGCTGAAGACCAGCATCCTATGCTTGTCGTAAGAGGCGACAAGCGGGATCAGGTGGTCAGGCTCGCTGCCTTGGATGAGGCGTGTCAGGGATGATATATTATCGACTCGACAAGTGTCATTTTTCAAATTCTCAAGCATAGACAAGCATAGTCGCCTTTTACGGCAAGTATGGGTTGCTGAAGACATATTCTACCCCGGATCTTCACGAGTCGAATCTGTGTAGGAATACCCTGTTGGGTAGGAACTGTTCCCCAACGAACTATATTAATCATAAGAGGCAACTAAATGGATTGGGTGGTCACAATATCAATCACTGGATATCTGGTTTGGAATTGGTTATTTACAGGCGTATCATCATGTAGTTTGAATATTGCTGAGTGCTGCATTAACAACAAACAAACTGTTGTGTGAATAAACTGATGACTGGAGAACTCACCCTGTGTACATTATTTTCGTGTTTTCACACTGTATGAGCATCTTGTATCCTTTTTCTAGACAGTAGTGTACTTCTCGTCTCTAGAAAATGAAAAGAATAAATCATTTGTAAAGAAGTAGAAATAGTGTCAGGGCACTGTAGCTCACCTGGATATGTGGTCAACAGTTTATCTCATCTTCCTGAGGCAAGCGCGTCCACTAGCCTAGATCAAAGTCTAGTTTCCACCCTTGCCATTTCAAGCCTTCTTTTCTGTGTTAAAATGAGAGGACTATCACAAATATTGAAAGTCCAATCAGAGTTTGTTTTACAAAATCAACATTCGGGTTCTAAAAATGTGGTCGCTGCTATGGCCACAGCAATTCGAATTTGAACTGAAATGTATTGCAAAAATTAAGCAAAGACATATATTTTCAAAGTGGTGCAAAATTTTCAATCAACTCACCCAAGCACTTTAATATATTTGAGTGCAAACTCAAATGCCAGAACGCTTACCACTGAGACCGAGATTCAGTGACGACCACTGCTGAGCATGTGCAGTGTTACTTGATACTGTGAAGTCTGTATACCTCTATTATCATAAGAGTAAAATGTGGCAGTGAGAAGTATCTCCACTGTGGTAATGTGTCATTTTGGTTGTCTGTCTGGGATGAAATCTCAAAAAAAAATTATATCTGATCCATAGGTCATCTGCTATGGTAGTCATCTTTGTGAAACCATTTAAAAAAAGAACAACTGTCTGATTGGACATTGCATTTTAATCACAAAGGTCACAACTGGTTCTACACAGGTTGACACCACAATCAAGCCAAGAAACGTAGCCTTGAAAGGGTGGAAACATGGCTTTGATATAGATGTGATGTTTGTTGTTTAACACCACACTCAACAATATTCCAGCTATATGACAGTGGTCTGTGAATAATCGAGTTTGGACCAGGCAATCCAGCGATTGACACCATGAGCTTCAATCTACTCAAATGGGATATGATGACATGCATCAACCAAGTCAGCGAGTCTGACCACCCGATCCTGTTAGTCGGTCTTACGACAAGCATGGGTTGCTGAAGACCAGCATCCTATGCTTGTCGTAAGAGGCGACAAGCGGGATCAGGTGGTCAGGCTCGCTGCCTTGGATGAGGCGTGTCAGGGATGAAATATTATCGACTCGACGAGTGTCATTTTTCAAATTCTCATCCGTCTTAGACCAGCACATGTTCACTGAAGATAGGTAAACAATAGAAAACAACATGAAATGTTTCCCTACAATGCTAGTGAGGATTTGATATGGCTAGTCGACACTCTTGACCTAGGATCATCATGTCAATGACTTTGTCTGGGGCAGAATATTATCAGGCAGCCAACAGATATCTGGAATATTGCTGAGTTAGGCATTTAAAAACAAACAAACATACATATCATCTCCATGATTTTCAAAGATGGAGAAAAGATAAAGAGCAATGAAAAAGCCGCAGATCTGGTATGTCTATTCAGTTTCGTGACCTTAGTTTGAAATATACTTACAAGTTCATCTCTTGTACAACTCTTGCATACATCAAGTGCTGTGTATTTCCCAGATTTACATGTCTCATTTGCATTTGCTGTGAACAAAATAGGGAATGATATTAAATCAAAAAGAATATTTCCAGTCCTTGCTAGAAAAATACATGGCTATTGCTTCTTGGAGTACTATAGTATTAACCATGAGATAAAAGCAAGATGGAATGACAAACATGATAAAAGATAAAAATGGCTCTAATTTGCACTATTTCCATGTTGCATAATTTTGCTGTAAAGATTATCTCAGACTCATAAACATGTCAAAGCACATGATGTTTATTTGTAAGTTCAAGGAATGTCCCTCCTCACTTAGCATGCTTAGTCATGGATAACCGGTCACATGTACTTTAGGCTGGCAATCAAGATTTAAATTAGTTTGTAAGTTCCATGATTATCATATACAGGGTAACTCATTAACTGATAAAACAATGAGACACATTCAAATTGTCAGTCCATGAAATGAATAGCAACAAGAGGACATGGACAAGGTGCAATATTAACTCACATCATCATCATCATCATCATATTATTATTATTATTATTATTATTATTATTATCACTACTATCTCAAAGTAAATTTTACTAACCCATTGCTTGGAATCGTGCGTCATTCAATTTTCGTTGGTAGGACCATCTACTTTCCAGGATGAGTGTTACAATAGACAGACTGTAAAGCACAAAATTAGTTGTGTAGTAGGACAAACAGGTCTACAATATCAAGGGATGTAGCAGACACCAAACCCTGCATCCTATAAGTATTAACTAGAAAACAGACACAAAACAAATACAGAGTGCATCCACTGGGACAATTTACATACATGTTTATTATTATTATAAATGAATGCTGCTATTTCATACGGGTAATTTGACACCACTGAAAAATACTTTCTGTATTATTTTTACGTAACCACTCAAAGCTACAATACACAGTTGAACGCTTCACAATCTTCTAGCGCTGATACTTCTTTGGAATCTGACAGTTGAAGGCTTTGAATCCCCTGGACCACAAAATAAACAACTTATTTTGGGAGTCGTGTACTTTATCACACTGATTTTTAGCACTCACATTGCCAGCTTAAAGCTTAGCTTGGCTTGGTGTTCATTTCCCAAGTCATCAGCGCCCAATTGTTTACCTTTATATACTTGCCATTTTCTCAAAACTTGAAACTTGATAAAAAATTGTGCTTATTTCCACAAATTATAATGGATTAATTTGATAAAAGAAGAAGCTAACCCATACCCTACCTCACTACTAACGCTAAGGATTGTAAAGGAGTGTTTGATTGACAAGTGGTGCCCAACCCTAAAGATCATGAAGGGGTGTTTGACCAGAAAGGGGTACCTATCCCTTATGATCGTAAAGGGGATGATCGGAGATCCAAGGGCTAAGGATAGAGTTGGGGGGGTAGCCTACCCTAACCCTAACATAACTAAGCCTGGGGAATGAGGAGTCTGTGAAGCAAGAGTGGAAGCCTGAGTCAGTTAGCTCAAGCTGCACCCGGTAAACTGCATTGATGCCATTATTTAAGTGTGCAATGGTGAAGCGAACGATAATTTTCACATTCAAGTCGCCATATTTTGGGATGTGATAGGGAATTAATGAATAAATTTGAAGATTTGATAGTTAGCTAGATGAAAAGACTGAGTTCTTTAGGTTTGTAGTCAGTGCACATATATAAATTATTATTTTGATCAAATGCATTGATGAAGTGGGAGTAGAGGGGTTGCTGTGGGGGCTGTCGGGGCTCGAACGCGCTTCGCCTGCTCACTGGGTTGGCTAATTAATGCATTAATTAGCCGACGCTCTACCACTGGACCACGAGCTCTATCACATGTAATCAGTGCTCGTTTAACGGTCATTAGCACCCCATTAACAAGCATGCGTAATTCAGAAAACAATGAATTGCGCATGCCTGTGACGTCACTGTCCGCTCTCCCATTAATCTTTTCTTAAAACCATACCCGCCACTGTTTATGTCAACATGACCGAACAATCGGATTAACTGGATTAACGCTTGAAAAGATAAGAAATTATGGCTAACCCTTGCCCAAAGCAAGCTAACCCTAAAGGCTGAAAACAGGTGTTGGATAGTAAAGACGTGTAAGTTTCCCTAAGCCCGAAAACAGGTGTTGGATCGTAAAGACATGTTAGTTTCCCCAAGACCAAAAATGGGTGTGAGGCACAGTAACGGTATAGCGAGACAGCAGTAGCACTATAGAGCGATAATTGACTGGATGGTAGAGCTCGGGCTGTGCCCGGTTAACTGCATTGTTGCCGATGAAGTTATTCTAACAGATCACTGTATTTACCATGTTTACAAACATAAAGATTTAGATTTGATATAGGACACATGTAACAAAAGCGAACTCACCATATTAGTGCAATAACTGCAAAAACCATTCGTTTCTTTGTACACAATTCTATCATGCTTAGTAGTTTACTCCGCCGTCGATATTTCATAAACAGACTTCAAGAAAATATCTAGAAATACCGAACAATACTGATCATCTTGAGCACCGGAGTCACTTATGCATGAAATATGATCAACTCGACGAGTGTCATTTTTCGAATTCTCATCTGCCTTAGACAAGCACAAGACTGTGTATGTCCACTGAAGATAGGTATACAATATATAATAACATGAAACGTTTCTCTACAACGCTACTGTTAAGAATGTTTAATGTTTACACATTCCTGAAGACACTATGCCAAGTTGTAATGTTTGGAACGGAAGCGGAAGTCAGTGTCTGCACATGTTATTTTCCTAAAAACAAATGTTAGTAGAAGTTATTGTTTAGGCCGTCAGGTGGATTGACATGCCTGCAATACAACCTTTTATGACTCTCGTGGTAAAATTATACCTGTTGGCCGTAAATTTCAGTTCGTATGTTGGTTAATTGCAATTTTTCATACTTACTTGCTTAACCAACTCATTATACTACATAGTATGATAGGAATCCAAACTTCTGATTATAATCACGAAATTTTACAATCAAACACACCTTTCTGTGAGTTTTATATATATAGTTATATATAGAGAGAGAGTGCGGGGAAGTTTACTGTTCATAAAATCTAAAAATCCATCTTTTGTACGGGTATTTGCAAAGTTAATAAAACGCTGAGAGATGATACATATTTGGAAACAAATAATGTTCTGTCAGCTGCCCAGATACCAAACTAGTAAAATTGTTTTGACGTAAAACAACATGTCCCCGCTCAACCTGTGAGTTACGTTAGTAGTGGCAAGGTGGACATTGTTCCAAACGTAGACCTACCTGCGGGTCATCTGGAGCAGAAACGACCCCATGTTGAGCAGATAGAAATGAAGATCGGATGTTTAAATGTGTGATACGACCTGCGGCCGTATTTGATGTCGAATGTAATATGATGTTAAAAGGCCTACAAAGAAAACTTAACAAATGGGAATTAAAAGTTAACCTAGAGAAGTCATGTATTGTTGGTTTTAGAAATGATAGATACCTAAGAAATACAGAAAAATGGACTTATGATGGTAAACATATGAAACGTATCCCACTATAAATATCTAGGTATTGTCTTAACATTTGATCAAAAACGTGTGGAACATTATCATAACAAGCTAGAAAAGCGTCGTTTCCTATTCTCACATTATTGATGGATTATCCAAATATTTCTCTAAAGGTAACGTCTACAACATTTGCCAATAAAATTACTTCCATATTGTTTCGGAAATATGAGGTTACACCTCTCGTGCAAATATTGAACAGATTCAGAGTTTTTACTTTAAATCATATATGTGTTTATAAAAAGATATACCCCAAACAGAGACCATATGGTCTCTGATTCCAAAGTATTGTATTGTCTTAATCATTACACACCAATAATATGTAAATAGCTCTGAATGACTGCAGATGAGTTTATGGTATGATGCTAAGTCAATACTTAACCGGAATGTGCCATTTCGACTGGTGCCCTTATCAAACTCTGTATTACTCTTACAAATCAAAGCTAACAGATCAAAAGGTAGTTTTTAGGAAAATACAACACGTGAAACGGAAGCGGCGAAAGGCAGGTATTGTGGGGTTTCAGCCATTTCAGAGCAGAAGGACAAGGAGGTCATACTCACACAGACCAAACATGTTCCGTGCCGTACAGAGAGCGAGTCGATCATTGCACTGTGTTGCTGTCCAGACTCTGAGGAGGCCGGCAATCGGTATGAAATTCGTACGGTGTAATTTGTTTCACCATTTGGCTCTCAAAATTTACTTTGATCCGTGTACGTGACAGAAATTGTCAGAAAAGCATGTTCAATTTTGACTGATAGCGCTCATTTTCCAAACACGTTTTCGGCGTCGTTTCAGGTACGACGATTGACAGGGAACAATGTATACACCACTTCCATGCTACAATAAAATCGCCTTCTTGATACTGTTGATAAACACGTCTTTCCACAAACTAACAGTTTCTATATCCTGAGCATTCTAGAGTTACTCCCCTTGTCCTTGCCCTCATGTTTTCTCTTTGGTTCCTAACCTTTGTGGTCATTATCACCAGGTGTCGAGAACATTTTTCGTGATGCTACTATACTTTAATGCCCATATGCAATTAGTGGGCATAAAATATATTGTTTTGATTCCATCAGAATTCATAATCACTGGAGTCAATATAATTGTCAAGGTCATTAATTCAGACTGAACATATTTTGAAAGAAAGTTTTTAGGCAGAGTTGATCATACCATCAAGTGTTGATGATCAGTTATTGTATGGTATCACTACTCCACTACGGAGATACATAATCCCTGTTTATCATGTATATACTTGTCATGCTAAGCAGTAAGCTAATTGTCACTCAAATGATCATGATTATGAACAAGCTTGTTGTTGGATTGGCATAGCAATGTAACTATGGTAACACAGGGCCTATGGGACTTCAGCAGGGTTTTACCTTGACTTACTAAAATTGGGGTCCAGAGGACCCGCAATAATTAATTTTTATGGTCCTTGCGGACAATACAAGAGTCCGGTAAAGTAATGAAATGGTGAAATGTAGTGTTAATTACTTTAGAGCCTGGAATGAAACAATGTTCATATGGACAGTTGTCATGATTGAATGACAGAAGCCCTTAACTGCCCTTGATGTGCTTTCGGTACAATGAATATTATTGTGTCTTCCCTCGGGACACAGTATATTTTTTTGCGCATCCACACTCATCATTTGTGCATACTGGGCGCACATTTGTGTGTCACGTTAAACTCTGCTTCAGGCCAGGTTGGACTACTGACTAGGTCTCCAGTACTCTGTAGCACCCAGTGAGAACATACATGGTATACAACTATGGATAATACAAAATTACTGAATGAAGCGATTCATTGACCACAGCTTATCGTGACTCAGTCACTATTGTGTGATGAACTTTACATTGTTTCAGTTCAACATGTTCAAAGAGAGGTTCGCCATTGGTTTAGAAATATATTTAACCAATGGTTCCAAGTTTGATCTATTCCTTTGTCGTGCATGCCATTGATAAATGTATATCATAACTTAGCTTCAGTTGGTGTTCGCCACTCACATGGAGTACAGGAGAGTGATGAGGAGTTTGATGCACGGTATGAAGCCTACTTCAGCAGACCAGATATTGATGGCTGGGAAGTTCGCAAGGCCATGAATGATTTACAGGTATATATGAATAATTCTCCATGTTCCTACACAATTGGATACATATAATTATTGCTGATATTACTGACTGCGGCATTAAACAAGAAGCAAGCAAACCACTGATGTCCCGCACTGATAGGTTGCCATGTATGTGTGCTGGACAATTCTTTGAAATGTTCCCATCAATGACATGATCATCATGGTTATGCCCAGATAAAATGCCTGGGTTCTCTGTCCCCCTTATGCTTACTAAATAATTAGAAATATTTGCAATAGAATCATCTAATCGCTTATGTACATAACACAAACATGTTAGGAAGCAGCTAGCTTTGAACACACAAATCACTCCGTCAGTGGAACATGGACAGTGATTTGATTATCATAATTACTAAGATATAAATCGCATCATAACCAATATCGAGAGATAGGTAAGACCATCATTTTCACTTTTCAGTATAAAGTTAGGAAAACAGCGCTTTTATTCTTTGAACATACAGATTGATGGTAGTGTTTAGGAAATTTATCTTGAAATTAGTTCCTTGATCATCATGATCATGTTGATTACAGCCTGTGTATTTGGTATTTGTATTAGCATTATGTATTGTATGGGATTAGCCATGTGGGATGTCGTTTTGCAACATGTCATGACGATCCATGCCAGTACCACGGTGACATTCTCTTAGCAGAACACTAGATGATATCATTTTATTGAATAGGGTGTGACAAACATGAAGGGATATTTCTTTTGCTCCATTTACAGCGTTTGAACTAAGCTGAAAAGCTTTACTAACCTGGTTAAGATAAAATGCACTTAAAATGTTAAAACTGGGGAAATTTATACTAGCCCGCAGGAATTTGTACTAGCCCGGGCTAGCAGGCTAGTGTTAATTTCTAACCCTGATTTATGATTGCAAGGCCTACTGGACAGGTTTGACAGGCAGTTACTAAATTTGTATTATATTTCAGGGTTACGACTTGATCCCTGAGCCGAGGATCATCATTGCTGCAATGAAAGCTTGTCGCAGAGTAAATGATTACGCCTTGGCTGTCAGGTATCTTGAGGCTATCCAGGTGAGACAAATATCCATTGTGTTCTCACATGGGAGTTCCTGAGTAGAATTTGTCCCAAGTAACATGGTGAAAGAGTTCTATAACATTGTTTGGATGATCAGTTAGTTGCCATAGGCCCCTTGAACTTTTGAAGTATTCCACAGGAACATCCCAACTTTGATTTGTTCCTGAAACACCCATGTCGCATAATAGCGACCCATTTGTAATGTTCAAATCGCAGTCAGCAGTCTCAAATTATTTTTTTCCTGGGGTGTCACCATGTTTGCTAGATATTTTACAATTGTCAGAAATAATAACGATTATCTTGTTATAACTCCAAGTCCGGTTCCTGTCAAATGGCACAAAGGAATTCTGTCTCTTCGTCCTTCTGAGGACAATTTGTTTTAACTTGGTCAACACTTTTTATACCTATAGGAGAGGTGCATTGCAAAGTTTGATTTCAGTATTTGGATTTTCTATTCAGCTTTAGTTTACATTTTGTTATTTCTTTTTTTAATTAAACGTTTGACCTATAACTTGAAAACTACTTCATGGATTCTTTTCAATTAAGGGAACTGTGTCCATACTAATAGAAGAGCAAAGCTGTGCAAAGCCTGATTTTGATATGTGTATTATCTGAAAATATAATGTGTTTAATGTTAACTTATTTTATTTATTATTATTATTATTTTACTTCAACATTTGTGTGACCTATGACTGAAAAATACTTCATGGATTCTTTTCCCATTGGGGGGTACAGTTTCTATACGAATACAAGGTGAGCCCAGCTCACTTTTTGTCTTGTCTCTTTTACATTTCTATCCTTGCACAGTGTTGGTGTGTATTATGATTATGAATTGACAACAAACCATTTTTCAGCTGTCATTTCTGATTGTAACAGTACAACTACAAACCTTTTTTTACAGGACAAATGTGGCAACAAAGTGAAGGAAATCTGGCCCTACATCTCCCAACAGATCGACCCCACCCTCAAGGATCTTGGTATCCTCACACCTGAAGAAATGGGCTATAACAAACCAGAACTAGCTCTGAAGGATGTATACGATATGTAGATATTTAGGTCAGTGGACATGTTCTGAAACATGTAATAGCTGATAGACTTTTTTGACTTTTCATGTCATCAGACATCCTTTTTGTGTCAATTTTCCCCTCATTGGTACAGTGTGCGAAGCCATTTATATATATCCCCACCTGTGAAGATCCCGGTTAGAACTGATCTTCAGCAGCCCATGCGTGTCAGAAGAAACCTATGATTGTGGGTTGAGATCCTGGTTCGCCCTGATTATGTTTCTGGGTTTGTTAGCACCATACCACATGATAACAGGTTTTGAAAGTTATTACTATCTATGACTTGTGACACTTTTGGCTTTCCGCCTACATTAGCAAACATGCTATGATGTAAATGAGATACAATTCAAGCTGCATAGAACGGATCTCTTGCTCCATTGCATTGCTGTGCTTATCTTGTGTAATGTCGTCGTACATGGGTCTTTTGTTTTGTTGCAGGGTGAAAGTATGATCCTGGTCTCTTTGTTATGTTGAACAGAACTTGAAGAAATTCCACTGCAAGGATACTAACCATCAACGGACATGATGGTGACTGTTTTGTGTGAATGTATGCTATTTAAAAAAATGAATAAAATCATATATTAGCCATAATTTTGTCATATCTTGTTTATTCAGCTACAATATGTGGAGATAATTTGAGGTTTTGCTCAGAGGTGTTGTGACGTCTCAGGTTTTAAAACCCTAGTAAATTTGTTTTCACACTTATTCAAGACAGTTCTAGGGTGTGTGACAACATGAAAATATATAACAGATTACCAACCACAGCAATACATTACAGAATTATGAAAAAAACTTGTGAAAAACTGTTTTGAAATTAAGATTAATCAGAACAAAACCTGTTTTAGACCTAAAATCATGTGTCAAAGTCATACCATAAACAAGTATACATAGTAACTCAATAACTATCTGTTGTTCTGCTGTATGTCCATGAAACTGGAATCATGTGTCTTTCAGGACAAATAGGACCACCTATGTTGTCAAGGTTTGTTTGTTGTTTACCGCCGCACTAGGCAATATTCCAGCTATATCAGCGGTCTGTAAGTAATTGAGTAACATCATGCGCATCGATTTACGCAATTTAGATATGATGACATGGATAAACCAACTTTGCAGTCTGACCACCCAATCCAATTAGTCACCTCTAACAAAAAGCTTTGGTTGCTGAAGACCTATTTTCTACCCTGGTCTAGAGGATAGAACATCTGCGTGAAGGTCAGGGGTTCAACCTCCAGATTGGGCTAGCACTAAAAAAAGGGACATATGCATGCACACACAGACTTGTTTTACCTTAAGTCATTGAGGACAGTTATGGAGAGATACAAATGTTTCTTGAATGTTTTTTTCTATAGAAAGTATTGGTCTTTATAATGTTAAACCATATAATAGTCTTCACGTTTAGTGGGAGGAACAATACAATGAACAGTAGGTCAATATAGCTTCAGCCAACACAAGTTTGACAAGTCTGTGTGTTGCCTTGAAATATTTGCACTGGCACAAGCATGATTGACATGGCCTTGGTAAAAGTTATCTATAAAACAATAATCCTTTCCTCCCAGCTCCGGGGGCGGTCGGGTAGCCTAGTGGTTAAAGCGTTCGCTCGTCACGCCGAAGACCCGGGTTCGATTCTCGACATGGGTACAATGTGTGAAGCCCATTTCTGGTGTCCCCCGCTGTGATATTGCTGGAATATTGCTAAAAGCGGCGTAAAACCATACTCACTCACTCCTCCCAGCTCCAGCTCAAACTCAAGCTGGCATGCCATGATATAACTGGAGGTGTAGCCACCACTAGTCATATCCAACTAGTTCACAGCTCACTTTGGACTTTCCCTCAGTGTAAAATAAGTAGATTTTGGGAGGAAACCAGTGACTCTGTTTTCACTTGTATCAGACAAGTGACCAAGTCATTCGTCTGATCCTGACTAAAATACTGTTCAAAGGAGCGACGGACCAAACTCACTATAACCATGATAACAACAGTCATATTCCCCTAATTTCATATCATTACATACCTTACTATACATGTGATACCTGATGGTTTTCTGTAGATGGATGAACGTTTTGGTCTTTAGGTTCTAGTTTAACTTGTCAGGCACGGGTTGCCGATTGTCCAATGTACTGCAATTTACCTGTCCAGCATTTGTTTTGTCATGTATCTGATGATCAGGGTTTCATCCCTAAAATTTTATCCTTAGTTTTTCTGCACCACACCTGTGCTCGGCTTCACTACTTTGGCCATGTAAGACCAGCCACAATATGTTGTGATATTTCAGAATTATTTTTGGAAATGGCAGTAGCTCACACACTTACAGCTTAACCAAGACTTTTTGAGAATGTAAATTATATAAGACCAAAAGATAAGTGAGTACAACAAACACTGCTTACCTGAAGCTAAATAACAGAAAACTGTTCAATACTCCGTCAGACCACCTCCTTTCCCAATACATGCTTCAATGCGGCGAGGCATAGTGCCCCTCAAGGAAGTTAGATCACGAGAAAGACTGTCCCAATATCTCACCACCTCTGCTTTTATATAAGACATTTCATTTTTATCCCCCCCCCCCCCCCCCCCCCCCCCCCGGCATATAATGCAGGCGATGAGCCAGTCTGTCTGTCCGTCCGTCTGCCCGTCCGTAATCATTTCCTTTTCCGGGGCAGAATTCCAAAACCATTCAGTGTATTTGATCGAAACTTGGCAAATCTATCAGGCACATACTGAAGTGGTGCCTTTCGATATTTTGGGATTTTTTTCAAATTTTTATTTTTATTTTTTTTTATGGAAATAAGTTGGACATAGACTCAATTAGGGATTGGGTTCGTTTCCGGGGCAGAATTCGAAAACCATTTAGTGTATTTGATCGAAACTTGGCAAAGCTATCAGGCACATACTGAAGTGGTGCCTTTTGATATTTTGGGATTTTTCTAATTTTTATTTTTTTAAATTTTTTTATGGAATGAAGTTGGACCTGGACTCCATTGGGAAACGGATTCGTTTCCGTCCCAGAATTCGAAAACCATTCAGTGGGTAAACAATGTATGCTTCTTAAAGAACATTCAACTGTTGACTCATTACATACATAATTGCACATTTACTAGTGGTTACTTTACAGACAACTGCCGGGGGGATATGTCATCTTTCTGATGACTCTTGTTGTTTTTTAGAATTTTTTATTGATATTGTCCTTCATGATTCCACAAGTATATTCAATTTGGTTCAGGTCCAGACTCAAGTCCCAAGAGTGGAACATTTTGCTAGTTAAGACATTCCTGAGATACTTGGATCCATGTGTTGGATCATTGTCTTGCCGGGATTCCTATCCGTCACCAAACAAAGCATGTGCTGTTGGAAGGAGATGTCCCAGTTGAATATCAGTGTACACAGCACTAGTCGTGTGACCTTTAAATACACATTATGGTGTGGCAGCAACACAGACACCCAATCCCAAACATGGAATGTTGGCATGTACATCGAACGCTGGTAAATTGGTTTGTCTGTACCTTTGGTCCACATTTCTATGCAGTTTGGATATAGCCACGCTGAACTTTCATCTGAGAACATAACATTGTCCCAATTGAAATTTCTATGCTCCAAATTCCAGTTCAAACTTCGTCCCAGCTGTTCAGGTTTTAGGAGGGGTGATGGATTTCCTCGTCAATTATGCCAAACTATTGCATGCAAATGTACATGCGTCTGTTTTTCGACGCCAATATACCAAGTCGCCTTCTGTCACCAACCGTCAATTTCTTTTGCCTACATGCTCCCTTTTTGTGCTACCCCTGTTTATGAATATTGCTTTGAGAATAATGTGATTTGTGGGATACAGTATTTCCTAATTTGGCTTTGACAGCCATACTGAATAAAACAACTTTGAAACACTAAGCAACAATGTTTTTATTGTTTACATATTTAATTGACCCATGCATAATCAACAATCAGAAAGTAAAACGAATTTTTATATTCAGTTTTAATTGTCCAACAACACCATTTTGATTAAATTAGAATTACTACAAAATCATACAAATTTTAAGGAATTGCCTATGTTTAACTTTCAAATAATAATATACGAAATGCAGTCTCCAATCACTGGTCATTGTAAACCTCTTATAAATGTAAACCTCTTATAAAGAGGTTAGCCTGCCCAAAAGTTCATAATTTTTCTTTATTAAGTGTAAAAATACCAAACATTGTGCAATTATATGTGTTAGCACTTATGTGTTTAGGAAACAGATAACCAAACGGCTTCTTGACGAGGCAGAGTGTAACAATTTACTGAATGCTCAGTGCATAGTTATACACCGTGCTCATCAGCAGATCATATACTGGTAAGGGGCGGTCGGGTAGCCTAGTCGTTCGCTCGTCACGCCGAAGACCCGGGTTCGATTCCCGACATGGGTACAATGTGTGAAGCCCATTTGTTGTCCCCCGCCGTGATATTGCTGGAATATTGCTAAAAGCGGCGTAAAACCATACTCACTCGCTCACTCATATACTGGTAAAAAGTGTCTATGCTTGTCGTAAGAGGCATTAACGGGAACGGGTGGTCAGGCTCGCTGACTTGGTTAATGCATGTCATCAATCCCAATTGTGTTGGTCGATGGTCATGGTATTAATCACTGGATTGTCTGGTCGAGACTCGATTATTTACAGACCGCCGTCATATAGCTGGAATATTGCTGAGTGCGGCGTTAAACAGCAAACCAATCAAATCATATATTGGAACAGAGTGGTACTGGTATTAATAAGCATAGGGTAATACTAAAAACAGTATGAACACGTACCGCATAATATTACTTTCTGCTTGTAGATCTATGTCCACAGTTGTATCATTTAACTCAAATCTACAAAATATGTTTTATTTGAGCTGCTATTCATTTCCTTTTATAAAGGCAATGTTGATCAATATGTGGGACTTTTGTATGTATCGTTTCTTTTATCATATCGCAATCTTAATATATGATATATATGTATCCTGTCTTAACAAAGTGTATTTTCAGCCCTATCGAAAACTGTATGAAATTGATCTTACCTAAATGCACTAGTCGCTACTGAAATAATGTAGAGAGCAGTTTTGTTGTATCAAACAAAATGGATGTTGAGCCAATATTTACATCTCAAATGTTAACAAGACTGTTTTAAGTCATCTGGCTGGTGTCTAATGCTGTCTGTGGACACAGGGGTAAACTCCTCCTGCTTTGACACAATGCTGTGTATGAGGACGCCAGCCCTATATATTGAAGTCACGATTACTGAGTCCACTAGAATAAACACACCAAATAACAGAGGATACAAGGACAATTCACCCATTTCTGACTTGTTGAATGTCAAGGTCAGTAGGGTCATGCAAAACGGGAAATTTTGTATTCCAGTCTCCATGGCAACAGTTCTACAGCGATGATGTGGCATCCTGAAGATGAAGGCGGTGACGTACCCGAACCCAAAACTGATGAATGGTAGGATGACAACTGCAAAGTATATCCTCCAGGAGGAGTTGTACATGAAAGGGTAGAGCAGGCTGATGAGTGTCATGGCCGCTACAACTGACACTGCCCCAGCTGCGCTGCCTATCTGCAAAACATAAAATACTTTGAAGATTAACAAATTAATATGTACCTCTCTCAAAATTAACAGTTACAATTATTTCTCAATTAGGTACTTCAAGGTAATGAGATGGTAATCAGTTAAAAATAAATTTATTCATAATTGATCAGTTATTCCGCATGTCAGGGAAATACAAGGATTTATTGTAACCCACACCTCATCCGAAGTTGACTATAGAAATGGTTCATTTTTTATCACAATGCTGCCTCTGTTCCAAAAAAATGAGTTCATGCCACCAGGGATGACCAACCGTATCAACTCAACTGCTCACATTAACGAGTGCCATGTGCCAGGTCCGTGTATTTGCTGATTGATAGATTTTGTAGACATAAAGCAGCACTGACACCATCTTCCCGAGGCAAGGGAGTTAACTGACTTTAAAAGTCCATTTTCCACCCTTGCCGAACCAGGTTGGAATTCCTTGGCTCGACCGTAGCGCCACCAGTGGTTACTACGAGTTATGTCCCTTCTAAGCCTCTCATATGGACCAATCAGATTCCACCTCTCGTATCACTTGCATTTGCTTCAAATGGCGGCGCCCAGTCAAAACGATCTGATCGACAATCAAGATCTATATTGGGATAAAACGGGTCTCACAAAGCGAAGTGCATCAAATCACGTGAGTACCTTGATTAAAAACATGAAAAGACTTGAAAAGAATCTGTTGACAACGAGTATGCTTTGCAAATCCTGCAACCGACAGAAATCTGCACGACATTTTACGAACCGGATTTCGATTTCGTTGATTGGACTATGCATAGACTCGTTAGTCCAGCCAAATTCTAACTCCATAATACCAGCCTAGTTCGGCAAGGCTGGAAACTGGACTTTTATAGTCAGTTAACTCTCTTGCCTCGGGAAGATGCACTGACACTGTACTCACCTTTATCATGTACACGGCAACCTTTGGTCTCCAGTGACGCACTGCCATACCTATGACTGCCGGTATCAGCATCATGGCAAACGCCTGTGCTAGATTGCCATAAGGGATAACTGCTTTCTTGTCTGTCCAAGAACGGCTATAGATAAGAAGATTGAGGGGCAGAAATCCGGATGACAAAACCGTGTTCACTGTGGTCATTGTCAGGCTGTAACAATATGGAAAATAAGGTGAAATTTACACACGTTTAGAAATACCTTCATACCTTATATCGGCCAAAATGAGTGATTGCTGGCACATTAAACAATAATTAATAATTATTACCGTCTGGTACACCGAAACGAGAGATACTTATTGGCCTTTTGTGTATTTCTATGGTTCAAATATGATTTTAATCACCAAGTTCTACCAGTGAGTGAGCTTGATTTTACACCGTTCTTAGCAATATTGCAGATATATCCTCCATACCAGAGTTCATATTAAAAAACAACTTATTCTACCAATTGGCATTCGTATGCAAGCACATATCAAAGATGCCAATTTAAACCTTTCTGCGATTGCCAAATATGAAGTATCCGCCATGCCTCCATGGCAATCCATACAACCAGATGTCAGTGAAGTTTTGAAGAAACCAAAGAGGATTGAAGCGAATCAATATTATATATTGCTGAAAAGTGCGTAAAACTACCCTCCCATTCACACACTGTCCATCCAACCCTATAGATTTAGTACCCTCTAGTTCCGACTCCCACTGACCTGAGGGGCACGTCTCCATCCACCCACAAAGTGAACATGTTAGAGGTGGATCCACCCGGGCAACAGCTCATGATCAGCATCCCTATCGCCTGCCGTGGAGGCAGCTGCAGAGCATGGCCCAGACCGAACGCCGTCAGAGGCAGCACGATGAATTGTGACGCCGCCCCGATGAGGATGCCGTATGGCCGTCTCAGATGAGCCCATAATTCTTTGAGCTGGATGCAGGCTCCGACGCCCAACATTATGATGATAAGGCTTGTCGTCAGTACCACTAGATTGATGTGTATGAAATATATCATTGTATATATTAAACTGGCACACATGGTAAATGTACCCTCACCCACCCCTTTTAACAGTAGCATTAAGGAGGAATCCCGCATAATTTTGCCAAAACATGAATAATGATCATATTATTGTACAATCTGTTTTGAATGCAATCCTAGTATCTCAGTGGTACGAGAAATGGCTCACCTGTTGAATCTGTAGAAAACATAGATGGTAGGTTATTCATAATTTCCTTAAAATCAAGTCCTTTTACTCTGATTGAACACATATATTAAGCCCTGATATCCGATGAATTCTAAATACAAGAACCCACGCATACTCTAGTTAGATTGGGTGGTAAACATTCGCCTAGGGTTCAGCCGACGCGACCATTTATGGAGGTGTGGTCAAATCTTGACGCAGATGGGTTTGGCATTGATCAGAGTGAATGATCTCATTTCAATGAGACTTAGTACTCCATGACATGTCATGTCGTGTTTATGACGTTTAAGCCTTGGTAATGAGTAAAACATATAACTTTAAGTTAAGGAGGAGCATGTATGTGTCAAAGCAGTGTCCATATTTCCCATACCTGTTGTCGCCACTTTCAGCGGACTGGTCTCCCCAGTGGAAGTCACGTTCACCATGTCAGTCGTATTCCATGGCTCTCTACTGCCGTCATTCGTCATCCTGATAATTCTGTTCACACCTTCACAAGGACATCCACTGAAACCAGGCACTAGACTGACACACAGGTATCCATAGTTCATTTGACACTTGTCCTGAACATGTCTAAATAAGAGTGAACATTTACCTAATTCTCACGCACAACGCTACTACTGAGTGAAGTGACCAGTATGATCCACACAACAAAGATCCTGTCAGTGTCATTCAAGATAAGCAGGGTCCACATATATCGCTCCGGCTATGTTGGTGCTAGAGTCTAGATAATACTCACTCTGCCCTTGCAGGTGTCAATTATCCCACGTATGTTTCTCCGTTGACACGTTGGTCAGTCTGTTCAGTCTGCAGGTTTTACAATTTGTTTCATAATTATCAAAGTACTGTGCATTTATTCCCATGTTGTAGTGAGTGAGTATGGTTTAACGCCGCTTTTAGCAATATTCCAGCAATATCACGGCGGGGGACAACAGAAATGGGCTTCACACATTGTACCCATGTCGGGAATCGAACCCGGGTCTCCGGCGTGGCCTGCCAACGCTCTAACCACTAGGCTACCCGACCGCCGCCCCCCATGTTGTAAGTGTCCAATTGGCCAGTCATACTCTCGGTTCAGTTATTTACTCGTTGCAGGTATCATTGTTGACCAATGTTTACAGTTTACAGTAATATGATTGAAACATAAAAACTCCAATAAAATTGCATTTATCTCAACAAAAGAAAGGTGTGAGTGAGTTGGGTTTAACGCCGCTTTTAACAGTATTCCAGTTATATCACGGCGTGTCAGCTTAATGTGGGAGGAAAGCCCGAAGAGATGCAGGTCTCAGACGTTTACCACTTCGGTGAAACCCACAAGCACGGGTATGGTGCTGACAAACCTAGAAACATAATCGGGGCGAACCGGGATTCGAACCCACAATCATAGGTTCCTGGCGTGTCCAAGGGACGCAACTCTGCACAGTGAATCGCGGCGCCTTAGACGACTGGGCCACCCGTGCCCCCCCACAAAAGAAAGGAAAGAATATATGGACAGGATATGTCGTCAGACAAGGTAGAGACAATGTGAGCGTGAAACCGAAACTGTTCCCACCAATGGTTTAAAGCACTGATACAGTCTTTCGGGACTTACACCTAGTTCGATATACGCGCATTGGTTACATTTTACACATATTATCGATTAATATATTGCATTTAAACTGTTTCTTACACTCATTCATATATGAATAGAATTTGTAGAAATTGACGGCAATAAACAAAATTATTAAAGCGTTTTATAACGGTGAACTATTGACGTACAGACCTTGTTTCCTGTTAAATGGGGGACTCGGAAGTAGCAGAATATCCCTGTCAAGTCGTGGATAATGACCTGCAGCCTCTGTACCACAATAGGCATGTGAAGGATGGACTCGTCATTCGAGGTTTGACTGCCCTTTCCGCATCAAGGCATGGGAGACATAATTGCCCACTTATTGTGACATTTCTCCTGCTATTGATATTTACATTCTAGGTCGGTGTGAAATAACAACCAAGTGTGCAATGCCCCGTTGTCTATATATATCTGACCCACCAGTTTGATGCAGTGGAAGAATGTTATTCATGAGTGAGTGAGTGAGTTGGGTTTAACGCCACCTTTAACATTTTTCCAGTTATATCACGGCTTAATGTGGGAGGAAGCCCGAAGTGATGCAGGTCTCAGACGTTTACCACTTTGGTGAAACCCACGAGCACGGGTATGGTGCTGACAAACCTAGAAATATAATTGGGGCGAACCGGGATTCGAACCCACAATCATAGGTTTCTGGCGTGCCCAAGGGACGCAACTCTGCACAGCGAATCGCGGCGCCGAAGACGACTGGGCCACCTATGCCCCCTGTTATTCATGACACCATATATGATTCCAAACATTTCCAAAAAGGTGATATGTCCGGTGGATGTTCCAGGCTGGAAGAGGCCCACGGGAACCTATGCTGGTCGTAAACGTATCGGGTGGTCAGGATCGGTTACTTGGCTGATTGCATGTCATAGTGACCCCAAGTTCATGATGTCAATCACTGGATCGCTGGACCAGACTCGATTATTTACCGACCGCCGTCATATAACTAGATTATTGCCAAGTAAAGTAGTTTGTGGTAGCTAAACACTGTTGCATATACATATACTTAATGATTATAATTTATTATTATACGCATACGATTGCGTTTTTCATTTCCTTTATGAGGAACTGTACCAAAATAAATCTTCTTTTCTTCCCCCTCTTGGAATAAGGATAAAAACTGCCATTTCTGCAGCAAATAACTTCTTACCACTTGCTGTCTTCGCCTCCTTGGCAACTGGTAAAGCCGGAGGTAGACATAAACAAAACTAAAGAAATCACAAACTGATAAACTCATTTATCAACAAGAATACAATCAACTGAGAAATATATATGACACATACAAATTTATATTTACTGATAGATCGATCCAAGGATGGTGACGCAGTTGCCAGTGCTACCATCATAGGATCCAGAACCATCACATCGAGGTTACCTCATGTCGGTTCAATTTTCAGGGCAGTATCAATTGGCATAATCTAATCTAATCTAATCTAAGCATAAGCAGTTCATAATATTTTCAGACTCTCTTTCGTGTTTTCGGGCTATTAAAAATATGTCATTTATTATACATTTCAGTGTGAAAGACTGAGTTTTCGGAAGCTGAGAAGTGTAGTTGCTGTGAACATAACACTTGATATTTCACTGCAGTGAACATACCACTTTGACGGAACTATTGTCATACAACAGCCTCTCCCCTTAAATTGTCTCTCTATCATAAGTGTCTAGCCCGTACACAAACTTTGGACTTCCTTTTTTCGTTAACTTAGTTCCACATTGACAAGGCAAAATAATGACTGGTGGTCATGTGTTGAGTTAATATCATTATTATCTTAATATATTAATAAATTTCTCATTTAACTCGTCAATCGAGACTGTTCGTTTCGCAAAGCGCCATTTTTGTTACTTGACCAGCGTGTATTCTTTCGCTTCCAACAGCGGTCTCCAAGTTTTGAAGAATATTTTTTGTTAAAGTTGATTTTGTATATAATCATATCTAAATATATGATAATGAATTTTCGTGACCCTTAATATTTTTTTATACTTTTGTTTATATTGGTTAAGATTTTGCAAACACGAAACTACTTTTCATGTCGCAAACACAAGGGGTGGTGAACTGTCCCTGTAGACACCTACACAAAAAATATATAATAAATAGGATATGTTGCCACTCCTTTCAATCCCATACAGTGATTATAAACCTGTTATTAGATGTTACATCAGAGAGAAGTGGGACACCCAAGTAGCTATAAATAATTACACGAAATAAAACCAACTATCGGTTACACTTATTGGGTTGTTAGTCCAGATTTTAAGAGGTCATAATGCGACGATGTCGCATTTGGCCATAGCATCTATACACATGAATATTTATTGAAAGGTGAGTATCCTCCATTTTGTATCCCTTGTGATGAAAGATAACTACTTAAAATCATCATCTATCAAGGATCTTTTCAATAGTATTAGTTCTCATATAATTACTGCGTTTTAAAGGAAATTGAATTGTTTGAAAAATTTTGATTAATATGTTTTGTAAAATTGTCGTTTTAAAATTGGTAGATTAAATTTGCAACTGAGATTGTTAGTTGTTGTATTCTTGAAGGGGGTTAAAGAACTGTAAAATTACTGTCCCCCTTGAGAGGGTACACAAGTTTCACATCATTCAAAGTACATTTAGGCCTACCTCACTTTTAATCGTAGTATATTTGTTAGTATCAATTGACTTTAATCGGCGAGTGAAGAGATGGCGTAAATCCTGCTGGGGTACCGTGCAGGAATCAGAAGTATCGTAAGTCCCCACGGTTCCTCGTAATGTGGTCTAACTTTGGATGCTGGCGATCTCTAGCTTGTATTTATCATGTTTTGTTATATATAGTGATGTCGTTTTATGATTCTAAACTAGGTTTAAATATTTATATGATGCTCTAGTTATTCTACTGTCCTTTACTGGCAGGTTTTTAAAAAGTCTACAACATATTTCGTCTTGATGTTGTAGTCACGATATGGCTGAAATACTGCCGATGTGACTACAAATCTTAACTCACTCACTCAAAACGAACCTTTACAACATGTCATTGGACGACTGGACGCAGGGTTAAATATGCAGGATGTAGCTTTGCCCACGAATATGTTCAGGGCGACCATCAATAGGATGTCGATGCGATACACCACTACCGGGTGTGTCTCTGATATGCCCATACACCAAGGCCAAGGATGACGACCCGTACACAGGACCTTAGTCCTGCACCATGACCGTGGAATATATTTATTTTATGAAAAAATAATAATCTAGAAATGCATACAAAAGCAAGTCTAGCCAGCTCAAGCTAGCTCTATTCCACAGTCATGTCATTTTGGGGAGAGGACTGGTCGAAATAGCGAACGGTAATTAAGTCCCTTTCTTATCATATCAGCATAGGGATTTTTTTTATTTTTAGAGTCAAGAAGGATATTGTGTAATATAAGATTTCAGAGACTAAATGTTAGTCTAACAGGACCTCTACATTCGTGATAACTTCCCAACTACCTCCATTCGCATTACTGGCATGCTCTGCATCTTCAGTCTGACCGCAACTGTCTGAGGCAAGCTGTGATTCGTGCACCTAAACCTGGCAGATGTAACACGCCACAAATCTGTACTTATACACTATTGTAATCAACTATAATTGTTAGGACATTACCCTGGAGGAGAAGAACCTGTTACTTTCTGCATACGGCAGACACAAGCAAGGGTGTATATACGGCATATCGAACACTACGCCCCATAACTCCATGTACAGCAGACTGGCCGTTTCGATGATGCATGTCGCGGGTGCATTGACTAACGTGCGGTATAGAACTAAAATTTTACAACCCCAACTTGTGACGTTCATGAACCGAACATTATACTATTGACAGGCAACAAATAGTCAGAGTGTGCCCAAGAATTCCTCAACAGAAATTCAGTAGAAAGTTGACATTGCCATCCAAAGACGTCTTACACATAACATGTCAAATATACTGACTTGTTTCCTGCTCTGCAGCAGTGGCAGATCAGTCCACAGAACATAATACGTGCTCTCATTGCATACATGGGAAGGCAATGACAGGCAGCGATTAATGTCTATAGTGTACCCAGTATCAAATTTGTACTACCCCCACATTCGGTTGGTCCTCCAATGCATCATCAGTTTTGGGGTAATGCGGTCTGTTTTTCTCCTGAATTTATCCCAGTCTGACATTTGTCTCTTCGTTCAAAACATACGTCTCTAGAGAACTTATGTAAAGTGTCGTTGTTCTGATAAAATAGAATCATTCGTAAAACCAGAAGATAAAATGCAAACGTGTCACACTAACCTAAATGTTAACAAGTCTGTTTCATCTCTTCCATCTGATGTACAGCATTGTCTTTGGGTACAGAAATAAACCCATCTGGCTTTGACATCCTACTGTATATGAATAAGCCAGCCTTATATGCTGCAGTCAAGATTACTGACTCTGCAATTACAAACACACCAAATAACAGAGGATACAAAGACAATTCACCCATTTCTGATTTGTTGAATGTCAAGGTCAGTAGGGTCATGCAAAAAGGGAAGTTTTGTATCCCTGTCTCCAAAGCAACTGTTCTGCACTTGTAATGTGGCATCCTCGCGATGAAGGCGGTGGTGTATCCGAACCCAAAACTTAAGAATGGTAGGATAACAACTGCAAAGTATATCCTCCAGGAGGAGTTGTACATGAAAGGGTAGAGGAGGCTGGTAAGTACAGTGACTACTACCACCGATAATACTCCTGCAATGCTGCCCATCTGCAAAAAATAATAATATAGATTACAGGTGAAGAAGGTATAAAGATATGTCTTTTATGGGAGTATTCTGGACATTTACTTGCATCCTTGTTTTATCCCTTACAGTCGAGCGCCGGGCAGGATAAGAATAAGTACCATGCTCTTTGAACGTTTTTTCTGTCTCTAGCAGATTGCCTTATTCACTAGACCATGGAGGCGGTCGA
Source organism: Haliotis cracherodii (assembly GCF_022045235.1). Taxonomy (NCBI): domain Eukaryota; kingdom Metazoa; phylum Mollusca; class Gastropoda; order Lepetellida; family Haliotidae; genus Haliotis; species Haliotis cracherodii. The sequence goes on from NW_027266264.1 coordinate 58,222,212, forward strand.
AATACCTGAAACACTTTTTTCATGAAAATGAACTATATTTTTGGCAATCAGGTATTTCACAATAGTGTAGAGGTGAGTCGGTTTTGTTTTACGCCGCTTTAAAGTTATGGTCGTGTCTGGGCTAGGCAATTCAGTTGTTGACTGCTTGAAGGAAGATTCATTTCGGGGGTTACCATTAACGCACAGTCAGGCAGGTCAGATCTAGGAACCGCCCTTCATCTTTTATCAGCGCTTCTCTATGGAGTGACGGTTGGTCAATTGCACAGTTTGCCATGAAAAGACATGCGCTCCACCTCCTTCGTTATAAGAATGGAGGTGTTATACTTTGTTATTCTTTATCCCAGGTGAATTACTGACGAATGTTTCGGGGGAACATCCGGGGCACAGGTCCTTTATCAGCTGCCCAGTGTAAATGGCGGTGCTTTAATATTTGCTTTGTCTGAATTTTACCGTAAATAGAGCATTTACAGTATGGCATTTGGTACACGACATCCTTGGGGTTTGAATACATATATATAACATATAATGACAATCGATCGTATGACATTAGTCGTAGGTGGCCTACTTTTCTGAATAGTATTTGCAATTTTTTAATTTTTTTTGTCAGGTTTAATTCCACCAAAGGACACATTTTTGGTTCATATGACTGATGCCCAGGTCACTGATACTGACGGTCAATTTCCCTCTCCAGGCCATACACTTAGCCAGCTTTAGGGTACCCTTTTAAAGGTCGAGTTACAGGAATATATTTTGCAAGATTGCTGTTTCGTTGTGTTCTGAACCAACCGAATGTGTTTTTAGTGAATGAGTTGGGTTTAACGCCGCTTTTAACAGTATTCCAGCTATATCGCGGCGTCTGTGTTTTTATGTAAGAGCAAACGCCCATGTTTTCGAGCATGGTTTTTCCACATAATCAAGCATGTGGGTGGATAAGGCAAACTGGAAATGCATATGTGAGGGTAATGTTTCCCCTGAATAGTTTTTCTTGTGGAAGCGATATACCAGGAGTCTAGTTCCTGTGGAACACTATACCTGGGAATAAAATATCACAGGAACAAAACTCCTGGTATATCAGTTCCACAGAACATATGTTCAGGGGAAACATATTTACTCTCGCACATATATCTTTCTTATTAAGGTAGCTGGAGGCATGGAAGTTTGTTTAAAAAATGCCTTGCTTTAAAACATGTTTTCGTCCAAACCCAGGATATGTGTGCATGTTAGCTTATTTTGTTGCAGCTAGGGATATGGGACGTTCTGTTTTGATGTTGCAATGCATTTGGCATGTCTTTTCTCAGTCCGGCTGTTTTAAAACGGAAGTGCTTATAACTTTGTCATTAAGGTAACTACAGGCAAAGGGCAGTCTGTGTCAAAGTTTGGGCATGTTTTCCCAAGTTTTATACCAGTATAAGACTTCGTAATATCAAGCTGCTTTCGTGCTTAGTTGTATTAGTGCTGACTATGACTTAAAACATTGCTGACTGTTAGACACCATACTCACCTTTATCATGTACAGGGCAACCTTCGGCCTCTTGTGACGCACTGCGATACCTATGACTGTCGGTATCAGCATCAGGGCTATTCCCTGTGCTAGACTGACATAAGGTATAACCGCTTTCTTGTCTGACCAAGAGCGGCTACAGATAAGAAGATTGAGGGGCAGAAATCCGGTCGACAATACCGTGTTCACTGTGGTCATTGCAAGGCTGTAAAAAAGGCATTCATTATTAAATCATGCTGGTGACACGTTGTTTACCAGGAGTCCGCAAACCTGAGCGAGGTGGAGATCGTCTTATCGGAACCAAACAAAATATATGGATGAATCAGTTCTCGTCCCTTATGATAGGTAAGCACTGTGTTTGCGTTGAACTAAAGACGGAAATAACATTTGAAGAGAAACACAGATTTGTATCAGTGTGAGGTTAGTTGGTATTGTTTTCGGTTTGGGATCAACGCCCTTCAGCTTTCATAAATGTCTTTCAATTCTCAGAAAGTGATTGTCGTTGTATCATCACTACGTGATTAAGTATGGAAGGGAGGATCCAGCATTTTTAAACAAGAGATGGGGGAGGGGTCCACCTAGAAAGTATATTTTCGGTTACCGTATTCGACTTAATAAGCGCCCAGGGCGCTCTCAAAATTAGAAATTCGGGGCTCTTATTAGAATATTATTTTGGTGAAAAAAACAGAGTTGGAAGATAAATATGTACGACAGATATATTTTCCCAGAATTTAATTGCCCATAATTAAGGGTGCATATAACACACGAGTGTATTATACCCGAATAATTAAGCCTTGTGTGCATTGATCAATCGGAAGGGGTGCTAATTGGGATTGTTCACCAGTCTATATATCTGCAAATATCGCCGTGGGCGCTTAGAGTGGGGCGCTTATTACGTCGAATACGGTATATTTGGCATGGGTGTGCTTTTCTGTGGATTTTGACAGGTTCCCACATATCGAAATGTTATCATCTTCCAACCTTAACTTACATGGTGCGAGTTGGTGAATGGGTATGTAACATTCCACATTGTGGTAAAACTGCATGTAGACGAAGGAACATGGCTACTCAACAATATATACATTCAACGTCCTATACTGTCTCCCACTGACCTGAGGGGCACGTCTCCATCCACCCACAACGTGAACATGTTAGAGGTGGATCCACCCGGGCAACAACTCATGATCAGCATCCCTATCGCCTGCCGTGGAGGCAGCTGCAGAGCATGAGCCAGACCGAACGCCGCCAGAGGCAGCAGGATGAACTGTGCCGCCGCCCCGATGAGGATGCCGTATGGCCGTCTCAGATGAGCCCATAATTCTTTGAGCTGGATGCAGGCTCCGACGCCCAACATTATGCAGATAAGGCAAAATGTCAGTGCGGCTGGTTAGATATACATCAAAGGGCTTCTTTAAGCAGACATTTTTTATTATTACGGTACGGGTTTTGTCGCATTTATTTACATATGATATGCCAAATTGGGCATTAGTATTAATTGTGCACTTCTTTATTAAAGAATGAAACTTAACATGGTGACAAGTAGTGCTTTACAAAGTAGTTCTAGATGAGGGGCCGATCACATTTATTCAAGATGGCCGCCAACAAGGTTTCTCAACTGTAATTTAGAAAACAGTTTGTTTCATGTTATATTGTATATCATACACAAACCGGGACATAGAGAATACATAACCTTCAGTAATTGAAATCGTAAACTCTGATCTGATGTTGCTATGATCTATGCATATATTCATACGATTATCTTTTCTTGCACATCTAGAATTCATAACATGGTACGCAAATACCTTATCCCTGGCCCCATCCCACAGTCGACTATCAAAGCCGAATGCTGTTCTCCGTTAGATAAAAGGTAAGGGTGTCAAAGTACATGAGGTGGTTACGACAAAATGATTCAGTTTGAGATGAACAATTTTCAACATCTTCAAAATCAAAATGCCTAAATCTACTATATAACCCTTCAAAGTTTCATGTATCTCAAATTTCAAAGCATGCAAGTTTCTTAACCATGTTAACCTTCTTCTCAATGTGTTTGAATAGTGTAATCCTGAGGAATCAAAAGAAGATGGTTTTCACAATTTTGACTTCACATATTGGCTTCCTTTCATTGCTTTAACATACTGGTAAGACCTTATTGCGACACATTGAACAATGATGTAAAAAGGATTAAAATATTATGCTAACAAGGCACACTATTTGTTTTAATAGGATATTTAGCAGCTCATTTGACATCGTCTCCTGTTAGGATAGAGAGAGTATGCGATAATGGATGTTTTCCTTATAAAACCCTGTTTTCATTGCAAAGATAAGGAGGGGCATGTGTGTGTCAAAGCAGTGTCCATATTGCCTCTGTACCTGTTGTTGCTACTTTCAGCGGAGTGGTCTCCCCAGTGGAAGTCACGTTCCCCGTGTCGGTTGTATTGAATGACGTTAGATTCATCATCCTGTTCTCACTTTCACAGAACCGTCCACAGTTGGCTGGTAACGTCCGCTGAAATCATGTACCCGATTACTTACTTACTTACTTACTTACTTACTTACTTACTTACTTACTTACTTACTTACCTGCAACATGAACATGTCCTCAGGGAAAGTTAAAAATACACTGTCTAAACGCAACGTTGCATGTCAATTATTGTGTTTGGTTTTTTTTGGTTAACTGTGGAGTCTCATCTGAGTCTGTACTGTAATCTGATTGGTTGAAAAGCGTGATTAAATGGGATTCAAAGCCCGGATATCTCCTTTTCAAGCTACATCATGACAATCTGTAAACACTCGGATCCGGAATCGAGTGGTCAGATTCCCTGACTTGGTCGATGCATGTCATCGGATCTCAGTTGTGAAGATCGATGCTCATCTCAATCAGTGGATTGTCATTTACATACTGCCGACCTACTGATGGAGTATTGGTGAGTGCGGCGTTAAACAATAGGCAATAATCCTTTTAGAATCCATACTGTTGTCACTGGGGAATATATTTGAGTCGATAATTCGAGGAAACGTTGTTTTTTCTATTATTACTTCAAAGAATTTAAGTAGACTTAATTGGAGTAAAGAATTTAAGTAGATTTATTTCGGTAAAGAGATTTTATATCCAGACTTTGTCCAGAACAGCACACGTGTACGTGTTTACTCCACTTATTGATGAATGTTCATGATGAATTTGACATTAGATCCGTTGTCTGCTATAACTGATCCCTTCGTGGGTGTGCTTTAACCAAAATGCTTATGCGTAATATATTGTTAGTACATATATTTACTATAGTGAGTGGTGAGCGGTGAAAAGGACTGTTTTAAATACACTTTACGTTGCCATTATAAAGAACAATATATATTGTTATTTATAATGGCAACGTTTAGTGTGTGGCAACTTATAAGGCATAACGTATAATGGCAACTATACGTTGCCGTTATCAAGAACAATATATATTGTTCTTTATAACTATAATGACCACATATAGTGTGTTTGAAAGAAAGTCCTTGTCATTGCTCACCAATTTTACACTCAACGTGGCTGGTTTGGTTCCCCCTCGCCAAGGTGGTCAACATGATTTTATAAACATCGACTTTGATATTACTGAATAGTGTCACAATACCGCACATTTAAGGCACACGCGTTCATTAAACAAACCCCTTTTTCCCTATAGACAATCCACTTAGTGTCTACATCAGAAGTGTTTGGTTCCACTTGGTCTGTGATCCATAACAAGTACAGTAGAACACGGATATAACGAACACGGATATAACGAACACGGATATAGCGAACAAACGGATACAACGAACTGTTAAAAATCCCCGATTTATCTCCTATATAATATCATATAAAATTTATGTATTGGGAACTGCCTGTTGGTATGTGGCCTACACATTAAGTGACTAGTAAGCTGTAATAATGAAACCGTTAAGGATTTGGACAAACAATATATAATATATAATATACTTTTGACAGAATACTATGATTGTTTGGGGAAGAAAATACTCACACAACAAGCTATGGTGCAAGCTCAAGTCCAGGTAGAAAACGAATGTTAATGCAATGATAATATGAACATTATTTCAACAGCTGCTAACAAATGGTAACATGAGATGACGACTCTATAATTCACGTATAGTCGTACACTTTGTTTTTGAAATTTATCAGAATTCTATCAGCATGGCAATCGCCGGATTAACATGGAGCGGTGATTACGAACAATCACTTTAAGGACAACCATTCAATACGTACTGATCGACAACAAGACGTGTATGATTGCAGTTACTCAAGCGAGGCGATAGGCAATTGTGAAAATGATGGCAGTGGTGCAAATTGTAATTGAAATTAAGATATCTATTAAACTGATAAATTAAGTGTTTTAAATGTTAATTTACTGACGCTATGATGACAAAATAGAACATGATTCAATGATATCAAAACATCAGTAACAGGACATTACATACGCTCTGTTCGACAATAATAGATCGATATTTAGAGTTGAAGCAAAGACTCTCAGCATTAAACCACATTGACAATTCAAATATTAAAGAAGCCATAATAAGCTCTTAACCACATTAAATTTGACCATCCTTTAATTTGTGACAATTTGTGACAACTTTCAAAGCTGTTTAGCTCCACATAATCATGATACATTTTCCTGGTTGCCAAGTCATGTAGGTATATTAGTTAACACCAGAGCTGAGGCTGCCCTTGATCATACAGTTTCGGATTGCGAGCGACCCTTCTCTGATTTTAGGCTTACTATTAACCAGAGTATAGTTACTCAGTGGCAGAATAGGTGCAATCTAATGACAGGAAATAAACTCCATACTATTCAAACGGTAGTCTGGAATAAATGTAGGTTCGTCAGCAGGTATGCTCTCAATAAGTCACAACACAGTGTCCAGAAACGTCAACACATCGTGGAGATATAACAGAGTGAACACATACGTGGGTTTGTCCCAATGGTCCTACTTACGACACGTGGGCCTTGATGACAACACATCCCGTATCCCAACCGATACATCACTTGCATTTTGCTGAAATTCGAATTGGTAGGCCGTCTTTCCGACAATTCGGGTAAAACGAAAATCCTGGTCCGTCCAGTTGAATGGTATCGCTGCCAATTGCTATTTATGTGTCAAGTTTATGGGAAGTTGCTCCTTTCTTTGCCACTATTGGCTGGTGGAGTTCAGAGAAGAGAGAGCATCTAAGATTTTCACCTCTTACCAAACTTCAAGAAAGAACTGTCTGGCAAGCGTTATTCAAATGGTGATATGTGCAAGTAGCCCATTGATTCAAAAACAATGTAGCTGGTAACTAAAATTACCGAGACCGACTTATGTATCATAAACTCGTCATCACATGTCATACATAAATGGTTTTATGTGGCATATATGTGTTTCGCTAATTGATTGCTGACAAAGTTATGGTTTTACAAACACAGCCAGTCACTGCAGATTCTATACGTAGTATTCTAATTGGGGCCCGAGCGCTTGAGAGATGTTTGGTACCTTTCTAATGTTTTATGGTTTAATTATATTTTCGTTTGTTTCAATGAGAAAATTACCGAATCTGTCCATAAAAGTTGTGTAAACGTAATCATTTGTGTGCAAACGATACACCTTCGTTTCTCCTTCAAACCAGCCAAGGTTAAGGCCTTTACGTCAAAATCGTCGTATAAAATATCCGATAATGTTTCGATATCGAACGAATGTAGTTCTGTTGGGTTATCGGCAGCCATTGTTATATGCATCGATTTATGTAGCTTATGTGTAGATCGATGTATTCAGACACACAGTTTTTGTGTGAAAGGTTCAATTTAGAGATGTCAGTTGGAAAATTTGACCACTCAGAATCAAGAAGTTTCAATGTCATTTGAAACGAAAACAAGGTTATCGCTATTCGCCGCCACGGGGCACGTTAACACGTATAGTTCTGGCGTTCATACGCCAATGTGAAATCTTTCTAGAGGTGCACGAGTCGTCATTCAGCTTGCCCTGGAATGACATGAGTTGGTCACGAATGTTCCGATATTATCGCTGCCATTAATTAAGGCTAAAGGGGTCTTTGTAGTATATGAGGCCATACATAAATCTACGTAGAACTCAGTATACAGAAATCTACTCTACCACGCAGTGCTAACAAGTCCAACCCCGGTTGTGAAACCGATTTAACTAGAATTACCATTGTCCTCTTTCTGAAAAGGAGGGCGATCTGAGAAAGATTGTACATATCAATTGGCTTACAAGGTCGATCATAACAACAATAAGCTGCAACAACCCGAGCGACAATAAACTACAAACACAGAAATTGAACAAGTCGAAATGGCTGATTAACACTGAAAACAGCAAAGCTTATTTAAATACATGCCAACTGCCTAAAAATGGAAAGTATGCTTATTGAATCTTGTGTATGCTCCATATGCGCGTCGTAAACTTGCGCCAAGCTCATAATTGCGATATGAGAGACGGGGCCTAGCTTATTGCTGTGAGGCAGCGCGTGACACCTTCGTCACACTCTCGGTAACATCGCTGACACCAGTGTGGGCGCGACCATCACATCTGGAAATTTGCTCTCCAACCCCAAATGTAGTAACGTTTATATACATTTGTTTATGTCTTTGGGAATGTCATCATAGTTAATTTTAAAAACGTTTGAATTTACCTCTCTTTCTTTTTTGTCAGATTGGTTCACAGGAATTGAATATTGGTCAGTAAATAAAAATATATACCCCTATACTTAAGTAGAGAACTTATATATTTTTACGTATATATATATGTTTATTTACTGACCAATAACGAGTTCCTGTCGATTGGTTCGAGATTGCAGACAAACTGAAAATAATTAACAAACTTCCCGCTTACATTTTTACTGTACCAATTACATGATGATTGCAATGAAATAGAAAATCAAATTGAAAAAAAACCCACAAATTTGGCGTCAGACAGCAATCACTTGCTTGTAAATATATTTTACATAACGCTCAGTCAGTCACGAGTTCAAGTCCAATTATGGATGTGGTGACCTAGCTAACAGTGGGGAGCTTTGACTCGCGATAGAGAGCTCCGCGAATAGGATATCGCTGTGAGGAGCTTGGCTTTGCCCAAGCTCCTCACAGCGACAGGGAGGTAAGAAAGGTATCATGCGATGGGAAGGAGCCTGTCTTTGCGTTTCCGGGTTTCAGTTTCTGCATCTGCTTATTTATATCATTGCGATAGATACAAAACGTCAACTGAGTGCGGTCAAAGTTCTTTTGGATGGAAAATGGAATGAACTACTTGTGGTTCCAGCATCAGCCGAACATGCAGGGTGAGGCGGTGACATAATTCTCATTCATTAACACTGATATTTCACTAACAGTGATAAAACCTTGAGGGTCGTCTGCCTTGTTCTTGCGCGTGAACACTTGTATAACGAGGATAAATCAATTATCAGAGTCACATAGTCCAAATGTAGAATATATAAGGATACACGGTAGAGAAAAATACGCCTGTGTGTTACCCTTAAAGCATTGCACCCTATTGTCAGATCATATGATTAGCCCATCGAATACATCTTTTATGTCAGATTTCAGTGTCATAACAAACATGGGATTTATCCAGGAATCCGAACTAAGTGCCATTGGCAAGCAATTTTGGTGAATAAAAAGTCACTTTGCTGAAAATGGTCAGTGAAATACAAGTCACCAATACAAAGACATAACAGTAATATTTAACATGAATTGTGAAATTTGAAATTCCCATTTGGGAATATTTACTGACATTTGTGAAAGACTTGGGGTTGACTATCAGCCTCAGAGCTGGCCTAGATAAATGCCAGCAAACTTCATGGCCTTTGTCACATCACTGTCAGTCCAACACTTGTCAACATGGTTAACATTATAAGAGTATTATAGTATATAGTGTGATGGAGAATGTGGTAATTGTTTCCTCCACCTAAATTTTCTGGTGAAAGGTCTAGACGGGTCACATTTCTTGTCAACTTTAGAAACTGAACATATTTTGTCAGAATAGTGATTAGAAAGTAAAGACCATCTGTAGTAAACTGCTACAATGAGATTAGATACATCCCAAATAGTGGCAGCCCTCAGTCTAGCAAAGAGCCATGATGGAGTTCAACAGTCGTGAGGTAGGGTCTTGTCTTGATTGTCACAATCCCCCTCAAGGCTCCTGTTTACCCATAGGATACATGGCACCTTTTTGGGGTAGGGACATTCTCAGATATTTCTGACACACTGACAGTGGTATGTTATGTCAACAGGTGGAGACGGTTTATACAGTCGTATGAGCAGCAACCAGATTTTCCGTGAATCTGTTGACCCTGAGCTGGACCATAAGACAAGGAGAGGTATGAATTTACAAAACGTAGTGGTGTTAGACTTAAAAAAATAAAAGAATTGGTTCTCAGGCAAAGGCTTCTGAAAATTTAGTGCGGGCAGGCGGGGTTTTTTTATATTCATACTAGTATGTAACCAAAAAAAGGTTGTGTAAGCAAATAAACAGTTGTGTACAATCAACCTGGGAAAGGGCCTTCCTACACAAATGTATTCCTTGATGAGTATAATTCTGGAATACAGTATTTGACTAAGGCTGAGCTTGGATTATTTATGGATTTTTTAAATATTTTATTTTTAAAATAAAAAGGAAACATGCTGGGAATGTTATGATGATGATGCGGGCAGTGCCTGAGAACCAAGACTATTATTTATATTAGCCTTATCCATATCTATATTTGGCTGTTGATAACCGTCATTGAAATTAGGCAGGAACGTAAAGGGTTGCCTGTCATTTACCTTGGTGCTTAGAGTTGAACATTTCGTGTGTCCCTAGATTTAAGTACTCATTACAGGTACGTATACAGACATGACAGAAGTAAACTTTATGTAGAGGCACATGGTCACAATTCAGGTGAAGTAAAATAAAAGAATTGGTTTTCAGGCAATGACTTTTGGAAATATAGTGCGGGCGGGCTGCAATGTTTTGTGTGTTTTTTTGCTTGTTCAAACTTTTAAGTAACCAAATAAACAGTTGTGTACCATCTTCATGGGAGAGGGTCTCCCTACATAAACAAGCATACAAACTCTTATTGCCGCAGTAAAACAGTGTGCATGTAAAGGGAAGTAACTGCATGTTATATAGGATCGCATTGTTTTAAAGTATTGGGATTTTTATTTTAAAAAATTAAAATGGAAATAAAAATGTGCAGCAGACTCTTTGGTGATGCGGGTGGTGCCTGAGAACCAAGACTATTATTTTTTTCAGCCGTAAGCATCGTCAGTCATGCCGAGTCGTTGGCAGCTTGACTCCTGAGAGTTTCTGTCGTTATATGGTTGAAATGATGCTGATGCAACGTTAAATTTGAACTCACTCACTCACCCTGAGAGTTCCAAGGGCCTTCAGTCCTGCCCTACACTCAGGCACATGAAGCACATGTGGGTTTCCTTGGGCAAGTGACTTTGTTCGAAATATGTCTCTGTTCTCCCAGGTACCTTGTAGGATGAGCACCTCGGCTCACTTGAATCTTGGGTTGTAATTTTGTATACTCCCCCGGGAGCTGAGAATGAAAATCAAGTCCACAATGGTCCATTAACTGGGGTAAAAATGTGGCTCTCAGATCATGCTTAGTTTGTGGATTTGGCGCATTATAAATATACACATTAGTACTACTAGTACTGGTAGTGGTAGTACTACTAGTAGTAATTGGAAGTATCATTATTATGGACCCAATCATGCATATTGTGTTTTATCAGTTTCAGACAAATTCTCAGAGAATATAAACACAGTTGCTAATGAACCATCGCTGGCTTTCTTCCGTATCCAGGAGCATGTGAGGAAGACATTGCCACAGCTGGTGGAACAGAAAGTGAGACTTTTTAGAGAATTTTTATGTCATTATCAGTGTTTGAGATTAAAAACAAAAGTCAAGGATACTTGTCAAACTACTAATGTTGCAAGATGGGTTTTTGAGATCCCTAGCTTAAAATACAATTTAGTTTCTAACACAGATTACTGTTGGGTTTTGGCAGATGGTGTGTGCAGATATTTGTGTGAGTGAGTAAATTGGGTTTTATTCCACTTTCAACTTTATTCCGACAATTGTTGTCACACATTGTGTCTATGTGGGGATTCTGATCTGACTCTGATCTCAGATATTGTGCTCGCTCACGTTAGCACCATCATATCTCCTGGCAGCAACTGTCTACAATGTAAACACAGGACAACATACATTCCCCAGGGTTTTCGTGTTATGTGTCTCAGTTTTGAGTAATGGTAGGTTACCGAAATAGAAGAAAAAAGCACCATAAGTATATTTTATTTTTCTCACAATGTTTTGCACAATTTTTCTCGCTGTAGATCATGTAGATATCTGTATGAAAATAAGGTTGAAAATACCATCAAATTATTACTTCCAGTGTTTGATGCTGACCGAAATTTGTCTGTGGTCCAAAGGACCATCACATTGAAAAATCTACTGGTCCTGTTGGATCTCTACTTTCGACTCAGTGGTGCTGACCAAAAGAAGTTTTAGATGGTGTTACTTCAGTTTAATTTTCTACACCCTTAATGTCTGCCAAATGACAGTAATAATAGAAAAATTAACCTTCAGAGGTTTATTTGTTAGTAACAGGTCAACTGTTCACATCTATCAGTCATAAAAAGAATGAAAAAATGAAAGACCACTGGACCACCATGTATTTAATTTAACTGGTCCTCAAGAAAACATACTAGACTCGGAACAGCAGACCAGTGTGAGTGTGGAACACTGACTTCATATGTCAGGTGAGCTACAGAGCCTCGTGGCTGCATTTTTGAATAATGTAGGCACCACAACTCTGCACTTGGTGGCCTAGGTTTGCTGGCATCATTGAATGAAACTGCATCCCAACCAAGACTGAGACAGGAGTACTACTTCATGTAGACATTAGCATGATTAGCTGCTGCAGTGATTGATGGGTCATCACTTTAACTGTTTCAGTCAGGGTTTTTTATTTTGATTTAAAACATCTCATTAACCAATCAGAATCACTTCTTTTCTAAATTCATTGTAGAATGTCAGTTTAGGTGCATCTTCCCAAGGCAAGGGTGTTTACTGACTACAAAAGTCCAGTTTCCACTCTTGCCGAACTACACTGCAATTTCATGGCTTGATTGGTCCTATTGACCAATCAGATTCCAGATATCACTTGCATTTGCTTCAAACAAAATGGCGGCACCCACTCAAGATGATCTGATCGATAATCAAGATCTATATTGTAATAAAACAGGTCTTTCCTCCCGAATTGCATCAAATCATTTAAGATCCTTGATTAAGACATGAAAAGAATTGGATAACATCTGTCGACACCACATTGGCAGTACATATGCTTAGCAAATCCTGCAGTCGACGATTTTGCACATTGAAATCTGTGGGTCGTGGGTTTCCCTACAATGACTGAAACATGTGTCGTTGTATTTAATTCTAATTGATGTTGTCAGTCTCTGGTTTCATGAAGGCCTGCTGCCCAGAAACCAAACTGATCTCAGCCATTCTTCTATCAGAAGTCTAAGATTCTTGTTTAGTGGAGGGGCACAGGAAGGCCAGTCATCTGAGGCACTGCATTCTGCAGTGTTATATCCCTTTGACATGCCAGGATTTTAAAGTCAAGAGTGCAAATCACCAATCTCCTTTATTTGTTTTCTTGCTTTATCAGCACCATTCCTGTGTTCATGGGTTTCATCAAGGTTGTAAAAGTCCAAGATTTTCATCACTTAAGGCTTTCGTCCCGCATGATGCTGACACTGTGATAATGTTCAAACCCAACTCACTCACTCACTTGCATCAGCATTCTTAGTGTATGGCTAACAACAGCAACAGCAAATCTTCACAGGCAATGATATATTCCACCACTTCAAATTTGTGCTCTGTTTTCAATTATAACATGGAAATAACTTTAAAAGTTGTAATGTTTTAAATGAAATGAGGACTGGAATATTTTTATGGGAATGTTGTGTCTGTTATCAACTAGTCTATAGTCTAGGCACTGTCTTCCACCGTCAATGTACTTATCACCTAACACGGTACTTGTATTTTCAGCATGAAGTGCAGAGCATACAACAGCAGGTTCAAGGGGCATGTTTCGATACAGAATATGCCACAAAGTGAGTCTTTTCTTTTGGTTGTTTAAATAGTGAGACTAGTATAGACACCCCAAGATGGTATAGCATAGAAAATCCATTAACAGGGTTTTACACCACACAGAAATCTGCATCCAGTACGCACAAAAGTCTAGAATGGACGCAGGATAAATATACAGTCAAGTCTCGTTAATCCGACACTTGTTAATCTGACACAAATGATGGGAATCGATTTAATCAGTGCTATTTAGACCTGTTAATCCGACAGTCTCGCACTCCGACTCTGACACACCTAATTTGCAAGGAATTGCTGAAATCACTCATTAATCAGTCCCGTTAATCCGACACAGTGATCAGCGTACTCCGTGGTCATCTGCCCGCTAGTACACAGCCCCGTGTTTTGATGTGAGATGAGTCGGTGAGTAGCTGCATATTTCAACGGCTGCAGAGATAAACTAACTTAACAATAAACAATTACTGCTTTAAATAAACAAAGAGGGATTGATCACATGCCCAGATTACCTCAGTTTTATTAAAATCGAGTACAAGTTACCGCTGAGGACATCCCATTACAAGTCATGTCAAAACGACCTTCCGCTAGCTTTTACCGACCAATGAAATTACCAACAGGAAGTCCACATTAGCCACTAAGAAAGCAGTTTTCTTAAGCATTGCGGCACTAGTTTCAAATTGGCGACTTCCATTCCAGACTATGCTTTAAAAAGTAATTTGAATCACTCATACAGTCCTTAACAGTAGTTTTGTGTTAAACTTTAGAGGTTGCATGATCGTTATCTATCGTGTAGTTGCCCAATTTTCGATCACGAACATTGATATTACCTAATTTTGTTTACCCTACATACTCGTTAATCCGACATAATCATATGCAACCAATAATGTCGGATTAACGGGACTTGACTGTATATTGCTTCCCGAGGAATGAAATTACCAACAGGAAGTGGACATTAGCCGTTAAGAAAGCAGCTTTCTTAAGCATTGCGGCACTAGTTTCAAATTGGCGACTTCCATTCGTTACATTCATTTGTTAGTCAAACCAAAATGTCACTCCATAATACCTGCCTAGTTCGGCAAGGCTGGAAACTGGACTTTTATAGTCAGTTAACTCTCTTGCCCCCGGGAGGCAAGGACCCTGGTTTCCCCCACCATGATGTTGCTTGAATATTGCAAAACATGGCGTAAAACCCAGTGCACTCACTCACTCCTAAAGGACCCTTGAAAATAATTATTGGGGGTCCCCTGGACCCCTAGTTTTGTAGGTCAAGGTAAATTCCTGCATAAGCATATTTAGAATGTTAAAGTCGTTATTAAGCAGTAATAATTTGTATTATTTAATTACCTGATATGAATTAATATCATCTCAGCATTCCGCACAACCAAATACCCCACCTCACATCCTTTCATTGTCCTCAAGTACCAACAGATGAAGAATGTCCCTGTGTGTTCCCCTCTTGCTGTAGTTGGGGGCACGGGGGGGCCCAGTTGCTAAGGCGCCGCGATTCGCTGTGCAGAGTTGCGTCCCTTGGGTACGCCAGAAACCTATAATTGTGGGTTCGAATCCCTGTTCACCCCGATTATGTTTCTAGGTTTGTCAGCACCATACCCGTGCTCGTGGGTTTCACCGAAGTGGTAAGCATCTGAGACCTGCATCACTTCGGGCTTTCCTCCCACATTAAGCTGACACACCGTCATATAACTGGAATACCGTTAAAAGCGGCGTTAAACCCAACTCACTCACTCACTCACTCACTCACTCACTCACTCACTCACTCACTCACTCACTCACTCACTCACTCACTCACTCACTCACTCACTCACTCACTCACTCACTCACTCTTGCTGTAGTTGGTGAAATTTACCATATACATTGTCCTACCAAACGTTTATGCTGTATGGAAATCACATCTGTTGACAGCTGATGACGACATATGACTTTAACGTGTTAAACAGCTCAAGAAAAAATATGAATACAAAATAGAATTCCTCCTGCCTCACATTTTGGAAGGTTTTAGATTAATATCTAATAATAAATGTTTTGTAGGCATCACAGCTATTAGCATGATTAGGATATGCTGATTGTAAGCAAAATGGCTGGTCTCCCTTGTAGTATGATAAATGCAGTATATCAGTTTCAACAGTGATTATCTCTGATTTCAAACTATGTGCCCTTGACCATTGTTGACCATGTTCACCAGTTTGGGAAGAAATTGTTATTTTGGACAAAAGTGATTTTTTGGGTGAAAATTCTTATTTTCCTAAGTTTAGAGGTATTTATACTCTGTATTCAATGCAACAATGTAAACCTTTTCATTGAAGGCTGTTGTTGTTATTGATCAGTGAAATAAGGGGCACTATAGACTTGGTCATAGTAATAAAACATGAAACATGAATTCTTTAATTCCAATATAGGCATTTTTACTGACATTTGCTGCAGATTTGGGGCCAAATGTTGGCCCATAAGTCGCTCTAGATCCCTGTTCAAATCTTTGATATCAAATCTTTCTACCCTGAGTTTTAACTTCTTACCAAGTGATTTGTTATGTATGATCTTTCTATCCTTTCTTCTCAGCGCTGTGAAGACAATGTACCAAAGTGAATTCCACTTCCAGAACATCCAGGAACTGCTGAAGAATGCCATGTTCATGAAACAACAGATAGGATATGAAGAAAGTAGAAGGTACTGTGTCAGTCCTCACACCTGATAATGTAGACCTAAATATCACATGTTTTAGGTTTATGGAAATATTGGCACCACGTTTTTTTTTTGTGCTCATTCTATTCTCTATACAAGGTAAGAAATCCTTTGGTATTATTTTGTTTGACAGCCTTCTTGGGTCTTTACTAATTATATCCCGACTTCTTTCAAAACATACTTTATTTTAATATCACAATTCAAGCCATCACTATGCATAATTCAAACATAACGATGCTTGATTGTTTGATCTAAGTGAAATAGAAGACATTTTTTGATAGAATATAATTGAAAAGTTGGTCATTTTGAAATCCAAGATGGCCACCAAATTGTCCAATGAAAAACATGGATTTCTACAACCAGAGAGTTGAATGAGCAGAAGAGTGAAAAAGCCAGCAAACGTACAAAATGTCCATTACTATAAGTAGTGACAACCATCACCACTAATCGTTCATGTGTTCTAATTGCTAGATTCTTTACATCTAT
The DNA here is from genome assembly GCF_022045235.1 of Haliotis cracherodii. Lineage (NCBI taxonomy): Eukaryota > Metazoa > Mollusca > Gastropoda > Lepetellida > Haliotidae > Haliotis > Haliotis cracherodii. The sequence goes on from NW_027266264.1 coordinate 58,239,014, forward strand.
AGGTCTTCAGCAACCCATGCTTGCCGTAAAAGGCAACTCTGCTTGTCATAAGATTCAACTAACAGGATCGGGTGGTCAGGCTTGCTGACTTGGTTGATGCATGTCATCGAAGTCCAGTTGCGTGGATCAATGCTCATGATGTCAATCACTGGATTGTCTGGTCCAGACTCGATTTTTTTACAGACCACTGTCATATGGCTGGAATATCGCTGAGTGGGACGTTAAACTACAAACAACAACAACAACAACATCTGCATATGATGAACAATTGAACTGTACAGAATATATTATCATGATTCGGCTGAAAAAAAGTAGTCTTGGTTTTCAGGCACCGCATCATGACAAAGTCCACCAGACATTTCGTTTTTATTTCCATTTTTTTTAAATTAAAAAAGCCTAAAATATTCTGGGTTTCAAACACAAGACCCAGGCAGTGAAATGCTGCAATACAAAAAAACAACCCAAGTCAGTATAGAGTGCAGTTACTTCCCTTTACGTGCTCACTGCTTTACTGCGCATCTCGTGTTGTGGTCATGGCTGCAATATAGGAATTGGTGTGCTTGTTTTGCCGTTTGCAAATTTAGTCAATGAAAACATAAAATTTACGATAAAACATCACTTCACATGATGATTTACAAATTCAATGGTATTTGTGTACTGTATGATGGATAATGTTTCATAACCAGTGATTAAGATTGTGTGTATTTGTTTCGTAAAATAAGACTGAAAAAGAAATCAGCTGCTCATTTTCTACCTGATCTGTGGGTGATTTAATTTAAAAAATACTTAAGATCATAACCAATATCAGAAATTTCAGTACAGTAATAGGAAGACTGAAGACATTGTATCTCTGATATATATGTACCTGCAAGAACAACAAAAGTAATAATATAACAAACTTGGAAACTTAATAGTTAATGGCTCTGATATGTGATTAGCAACGGACAATTGGAAGCCAACACTTAAGAGTTAATTAGCACTGATAGGTGTTAGTGATGGAGAACTGGAAGCCAGGACTGTTAAGTTTCTACCTTTGTTGTCTTATAACTTTTGTTGTTCTTACAGGTACATACATATGTTTTCTGCTTCACAGCATCAATTCACCTGATGAAGGAGTAAATATATCCTCCGAAACGTTGTGTCCCTCATAAGTTGACATCAATAAATTCTCTTCCCTAATGTATGGGGGACATAGGTGGCCCAGTCGTCTAAGGCGCTGCGATTCGCTGTGCAGAGTTGCGTCCCTTAGGCACGCCAGAAACCTATGATTGTTGGTTTTAATCCCGGTTTGCCCCAATTATGTTTCTAGGTTTGTCAGCACCATACCCGTGCTCGTGGGTTTCACCGAACTGGTTAATGTCTGAGACCTGCATCACTCGGGCTTTCCTCCCACATTAAGTTGACACGCCGTGATATGACTGGAATACTGTTAAAAGCGGCGTTTCACCTAACCCACTCACTCACTCCCTAATGTATGGACAAGTCTCTTCAAACATACCACCTTCGTATCTGTAGCTTAGTGATTGATCCAATCGGCGACAGAGGCACTGATCAACCAAAATACTTTTTATAATCTCTTTTTCAAGTACATATACGCTCACAAGAGATATTTTATGTCTGCTTCCTAAGGTTCATGGAAAGTATGTTTGACACATAAAATGTCACTATATAAGTGCAATAATCTTGGGCACGACATTAAACCCTATTTCACCTCACCTCACCTCATTCCACACCACTTGCTCAGTCACTTGATGATGTTAATAATTTGCTAAGCCAGGAATATTGATAAATAGTCTTTAATCTTATACTCAAACCTTCACACCATGCCTGCTGAAGATATTGGTTTTAGCATTGTTTAGCCACTAGTCCATAGCCCGAGTCTCGTCAACATTCCTTCAGCCCAGTAAGGGTGTGTGGTATTATCAGTATTTTGGTAAATTGAGGTTAATTCTTTCCACGATACGTATCACAATATCACTTTTTCATGCTCGATCGATATATTGGGTGATTTCAAATAACGATTTTTGTCATGTGTTTCATGTTATATACTTGTCAAATGCCTTCGCTGCCCCGGAACATGAATTCGGGGCCCCAAGATGGCTGCGTATTTATTGACTGAGTATTCATTGACTGAGTAAACATCATGTTGTATCAGCATGATGTTTTGTTCCATTTATGAACTTCAGTTCATACCTTAATGTATCAGATTGCTTCTGAATTCAAACTTTGTTATACAATATATTGTGATACGTATCGCTTTACGGCCTCGTGCATTGCAAAATATTGTGATACATTTTAAACCTCCAATACCCATCCCTACTAAGAACAGCTAACTATATACAAAAATGATACAAAAAGACAAATTCAAGCTGGTAGGTACAAAGGTTTGGACATGCTGTGAATAACATGAATATAGCCAGGACATCTGTATTTCAAGGAGGCATATGTTTCGCATCATCAAAATGCATGTACTGTAGAGCTGGGACGGGTAACTTCGGTACTCGGGTTGGATGGGTACTGAGTAGAACCCGGGTACCCACAGGACTACCCAGACCTGTGGTTAGTCACATGATATATTGTTTAATGGCAAAATTGTCTGGAACTCCATTGTTACACAACAAGTTACTGATGTTCGCATTTCTTTCTCACTATCCACACATTCCTTCTGACTTTATATGTTTGAATAAGGATAAAACTCCACTCAACTTCAGTGTATGCATGACCAGATCATTTTATACAAGTTTCAAAATACATTTTGCCAGGGCTACAGTCACACTATTCCCAATCCGACATTTGGACCTATCTCTTGAGATCTATAGCGGGTACCCGGGTAGTGTCAGGTAGTAGGGGGATGGGTACCCGGGTATTAGATTTGGACTAGTCCCAGCCCTAATGTACTGCTATGGTGATAACACTATTGAAATAGTGATTTTATCTGGTAGTATTCATTTTAACACAGGTAACCCATCAAATAACTTTAAAAATGATAATGCTCCTGTTAACACACATAACCAGTGATGTAAGGCCCCGTGATTCACAGTGAAGAGTTGTATCCCTTAGTTTCTTCAGGATGATCTAATCAAGGGTTTGAATCCAAGATTTGTACTTATTATGATCCTTGGTTTGTTAGCAACGTACCAGTGTTGATGGGTTTCACCAAAGATGTAATATGTAGGACACAGCTGGTATTTGTCAGCACATGGTCAACAATACATTGTACACTGAGGAGAATAGGTCAGTGTTAGCATCAGTATACCATTACAGGAAGCAGGAATCTTCCAACCCCAGCATGTACAACCACAGCGGGGCGGCACCAGGTGGGGCAGCGCCCAACATGTCCGAGAGCACTCTAAGTAGCGATAGCTCTCTCGCCCACAGTGGACATGGACAGACCTCAGAGTAAGTGGTGGACAGGTTATGGTAGGCACTAGGGCAGATATGTTGTATTCAGTAAGTGCCTGGACAGAGTATCAGATAGTAGGCCATATATATTTTATACACTTAGTAGCTGGACAGGCTATGTCAGACAGTAGGGAATATATGTTGTATTCAGTTAGTGGCTGGACAGACTAACAGATAGAAGGCCATATATATTTTATACACTTAGTAGCTGGACAGGCTTTGTCAGACAGTGAGGCAGATATGTTGTATTGAGCTGGTGGCTGGACAGAAAATCAGATAGTTAGGCAGATATATGTTATACCCTTAGTGGCTGGACAGGCTATGTCAGACAGTTGGGCAGAGATGTTATATTCTGTAAGGCAGGACAGGCTAAGTCAGACAATAGGGCATCTTTATTTTATTCACTCATTGGGTGGACAGGTTACATCAGACAGTAGGGCATATATATCGTATTCACTAAGTGGCGGGACAGGCTATGTGAGACAGTAGGGCAGATATATTGTTTACACTTAGTGGCTGGACAGGCTATGTCAGACAGTAGGGCATATACCGTATATGACCGCGGATAAGCCGACCCCGTAGATAAGCCGAGGTGTTAACTTGACCATTGAAATACGAAAGAAAATGATATGACCCGCAGATAAGCCAGCCAGGAAGTGAAAGGCAAAAAACACTGCGAAGTCGGACTGCAAGACATTCAAAAATATAAGATGAAAAACGTAATTAAATTGAAAAAGTCATTTTTATTTCTAATAAAGATTTAACAAACCAGTCATCCACTTTCATAATGTGGGAGGCTGTTTCTCTTGATTTTTTAATGATCGTTATATGTTGCCATCAACAACAAAGCGCCATTTTGTGAATCGGTGTATATAGAATTATGAACCCGTCAGAAAATATATCAGCTAGAGCGAAGACTCGCAGTTTGAATTTGGCATCATAAGCAGGGCGTTTTCGTTTTAAACTCATGATGAGAATGTCAGTCAGTAAAAATATACCAACTTTTATAACCCCCTTTATACCACTATTGTATGTTAATTCAACTGAATTAAATAAACTAAGAACACATTGAAAGACCATCACTTACTCACAGGCTTCTCCAGTTTATTAAACTAATCTCTAGAAAACAAAAGGAATTAAGCCCCTACTCCCAACACGATCGCTAAGCACCCACAACTTGAAAATGTTTGTGTAAACAACATGACAATACCAATCAGCCCATTATTATCAGTGCTCATTTCCTTGTGTACCGTGTTGCTTTTTAAACAACAGGAAGCAATCACAGTGGTCACCGTTTGTGACGTCACAGGAAACAGCTGATCACATGTTTTTGCAAATGGCGAACGGAATAACTCGCTGTTACAGTTGTATATTTGCCTCTTTCAATAAAGGTAGACACTTGTTCACTATCAATTTATGAACTTTGCAAAACGTACGTAATAGCTATTGGCGATTTCATCTGGGGATTATATATTATAGCTGTGAATTACATATATTGTTACATGTAAAGATTGTGGAGTTTATGAAGAACGATAAACTTTGAACATTCAATTGAAAACTTATTATCGGAAGTAGTAACATGCATAACATTTTTTTAATAATGACAACATTGGTGTATAATAATAACTTTATTGATAATTTATAACAATAATGACTCTAGTTGTGGCAACTTCCAAACTTTCGGGAAGTTGTAATCTATCGGACCGTCATTCAGGCGATGTTTCTGACAGATCACGATCAGAAAAATACTCTCATGAAAGTGTATCCCGTGGATAAGCCGACCCCTTTCTACAGAATCTTTTTTCTGGTCCTCAAAATTCGGCTTATACGCGGTCATATTGTGTATATTGTATATTGTGTTTACTTTGTGGCTGGACAGGCTATGTTAGACAGTAGGGCACATATATTGTTTACACTTAGTGGCTGGACAGGTTATGTCAGACAGTAGGGCATATATATTGTATTCACTTAGTGGATGGACAGGCTATGTCAGACAGTAGGGCATATATATTGTATTCACTTAGTGGCTGGACAGAGTATCAGATAGTAGGGCATATATATATTGTTTACACTTAGTGGCTGGACAGGCTATGTCAGACAGTAGGGCAGATATATCGTATTCACTTAGTGGCGGGACAGGCTATGTTAGACAGTAGGGCAGGTATATTGTATTCACTTAGTGGCTAGACAGAGAATCAGACAGTAGGGCAGATATATCGTATTCACTTAGTGGCTGGACAGAGTATCAGATAGTAGGGCTTATATATCGTGGGACAGGCTTTATCAGACAGTATGGCAGATATATATTGTATTTAGGGATTTTGATATCTACATGAATGTTTGTGTTATTTCAGAATGTTTAGTTTCATAGAAACATGAATGCTTAATTTTCCTTGATTTGTGCAAAATATATAATTTACATCCTGAATATCCACTCAGTTATGATGACTTGATATTCTTTCCTGGTTTTAGTTTTGTTTTCGATCAAACCTGATAAATCCTGAGGAAACCTACTTAAACTCTGAGCCCATCAACTTCTGTATAAGGCAAGACTTCTTTTATTTGGTTCATGGATATTGTGTGACCCTAAAGTGGAAAAATATTATCTGTAAAGCAAAATTTTGCATTCACTTGGTTAAACTGCAAAACAAGAGTACACAGTTGGTCAAGTGATGAACATGATAAAGCCATGTTAACTGCTGCCCAAATGGCAACATTTTCAGATCATTTTTTAGAAGTAGTTCAGCAAATGTTAAGTGGAAAACACACAAAAAATCTTTAAGTCTTTTATAATTTATTTCTGCCCACTGAGCAACCAGAATTCATTCAATTATCCTTAAACCAAGATAAAGAAAAAGTCTGGTCGTACTGTATTTGCTGTATTAAGCCCCCTGCTTCAATAAGTGCATGCACCCAACCAACTATTTACCAATCTTCATAAATAATAAGGGGCGACTATTGGTCTGGAAATCACTATTGCAATCACTATTGATATTGAAAGAAACTATTGCGATAACTATTGATTTTGCAAGCTACTAATGCAATAAATATTGATAGTTTTCAGTGTATCATTTTAGATGGATTTTAGAGTTGAATTAAACCTTGGGACTGAAGTTTCCTTTGAATGTGATAACCATAACAACAAATAAAAAGTTAAGTTTGAGATATGACTGATTTGTTTTTTCTTTACCCTAATGATTTAAGAAAAAGAAACTTCCACATTACCATGTGTAAATTACTACCACTCATGATCAAAAGAAAAACAAATTTGACCAGCATTGCATGTATTTTATTGTTATGGTAAATACAATCGAAACTATCGATATTCCTAACTGAAATCGACACTATTGATTTGAAATTGATTTAACAATCATTTTATTGACTTTAAGTGCTTACCAATAGCAATAAGTCAAGATTTCGATTTAACGTGACATCCCTGTAAGTAATCTTCATAAGCACCCATTACAAAGTCTGAAAGTTCATGTGACAGTCCATTTTTTCTTCCATTAATTCACTGAAAATACAGCTGTGTAGAAGGGGCAGCATATTATTTAAGAAAACATTAGGGTTTTCAAAATCAAAATCATTACTGCAGACATCTTATCTCAAGAAATAGCATGTCAAGAAATCTGTTTTGAGATGTGCCATGTTCATGATACAATCCTGTACTTATCATGAGCAGTGTGTCTATGTTTTCATATTTATGATCAATTTCATTACCGCTGTCATATTATTCAACAGTTTATTCAACAAAGAGAATTTCCTTTTTTGTGTAAAATAATATTGGAACCAATGGGCAGATAGATAACCATGATAACACCAACTGACTGTTATTTACAGGAACACCATCTTCCCAAGTCAAGGGCGATAACTGACTATAAAAATCCAGTTTACACCCTTGCCGAACTAGGCTGGAATTTCCAGGCTCAATCGTAGCGCCACCAGTGGCTATTACGAGTTATGTCCCTTCTATGTTCCTCCTATTGACATTTCTGGTGTCCCCCGCCGTGATATTGCTGGAATATTGCTAAAAGCGGCGTAAAACATACTCACTCACTCCTCCTATTGACCAATAAGATTCCATCTCTCATATAACATTTGCATTGGCTTCAAACAAAATGGCGGTGCCCAGTCAAGACAATCTCCTCAATAATCAATAGCTATATTGTAATAAAACAGGTCTTATCCCGCGAATTGCATCAAATCACGTGAGCAGCTTGATTAAAAGCATGAAAGAATTTGCAAAATATGTCGACTCCCAGTTGGCGGCACACATGCTTTGCAAATCCTGCAGTCGACTGAAATCTGCACGTTGAAATCCATGCTGTTTACGAACTGCTCATGACGCAATTTTGATTGGACTATGCATAGACTCGTTAGTCGTTATGTAACTCCATAATTGCAGCCTATTTCGGCAAGGGTGGAAACTGCACTTTTATAGTCAGTTAACTCCCTTGCCTCGGGAAGGAACACTGACCAGATTAAAATCTTTGGGGCTTGAAACGAACCTTTGTTGTCAGAATGAGTACTTTATTTGCCAAAGTACATAACTGAGTCAGGGTTCTCTAAATTGTCAAACAGTGGCTTTGGAGGTGATACAATTATGCAGTGACACATTGGGCTGTTTGACATGGTGGCCCGTTCAAACTATTCGATACATGATAAAAACTACCCAAATAAAAAACGAACGATGTATTTGTTTTGGATAAACACTTAAGAAAAGTCAGTTTTATTTGTGGTAAGATAATTGTTGCAGATTAATTTAGTTTGATCTTTGCACTTAACAATCATCGAAGTAATGATGTTGGGTACAATAGTGCATGGAAGCATCGGTCAAACATGTGTTAATGTGATTTGATATTTTCAGGTTATCAACCACCTATATAACAAGAAAATCATAACAATATTGTATACAGCATTTAAAATGGTGATGTGAGATACTATTACGATGGTCATTAACCTTGTCTTGTAAGCTATTATTGCAAAAGCTTTTGTTTTATCAACATTTGAAGGCAGTTGGTTCTCTCCCACTCGATCTCTGACATTGTCACATGTGGTTTTAAGATGTGCCCTCCTTAATCATTTTCTAAGCGCCAGGGTGATTGATACAGCAAATACAGGAGCTTTATTTGTACATTCATTATTTAGTTTTAAAAATCACTAAAACAGAGGGAAATCTTCTAAATAAACTACCTACTACCAAAACAGAAACTAGAATAGCACATTTGCATTACCATATTCGACGTAATAGCGCCCCGCTCTAATACCACGGTGATATTTGCTAATATATTGGCTAGTGAACAATCCCAATTAGCACCTCTTCTGATTGATCAATGTACACAAGACTTATTTATTCATGTATACTACACACTCATGTGTTATATGCACCCTTAATTATGGGCAATTGAAGTCTGGAAAAATATATCTGTTGTGTATAATACGCACAGACTTTTCTTTTGTATCATTTCGGTACACAAATGTAGAAATTTACGATCTTTCAACTCTGTTTTTTTTTACATCAAATTTATATTCTACTATGAGCCCCCTATTCCTAATTTTGAGAGCACCCTGGGCGCTTATTACGCCGAATACGGTATTATGATTAATATACATGTATCATGTTTAATTAGAATAATATGTCATGTCTTCTGGTCTCCTTCCCTCTTGTGTATAAGAAGGTTAGGTTTAAATACATTAGCGAAATGCTTTCACAACACAATGATATGTCATCGACCCATTTTGGGATCATGAAACAAATTTTGATGAAATTCTAACTTACTGCCTGCTTCTCCTGGCTGCATTGTCAGTGACCTGCTACCAGCTGTCTGTCCATGCTCACCCAACAAAAAGCCACTTGGGATCATCGCTAAAAACTGTGGCAAATAGTAAGATGAGTGTTGTCTCCCAGCAAGAGCATGCACATATTCCTTTGTGTGTCCTTTCAATTTGAAAAAGCAAATATAGTCTGTGTTTTAGAGAATGCAAATATGGTCTGTGCGTTAGACAATGCTAATATAGTCTGTGTTAGAGAATGCAAATATTGTCTGTGTGTTAGAGAATGCAAATATTGTCTGTGTGTGAAGAGAATGCAAATATTGTCTCATCTTCCCTAGGCAAGGGTGTTGACTGACTGAAAAAGTCCAGTTTCCACCCTTGCCGAACTAGGCTGCAATTTCTGGGTCGATCGTAGCATCACCAGTGGTTATTACGACGTATGTCCTTTCTATGCCCCTCCTATTGACCAATCAGATTCCACCTCTTATATCACTTGCATTTGCCTCGAACAAAATGGTGGCGCCTGGTCAAGATGATCTGATCAATAATCAAAATTTATATTGTAACAAAACAGGTCTTACTTGCAAAATGCATCAAATCACGTGAGCACTTTAATTAAAAACGTGAAAATATTTGGAAAATATATGTTGAAGCCAAGTTTGCGGTATACATGCATTTCAAACCCTGCAATCGGCCGATATCTGCACAGTAGTTTACAGACCGGATTTTGATTTCATTACGCGATTTTAATTGGATTATGCATAGACTCACTTGTTTGTCCAGCCAAAATATATCTCCATAATTCCTGCCTTGTTCGGCAAGGGTGGAAATTGGACTTTTATGGTCAGTTAACTCCCTTGCCCCGGGAAGATGATATTGTCTGTGTGTTAGAGAATTCAAATATAGTCTGTGTGTTAGATGTACATGGGTACAGATTGTGTGTAGCAGAAAGCATGTGTATGTTTATGTGTTTGTAACACAAACCTTACTTTTCAGTCACTGCTTGCAAACAGTCTTGTGTGCCTGTGTCTTCTGTGTTATCATGTTATCTTTGTTGTCCTTCAGCTGACCCATACACGATTTAGAGAAGCAAATGTTTAAAACATTTATTTTTTGTATTGTTCAACCCTGATTAACAAGACTAATGAATAGACATAGTTGTGTTGCCTTGTTGTTCTATACCACTCAAAAAAGTTTAAAAAAACATGTAATTATTTTCATATGACTCTAGTTACTCTGTTATGGCTGGTGGGTATTGCAACACACAACCTACCCATTGTGGGTGTTCTTTGACTTGTTTTGAGTAGTATATATGTTGTACGTACATTCTATTTAGAATTTCTTTTAGTTTTTTTTAGGTTTTTTTTACCACATATTTTAACATTTGCAGTTATATGCTTGTTCAGATGATGTCTGTTGTCAAAACAATAAGCCCGTGGACATTCACTGTTAGTGTATATCATCATTGATGTATTCTTGTGACGATTGATGATCAGGAGGTTACAGTGAGTGACTGGCTTATTGTGTGTCATAGTACCCCAGCTGCATTGATCATGTGACCAGTGAAGGTCTGGGGTAGAAAAGATCTTCAGCAACCCATGCTTGCCTTAAAAGGCGACTATGCTTGTCGTAAGAGGTGACAAACAGGATCAGGTGGTCAGGCTCGCTGACTTGGTTAATGCATGTCATCAATCCCAATTGCGTGGTCGATGCCCATGATGTCAGTCACTGGATTGGCTGGTCCAGACTTGATTAATTACAGACCGCCGTCATATAGCTGGAATATTGCTGAGAGCGGCGTTAAACAACAAACAAAAAACATTGATCCTGCAATCAGCCACTGTTTTGCCTGGCCTGGAATTGATTATCTGCAGGCTGCTGTGATATATCTGAAATATTGCTGACACAGTCATGATTCACCTTGTCAACAAGTGGTTTTCAAGAACAGGGGAACCATCTTCACCAGAGGATATACAAGGTTAAGCTTTAGATACTTTTTGAAAATATGTAACAAATTGTAGGTTGTTGTGAAGCGTATGATACCTTCACATGCAATGATGCACAACTGGATAACCAAAATCAAGTTACATTTTAAGGTGCTCAGTGCCATCACCAAACTATTATACAGATTGGCAGGGTAACCACTTTGGATTGAACAGTAATTTCACAAAAAAGCGCATCCTCGTGTCAGTATGGCTTCTTTGTCTGGCTTTCCTCCCACTTTAAGTGCACATGCTGTGATATAACTGGAATACTGTTCAAAGTGGTGTCAAACATAACTCACTCACTCCCTTTGTCTGGATATGGTTTACAATAGGATGAAAACTAAGGTTTGGGCCTTCACATTTACCTAAAATGGCTAACAAGAGTTCAGGCCTTTGTCACCATATTTGGGGTTTAGGACGTCTTCTCCAGTCACTGGAGTGGAAACTAGGTTTAGGGACCAGGCAATGGTTTCCAGGATGAAGGAAACTCCTTCTTAAGATAATGGTTTACAAGACATGGTGAATTGGGGCTGATGATGGCTTAACCACACATTGGTAATTGAGAATAGGAAACAAATTCGACCAATTTCAACAGGTGATGGTTTGCAAGACAGGAAAACAGGATAATATGCGTAAGGGTAGAAAGATCGAGCGTAACAATTTTCTAGTATTTGCACCTGTGCATTTTAGTGATTCTCATAGTTGATTGGTCAACTCACCAAGGTTTGGGACTTACCTTATTCGTTCACTCGGGACAGTTAATCCAGAATTCCTTGTCCTCATAGGGCCTTGGACACTTTCATCTGACAAATACATTTTATAAAATAGATAGTTGAATAGCATGAATAGAAAAGCCTCCATTGTTTTGTCACTCTTTACACTGTAAACTCCTTTTAATGCTTTAATGCAATTAGTTTTTTAACATATTTAGATTGCATTTTGTACTTCTGTTATGCACACCACGCCTACAGTGTGTGTGTGTCTGTGCGTGCGTGCGTGCGTGCGTGCGTGTTATTGTAAATTTGTTTCCAAATGCATGTATCCTTTGTGTGAAGTTGGTAAGTTTGGTGGCTTTTTGCAACAACCCTGATATGACATGATAGGGATACATAAGTTCAGAGTAAGGTTAAAATATTCGTCTGATAAATGTGTTTTTCTGGTAAAATGAAATGTTCTGAAGTTTAATCCTATCAAATGCAAATTTGTTGAATTAGCCTGCAGGACAAGAATTTGGCTGACAAATTCTTATGAGAAAGTTAAGTTTTGAACATTTTCTTTTTTGATATTATACTGGTCATTGTTGGAGTGACTCAATGAGAAGTGTATGTAGAATGGATGTCTTTCTCACATATTAATATCATTTCACAACCCTGATATTCTTTTCCAGGGCTTCAATTCCTCAGGATGGAAGTCAGCCTTCTGCATCAAGTACCACATTGTCGGCAACAACCTCAAGTTCACCTACACCCTCTGACTGTACAAATGCCACTTTGCCTACATCTCTCCCTGCTTCAGCCCCACCTGTAAGAGCCCCACCAACAGATGCTGCCACAAGACCAAACCCTACTGATCCCAATTTGCCAAATCCTGTTCCTGTTCCGGAGTCCCCTGCAGGAGTTCCTCCAGGAGTTGCTGCTGGTCCCGGAGGTGTCCAGTCAGTGATGGTGAACTGTCATACCGAGGACATTGATGTAGCAACTGAGGCTGATGAGGACATTTACAGCTAGCCTCTCTGGTTCTTTCACAGTTAACATATTGATGATGTCAATGAAGCAACTGAAGTTGATGGGGACCTTCACAGCTAGTCTCTACTGGGTCTGTTTGAGCGGTGTAAGAATTGTATACATTGTTATCTCCCATGTTCTCATGCTGATTTCTTGTTTTGTACAGTGTGAAGTTCTTGTAAGATTTTACCTCTGAGGATTCCATGTTTGAATTGGTCCCCATTACCCAGTACTTGTCATAAGAAGCAACTAAAATCGATCGGTGATCAGCCTTTGGTGAGATGGTTGATTGCCTGTCATCTTATTCTGATAGCATGGTATGCTCATAATGTCAATCACTGGCTGCTCTGATCCAGACTACATTATGTACAGGCCACTGCGATAAAGCTGAAATATTGCTGACCTTAGGGGTAAATCCAAACAAAGACTCAGTATTAATTCCAGACTTGAATAGGTCCACAACACGGGATTTGTCAGAAGAGCTGGCTAAGAATGGGTGGTCACAACAGGTAACCTGAATGAGTAATTGTTGTTCATGCTACAAATGATTGGTTATATTGTATACATTCCACTGTAATATTGCTGATCATTGCTGCATAAAACAATGTTCATTCACATGATCTGTAAGAAACTTTACAAGAGACGCAATTTTTGCTTTCCATGAGGCTCAATGTAGGGAGTTTATCATGTAAAGTTGAACCTCAATATTATGGAATATTCTTCTTGATGGAATTCCTTTATGTCAAATGAAAGTGTGTGTTAGCATGGTTAGTCCTGTTAACACTCAACAATTACACAGACATAAATCAACATTGTATTAGACTGTATACTGACGGTGGATGTTGAGTGACATTTGTGATATATTTCAATTGTGCAATATTCAGGAGTAAGACAAGAATAAAACAAAGACTCCTTGTGAGGTTGAATCTCCAGGGTCAAGCTAGTTCAAAATTCACTCTGGTCTGCTAGCCCAAGACTATTAAATTGTGCAGAGGACAAGTAAAACATTTGAGGGCTATAATTCTGAACCAGTTCTCAATGCTTCCATTTTGATACAAATTGCAACTGAATAAGACATAGTAAGCTTTTTGTCTTGTTCAAACACGACTAGATACAAACTTTAAGAAACTTTGAGGCCTAGACAAATGAGGTGTACATTAGTCCTCTGGACTAGTCTTATCAACAAATTCCCAAGGCTGAATCTGTTAGTACTGTGCAATATCAGTGCTTGTTATTTTAGACTTTCAGTTCTATGCTAGGGCAAGTCTGCTTCTACAGATAGTTATGATGAAAATGAATGTTTGTTGACAGAAATATTATCACATAATCCCATTTTAGTAGTTCCTATGTAACATCATATGCAAATGCCTGTTCAAGAGCATGATGTTGTAAGAAGATGAAAATGTACCTCATCTGTTTTATATAGATTTCAGAATATTAAAAGAGAAAAGGCAGAGGAAAATTCCCTTTAATTTAATGAACTAAAGTTTCCAAATATTTTCTTTTATAATGGTGTGTTGACATATGTGAATATCAAATAAACTTTCATGAACAAATAGTTTGTGTAGTATTCTTTTCTCTTTCTTTCCTCCTGTTACATCCCTCATGGTGTGAATGTAAGTTCTGTTCTGTGGGGATTCATGTAAAATGTGGAGACGATTGGTACTTACATCCAGATTTAAGATAAACTATTGAGAATTTTAGAGACTGTGGTTTCCATTGCTGATAGTGAACCACTCAAATGGTTGCAACCAGCTAAGCTATTGTAATGGCCTGTGGTCCATCATCTGTACATCTTTCTATCCATTAATTCTTCAGAGTTTTCACAACGCCTAAAACACCATTGAACCTATACATATGAAGACAGTTGGTCAAATCACTCCACTTCAAATTTCAACATGGACCTGATGGCCATGATGGCTGCCATGGAATGCAGAGAATGTGTGGTGGTAGTAGTTATAAATTAGACAATGCTAAAATACTTCTTAATGATGAAAATATTTACAAATATGTGATTAATTACAATGAAGATACATGCATTCAATTGTTTCCAAATAAGATGTTGAAGAGTTTTTGAACAAATTAATTTTTTACTTTCATTTTGTACGCTTTCTTATTTTCTCTCAAAATTGATTTATTTCCACTGAAACGAAACAGTATTTAAAATATTAAAACTATTTTGATGTTCGTGTTTTGACTGTGCATTATATTCTCTCAAAATGCACATTTGGCTCTGTGAACTATTTATAGTGATAACATCTGATGTAGAGACAGGAACGTGGGTGGTAGCATTTGGTCAAGTGTCTGTCTGGTGACAGGAGATTAGGAATCCTTGCAATGGGACAGATCGATCATCCATAAAAAAAATAATGTATCTTTATTTGCCAGTCTGCACAGGTGTCTGATGGATAAAATACACTAAGCATGATAAAGGTGCAAGAAGTACCTCTGAAACGTCATACAAAGAATAAAAGAAGTTGCTCTCCATAAAAGAGTGTCATTTATTTGAGGAACAAAATGGTAAAAATGACAAGTCATAATATTTTACTGGCAAAATCGTTTGTGTCAGGAAGAGTGCACATAGAGCTGGTAGGGAAGCAGCATATTGTCTGCATCACTGTCATATCGCTACAGGATCACTTAGAAACTGTTATTAATTTCTTACATACTATGCCATGAATCAATGAATAACTGTAACTTAAACACAACCTCGAAATACTCGACATGAATATATTTGTTTGATATTCAAAAGGGGTTACCCGCTCCCTGCTTGTCAGGTGTTAATGTGTTGTGATAACAAGTCCTGCAATTAACGGGAGTATTCGTCCTTGACAGACTTCCCAAAGTCTACCCTTCACTTGCTGCATTTAGGGGTTACGGGCCAGGCACGCCAAATCTGAATTTCAGATAGTCCCGGGATAAATTGAGAGATTCTGCTTTTCGTACCGGGAGTGCCAAATCGACGGAATACCCGTGAGTGCGGTGAACCGTGAAAGCGTACCGTTTTATGTTATAAACGAGGCATACCGAAATACAATTGTAGAAATAGACTTTATGATATAAACGAGTTGTTCAGAGTTATTGACTGTGTTTACAGATGCAGCTAGTGAGTCTACTGACGATGTTGTTGTGTTTACAGATAAAGCTTAAGAAGATCAAAATTATTAAAGAGTTATTGACTGTGTTTACAGTTGCAATGAGTCTACTCACCATTCGGGTGTGTTTACAGATACGCTTGTTTTAGAAGATTAAACCTTAGTGTATGGACTCTTACCCGATAAAACAGAAGCTACATATGTGCGGGTATTCGGATATTTGCGTGAGGAGGCACATGACCTTAACTTCGACTTCTCTCCACAGGTTGTTCAACCTGATTTCGATTGTCCGCCCACAATGCCTTGTACCGGAAGTGCCACATTCTGTGTCATTGAACCGTGTCTGAGTCCCTACCGGTCCCGGGAACGCCAAGAGGATTTTCCCTCCTAAATATCAAATTTGGCACTCCCGGGCCGACACCTACCCTTCACTTTCTGCATTTAGGGATACATCTTCTCCCAGAAGGTGACATAGCCAAACGTGTATTTTGTTGGTGACGTGTAGTCTTGTTTTGGACCCTAAGTTGTCATAACAATTGTGAGTGATGACTGTATTTACAAACATGATGAATATTTTACCGTCATTGCCATACCTTTGGGAGACCCGTGAAGATCAGGGGTAGAATAGGTCTTCAGCAACCCATGCTTGCCTTAAAAGGCGACTATGCTTGTCGTAAGAGGTGACTAATGGGAACGGTTGGTCAGGCTCGCTGACTTTGTTGATGCATGTCATCGTATCTGAATTGCGTGGATCGATGCTCATGATGTCAATCACTGGATTGTCTGGTCCAGGATCGATTATTTACAGACCGCCGCCATGCAGCTGGAATATTGCTGAGTGCGGCGTCAAACAAAAAACAAACAAGCAAAGAAACTTACCTTGGGGCTTACTTATCATGGACAAACCAGTTACCCTGCAATTAGGGGTGTATTGAAGATATACCAGTGTGACACAGGACTTGGTCAACTTTAGTCGGAATCGTGCTGTCAGTATGCTTTGAACAGATATATATTGTGGATATGGAAAGGTTTTGTCGCTTTTATTGGTTATGAAGTCAGTTTCATACAAATACCTGACCTGTGATTAGGGAGATATGGCAGTGCGATTCGCCTTGAAAGTAGACCCGTTTAGGAGACAGACAAGTTCAGAATGTAGATCTGTTTAGAAGGTAGACCTTTTCAGAAGGTAGACCTGTTCAGAAGAAAAGACCAGTTAAAAAACAGACCTGTTCAGAAGGTAGATCAGTTCAGAAGGTGGATTTGTTCAGAAGTTTTAGTCGTCAGTATTTATGCGAAACATTTGAATAGCACTGCTGACAGCTAATTTTCTAAAGCGAGTGTCCTGTTAAACTGTTGAATGCCTTACCCGATGAACTACAGTACCTACTGTTGTTTCCGAAGCTGATAATGTGGGGAAAAGTGGCGTTGGTTGCCTCTGATCAGACGGGAGACCTCATGGCTTCAGATAATGACGTTATTGACAGACCCCCATCGTGGATCTGGAATATTGCTGAGTGCAGCGTCAAACAACAAACAAACAAACAAATCTGACATCGACTATCAGCAGCTGAGTAGGCACCCTGAATCCCGCGTTTGTTGACCCCTACCCAAAGTTCCTTGGGGTCAACTTTCCTCTGCCACATTACACACTCGTGATTCGCTCTGCAGAGTTGCATCCCTTGGGCACACCAGAAACCTATGATTGTGGGTTCGAATCCCGGTTCGCCCCGATTATGTTTCTAGGTTTGTCAGCACCATACCCGTGCTTGTGGGTTTCACCGAAGTGGTAAACATCTGAGACCTACATCACTTCGGTCTTTCCTCCCACATAAAGCTGACACGCGGTGATATAACTGCAATAATGTTAAACGCTTCGTTAAACCCAACTCACTCACTCACTCACACACATTACACGCTCCATTAACAAATTACGTTTTTTATCGTCTTTTTCACTTGTTTACACATTTATATTAACCTACGCCGTGAAATGATTATCTTTCATTGAAAAGATATCTAAAAAGGTTAAACACTATTTCCATTTGGGTATTCATCCTTTGTTTACAATGATTGCACGGCTCCACGTGCAGACGTCAAAGCTCCATAGATATAGCGATACGGTCAAATGACGTTTAAAGATATATTGTCAAAATCATCAGTGTCGCTGTAAGCTGGGCCCAGCCCCTTGATATCACTACAAAATCTGACGACGCGCAAAAAGAGCCGGTAACCAGCTAACTCTCGCTGTTGGAATAGCGGATTTTAATAATTATGTAAAACAATCTTTAAATCACACTGAAGGACTTGCATGAGAACGAATTGATATGATTTCAGTGTTAGCGCATTTGTTTACAAAGGAAATGTCCGGTCACGTGACATCCTTGTGGCCGCAGTGTCATGAGGATGACTCTCACATAGAGGCGTTCATGACAACCGAGTTGAATTCTATATACAGTTCAAAAACATTTTATTTACAATTGATTTACAAAATTATTTAAAAACAGATATTTGAGTAACAAAATAAAGTCCAAGTGCAAATGTAGATCCAAAATCTGAGAAAAGTGACTGAAAGCGAAAATTAGAATGATAACACGTGGTATAGTTTTAAATATAAACTGTTATTTGCAATATATAAACAACACTGATAATTATAGGGGTATAACTCTTTTGAGCATTTTTAGCAAGATATTTACTTTTATTATTAATAAAAGATTAATGTATTGGGCTAGTACAATGAACAAAATTGATGAGTCACAAGCTGGATTCAGAGAAGGATATAGTACCGTGGACAACATATTTATATTACATTGTTTAATACAAAGATACCTTAATAATAAGGGTGGAAAGTTTTATGTAGTTTTTGTAGATTTTTCTAAAGCATTTGACTCTGACTCTTTTACTATAAACTTTATAAATCTTACATTTATAGAGAATGTTATCTCGTTGATATTACCATACCAAACTATAGAAAAGCATTGGCAGGGTTTCGTTGCATGTCGCATGATCTACATATTAAAACAGGCAGATATATAAATACCCCACGAGAACAAAGAAAATGTAACATGTGTAACTTAAATGAAATAGAAGAAGAGTATCACTTCCTTATCAGATGTCCATTATATTTAGAACTAAGAATAAAATACTTACCAAAATACTATTACAGTGAACCAAACATATGTAAATTTATAAGTTTATTAAAATGTGAGAGAACAGAGGTTGTAAAGAATTTATCGATGTTTATTTACCATGCTTTTGCCCATAGAAATGAAATTGTTAACTGTTAATTAAATACTATCTATGCCAGAATAAAATGAGCATTATATATGTGGGAGATAATTTAATTCGATTTGATGTTCTATTGTTATGATTAATTAAGTTGAATTGTATTATGTACTAAAGGCCTGTGGCCTCTTGAGTACGAAATAAAGATGGATTGATTGAATATATGTTAACTGTACACGGTTCAAAATATCCGGGTATTATGGAGTATCTCGTCCTGATTTGCGTCGGAATCTTCTGACACCTTCGTTGATATTAGCCATATCTCTATAGATACGTTACCATTGATGTCCAGAACGTTCACAACCTTTTGCACTGTTTCATTCCAGGCTACTTGACCATATGGTTTTGTTTGTTTGTTTGTTATTCCAGCTATGTGACGGCGGTCTGTAAATAATCGAGACTGGACCCGACAATCCAGTGATTGACTTCATGAGCATCGATCCACGCAATTGGGATTGATGGCATGCTTCAACTAAGTCAGCGAGCCTGACCACCCGATCCCGTTAGTCACCTCTTGCGACAAGCATTGTCGCCTTTTACGGCAAGCATAGGTTACTGAAGACCTATTCTAACCCGGATCTTCACGGGTCTGACTATGTAGAGAAACTGTGTGAAACTGTGAATGTGGTTACGGGTGGCCCAGTCGTCGAAGGCGCCGCAATTAGAAGTGCTGGGTCATGCAAGGATTCATTGATCTTGGGTTCGAGTCCTAGATAATGAGTGAGTTATGGTCGGTCAGCTCCAAAACCATGCATAGTTTCACCAAATTTGTAAACAAACAACGCCTTCGTGATAAGCTTCCCTTCCACATTAAACAGACACGCCTGGATACGAATGTCATCCACTTACAATCCATAGCAACGTTACAACCAATTCACTCGCACGTTGTGGGATGCAATGTTTCAGTATGTATTTGCAAGCTAAAACATCAACATCCACGTGCTATGCAACCGAGGTAAGAGGCAAGTTATCATTAATTTGAAGCTTCTGATGTGTGGACTAAATGAAGGCGTCATATCTTCTCCTTATTCCACAGGACGAGCCTTCCGTCCACATAGAACAGATTTGCACTCTGACCTGAACCGTCCAGACGAGAAGCTGTAGACGAAAGGATTGACTACACAGTTAATAAATGGCAAGTGCAAAGCTAGATCAACCAGATTCAGCTTCCACGGCTCAATGTCCTTATCTGCCTTCTTCATGCTGCAATAAAAGCACAGAAGCGTTATAGGGATTCCACAGCAGAAATAGATCACCGTCAAAATGGAAAACGCTGTCGTAGGTTTCAAGAGATTCTCTCCACACGTTACGGATAAGTTTGTATATCCTCTTAGTGCTTTCGATATCAAACAATACATCACTACCAACACTCCAGTGATGACCACGAGCTCAAGGCTCACCCACACAGACAGCAGCAGGGACGCTTTCTGATCCCCAATGAACTTAAATGTTATATTATTAAAATTACACGCTGTTATATTTCTCGAATCAGTCGTCATTGGGAACCGCTCCACCAATAATATTATTGGGATGCTGACAAGTAAGGAAAACGTCATGCATATGGCAACAATCCTTCTGGCCTTGTTCGCCGTCATCTGGGGACCATGTGGCCGGTTGATCTTCTGGAATCGTTGGACTGCAATCCCGATATACAACATTCCTGTCGTTAACATACTGTGGTGGTTGGTGAAGCTGACAAATTTGCACAGAGCGTTTTGATTATCCTCGTTTAAAGTAACTACTTTGAAAATAATAACTGATGGTATGGTGTATAAGGAGTTAGCCAAGTCAAGCGTAGCCAGAGCTCTTACGAAGAAGCCGAAGACGGGTAGTCTGATCTTGTGGGTGTAGATGTGGAGGATGAGGATGTTTCCTGTGCTGCCGAGGAGGGCGATCACAACACACAGGGAAATGAGGGCAGCGTGTGTGAGAGCCAAGTCCGAAGTGTCAGTCATGTTTAGTGTCTGGAAGGAAGGGGAAAGGAGAGAGTAAATTGGGTGGTATGGAATAGCAGGGCCCAACCAGTTGATATTCTAAAATTCCCTTGGACTGACTTAAAGAATACGCTTTCTGTCACGGCCTGAAGGCAAACACTACTTTTATTTTAAAATTTAGCAGCCAATCAATTTCTTATGGGCCCAAAGACCTGATTCATATTTACTCAGTTGCTGCTCTGACCGCCTCCGTGGTCTAGTGGTAGAGCGTCCGCCCGGAGAGCGGAATGTCCGGGGTTCGATCACCGGCCGCGTCATACCAAAAGACGCTAAAAGATGGTACTTGTTGTTACCCTGTCTGATCATGACGCTCGGCATTAAGGGGATAGATAAAGGACTGGTCGGTTCGGAGTCAGTATTCTGTGTCTGAGTGGGGTATTCATGTTAAACTGCGGCATGGTATCTCAGTGGGCTAGCACAATAAATCGGCATCAGTCCGGACTAGTACAAGCAGCCCCCCCACACCCACACACGTGTGCGTGCACTTCGCTATATAAGTGCAATAATCTTCGACGTGACGTTAAACCCTATTTCACCTCACCAGTTGCTGCTCATTCGATTGACCACTGGTTGGCCTTCGAAAGACGGGGTTGTTTTGGGTCGCCTATATTCAGCTGGATTATTGCTGACACTAGCGTTACACTTCCAACCATTATGACATTCTCCACACCACTGCAAGAAACCCCTATGTGTTCCCTGGTACTGAGAATATATGAAAATACGCATTAAACAGCAACTCGGTGTTAAACCCAACTCATTCACATAACCAATCATGACTCGCTGGCATCTAATACATGGAAAACAAAGAAGGAAGGCTTTCTGTGTGAATTCCCATACCACGGACTCTTACACTGCCTGACGCCGTTCTGACTCTCATATTCAAGTTGACTGGATATCAGATGTGATTGAAATCGTGAATTGAACTGTGATCAACAATATTTACATGATTTCAAACCCTATAATTTGTAGCACCACAATGTACTTACTGTCATTGATGAGGCGGATATTCAACAGAGTCGTCAAGGCGTCACTGAGCTTGTCACGTAACGTTATAGTCAAATAAACTAATATTGAAATATCCGTTTTAGATGTTTTTCGACGTCAACGCTTCCCTATATGTAATGAGATGCCCTCTTTTTCAAATATGCATATGCATGTCTGATTATTTCCTGCTGAACTCTTGGTCCATTCCGGATGCTGGACTGTAGGGTATGAGTTGTATTATAAAAATAGGATATTTTTTCTGTCAATACAGTGAAATCGATATGGTCAAACGTATACTAGAATACTTCCGTGAACACGTGGTGACTGATAACGTCACACAGATGTGAAACTATGCGCTCTAATTTCATTTAAAATATGTGGTAAATATTTCCGTTAATGCGTCATCATTATGATATTCAATTACAAATAAAAGCTTCCTGTTTAATCAGAGATTTCGTGTGAACTATACGAGAACTTTAACAGTTTATTCTGTGCACTTCTCCTTCAGCTTCCTTAACATAACACAACTTGACCCTCCCCGTCCTATGCCCTCAAATATTGCAACCAACCCCAACCCTACACCTACCCCATTTATACACCAATCTCATCTGCACACCCACCCCACCTCTACACCCACACCATCTCTACACCCACCCCATCTCTACACCCACCCCACCTCTACACCCACACCATCTTTACACCCACCCCATCTCTACATCCACCCCACCTCTACACCCACACCATCTAAACACCCACCCCACATCAACACCCACCCCATCTCTACACCCACCCCACCTCTACACCCACCCCATCTCTACACCCATTCCACCTCTACACCCACCCCATCTCCAAACCCACTCTACCTCTACACCAACCACATCTCTACACCCACCCCACCTCTACACCCACCCCATCTCTACACCAACCCCACCTCTACACCCACATGTACACCCACCATCTCTTCACCAACCCCAACTCTACACCCACCCCACCTCTACACCCACACCACCTCAACACCCACCCAATCTCTACACCCACCCCACCTCTACACCCACCCCATCTCTACACCAAACCCACCTCTACACCTACATGTAAACGCACCATCTCTTCACCTACCCAACTCTACACCCACACCATCTAAACACCCACCCCATCTCTACACCCACCCCACATCTACACCCACCCCACCTCTACACTTACCCCACCTGAACACCCACACCATCGTAACACCCACCCCACCTCTACACACACCCCATCTCTACACCAACCCCCCATCTACACCCACCCCACCTCTATACCCACACCATCTAAACACCCAACCCACCTCTAAACCTATCCCACCTCTACACACACCCCACCTCTACACACACCCCATCTCTACACACACCCCACCTCTACACACACCCCACCTCTACACACACCCCATCTCTACACACACCCCATTTCGACACAAACTCCACATCTGCACACATACAACATCTTATCCCACACCATCTCTACACCCACCCTACTTCTACACCCACCCCACCTCTAATTCCACCCATCTATATACCTACCCCACCTCTACACCCACCCAAATCTACACCCACCCCACCTCTAAACCCACCCCACCTCTACACACACCCCATCTCTACACACACCCCACATCTACACCCACCCCACCTCTACACACACCCTACATCTAATCCCACACTTCTCTACACCCACCAAATCTATACGCCCACCAATCTCTACATCAACCCTAGCTCTACACCAACACCATCTCACCCACCATATCTGTACACCCACCTATCTCTATACCCACCACATCTATACGCAACTCCATTTCTACACCACTCCATCTCTACACCACTCCATCTATACACCCACCCCATCTCTACACCACTCCATCTCTACACCACTCCATCTCTACACCACCCCATCTCTATACCACTCCATCTATACACCCACCCCATCTCTATGCCACCCCATCTCTACACCACTCCATCTATACACCCACCCCATCTCTATACCACTCCATCTATACACCCATCCCATCTCTACACCACCCCATCTCTATACCACTCCATCTATACACCCACCCCATCTCTATACCACCCCATCTATACACCCACCCCATCTCTACACCACTCCATCTATACACCCATCCCATCT
The DNA here is from genome assembly GCF_022045235.1 of Haliotis cracherodii. Lineage (NCBI taxonomy): Eukaryota > Metazoa > Mollusca > Gastropoda > Lepetellida > Haliotidae > Haliotis > Haliotis cracherodii. The sequence continues at coordinate 58,263,406 of NW_027266264.1, forward strand.
CTACACCACTCCATCTATACACCCACCCCATCTCTATACCACTCCATCTATACACCCATCCCATCTCTACACCACTCCATCTCTATACCACTCCATCTATACACCCATCCCATCTCTACACCACCCCATCTCTATGCCACCCCATCTCTACACCACTCCATCTATACACCCATCCCATCTCTACACCACCCCGTCTCTATACCACTCCATCTATACACCCACCCCATCTCTATACCACTCCATCTATACACCCATCCCATCTCTACACCACCCCATCTCTATGCCACCCCATCTCTACACCACTCCATCTATACACCCACCCCATCTCTATACCACTCCATCTATACACCCATCCCATCTCTACACCACCCCATCTCTATACCACTCCATCTATACACCCACCCCATCTCTATACCACTCCATCTATACACCCACCCCATCTCTACACCACTCCATCTCTATACCACCCCATCTCTATACCACCCCATCTATACACCCACCCCATCTCTACACCACTCCATCTCTATACCACCCCATCTCTATACCACCCCATCTATACACCCATCCCATCTCTACACCACCCCATCTCTATACCACTCCATCTATACACCCACCCCATCTCTACACCAACCCCATCTCTACACCCCCATCTCTACATCCACCCCATCTCTACATCCACCCCATCTCTACACCAACCCCATCTCTACACCAACCCCATCTCTACACAAACCCCATCTCTACACCCCCATCTCTACACCCAGCCCATCTCTACACCCAGCCCATCTATACACCCACCCCATCTCTACATCCACCCCATCTCTACATCCACCCCATCTCTACACCAACCCCATCTCTACACCCCCACATCTACACCTATAACACCTCTTACCCCAGCCTATCTCTACACCCACCCTATCTCTAATCCAACCCCATCTCTACAGCCCCACATCTACATCCACCCCATCTCTACATCCACCCCATCTCTACACCAACCCCATCTCTACACAAACCCCATCTCTACACAAACCCCATCTCTACACCCAGCCCATCTCTACACCCAGCCCATCTATACACCCACCCCATCTCTACACCCACCCCATCTCTACACCCACCCCACTTCTACACCAACCCCATCTATACACCCACCCCATCTCTACATCCACCCCATCTCTACATCCACCCCATCTCTACATCCACCCCATCTCTACACCTACCCCACTTCTACACCAACCCCATCTCTACATCCACCCCATCTCTACATCCACCCCATCTCTACACCAACCCCATCTCTACACAAACCCCATCTCTACACCCAGCCCATCTCTACACCCAGCCCATCTATACACCCAACCCATCTCTACACCACCCCATCTCTACACAACTCCATCTCTACACCCTCCTCACCTCTTCACCCACCCCACATCTACACCCACCCCACCTCTACACACACCCTACATCTAATCCCACCCTTCTCTACCCCCACCACATCTATACCCCCACCCAATCTCTACACCCACCCTAGCTCTATACCCCCACCCCATCTCTACTTCGACCCTCCCTCTACACCAACCCCATCTCTACACCCAGCCCATCTATACTCCCACCCTATCTCTACACCACCCCATCTCTACACAACTCAATCTCTACACCCATCCCACATCTACACCCACCCCATCTCTACACCACTCCATCTCTACACCCCGATCTCTACACCAACCCCATATCTACACCCACCCATCTCAACAGCAACTCCATCTCTACACCCACCCCATCTCTACACACGCCCTATCTCTACACCCACCCCATCCCTACACCAACTCCACCTCTACACCTCACATCTACACCCATACCACCTCTTATACCAGCCAATCTCTACACCCACCCTATCTCCACACCAACTCTATCTCTACACCCCGATCTCTACACCGACCCCATATCTACACCCACCCATCTTAACAGCAACTCCATCTCTACACCCACCCCATCTCTACACACGCCCTATCTCTACACCAACTCCATCTCTACACCCATCCCACATCTACACCCACCCCATCTCTACACCACTCCGTCTCTACACCTACCCCCATCTCTACACCCCCACATCTACACCCATACCACCTCTTAACCCAGCCCATCTCTACACCCACCCCATCTCTACACCCACCCTATCTCTACACCCACCCCATCTCTACACCAACCTAAACTCTACGCCCTTCTCTACACCCACCACATCTCTACACCCACCCCATCTCTACACCCACCTATCTCTACACCCACCCCATCTATACACCCACCCCATCTATGCACCCAACCCATCTCTACACCAACCCCATATATACACCAACCCCATCAACACAGCCACCACATCTATCCACCCAACCCATCTCTACACTCACCTCATCTCTACACCTTGCTATGAAAGAGGTCTTGTCCTCAGGGAGATACATTATAGGCGCGGTCAGTCATCGATACGACATCGGTACTATCAGTGTTGTTGCGAGTAGTTTGTAGGGATGTAGTTGAGGCCTCGTCAGGGTCACCACCACACAAAACAGAAAATGTCTCACGCCGAAACTGTCTGGACGACCAGCCGTAAATGAGAGGATTGACTATACAGTTAATATAAGGCAATTGAATCACCAAGTCAACTATTTGAAGCTGTGAAACCACAAGGTGTGGCAATTTGGGTGTCTGGCTAAAATAGATAGCCTGGATTAATCTTGGAATAACACTGATTAAATATATAACAGTCAAACTGAAAAACATTGACGTGATGTTCGATGTAGGTACACGGTTTGGAGAACTCTGTTTCATGGCATGTAACCTTAGATGGCGTCCAATCAATGAATACAACACGATAAGTGACGTGATAACAGTTACAAGCAACAGAAACATCCAGGCCGAAAATGCAATTGAAAGTTTCAGTTCTTTGCTTGTCTTAGAAAAATCACAAACTGGAACTTCAATAAATCCAGTTTGGTTGAGTGTCTCCCACCCCACCAGGAATTTATTGTTCGTCAGAATCAGCACGATAGGAAGTCCAGTCAGGACACAGAAGATGATACAGCCAAATGTCAACTTCTTTGCCAGGATCTCTGTAAACTGGGGACCATGTGGGCGGCATATTTTCCTGAATCTCTGAACAGCGATGACAACGTACAGAGTGCCTGTTATCGTGGTGTTGAAGTAATGGAACCAGGTTAAGTACTTGCACATCAGGGACGCGTTAACACTCCGGATGATTTTTGATACACAGAAGGCAGGAATTATTCCTATTGAGTTGATAAGATCCAGTGCAGCTAGAATTTTTACGAAGAAGCCAAAAATGTTGATTTTTATCCTCTTGGTGTAGATGTAGAGGATGAGACTGTTCCCTGGAATCCCCACAACCACTAGCAGCACACAAAAGACCACGATGGAGGGATGAAGCTGGAGTCTTTCCCAGGGACTGATGTGAAGGATGGAAACGGAGGTTGTGTTGTTGCTCATGGTGGCCTGAATTCAAGTGAAGCACAAAGTCAATAGATACATACAACATTTAGTTCAGCATTTAATTATACAATTTACACACTTCAGTGGATCAGTGTGTGTGTTGGTGCAATTGCCTACGTCTATGACCTCAAGTGTGGTTACATTAGCAAAGGTATATTTGGGTCATCGGTAACGTAAATGTGTTTAAACTGTCAGAATTGGTCTGGAATGTCCTTAACAAACTATATAAATGGTTCATCTCATACATAACCGATTAGAACGAATAATCAACACATAGTTGCAGAAAACCCGAACCATTAAAACTCAATTTGAATTTGAATCAATTTCCACACTAACGAGAAATTAAACAACGAAAACATATTTTGTGCTTACCCTTAAATCAACACAAGTGGCTGCTCTCAAGTTTTACAACAACAATCCGAAATGTTTGCAAGCAAATACGTAACATTAGAAGACCGAGGACGTCCAAACACAGCTTCAATGATATGCAATAATATATTATAGTTGGAGAGAGTGAGTGAGTTCTGTTTAACGCCGTTTTTAACAGTATTCCAGTTATATCGCGGCGTGTCAGCTTAATATGGGAAGAAAGCACCAAGTGATGCAGGTATTAGACGTTTACCACTTCTGTGAAACCCACGAGCACGGGTATGGTGCTGACAAACCTAGAAACATGATCAGGGCGAACCGGGATTCGAACCCACAATCATAGGTTTCTGGCGTACCAAAGGGACGTAACTATGCACAACAAATCGCGGCGTCTTGGACGACTGGACCATTATAGTTGGAGAGAGAGATACTAGTAGATATTACTTACGAACGTTCACAATGTAGAGACAGTAAACCTCTTCCAGTTTGGTATCTCTTCCTTGAAACAATAATCGTTACACATTTTTTGGAGAGGGCATTTCTATCCCATACAAATCTCACTGTTAGATTTCTAGAAGTTGCTTATCATCTGATCAACTGTCAAATGATATCAGACCATCACAGAGGAAAATTTCTCGTTTTCCTAAAATCATTTGCAAAGAAAGTAGTTTCTGGTATATTTGTAGCTTCTCCTTCCTTCCTCTTTCCTTTTCATTGTTCTTGCAGTGTGAATACCACCCTTTGTTACCGGCTCGATTGCTAACAGGATGACACTGTATGGCAACGAACAGACACAAACGTTTTTACGCAAGTTTCTGTGGGGTTGGATGATACCGGTGGAGCGAACACCTGGTTTCATCACTGACTTTCGGTGATCCATTCATATTCTTTTCATCACCATTTTGTCCTTTACGCCCGATGGAATCTGTTTCGGCAGATAATCGAGACTGATTATTCTCTGGCGTTGACAGTTTTAATTTACAGACGATAACGGGGATCACCTAACTTGTTGGCTGAGATCATGCAGTCAGTTCAAGTCAAATCAATATTACGATATCAAGACATGGTATCCTCAACAAATTCAGTCTTAAAATCACCTTGAGGTCTTGTACTGACTTACAATAACTCAGTTAAGGTAAGAGGAGATTGATATATTTCATCATTTCATTCATATTAATGGGGTACGGTTGGTACGAATTTTATTCAGACATTGTGTCATTTTGTTTCCAGCATCTGTACTGCGATCTGTTTTAGATTGAGAGAAAAACAACATTTCGCATTCATAAAACAACATTTTAATACCATGCATTTTTCAATAAACTGATTGGTTGTGGATATCACCCTGCCAATCTTTAATTTAAGACGTCTTTAAGGCCATGACGAATACAATGAAAATATTCTCTTTTATTAGTTTTATTCTCATTTCGAAATATATACGATATGTATAATTTCATTAAAAAGAGCTCTATGTTATACGGTTGTGGTATGAGTTGTGTAGCGATCCTCAGTTGGCGTATCCCTGTTTTCTTCATATTGACAGACAACCTATTGAGAGTTGAATGGAACACGTATTGGTCTTTACACAATGTCTGATACTAACGTTACATAGTTAATGTCATCCGATACATAAGAAGACGCATGTGACAGTGAGTGAATGACTGACTGGGTGAGTGAGTAAGCCTTGAATATTTTTTCAGTTGAGGTGGAAAGAAAGCCCGATGTGATGAAGGTTTGGGCGTTACCACTCTGTCGAAACCAAAAGAGAATGCGATTCTGCACTGTAAATTGCGGCGCCTTAGTACGACTGGGCCACATATGACAGAAGACATATATACAAAAACACGTATCAGGAAGTGGTTATTCAGTAAACGGACAAATAGTTTACAGAAAAGCCATATAACTCTTTTGTCAACCATTATCAAAACCAATTTCCATATCTGGTGTCCCCCGCCGTGATATTGCTGGGATATTGCTAATAGCGGCGTAAAACCATACCCAGTCAGTCAGTCGTATACATGAGAGCATGAACATCATGTTTAAACCGGGTGTTGTATTATTGTAACTACGTTTTCCTTTCTTCATATATCAGAAATATGAAACCGTACGTCACTTTATACCAAGCGACAGCCTCATTGACAGTGTATATTGCACCATCCAATGTAAATGTAAATACCTACCTGAATATTTTCCAGCTACTCAAATGGGTCACCACACTAATGTTACGTTCAGGTCTTTGGACAAATTTATTTCCATATTCAACATCCGTGTGTACTTTCGGTGATAACATTAGATAAAGCACATGTAAAATCATTAAATGATTGTGTTCTGTTTAAATGTAATTTTATACATTAAGCACTTGTCATGGATTTCGATAGTTATGTATAAGTTTGATTGACCTCTGCCCATGATCCAGGATAATATCACTTTCAATGTTAGAATATTTGTATCTTGTAAACCCAATGTATTTGAAGGTATATTGGAAGACAAGTGACATTTCATTCTTCTGCGGCGCCTGCCGTTTTTGCTCAAAATTCTTGCGATACTCAATCTTTACACACATTCGCTCTCTACACCCACTCCATCTCTACACCACTCCATCTCTACACCACCCAATCTCTACACCACCCCATCTCTGTACCACTCCATCTATACACCCACCCTATCTCTATACCGCTCCATCTATACACCCACCCAATCTCTACACCACATCATCTATACACCCACCTCATTTCTACACCACTCCATCTATACACCTAACCCATCTCTACACCACTCCATCTATACACCCACCCTATCTCTATACCACTCAATCTCTACACCACTCCATCTATAAACCTAACCCATCTCTACACCACTCCATCTATACACCCACCCAATCTCTACACAACTCCATCTATACACCCACCCTATCTCTACACCACTCCATCTATACACCCACCTCATCTCTATACCACTCCATCTATACACCCACGCAATCTCTAAACCACTCCATCGATACACCACCCAATCTCTACACCACTCCATCTATACACCCACCCTATCTCTACACCACTCCATCTATACACCCACGCAATCTCTAAACCACTCCATCTATACACCACCCAATCTCTACACCACTCTATCTATACACCCACCCAATCTCTACACCACTCCATCTATACACCTAACCTATCTCTACACCACTCAATCTATACACCCACCCTATCTCTGTACCATTCTATCTCTACCCCACTCCATCTATACACCACCCCATCTCTATACCACTCCATCTATACACCCACCCAATCTCTACACCACTCCATCTATACACCCACCCAATCTCTACACCACATCATCTATACACCTAACCCATCTCTACACGACTCTATATATACACCACCCCATCTCTACACCACTCCATCTATACACCCATCCCATCTATAAACCACTCCATCTATACACCCACCCCATCTCTATACCACTCCATCTATACACCAACTCTATCTCTATACCTACTACACCTAACCCATATCTACACCACTTCATCTATACACCACTCCATCTATACACCACTCCATCTATACACCCATCCCATATATACACCACTCCATCTATACACCCATCCCATATATACACTCCATCTATACACCCATCCCATATATACACCACTCCATCTATACACCATTCCATCTATACACCCATCCCATCTCTACACCACTCCATCTATACACCCACCCCATCTCTATACCACTCCACCTATACACCCACCCCATCTCTACATCGCTCTATCTATACACCCACCCAATCTCTACACCACTCCATCTATACACCCACCCCATCTCTATACCACTCCATCTATACACCACCCCATCTCTACACCACTCCATCTATACACCACTCCAACTATACACCCACCCCATCTCTATACCACTCCATCTATACACCCACCCAATCTCTACACCACATCATCTATACATCTAACCCATCTCTACACCACTCCATCTATACTCCCACCCCATCTCTACACCACATCATCTATACACCCACCCAATCTCGACACCACTCAATCTTTACACACATCCCATCTCTACACCCACCCCATCTCTACATCGCTCTATCTATACACCCACCCAATCTCTACACCACTCCATCTATACACCAGCCCATTTCTACACCACATCATCTATACACCTAACCCATCTCTACACCACTCTATATATACACCCATCACATCTCTATACCACTCCATCTATACACCCACCCCATCTCTAGACCACTCCATCTATACACCCACCCCATCTATACACCACTCCATCTATACACCACCCCATCTATACACCACTCCATCTAAACACCACTCCATCTATACACCCACCCAATATCTACACCACTCCATCTATACACCACTCCATCTATACACCCACCCAATATCTACACCACTTCATCTTTACACCCTAATCATCTCTACACCCAACCATCTCTACACCCACCCCATCTCTACGCCCAAACCATCTCAAAACCCCCCCTATCTCTACACCCACTCCATCTGTACACCATTCCATCTGTACACCAACTCCCTCTCTACATCCACCCCATCTCTTGAGGCCAAAACTTACCACCGTATCCTCTCAATGTGTTGGATAGACGACAGAAAAGCTTATGATTCTGTACCTCACGAACGGATTTTGAAGTCAATGGAATGCATTGCCCTTCCCGAGCGACTACTTGTTTTTACTCAGTGACAAACAAGACTGTTTACTCTCTTGTATTGACATTTTATATTTATCAAATGAAAGTACAAACTCATTTTTAGATAGTGTATGGAGCGAGATGAAACCACACATATAAACGAAGCTAATCAACAACAATGAATGCTGTTCTCTGAGCGTCAAGACAAAGAGTAACATTTCCTTTCGACCAAAGAAATTCAACAAAATCATTTAAAACGTTATGAACAGTATTGGACTGGAATTCATTTTTCCTTCTTTGTTTTATGTGGTATATTTACTGAAGGAAACATAGACGTAAAGGAGCACCCTCCTCTTTCTGAATATGTAGAGAATATTCCATTAAATTTTGGAAAATGTCAGTTAGATGCATTAACAATATCATCAATATACAATACAATAACACATCGGTCGTTATCAGTTCTTTATTTCGATTTAGAGACAATGTTTTTGCTACACTGCACATACGTGAGGTACATATGTCAGGCCAATGTGAAATTCAAGTCAGAAAAAACGAATACACATTCAAACTCTGACTGTAGTTTTCGTAACTTATTGCAAAATGTAAGCTCAAAGATTGTTGCTAAGTTGGTTTCTTTGTTACTGGGTCAGTGGGGCATCTTAAATCCCCATTTTAACACCAAGAATGCACAACATCTCTTTATCATACCACCATGTCTGAATGATGAGATCTGATAGGTTCACATGATCTCAAATGCGACATATCTCCTCCTCTTGCTGAATATGTATAGATAGGAGCTATTGAGCTATATTCCGTTAAATTTTGGAAAATGTCAGTTAGCTGCATTTGTAAAACAATATCAATAATATGCAATACAGTAACACCTAGGTCGTTATAAGCTCTTTATTTTCCATTTAGAGACAATGCATTTTGTTTCTCTGCAAATACGCGAGGTAAATATGTCAGGCCATTGTGAAATTCAAGTCAGAATAGTTTTCTTAACTTATTGCAAAATGTAAGCTCAAAGATTGTTGCTACGTTGGGTTTTTGTTACTGGGTCAGTGAGAAATCTTAAATCCTCATTTTAACACCAAGAATGCACAACATCTCTTTATCATACCGCCATGTCTGAATGATGAGATCTGATTGGTTCACATGATCTAAAATACGATGTCTCCAAGCTTGGAGAGAAATATAATTCTCACCGGGGGAATGTATCCCTTATACTCCGCCACGAAGAAAACAGGTTGCACCTGGACTTTCTCAGCGGGAGAATAAATCCTTTATACCCCGCTTCGAAGCAATTAGCCGCATGCTTTTTCCTAGTCAATGACACGTGACATATCAGCTCACTCAAACAACTGTTTTCTATTAATTCCGAATCTGTTTTAACTCTCTTACAACGTCATATTAAAACACGTCGGTAATAGAAATTCGTTGAAGCAGTATCAGTCGGGGTACATGTGTTTTTATGCGCCCGGCTCGTTTTCATAAAACCTACGCATAAACCCACATGTAGCCCTCGTGATACTGCTAAAACTTATTCTGTCTAAAGTGTCTTGCTATAGATTCAACATCAGCAGATGTTATCACGATAGTCACTGAAGTAGAGAGGATTTTATTTCCCTTCTTGTGCGTGTTTTTTTATCCAGATATAATTTAATCTTTAACAATTCAAATTTAATTTGTATTTCACAAAAGAATATTTTACATATATAGAATATTCAGAAAGATAATCCGAAAATTCGTCGATATATCGGTGTTTCTTTAAGCACTACTACTCCTTGAAATATAAAGCTGATGCTGTCCGCCCATCAACAACATACGTAGAATACGGTAGTTCGGTCCGGCCTGTCAGTCTTACTCTCCACGTGGCATGTCGGGGTACCCCCGTCGTCTGAAAGTATTAAAAGTAAAAAGTAGTACTTAAGTTAGAGCAAGTGGAGGCTTCCAGAAGCGAGTATCATTACCAACTGTCAGTTCTTACCCCTCCTGTTATACAGTATGGCTGACATTGCCTTCTCGCTGTTATCCTCTTATTCGCTATTGAAGATGCGACTGAAAGTATCAACTGACTGCGTTCATTTTTTTTCTCAGTACCTGCTATATATGAGCCTCGTGCTTCTTTCCATGGATTGCGTCCTCCACAACCAGTGAGGGTGAAGCCGTAAGGACACGTCGCCTTCAGCAGTCCGCTCACAGGTTGAGGCTTTGCCGAGTGTACACTACACGAGAGACCCGGAGCTCGGCAGCAGGTGGCATAGGAATACACGCCTGCAATAAGAAAACACTCATAGGGAATGTATATATTTCTACCATCGTGACGTACCAGCTGCTCCAAATACAAATGAAAGCTAATTTATTGACACAATGTTTGTGATTCCGTGTGACATTACTAGTCACTTGTTCTCTTTATCATATGGCCCGTGGGGATTCGTTGTAGTATATGCCCACAGCACCACAATCAATTTAACGCCGCACTCAGCAATATTCCAGCTACATGACGGCCGTCTGTAAATAATCGAGCCTGGACCAGACAATCCTACTGATTGACATCATGAACATCGATCCATGCAACTGGGATACAATGACATGCATCAACCAAGTCAGCGAGCCACCCTTACTTCAAGCATGGGCTGCTGAAGACCTATTCTACCCCGGATCTTCTCGGGTCCACAGTCGCAAGAGGCGACTAAGTTGTGAACTTGTGATTTCTGGTCCCAAGCAGCCTGTGCTTAATGGATCGTATTGTCGATTACGTAAATGCTGTCGTCATATAGCACGAATATCGACGATTGCGGCGTTAAACAAACACGCACGCACACACGCACGGACGGAAACACGCACACACTTAGAAACACGCGTGTTGCTTTTTTACCTGTAACAGAGAATGCCCCGGCGTATGCACGGCAGTAACTAGGGTTGATCTCCACGCCATCCAGATAACCATTAGGCTGATGCACACCACATCCTGATAAAAGCAGGCATGGTGGATAGTTCTTTAGCGTAGTGGACATAGTAAACGCATACTTAATTAGGAAACCAGGTTGACATGAGAGGGTTTGAGTGTGTGGTGGATATGGTGCGGAATACACAATCGTCCTCCAGATAGTAGACACAGCCCTTGTGATCAATGTCACGTTTAGTGTTGTTGAAGGGTTAATGTGTGTAGTGCGTAACTCCCAACCAAAGCGCAAATGAAATTTTCCCTTCCGGTTATGTTTCCATAAATCTGATCTAAAATAGGCCACGCCCACTGGCGAACTACTGTTTCCTTATTGGCTGAACATTGTGTGGGAGGGGCTTGTTTTGCGTTACTGCACTGAACAATGTCACTGGTTTCGCTTCGTTGTCTGCGGTCTGTGTTAATGATTAAGTAAGGAGTCTGAAAAAGTAATTATTGCTGACGTATTTATTTATTAGATTTAACTTAAATATCGCATTGTGTTAACGGAGGTATTACACTTCAATCAACGCAAATAAATATTGAAGTAAGTTTTTCAATGGATCGGAAATATACTTCCATACATCTTACCCATGACTTGAAAGGACTTGAAACATTCCGACTGAACATGTGCATCATTGATGTTCCTAGATGGTCCATCAGTGAGGTATTCACAGTGTAGTCCTTCCTGTTTACAGCATCTAGCAGAGGCGTACTGTGCTGAGGCGCCAGCTATTCAGACATAAACATACAAATGCTACCATAGAATGGAAAACTTAAACTAGACAGGCTGGTGTTATTACCATTTTGACATTTCTCATAAAAAAATGTTTTAAAAATTAACGTGGGAACATCATACTGGGAACATCGAAATGGGCAAGACAAGCTTTTTACTCACTTTAACGTAAAATGATATTGCACTCATCTGTGGAATGTGATCTTATATTAAGACATGTTTAAGAAACACAGAAACAAACTTTATGTTCTCACTCTTTGTAGTGTTTAACATATTCACCAATGACTGGTTATTAGTTATCTTGGTAGGAGGTGAATATTTCGTTTTTAGTAGTGTGTACTTGTCACAAATGAATATGACAGGACACTCATCTCAAACAACTCCGATGTTACAATTTGTACATAAGTAACTTTAATAGTTCATATGGTTTTATCATCAGTATTCGAAACCTGCCACATTTAAGACTTACTTGTGCTCGTTGTGTCAATTTGGCAGAAAGGAGTGTCCTTGACCATGACTATTTTAACGCCGTTGTTTTTGCCACTTGAAGACTGTAAATAAAGCAGTGTTGACGAGGTGAACCCGCTTGCATGACATGATGCTCTGTTTGCGTGCTTGCGTGTAAGATGTATACAAGTATGAAGTCGTTTTAGTCAAACTAACTATTTCGATCCTCTTAAGTGAGCCTTCGAGTGATGTTGATGAAAAAAGTCAGCTATAACACCAAGGCATGTCAGCTCGATGTGGGAACGGTCTTTGTCAGAATGTCGATTTTGGCCAGAAATAAAAGCAGTAGTAATAACGACGTAAAACACACGGTAGTACCGCAGATTTTGAGGAGCAGCCTATCAGCATCTCATCAACCTCACAGGACACTGACATCAGACTGCCGGCCGGGGACATCCTGTCAGTACACGTCAACTTCGCCGGACCAGCAGACAGCGTCTTCGTCGTGATCCAATTGCGGATGACTGCAACCAAAGATAGGTCATTCACAGATACTGTCAGCGATAGGTGTGTTGATGACGCAAGAACACTCATTGGCCCTGTGCATGTAGTTAATTATGACGTCGATCCCCGTGAAGATCCGGGTAAGAATTAGTCTATGATTGTTGTCAGAGGCTATAGAGGCACGGGATAAGGTGGCCATGGACATGATGAGGCGGTCATGCTATGATATCAATCACTGGATTACCTAGACCAGACTCGATATACAGACTGCCGCCATACAGCTGGAATATTGTTGAGTGCATGAAACTAACACATATATGACAGGTCGAGGCGTTAGAACTAAACCTTGGTATACTGTTAATGACACGACTTTAGGGTCCGATCATCGGTGTCAGGTATTTAAGCGCCCTAAATATGATACAGATAAAGATAAAACCGATAAAGGTGATACAAATAAAGAAGATAAAGGTGATAAAGATAAAGATGTTGAAGATAAAGAAGTTGAAGACGGATGATAAAGATAAAAATGATAAAGATAAAGATGTTATAGATAAAGATATTGAAGATAAAGATGATAAAAAATAGACGAAGAAGTGAGACGAAGAGATAATTCTGGATAACTTTTCCGCCTGCTAAAATGAGTTAGAAAAGATAGGTGTTGTTTGTTTCAATTGTACCCTCATTTTATGCAATCCTTCAAGTGAACTGGAGGTTTGCAATGACATCACTATATGGAAAATGTACCTTGGCAGTCCAACGATGTTGATGACCACTGTCCGTTCGCCTGACAGGTGATGGTGTCGTCCCCGCCATGGTTCCTGTAGCCAGCAGAACACGTGAAGGTCACCGTCGTGTTGAATGTGGTGGTCATCTGGACGCTGGGCTCTGTGTTGTTTCTTGCGGCAGGAATCCCACAATCCACCGCTAAAACAAGTTAGATGTTGTGATCGTACCGTAGTTGTAATACATCAGTTGATTAAATATAGAGATGATAAAGATAATAAAGGATGAAGGCGATAAAGCTAAGGGTGAGAACGAAGAAAAAGCTAAGCGCCGTCGCAATATATCAGTATAACCAGTATCTATTACTTCACAGGTCTAGTCTAAAACAAGTTTAATCTTTTGATCGTACCGAAGTTGTAATACATCAGTATGGTTAAAGATAGAGATGATAAAAATAAAGACGATAAAGTTAAGGGTGATAAAGATTCAGAAAATAAAGCGGAGGGGGATAAAGACAAAGATGACAAATAAATAAGATAAAATGATAAAAATAGAGATCATAAAGATAAAGATGAAATGATTTTACAGATGAAGAAGTTATAGGCATAAAAGATAAAGATGACAAAGATAAAGAAGATGACGCTAGGATGATAAAGATAAAGAAGATAAAGCTAATGATGATTAAAATAAAAAGATAAAACTAAGGGTGATGAGATAAAGAAGATAAAGCTAATGATGATAAAGATAAGAAGATAACGCTAAGGATGATAAAAATAAAGAAGATAAAGCTAAGGGTGATATGATTAAGAAGATAATGCTAAGGATGATAAGATAAAGAAGATAACGCTAAGGATGATAAAAATAAAGAAGATAAAGCTAAGGGTGATATGATTAAGAAGATAATGCTAAGGGTGATAAGATAAAGAAGATAAAGCTAAGGATGATAAAGATAAAGAAGATAATGCTAAGGATGATAAAGACAAAGAAGATGAAGCTAATGATCATAAAAATAAAAAAGATAAAGCTAAGGATGAAAAAGATAAAGAAGGTAAAGCTGAAGATGATAAAGATAAAGAAGATAAAGATAAAGAATATAAAGCTAAGGATGATAAAAAAAAGATAAAGCTAAGGGTGATCAGATTAAGAAGATAAAGCTAAGGGTGATAAAGATTAAGAAGATGAAGCTAATGATCGTAAAAATAAAGAAGATAAAGCTATGGATGAAAAAGATAAAGAAGATAAAGATAAAGATGATAAAGATAAAGGAGATAAAGCTAAAGATGATGAAGATAAAGAATATAAAGCTAAGGGTGATAAAAATAAAGAAGATAAAGCTAAGGGTGATCAGATCAAAAAGATAAACCAAAGGATGATAAAGATAAGAAGATAATGCTAAGAATGATAAAGACAAATAAGAGAAAGCTAAAGAAGATAAAGATAAAAAAGATATCGCTAAGGATGGTAAAGACAAAGAAGAGAAAGCTAAGGATGATAAAAATAAAGATAACGCTAAGGATGATGCAGATAAAGAAGAAAAAGCTAAGGATGATGCAGATAAAGAAGATAAAGCTAAGGATGGTGGATATCGAAGATAAAGCTAAGGATGGTGAAGATAAAAACGATGTAGATAAAGATCAAGAGGCTGAGGATGATGAAGATAAAGATGAAATGATTTTACAGATAAAAAAGATGTAGGCATCAAAGATCAAGATGATAAAGATAACTAAGATCAAGCTAGGGATGATGAAGATAAAAAAGTTAAAGCTAAGGATGATGAAGATAAAAAAGATAAAACTAGGGATGATGAAGATAAAGAAGATAAAGCTAAGGATGGTGGATAACGAAGATAAAGCTAAGGATGGTGAAGATAAAAACGATGTAGATAAAGATCAAGAGGCTGAGGAAGATGAAGATGATAAATATAAAATGATCAGGTAAATATCTTAAAGATAAAGATGATGAATTCCTATAAAGAGATAATTCTGGATAACTTTTCCGCCTGCTAAAATGAGTTAGAAAAGATAGGTGTTGTTTGTTTCAATTGTACCCTCATTTTATGCAATCCTTCAAGTGAACTGGAGGTTTGCAATGACATCACTATATGGAAAATGTACCTTGGCAGTCCAACGATGTTGATGACCACTGTCCGTTCGCCTGACAGGTGATGGTGTCGTCCCCGCCATGGTTCCTGTAGCCAGCAGAACACGTGAAGGTCACCGTCGTGTTGAATGTGGTGGTCATCTGGACGCTGGGCTCTGTGTTGTTTCTTGCGGCAGGAATCCCACAATCCACCGCTAAAACAAGTTAGATGTTGTGATCGTACCGTAGTTGTAATACATCAGTTGATTAAATATAGAGATGATAAAGATAATAAAGATGAAGGCGATAAAGCTAAGGGTGATAACGAAGAGAAAGCTAAGCGTCGTGGCAATATATCAGTATAACCAGTATCTATTACTTCACAGGTTTAGAAACCCACCACCATAGTGTCACCGTGGATCAATTTTACCCAAATCACGGTCCAGTTCTATGTTCTATGTTCCCCGACGTAAGTACCAACACTGCTCGGTAAATTCCGGCGGCTGTCATTGTACAGTTTGTTGTCATTTGGTGTTAGAGAATTAGTGGCCCAACTATTTGTTCTCATTTGTTCGCTACCATATTCTTCTACTGAAAATGTTTTTCTGTAATTTTTTTTGCCTCGTCAATAATTTTACATATCTTGTCGTGAATGTTTGATGATACCGTTGGATATCTTCTGTTCAGCGCTTTATTTTGAAACTTACATCTCCAGTGTAGATATAGTAGTTAATTTGCTATTTGCGTTTTTCCCGTGTTTAGAAACACACGTTGGCTTGCCGCCTCAGTCAGTTGTATTCTCCGGCGTTCCTCGACAGGATGTCGCCTCCGACGTCCGCGTGCGCCGAATATTTAGACTTTCTTGATCTCGTATCTTCAACCTCCAGGCTTCGTTAAATCGTTCACGATTCTCTCGCTACTGGAGTGGTCACGGTCGGAAGAGGGTACGGGCTTTGTCGATCTATATTCTGACTTAGTCTGGTTACACTGAACTAAACGTAGTTATTAGGGCTTGTAATACTCTGTTTTTATAGCATCCGTGGATAACCAACTTTCCCGTGATTTCTAAACTCTTAGTAACTAGTGTTAATAGTGCTCAGGTATTCTAGTAATCCATAGATGACCAACTTTCTCTTGATTAACTAACAATTTTGGAACTTTAGTGCTTCTTTGTTCAGTCAAAGTGACAGAAACTGTAGTCGATTTTTGTAGTCGAAGTGACTCATTTTTGGGATAATTTCTTGGTGTATATTTCACCTTTGTTTACTGAGCCGAGTTTATTCACTCATTACAGTGTGGAGTTCTTTGACTCAGGTGTTAACTTGTCGCAACCGACAATTGGCAGTCGACTCTCCCGGTCCATAGCTTGTCACATTGTTGTTTTAGCTACCTTCCTTTTTATAGCTGTAATACAGTTGTTTAGCTAAAACGTGGTTGTATATTTGCGCTGATAGAATTAATTTGTGATCTGTGTGAGAGCAGAGTGGATTTATTTGTAATTGTCAACTATTAGTACAATTAGTAGTTATTTGATACCCGTGAACCTTTTACCACGTTTTCTTTATCACTTTATTGGAGCACAACTCCGTGGCAATAGCAGATGCATGTCATGTAGTGCTGTTTACCCGGACACTGTACTGATGTTTACCTGTACACAGTAGTTATGTTTAACTGTATATAACAGCAATGTTCACATACAAACAGTGGTAATGTTCACCTGTACACTGTAGTAATGTTCACCTGTACACTGTAGTAATGTTCACCTGTACACTGTAGTAATGTTTACCTGTACACTGTAGTGATGTTTACCTGTACACTGTAGTAATGTTTACCTGTACACTGTAGTAATGTTTACCTGTACATCGTAGTAATGTTTACTGTACACTGTAGTGATGTTTACCTGTACACTGTAGTGATGTTTACCTGTACACTGTAGTAATGTTTACCTGTACATTGCAGTGATGTTTACCTGTACACTGTAGTGATGATAACCTGCACACTGCAGTGATGTTTACCTGCACACTGCAGTGATGTTAACCTGTACATTGCGGTGATGTTAACCTGCACACTGCAGTGATGTTAACCTGCACACTGCAGTGATGTTTAACTGCACACTGCAGTGATGTTTACCTGTACACTGTAGTGATGTTAACCTGCACATTGCAGTGATGTTAACCTGCACACTGCAGTGATGTTAACCTGTACATTGCGGTGATGTTAACCTGCACACTGCAGTGATGTTAACCTGTACATTGCGGTGATGTTAACCTGCACACTGCAGTGATGTTAACCTGCACACTGCAGTGATGTTTACCTGCACACTGCAGTGATGTTAACCTGTACACTGCAGTGATGTTAACCTGTACACTGCAGTGATGTTAACCTGTACATTGCTGGGATGTTTATTTGTACACTGTATTGATGTTTACCTGTACATCGTAGTATGTATACCTGTACACTGTAGTGTCGGAGGTGACCACTGCCCACTGTCCTGACAAACAGTGACCCCGCTGCCCCCTGTCTTGTTGTGACCCAGCTCGCACGTGTACACGCTCCATGCCCCCAAGTGGCTTTCGTTCCATCCTGTCTCTGTCATAACCAGTGTAGGTCGCAGCGGGGTTTGGTCGCAATCGGATCCTGAGCACGGTACCATAGTTATAGTACATGCCTCCGTTTATATATTATTATGTCACCAACTTACAAACAGAAAAACTTGACATAGGTATTTGAAATTCCGGCACCTCGTTTAAAAAGTCACAAAAAATGCCAAGACCAAAACTGTTTTCATGGCAAAATCGTGTAACGGCAGTCTAGTTCACGGATATCTTACACAACGTGGGTAGCATCACCAGTTTTACAACGGTAAAACCCACCCAGTGGAACACCCATTTCGACATTAAACCATCAGGTTGAATCAGGGTTTTACAAAACATCAACATTTTCTTCATAAAAATAATATTTTCTATATTTAAGATTGATGAGACTGAAATGTGGAAATGTTGCGATCCAACGCAATTGATAGTCTTTTGGCGTGTGTTTGAGGTGTCCTCCAGTGTGTAAGACTACGACCTTACCTGACAAGCACACGTGGCCATCCCCCGACGCAGCAACAACACAGATCTGATCCTTTCTGCAAGGGCGAACTCGACAAGGGCTCGGTGACACCTGGAAGAAGAGATTCGCCAAGGATTCGTTTACTAATAAGCTAAATATGGTCTTATTAGCCTCTTGAATTTAACCTTGTGTAAGACCTATATAGATACCACTCTCCTATATTGTACTTGGTCCAGTAAGAATATCCATCACAACCACATTAGGTCTACACATCCGTGTCCCTTAATCCAATATTTCTCTGTATAACCCTAATATAGCAGGAATCTGATCATCCAGGTATTCTTGTGATGATACCACGCGGGTATATTTACAGGCTCTCATACAAGGTTTGATCCGGGTAAGCACATAGAGTCTGATGCAAGATCTCATACGTGTATTCATACAACATATGATACAAGGTCTCATACGGGTATCCATACATCGTCTGATACAAGGTCTTATGCGCGTATTATGGAGCGTCTGATGCAGTGTCTGATACGGGTATTTACACAGGGTCTTATAGATGATCGGGTACAAATTCTGATACAGATCTGTCTCTAGAAGAAGCAAATATATAAAACACGTCCCATTTTAATTCTGGAAACCCAAAAGTCCAGAAACTCTACGCTCTTTGCCCAGTCTCGGTTAAAGGTATTTACAAAATTAAACATGCCGTTTTCATGGGAACATACCAAGGAAGAAAAAATGAAAATTTTTTTTTCAAAAACTCAATATTTAGACTATGTCGCCCATGGGCCTGCCCATGGGCAAAGTGTGGCCCATGGGCCTGCCCATGGGCGAAGTCTGGCCCATGGGTAGGCCCATGGGCAGGCCCATGGGCGAGAATATGTTCCTTTACTTAAACCTCATGTTTTTGTTTCGCAAATACATTTAATGTATTCATTCAAGTATCATGACACAGAATTTAACTCATTTTAACTTAATTCAACGATTTTATAGCGATATTGAAATATTTCGCCCATGGGCGAGAAAAAGGTTTGGCCCATGGGCAGGCCCATGGGCGAGAACATGTTCCTTTACTCAAAACTCATGTTTTTGTTTCGCAAATACATTAAATGTATTTATTGAAGTATCATGACACAAAATTTAACTCATTTTAACTTAATTCAACGATTTTATAGCGATATTGAAATATTTCGCCCATGGGCGAGAAAAAGGTTTGGCCCATGGGCAGGCCCATGGGCGAGAACATGTTCCTTTACTCAAAACTCATGTTTTTGTTTCGCAAATACATTAAATGTATTTATTGAAATATCATGACACAAAATTTAACTCATTTTAACTTAATTCAACGATTTTATAGCGATATTGAAATATTTCGCCCATGGGCGAGAAAAAGGTTTGGCAGGCCCATGGGCGAGAACATGTTCCTTTACTCAAAACTCATGTTTTTGTTTTGCAAATACATTAAATGTATTTATTCAAGTATCATGACACAAAATTTAACTAATTTTTACTTAATTCAACTATTTTACGGCGTTATTAAAATATTTCGCCCATATTTTCGTCAGTCCCTTTCAAGCATCAACTAACTGTTTGCAAAGTATATTGTATCATGTGAAATATATACTTTATATTATATCATTACATTACTATCTAAAAAGGGCATTTGGTTGGATGTTTCCTTTAGTTCTACAAATTTCACCTGTTTTACATATTGTAGCGATCTTTAATGAACCCGGCCTTACCTCTCAAAACGTTTTGACAGTTTATCATACGAATTCATGTGCGTGTACTCCAATTCATTGGAGTTATTTTCCACAACATTAAATTTTAGTTAGTTTCTATTTCATTTCCCATTTTATGTCCCGTTGATACATCACACTGGGCAATTACGTGACACTAGGTATGCAATATACAGGTACGCGTGCGCGTATTTTAATGAAAAAAACTATTCGTCTTTTATTGCATAACGTTTGGCTGAATATCTTACATTCTAACGAAATCTCGAAATAATTATTTAATTACATGCGGTTTCGAACTGACCAGTGGGAATTATGTTTCAATGCGATTGAGGAAAACGTGAGTGAATATTGTGACACTAAAGCAACTTTTAACTGCATTTTCACTTTTGGTATGAAAATGGTAACAGTTCAGTAAAAACAACAGCCTTCTTATGATAATTCTCATTAGTACGTTGTATCTAATTACAGTGTCGGCCTTATTTACAGGTGATTCTACAATACCTGCTCTCTCGGTCAATTACGATCTACCACACCACGCGTGAATAAACAGTTATGCAGGTGTTGCTGTGGGCAAATACCTAGCCTGAAAATGTTTATTTTTTTAGGATACATGTTTTACAAATGTTCGTTGATATGTGGATATATTAAGCACAAAGACAAAAAAATGTTTATGAAAGATGAATTAGTGCCTTTATATATTCATCGAGATGTGTATCATCGTTTAATGGGGTCATTCAATAAACGTGTGTTTGGAGGAGATATCAAAGGAGCCGCCCAATATACACAGTGTCGTCCGGTGAACTACCACCCCACCCTGTCCATTAGAGTTATGTAATCGGTACACAAATATATTTGATGCGGTGTCAGTGCGGAAGGAGTTTGAATTACGTCCGCCACTTGCCACAGAAATCCTCAAAGTATAGAAACAATAAACAAGGTCAATCCGTACTAATTACCTAGTGACGCACGTAACAACGACTGTCAATAGGGAAAATGGTGAAAAGAAATTGAAAAAGATTTTAATAAAACATTATTGTACTAAAAAAATTGCAAAAGCGGTGCCCAAAATTGTTTGACCGTGTAATGTGTGTTGTAAACTGACGAATAGCAAGTAATTGTCATGCTGTACGCATGGTTCCATATACAAATTCAGTTATACAACCGGTATGAAACTGAGAACTGAGATGCCAAGTACAACCTGCATTCACACACGGAAGCAATATACTTGTGTATATGCCCTCTCCTCTGAAAAATGTATCACTAAAGTATTTGCATTGTAATAAATATAGTAATGATAAAACTTGGTAATTTGGTAGGTCTCCGACAGATATGATTTTCAGTTTTTTTACACCTTTGATTGATACGGATTACGTACCTGTAGTCTAGTCACTGTCTCTAATGTATCTGCTTGTTAGAAATTTCAAATGTCTTGTTATAGCACTGTTCCTAAAATACGGCAGTTTCTTTTGTCGGGTATAAATAGTTGATTCGTCTTGTCACGCAGTCATTTTTACTTGATCGAATGATTTCCACAAAAAAATACGGCAGAGAGTTTTGTATTTTATTATATTTTTAGAAGATTTTAGAAGATGCTTACATCACTGTATCTCAGAACGTAAAACTGATAAAATTCAAACATGTAATTAGTACACAGTTAATTGTTACATATAATTTCCTGCATATTCCTTTTTGAACAAAAAGCCTACATGTATACTGATATCGGTGTCCACTGTTAAAAGGGTATTAGTGCAGTCAGCCATGGTAAATGGAGAGACAATAATAAGGTGATTAATTATAGTCTGTTGCAGAATATGCGGTATAAGTGTAGTCATTCATACATATACACATTACACATATACAGATGAAATACACGATATGATGCAGTGCAAGAACAAATTAAGATACGGTTTCTATTAAAAATAATTATACGATTTTGGGTTTAATTAGCATGTTTAAATTTTCAGGCCAACACGGCTGAGATACAGCATCGGCATACTCAACTGGAGTTGTTTTCTGCCGGTCGTAAGTTCATTGTTTGACTGAGCACACTCGTGTCGGGGTTGCGATATTTTCTTCTCTTTGTTGGCAGCCTGCCACCGGTCTGAATTTTGAGAAAGGTCTCAGCATGGGACTGTTAATTACTTCTTAATGATGTCTACAAGCTTACAAACTTGTAGATGTTGGGTGCGGTTAGGACCAAACTTTTTCAACTCAGAGTGTTAGTGGTCCTGGAACCCATAGTGTCAAACAGGTTCTGCACAAAACGTCCATCAGATTCTACTGTTCAGCAACATTGTCACTGAATTTCAGAACTCTGGCATGATATAATAATCAAGGATTTCGAAGGTGAACGAGGGGAAAGGCAGACGCACGTGGATTTACCCTCAGGTTATTATTGTCTGGAGTTCACATTTTGGGGCATGTCATATACTAATTGAAACAGAGTTCACCTGCACATGTCCACTCTAGTGATACAGACTGTAACCAAAAATGCAATGAGCCGTAGCTCTTAATCCCTTATAACAACGGTAACAACAACCAGGGTGAGGACACAGTAAGGTTAAACCGTGTCCAATAGACAATCTGAGGTGGGTATCTCCCATCAAGTCAGCTCTGTTTTTAAGCGCATAGTTATGTTTTTACATATTGAAATAAAAGGAATTTAAAAAATTATATTTAACAAACCTACACATTACTAAATACAAAACTTTATAACCCTTTCTAGACTTCGTTCCAATTAACCTGGATCCAATTCAACTCGCTCGCGAAGGTCGTATGCGACTTTAAAGTGAATACGTCTACAGTGTACAAGTAACTTTTAACTGTATCATATATACTCATGATAAGCAATTATTTTCGTTCCTAATTCGAATGAGCACATTCTGAGGCTAAATCTGCAAAAGGACAGATAAAATATTTCTTTGTACAATGCAAACGATACAAACGTAGCGGCTGATAATAGAGACAATGATTAAATAATCTGCAATATATCAAGTGTTCTCGTTCAATCTATTGTACATATTGAAGTGATTGTAAAGTTTCAAGGAGTACTAAAATGTTGTGGTATTATGAATGTATTTGGAATATGAATAGCGAAAAACATTCACCATATCGGATGTACATGTATAACTTGTCTTCCAACACCACGCTTGTGCCGAGGCCCATGGTCATAAAACTAATCGGTCCCATAAAAGGAGCAAATAGTTTCGCAGATACTTTTTGCTATGGTTCACTCCCAATTGTCAGACGACCTAATCATCAGTCAGACCAGTCAAGTGTGACCAGCGTACCTGCCTGGTTTTGGCTCCTAATTACTGAACTGCCCAATACTGTCATACTGTGGGCAGAGTAAGCGGCCTCGTTGAGTGATACAGACTAACCAGATTATGATTGTGTTTGTAAGTTGCGTTTAATCTGTGTCGGGTTGCAGTTGTTTTATTAGTCGAGACTAGGGGTAGTTTTTTCAATGAAACCTTTTAGCCGTTGAGTTTGTTTTGCATTCATTTCATTAAATACATTGTTAGGTAGAATAATAACACGTTATATGGATTAAACATCTCCTTTATCTGAGTATAATCTCACATGTACTCTAAGTACCGTACTATATTACTTTGCGGAGACACTGAGTTTAATTTTTTAGTTGGCATTGTATGCTGTCTGAATGACTTTACACAAATCCCTGCATTCAATAGACCCGTGAAGATTTTCAACAAACCATTCTTGGCGTAAAAGGGCGACAGCGCTTGTCGTAAGAGGCGACTACCGGGATCGGGTGGTCAGGCTCGCTGACTTGGTTGATGCATGTCATCGTATCCCAATTGCGTGGATCGATGCACATGATGTCAATCACTGGATTGTCTGGTCCAGACTCGATTATTTACAGACCGCCGTCATACAGCTGAAATATTGCTAAGTGTGGCGTTATACAACTAACAAACAAACAAAACACAAAAAGAGAAAGTGTATGAGTACTAAAACTTGCAATAGATATGCGCACCCTACGTACACACATGAGTCCCATTCGACAGTCTACAACACACGAATAACTGTCAAACAAGTTTGGGTACCCCTTCTGTTCAGGCAAGTTATTTAGTTCGATAATTTTGTATTAAAATCCTTTTCAATTTGTTTTCATCCTTTTTCCCTATTCCATGCATGTTTATGTTACTACATCTTATTGCTCATGTTTCCAAGTATTGTAAAACACTTTAATGTTTCTCCTTCTTAATCTAACGTTATAACATTTCCGGTCATTGCCATCATCTAATACACAAGATATGATACCAAGACATATTTTATTCGGTTTTATGGTCTATGCGGTCTTACAATTGATTTTATTAGTCTTTAAATCTTATGTCTAGTAAATACTTTCACAAACAGGGCTGTTAACTGATATAAGGAATGTAACATCCAGTTGAGGACTGAATACGACGTACGTTAGTCTGGTAACGATATTTCTACAATTAATATTTTGAATAAGCCGTTAATACGCCAGTTGTGACAGGGATGATGGTATGGTAGATGTAGCAGACATATTGACAGCCGTTGTTAACCGAGTCACTAGGTTATTAGTACGGCATTGGCCTTGTTGATTGGTACTATACTTTGAGGATTTCTGTGGCCACTGGCGGACGTAATTCAAACTCCTTCCACACTGACATCGCACCAAATATATTTGTGTACCGATTACATAACTCTTATTGACAGGGTAGGGTGGTAGTTCACGCGAAACGGACGACACTGTGTAAATTGAGCGGCTCCTTTGATATCGCCTCACAACATACTTTTAATTAATGACCAATTAAACGGTGATACACATCAGGATCGCGGAGAAAAAACAAGCTTCTTTCGCGTTGAATATATATATCAAGGCACAAATTCATCTTTCATAAACTTTTTGTGTCTTGGTGCTTAATATATCCACATATCAACGAAAAAATGTAATACATGTATCCACAAAAATATACATGTACAGGCTAGGTATTTGCCCACAGCAACACCTGCATAACTGTTTATTCACGCGTGGTGTGGCAGATTGTAATTGACAGACAACAAGTATTGTAGAATCACCTGTAAATAAGGCCGACACTGTAATTAGACACAACGTACTAATGAGAATATGAGAATTATCATAAGAAGGCTGATACGTTTTTCTTAACTATTACCATTTTCATACCAAAAGTGACAATACAGTTAAAAGTTGCTTTAGTGCCACAATATTCACTCACGTTTTCCTCAATCGCATTGAAACATAATTCCTACTGGTCAGTTCGACACTGCTTGTAATTAAATAATTATTTCGAGATTTCGTTAGAATGTAAGATATTCAGCCAAACGTTATGCAATAAAAGACGAATAGTTTCTTTCCATTAAAATACGCGCACGCGTACCTGTCACGTAATTGCCCAGTGTGATGTATCAACGGGACATAAAATGAGAAATGAAATAGAAACTAACTAAAATTTAATGTTGTACACGCACATGAATTCGTATGATAAATTGCCAAAACGTTTTGAGAGATAAGGCCGGGTTCATTAAAGATGTTGGGTGCGGTTAGGACCAAACTTTTTCAGCTCAGAGTTGTGACATTGTCACTGAATTTCAGAACTCTGACATGATATAATAATCAAGGATTTCGAAGGCAAAACCTTTTCTCGCCCATGGGCGAAATATTTCAATATCGCTATAAAATCCTTGAATTAAGTAAAAATTAGTTAAATTTTGTGTCATGATACTTAAATAAATACATTTAATGTATTTGCGAAACAAAAACATGAGTTTTGAGTAAAGGAACATATTCTCGCCCATGGGCCTGCCAAACCTTTTTCTCGCCCATGGGCGAAATATTTCAATATCGCTATAAAATCGTTGAATTAAGTTAAAATGAGTTAAATTTTGTGTCATGATATTTCAATAAATACATTTAATGTATTTGCGAAACAAAAACATGAGTTTTGAGTAAAGGAACATGTTCTCGCCCATGGGCCTGCCCATGGGCCAAACCTTTTTCTCGCCCATGGGCGAAATATTTCAATATCGCTATAAAATCGTTGATTTAAGTTAAAATGAGTTAAATTTTGTGTCATGATACTTCAATAAATACATTTAATGTATTTGCGAAACAAAATCATGAGTTTTAAATACAGGAACATATTCTCGCCCATGGGCCAAACCTTTTTCTCGCCCATGGGCGAAATATTTCAATATCGCTATTAAATCGTTGAATTAAGTTAAAATGAGTTAAATTTTGTGTCATGATACTTGAATGAATACATTAAATGTATTTGCGAAACAAAAACATGAGTTTTAAGTAAAGGAACATATTCTCGCCCATGGGCCTGCCCATGGGCCTACCCATGGGCCAGACTTCGCCCATGGGCAGGCCCATGGGCCACACTTCGCCCATGGGCAGGCCCATGGGCGACATAGTCTAAATATTGAGTTTTTGAACATTTTTTTTTTTCATTTTTTCTTCCTTGGTATGTTCCCATGAAAACGGCATGTTTAATTTTGTAAATACCTTTAACCGAGACTGGGCAAAGAGCGTAGAGTTTCTGGACTTTTGGGTTTCCAGAATTAAAATGGGACGTGTTATATGTTCATAGTATATACTCATATAGTATAACCCCTATAATCTCCCCAGTATATATCTTCTTGTATCGTGGACATTCATAATGCAACGGAATAATTTCTCTTCAACAGTACAGATTGTCACGAGTTCTAAATAATCATAGTCGTAAACTTTATCATCTACATATAGTAAACTCTATAGAGCTAACCTCATCACGCAGCGTTATATACGCACATTTCAGGAAACGCAGAAATGGGGTGCAATACAGACAAATCTATCAAATAGCATATTCAAACATCCACCTTTTAGATGACTATAATAGACTCAACTACGTGTAACTTATGTAATTCTGAACCGAGGACTGGATTCACCTCATTACGTCTTGTGACATACCTGGGTGACTTATTCTTCTCGATAAACAACTGGTTTAATGAAGCCATCATCCTAATAGTATTAACTGGTGAACATATGTTTGGATGTCATAGTAATATATTTCTGGCTGCCAAGAGATATTT
Source organism: Haliotis cracherodii (assembly GCF_022045235.1). Lineage (NCBI taxonomy): Eukaryota > Metazoa > Mollusca > Gastropoda > Lepetellida > Haliotidae > Haliotis > Haliotis cracherodii. The sequence goes on from NW_027266264.1 coordinate 58,291,253, forward strand.
TATCTCTCAAGTATTAAATATAATAAACGATCTTTAGAATCGTATCAATGAAATACACACAGTATATCATTCACTACAAGGCCTCCGATCCAACATACATACTTTTATAGTGCATAGTTTACATTAATGGTTTCTTGTTTTCAACAATTTGCTTACTTGATATAAATATAAGGCAGTGTTACATATAATATATTTGGTATTGTTTTGTGAAAGGTGTATACGTTTATTAAATGTGCATGGCCCTATAACGTGACTGGACATATGCTTTGTAGTAATGTCAGAGTAATCTTCACAGACAAGGAAAACATGCATTTCAATTTCAACATGAAAAAATAAGCCTTTAGATTCACAATGGTTGGGAAGACGTGGTAATACTCTACCTTATCATAACGACCAGTGTTAACAGCTGTTGTAAAATAATGCATCTAAATATCATAAACACCTCTATATCAATCAATCTATTTTCAAGCACTTAAGATGCCACAGGTCTAGTACACACCACAGAGGTGTTGCACACAATGTTTGTATTGCAGAAAATATATATTGCAGACCATTCATACCCGACATTTACCAAACCACTATTGCATAACATTTTTTCACATCAGTTACCCAGTTATACTTTCTATTCGTATTGTATAATAATCATGATACTGTAATTGTTCTCAGGGTAACTCGATGAATTCATTTTGAGGAGATTTAGCTTGTAATTTATAACTAATATCTGTGAATGTATACAGGAAATCTGTCACATTTGCCATAAAACATCGCCCTAAATGTGTCGATTTATACACCAAGAAATCTGTTACATGCATACAAGTGAAACATGACAGTATCTCGTCACCTTATCTGCAGTGTCCTCCTGGGATAGGTTGTCACCATCAGGGACCCTGGTGGTGATCTGTTCTGGCGCCGTGTACAGATGGCACTCGCGGAACTCGGCGTCATATTTCCGGGCCTGGCACCCACCAGTGACCACACAAAGTCGAAAGCACTGATGAAAATTGTTCACAATCATAGTGGCAAACATCACACTGCTATCGGATGGGGGGGACCCGAACATCTCCACCCCTAGCCCGACACAGGAAACCACCCGACACAGGATCCACAACGCTCTTATCCAAGTCCCCATCGTTAAGGCGGAGTAGTGAGATCGAACGCCGTATGTTCATTATATATGAGTTCGGGTTTCTCCGTAGACAAATGCCTGATTACCTTCAAAGAAAGAACCCTTCTTCGCTGATCTAAACCTGTATCCATGCACGGTGCCAAAATTGGCCGTTGAAATGTATTTCCCTTTAAGCCGTTATACATATGTAATACAGGATATAAATATCAAACATGTCACAAACACTTTGTGCATTTTTGTATTTGTGTATCAAGTTATGTTTAGTTTGCCTTAGTTTGTTCGTGAAGACGCCCGAGCCTGTTTTATGTGGTAACATGCTATATTTCGCAAGCTACTTTCTTGTAATTCAATAATTATTACTTTACAAAGTGGAAGAGTAGCGGACAAATATAGTAAACGTATAAATGCAAGATAGTTTCACTATAACGCTATGGCAATACTGTGGTAAGTGTAAGCTTCATTCGAAAAAGCTATCGATTTCATCTCGAGTAGATAAACCTGGAGCAATATCCGAGTCTCTCTTATGAATCTTCGATGTGTTATAGATAATATGTATAATTAAGCAAAAAGTATAATCAGGTAATACATGTAATATAATCAGGTACTAGTGATATGCATATATATTTAAGGAGATTCGTATAATCCGTGAACATTTCAGTGATTGTTTCTATTCCCTGAGTAAATTTGGAATTGCACATGATCCCTGGCTTTGTCAAGGATTGCACACATTCTTGAAGATGCTCCAACCTGATTGTACATATTACCTGTTTATACACATTCCCTGCTTATACATATTACCTAATTGTGCATATTCCTTATGTATACACATTCCCTGTTTATACATATTCCCTGCTTATACATATTACCTGATTGTGCATATTCTTTATGTATACACATTCCCTGTTTATAATATTCCCTGCTTATACATATTACCTGATTGTGCATATTCTTTATGTATACACATTCCCTGTTTATACATATTCCCTGCTTATACATGCTACCTGATTGTGCATATTCCTTATGTATACACATTCCCTGTTTATAATATTCCCTGCTTATACATATTACCTGATTGTGCATATTCCTTATGTATACACATTCCCTGTTTATACATATTCCCTGCTTATACATATTACCTGATTGTGCATATTCCTTATGTATACACATTCCCTGTTTTTCCAACTCCTGCTTATACATATTGCCTGACTGTACATGTTACGTACCTGCTTATACATATTCCCTGTTCATACATATTCCCTCATTATACACATTACCTTATTATACAATTAACCTGATTATGCTTATTATTAGTAGATGTATTTGCTCAAAATGAAGCCTTTAACCATTTCGAATAAAGCTTACACTCCACATAGTATTGTTGTCCTGTTACTAATGTGATAACAAGTAATCTTATCCTCAAAGTAGAAGGGAGACTTCCTTAAGTCAGCTGTCAGTCAACTTACATACTTAAATTGGGAATTTAAAGTGCGCTTTCTGACAGATGCGTATTTCGCACACGGGCCCGCCAGGCCATTTAGTGATTGGTCGAAAAGGGTATGTTCGACTTTTCGGATTGCTTACTTAATTTTGCAGAACACATTTGGAATTTTGAAATTTGCCATGCAGAAGGTGTGTGTGTTGTTTGTTGTGGTACTTTAGATGCGGCCGAGTGGTCTGTTTTGATTAGATAGATGCCTAGTGCTTTATAGGTTTGTAAGTCATTAAGGGGGTTTAGTAGCGTTGCTAGTGTCATTTGATTATTGCAGTTTAGTGTGGATTGGAGGGTTTTTCTGTGTTGCTGGTAATGTGTGCAATCTAGTATTATGTGTTGAGGCGTTTCTTTTAAGTTTCAGTGGGGTTATTTACCGGTTTGGTGTTGTTTAATTTGCTGTAGGTGGGAGTTTAACTTAGTGTGGCCTGTTTGTAGTTTGGTTAGTTTTTTTGTTTTATGATGGAATTTTGTTTTTTTAGAGGCTTTTGTAGAAGGTGTTTTAGTTTGCAGTCAGATTTTTTAAAGTTATTTTGCCACTTTTGGAAGATTTTCTCCTTTGTGATACTTTAATTTCGTTGTTTTTTTATAATGGTAGGTTGATGCTTACTTCTTCTAATTTTAGTGCTGATTTGGCTGCTTTGTCGGCGTGTTCGTTGCCAAACACTCAAACGAGGGCAGGGATCCAAACTGTTGCTATGTCTTTACCCAGTTTACGTAGATTATTTGTGCTTTTAGGTATCTGTAGTATTAGTTTTGGGCGGTTTTTGTGTTTTGTTTTTCTGGCCTGGAGCCCACTTAATGAGTCTGAAAGGATTAGGTTTTTTTTGTGTCTTTTTATTTGAGCGCTGTTCAGGGCTGTTACTATCCCCATTAATTCGTCTGTGAAAATTGATGGATTATTTATTAGCCTATAGGATTTTGTTTCATTTTTTGGTGTGTTGATATGGACCCGTCTCTTCAAAAAAAGAAATGCACAGGTATTATGCAGTTTATTGAACCTGATTAGACAGACATCCAAAACGCAGCCATTGTCCATTTGCAATGTCTTTCACACTTGTTCAAAAATGTCATGGAGGAAAACAGTAAAGCAAAATGTACGCGCAAGTTATGGCATTCGTAACTCGTGGTAGTTGCTGTAAAAAGGCAAGCATAAGCCAATAATTTGTCATTCAATTGTCACCATTTTCAAGTTCGAAAATGCCGAGCGCTGCCGATGGGAACATCGCCATAGGACGTATCAAAAGAGGGGGATTGCAGTCTTCTGTGGCACGCTAGTTCAACGTTCACCACAGCACCATTCGCCAGAGGGAGCTGTTTCAACAGCACAACGCTCCACCGCAAACACCTCGTGTCTCAGGAGGCTACCTTCATAATGCCAACATCAGCGCCTTGCCCTGGCCGTCGAGATCTGCAGATCTCAACCCAATCGAACATCTCTGGGACGATCTCTATCGACGTGTACGTCAACGTCAGAATACGCCGCAGACACTCCCACAACAGGCCAACGCGTTACAAGCAGAATGGCGGAGAATTCCGCTGGACAGAATTCGTACACTTATTCAGTTAGTGCCGAGGAGCCGTGATTGCTGCTCGGGGCGCTCACACGAGATACTGAGTTCAGCGCAACCTTGTGGCCTTATGTGACATGACAATGACCAGTTTTCAACGCCTTTGTACAACAACATGTGACAATCGAGCTCCAAAATTTTATATTTGTATCTATGATATTAAATTACATATATCGACTTTATTAGGTACAATAAATTTACTAAAAATCTACCTGTGCATTTCTTTTTTTAGTGTATGCTAGTGTGTAGGATTTAGCGTTATTTGGGTCAGTTTCTTTATTTAGTTTTGGTGCAGTGAGATGTGTCGATTTGGGGGGTTTGGAGTTAGGGTATGAAGGTGTTATTTGGTGCTGTGTTCACTTTTAAATTATTCAGGTTGTATCTATTCAGGTAATTTATTATGCGTTGAGAGATTGGTATTAACTGAGGGTTTTTGCGAGCTTGGAGTCTATTGGTTTTAAGGATTTGTTGGATTTGTGGGTTTCGTTGGGTTGAAGCCCTGTAATTATATTGTTAGGTGTTCTCGGCGTAGATCCAGAGGGGTTCGCCTGTTTGTGCCTGCAGTGATATGCGCGGTGTGCCCTGCTGAGTGCGTGTAATTATCTTTAGTGCTTGATATTGATAACTGAGTTTAGTCTATCGCTTAATGAGGAGTTTAAGGTGTTGTATATGTCACATCCATAGTCTATTTTTGATCTAATTAGTGATTTGTAAAGTGATAGTAGGGTCTCCTTGGAGGCCCTCCACGTACGGCGAACCTGTCAGGCAGCGTAGTGTGTTTAGGTCTTTATTGCATCTATTTGTTAGGTGTTTAATGTGAGCACACCAGATGAGTCCTAGAAAATTGGGTTTCTTATTGGAATGTTATGGGGTTTTCTTTAGTTGTAGTCTGGGGGTGTTTGCGCGCATATTTCAGTGTTTGAATACTATCACTGTAGTTTTTTTGCCATTTAGTGAGAAAACCCAACTATTTGCCATGTTTGAATTTTATTTAATGCATTCTGCAGTAATTTTGGATATTCCCTCGAATAGGTCATTAATCATAATGTTGAAACGTGTCGGGCATAGAATGCTGCCTTGGAGTGTGCCATTTTTTAAGGGATACTGGTCAACACCCACAGTTATTTTGAGATTAGTGAGGAAGTCTTGGTTATAGTTTATTATTTGGCCTTTAAGTCCTGATTTTTAGGGTTTTCTTAGCCCGTTATGCCATACCATATCGAAAGCTTTGGAGAAATCTTAGAAATATGCCTTCTGTGTATTGTCGGTTCAGATGGCCCGTTTTGATGTCTTGTTCTAAGCGGGCGAGGATGTCTAAAGAGATGTTCCAGTATGTATTGTGAATTTAAATGTGTTGATATCACATACCGGACCTCTTGTTAAGGTCTAAAAGAACTGGAAACACCACTGATCGACGTCAGAATTCTCTTGATTGACTAAAACATATAACGTATCCTTAATTACAGTTTTGATGGGTTAAAATAGATAAGGTAATTCACTAATAGCAATTTGATTGATTTTTTGAAGGAGTACCGTGACACGATGATAGTTAGTTTGTTTTACAGCTTCTGTATTGATGTCTATACAATGGCCATTAAGTAATTGACAGGTAAAGTGAATGTCAGGCGACCGTGACACTATAGATATTAGGATAATTCCATAGTCTGGATGTCTATACAATGGCCATTAAGTAATTTACACATAAAGAAAAAAAGATTGGATTTTAAGTAGACACTTCCGATAGCATATAGTTGATGTTAATTAGCTTTGCTAGGTAAGCTATAGTCAGCTTTGCCGTGCCATGATGGTAATGAAAGTTGTAAATGTATAAACAGAAGTACATGAAATAAGTGTCTGGTACTAAATAGCTTTGTTAAGTGAGCTATTTATGCTTTACCTTTGGAATGAAGGATAATTAATTATTAGTAACTGTATAGAATGAAATAAATGAACTATATTGCAAATCTTTCGTTACAATATTATCCTTCTGTTGTCATTACTTCACCTACTCATGTTAATCACTCTCTTGTATGCAATTGTTGTTGCTGTAATTGTTGTTACTGTTGATCCTCCACCCTTCTACATATATTCTGTACCATGTTCATCAGTCTTGGTTGACAACGGTATAAGTATCTACACCGAAACGTCGCCTTTACAGTAAATAAAGAAGTTGTTATCCATAAGCTATTGTGTCAACTTTGTCATCCGCCAACTTCTGAGGATGTTTTAAGATTGCACGAATGCTTTAGTTTTTGTGCAGTTCACACGGAAATTGCTTGGGATATTGATAGTTTTTATGAATTATAAATTTTAAGACCAGGCCATTGCATATGAACTATTGGGAAGATATGACCATCTACATATACATCATATCTAGTTGTTAGCAAGGTAGCATCCCAATTGGATGGATCTGTAACCGTAACTCAAGTGCAATTAAAGTACACTGTGCTTCCTTAAATCCTAAAATTGTCAATCAGTGTGGATGTTACCGCTGACAGACTAATTGCAGAGTGTGTGTGTGTGTGTGGGGGGGGGGGGGGGGGGGGATTGTGATACTCAAATGATGGTTGTTCCGATTTAACCAGAGAAGGTTGTGAAACTAAACAAAGTGTAGGAGCTATTGCTCTATACTTGAAGTAGAGTCAAACAAGTGCTGTTGATAATACATTTGACATGCAGTATGATCAAGAGTAAACCAAAAGCTGAAATCAAATGTTGATTGTGGGACACTTACTTCTCCAGCAAGCAATGAATCAGTTAAAGATTTATATACATTTTCATCACTTTTTACACTCGTAACCATTCTTGACAAAGTCAAAACAAGGAAATGTGACCAAGAAGTTTAACTTCAGGTATATTGATGATCTGATATCGTTCAATAACCATGAAATAGCCAATTCCCTTCAACTGATCTACCCATCTGAACTAGAAATAAAGGAGACCAGTGAGACCGCCTCATCTGTTTCATATTTAGCTCTATGCATGTGGTCGGAATCGTACAATTCTTTATGCAGAGATTTATATTGGATATGGAAAGGGGTTTGTCGCTTTACAGTCAACCTTAGGCAATCATGCTGATCTTTAGCAATAATCTTGTTAAATTGACGATTGTAGATTTTGAAATCAGGAATATCAACTTTGACAGCCGAGGCTTGGCAAATGACGTGTCGCCAAGAATGTTATTTAACGAATCATCCTCAAAGAAAGTTTGAATTAATTCCAAATTGACTCTATTGGAATATGTTACCTTGGAGTCAATTTTGTACGAATATGTGATGTTATAAGAAGATTCTAAGTTTTCACTGTACAAAGGCATGGTATAGTAACTACACACATATACAACCTTTTACATAATTGGAGCCATCAGGGCAATTAAGTGTGAGGAATGTTGTACCAAAAACAAGTATAGATTGAGATGTTAACGGGATTAGCATGGGAGTTTGGTGATCTGGTAGAAATCTATGTCAGTGTTGTCATTATTAAAGATGGCAACTTCACAAGATGGTTTAGACATAGCAACGAATTTTAGCTTAAATGGACAGTGACATGTTTTGTGACCATACCAAAGTGTTAGGAGTGTGTCCGATAAGAATGTGAAATATTTCTCACCAGTAGAGAGTGCTGCATGTGGCACCAAGTCTATCTGCAGTGTGGCTTGTTTTGAAGTTGTGTTAATTGGGACTGGGTATGAATTAATGGCGTCTTCTCATGTTCTGAGGCAGTCGTGGTTGCAAGAAATCTAACCAACGTGTGTTTTGGGATGTTTTCAGCACATTCCCATGTAGTTGAGGATGAACCTATCATTTTGACATTTACAAACTTCCATACCATTTCTCCATTATTTTCTCTACTGGATATAGGGTGTCATCCTTGTGTAGATCCAGGTTCGAGGATGACTGTGACCCGATTTGACGAGATGACGGCAGTGCTGTCTTGTTTTGGCTTGGTCTTGGTGGCGCTTGTAGAGGATTGTTGATCCTAGGTAGTGGTGCACTTGGGTGCTGTGGGATTGGATCTGAGTGTGGGTTGGGTTGGCATTGGTGCAAATGTGTGTCACGACCAAAGATAGGATAATGAGGTGAAAATCCAGAAGTCTTCCACATACTCCATTCGTCGTGGAGTCTATCAGGCATACTTGTTTCCCAGTTCTGATTTTTGAAGAGGTCCCAGGATGTCCACGTGAAGTCTTTCAAAGGTGTCCTAGGTTTGCATTGGTACCATTTGGACTGGTTTGAGATGCATACCTCACATGTCTGTATATACTTGTTGATATCTTCATACATACCTGTCAATTTGCATTTGCGGTGAAGGGCTTCTAACATGACATCTCTACCAAAATGGCATCCTCCTGCTTTGGAGTCGTGATAGGCTCTCAACAGAGCAGGCCTGTCAACCTTTGGGACTGCAAGCTGCGTGATGACTGGGTGACGATTGGTTTTGGAACCCATGAACTTCATCTTGTAGAAGTGGTAGAGAGTTCTTCCTCTGATGTCATAATCCATTGCTCTGCCTATGATTCCTCTGATCTGTGGCTCTGTGTAGGTTGCTTGAATTTCTTGGTTTTCCTTGTAGTTGAAGATATCTACAAAGTCTCTGCATTGCCTTTGACAATCACTTACTTGTGTCATTTGTGGTACATCAATGGGAGCGAGTAAAGGTGTGTCTTTGGAATAGTTGAATGTGACCTGTAATGAATGACTTGGTTCAATGCTGTCTTTTGTTGGAGGAAAAACGACTGGCATGGCAGAGTTGTTGGCGGGCATGTCATCAGTCTCTGGCAGTTGTGTAGGTGTCGGATAAGAACATCTGGACAGAGCATCTGCATTTTCAGTCTTCTTTTCTGCTCAATGTGCAATGGTAATGCCTTATGTTCTGTGTAGATTTTGAATTTGCAATGTTCCAGGTAAACGTAAAATGTTCTTATGCTCCCGAAGAGTGCAAGACCTTCCTGATCGGTGATTGACCATTTTTTTTCAAATAGATGTAAAGATCGTCCTGCATACGATATGACATGGTCACGCCCAAGTTGACCTAAGATGTATCCTATGGCTTCAGATGAATGACTTCTCAAAAGTTTCATCCACGAGGACACATGCTGAGTCATCTTTTAGGGTATTAAATGAACTTTGACACTAAGAAGTCCATCAAAATTTGAATCTTTTTGCAAGTGTCCAATGAATGATGCAGCAATTCTGGGGAATATTTTTATGAATGTACGATAATAATCTGCGAGACCCAGGGATTGGCTAGCATTGTGATTTTGGCTGAAGAAATGACATAATTACATCAATTTTGAGAGGGTCTGTTTTATACCTTCCCTGTAAGCATATGGCCTAAACAAATAACTTCCTCTCCACTATTTTCCAATTTAGTTGTTGCTAAGGCTTTTGCAATGGTGGCTTGGACTGCCATTGGAGCATTCTTTAAGTCCAAAAGGAGCCTATTCCACTCAAATATACCTTCATGCAAAAGAAAAGCAGATTTATGTTTTGTTGTGGAATCCAGTGGTTTTTGCCCAAAAGCACTGGCACAATCTAGCACTGACAAAAATCTTACCTTGGCGTGAGCTACGGTATCAACAACATCATAGAAGCGTGGAATCGGAAAATCTATGGCAAATCTTAAAGTGATGTCCTTCTTCCTTACCATAACTCCAGGTGATCTCAAGTCAGACTTGCTTGGTTCAGTGAATCCGGCATCCAGCATCTCCTAAACCGGCTTGGCTGTCTCGTCGTGGACTTGCACAGATAGTCTGTAGAATGGCATACAACTGGAGGGGCAGCACCAGTATCAATTTTATGATGATGCAAAACTGACTTGGCAAGCCAAGGCTAATCTTTAGCAAAAACGGAATGTTGTGACTTGAGGTAACACTGTGGTTGATCCTTTTGCTCTGAATATAAATCCGATTCAGGGGAAGATCAAATGATAGATCAGAATTGTCACTTGCGTCTCGAACTGCAGTGGGGTCAGAAGTTGAGAGGGATATGGCAGTGAGTATCCTTGTTTCCAGAATGCAGTAGCTAGCAAATTCTCAGAGGGATAGAGAGGTTGATCTGTACATTTGAAGATCCTCAAGGTTGACTTGGTACCTTTGGTTGGTAAAAGGCGCTTGGCGCCAAGAAAGTTGATCTTGGAGAGGGGGATACTGGTTCCAACAACAGCACTTGATTGTCCATGACGCATGAGAGCGTTATAGGAATATGGCCAAATGGGGGTTGAATTACCTGATACTTAGTGTTCCTTACAACACCTGACTTTCAACTAAACTACCATGAATTTTACCCTCATAAACTTGAACTAAACGACGATCACGTCGATGATGACTTTGTGGCCTTGATGAAGTCCATACCAAGGATTAGTGAATGGTGCAAATGTGTAAAGACATGAAATGTGTGATGAGACCTACAGTGATTGGTAATTTGATACAGCCTTGAACAGGACATGATCACCACCTGCACCTGTTATCTGACTATATGCAGACTTGTTGGAGTTTGGTAGTAGAATTGCCTACATTTTGGAGAACCTTCTTGGCGGCACATGATATACCTGCACCTGTATAAACTGAAGGAAATTGTTTGGCTTTGCTGACACTGACATTTATTGTGTTTTTGCTCAAAGGGACACGCAGGCTGATGATTTCAGGGATTGGTGAATCAATTAATTAGAAACAGATTCTTGTTCTGTTTAAATGGCAAAACCAGACTAAGAATTGATAAGTTTTGCTGATTTTAAAATGGCTTTAAACGTTGTTTTTTGTGTGGGTACCTAAGCCTTACGAGAAGACACAGGTGCCTCATCCCATCTTTGACTATGTTTGCAAGCCTCATTAGAATGGCCAGGGTACCCATCCCAAATACAGTCTGTACAAGTATGAATTTTGTATGGGCACAAACTACGAGAAGGACATCAACCTTTACACCCTAAGCATCTCTGTAGATCTTGGCATTTCTGCCATTGCTGTGAGGGTTACTGTTGGCATTGTCTGGAATGTTGCCGGCGTTGTTGGTAGGGCCACTGCTGTTGGTTGTTGTGTTGGTACGGCTGTTGGTTGTTGCATTGGTATCGTTGCTGGTACGGATGGTGTTGCTGGTTAAAGGATTGGATCTGTGGCTGTCAAGGCTGTGATTCTGCTTGCATGCCCGGGGTTTCTCTGCTAGCAGTTGTTTCACCAAGGTCTCAATGGTAGATTCTATTGTGGTCTGGGCTTGTACTGCAGATGTTGATTAGATTGAGGTCTTCAGCAAGTTATCCAAATCTGCGACTATCCTTTATAGTCTCGGGCTCATGATTGCTCACGGTTTGCTTTTTGAATCCTATTAGTGCATTAGACTCATGGGTAATTGAATCGGAAATAGATGCTTTGTTTTTTTGTTTGTTAGTTGTTGTTTTGTTAGGGTTTTTTGTTGTTGTTTTGTTTTGTTTGTTTGTGTGTTTGTTTTTGTTGTGTTTTTTTTTTGTGTGTTTGTTTTTGGGGGGAGTGAGAATTGGTCCTCAGCAACCTATGTGGTCGTAAGAGGCGACCACATAGATTGGGTGGTCAGGCTCGGTGACTTGCTTGATTTCGTGTCATCGAGCCTCTACGGCGTCGGATCGTTGATCATAATAGCGATCACTGGGCTGCCTGGCTGGTACAAGCCCGAGCATGTGTAGGACGTCGTCATGTAGCTGGGATATTGCTGAGTAACACAACAACCAAACAAGAAATACAATAAGATATATGGACAAAGGTCCGCATTTGTTAGAATTAACCGCATGCACACACAAGTGCGCTTTCAGATCAACGCCATGACTGAACTACCGTACAACTCAGATTACTCCCTCACTCACTCAAATATCATCAACTGCCGCTGGAAAATAAGAACAGTTATATCACGATTGGACAGCGATCATATTATATATTTTACGTGGGTTTCGATCAATCTGTAACCACCTTGGTGCAATATCTCTCTGTATCATGCGTGTGGCTGGCTTGGGCGACAAAGCAATGACCCCTTTTCGGACATCAGAAGAGTGTGTAAGCGTAAAGTATATATGTTCCATCACGCCACAGTGACAACTGACGATATTTTTCTAAAGAATGGATCAAGCAGTCATTTGTACACAAACAGCATCCATAACAAGTTAATCGGTGACCTTCATTAACTATATAATCAGTAACGCACTGTAAAAGGAGTAATTCTCCATCCGGCTTGTAGGGTGAGTATTTTGTAGAAATCATGAAATGTGTGAGATATGTACTAATTTAAATACTGACTTTATGGATTAGCGGATTTTCGCAAAGTGTGTACACCAGTTTTTACGTCTATAACTCCATAAACGTTAAAGTATATTGAATCAGATCTTAGGAATAAATGACTGTAATAATTTCACAGGCTCCATTTTTAAGAATTAACTGAAAAATATAGGCAGCGATACGTCATCGTTCGGGCAAAAATACAACACAAGCCCCGACGACTCGATATATTAAGTCCAGGACAATGTTTAATTTTTGCCTAGAGCTGAGGCAATATCGACTTGTCAAATCTACACTTGAGTTGGATTCTTTTTTCAATTTATTCTCGAACTTTGCAGCTGAGATCGACTATATGAGAATATAAGAGTACGGTACAAAGTGCCAGAAACCGAGCGAAGCGAACTACAAATCACTTGACTCTGGAATTCATCACACGGTTTGAGCAGCTGCAATCATTCCAATCTTCATTACAAACATGGACCCGACTACTGCAAATGTTCCATAACGTGAACAGTGCCTAGTACAGCATATGTATTTCTTGTAACACACAAGTAAGTTAAAATACCCTCTGTGTTAACATGAGAGTACCCCTTTCTGATGTCCTCGTGCTGGGTCTATGTCCGAACGCCCGCCAATGACGACGTAAGTTTTCATGTAAACTCCACGTGGGGATTCCGAGGAAGGATATGTCCCGCGGCCCTGTTCGAATCATCAATGTTAATACCACGACAGCCGTATACGTAATCACCATCCTTAACGTAGACGTGTGGCAGCCGCATGTCAGCAACACCGATGACGTCGTCCGTCGTGCATGCTTTCACTGGTGTACATGATTCAGACTCATTAATTACAGGCTGTTACAGCTGGAATATACCTACGATATATACATTTTCCCTCAGAACATTCATTATATCAGATGGAGTGATGGGAAGCGTTGCTGCAAGGCTAATACGTCTCAAAGTAGTAATCCGATTGCATGGAGACATAACGTAAGAGTGTTTAATAATCGGCATACCGGATACCGACAATGCATTCTTTTGCACGTATGCCAGATAGATTTTCAATATATATACACTATCATCCGCATCCATATATTTTTGGACATGTTCCGTGGATCTCCGCGCACTGAATGTCATTTGAGCTGTCCTCTACTGTGACAAGCACGGCGCCACAGGTATTTTATGACCACTGTAGTTGTAGTTTACTAGGGGAAAAAACAATCGGAGTATCATGTATCTGAACAGCAGCCTCGGAAAGTTTCTTGAAAAATCTCAAAGAGCGTCACGAGCATCTTGCTCAAAAGATGTTCGATCAGGGTTACAACATCCAGGTCCTCAGTAAAGCTTTCCCAAAGTGTAAATATGTGGAGGTCAATTCCACAATTTGACGCTTCAGTGACAAAAATGATGACTTTTTCTCGAGTTTGTTTTGTATCATAGGTTCCCGTGTTTGTTTTTCAGGTGAACAGTTGACTTGTCTTTTCGTGTGTTTGTGACGGGTGCAACCGATGGGGCACTATATGCTCACCTCTTCGCGAAAATATAGTACCATCAAGATATGATAGTGATTCATAAACACACGCTTATGATATAGCAGGAATCATACAGTGGACACTTTCTTATGATTATACAAAGGGTTTTGTTTCCTTTTGAGTGAGTGTATTATGCATTTATTGGTGGATTTACTTATAAACGACAGTTGTGTGTGCTTGTGTGTTGTTTAACGCCATATACAGCAATATTCCAGTTGCATGACGTTGGCCTGTACAATCTTGGCCATACAATTCAGTGATTGGTATTATGAGCTACGATCACGCCGTAAGGGTACGACGACACACAATCAAGCAAGTCAACGAACATGACCACCCGATCCATCAAATCGCTTCTTGTGACCCACATACATTGTTGAGGACCTGGAATCAACCGAGAGAAAGATGTGCGGTCAGTGTAATCAACACGGAGTATTAATGCCAAGAATTGATTGTCACTATTCAGTGCTTCAGTTGCACTTAGAATGGTATTGCACACTTTTATGGCTTTGGCAGTTTTTCATATCCTGGTAACAAAATATTTCAACACACTCGATATCCTTTTACGCCATCAAAACATGTTTTATTCAAAGCTAACTTCACTTTCTGAAAAGGTTGGCGCAGGAAGCAAACGTGTCGTCACATTTCATGTGCACAAGTACTTCCCTAATGCTTTTTTCACAGCCATACCTAGTCACCCACCTAGTCTACACTATGCATAGAGAGGATGGCAGACGAATGGGGCGGTGACTAACTATTTGATTGGTATTATAGAAGTGGGTGAGTAAATAAGAACACATACAACTTTATTGATAACAACTTCTGGTTTGTTCATTGGACGACGTTTCTATGTAGATTCTTACACCGTTATCCGCGTCATCTTAGTGTACATCTGGCTTCATCCAATTATCCGTGTGCTAATTGTTATCCATTACCTGTAGTTGTTATTGTTAATCTGCTGCTCATCACAACAATTCCTGGGGCGGTCGGGTAGCCTAGTGGTTAAAGCGTTCGTTCGTCACGCCGAAGACCCGGTTTCGATTCCCGACATGGGTACAATGTGTGAAGCCCATTTCTGGTGTCCCCCGCCGTGATATTGCTGGAATATTGCTAAAAGCGACGTAAAACCATATTCACTCACTCACAACAATTTCTGTGTAAGAATCTACATCGAAACGTCGCTCAATGCAATAACACCGAAGATGTTATCCATAAAGTTGTATGTTTTGTGTAATATATTACCGGCTGACTTTGTGCTGCTACATTTTGTTGAAAAAAATATAAATATACAGTATATTAATTTGTTTATGCATTTCTCCGTGACAACAAAAAAATATAATACAAAATGATTTAAATTCAAGGCCCCACACGAAGTGATCTAAAATACATAGGAACATAATGGATTTAAATTTGTAATTTAAGATTTCATTATGTGTCTTAACAATCCTGTAATCAATACTGATGCGAACTAATGTGTCTGATTGCAGTTATCTTAAATTACAGAAACTGATACAATTTCAACTTTCTGAAATTTTTCTTCTGTAAACTGTGTTTTCAGCTTCTGGTGCTATAAAAAAACGTCAACGCCAGAGAATAATCACTCTCGACTACCCACCGTCTGCAATTGGTGCCAAAGAAACATATTGGCGAAAAATATATGAATTGATCACAGAGAATCAGTGAAGACACCAGGTGTTTGCGAAAAGGGTAAGCATGTCCTGCCCAACTTGTAGCAATTTGTATAACAGTACGTGTTTATTGCCAAAGATATTTCTTTTGATATTTCTTTATTAGTATTTCTCAGACGTGTTAATACTTTTTCAGTTATAGTTGGCAAACAGAGTTGTGTTACAGGCTAAAGGGATACCCGAACGTCTGTGGTAACCTTGCGGGGTTTGAGGAAACATACATTTTGCTTTTAAAGTTTTGAACGAAATCATAATGCGAGTAGAACCTGAATTAATCCATGTGTACAAAGACGTATATGAAATTAATATTTCGGTCTTCATAATTCTGATAGTAAACTGATAATGATTAAAATGTAATTTCGCTAAGTGTATTGATTTTGGAAAACTTTTGGATCGCCTGGTTCTTTAAAGTGTTTCACCTCAAGTTGTAGGGACTTATTTCTCTGAAAATGAATGTTTAAACATTATTGGTACCATTTTCTGATAATTTTCTGAAAGGACTAATATTGTTTATATTTTATCTTTGCGCATTGTTATGTATATGATGAAACTAGTTTGCATTTTTTATTATTTGCTTTTAGGTCCTGGCGGGGAATACATTATGTTAAGAGAAAACGGTGATTCTCCTCAAATGGATAGCCGGTTTCTTTCTGTGTGGGCCAGAACTAGGGTATGCTGTGTTGAATGGCAGTATCGTAAATAAAGCGACAAAACCCTTTCCATATCCAATAGACACCTTTAAAAAAACGTGATGCATTTCTTGAAGAGAGTACGGGAAGTGGACCCACACACTCGATACAGCACACGGGCAGCAGCCAGCCAACGGCTTGTTTGTGATATTTCCAAGTTGTCCCCTACACGCTCAACAACATGTTGATAGTTACGTGTGGCATTTCCTCACCTATCTCTGTGTAGGTTTCATGCAAAGAAAAATACACCACATTGACGTTTGTTCATATCACCGATTCCTATTGCTAATTTGTTTATTTTATTCTGGAATGAGTTTTAAAGTAAATTTAAATGTTCATGCTGATTAGTTCCAAAACATTCAATGAAACACGATAATAATCCAGGGCATCTTGTTGCCTTCGTTTACAATGATCGTGAGTCTATCCTTCATAAGACTAAAGGGAATGCCATCACTAGCAAGAAGCCCAACCTTAAAGTTTGAAAGTGTATATATTTGATTGCGTTATTTTTTATATTTTCTAATACTAAAAGTTTACTTAATTTGTAAGGCGGAATGGGGTTAGAACAGGTCCCAAACAAACTCTGCTTGTTAGCGGCGACTGAACAGTTCGGTTGTTCTGGCTCGGTGAATTGGATTGTGAATTGAAGTACATGTAGTTAAAAAATGCTAAATGTATTCAATTACGTCTTTATTTTATGGAAGTCCTTTTTCTTGCATTCATGTACATGAGATAAAATGCCTAAAGACTTAATCAGTGTATAAGATTGTTATTATAAAATCTTTAAGTGTTATATGGTAACTCGTTCGTAAGGATTTAAACAGGATTTACTTATTTATGTGTTAGTACCAGATTCTCTCTTGTTTGATCACGGTGTTACAATCTACGCTGACACGCCGACACAAATGTAATAATGTAGTTGGTCCTTCACACACCCTGTCATCGGTTATGTTGAGTTTAGTATCGATGACCATCCTTTCAGATGAATTAATATTTGATTCATTCTTCAAATATCTTATGATGGTAAGTGAGAGAATGTATGTTGTTTTACGTTACACTAAACAAACATTGCATTTAATTTGCCTGTAAATATGAAACGTCACAGCCAGAGAATAACCAAGTAAGGATAAGAATTTATGGATGAACAACTTCTTTATTACAATTAAGAGCGACGTTTACTAATCCTTGTGAAACGTCGCTCTTAATTGTAATAAAGAAGTTGTTCATCCATAAATTCTTATCCTTACTTAGTACTCCAACTTCTAAATGCCTATCAAAGAAGTTAGAGAATAACCAGTTTTTATTATCTGACGAAACAGATTCCATTTGTCGTACAATTCAAAATAGTGGCGAATATTGTATGGATGGGTCACTGAAAATCAGTGCAAGTGTTTGCAAAAAGGGTAAATATGTAATTTCATATACAACACAATTAATAAGCCTTTATTAAATGTATTTGTTCAGTAAATATCGAATTCTCTGAATATTTTTGTTTTCATATCGTTTGAAAAATACAGAAGCATGTAAGAGTCGTGGATTGCAAAGAGATATTTACTTGAATTTACTGACTAATTTAGAAGTCCGTGGTGGTCCTGCTGTCTTGCTGTACTACTTCTATTCACTATTTTCCTTCACACCGTCACTGAGCACCTATACAATGTAAACAGCTTGGCAATACTGTGTAACCTGCTATACATGGATCAAGATATATTCATATTGTGAACTTCTTAAGAATCAATAAGAATCAATTCGATTTTAAACACTAATCAGACGTGTGTTTAGGTTTACGTTTAAAATCTAAATTTAACAGGAAAATGAAGATATTATTATAATATGATTTATGTAATTCATCCCTTAAAGATGTGACATTGTTATCACACAATGATCACACACCAGATCTGTCCTGACAAGATGACATATTCCTATGATCAAATACCCTTAAGGTATTTCTTAACTGATCAACTCACTTACTCACCCCAAGCTCAGGGTTTCTCGTAAATTTGATACGACATTCGAGCTGCTGTAATTATAGATACGTACATGTTGTAGGTAACCTCCTGGAAATAACAATGGAATACCACTATGAAGCACACTACGCATGCATGCACGTACGCACGCACGCACATATACATACACGCTCTAGCCACCAGATTTCGTGGAAAAGTTAAAGTTCGTATGAGGTTAAGATATGTTTGAAATCATTACCTTAAAAAGTAACTTGTTTAGATTTAAAAAACAACAACACTCATGAAATTAAGGATAAAGATATGTATAGGTCTCTAAACGTGTAGATTATGGGGATGAATATCTTAAGAATCCTAAATGTGTTTAGATAAAACTTTGTTCCGTATAGAATCTAAACACACTCCTGAATACGTTTTGATAGAGTAAAATTTGTCTCGCAATTTAAACCTGAACACACTTTGTATGTAATTGCATTTGTTCGTATTTGTAACAAGTGAATTATATGATATACTTCTTTTTTATAGACGAACATCAGATAATTTCAAACGGAAGTTAGTGATAAAAAAAGTACCTGAAGCATACATTTTCTTTTGCGTGCGTACATGTTCTTGTCTTCTACACAAAGAATAGTACTACACAACCCTGAAAAAATGAAATTGACTAGGTACGTTCTTATCACACCTTCATGCTGTGTATTTGTGACATGTGTTTATGTTAACTAAATATATAATGTCAACAGCAGAGAATCGTCTCGATTATGTGCCGAAACGGGTGCCACTGGGTGTAAATAGAGATGAAAATTATGTGGAAGGGTCACTGAAAATCAGTTAGTTTGAGGCCGTGTATGATTCACGTAAGTCAAGTCAGCCCTACTCGGTGAACGAGCTTTGTGCGAACCCCACAATTGCCTGACATTGTGGCAATGTGTAGAGAAGATACCGCTAGGCTATGCCACATCCTACACACAATGTCAAACTATTGCCCTTTTCCCGTGTAAACAGCGTGCTCATTGGTCTGAAAACTCGTGGGTTTCCTCTCGCTGGAACCAGACCGTACACTTATTAGACTACACCACATGGCGGTCGTTCGTATTCATGGGTGATGGAGGAGCGCAGTGTCCACAAACTACTGAACTTTTACCGCTCTGTCTATTCTTAAATTTTGGCAGTCTACTTTAATATTTGACGCCCTACTTAAACTTTTTCACAACTACAGGCTCATATAAAGAGTTGCTTGGTATGCCTCTTAAAACAATTGGATATCAATTTTGGTTTAACAAATTGAAAAGAAAAAGGTCTCCGCATTATTTTCAAATTATATTGTTTCGCGAATGCTTAAATAGAACTGGTCAAACACTGGAGAGAAAGAGTGTGTCCTGGACAAGTTTTCAGTCGGTCTTCAATTCATGACAAACAATAGACGACGACATATTGTTCCTGCCTCAAAACCGAAATAAGACGTCACAACTGAGAGTTCCCCTTACATATTAAGATAACGTTTGGTAAGGGGAAGGATAGGGGGAGAGACAAGAATGTCATTGAAGTTGAAGTTGAAGTTGAACAACACCATTCCACATTACAAAGGCTCCCGCCTCACACCTTCCGGTCCGTTGGTTTTGTCTGGACCCCCTGCTCCGGCTTTTAGCTGACTTCCTGTTGTCGCCGGAAGTGATAAAGAAGCAGGTTTTCCCATGTCAGAAGAGATCAGATCAGCACAGTAAAATTAGTTCTCAACCATTTTATCAACATTGAGTTTCCGCATCGCATATTCTATATTTGTTTTGTGATCCCTGCATAAACTCTTTATTGATTATTTAGTGCACAAGTGTCCCCACTCACATGGTGAAAAAGCATAGTCTGGGTCGTTTGGCTCATTTGCCATCATGTTTTCATACTAAATAACCATGAGCATATGAAGGGCATTTTCGTCGCATAACATTACGATCAATGAGTCTGAATAGCAGCGTTTGCAGCAAAATATAATTATGTATTAATATTTATGTTAAATAATCAAAACGGTAATTGACACAATCAAATCTACCATAATATAAGGCAAACGTAACACTGAGCATATAAACCATCTACAGCTGAATATAGATATGGCTTACGAGGATAAGCATTATCGGACTTCGTAGATTGATCGGTCTAGACCTTCTAATTGTGTAGGATCGCCTCCGTGGTCTATTGGTAGAGCGTCCGCCCGGAGAGCGGAAGGTCCGGGGTTCGATCCCCGACCGCGTCATACCAAAAGTCGTTAAAAGATGGTACTTG
The DNA here is from genome assembly GCF_022045235.1 of Haliotis cracherodii. Lineage (NCBI taxonomy): Eukaryota > Metazoa > Mollusca > Gastropoda > Lepetellida > Haliotidae > Haliotis > Haliotis cracherodii. The sequence goes on from NW_027266264.1 coordinate 58,311,815, forward strand.
TTGTTACCCTGTCTGGCGCTCGACATTAAGGGGCTAAAACAAGGACTGGTCGGCTCGGAGTCAGTATAATGTGTCTGAGTGGGGTATTCATGTTCAACTGCGTCATGGTATCTCAGCGAGCTAGCACTATAAATCGGCATCAGTCCGGACTAGTACAAGCAGCCACACAAACACACACACGTACATGCACGTCGCTATATAAGTGCAATAATCTTGGACGCGACGTGTCACCTCTAATTGTGTAACACTATTTGTCAAGACACTCGAGGTTATTTGATGCCGTTTAAATGGATATCGGGGACAAAAAGGAAGAATTATCTTATTATGTATTTCTCTTTCAAATATCCGTAAATCTCTAATAGGGGAAGGCAGTTCTAAAACCGCACATATCGAAGTTTGTGAATACAAACTGAAAAGCTTTCCCGGATGTACGATACAAAGAAGAGCTGCTTTTCTTGTATCTGACCCAGGAATCTAAAACCATGACACTTAGTTTTATCTCAGATCACATCGTTTAATAGTCATTCGTAAGATCAATACGGAAGAGGCAGTGGTATTGCCCCGTCCTCGTATTATATAATATATAAATGACCTGGCTTGACTATTGTGTAGCAAGCAAAAAGCCGTGTCTGCGCAATGCACTGTTGTGTTAAATGGAAACGCAAGTAAGATAAGAAAATTGTAATGTAATATGATTGTATTAAATTCTACCATGAATTTGGAATTTACTCGATTCTTATTGGTCAATCGGAGGCTATTAAATCACATTAAACCCCCTATGATTGAAACAGTTTGACGGCCCCATCACCGCGGAAGCTAACATTCACAGAATGGTACTACTTTCAGTCATTGTCGGTAGGCATATTCAAATAATTATATCTACAATTACAGGTTACAAAATGCACAGATGCGGTTACTACAATATTCAAAGGATGTGTGGCAATACATTTCGTGCAGACCACGATAGAAATGTACAAAGGGAATGTATTTACGTTTTGGAGACAACCGAGAGCTTGGAATTTAGGCGCTTTTCTATAAACGACTGTGACGTCATACCTTTTGCGTCACAATGAGCGATATGACGTCAAAATGGTGACGTGCGATGTAGAGCGAAAGCCTTGCAAAGTTTGCTTTGTTTTCTTTAGGGATGCCTACCTTGTGTTAGCTTATCAAGTTGATGTGCTTATACGCTTTCAATACCTGTCATATGTTCGAGTGAAGTATTACGGTGTAAACAAACTGCTTGAGTATATAAAGCGCCATATTTTGTTCGGTGATTCCGTAATTCAGATCGATAACCCACTCAAAACACTGGACTCTTCACTCGGTATATTTGCTAACACCATTTTATTGAGTCATAGTAGAATGGAGATAAACATACTGTGTTTACATTTACACAGTGTGTCTGTCTCCTGATTGTACACGTGTGGTACATAATCACTTCCGAGCGAGACGCGCGGTTGCGATATGAACCAGCTAGCATGTGTGTATATTGATCAATGTTAAACACATGCAAATGTTCCCAAATAAAAAACGTCAACGTCAACACCAGCAAATAACCAGTCTCGCTTATCCCACGAAACAGATTCCATTGGGCGTTAAAGTGAAAACAGCCGTGAAAAGTATATGAATGGGTCTCTGGCACATTCCTTCGTTAAACATGAACACGAGATGCATGCACCGACCCGGTTTACTTTACTGCTTTGATATATCCGCCTAACGGTTGTTGTTGTTGTTGTTGTTGTTGTTGTTGTTGTTGTTGTTGTTGTTGTTGTTGTTGTTGGTGGTGGTGGTGGTGGTGGTGGTGTTTTTGTTTTTAGAGAACCATTAAGTTTAAGGCAAGTATATCACGCGCGGGAACGACGTTATTAACATATCAATATACAGAGTGTATATTTGCTTCAAAATACACATGAGTTTTGAGTAAATGAAAGAATTCTCGCCCTAGGCGAAATATGTTTACATCGCTATAAATGAGTTGAATTAAGTTAGAAATGAGTTGCATCATGTGCCATGATACTTGTAGAGGCAACTTTATGTTTTTATAAGTTTTGCGCAAAGGGAAGTATGCTCGCCCTAGGCGAAATATGTTTACATCGCTATAAATGAGTTGAATTAAGTTAGAAATGAGTTGCATCATGTGCCATGATACTTTTAGAGGCAACTTTATGTTTTTATAAGTTTTGCACAAAGGAAAAGAGTCTTGCCTATGGACGCGTTTTCGAAACAATTAGTTTCGCTTTTCCTTACTGAAATAATAGTTGCCATTCCTACCCATGAAACAGCATGTTCAACTTTGTCACTACCTTTGCCCGACACCGGCCAGGGCGCGGAGAGTTCCTGGACAAATGGGTTGACATAATAAAAATGGACGTGTTACATTACATAAAACGTATTGCTAATGAGAAAAGATTCATATCGGGGATGAGCATATCGGACGTGGGTTAAAGAAGGCGATGTGATTATGTGGTATTGTTTTGTGCATCAATCAACAAATCAATATATATTGCACCAAATATGGCGGCGGGGGTTTAGTGCTGTCGGTAGTGACGTTGTTAATTCAAACACATCTACTATCATTTCGGGTCAATTACTTGCTCGTGTTAAAACATGAAGAATGCCTTCCAAAACTTCTTTCATGTGCAACACTGTTCCGCATTCCCGCGGCAAAGGTGTTAACTGACTTTATAAGAAAGTCCAGTTTCCACCTTGGATTTTCTTATAAAGTCAGTTAACACCTTTGCCGCGGGAAGATGCACTTTTCAGAGTGGCAACAGGACTGGGTTTGAGGTCTTTGGATTATGTTGTTCGAAAACCTAACCTGTTCTTCGAAAAATGAAACAAAGGCTAAAATCTGTACTGAAAAAAAGCAAATATTATCAATACTGTATTTTCATGTACGAGGTCAAAAGGTAGTTGTCTATAAAATAGTTAAACAAAATAGCTTTAGGTGCTCCCAAACAATAACTGCTGAATTGTGACAAAGGAGCAAAGGTGGTATATGTGATAGTTCAGCTACAAAGTGTGACCGTCACTTATCTACCTTACCCCAAGGCTATTTGGTAAACGTTTTACACGTGATGGCCGTATAAAGTTAATACTACCAATGGTCGCGATCGGCACGTTTTTAGTCAAAACCTTTAGCCGCCGCTCTTTATCGGCTACATTAACCGATATGGATCAACCAGGCCTCGGAAATATGATGTGACGGAAAGACCCGAGAAGTTCCGTTTGCATGGGCCGTGATCCCATGAGATGACATATCCCTGACCACTGCTGACTAAAAGTGGTTCATTTCACTACATCATGGTCTATCATAGCGGATTGCCATGAGACGGAAATCTTACAATCCCAGCCCGCAAACCCGCATCACCTTTAATTAACTCTAATTATTGCCAACAGTAAAATATCCATGGAATCAAGCGCCGCTAACGATATCTTGGCGCATTAATCCACCCTCAGCAAGCAACAAGTGGACAACCCTCAACATTTTCAACTGAAGACCGTGAATGTTTATCCCCAGGTTTTAATTAGCTGTCAAGACATCTGTATGAATTCTCATCGTGGAAGGGTGACAGTTACGTACGAATATCACTGACATTAAAACGCATCTGAGATGCCTGGTTTTGTTTGTCACATGCTGTTGGTTGCACAACTAATCATATGTCAGCCGTCGTTCCTCGAAGCGAGTTAATTACAGTTTAAACTAAGACGCCCGATGGTTAGTCTTGGGACAAGTTTGGGAACGAGCAGCCATTCTAAATAGACGGGGAAAGAATTATCGATAAAAAAGAAAAGAGTAAAAAAGAAATGTAGATAAAGTAGATGAAATGTATGTTTTAAATTAAATGAAAGTTGAATATGTAATTTGTTCTTCACACACAAAAACACAACATCCCCATAATCAAAACATAAAAAAGTGCATATCATTAGGCAATACGTCCAATATGGATCAAATGTAGACTATAATATATTGAAATGAGATGTGCAAATCAGATTCACAGGCGCTTGCAAAAAACAAATACCACCAGGACTGGCAACGAACGTGGTATAATATCAACATTAAAATGTACAAATAAACAAAGCCCGGTTAATGATGACTAGGAAAATTGACGTCCGTGACTACAAGACTCTGTAGCTCAGGTTGTAGCGCGAATGACTACAGACCAAGAGATTGCAGGTTCGTATTCCGTCGATTTGAACAAGGGTTGTGCGATTTGAATAAATGTGTTGCTCTGTGATTTCTCTCGTACAAAAATCGAAAGCTGACAATAATTAGGTATATCTGATAACTCCGATAGACCCTTAACATTTTTTAGTTACATCTTCACATCTCCCATTGACTTTCTATTATGAAACGTTTACCATATATCTTCAGCTCTCTCACTGACTTTCTGTTAGAATAAATAAGTCAATTATAACTTCACGTCTCCAACTGACGTTCACATGTGTCACTGACTTTTTATATAAAGAGTTTATCGACTATACCTTCAGATCTCTCACTGACTATATAATATAAAACGTTTATCAATATATTTTCACATCTCCCACTGACTTTATATCACAAAAAGTTTATCAAGATATTTTCAAATCTCCCACTGACTTTATAATACAAAATGTTTATCAATATATTTTCACATCCCCCACTGACGTTATAATACAAAAAGTTTTTCAATATATTTTCACATCCCCCACTGACTTTATAATACAAAAAGTTTATCAATATATTTTCACTGACTGTATATCACAAAAAGTTTATCAAGATATTTTCACATCTCCCACTGACTTTATAATACAAAATGTGTATCAAGATATTTTCACACACCCCACTAACTTTATAATACAAAATGTTTATCAATATATTTGCACATCCCCCACTGACTTTATAATACAAAAAGTTTATCAAGATATTTTCACATCCCCCACTGACTTTATAATACAAAAGGTTCATCAATATATTTTCACATCTCCCACTGACTTTATAATACAAAAAGTTTATCAATATATTTTCACATCCCCCACTGACTTTATAATACAAAAAGTTTATCAAGATATTTTCACACACCCCACTAACTTTATAATACAAAATGTTTATCAATATATTTGCACATCCCCCACTGACTTTATAATACAAAAAGTTTATCAAGATATTTTCACATCCCCCACTGACTTTATAATACAAAAAGTTTATCAAGATATTTTCACACACCCAACTAACTTTATAATACAAAATGTTTATCAATATATTTTCACATCCCCAACTGACTTTATAATACAAAAAAATTATCAATATATTTTCACATCCCCCACTGACTTTATAATACAAAAGGTTCATCAATATATTTTCACATCTCCCACTAACTTTATAATACAAAAAGTTTATCAATATATTTTCACATCCCGCACTGACTTTATAATACAAAATGTTTATCAATATATTTTCACATCCCCCACTAACTTTATAATACAAAAAGTTTATCAATATATTTTCACATCCCCCACTAACTTTATAATACAAAATGTTTATCAATATATTTTCACATCCCCCACTAACTTTATAATACAAAATGTTTATCAATATATTTTCACATCCCCCACTAACTTTATAATACAAAACGTGTATCAATATATTTTCAAATCCTGCACTAACTTTATAATACAAAAAGTTTATTAATATATTTTCACATCCCCCACTAACTTTATTATACAAAAAGTTTATCAATATATTTTCACATCCCCCACTGACTTTATAATACAAAAAGTTTATCAATATATTTTCACATCCCCCACTAACTTTATGATACAAAATGTTTATCAATATATTTTCACATCCCCCACTAACTTTATAATACAAAATGTTTATCAATATATTTTCAAATCCTGCACTAACTTTATAATACAAAAAGTTTATTAATATATTTTCACATCCCCCACTAACTTTATTATACAAAAAGTTTATCAATATATTTTCACATCCCCCACTGACTTTATAATACAAAAAGTTTATCAATATATTTTCACATCTCCCACTAACTTTATAATACAAAAAGTTTATCAATATATTTTCACATCTCCCACTAACTTTATAATACAAAAGGTTTATCAATATATTTGCACATCTCCCACTAACTTTATATACAAAAAGTTTATCAATATATATTCACATCCCCCACTAACTTTATGATACAAAAAAAATATCAATATATTTTCACATCCCCCCACTGACTTCATAATACAAAAAGTTTATCAAGATATTTTCACATCTCCCACTGACTTTATATACAAAAAGTTTATCAATATATTTTCACACACCCCACTGACTTTATAATACAAAATGTTTATCATCCACTAACTTCATAATACAAAAAGTTTATCAATATATTTTCACATCCCCTTACTGACTTTATATACAAAATGTTTATCAATATTTTTTTACATCTCCCACTGACTTTATAATACAAAACGTTTATCAATATATTTGCACATCCCCCACTGACTTTATCATACAAAAAGTTTATCAATATATATTCACATCCCCCACTAACTTTACAATACAAAAAAAATATCAATATATTTTCACATCCCCCCACTGACTTCATAATACAAAAAGTTTATCAAGATATTTTCACATCTCCCACTGACTTTATATACAAAAAGTTTATCAATATATTTGCACACACCCCACTGACTTTATAATACAAAATGTTTATCATCCACTAACTTCATAATACAAAAAGTTTATCAATATATTTTCACATCCCCTTACTGACTTTATATACAAAAAGTTTATCAATATTTTTTTACATCTCCCACTGACTTTATACTACAAAACGTTTATCAATATATTTTCACATCCCCCACTACCTTTCCAATATGAACATTTATCAAAAGTACCTCCACAAAAGATTATCCAATACACTTCACATGTCCCACCGACTCACTATTATATAAAGTTTAACAAATATACCTTCACATCTAAGCCCTAAGGAAACCACTTACCATCCAAGACGCTATTAATATCGAATTATTTCACCAGAGTTACCTCGTGTGTATTGAAGCCCTTGGGCCTGACCCTGTGCACCTGTTATTATGTTTAGTATCGTGAACCAAGATATGAGAATAGTTGCCATTCGTGTACAGTGTGTGGGCATTGATATATCATCGTATTGCATAACACAAACTTTCTGCTGGAGGCTGTTAAAAATCGTACCAGTACTATTGATTCGTGTAATGGGTAGCTGTTATACAATCAGCTTGGGAGTTAATGGCATGCGCCTTGACACCCAGACCTGATTAGAATCAGAATCCCCGGGTGAGTACTACTGCCAGGAGACGGATTCCGAATCACGGGTTGTGTGATCACATGTAAGACATCGGCGATAACGTGTGTATAGACATGTGATACTAGTTATCAACGGCTCTCCTCAGTACATTTGAACCTAGAGGTTATGGGTGAGAATTGGTTTCAGCAACGCATGCTTGTCGGAAGAGGCGACAAACGGTATGGTTTGACCCCGATTATGTTTCTAGGTTTGTCAGCACCATACCCGTGCTCGTGGGTTTCACCGAAGTGGCAAACGTCTCAGACCTGCATCACTCCGGGCTTTCCTCCCACATTAAGCTGACACGCCGTGATATAACTGGAATACTGTTAAAAGCGGCGTTAAACCCAACTCACTCACCTACCCTCATCGCTGGTGTGACACTGTACTGGTAGACATAAGACTTGTGACAAACAGAAATGTGGAGTACGTTGAGTTTAACGCCGCTTTTAATATTATTTCAGCTATATCACGGCTTGTCAGCTTAATGTGTGAGGAAAGCCCGAAGTGATGCAGGTCTCAGACGTTTACCACTTGGGTGAAACCCACGAGCACGGGTATGGTGCTGACAAACCTAGAAACATTATCGGGGCGGACCATGAATCGAACCTACAATCAAAGGTTTCTGGCGTGCCCAAGGGACGCAAGTCTGCACAGCGATACGCGGCCACCCGTGCCCCCCATTAATGTGGAAGCAAAAGGAGGTGTGGCCTATTAGACGTAGTGCCCAACGTGCCCGAATTATGCAATACGAGCGGCAGGTGGAAATTAGTGACAATGACAATGACAAATTGTTTATTTTTGTCTCATCGGAGATACAGGTTATAGGCACATACATTATTATAAAAGTACACTATAAAGTATCTCTGCCACCCACGATGTGGGTTATAAGAGACCATACATAATAGATAGTAAAACAAATTGAGTAAAAACATATAAAAAGCAGTATAAATATATATGGTGTTATTGGTAGTGAGATTTTCTTCGGACAGCCATTTTGTAGCACATACTACCTGGTGTTGAAATAATATTATAATCATTTAAAATATATACGAGCTCAGTATAGTTATTTAAGTTGCCATTTGTGGGGTTAAATACTTGTGGAAGGTGGGTAACACGGATATCGTCATAAAGTGAGCAGTGGAGGAGAAAGTGAGTTTCATCTTCTACACATCCAGGCAATATTTACAAAAACGTTGGTTAACTGGCACAGGGGGGTTTTAATAACGTCCCAATTCAATCTCGAGCTTCATTGAACCGCATCTTAATTAGTAACAAGCAAGCCAATTGACATTGATAAGTATCTCAAGTAATGGATGGCGTACCCACTTTACATCTTTAAAAGATATCGCGTGTGATACATACTGCTTGTAATATATCATGTTTAAAGCAACACACAAGGAAACTAATCAACTAATTAGGTAATGGCAATTGAAAAACGAACGAGCGAATGAAAATTAGCTTTAAGTGAAATATATTCATAAATTTGTTAATTAGTTATTTGTCCAAATCTGTTTTTCACTTCTTAATCGAAGAAAGCATTTTAAGAATACATCATTGTTTGCAATGTGACAGTTGTTTAACCGTCTCTGAAGTCCTATTTGGTTTTTTGGTTTTTTGTTGGGCTTTTTTGTTTTTTTTGTTTATATGGAGCCTTCATTGTTCTCATTATGTTGGTTAAAGCAACATCAGTTTTATCACAACAGATGAGATCAATGGGCACTTTATTTCATGATAACAAGTATTTTATCTTCAACGAACTCCCAATACAAATCACACTTGATATTCATACATTCATGCCCACGTGCGCATAGCTGTATCTAAATTGATTGAATACGAACAATCCCCGGAGACGGGCAAACGCCCAAGCTGTTGACACCAATCGTCGTTCTCCAGGACACCTGCGTCTACAGCCTTTGAAACCGTCAGGCCAGATCAATAGCGGACTACCGGTAAGTGAAGAGGCGTCAACAAGTTTGTATCAGGTATAAAACTGTGGACTTTACCAGGGTAACGTTTCAGGCGGAACGGTGCTTGTAACAGAGGAACAGACAAGCTGATCTTGTCAAGTTTGTCGTGGGATTATCGCTGAAGTTTCTGCAAGATTGAAGGTTAGTCACAAAATCTTTTTCGGTTCGGTTCTGAATGTGATTTACTTCATTTCTTTCACAACTTAGCACGTTGATAAATATAGCCATTGTAAAATCATCCATTGATGTTTTGAGCACAGATTTGTTTTTATGAATATGGAAAGGGCTTTGTGGATTTTATTTATTGGATAATGCATTGTTTCAAAGGAAAAAGATGGTAGATGTTTTCTTTAGATAATAGATACAAAAACGAAACAAAGTACGGAATTTAAATCACTTTTTGTCAAACAACTTAAAAGTTTCATTTGTCCACTATTTACGCATGCCATATTCTAGTCATGTGTGATGTGATTCACAATGTGTTAGTTCACCAATACCCGTGCATAGCCGAGAGACGGCGGAGCGTTATATGTCATATGGGACGTATCTACGCTGATGCAATATATATTTATAACCACACAAACATCGTCTGGCGTGGCCGGAGGGTGACTGTATCTGAGATGGCATAAAGATACTCGCACAGCACAATTTTTCATTTTATCAGGAAATCCAAAATGTCCAGCGAACATTTTCTTTCATGTAAAACCTGAGCCAAATTTATCTTTTTGGGAACAATTGTTTTTTTCAAAATATCCAAAGGTCGGTCGCTTATTCTTTTTTTATTTAATTAAGTGATCTGTTCTGCATGCCGTTTAAGCCTTACATTTTGTGTTTGGTTTTCGGATCTGCCGACTTCAAAATGGTAAATTAAGAAGAAATGAATCAGAATGACAACTTTGTTGACACTGCCGACGGTAAAGATCGCTTTGACAATAAACATAATCAAAGGAATTTTTAAGTGACTAAAAAAAATCCTTATCATTATGGTTTATTACCTATCTAACCAAATCAAACTTTACGATGAAAAAACAAATCCTGTACAATGAATTATTTTCGACCAACGAGCAAATCAAAATCGGTGAAAAACAACATCTGTCCTTATTGTGGTGTGGTTGTTCACGGCAATGACGCTGGCGTGTCTCACGTTTCTGTCTTCTTAAAGTGGATAGTGCGGATTGAATTTTTATTATATTACTTTTACTCCACTTAAAAACGAAAACCACCAAATTAAAGATTTCGAGGAATAAGTTCAGGAAATTGTTTCCCTTCCCCACAACTCGATTGCAGTCGAAGGGAAATGATGGTAATAACTCCAAATCGTCTCTTATAAACGAGTCTCCAAAGATGCTCCTACACTAAGTTATGTGGTGGCGATATCATTAGAGGATGGCTTTCATTGATGTCGTCCTGTTCGCAAGGAGGCCTCGTATCTGGGTGATTTGATAGAAAGCTTTGTTATTAGCGTGTTTGTTCTATAATTAGCTGATGTCGATCGACAGCGGATTTACGAGTTTGGGAAACAAAAGTTGTGTTTTATCGCTTAGGAAAAAAAATCAAATGATCTAATTTCTTGCACAGAGTGAGTTCCGATCTTGTTCAGAATCAACGGAAGTAAGGAGCGGTTGTGCACGTCACAGCTGATGCGATGGGAACAGTTTATTGCTATTTTCACTAATTTAATCGTTAAAAGAGATATATAGAAAGAACTCATGCATATTTGAGTACATCAGTGGAGAGAAGCGGAATTGCACATGCGTCTCATGGAAATGTGTGGTTTTATCAAAAGGTTTCATTTCGAACACCTCTTACATACATAGCTTTATATGAGTTCTACAATCGTGTGCGCGCTGATAAACATGGAATTCCCACAACTTGTAATATGGTACATAATGACCCCAGTTCATCGATAGAGAACCTTCGAAATGGACAACGACTGAAAGATTGAAGTGACCACACAAATGTACCAAGAGATGAGGCAATGAGTGAAGAAATAATAATAGATGGCGAGTGTCAGGTTGTATGAAATCGCATGTTCAAATATGCTTTTTTCATTTTTGTAATACCCAAAAGAAGTGAAAGAACACCCATTTTTTTCAAAAAACTATAGTTAATCTGTCATGCCCAGTATATATAACTTCGGGGTCGTAAATGTGGTCCGGTTTTGACGGACATACGAATCAGTCAGAATTATATCATGTAATGGACAAGGCAAACGTATTCTGCTTTAAACAAATAATGGCTATTTGTCTCTAAAATCCTACACTTCAAATATGTGCATCTTTTCTAAGGAAAAATAAGAACATTATTTACTTTAATTTACAGTAATTGCTACTTTTTTCAATTTTCTGCAACATTTACAAGACTGATCTGAAAGCACCGTCTTCCCTAATATGACGGTTTTTTTACACCTATAATAAGTAAATCCCTGTCTCAAACAGCATATGGAAACATGATCTTGTCCCATTCAGATTAACCTTAATATCATTTGTCCTCTGCCATGTATATATGTCTTTCAACTCTTTTTCGTTGACTAGTGAATTGTAATATATTGTTGAATTATTGGTTGTTTATTTTTTTTATTTGCTTGCTTACTTGTTTTCTTGTTTGTTGTTATTTACATACTGAACTGTGTGTCTCATACGTCGATTTTTGCTAGACGCACCCACTTCTATATACTTTTTATGGATAATTGTGGGTACACTGTAAAATAATGTGTTTAGATTGTAAACGTATACAACAAATGTATAGATCTAAACATTTTTAGGAATGTTTCGTTTCTTTGGGTCTAAACATATTAAATGAGCTATCGTATCCCAGCTTTAGCACAACATACATGTATATAACATGTTTAATTTGTAAACATGTTTAGAGTTTGAACATCTTTCGTGTTTGAAGATCAGTAAAATTTAGTATGTTTAGAATTTATACATGTTTACGACAAAATGCCTATCGGTGTGTACTATCCTAATAATCTAAATATGTTTAAATAAAATGCATATCATTGGGTATTAACTCAAATATGGATAGGTCGCATAATATATGTTTAAACAAGATGTGCAAATCAGATTCCCTGGCACATGCATGGCATAATCAATGGTGATTAGGAAAATTGACATTTGTGACAACAGTCTCCGTAGCACAGGTAGTTACGTGAAGGACTACAAATAGACCCTTAAGTTTTAAAGTTATCCTAATAGTTCTGTATCGCCCGTTACACGTTTACAAACATAACGACAGCGTCCCCTTTTTGTGTGTGGTGTGTGGTGTGTTTAGAGCCTTAAAATATTTAAATATATGGGACAAGAAAGTGCTCCGTGCTCAGTCGCATGCTATATCATAATTCCGACCAATGGATCAAGGTGTGCTTTTAATTAATTCATACATAATCATTTATTTGTTATTACAAGGTCTTCCGAGTGCGAAATCAGTACTAGTTGGAACCGTTCATAAAATCAGTGGAAGCATTTGCCACACCTCATCGCCCATTTGAGTGCGGACGACATTCAAACCCGACATTTTATATTGCTATATCTTTTTCAGCCATGACATCGATATTCGTCCTGTGGTTATGCATCTCATGTGCGATAGCGGAGACGCGGAGTTACACCGAAAATGACGAAACGAAGCCAAAAGTAGCCGGCGAAAGTGCCGTCGTTATGCGAGAGCGGCGTAGTGGTTGGTCACCAAGACGACGCGGTGTTCTGTCGATTAGTCAAGAACTAGAGGTGTTGGCGCAGATGCTGCATTCGAGAGATGAGATCAGACAAGAAGAAGAAATACGCTCTAGACTGCGCAAACTCGGGAAACGTGACATCACATCCGGTCATAGAAAGCACTGAACAGGTTGTTTTCCCATCAGTGGTTACGTTGGGGAAAATTAACTTGAACTGGGAATGAAAGCATGAGTGGAATTTGTCTTCCGTGTTAAAGAAGTGCTGCCGACAACTGTCAGGCTTAAAGATCGTCATCGAGTGACACTAAAAGGCTGAAAGACCGAAAGTAGCACGTGGCCTAAATACGTAACAGTGGAATTCTCTTTCTGCACACGTCGACTCCACAACGTCTTGATAAAATATACTTCGCATAACATACAATTATTTGAGTACACATTGTATAGTGTTCTGTGTTTCTGTTACACTCGATGACTCCCTTCAAGAACTTCGTTTAACTTCCATCTGTCATGTCTGTCTACAGAAATTTTGGAAATCTGATCTATTAAGTTGATGTTTGTATCCGAAACAAAAGTCTACGTACATTTATTCTCTGCGAGGTAATGGTACAGTGAGTATGGAACTGTGTTAATCCCTGCACTCCTCAGTATCGATAGTGCCTTAATGGATTGGTGCAACACAGGGTTTGTAAATGACACGGCTGGGGTCACAGAAGGTTTAGGTTCATCTGAGGTTCGTTCTTTACATGACTTGTACATTCTTTACGTTTTACCTTAAACACTGCTTGACAGAAACTGTTCTTTCACCTTCAAAATATGTCCAGTTTCCGTCACTGTTGTTATATTCTGAGAAAACTGTCACAGTATATACTCAGCTTAAGTTTTCGTTTAGTGTTAATGCACATATGTAGGTGGGATAGGGTAAGGAAATGTCCATTTTGTAGATAAAGCATGATGTGGATCTTTTTCTTTGAATGCCATTTGACTCATCCCGTCAACTACTTAAATAAAGACTGCATTTCTACAGATTCTTTGAAGTTCGTCAATACAAACATACAAAATGTTTTCAACGAACCATTATTGGAGACTGTCATAGATTTTTGTACATTCTAGATATACATGCAAACTGCTGAACTAACTAAATGATGCAGAACAAGTTCCTGCGCATGAGGTTAGAATATTTTGAAAGTATTCTTCTTCCTTTAATCTCAAGTAACCGTCATGAAGAAGTGTCGGCCTCCGAAAGACAATGTTTGTAAGCGGTCCATGTCATACAAGCCTCTAGTTCTTCTGATCAATGGGAAGATGATGTGCCTGTAAGGACCTACTGGCTAACGTCGTGTGCGTCGAACCCCGACAATGTCAAACGTCCACCAGGTGAACTGCCTTGATGAACTCCAAATGACCTAAGGCCCAGTTGTTGTTTTCTTCATTCGTTACAGGATCCGATGATCGTCGGTTCAAATTCTATTGTCTCCATGATTATGATTCCAACGTCAGCATTATGATGCCAGCGTCCTACATGTAGGTTTCACCAAAGATGTAAACTTCTGCGACCTGCATTATATATGGCTTTCCTCCAACATAAAACTGAAACTGTTGAAAGCGAGTAGAAAAGCAACCCACTCACTCACTCACTCACTCACTCACTCACTCACGCACTCACTCACGCACTCACTCAAACGTTGATGTCAGCAAACCGCTGTCATATCAGGCCAAATTTGCATGTGATTAAAGAAGTCCTTACGGGTTTACTTCTCTCGTGAATGTCTATGTGTAAATTGCGCGTATACATGTCATAACGAGGTTATCGCTATTTATTCACTGAAAGATGACAGGTGAGATATCAGTTGTAGACATAGGGTCATCCATCATGGCCAATAAGAAACCTTTCTTGATAATATCTGGGGATGGCTGAGATACGTTGACGTATTGACCTTCACGCATATATTTCTATTTCCAAACTAAGAATATAACAGACGTATCGAATGTACAGGCACACGAGAGATGCTTGTTTGACAATACTGATCAAGACATAGAGTACCAAACAATTAACCGAGTTAAATCAGAGTACTTCCACCGAGTGAGTGAGTTGATTATAACACCTCTAACAGTATGTCAGCTTGATGTGGTAGAAAAACCCTAAGTGATGTTTGACGTTAACTCTTTGGTGAAACCCACGAGCACGGGTATGGTGCTGACAAACCTTTAAACATTAAGGGCGAACTTTCACTGTTAGAACACAATACAATACAAGCCTAAACAAAAACAAAAATCTATCTAACCATGTTCAAGATGGTTAGATTCATGATTGGTTCGTCTGACAGTTTGGTCAAGATTGTAAACTGGTTTTGAAGCTCTGTGATGGCCTAGAGGCAAATCGTCAAGAGAAGCATTGCAATAGGGAAGTGTAAACACCAAGGACTTCCAAATTAAACTAGACGCCTGTAATGTATCATAAGTTGTAACGTGTATCATATCTAGACTGGAGAATATTATGAAAATATGAATGTGATTAATCACTTAAGACTTATATGATATGACATAATAATATACACGTCTAATGATAATTTATCTCCGATGATGAAATTCCCCAAGTGCTCATCTTAACTTAAAAACAGCTCAAACTAACTCAATGCTCTTCAGTAATTTTATAAACCGACTGATCCGCTGTGACTCCTGAAAAGGAGGCAACTATGAAATGTCACAGTCACTGACTGTAAGGTATAATCACCACGTTGTTGCTAACGTATTAATAGTTAACCACAATGCTAAACATTTTAAGAATGAGTGAATAAGTTCGAGCTTCGAGCGGACTTATACGACTGGGCCACCAGCAAAGAAACGCGAAGATGTCGGTATGTTGTGACTCTGCAGTGACGTACCTGAGCTCATTGCATAGATCCTAAACGTGAACAATAAAACACAATCATGTACATTTTAGGGTGGCGCGTGTTAACGACCTAAACTCATTTTACGGTGTACTTAGGTGTCGTCACAGAACACGGTGTGTAAGATAGTGAGTGAGTGAGTGAGCTGGTTTTAGCGCCGCTTTTAACAGTATTCCAGTTATATCACGGCGTGTCAGCTTAATGTGGGAGGAAAGCCCGAAGTGATGCAGGTCTCAGACGTTTACCACTTAGGTGAAACCCACGAGCACGGGTATGCTGCTGACAAACCTAGAAACATAATCGGGGAGAACCGGGATTCGAACCCACAATCATAGGTTTCTGGCCTGCCCAAGGGACGCAACTCTGCACAGCGAATCGCGGCGCCTTTGACGACTGGGCCACCCGTGCCCCCGTAAGATAGTGAGTTATATCACGAAGACATGATGAATAATCGAGTCTGAGCCTTTGATTGACACAGTCAACCATGTCACATATTGTGTCCACAAGCCCAATACTACTCGGCTGCTGGGACAAAAAGGGACCCCGGAGTACAAGCGTTAGTATGTATAAAGAATAACTATGGTAATATGAAAGAATCTAATGTTCTTTAACTTCTTTGGAATAGTAAATATAACAGTCAGGTTACATCCTTTAATTAAAAAAATAGTAAGGGGAAGGATCAGCCTGGTGGTTAAAACGTTTGCTTTTCATGAGAACAAATTGTTGTATAAGTACCAATCTGGGTTTCAGGCTGGTCACTCAACTGTCCATCAACTAATAGAACTTTACCACCAAATTTGTACAGCGTTAGATAACAAAGAAAACTATTGTATTGTATTCTGTGATGTATCAAAAGCCTTTGATCGTGTATGGCACAGTGGGCTTATGTATACATTAGAGAGGTATGGTATAAAAGGCCAATTGTTAAAATGGATTACCAGTTACATAAGTAATCGTAGCCAAAGCGTATTTGTGAATGGGGAAATATCCAAACCAAGATACACGAAGGCTGGCGTGCCACAGGGGTCTGTGCTTGGTCCTTTACTCTTTATTGTTTATGTAAATGACATTGCTGATAAATTAGACTGTATGACAAGACTGTTTGCCGACGATACATCGGTTGGCATGTCATCCAATGATAACAGTGTACTGGAACGTTCCTTTAGCACAAATTTAGCAATCTTAAGTGAATGGGCGAAACTTTGGCTCATAACTTACAATCCCGATAAGACCAAGTCGGTTATATTCTCTCGCAAAGACCACAACGGAGGTCTAAAACTGTATTTCAACGGAAAAGAAATCAGCTCTGTAAACAGTCATAAGCACCTGGGTGTTATACTTGAAGCCAGTGGCAAATGGCCTTGTCATATAGATACCATAATTAAAACAACTTCCAAGATGATTTACTCAATGACAAAACTCAAACATCTACTTCACAGAAATACTATTAACAATATATATAAAATGTTCATAAGACCACACTTTGAATACGCATATGAGGTTTGGGATGGTTGCACCGAAGGACAAAGTGAGAAATTAGAACAATTACAATTAGAAGCTGCACGCATTGTAACTGGTCTACCTAAATATGCCCCCCGGCATTCATTATATTACGAAACCGGTTGGGAACCCTTAGTTGAGCGTAGAAAGAAACGCAAACTTTGTCTTTTCTTCAAAATTAATCATAACATGGCCCCTTCCTATCTAACAGATATTCTACCCAAAACCGTTGCTGCAAAAAACTCATACAGTCTCAGAAACTCTTAAAACATCAGTGTTCCTCTCACAAGACTAAGACATTCGTGTGAATCCTTTTACCCATCGTCTATCCGATTGTGGAACTCTATTCCGTTATCAGATCGAAATTCTACGATTTCTTGCTTTAAAAATTCGCTACAAAAGCACCACCCCACGTCACCTGCGTACTTCGCTTATGGAAAAAGAAAATATAATATCTTACACACAAAACTGAGATACATGTGCAGTCAGTTGAATTATGATTTATATAGAATTGGTATAAAAGATCATCCGAACTGTACATGTTCGAATACATGTGAAAATGCATATCATTATCTCATGGAATGTCCATTGTTCAGTCATCAGCGTGAAATTATGTGAAACAGCCTTAAAAATATTGTTCATAACATACCTATTGATGTACACTTACTGTTACACGGCAATGCAGATCACGTTGTTACAGAAAATGAAGCTATATTTAAGGCAGTACAACACTATATATGTACAACTAAAAGATTTGTGTAAAGAACTGTTCATTCAACAATGTCTCTCTCTCTCTCTCTCTCTCTCTCTCTCTCTCTCTCTCTCTCTCTCTCTCTCTCTCTCTCTCTCTCTCAATTTGAAATTGTGAATATTTTGTAAATACCAGGGAGAGGGCATTCTAAGTTGGAAGAACTTGTCCCCCAATCCCGTTCACTCCTAGTGAATAAATATGTTTAAATAAAAATCAACGCTCGCTCGTCACGCCAGAGTCTCGAGTTCGATTCCAGCAGAGCAATAATGTGTGAAAGTAGACCTTTCTTGGCGTCTACCGACGTGGTTATGCTGGATTACTGCAAAAACGGCGTCGAACCAACTCACTCACTAATTATCAGTAGATGGGGTCTAATTCTTCAAATATTTTTATCATTGCAACAAGAAGTCTGGGCAGTACGATGGGCGATGTTACTTTTCGAGCATAACTATTGCCTTTGGATTTCAATTTTCTTCAAATGCCTTAACAAAAGGTGATCAAAAAGTTTAATCGTTCTCGTCAAACTGACATTTGGCAACAAATTTAAAAAGCGACCTATCATCCTGATTTCCAAATTACACTGACATAAAAGACAGGGGAAACTCAAACTATACAGCAATGAACAACCTGTCAAACAGGCGCGTGTTTTATCCGGCAAGATTTTAAAATTCAGATTCAATCCCCTTAAAACAAAGAAAACAACTACCCAACAAACACCGCATGAAGTTCGATAGGAGTTGAAAACGGAGCAGCACGTCTTTCACGGCGCCCTCTAGTGGATCGGAGAATGAATTACTACACTACAATTTCTGTCTGTCAAAGTAATTTTCACCCTGCTTCAATAGAGGCCGACCACGTTCTGATTCCTAAAATCCTTCTGAAGGACTGTGGTTTCTCAAGAACCCTTTAATAAAAGGAAAGGGAAGTTTGTTGCTTGAAATCCTACGTCCCAGAGAGCTGTCACAGTGGCAAACGCTCGCGTATTGATTTCTGAGTGGCGCGCCGGAAATGGACTCCGGTGGTGAGACATTCCGCTCTTCTAGTCGCAAACATTATAGCACGACAAATAGTCCATACAACGTCAAGGAATTCGTGAAAGGGTGCTGGCGTTTTCGTGTGTCTAGAACAAACGGTATGGTGCATGTAAGGCTGTGGGGATTGATGTGGTAACAGGCTCATTCGCGGAGCGTATGTGTTTCGCGGTTCATCAATACGGCAGTTTTAGATACTAGCATATGTCCTGGTTTTATCCGGTAAAAGAAATCCGGTTATGGTATTGATATATAATGAAATCAATATTGACCGGATTTTATCTTTCCTTGCCTATATTATACTGTCATGTTTGTTTAAGACTTATCTGCCTGTTGAAGGAAAACATTCTGGACACCTGAACATTTTGAAAATAAGCTTCATATTTGAAAACTTATTATCAGAGGTGATTCGTGTCATAGGTATTCATATTCCGGTATTGTGAGATACGTATGAATAATACCCGTACGTGTTCTTACACCAAGCGTCCTCTAGAACAACAGGTATTTTTGTCTAGATAAATGAATTTCAGAATATTTACTAACCTTATTGTTAAACTGCCTTTTAAGAAAAGTCAAGTCATGCTGTTTTGTGGAATTATATATCAAACTTTATTTCTAATGATTTTTGGTGGTAGCTAATCAAAGACCCATCGAATGTCGTCAGCTGTTGCGCTAAGTTTTTGTTTAGTGGCATACCCCAGGCAGTTAATGAAATAGAGTCTATTCCCTTAGGTTTGGTTTACAGCCGTAGATTCACTTCCGGGACTGAAATTTCGTGTATTGCGACGGCATATCGTTATTTGTAAATAACCGAAATATAAACTGTTTTAGTTTTAGTCTATAACTTATAGCTCTAGGACGGCGGTCTGTTAATAATCATGTTTGGGTCAGTGATGGAGCCTCGATCTATGAAAGTGGGATACGATGACATGCCTCAACCAAGTCAGCGAGACTGAAACCCCTGATCCCGTTAGTCGCCCTCTTACGCATCACGTGATGCTGGGGACCTCCCGTGATGCTGCTTCAATGTTGTTAGAAGGATAGTCAGTCAACTCACTCACACACTCCTTTGCCGTCACCGTGGCAACATTGACAATTCTCCCACACAAAAAGCACAACGTAAAAAGTACGTTTTACAAAGAGGAGTGAGTGAGTGGGTATGATTATACGCCGCTTTTAGTAATTGTTCCAGCAATATCACGGCCGGGGACACCAGAAATTGGCTTTAACACATGTACCCAGGTGGGAATCGGCGTGACGAGCGAACGCTATAACCACTCGGCTACCCGACCGCCCCCTTACAAAGAGGAAGCCATAGTCATTCACAGTTTTCACATTAACAAGGATATAATTATATATATATATTTAATATAATAATATAATATTTCATATAAAAGTACCTTTTACAGAGTTCTTGGAGGTGTGAAAATTGGCAATGTTGCCATAGTGATGTATATTTCAGATTTCAAAACAACAAAACACTATTTCACTATAAGCTATATAGATCAGAATAAATTGACTACTTGGGGGGGGGGGGGGGGGGGGGGGGGTTAATTATTAACAGCTTCCTGGTTGATAAAAGAAAATATTAGTCACACAGAAACAACACATTTATGACAAATAGATTTTTAAACCCTTAGCAGGATATGAACCTGCAAATTCTACATTTGTAGTCTTTCATGCAACCATATGTGCTACGGAGACTGTTATCGTCACAAGTGTCAATTTACCTGGTCATCATTACCTGAGTTTTGTTTAATTGTACATTCGTTGTAAGTTTGTGTTGTGCAAATGCCAGTGAATTTGCGCATCTAATTTAAATATATATTCATACATCTTATCCATACTTGACGTATTGCCTGATTTTATAGAAACATGTTTAAATTCGAAACGTCTTCTGTATATAAATCAGAATTTCTACTCGGATTGTCAAAGTCAAAACATGGTAATTTTGGCCAAGAAGGTTTAACTTTAACTTCAGCTATATCTATGATCTGATCTCGTTCAATAACCCACAAATAGTCAATTCACTTCCACTGATTTACCCGCCTGAGCGAGACCAGAGAGACTGCTTCATGAGTTTCATATTTTGATCTATGCAAAAAATATTTAGAGTGACAAAACACACTCCACAAGACTTTATGACAAGGGGGATGACTTCAACTTTCCAATAGTCAACTTTCCCTTTTTGTCAAGCAATATTCGACATAGATGGGACATAACTCGTAATAGTCACTGGTGGCGGTACGATCAAGCCCATAACTCCTCCAGCCTAGGTCGGCACGGGTGGAAACTGGACTTTTATAGTCAGTTAACTCTCTTGTCTTGGGACGACGGCACATCAGTTGTTTCATCAATGTTACGGGGCGGTCGGGTAGCCTGGTGGTGGTTAAAGCGTTCGCTCGTCACGCCGAAGACCCGGGTTCGATTCCCGACATGGGTACAATGTGTGAAGCCCATTTCTGGTGTCCCCCCCCCCCCCCCCCCCCCCCCGTGATATTGCTGGAATATTGCTAAAAGCGGCGTAAAACCATACTCACTCACTCACTCATCAATGTTACAACATTCAATGCATCAGTAAAGCTTTCGAAACGTTTGATGTTGCTTGTTGGTTTGTTTAACGCCGCACTCAGCAACATTCCAGCTTTTTGACGGCGGTCTGTAAATGATCGAGTCTGGACCAGACGTTCCAGTGATTGATATCATGAGCATCGGTCCACGCGATAGGGATACGATGATATACATCAACCAGGTCGGCGAGCCTGACCACCCGATCCCGTTAGTCGCCTCTTACGACAAGCACAGGTTGCTGAAGACCCGGATCTTCACGGGTCCCAAAGGTTTTATGGTAAATATGTGGACATTTCCAAATTTGACGCATCTGGAATTCCGTATTTTTTTCAAAATGTTTCCCAATGTTTACGTGCTTTTTCAGGTGAACAATTGACTTGCATTTGCATGTGTTTGTGATGGGTGCCAACGATGGGGTAGGATACACTCAACTCTTCGCGAACACAGGGTATATTCACTATTTGATAGTGATTCATAAAACATGCTAACGATATAGTCGGAATCGTCCAATCGACTCTGGTTAGGGGGACGGTGGGGTAGCGAGTGGAGCGTGTACGCACCGGAAGCTGTAATCGCCTAAAAATCTACCGCTTATCACATGCGAATCAAGGGCAGGTCAATATTTTTCTAACAGATCCTATTGGTCAAATCGTATACCCGTCATGCTGAAGGCCAGGGATCTATTCCCCACATTGTAACAAACCCTACTCATTCGCTAAAGATATCTCAAATGGGAAACATAAGCAGACTGAAATCAGCACTACCTTTTCTGCCCTATCGCCATGCCACAATATGAAGGTTTTGCTGGTTTCCTCTGCCGTCAGACATATTCAGATCATGGCGAACATCAAATGACTGTAACGATCTGACGTCTGAAGTGGATGCATTCCTGTTTAATAATTCCCTACATGTACACCTGATCTAATCTAGAGGTGATTATCACTAACAAGATGTTCATGGTTATGCCAAGTACATTCAATTATCTATTGATTTTAAATCAACGATGCATACAAATGAATTGTGTAAGACGAGTATGTCAGTATTGTTCTCTTTTTCAGAACAACAAATTTTTAAAAAGCAAGATAGCATTCAATTTAAACCATGTCTTAGTCACACAGTTAGACACTTTGCTAAAACAGAAAAGGGGGATTACCTGTTGTAATTAGTCAACCATTTCTACAACTGTCTGACAAGTGGGATGTCTGACTGATGGGATGACACCTTTGATTCTACTCCAGGAATCAACAGATGTCTCCTACTTAAACCAAGGTATGGTTGATAAATAATTTCTCCTTAATTTTGCATAATTAACCTAGAGTCAGTTTTACTTGATTAAGTGCGCGTTCAAAATTGCCAGTTGTCCCCACTTATAAAATCAAAACTTTTGGTCATCGTCTTTCAGTGTAGCAGCAGCTACGAAATTCTCTGCCTGACTACTTGAGGCTTTGGGACAATGCTAAGTACACTCAGTTTAAGACATCATGCTATCTTTCAAATATAATCTCTTTTAGGTTTTGCCAAGGCACCATGTGCACGTTTTTGTGGAGTTCCGGCGCGTTACACGTGGAATATTATTATGATATACAGATTGAAATTAAAAGCATGCAGAAAAAAGACTTTGGGTGATCCTGGCACAGTTAGGCTGGTTAGACTCATCGTCAGATAAGGGCCCTTGCCCCTTCTACACACAGCCCAGACAGTGAATCGGACTTCTCCCAGGAAGCGCTGCCAAGTCGAAACCACCGAGAACTTTCGGAGAATGTGACGACTCTCCAAAGTGGCAGCCTTCTGCATTACCCAGATTGTCTGAAGGGTTCTACTCCTGACAGCAAACCCGGTGCTCTCCCAATGTCAGTCAAGAAATTGGGAGGTACCAAACCTAAGGCACCGACAACAAAGGGGAGTCGGACACCTTGGTATGTGGGATCGATGCAAGCGTGACATTACGAAAGCGAGGTCTGCATATTTACCATGTGTCTCCTGCAGCTTGTCAGTCACATTAGTGTCAAAAGGGACAGAGAATTCAATGACATAAATGATTTCATTGGATTTGTCAAACAGGACAAGATCGGGTTTATTGGCCTGCAGATGTCTGATGCTATTATAATTATTTAATGACTTCATCTTCTAGAAAGTATTGATTGTCATAATTATAAGCATGAAATGTCATTTTCAAATCTGGACCAGTCCGCGTTTATTATATTTCAAGGTTGTGGGTTTCACCCGAGTGGGTAAACGTCTAAAACCGGCATTACGTCAGGCTTTCCTCCCACATGAAGCTGACACGCCGTGGTGTTACTGGAATACTGTTCAAAGCGGCGTTAAACCCAACTTACTCGATCAAAGTTTTCGCTTCTTGTGACACGCTGTCACGTTACTTGAGGACTATGTAATAGGTTAAAATAAGAACCCAGAACAAGCGAGGTTTACTTCGTCAACCGAATGTTTGATCTCTATTTGATCAAACTAGCTAATACAAAACCAATTACGGTTATTTGAAAGATGACATTTAGCAAATTAAAAACACCATTTCACCCAAGCTGTTATGGTGAGTTGCCCACGCAGTTCTATTTTACGAGGACATTACAGTCAACAGGGCTCATACCCTCACTCAACTTGAATTACTCTGTCCTCCCACTGAACTGAAAACTCGCCAGCTCAATTCAGAGCAGGTGAGTATGATATGATCTATAAAGGTATGTTTCAAAAGTCTAACAATATTCGTACATCTTGTAACCTTAATGTTGTAGAAAATAAGAATTAATTTATGCTTGTTTGTAAACTCCTTTTTTTTCAGTTAAGAAACTAATACATTCCAAGGAGGTTTACATGTTGTACAAACTCATATCAACCTCAAATGTTTCATTATTACAAAATAGTGCATTGTCAATACATCATGCATTGTCAGTTAGATAAGGTTGGTTTGTTTGTTGTTTAACGCCGCACTCAGCAATATCCCAGCTATATGACGGCAGTCTGTAAATAATCGAGTATGGACCAGACAATGCAGTGATTAATATCATGAGCATCGATATACGCAATTGGGATCGATGACATGCATCAACCAATCAGCGAGCCTGACCACCCGATCCTGTTAGTCGCGTCTTACGACAAGCATAGTCGCCTTTTACGGCAAACATGGGTTGCTGAAGACCCCTGATCTTCACAGGTGGAGAAACACATATAAGTTGTAATTATGTTGACTTATGGTTCTGTGGCCTCTCAGTTTGCCCTGAATACACAACTTGACTACTGCGGTGGAAAAGCAGAATAAATGAAATGTTTGATCACAGTAGGGTATTACCGTTCATGTTCTAATGTAATTACACGCACATATATTGTAATTTCGATCAAATTCAAACAGTAACGACGATTGGGATTTCTCCGCGCCGTCAAGTTACCAATGCTCTCGGTACTGTCTCCCAGTGATGTATAGTGATGGCTATAATTTGATGTAGAACAACTATAATCGATCTAATTAGCACTGATTTGATTTGAAATCCATGGAAATATTAATATTTATATGTTTGAAGTGCTGAGGATATATATATTCATGATAATTTCATTGTTAAGAGTCCGACTTGACAACTTCACGCAGGTGATTGATTGGCACAGAGGATAGACAACGCATTAGCAATTACATAATTCGATTACATGGCTTGTAATATCCATGGGGCCGGTTCTTCTGTGAACGAGTATCCACAGACCGGAGTAGTCAGCGTTTTCCGCCCTTGACCTTATACTGTATATGCGCTAATTTGAATTACCCATTAAGGGATTCCGAGTTACAATAACTCCCTCATAAGCTGTTCTTGTCGTACGGGGAGACCAAATGGATCGGATGGCCAGGTTCGATGGTTGATTGCGTGGCAAAGTACCCGACGGCTTCGGGCGTTGCTTGTGATATCAAACACTGATAGTCTGGTCCAGGCTCGATTAGCAGGCCGCCGTCAAGTAAACTCCCAGGCAAAATAAAGTTGACCCTCAAAACGTCACTGGGCTGAAAACAGTCGCCGAAACACAGCAACCTCCAGGTCCAAAAACACAACCATGATACCCGTATCAAATACTTCACCATCAAAAAACATCTCTTGTTTCATTTTAGCCATCATCAATGATAATAATAACAACAATAATAATAATTATTATTATTATTTATCATGATGATAACAAGGCATTCCACAGTTTTCTAATACGAGCCAAGGATGTTGGATATAATCTCAATGTCAGCGTTGATTATGTTGATGGTTCTGTACTGCTGGACGGTACAGAAATGAGTGTCAACCAAGCGAAGTGCCAAATCAAGTCGGCCCAGACTCAGTTTTTCAAGGAGAGGCTTTCTGGGCGATGTTATTTATGTGCAGTGTGTGGATCAGCAACCCCGCAGAGTCCTTCGCTTGGATGAAGTCGGCTGGCCTAAAAAGTGAAACAGAAGGCTTTCTCTTTGTTGCTCAGGACCAGTCACCAGTCACTCGAAACCATCAATGTGTGATTCTGCATCAAAAAGTAAATATGAAATTAGATTAAGCAATGAATTTAATGAGACTGTCCAACACATTGTCAGTGGATGCCCAGATTTGGCACAAACACAGTATCTTAAGCGACATGATGGTGTAGCTCGATCATTTTATTACCGTCTTCGCCATGCTTGTGGTGTTGACGCAGTGGTCCATCCATGGTACGACCCAGAATATGTAGAGGGCGTCATGGAAAATGATAAATACAAAATTCTTTGGAATAGGCCCGTTTACAGCCTCAGACGTATCCAGGCCAACAAACCTGATCTTGTCCTTTTTGATAAATCCAATGAAATCATTTTTATCAGTGAATTTTCTGTCCCTTTTGACACTAATGTGATGGACAAGATTCAGGAAAAACATGGCAAATATGCGGACCTCGCTTTCGAAGTGTCACGCTTGCATCCCAGGTACCAAGTTGTCCGACTCACCATTGTTCTCGGTGCCTTAGGTTTGGTACCTCCCAATCTGTTGACTGATATTGGGAAAGTACCCAGGTTTACTTCCAGGAATACAGCCCTTCTGACACTCTGGGTAATGCAAAAGGCTGCAGTGTTCGGGAGTCTTCAAATTCTCCGAAAAGTTTTGGGTGGGATTGACGAGGCAGCGCTTCCTGGTATAAGTACCATTCTCTGTCTGGGCTGCGTGTAGAGGGGGCAAGTTCCCTGAGCTGATATTGAGCCTAACCAGTCTGCCTGTGCCAGGATCACCCAAACCCTCCCCGCTGCATGCTTTTAACTTTAATCTGTAAATAATAATGATAATGATGATAATGATAATGATAATGATAATGATGATAATAATAATGATAATAATAGGCTATTTATACTGCACTTGGGGGTATGCTCAAAGCGCTATTATTATTACCCCGGTCATTGGATCATTGTGCACTCACCCCAAACTGCCTGTTACTAGGCGCTAGAACCACATTGCCCTCTCATCCTACCGGGTACCCATTCACTGCTGGGTGAACACAGGTACATTTCGAACAAAGTCACTTGCCCAAGGTGACGCCACATGTGTTGTTATAGTGCTTCAGTGTGTATACTTTCTTTCATGAGTGTATAATTTTGAGTTGTCACAAAATGACATCATGACCACATATATTTTCTGAGAGTAGTAAGTTGATTTACTCAAAAAGGGTACTGTATGTGTGGTGCATGGCCCAAGATCAATATCGCCTACGTACTGTAAGTAATGTGACGTATGCAAATGACGACACACAATATAAATAGGGGTTTCAGAAAGTCACACCATTCGTGGAAGTCTTTACGTCCTGGAGAAGAAATCTGTTTTTCGTTCATCTGTCATATTCGATTTATGACAATTCTCCTCCCGCAAGGTTTTTATGACATTCCCTAACGCCGAGGATCACAAAATTGTTTGTCTACTTTCAGATCGTGTTAAGATTAATTGTAAAATACGCGACAGAATCAAAGCAGCTGTTAGACAAATGTTGTTCTAGATCGAATTGGATAAAGCTGCATCGAGGCGTGATGGGAACGTCTTGATCCATCAGTCATCGGCTCAGTCTACCGTCAACAAGTCATAACCCCTGGGGTCTTATTTCATATTTCGTAATGTTCAGATGTATAACCATTCTTCTGAAAGTGCCCCGTTGTGCATTTGCTGTTACCATGCTCGAAACCGCCCCGAACATGTATACCAGGAACAATTTGCCTTCTCCGATACTACTGAAGCTTAGAAATATGCGTGGCAATATCAGTCTGAAACTCGATTGTCAGGTAAACCCAATTATTTTGTATATTATTAAATCATCGTGTCGGCGTGCTGATGTTAGTACTGTAGGTGCCCAAGCCGATTACTTGTGACAATTAGTTATTTATATAGAAATAGCGCACATAGTTAAGAGATAATGACATGCACGTCGCAATGTATCGACTCCGCGAATATGAACCAATAATTTGGTTACGATTAATTGGCATTGCATGTGGTTATGAATTATTGTTATTTCATATGGCTGTTGATTCATGCCGCTGCATGTTGCCATGGGCTATTGATATGCCATTCTGGGATGTTTTATTGATGTTTCACGTGTCCATTAATCATGTATGTCGCATGTTATTTTGAATGTCTCATTTTGCCTGTTTCAAAAGACTACTGATATTACACATGGATATAAATGATTTATACCTGTGTATGGAATATAAGATGTTCATGTGGTTATATGTTATTTATATTTCATATGACTTATCAATATTGCATATGAAAATGGCATTTCATATATCGAAAGTTAGGTTCAATTTGTTGATATTGCAAGTGGTTATATTTTAATGACCATGAACTATTAATATTTCTTGTGGCTATGAATCATATTGCATGTTACTATTTCTTATTAAATATGACGATGAATTATTATTATTATTTCTTGTGGTTATGGACGAATGCTATAGCGTGCGCCCATTTATTATTAAATATGACGATGAATTATTATTATTATTATTATTAATATTATTATTACCATTTTTTGTGGTTATGGACAATTGCTATCGCGTGTGCCTATTCATTATTAAATATAACAATGAAAAATATTATCAACATAAAATGTGGCGTATCTTTGGAAGACATTCGGCATACTCCATATTAAATGTCCAAACATGTCCCTGCTTAAGTCGGCGGCAGTTCATAGAAACTCATTTCTTGTTGTCATTAATCCACATTTTGTGGATATCAGCATTTGTAGCCAACCAGTCACAATTTTGTTCTGCTCGTAATAAACGTAGGGGTAATACTGACCTGTCATGGAACAGAGAATTAATCATCCATGGCCTTGTCCTGGTAAAACCATGGGCTCGTAAGTCTATGTTAACGATTGTGCTTCGACTCTCGTAAGTATATGTTAAAGAATGCGATGCGACACTCGTAAGTCTGTTAAATAATAAGCTACGATATTTGTAAGTGTAGGTCAAAGAATATACACTGAACAACCAAATTTCCTTTGACATTGAATAAGATTTAATGCAAAGTTATGTTTTTTACCAAATATGAAACAATTTCGGTTTGCAACAGACAAAAGACTCCTGTAAGTGTTCAAATTGTTTAATTTGCCATACTGACTTCAGAAAATGCCTGATTTCTTAGTTAAAAAAACATGAACATGCCAAAATATCAATTTACAAATCAATAGCGTGTGTGTCCACCTCTGGTTGCGATGCAAGCAACACATCTTCGTCTCATGGAATGGACCAGGCGTCGCACAAAGTCCTGTGGGATATCTGTCCATATCTGCCGGAGCATGTTTCGAAGCTCCTGGAGTGTCTGTGGAACACGTGGTTGACGTCGAAGGCGCCGATCCATCTCATCCCACATGTGCTCGGTTGGTGAGAGATCAGGGGAGCGAGCCGGCCAGGGGATGACATTCACGTTGTTTTGTTGAAGAGAATCTTGAACAAGTCGAGCAATATGAGGCCGGGCGTTGTCATGTTGAAAGGTGATGCCTGGGCCAATGATCTCGTCGCGGTAGCACTGTCCATTGATATTTCCCTCTACCACTATGAAACAGGTCCTCTGTCTTGCTGTAATCCCACCCCATACCATAACGCTGCCGGACCGGAACCGATCTTCATCCATGACACAATGACTGACGTAACGTTCACCTCGACGTCCGTCCATCGCTATGGCTGAGGTGAAAAGGAGACTCGTCAGTGAATAGAACTTGTCCCCACTGCATGGCCGTCCAGCGTAGACGCTGTGCTTGACGGTGGTTTCCTGTCAAAAGGGCACATCCGAGGCGGCAACGTACAGTTTGTGAAGATATTCGTCGAAGGCCAGGGATGCTTCTTGCAGTCACTGTTGCTGGCTGGAATCGATTTCGTAGGTGTGTTGTTCGAATCCACTTGTCTTGTCGATTATTGCCTACGCGTGGCCTGCCACTCCGAGGATGGTCTCTGACTGCATTTGTCTGTTGTCAACGTTGCCATAAACACCAAATGGTGTTTCTGTGGACGTTAAATTGTCTTGCATCATCATCTTGACTCGATCCTGCTTCAAGCATACCAATGGCTCTCAGACGCTCATTTTCGGACAGGCGTGGCATTTCGTAATGTTGAATAGTTGCGTAATTTTTTTTTCTGAGTGGTTGTTGTCAGCACGATGCTAAACAATGTATATGGAATCCCGTTAACACATATCTTTTTATACCCATTCTTGGGTCGTGAAATGCATGGGGCATGCATAAAAGTCAACTTTTGCATGGAATGCATGTTTTTCTGTAGCAGTTGCGTTTTTGTGACTTGATTTATACATGTACTACAATATTGAAAACCAAACTTTACTTGTTTGAAAAATACACTAAAATATTGGTGTCACAGGAACATTTGTGGTTGAGTAGAGATACAATCGTCTTAACGCTTTGATCGCTGTGTGTAACGAAGCCCTGGTTCAACCATTTGACATCTCAACTCCGTCCTTTGTGTTGTGACCTGTCAGAGACCCTTGCCCAAGGACCGTGTTGATATCGGTGTGTCAATCTATAGGCCTATTCTACGTATTGATGATACATCACAAGTTAAGTCTTAACGGTCACAATTTCATGTATTGTCTGCAGAAAATATTATGAAGCTCTGTGGTTTGTTCACACATAGGACATTTCTTACACAACAGGTTTGTTGAATACATGACAAATGTAGGTAGTGTTTTGTTATTCCAAACGATTACGGGTAACCCAGTCTTCTAAGGCACCTCTGTGCAGACTTGCGTCCATTGGGCATGCTATAAGTGTGGGTTCGAATCCCGACTCGCCCACTCACATTTCTAGGCGTGTCAGCGCCATACCTGTGCTCGTGGGTTTCACCAAAGTGGTAAACGTCTGAGATCTGCATCACTTCGGGCTTTCTTCCTACATTTTAAACTGATACGCAGTGATACAACTGGAATATTGTTTAAAGCGACGTTAAACCCAACCTACTCACTCACTCATAAATGCATGCACGGTCTTGTTTTATTATTAACATGATGATTAGGTGCTTTGTTTCCAATTATCACGAATAACACATCGAGGCATCATGTTCACGAATATGTAACACTATTGATTTTCACGTGAAAAGTAATCTGTTGATTAGTTATTGATTGTGAGTTGTCCCTCCCACCTGGCAAAGTGAGTGAGTGAGTTGGGTTTAACGCCGCTTTTAACAGTATTCCAGTTATATCACGGCGTGTCATGTCGGAGGAAAGCCCGAACTGATGCAGGTCTCGGACGTTTACCACTTCGGTGAAACCCACGAGCACGGGTATAGTGCTGACAAAACTAGAAACATAATCGGGGAGAACCGGGATTCGAACCCACAATCATAGGTTTCTGGCATGCCCAAGGGACGCAACTCTGCACAGCGAATCGCGGCGCCTTAGACGACTGGGCCACCCGTGTCCCCTCCCAACTGGCAAAAGAGCACGTGTGAAAAAATATTTTTCTTTGACGAAAATCCAAAACGTCAAGACAAAATGACCGGCCCCTAGACCTCGAGGACTTTGATTCGTCTCCCCTGATAAAAGTGCATGCCTATTCCCATATCAGCCTCTTTCATCAATTATTTCCTTTTCGATTATTTGATTATAAGATTCCCTGACAGTCAAACTGCGAGGAGATTAAGTAAGCACCCTTCACATTGGGACAAATTCATCAACACGTGGGTCAACTAATGGACGCTCTTGCGTGAGTGACATAGTCTATTAACCAATATGCATTCATACAACCGGATGTTGCTCACTGGGGGCGGCAGTGAATGTCGTGTATCTTATGATTGGCTGATTTTCATGTTGATGTAATTAAAGCATACAAAATAAGAAAGCAAATAAGATGTATTGGAGCGGGATGAATAATTATTTTTACAGCATATAAGTCCGACCATATTTTGTAGTTTCATTTTAGTGGAATGTATTGCTCTTTGCGATCTCATACGTGACAGTTAGCTGCAGATTGTTTTCAAGGAAGCGCCGACACTGTCAGCAGAACGGACTTAACGTCTCATTCCAGAAATGTCAATGCAGATTTGAGTTAAACATATTTTATTCATGTAAAAGAATATGGTACCAGACACACATATTTGATTGTGACCTTTTCATTTGAAATATGTTATGATCAACCATGATACTTGGGCAACAGAGGGGGACATTTATGGCATATCTTATTTTGGAACATTCGAGTGTAAATTGAAAAGTTCAGAGACAGAATTGTTCACAGAATTTGTTTTAATATAATCATCTTTGACGTCCTTACACTTTGCCAAGCGATGCTGTAGCTTTGTTTTCCCTAGCCTACAGATTCTTCATCTTGGTCTCCCCACCCGCTGCTACCTATGCCACTTGTGACGTGTGCGTCGTCCTGATGCAGATTCACACCGGGAAGGAGCTTCCCTCAAAGATTTGCCCTGATAGTTTCCTTCAAACGGCGTAGTTCTCTGATAAAGTATTGTCCGCTGAGAGTCTGACCTCGGTTCTGGTCAATCACGATTATCCCGATCCCCAAAATTGATTATAAACCGTAGCCATGATTTTGCCAATTGCCTCCACTCGCTTGTACTTTAGTGCTGAGCGTGAGACCAACTGTTTCCACTGGTTGCTCCTCAGAAGTTTTTATTCTGGATAAACAGTGATCATACTGGGTTACAGTTCGCATCACAACTTTATCAGGATTCTACCGCTAACTTGCCTATTGTCCCTCTATATGTCCAGTCGTCTCAGCTTCTGACCTGGTGTCAACATTCTGTGTACCACCTTCCGAACGGGCCCGTGAAGATCCGGGGTTGATTAGGTCTTCAGCAACCCATGCTGGTCTCCCCCCATGAAGATCCGGGGTAGAACAGGTCTTCAGCAACCCATGCTTGCCGTAAAGGGCCACTATGCTTGTCGTAAAAGGCGACTAACGGGATCGGGTGGTCAGGCTCGCTGACTTGGTTGATGCATGTCATCGATCCCAATTGCGTGGATCGATTCTCGTGTTGTCAATCACTGGATTGTCTGATCCAGACTCGATTATTTACAGATTGCCGTCATATAGCTGGAATATTGCTGAGTGCGGCGTTAAAAAACAAACAAAACAACAAACCTTCCGAGCAGCTTGCTCGTGTGAAATGCGTCAGTTAAGGTGGACAGTGATAACCCAAAACAAGTATCGGTGATATGCTGAATTGTAAAGTAAGTCAGCTATATGCGATGGACATCCTCCGTTTGAGTTTCAAACGTGGCATTTTAAGTTCGATCCAACTTATATCATATCCTGTGCTACTGCTGATCGCTTTAATCCAGCACAGTTGAACCTGAATGGCAAGCATCCTTTACATATCTTTGTGTATTCCCTTCGGTGCCATGCCCTTTCGTGTTATGTCTTCCAAGAGATAACGATCCGTTAAGATCCGGGGTAGAATTGGTTTTCAGTAACCCATGCTTGCCGTAAAAGGTGAGTATGCTTGTCGTAAAAGGCGACTAACGGCATCGGGTGGTCAGGCTCGCTGACTTGGTTGATGCATGTCATCCATCCCAATTGCGTGGATCGATGCTCATGATATCAGTCACTTGATTGTCTGGTCCAGACTCGATTATTTACATACCGCTGTCATATAGCTGTAATATTGCTGAGTGCGGCGTCAAACAACAAACCAACAACAACAATCCAAGAGATAACAATCCTCAAACTCGTGTTACAAAGAAACTTTTCACAAAGCACTATCTATAAGTCAATTCCGATTTACCTTGGTATACTTACTTTATTATAGACAATAACTCACACACCCCACATTCCGATTTACCTTGGTATACTTACTATATTATAGACAATAACTCACACACCCAACAATCCGATTTACCCTGGTATACTTACTTTATTATAGACAATAACTCACACACCCCACATTCCGATTTACCCTGGTATACTTACTTTATCATAGACAACTCACACACACCCATTCCGATTTACCCCGGTATACTTACTTTATCATAGACAATAACTCACTCACCCCCATTCCGATTTACCCTGGTATACTTACTTTATTATAGACAACTCACACACCCCCATTCCGATTTACCCTGGTATACTTACTTTATCATAGACAACTCACACACCCCCATTCCGATTTACCCCGGTATACTTACTTTATTATAGACAATAACTCACTCACCCCACATTCCGATTTACCCTGGTATACTTACTTTATTATAGACAATAACTCACACACCCCACATTCCGATTTACCTTGGTATACTTACTATATTATAGACAATAACTCACACACCCAACAATCCGATTTACCCTGATATACTGACTTTATTATAGACAATAACTCACACACCCCACATTCCGATTTACCCTGGTATACTTACTTTATTATAGACAATAACTCACTCACCCCACATTCCGATTTACCCTGGTATACTTACTTTATTATAGACAATAACTCACACACCCCACATTCCGATTTACCCTGGTATACTTACTTTATTATAGACAATAACTCGCACACCCCACAATCCGATTTACCCTGATATACTGACTTTATTATAGACAATAACTCACACATCCCACATTCCGATTTACCCCGGTATACTTACTTTATCATAGACAATAACTCACTCACCCCACATTCCGATTTACCCTGGTATACTTACTTTATCATAGACAATAACTCACTCACCCCACATTCCGATTTACCCTGGTATACTTACTTTATTATAGACAATAACTCGCACACCCCACAATCCGATTTACCTTGGTATACTTACTTTATTATAGACAATAACTCGCACACCCCACAATCCGATTTACCCTGATATACTGACTTTATTATAGACAATAACTCACACATCCCACATTCTGATTTACCCTGGTATACTTACTTTATTATAGACAATAACTCACAAACCCCACTGAATAGCCTAACCTTTTTACATAATGTTGCTGCATGTTTTACACATGTATGATTACAATTATCAAAAAGGCTTTATTTTTAAAGTCCTTTCGGTTCATATGCAACATTAGCATACCCAATTTACAAATCACTTGCCACGTTTTTGAAATAACATTCCTGTATTATAATTATTTTGCAAGATACCAGAATGTCGATTTCTCCGGATACCCGCCCACAAACAAGGGTTAAAATTAGTGTCACAATTCCCGGAGTAATTAAGAAAGTACGCCAGCACGTCACGACTTCTCGAATTAAATTGTTGTCGCGTGAGGCGAAATCTGTTTATAGAGTCGGACAATACCTCAAATTTGAGTGCTTATGAAAAAAACTGTTTTTATCGTCGTTTTCTTATAAGCTTAAGGAAGTATAATCAATGAATATGTCAATAAGCTTTTCATCTAAATTAACTTCATTTCTAAAAGACACAAATTTATTTTATTAC
Source organism: Haliotis cracherodii (assembly GCF_022045235.1). Taxonomy (NCBI): domain Eukaryota; kingdom Metazoa; phylum Mollusca; class Gastropoda; order Lepetellida; family Haliotidae; genus Haliotis; species Haliotis cracherodii. The sequence goes on from NW_027266264.1 coordinate 58,347,398, forward strand.
TAGGTCTCCAAATATGCTTTTTTGATGTTTTAAAAACCTATTGTTAGAAGTTTAGAATAATGCGTTTACAAATGCCAATATGGTTATTGTATGTGCAGTTAAAGCAATTCCGTTACTGTTCCGTGTTTAATCTTTTGTCTCACGCCCCCGTCTCGTATGCTTTGAATCGGTATGTCAGGTAATCTGCAAATTAATCGTGTATTCAAGGGCGTGAAAACTGTCTGGAGGGGTTGAGACGGGGCATGTATTGATCTCTTGCATGGGATGTCTACCAGCAGCTATACGCGTCTTCAGTGGTGTTTGTAAAGTCTTTACTACGTGGTCACTGAGAATATCTTAACACAAGCATCGACACCGGTCTCTGGGTTTCAAACACTGCATCAGTGTAGGGACTGGAACGAAGCTAACCCACTACAGGGTTAACATAGCTTATGACCAGGTTAACTTATCCCACCAACAGGCTAACTGCCTTCGACCCTCACATTGTAGTTACTGTGAACCCTCCACCTACTATATATATTCTGTACAATGTTCCTCATTCAGTCTTATAAGGATAAGGATCTATACCGAAACGTCGCCTTTACAGTATTAAAGAAGTTGTTATCCACAAACTGTGTCTACTTTGTCACCCTTATGTCGATCAGGAAAATGTTGAAATATAATATATATATATACGATATATGCATATATACGATATATACCTATATATATATATATATATATATACATATATATATACGTATATATACATAATCTCAAGGCCAAAGATTCTTCGTCTCGATTATCTGACGAAACAGATTCCATTTGGCGTAAAAGGCAAAATAGTAGTGAACATTTTATGAATTGGAACACAGAAAATGAGCGATGTCACCAGGTGTTCGTGAAGAATCAAATAATTTCAACCTTCATCTACATATAGAGCATCTCACCCAAGTGTCTTTTATTATCAAATATATCAACACAAGTTGATAAAAGTGGAAAAAGTCCGAGGCTTGTCGAGGATTTTTGCCACTTTTATCAACTCGTGTTGATATATTTGATATCAAAAGACACGAGGGTGAGATTTTATTTATCATCCAACATCATTCTTCCAACTTTTTTCAATTTGTAGACAGTAATTAGCAGTGTCTTTAGTGAAAAAAGTACTGCTAACAGCTTCAGTAGCAGAGCCATTAATTAGTGATGTCATTTGATTGTGACACCATGGTAACCAGTGACGTCACAATGGTCTGCAAAGCATTGTGATGTAATTTCATTGCAGCGATATCTACAGTGTAGATATCGCTTGATGTCATCCAAGCGATATCTCCTGTGGGAGGCAGTTTTGGATGATAAATAGGGATATCACAGCAAGCGGGGATACATATTTTTGGAAAAGGATGGGTGCAGTGAATTGACAATTCTCGATTAGTAATTGTATAGTTTTGTTGAACATTTTTTCACTATATGGTATGATGCTGTAATCGTACTTTTTGTTTGCCCGATTGCCAATTGCTCTTCCTTATGTACAAATGTTATTCTCTGAAAAAGGTGGAATGCGCACCACTTCTTAATCCACGGACGCTGTCTTAAGTGACCTTATAAATAGATTTAGTTTCTTTGAAATCAGCGTAACAATACACCCCGGAAATTGAAATGGACCTGTAGTTGGTTTGAACGAACATTCATTGTCATTAATTGCAAACAATTTTTTGATTGAAGTGCAAATTAATCCATGTCTAAAAGGAGCCTGTTTACCTCGTCGGCCACCACATATGAGGTTCCAGTATTTTCCACGTGTGTTCAATGTGTTTCAGACGGCAGGATTCGCCGCGAAGGACGGACTACATGAAGACGCGAATCAATTATTTTACAAACAGCAGCTGACATTATGCAAAACATCACAGTTTTGAGTACGACAATAAACCTTTGGCAATGGGTTTGCGCATAAAAACGCATAGGAACTTAGATGTGTCCCTGTTTTAAGAATAAACTCGGTTTTTGTGATGGGCTTCGTCTCATCTTCAAGATCAGAGTGAACTTCAGAAGAAAAACAATCAATCATGGTCTGTACTTTCTCACGGATGTTATTGTGATTACAAGTAAACTAGTTCATTCCGAAGGTCAGGAATCGAGTAAGATGTACTGTCAAAACGTACTTCAGCTATTCACTATTATGCCGGTTGATTTTTTTTACCGGTTCCCAGTCCCAATGACCTATTAATATATTAATACCTCGGACGTAGATGCAAATTTATTCCTGAACACATAGTGATTTAATTGCGTTTAAACCCGCTTTGAGTAGGGTGCTGAGTCGTAAAAGCCGCGACAGTTCGATGTAGAGTTGCATCTCCGGGACCTGACGGGACCCCACGATCGTGGGTTTGAATTCCAGGTTCCCCCCACCCGAAGCTTTATTCTTGGTCCATCAGTCCGTGCTCGTGGGTGTCTCCAATATGGTAAACGTCTAAGACCTGCATCACTTGCGTCAAATTTGGACATGCCCTTTACAAATCAAAATCTAACCCAAAGCGCTTAAACAACTGGATGACAATCTGACCACTAGCTATCTTTGAACCACCAGGTTACCTTTAAACCCAAGATTTCACTTTGACCACAAGGTTCCCTTTAACCACCAGGCCACCCTGTAAACACAAGGTTTCCCTTTAACCACAAAATTTCCCTTTAACCACTAGGCTACCTTGTCAACACAATAGTTCCCTTTAACCAAAGGATTTCCCTTTAACCACTAGGCTACCTTATCAACACAATAGTTCCCTTTAACCAAAGTATTTCCCTTTAACCACTAGGCTACCTTGTCAACACAATAGTTCCCTTTAACCAAAGGGTTTCCCTTTAACCACTAGGCTTCCCTTTAACCACACAATTTCCATTTCGTCACAAGATTTTCCTGGTAACCACAAAGCTATCCTTAAACCACTAGGTTACCTTTAACCGCACGATTCCCCTTAAGCAACAAGATTTCCCTTTAACCACAAGACTTCCCTTCAACCACAACATTCAGTATCATGTTAGCACTTGGTAATCCCTTATCCACTAGAATATCCTTTATCCCTTGGTTATCCTTTATCCACTAGGCCATCCTCAGTATCCTGTAAGCACCTGGTTATCCTTTATCCACCGGGATATTCATTAAACACTTGGTTATCCTTTAACCACTAGGATATCCTTAAAACACTTGGTTATCCTTTATCCACTAAGCTATCCTGTAACACCTTGGTTATCCTTTATCCACTAGGATATCCTTTAAATACTTGGTTATCCTTTAAACACTTGGTTATCCTTTACCCAAATGGTTTCCTTTCAACTGCTAGGCTATCCTTTAAACACTAGGTTCTCCCCTTAAACACTATGCTCCCCTTTAAACACTTGGTTATCCTTTACCCATATGGCTTCCTTTCAACCACTAGGCTATCAGTTAAACACTAGGCTATTCTTTAAACACTTGGTTATCCTTTACCTGCATGGCTTCCCTTCAAACACTAGGCTATCCTTCACCCACATGGCTTCTCTTCAACCACTAGGCTATCCTTCAAACACTAGGCTATCCTTTACCCACATGGCTTCTCTTCAACCACTAGGCTATCCTTTATACACTAGGCTACCCTTTACCTACATGGCTTCTTTTCAACCACTAGGATATCCGTTAAACACTAGGCTATCCTTTAAACACTTGTTTATCCTTTACCCTCATGGTTTCCCTTCAACCACTAGGCTATCCTTTAAACACTAGGCTATCCTTTACCCACATGGCTTCCTTTCAACCACTAGGCTATCCTTTAAACACTAGGCTATCTTTTTCCCACATGGCTTCCTTTCAACCACTAGGCTATCCTTCGACCACTACTTTACCCTTCAAGCACCATGCTTTCATATATCCTCAAGGCCACATATAGTCTCAAGGCCACATATTATCCATTAAATACTAGGCGATACTTTGATCACCAAGCTCGGCCTCTGCTTCATCTCGAATCCAGTGGGTCAAAATTAATTATTTTGGAAAACTAACAATTGTTGCACATCATAGTCATCGATGATGCCGCAACTGGATCTAGATTGCTAAGCAGATGTTGTTTTAGAAGGCTGAACTACAGATCAGTGCTGTGACTGATGCGAGTAGGACACGGCAATAAGCGAGACAGCTTTATGAAGCTATCTCACTGGTCTGCCACATCGATATCCGATAGGGACCCCAGCGGTACACGGATGTGTGTTTATTAAATCACCGATTCACTTTCATCTTGTCAAATTGTCCAGGTCCATTCCCAGTGATAATTCTACCATGACAGTTCAGAATTTAGCATTCCGATCTGTAAGCGGCATATAACATCAGAGCGAATGCAAATATTATTTGAACGCTCTTCTTTCACAAACATGGCCGGTAGGCAATATCACTCGCACAGTTTATTTAAGTGTGATGTAAGACTGCATATTTGAGGCAGAAAGCCCGACGAACGTCGTCGAAAAGAGTGAGTGAGTGGGTATGGTTTTATTGATTTTAGCAATATTCCACCAATATTAGGGTCGGGGACACAAGAAATGGCCATCAAACATTGTATCCTTGCTAGGAATCGAACACGGGCCTTCGGTGTGACGAGCGAACTCTTTAACCACTAGACTACCTCACCGTCCACGTCTAAAAGAAGATATTGAGTAACACAGCTACACCTTGGGCACTACTCAGTCACGTTCTGTAACGTCAAATGTATCTTTTCGCCATCCTTGCAGGAAACGTTTGAAAACTATAATTATGCTTCGGAATTTTAAAGAAATGCATTTTCTGCCACACAATATACATTGTTGAAAGATCTTGATGTAAACATGATATTTAGGCGCACAATTTTTTATTAATAAAACACAGGGTTCTGCAACTGTAACCATATATCTAGTCTCCATAAGGATCCCGCCACTGTGAAAAAGTGTTTAGAATGTAAACACATACAAGAAATGTTTAGATCTAAACATAATTAGGAATGTGTTTAAACGGAATACTCATTTGGTGTGTTCTAACTAAACGCATTTAGGTCTAAACTCATGAAACGAGCTATCATTGAATTTCCCATAATCTAAACATGTTTAGAATTTAAACACGTTTAAACGTGTTTCGATTTTAAACATGGTTAAAAATGTTTAGAATATAAACATGTTTCAATAAAGTCCAAATAAGGACTGTTTCACATGTATACTACAGTTCATTGTGCAGTAGTGTGCATTTCCGAAACGAGGTCGTGTTTGAGTGGACTTTGTTTTGATCAGTAGTGTACATAAGGTCTACCCCGAAGGTGGAGACATTTCACCGTTACTTATAGTAACAGTCTCGGCCATGTCTTGTCTGGTTTAGAAAACTTGCGTAAATGTCATGTTTAAACCGCGTTTCTTCAAAGACCACTAAAGGCCATTATGCATTTATATGAGATTTCCATCGCCACCAGCTCACACCTGAAACCAATAACCAAGGTGTTTTTAAAACGTTTCTTACACATGTGACGGGAACTCTCGGTAGAAACTAATCTCAGTTAAATCAGATCTTAGTTCTCTCTACCGCTAAACAAAGATCTTAGGACACCCCATTATGGGTCACGTCAGACCGACCTTGCGCGAACTTTGACCGACCAATGAAATGACAGACAAGAAGTCGACATTAGCCATTCAGAAGGCAGCTTTCTCGTGCTTTACGACACTAATTTTAAATTGGTGACTACGCTTCGAAACATATTTTAACAAATTCCCAATTAAAAATTTGAAACCTGAACAAAAGAACATTCTGGAATGGCTAATAGATGGTCTAGAATGTATGGATTCAGTCGTTAAGCCCGTAACTATCATTCGGAATACCCCGTATTAAAGTTGCATGATTAGAAATCACATTCCAACTGTCACTTTCATGATCTGGTAAGCGACGCTCTGATTGGTCTAATGGAAGGTCGTTCTGACGTGACCCCTAATGGAATGTCCTTAGATCTTTGTTCAGTGGTAGCGAGAACCAAGATCTGATTTTAAAGGGGTTGGGTAGAACCAAACATGTTCATCTGGTTGTCTCGCTGCCTGTGCACTCGAGTGTGGCGGTGTTTCCTTGACTGATGCTCATTGTCCTGTGACGATTTGAGGATCACTGGTTTGTTTCTGACTTGTCTCTGCCGTTTCAATTCCACTAAGCTTTGGTTTTTTATCCTTAGAGTGTCGGGTGGCTTTCTAGTGACGGGAATGAAAATGGCTTTAAAAGATAACGAACATATCAATTCTTATTTAGGAAAATGTTATCACAGATTTGACAATGATTGAACAACATGGGAATGGAATGCCACACACATAACTAAATGTTGCAATTCAATTTAGCTTTAAATCCCTAACAGTTGAAGATCCCCAGTTTGTCAATCGCATGCTGAATACTAAACAGGGATAACTTGATAATAATAAAGTTACGTTTCACATTGACAATAAGCACAAACAAGACTATCAAACAACTCGCTTTGAACTGTAATTGAAAGTGATCAGGGCCTAAACAAAAACCTAAACGTCCCATAATTTTGACATTTTTCGGTCTAAACATGTTTAGGATTGTGTTTTAACACATAAACGTGTTTAGGGTCTAAATTTGGGAAAGAAATACCCACTTGAAATTTATTGGATGTAATTTTAAAAAGGTGAGCTTTCTATGGGTTTGTAACGTTTAATGGGGATACAGAAGAGGGGAAGGGGTGACTCAAAAACGTTTAAGGTCTCTCGTCGTCAACAGATATACTTCCATTGTCAGCTTCGGTTTCAGGCAAGGGAGACTACTAATAGTCATACAGCAACAACACATTTATGAACACAACACTTTCAACCTGCAAACTCTTCATTTGAAGTCCTTCATTCTACCACCTGTGCGATGGACCCTGTTGCCTTCACGAATGTCAATTTTCTATTAATTTAATGTTTTATTTGTACATTTTTATGTTGATATTGTACCACGTTCGTTGTACGTCCTGGTGGTATATGCGTTATGCAATTGCCCGTGAAACTGACTTGCACATCTAATTTCAAAAAATTATGCATTTTATCCATATTTGACTCAATGCATAATGATATGCACTTTATTTCAATATGTTTAGATTATTAGGATAATGACATATTTATTTTTTAAACATGTTACAATTCTAAATATGCTTAGATTAGAAGGATATTGTGGTTAGGTGGTGTTTAGGCTGACGAAAGCTCATCTCACGTGTTTCCCTATTTTGACTTGTATCATATGTTCCTGTGTTTTTTCATGCGAATAATTTACTTGGCTTTGCGTGTGTTTGTTTACGGTGCCACAAGTAGTTCAGGGTACGCTCACCCTTTTCGCGAACACCTGGTATCATCTGTATCTCAAAGTGATTCACAGACACATGCTCATGATATTTCTTATGAATATGGAAAGGGTGTTTTCGCTTTGATTTAGACCATCAACATGTCTACATACATACCAAATGTGTATTCCTTTTAGGATTTAAACACATTCCTAAATATGTTTAGATCTAAACATGTCTTGTCTGTGTTTACAATCCAAACACATTGTTTACAGTGTATATTTTGATCCTAGAGCCCAATGATTATGTATTCGAATCCTGATAACGTTTCCATTATGATCCTCCTATTGTCAGTTCCCACGGTTTATCAAAGTAAAGTAAACGCCTACATCCTGTTCGACATTGGGCGTTCCTTCCACATTGTTCTAACATTGTAGGGGCGTCCGCCCGGAGAGCGGAAGGTCCGGGGTTCAATCCCCGGCCGCGTCATACCAAAAGACGTTAAAAGATGGTACTTGTTGTTACCCTGTCTGGCGCTCGGCATTAAGGGGCTAAAACAAGGACTGGTCGGCTCGGAGTCAGTAAACTGTGTCTGAGTGGGGTATTCATGTTAAACTGCGGCATGGTATCTCAGTGAGCTAGCACTATAAATCGGCTTCAGTCCGGACTAGTACAAGCAGCCACATAAACACACACACGTACATGCACGTCGCTTTATAAGTGCAATAATCTTGGACGCGACGTTAAACCCCATTTCACCTCTCCTCACCTAACATGGTTGGGGGAAACTGATCTTCTGTTACGCAAGCGCCATTACACTCAACGTACCAACTTACTAAAATCCACATAGTTGCAACAGTAACGTCGTGCTGTAGACGTAAGGACAGGTGGAATAGCGCAGTTGTGAAGCGTCAACCACATACCGGGTTCGATTCCGTCCGTTGGTGTGACGAGCAATGATATTGAGGAGAATTGCTAAAAGAGGCGTAAAACGAGTGTATTCAATAAGTTCTGACGTCTTTTCAACCTGCCTCAGCGTTCATTGTTTTTCACATCAGAACCGAAAGTTTCTTCTCCCTTTAAAATGGTAGTGACAATGCTCATTTTAACAAACGTTTATTATTAGATTCGATCTGGCAGTAAATGATTAGCCTAATTCCGTACAGACATTGTCACACTTGCACATAACACTAATTACAGAGACCAGACAAGTACACCGGCCTAGTGATATTCAAAGAACTGTTATTAAAACTTTTTTCGCACAGAACCAAATACCAATGTCCCTAAGAAGAAAATCGTTCGCGTGGTATATTCAACTTATCCGCATCCGAGAACAATGTTTTAACATATCTAATAAAATCTCCGAATATGAGTTAATAACACGACTGGTTGTTTGTTATTTTACGCCACACTCAGCGGACAGCAGTGTCTAGACCTGCATCTAATAGAGTCCGGACCAGATAGTTCAGCGTTTGAGCAACTCTCGTGTTGTTAGGGTAGGATGGCATGCTATGAACAAAGTCACCTAGCCGCACTACCGACCGAATGAAGTCGCCTCTTACGAACAGCACAAGCTGGGGATCCATTCTCTCCCGTGTCCCTTCGAGAGCTATAACTTTTGTTGAATGAACTCACAAATGAAATATGGGAGATGTAGACTGAGAAGACATTGAGCGCTCTAGATCCTTGAACGTGGTCGACCCGTGACGATCCGGGATAGAATAGGTTTTCAGCAACCAATGCTTGCCGTAAAAGGCGACTATGCTTGTCGTAAGAGGCGACTAACGGGATCGGGTGATCAGGCTCTCTGATTTGGTTGATGAATGACATCGATCCTAATAGCGTGGATCGATGCTCATGATATTAATCACTGGATTGTCTGGTCCAGACTCGATTACTTACAGACCGCCGTCATATAGCTGGAATATTGCTGATTGTGGCGTTAAACATCAAACCAACAAACCAACATAGAACGTGGTCAAACAATATACCCCTATTGGCGTCAACATTCCTAGTGTAACGAAACGAGTGAGTGAGTGAGTGAGTAAAGTTTAAAGCCGTTTTAATAATACTTCGGTCTGTTCGTTTGTTTTTCTTCACGTCACGCGAGTAATCCTTTGTTTGACAATTACGAGTCGGTTCCTCTGTTGGTGTGGCGTTACACTAACGTAGGTTCCATTAATCCAAAACTGCGATTGTGTTTAAGTGGGGAATTGAACACGAGCATTCAGCGTGACGAGCAAACACTTTACCCACAACACTACCCACACGCCCCGTTTCAAGGTTAGCCCTAATATGCTTTTTGGTGAGTGCAAATATAAACCTTAAATAACCAAATGTACAAGTCGTCGTAAATAATTGAATTTATAACATTTATTCATTTAATGTGGACACCCCTGCGCTAATGTGATATTGCGACATAAACCAATATTTACTCACTCACATACACCACCTTGGTAATGTCAACAGTTATTTCAGACACAAATCTCTGTGAACATCAGAGAGCAATTAACTTTCTCTTCGAAGAAACCCATCGGAGCAGGTGGGTTCACGGACAGGGTAGCGTAAGCCAGGGTGACTCGTTGGTCAAGGTCATTTTCGTATTGTGAAAAGGATTGTTATGCCCTATATTTCCAACAGCAAAGTAAAATCCTACTGCATGTGTGCGGCTTAAGGCAATGCGGTGTAAAAACAGCAGATCTGAAGATAACCAAGCCAAGAAGCCCACACGAATTTCCGAGAGGAAATTTGTAAAAATGTTTTAAATTAATTTTTTTTTGGGGGTGGGGGGGTGGGGGGGATCTGTAAATCAAAACAAAATTTGGCCTGAAGACGTCTTGGAAATATATAAAACATATTCATTACATCTTTAAATCAATACTAAAACTGAAATCATTTGAGTGAAATCCATCTCTTCTGTAGGTTGAAACCTACGTCCAGGCTAACAATGACACATCGTTTCCTCGGTTTGGCATACATACTCTTCGTTCCCCCACTCGTGAAGACCGCCTCCGTGGAGAGCGGGAGGTCCGGGGTTCGATCCCCGGCCGCGTCATACCAAAAGACGTTAAAAGATGGTACTTGTTACCCTGTCTGGCGCTCGGCATTCCTCACCTCACCTCACCTCACCTCACCTCACCTCACCTCACCTCACCCCACTCGTGAATAATGAGGTATAGAAGTGACGTATGTCTATTTTAAGTCAAGCAATTAAATGAGGTCGTGTACAATTCGCGTCAAAAGTAAAAAAAGCCTTTTTCCACGCATGACGTGTTTGCGATCCATATCGTTGTCTGATATTGAAGTAATGCGTAGAGTTGATGGCTACAAGCTTGTAGCATATGTAGCACGAGAAAATATAGCCGTTTGTACAATTTAATATAAGGTACCGACCATTATATATATCGAAAGAAATAAATTGTTCCTGAAAATTCTAGAAAAAAATAATTATGCTTCAGTATGTTGAAAAAATGCCTGCCACAAGAATTACATTATTTTTGCTTTTAAGACGCAGGCTCAAAGTAAATATCTGGTTTTGTAGCTGTAGCAGTAAACATCTAATCTCAAACCATCACTCCCTACCCCCCAGTATAATATCACATGGTCGGTCCCTCAGCGCTCATTGATTAAACAGTACATGGGTCCAGGCTGTGGGTATATGTTGGTTAAAAATAGCGACTACACTGCAAAGCATACGCATGTATTCCCAGATGATGGTGGAATGTCGAAATCCCCTGAAAAATATTGGTGACAACAGTGGCACGATGCAGCTTTGAGTAGGTAAGGTAGACCGCCGGGACCCACCCACGAACGTCTGATCACCTATGCCATATTAAATATACAATTTTAATCAGGATTCCCTTGCTTGAAAATATATAGCTAGAGAATTAAAAGAGGCCTTTTTTGTTAATTTTTTGGATTTACTGCAATTACAAGTATATGAATTCAGAAACACTAAAATATTAGATAGGAGAAGCTAAGTTTGTTCTTACTAATTTTGAATATGTGGAATAGAATAGAATTAATGGATCTGCATTCTGTAGATTAGATGAACCGCCGCAATTGGCTGTGCACATTTCTATACCCCAGACAAACCAGGAGTTCCAATCCCGGATATGCTCTGATCATGATTCTTGGTTTCTCGTCATCATACCCGTGGTGGTTGGCTCCACCTAAATGGTGAGTGAGTGAGTTGGTTTTACGCCGTTTTTAGCAATAGTCCAGCAATATCACAGGAGGGGACACAAGAGACGGGCTTCACACATAATACCAATGTGGGGACTTTGAATCCTTGAAACATTGTGCTTGTTATCGATGACTTGCCGGCTAGTCGTGTATAACCTTGCGTATAAAGATTATTCATGTGTAGTTCTTGGACAGAAAAAGTTAATCATATTTATCTCAACCAAAAACAAATACGTAAACCAGAAACCTGCATGCAATTGGTTGATTATTTACATTCTAGCAGTAACTGCCGTAACACAATTGATAGCTTTTCAATTCTTAAACTTCCAAAGCACGGATCTGGAGAAAAACCTACTCGAAAATGGAGATATCAAATAGTGTTTTTTGTAATCCTTCTGTCTATAACAGTTTTCATTATTTTCCGTGTCTGTTATACAGTTACAACAAACGCGGAAGAAATCGTAAATTGTTTGTGTTCAATAAATCAAACGAGATGGTTTTCTAATTGCACCACAAGTAAATGCATTCACAGAATGAAAAACCTCTTACGCTCATTTACATGGAAATTGGGAAGTGCCCTAAAGTACCGAAACACATGTGTAATTGGTAATAATAAGTGCTATATTCATCAGCGGATCCTTCCAGAACAGGAAACAATTGAAGGTGGTTCTTCTACCCCGAGGAGAAAACGTAATGAGTTCTTGGCTAATTGACACACTACACGATGATCTGAAACCAGAATATTGTGTAATGTATCTGTAATGTTCCAGATTATGACAGTGTCATTTAGGACATGAATATCATGTAGGAATATAAGTGTATACAATGTTTGTTCCTGTACGCGAACGAATGACATATAACTTATAAATGGTATTTTCTAATCTTTCTTAGTTTTGCTTCTGAATAATATTTTTTCAAGAATAATACAAAGTAAAATATCATGTAGGAATATAAGTGTATACAATGTTTGTTCCTGAAAAGGTCGTGTATGCTTGTTCGTCGTTTGTTACATAGTAATACTTGGCGTGATTTGTCAATCACATGGATAACTTCCATCGGAATGGCTCAATATGCTTGGAATTCCTCTGATATTTAAAAAGTGAAACCTTTTTAGTGCATTAAAATGGAGTGCGCCAGAGTCAAGCCCTGCCTTGTACGCGAACGAATGACACATAACTTTTAAATGGTATTTTCTAATCTTTCTTAGTTTTGCTTCTGAATAATATTTTTTCAAGAATAATACAAAGTAAAATAATAATCGTTCCAGAAAACGAAAGGTTAAATTATCAACGATGGCTTTAATAGCAGAGTAAACACCCGGCAAAATAAGGTACACACTTGGAAATTGGATTTTATCCAATAATTACAGGCTGAAAGCAGTCGGTGAAACACTGCAACCTGAAGTTTCAAAGCACGTGATATCCTATCAATACATTACCATCGAATAATCTTTTCTTGTTTGTTTCATTTTCAGTCACCAACAAACAATAGTGTATACTTTCAGTTTGGTACAGGAACAAAGGTTCACAATTATTGGATCGCTTTGGTTCAAAGGGACTCTTCACAGATTAAAATTACCATATACCATCTTTGGTCAACAACTCCCCAATTCGCTCTGAAAAGTTTGGCCCTTAGCTGTGACAAGATCTGCTGATCAGTATCGACTCGATTACGAATATTGGTGTAAGCACGACGCATGCTAACAGGTTTATATTAAATTCTCTAATCTGTGTGACCTTTCTGTCGTTCGATTGGATGAGCTTGCACGCACTGATATTGTGAAACAACGTATTGTTCAAAACAACTGAACACCCACTCACTCTGAATCTGACGATTGTGGAAAAAAAACGAACCTTGAGGGGGACTGAAAAGTTTTCAGCCTAACTACGAACGTTGAATAGATAGTGCACTCTGAGGAGTTGACATGTATTTAATGCTCTTATCTAAAAATAATCATTTCAAATCTTCCATTTTAGATGCCATATCATGCAAGACACTGTTTCGTATCCATGGGCAAGAATATTGACTCCACTTGTCCCGCTGTGATATGACTGAAACAGTTGTTGACTTATGTGCATCACTTGTCCTTACTTGGAAGAAATACAACATAAGCATACTTGTATTGTCAGGGGTACGTCTCGTAGTGGTCTGAACGTTCTGATATTGTGTCGAATCAGTCCAGCGACTAACGGGATGACTTAGCTGATGACGTCACAGGGATAATATCGTTGCTCAGGTGGAGGATAAGCATGCAACGTTTCCTGGGTGGTGGTGACAGGAGGTCTGCCACGTCTAGGTGTCCAAATTTCAGTTTGATACCGTTCCTACGTCAGTTTACATCAAAAGTAATTCTATGTATGTCCATCATCCACAAAATCACTAACTGAAAAGTACATTCCTCGAGCAGTTGTGAGTACAAACATGTCGAGTTGACCAGTTTTCGGCCAATTTGAAGACAACTGCTGACATGGCTCTTCATACACATACATGGTGGTGTACAAAGTTGTGTTTTAGCATATAAAACTGATTTATTATACTGCTATTTTCGATGTACTGTTTTAAAATCACCTACATCTGTACTGTTTTAGTGAACGATGAGATCTTACAATCGGGTCGAGTATTTGATTCTATCGTATATGTCCAACTGTCGGCGGCTCGTAAACTTCAAATCACGACGAATAAGCTGATCACCGGATCTCGTGGGCTTTCTTGGGTATTCTGTTCTTAACAGACGGCTTCTGGCATCTCATACAATTATGCCGTGAGAGACGCTCTGGTAATCACAGTCTGGTTAAACCGCACTACCATTTATCAATCAAGTAACTTGATCCTATACTCAGTTGACTTTACTCAGTATACTCAATTCCCGACAATTGTTCTACGGATTAGGAGTACTTTTACGCCGGTTCCCAGCACCATGTGCTTGTCGTCAGAGCCGTCTAATGAGGATCGACACGTTACAGTACGGGACTGACTGTTTGTCATCATGTCCCGACGACATAGATCGTGCGCCATTGGTTTGTCTAGTCTAAATTTGACTAGCTATAGGTCACCCTAATATGCTTCAATTGTAATAGTGCTGACCGAACAGCAACCCAATAATTCAGAATATTTCTTTGAGAAAAGCTTAAAGGAAGGAAGTCTGATGATAGAGTGGATGACTGAATGAAAGTATGGAACAGAAAGTGACATAAAACATTTCCATAATGATATGAAATCTCTACCAAAGAAGAGTCTACTGTACGACTCAGACCATATCATGAGCATATGTTCAGAAATCATTATCAAATAGTGATATCGAAAATGTGAGTGTATCCTTGCAACCGTCACAAACAAATGCAAAGGCATGTCAACTAGTCACCTAGTCAGCAAGGCCTTGAGCAACAGTCGTACGGCGGCTCTTTCAAATCTTCCATGGATGATCATCTTCGATTGTACCCATCATGTTGTGAAATGAAGACACCCAATCCTGGAGCTACTGGAATATTGTCCCACAGATAAGGAAAGTTGATTATTGGAAACTTGAGTGAGTGAGTGAGTGAGTGAGTTGGGTTTAACGCCGCTTTTAACAGTATTCCAGTTATATCACGGCGTGTCGGTTTAATGTGGGAGGAAAGTCCGAAGTAATGCAGGTTTCAGACGTTTACCACTTCGGTGAAACCCACGAGCAGAGGTATGGTGCTAAAAAAACTAGAAACATAATCGGGGTGAACCGGGATTCGAACCCACAATCATAGGTGGACGCAACTCTGCACAGCGCCTTAGACGACTGGGCCACCCGTGCCCCATGGAAAATTGAAGAGATCCGTCTTGTCATACAGTGTTGTGGAGAGTTTGTTATTCTAATTATGAAAAAGGTGAGGTGGTGACATGTTTATAAAAAGTCATGTTAGAAAACAACTATACACGATGAATATTTTTAGGATGAAATTATCTAAAAGTACCTCACGTCGAAGCACAAATTCGCAAATGGAAAAACAAAATGGGTTTGTAACGCGTGCCCCATCAAGTGTGACGTAGTTCATGACGGAGTCGAGTGCATCTGCTTCTAAGACGTGTATGTATGTATGTATGTGTTAAAACAACAGTTCTAATCTCTTTAAATTGTGAAAAACACATGTGACTTGCAAAAATAAATGCGTCATCAAGAAGCTGGAGCATCCGTCTGCCACACCTTCACATTCACTCACATGTCATTCAGACACGTGATGATCCGGAGTAGAAAAGGTCTTGCCGTAAAAGGCGACTATGCTTGTCGTAAGAGGCGACTAACGGGATCGGGTGATCAGGCTCGCTGACTTGATTGATGCATGTCATCGAATGCGTGGATCGATGTTCATGATAGCAATCACTGGATTGTCTGGTCTAGACTCAATTATTTACAGACTTCCGTCATATATCTGGAATATTCCTGAATGCTGCGTTAAACAACAAACAAACAATATGTCATTCACAGGGGAAGGATGGGGGCCGAAAGCAATTCACTATCCCGAGTTGCGTCCCTTTGCCGTGCCAGAAACCTAGTCCTCTTTATGGTCTAATTTCCACGAACAATTTCGGCCAAATAGCTGAAAGCTCCTATCAACATGAACTTTTCCGTTGTAATAGCGCATCTCAGAGTGATTCGTTCACCAGGGATATCAAGTTTTGTAACGACATCTCAAACCGCACGTGCAACCGCCTTTTTCTTTTCGACATATGTGCAGTTGGTTGTGTTTGTGCGTTCGTGCATTCGTGAAAAATAATACAGGAGGGCCTAACGAACGCTGTAACATCAGTTCTATATTCTTGGGGTGGCTCGTCTCGCAGGACCATGTTGATCTGGACGCCGTTAATCTAGGCCCCGTTAATTTAGAACCAATTAGATTGGACCTCGGGGCCCACTTCCTCTGGACTCCGTTATTAGTGTGGGCCCCGATAACCTGTTCAACGTTATTCTTGGTTCCGTTAATCTGGACTGCGATAATCCAAGAAAACGATTTTCACGAAGAAATATTGAAAATAACACTACAGTTATATGACATCATTGTAATGAGACACTGTGGGCACTGTAAAACAATTTAGAATTGTTGAAGTCGTACAGTGATGAATATGCCATCAAATTCACTCCTCTGCGTCTCTGAATGAGGAGGAAATTGTGCATGTGCTTCCCCGTCTATGTTCATGAGAGTCACGATACTGATACCTCACCTGCTTGTGATGGGTAGAAGAGGCCCCACAGACCACGACATTTGGCATTGCAACGCGACAAGATAATAACAGTTTCGTGAAGTACTACTGATTGAATGATCTCGCCAACAGTATGCAATGTCTAGCGTGGGTACGATGGATAGAATTGATCAACTGTGTTAGCGTGGGGACTCGAACCCAGTTTTAGCGGCATTACGAAAACACGTTTTCAATGTAGGCTACCCCACGATACCTTTATTGTCACGCTGGGGATTATCATCGTCTCCAGCACACACATATTGATGCAAGTATTATATATGACTTCTGTCACACGGGTGCCCCTGTCGTTTAAGACGCTGCAATTCGCTATCCACAGTCGCGTCCCTCAGGCGTACCAGAAACCGATGATCGTGGGTTCGAATTCCATATTCGCATTGATATTGTTTCTAGACCCGAATTACTTAGACCCGAATCACTTACGCGCCGTCATATCAAATACTGTTCAAGGCAGCGTTAAATCAAACTCGCTCGCTCGCTCATTCACTCACTCACTCATTCACTCACTCACTCACTCACTCACTCACTCACTCACTCACTCACTCACTTAAAAGTGATACACTGTGATCATGATGAATGAAGGATTTTACATGGCTTTCAGCAGCTCCAGCCTTTGGTGTTTTACAACTTTTGGGGGAGGGCGGGTAGTAGTTAAAGCGTTGGCTCGTCACGCCGAAGACCCGGGTTCGAATCCCGACATGGGTACAATGTGTGAAGTCCATTTCTGGTGATATTGTTATAATATTGCTAAAAGCGGCGTAAAACCAAACTTACTCACTCACTCATTCACAACTTTTGAGATACAATCGAGCATGCTCTTTCTACCAAGAGTTTAAAGAGAGTCATACGACTCTTGCTCAGAAGTTGTTTGATCAAGGTTACAACATTCAAGGTCTTAGTAAAGCTTTTAAAACGTTCTATTGTAGACATGTGGAGGACATTTCCAAATTTGATGCATCAGCAACAAAAATGATGTCCGATGCAATTCCCTATATTGACTTGTACCATATGTTCCCGTATTTTCTCAGGTGAACAATTGACTTGCTTTTGCATGTGTTTGTGACGGGTGCCACCGATGGTGCAAGATACGCTCACATTTTCGCGAACACCTGGTATCATTACTACTTGATAGTGATTCATAAACACATGCTCATGATATAGTCGGAATCCTACAATCCACTCTGCTTTATGCATAGATTTCTATTAGATATGGAAAGGGTTTTGTCGCTTTTATTAATGAATAAAATATAAAATAATAAACCAAATGAAGGCACACTCATACTGACAGGCCAAGGCACACTCTAATAGATACACGCACAAACATACATACCTTGACAGACTGTCTATATCCCAGACTCTAAAGAAGAAAATACATTGGAATCCAGATTGCCTCAGCTCCAGGATTAGACCAACATATAGGCCTAGAAATAAAATTACCTTCTGTAAATATCTACAAAATACAAAATAAAATCTAAATGGGGCCCAGGACAATGCTTCAATTCTGGTCTAAGAGCTGAAGCAATCGATTCAATTTTAATCTATTCTCCATGTTCTGGTAGACAGTCTATTGTTCTGAGCTCCATTTTTATTTACTAGATACTATATTTAAATATTTTAAACACGTTACACGCACATGCAGATCATCAGTCTGAAACACCTTTGCCCAATACACATATATGTGCTCCGTTAAAAGTCCTTTTTGTTCTTTCAATATTACCAAACGAATTTGCCTTTTCCAGTCAATATTTTAGTTTCGTATTGTGTGCCATTGAAATCTACCGGTTGGGTTGTTGTTCCAGCTGACAACGGCTTTGTCTATGTTCCTGCTGATAGAGCTGCAATGTTGGTGTGGTTGATAATATTGGAGTACGATAACTATCATCAACTAAGTTCCCTGGCCACCCGATACAAGTTATCGCCTCTTACGATAAGCGACTCGTAAAGATCCGGGTGAGAATAGTGAGTGAGTGAGTTGGGTTTTTAACGCCGCTTTTAACAGTATTCCAGTCATATCGCGGCGTGTCAGCTTAATGTGGGAGGAAAGCCCCAAGTGATGCAGGTTTTAGACGTTTACCACTTCGGTGAAACCCACGAGCACGGGTATGGTGCTGACAAACCTAGAAACATAATCGGGGCGAACCGGGATTCGAACCCACAATCATAGGTTTCCGGCGTGCCCAAGGGACGCAACTCTGCACAGCGAATTGCGGCGCCTTAAACGACTGGGCCACCCGTGTCCCCGGGTTAGAATAGGTCTTCCTGGAATAAAATAGTTCCTCAAAAAGAGAGTTCTTCAGAAATATCTTACACAATACATGTGTTCAAATAATATCACCATTAGATGAGAAAGGTCTTTAAAGAACTACCTCAGTAAGTCAGTCACAATAACAGAGCGTCGTAATACATTTACATCAAGTACAAGACGTCAAAATGGCCGACACGATAAACGTGACGGGATAGATTTCCGAAGTTGTTAATGAACTTGTGGCGGTTACATGTGTTAGTCATCATTGATCAACTGGCCGATCATTTAAATGTGATTAAAGATGCGTCAAGTAGACACTCAGGTAAATTCGTAGATTGCTGGAGACGGTCACTGTCAGCCTAGACACGGATCGAGTCGATACTACTATTTATTTGCTTGTTGTTAAAAGCCGCACCCAACAATATTGTAGCTATATGACGGCGGTATGTAAATAATCTAGTCTGAACAAGACAATCCAGAGATTGACCTCATGAGCATCGATCCACACAATTGGGATACGATGACATGCATCAACCAAGTAGCGAGCCTGGACACCCGATCCCGTTAGTCGCCTCTTACCACAAGCATAGTCGCCTTTTACAGCAAGCATGGGTTGGTGAAGACCTTTCCTAACCCGGATCTTCACGGGTCAGATGTGGAAGTGCGTTGTGAATCCCACTGCGTACAATGGCCGACTGTTCTAAGGATTTGATCCGTAGCCCCTAGAAATGACATGAAGAGCAGACGAGGATAACCGATGAATGGATGAGGCGCCACAGCAAACACAGCCACACAGCACACATCCTTGTCGTAATCGTCGAATGAAGTGAGGTGTGAGTACAGTCTGGCTGATTTCGAATGTGCCAACTCTGTTTTGGCTAGCCGGATGCCAATACAAATTAAGAGGATGCCAAGAGAGTTGGGTGCCCTCGTTTCACAGGCCATCGTGGTGTAACTGTCAAACGTAAAGGCCAGAAGATGACAAGTCTCGATTATCCGTCTGTTGGCAATATGGCGATTTGTGAGGGTCAGCACAAGGGAAGCCTGATGGAAGTTTTCAGCTATTTGATTCTCCGATTGAGATCGATTTCGTAGAGCCTTGTTTCGGATCAATCGATTCTGTACACTTGTCTTTGACCTTGGACGCCCTGAATGGGTTCGATCGTCATTTTTTGCGGTTTGCTGGTGCCCGTTCTGTCGTCTGCTCATCACATACTGTAGAACAATGAACGTTTTGGGCACTGCACGCTGACTTCTATTGGTTTCCAGAATGCCAAAAGCCCGTAGACGCTCTGCGGGTTGGAGACGGTGTATCGGTAATTCACACACAAACAATGAATGAGTGAGCGAGTATGGTTTTACGCCGCTTTTAGCAATATTCCAGCAATATCACGGCGGGGGTCACCAGAAATGGGCTTCACACATTGTACCCATGTCGGGAATCGAACCCGGGTCTTCGGTGTGACGAGCGAAAACAATGAATGAAATCAAGTGAAGCACTCTATGATGAGACGAATCAATAAGGTTGACTGAGATTATTCGAACTTCCCGAGAGTATCAAAATCGGGAATGACACCCTTCGCATGTGTGTGGCACCACTGCGTGAGGTGTTGAGTTTTACAGACATCAAAACGTTTTTGTATAGGATGCTTGTCTTTTTGTCTTTTTTTGTGATTTAACGAGGCACTCAGCCATATTCCAATTATATGACGGCGGTCTGTAAATAATCGAGTCTGGACCAGATAATCCAATGACTGACATCATGAGCATCGATCAACGCAATTGGGAAACGATGACATGCATCAACCAAGTCAGCGAGCCTCACCACCCGATCCCGTTAGTCGCCTCTTACGACAAGCATAGTCGCTTTTTACGGCAAGTATGGGTTGCTGAGGACAAATTCTAACGCGAATCTACACGGGTCAGGATGTTTGTCGTCAATACTTATCTTTGTTCTAAAACTTGGTAACACCATCTTCATGTCTCGATCCTATACTTTTTTAATCAGTATATTTATATAAAACATATGTTATATAAAACGCAGAGAAAAAAACAGTCTTGACTATCCGCCCAAACAGATTCCGTTGGGCGTAAAAGGCAAAATAGCGGTGAAAAGTATGTGAATCACTCAGTGATGACACAAGGTGTTCGCGAAAAGGGTAAGCATTGTCTCAAACAACCTTAAACAATTATAAATCGGTACAAATCCCCTTCTATCAAATACATTAAAGTTCCCGGTTAATGACATTTTGAAATCCTGGCAAACATGCCTGATGCAAAGACTGACTGACTGAGGATGGTTTTACCTCATGCAAAGAAGCTTTGAGGTGGCATCCGTGGACGTTACCGGAAGCGCGAATGCGGCGACACGTCACGTGATTACACATGTCACATGACCAGCGCGTCGGCGACAAGAGCAAGTTTGACAGTGGTATTATTAAGAAATGAGAAGATCGGACTGACGGCCACTGTGCGCACTTGTAAATAAGTCCTCTCGGTTGCTGCAGGGACTGACGAGTATTGAACACCGCAGACTGGCTTTGCAAGAGAGAGGACACACTTGCTGAACATCTTAATCGGGCAACTTTCAACAATTACCACATTCCCGAGTTCGATCCCAAGGAATACTCACGTGTGTTGCTCTGTTTTTCACCGGGGAAAAGGTAATTTTGTTTTATCCAATTTTTGTCGAAAGTGGAAATTGAGATTCGCATTTAAACAAATTGTTTGATATGTTAAACCCATAGCACCGAAAAATTGTCGGTACTCCAATTCCGTTTTACTTGATCGATTAAGTTAAAACAAGGTCCTTACATCAAACATATCGCAGATGCTGGGGTCTTGAAGGTGAGATTATTAAACTCCGGAAATTGGTTGAGGGTTGCAATTAGTTGTCCGTCTTGACAAAAAATCAAACTAAACACAAGACAACTATGTTAACATTTTTTTCAAATTTAGAGTGTGAGCTGATAAATGTGATGAAATGTTTAATTTCCGCTCTGATTTACAAAACCATACGATTCCTCATATCTACGAATAAAAACATGTAATGTGTGGGGAAAGAAAGTTGAAAAATCAAGGGACTGAAGGGTATCCTTACACAGAAATAATGTTTTAAAACGCATGCTTATACCCATGGGGTCATCTCTTACTGAAATGAGTTGGTTATGTTTACTGTTATGTTAGTCTCTACTGAAGCGCCCGAGAAACATCAATTGACTGCCATAGCTGCAAAGTGTGCAAATATCTACAATTAACAGAAATTCAGTGATGAATCACAAGAACGACGTCATCGTAAATCAAACATTTGAAATTAAGCAACGTATATCTTAAAAAATTAGTGTGTAAAACTTTTATTTCGATTTTCAAAGTCTCTTGGAAAAGAAGTGAAAAAGCTAGTGTTCGGTATGAACATAGGAGATTAGGTCAAACAATGGCATGTGTGTTTTAGGGAATGTATAAGATATCGACAAACAAGGTATTCGTTTTGTAACAGTTTCACCAAGCAATTGCCAAGGAATTAGTTTTGCATTATTCACACATTTGCGTTCCATCATCGTCATGTTGTACCAGATGTAACATCAAAATACGTCGATGTAATGGACCGGGGGAAACCATGTTAATGAACAGAACATGCTTAAGTGGTAAATTGAAGCCCACCATTAGCCTGAAAATATGTTCGTTGAAGATGAAAGATAAAATCCTTTGTTGTTAAGAGTGATATTTTCTTTCTATGAAATGTGTGCGTGAACTGAGTGGCAGGTGTCATTTTGCCATATATGGGCACGCATTAAACACCTGCCAGCTGATAGGGGACATCCTGAGCTTACATATACATTGTACAGTAGCAGAAGAACACCTTGTGTGGCGTCAGTTGCTGGAGGTGTGTTGAGTGGTGTAGAAAGAGAGAACGTGATGTTGGCGATAAATCTACTATGTTTTAAGCAGTGGCGGAAATGTGGATAACAACATGATATACACTAATGTATCCGTGCACAGGGCTCACAAGCCACTGATTAACCTTTAACGCCACAATCGGTGATACAAGATACAAGAAATTGTTTAACGTCGGTTACTACAGGCAGCACAATAACGTAGAGATCTTTAGAGCCATTGTTCCGACAAGAAAAGGTTATTAGAAATATATGTAACAACAGAGATGACACAATGGACACAGGAAGCTACAATAAATTTACAGTGTAATAGTTGAAAGAAATCACAGGGGATCCTATTTACATATCACTGATCCTATTTACATATCACTGATCCTATTTACATAAAGATCATTTGCATGTCGGGTCTAATCTAACCCTATGATATGATAAATCGGACGTTCTTTAACTTATATATATATATATGTGTGTGTGTGTGTGTGTGTGTAATATATATATATATATATATATATATATATATATATATATATATATATATATATATATATATATATATATATATATAAATGGGAGGCCTGTGTTTAATCGAGAGTGAAGAAGACAATACCAATGACTGAATTTATGAGCAACATCCTACAGTCATTAAATTTACAACCCGGTCCATTAAGTCTCATCGGACCACATGTATTGGTTCTAAGGAGCTATTCTAACCCCGAATAACCAACGAAGGAGACCGTGTTTCAGAAAACCTTTAGCTTTGTAATGTTACAGTTATAAACGGCTAAGAGATAATCGAGCCTGGGTCTGACAAACCAGTGGTTGACAGCGCGAGGAACGAACCACGCCATCGTGGCTCGATGATACACAATCAGTCACAATTACACCGTGTAACTTCCCCATCGTGTCCGTCGCTTTTCCGAAATTAGAACTGGGAAGTCCCCACAGGCTTAGGGATACTGTAATTCCAAGTCAAAAGAGTTTCCAAGTAAATTCGGTTGATCTTAAACAAATTTGACACCAAACGTTAGCATGAGGTTTCAAATGAACAAGCTATTGGTATCAAAACTTCGAAAAAACTACATACATATATGTGTCTTCGTTAAAACAGACACTAAAGCCAGGTCACACAACACCCACTTACTTCATGTAAGTTTCCGGTTTACTCTTGGCTGGAAGCAACTCTGCTACGTGAGTCATGCTTGAGTTTTCAAATAATTTAAAAAAATGATTCTTGAGGCCAAATGTGGAAACAACACTATTGGCATTTATATTCTACCAGTACCACATAGTGATAACCAGTTTGTTTGTTTGTTCGTTTGTTTGTTTGTTTGTTTAACGCCACGCAGTGATTGACATCATGAGCATCGATTCCCGCAATTGGGATACGATGACATGCACCAACAAGTCAGCGAGCCTGACTATCCGATCCCGTTAGTTGCCTCTTAAAGTATAATCGCCTTTTACGCCAAGCATTGGTTGCTGAAGACTTATTCAATGCAGAAGTTACTGGTTCAAACAATCCGGTCACATTTATGATGCAGATATTACAGGTTCAAACAATCCGGTCACATTTCAATTCAGAAGTTACTGGTTCAAACAATCTGGTCACATTTTAATGCAGATGATACTGGTTCAAACAATCTGGTCACATTTTAATGCAGATGTTACTGGTTCAAACAATCGGGTCACATTTTAATGCAGAAGTTACTTGTTCAGACAATCTGGTCACATTTTAATGCAGATGATACTGGTTCAAACAATCTGGTCACATTTTAATGCAGGTGTTACTGGTTCAAACCATCTGGTCACATTTCAATGCAGAAGTTACTGGTTCAAACAATCTGGTCACATTTTAATGCAGATGTTAAAGGTTCAAACAATCTGGTCACATTTTAATGCAGATGATACTGGTTCAAACAATCTGGTCACATTTTAATGCAGGTGTTACTGGTTCAAACAGTCTTGTCACATCTTAATGCAGATGTTACAGGCTCAAACAATCCGGTCACATTTATGATGCAGATCTTACAGGTTCAAACAATCTGGTCACATTTATGATGCAGATGTTACAGGTTCAAACAATCCGGTTACATTTCAATGCAGAAGTTACTGGTTCAAACAATCTGGTCACATTTATGATGCAGATGTTACAGGTTCAAACAATCCGGTCACATTTATGATGCAGATGTTACAGGTTCAAACAATCTGGTCACATTTCAATGCAGATGTTACAGGTTCAAACAATCCGGTCACATTTATGATGCAGATGTTACAGGTTCAAACAATCTGGTCACATTTCAATGCAGATGTTACAGGTTCAAACAATCTGGTCACATTTATGATGCAGCATCCCAGCAGAGTATATGGTACTATTCGAGCCAGGTGATACCGTTATGTGAAAAATCAGCAACATAACGACATGTTTTTTATATTATGTACCGGATTGTTCCTCTCCTCCATAATAAGTAAAAGATTACTGTAAATGATATGTGTTAAATATATTATACAAATGGACGTTTAACATACCAGGATTAACTTACAGATACCTCTATACAAGATTTCTGTTTTGATCAATGTCGAGAAACCTGGTCTTGTCAAATAAAAGCGACAAAATTAATTCCGTAATCATAAGAAATTCCTGCGAAAGACAGATTGGGTTGCACGATTGAATGAATCTTAAAAATGAAAGAATGCACGTTTAAGTATTTCTTGTATTGTTTTAGGTGGGTAACAAATGGTAAGATGCCGAAAACATATCTAAACCCGACACCCGTCATTATCTCACGCCTTGCTACTTTGAATTAAGATGGGTTTTCTATACAGTATATCCGATGAGATGTGCTCTGAGGAACCTTCTGGGCAATGAATCACGGAATTTGGAGCATCGGCAAATATAGGAAATTTTCACTGGCAGTGATCGAGAAAAGTAACTTTCGATTTCTGTCGTCGTTGTATGGTCAAACTATTGCCGACTCGGTTTCTCTGTAAAAACTATAGATGTCAATTCTACGCTAACATTTCTCGGAATTCTTGAGAATTCTAGTATAGTCCCCTTATTATTTGATCATCCAGTGTGTGTCGGCTTGATGCCGACCAGTAGCTGGGTCTCTCACGAGACGTACATTCAGGAGTGACGGTCACGTGGGCTCTCAATATGGAGCGTGGGTTGGATCATTAGCTTATTGAACGCCATCAGATATTAATATTTAGGCATCATTATTCACATTAACCCACTCACATGATGTACATTATCTGTATTTGACGATGAAAGTTTCAAGTAATTTATAAGCGCCACGAATCTTTTGATTTATAAGTTGCTGCTGTGATTTTATCCCAAGCGGCTCCACTCAGGCCCGAGTGCCATGCTTTCGAGCAAAACCTCATCTATTCCGAAAAAAACTGTTAACTTATTTCGTATTTACCACAGTGCGAACTGTTTAGGCAACGATGACTGCTCTGTAGAATAGATAAAACACCACATAGTTTTTCCTTAAAGTTTAAAGAAAACTATTATCAAAATTTAATCATCAACAAGATGTTTACGCGGAAAGAAGCGCATACTAAGCATGGACCTTAAACGAGAGGTAATGACCTCAGTGCTGCTAGATTTTATCGGCAGAAGTACGCTGCAAATGACCATGGAAAAGGATGGTATCGTTTAACACTTCTCGATCGATGATAACACTGATTTGTTTCTTTAGTAAATTCTGGGCTTAAGAATGTAACGGCGTTATTTCAGGGTAATCCACCTCCATGGGCATATTCTAACATGTTCCATCAGTAATATAGTGACGATTTCATTTTAACGACATCTTGGTATGAGCCGTAAAGGATCTTATGGAACCCCCATTATGGCGACACGTCCAAACTTTCCAGTAGTGAAACAAGATTTGTCACTCTCAAACCTGAGAGGTTATTTCGATAGATTTTTGTTTTAGCGGAACGAGAAAACGAAATATCACAATTCAAGAAACAAACTCTTATCACTTATTAAGTTTTTTAAGCAAGATTTTTGAACATTTTGTCTGAGAAACGAAACAGGTGCACAAATGTGTACACATTTAATAGAATTTGTAACACATCGTTATCTGAAAATGAGGAAATGAACTTATAATATTCCCTTGCAATGGAAATATCCGCCCAATTTTCACCACCTCCGTTTATCATCATGGCAAATGATTTACTCCAAGTCTAAAAGAAACAACTAATCCCCGACTCTGTAGCCATGGCAACGTACATTAAGTCAGTAGTAAATTACATCTTTAGCTGAAATGACATTTCATTTCACTATTTATTTTGACAATCACTTCACCTTAAGTTAATCTTTTTTCAATGACTTGGTCAGGAGCGAATATCTAGATTGACAATTTCTTTGAACATGAAATGTGCAATTATCAAGTTGTACAGAACTGGCGAAAAATTGATATTAAAGTTCCATTAAAGTACCATCAATGGTCACGCGCATACATATCAAAAAGTTCTTAAGCGACATAATCACATTGAAAGAATCACGCACAATTTTCACAGAAGTGGCCATCTTTTTTGCGCTCTCTTTAAGGGGGAAAAGCACATGTGTTCCAACCTCTTCCCAACAGCTTGCATTACTGTGAAACAGTTAAAGTCGGCGACAATGATAGGTGACAGTTTAGACATTCTCGTGCAGCACGCGGCACGCAAGCATTTACTGTCATTTCGTGAAGGATGAGACCGTCTCAGTCTGCCGAAACTGTGCCACTGAAGACAAAAGCTTCAAAGAAAAGTAAATTATTTAGGACCAGTTCCTCTAAATGGCATTAACTACCAATACGAGGACCAGTGAACTCATGGCTTTGACCAAACTAAAGGCACTGATATGATTTCCTTCAGAAACTGGTGCGATTCGTGAACATAATAAAACTGGTCCCTCCAAAGCTGTTTTCCACACTACGAGATGAAAGGTCAATAATTTGTAAATCGAAACTATGTTTTTTTAAACTTGTATCCTTAAAACATGCTTATCAGGTTTCTTTTATGGCTACTTATGTTTTGTGGCTACCGTGCAAATAAAGAGATTTGATGACAAATTAACATATATTTTTATTTTATGCCCAAAGCACTTTGCCCTATATAAGTTTAAATGTCAAATGTAACATATTGGTGGATGTGACTTTTTATGTTGATTCGTTGAGAGGTTTGCATCTCCATATCTGATCCACTTTGGTATTCATATTCCGAGCCAGAGCCATTCTTAAAATGTTTTATCTTCGCAAAGAACATGCGCGCAATCGGACTTACATTTTGAATATATCAATCATTTTCCCAACCTTTTTTAGAAGAAGTGCTCAAGTACCATGTAATGTTATTTTGCTACGCGTTCAAAATTATTTAACTGCAAATTTAAGGATAACACATTCAATTTTCTGAAAATTACTTATTCCAAATATAACTAGAAATGTTATTGCCAGGCAAAAGATTTGGTCCATAAAATCGAGAGTGTTCGTTCCGTTTTCGTCTCTTTGAATGCTTTTGAATTACTTCAAACTACTTCCAAGACGAAAGTTTTAACTTTCCTGGAAAAACACTTTGTACAATTTGAAATTGACTTTGAAATTGTACATTTTCCTTTAACCAGGAGCCCTCAGTAAGTGAAATGATATTACTTTTGTCATTGTCGACAAACGACAAGGCCGTGCCTAAGAAGAGATCCTGAGTTGCAATCTCATTAAAATCAGATCTTACTGCTCGCTACCGCTACACCAAAATTATCTCATTACAGGTCACGTTAAAACAACCTTTCGCGAACTTTGACCGACCAATGAAATGACTGCCATGAAGTCGACATTAGCCAATCGGAAAGCAGCTGTCTGAAGCTTCGGGGCACTATTTTCAAACTGGCGATTTCCATTCCAGACTACCCTTTGAAACACATTTTGTTCTCGATTCAGAATTTGAAAACTGAAAAAGAGAAATGATTGGAATGTCTGTCGTTCGATTGTCACTTTCCCGATCTGGTAAGCTACGCTCTAATTGGTCAGGTGAAGGTCGTTGTGATGTGACCCGAAATGTGATGTCCTCAGATCATTATTTAGCAGTAGCGCGAACTAAGATGTGATTTAAAGGAGAGTGCCCTTGAGTGTCCCGGTCACTAACCTATGTTTAGTTCGTTATCACTAAGTGAACTGGCGCATTTGTATCCCATTCGTCTAATGTGCCGAAATTCGCTGTGCTGAGTTGCACCCATTGGTCATGTCAGTATTTTATTATCATTGGATGGAATCCCGTATTCTGGGGTTTTCTAAAAGTTTTCTAAACCTTTAGGCTCCCCTTCCACATTAAGCCGATACGTCTTTACATAACTGAAATACCAAAGTCGCAGTCTATCCGTAAAACAGATATCATCAGCGATTTATCGTCATCGTCGGAACTGAACGTTTGGTGTACACTATATTCCTCCATCACCCATGACTACATACGACCGATTGGCGATAATGACCTGTATCTGTTATGGAATATGTCTATTTGTAAATTGCCATCGACGATCACATTTCAGAGAATTTAGTAGTTGCATCAACTGTTTCAACATTGGCCTTTCGCTATTGAAAATATACTGAAATGTAACATTTTTTTCAACAGTGATTGACCATTGGCCTTGCGATATTTTATACATAGAGCTGAAAGCACCAATGCAACAAATATTCTACCAACACCTCACCGGTATTTAACATTCATATCTGATGTGGATTCAACGCCGTCCTTTCAATTTCCAAATCCAACCAAAAGTCAATGTCATTTCAACGTTGAAGGACGACATTGTTTGATATCTGATGTGGATTCAACGCCGCCCTTTCAATTTTCAAATCCAACCAAAACCAAAAGTCAATGTCCTTTCAACGTTAAATCGCGACATTGTTTGATATCTGATGTGGATTCAACGTTGACATTTTAACATCATCACAACTTTCAAATCCAACCAAAAGTCATTGTCATTTCAACGTTGAAGGACGACATTGTTTGATATCTGATGTGGATTCAACGCCGCCCTTTCAATTTTCAAATCCAACCAAAACCAAAAGTCAATGTCCTTTCAACGTTAAATCGCGACATTGTTTGATATCTGATGTGGATTCAACGTTGACATTTTAACATCATCACAACTTTCAAATCCAACCAAAAGTCGATGTCCTTTCAACGTTGAAGCACGACATTGTTTGATATCAAATGTGGATTCAACGTTGACATTTTAACATCATCACAACTTTCAAATCCAACCAAAAGTCGATGTCCTTTCAACGTTGAAGCACGACATTGCCCATTAGGATATTATTTTTGTTGTATCAGGAAAAAGAATAAGAAAAAAATATTTAGATGTTTAAATTTGATATGTGACATTCAATATTCATTTTTTAAAGGAATATCTCTTTGAACAATCGTAAACTTTGTCTTGAACGATAAGAAGGAACTACTGTGTGATAATACTAGTCCCATGGTTCAAATTCACCACAGACATATTGCTGGATGCTAAATGACGTGTGTACACAGCGACCTCGTGGGACATATCATGTCCTACTTTACACGTGGTTCTCACTTTACGTTTGACAGTTGTATCATATTGTTCATATCATGTCGGAAGGGGGGGGGGGGGTGGGGGGGGGTTCGGAGATCATCATCGCGTCTAGACCTATCTGTCAAATCATATTTGGAAACCGACATCATCTTACTGTGTGTTATTGAAAGTAGGATTTTGCAGTTGTAATTATATATTGACTTATTAACTATTTATATGTGTTGGAGTTTTTCTGTTCTATAGAGAATTTTGTTTTATAGAGAATTACAAGACGGGTAATGCCTGCATTAATTAATTATCAATTGAAAATCTACCCATGTCAGACACACAAAACTTTTGAAATGTCTCTTGATTTTGAAAAATATCATATGATCGATAAGCATGACTGTTATTTGTCCCTTCGAAAAAGTTCAACTCTTTATCAGCTTATCTATAAATATTAGGTTTGGGCTCGAAATATCCTTTCGTGTCTTTTGACACAAGACTGTAAACGATGGTCGACTGTTTTTTAACCCATTGTACGATTTCGAACATGTATTCTTTGATCACAGTATCAGCAGAAAAGTGATGAAACCAGGTATCCGCGAAAAGGGAAGTGTATCCTGCCACACCGGTGGCACCCTTCAAAAACACATGCAAAGGCAAGTCAGTTGCTCTTGGGAAAAACAAATTGAAGTATAATGATACAAGTCAAAATGGGGAATTGCATCGGGCACAACTTTTGTCACTGAAGCTTCGAATGTCCTCTATGTGTCGGCCATACAACTTTTAGAAATCTTTACTAAAGCCTAGAATGTAGTAACTTTTGAACAAGAGTTGGATGAAGCTCTTTGAAATCATGGAAAGAGAATGCCATTGAAGACTGAAACTGCTAGAATATTGCTCAAAATAGGGGGAAACTGACAATTGGGAAGTTGAAGAGATCTGTCTCGTTATAAAATCTTGTGGAGTGCTGTATGTCACTCTGAATCTTTATGCATATATCTAAATATAAAATGGTGACATGAATATGAATGAAATGAATGTGTCAACACAACCAAACTAGTCACAATGAACATCAGTAGAATTGAATTATTTAAAAGTACAAAATATCAACAAACTGGCATGTAACGTGTGCCCTATCAATTGTGACATAGTTTATCATTGAGACGTGGTTTTTATATGCAAGGATGCACTATGAGAAAGCTGAGACCTTTACACCGGTTTTTTTCTATTTCTAGCTCAGGAGTTTAAATCGGTGGAAGGGAATTGGCTATCTGACCATTATTGAATTAAATTAAATTAAATTTAATTCATTGAATTAAAGTATTATTAAATAAACAGAAAACAGTGACGTTGCATACTTTAAACGCGGCAATATACAATAAATGAACAGAAGACAGCGGTGTTTCACACTTTCAACGCAGCAGTCTATACAATAAGTGATAAAATGTACAATATGTGAACACATGACAGCGATTTTTCATACTTTAAGGTGAGGTGAAATGGGGTTTAGCGTCGCGTTCAAGAGTATTGCACTTATATAGTATGTGTGTATGGTATGTGTGTGTGACAGTATACTGACTCCGAGCTGACCAGGCCTTGTTTTAGCCCCTTAATGCTGAGTGCCAGGCATGGTAACAACGAGTACCATCTTTTAACGTCTTTTTGGTATGACGCTCTACCACTAGGCCATGGAGGCAGTCTTCATACTTAAAGTCTATACATAAATGAATGGAAGATAGCGTGTATCATACCTCAAACGCGGTAATCTATACCATAAGTGAACACAAGACAACGATGTTTCATACATTAAACGCCGCAGTCTATACCATAAGTGAACACAAGACAACGATGTTTCATACCTTAAACGCGGTAATCTATACCATAAGTGAACACAAGACAACGATGTTTCATACTTTAAACGCTGTAACCTATACCATAAGTGAACACAAGACAACGATGTTTCATACATTAAACGCCGCAGTCTATACCATAAGTGAACACAAGACAACGATGTTTCATACCTTAAACGCGGTAATCTATACCATAAGTGAACACAAGACAACGATGTTTCATACCTTAAACGCGGTAATCTATACCATAAGTGAACACAAGACAACGATGTGTCATACCTTAAACGCTGTAACCTATACCATAGGTGAACACAAGACAACGACATTTTTATGTTTAATATCATCACCAAGAGACTGAACATGTTACAATGAAAAGTACATTTCTATATTCTTTCGCTTCTAATCCTACATAATAATCTACTGTGATGTTTCTAGGCCCTTTTGATCGTCTTAATCAATTTTAGTCAATCTGTTAAAGAAATGGACAGATTTTTAAGTCAAAATGACTGAAATATTTACACATTTTATAAACTGCCTGAGAGAATCACATTTTACAAATTAGCTGTAATATATACACGCTTACAAAGGAAAAGTAAACAATTTCCCAACCAAGACGTAGAGGATCAAGAATGAATCTGTCCAATGCTACAGAAAATGAAGGAAGACAAAATGCAAATATCATAATTACAACCTACCAAATTTATGTGTAAAATTTTAGGCAGCTTCCTTGTTCGAAGAATGTATCCATGATTACCCACACAAAGGAACAATACCCCACACGTCTGCGGCTGTACAAAGAAACTTATTCGAACAATAAATCAAACAATCAAATATTTTAAAATATATATATCGTTTAGGGATATTATTACCCGTGTTCGTTTCTCATCTGATCACTTAGATTGTTTCAGGCGTTTCACAAAGGTGTCAAATCTCAAAGGTCGGCTGAGAAAGCCCACGTGACAACTATTTTCATAACGTCCACGGTTCCAAAAAAGATAACAATGAGCAATCATTCAACGTATTATCGGTTAACCCTTTGAACAACGTATGTTGTTTTTACATCTTCCCCTAACGCCATCATATGAGTGTATTCCCTTTGTTTGGCAATCTATTCAAAACAGACGACAGCTGTTTTATACCTTAGTCCTGTTGGCCTGGAAGACAATATGTCATTTCACACCATACATGCACCAGCCTAAAGGACATTATTTGCGAAATGCGTAATACTAGTTGTCACCTGAGTAATTAAATATTGTAATTGGATGATGCATCTTTCCTTTGGGTTCGAAAAACAAGATTAATCACGCACATCAAATTATCTATAATTTACAAAATAAGACATTTTTACACACACAAAAAAATATAGTTACGTATACCCTAGATGGGTTTGTCCTGAAGGTACAAGTGGCAAATCATGCTGATTTGTTGTGGCGGCTGGGGCTTGGTCTGAGAGGACATGCATTAGTTCTCAGGAAAACCGCATTTTGCCCCAAAAGCATCCGCCATTTTGAAAGTTGTCGGTGTGGCTTCTCCCGAGTGAAAGGTGACAGGTCCGGGTATCATAACGCCCTCACGGGAATCGCTTCACCAGCATTAACACATTTCTTCCAGGATAGATTGGAAATAGATACCGCGAAACAGAATCGAATACACTTCGCGCCATTACGTTGCTATTTGTTACTGATATTAGCTCTTCTTTGATTTATCTGATTGACGCTCAATGGTGACATGTTCGACAAACAGGGTAAGTGCCCGACACATCAGAGGTGCCATGATCGGCAAACGCCGGCAACCCTCGACATGCAATTTGTCACCTTCGGTAAACTCCGGCTTTGGCTAGTGGGATTGGGGGTGGTATTGTTCATCTGAAAATCACTTTTACTGTTCCTAGGCAAACCTGTTGCATAATTCATTATTAAAAAACAGCCTATAAACCAGCCATGCACAGTGCTGTGGTAGCGACTGGCTATAAACATTAACCACAAAGTTTGGTTTGATGTTCTTGTAAATATTTCGAACAAGCAGCGTGGTTATATAGATTTTAATTCCTTTGAAGTTTCCATCAAAACGAGATTAAGAAAACGTCACGCACTTCCCCATTTAAAATCAATTACAGTTTTCTTTTTTAAACAGAAACACAAAATGTTAAAAAGTCAATAAAAACATTAATTACTTGAATAATGATTCGTGAAATAACATAAAACAAAACTTCAGAACCGATACCCGAGTCTGACTGCAATAATTTCTGTTACATACAGCGAACTGATTGATTTCTACAAATCTCCAGGATGAATGGAATGCATTCTTTGAAAGAAATGTTATCCTCATGGGATTGTCTGTTTGTTTATTTGTTGTGTACCACTTTCAGCAATAGTCCAGTTATACCACAGATGCATGTTAATAGGCGAGTCTCGACAAAAAAAACTGTTTCATATAATGAGCGACGGCTATTTCTAAAGTTTCTTCATTGAGTGAAATTACGTAATGAACATCCATTATTTTAAGAATGAAAACATATGACAAAGTGATTATTATCGATTCAGAATAATCTCTTATGTATCTTGCGGTTCTGTTAGATAAAAGATTATTTCACATTTAGCAGTTGGTATTTCGAAATATAATTTACCATCTTTGAAATTTCAGAGTGTCTTCATGCCGTGTTTTGTATTCAAGTTTATCAGAATATTAACGATTTTTGTTTTGTATTTACATACACAGTGCTAGACACACTGTCGGGGGAAAATATCATTTTCCCAGCTGCATGATTTGCCTTGGTCGGAGGAAGCGACACCTAAAATTGCTACGGCGGCGTAAAACAGTATTCAGTTATTTTTGGTACAATTTACCCTCGTCAATATAACGACACACGTTAAGGTTAACCCGTGCTTCCTGAACACTCAGGTTGATCAGTGGCTTGTGGCACTGTGCACTGATACATTGGTTTATTTCATGTTCGTGTCCACATTTCCGTCGCTGCGGCGTTGCCATTTCTGCTTATACCACATAAACGACAATTCACTCAATTACTCGAGTCTCAAAATCATCCATCCAGTGTGACTGTGACGAACGCTCTGTCTGCCAGGCACTCGTACATTGTGGACGCAATACCCATTCTTCTGGTTCTACTGTCTACATTGCTTCCTTTAATCTTATAATCACTATCTGTGAGTCCTTTTATCCCCTTCTAAATCGCCGCGAGTTGTCATCAACGACGTTAATGTACGGAAAACGGTTCTCGACATAATCAGTCTTATATCTGTAATGTCGTACGGTCGTCAAAGAATGCACGTTTACTGTTTTCATTTCAAGATGAATTGTAGCAGCAGCAGCAGCAGTAGTAGTAGTAGTAGTAGTAGCAGCAGCAGCAGTAGTAGTAGTAGTAGTAGTAGAAGTAGTAGTAGTAGTAGCAGCAGTAGCAGCAGCAGCAGCAGTAGTATTAGTAGTAGTAGTAGTAGTAGTAGAAGTAGTAGTAGTAGTAGTAGCAGCAGCAGTAGCAGCAGTAGTATTAGTAGTAGTAGTAGTGGTAGTAGTAGTGGTAGTAGTAGTAGAAGTAGTAGTAGTAGAAGTAGTAGTAGTAGTAGTAGTAGTAGAAGTAGTAGTAGTAGCAGCAGCAGTAGCATCAGCAGCAGTAGTGTTAGTAGTAGTAGTAGTGGCAGTAGTAGTGGTAGTAGTAGTAGTTCTGTAGTAGTAGTAGTAGTAGTAGTAGTAGCAGCAGCAGTAGCAGCACCAGCAGCAGCAGTAGTAGTAGTAGTAGTAGTAGTAGTAGTAGTAGTAGTAGTAGTGTTTTTAAGACTTTGGGGCAATAGTGGGGTGAATGAGTATTGTTTTACGCATTTTTTGTTGTTGCAGTATTCCTGCAATAATCCGACGGGCCCGAATTGGGCTTCACACATCATACACGTCTGGGAAATCGAATAGCGGTACCGGTCAGACCAGTGAAGATCTACAGCAACCGCTACTTGTCGTAAGAGGTGACTAACGGGATCGGGTGGTCAGGCTCGCTGACTTGTTTTGATGCACGCTATCGTATCCCAAACGCGTCTGATTGTCTGGTCCAGACTCGATCATTTACAGACAGCCGTCATATAGCTTGAATATTGCTGAGTGCGGCGTTAAACAACAAACAACAACAACAACAACGAATGGCGGTCACCATTCCGTTATCCCGTCGCTCCTTTGCTGTGCACGTTAGGTCGTGCACGTGAAGGCGATCCATGACGTTACACGATGCCATGGTTAAGTCACATGTCACAATGTCGAAGATGGTTTCTTAAAGGGATATGGGATTGGGTCTAGGCGCAGTCCATGCACGATAGATGCAAGCGCTACAAACCCACTTTGTTCGTCTACTAACATTATCCCCAATAACGTATGCCAAACAAGCACTTAATGATTGCCTTAATTTCAACAAGACAATGTCAATTTCGTACGTGGTTCTATGTATAATGTCTGGGCATAGGTTTGAAATGAGCATTTAAACGTGGACCGCAGCGCCCCTTTAGTTATAGAGGAACGTGTTATTCTGTATCATCTACAGATAATCAAATAGACTGTTGGACAAAATGATTAAGCTTTTCCTCGCTAATTTGGTTATTCAAAACTCTTCTCCATCTAACAAAAAAGGATTTGACGAATACTCTGCTGCACAGACATAAACTGTAATCCCACTACTGGAGCAAAAAAACTGACATTTAAAAGTCATGCTCCGTATAAGGAACTTATACTTAACGTCAATTGGTGCTTGGATTTGACGATTAACATGTTTAGATCCGTGTTTTACAGATGTTAGCAATTTACAACTTCCGGTATCGTACCATTCGGATTCTTTCGGCTTTTTCCGTTACCTGCATAATATCTCGGACGATGGAGTAGTGAAAACAGGCGATTTCATTAAAAATCGGTCCATTCATAGAACAGATTATGGAAGGGTTTTCGCTTTTATTTACAATTGTTTATTTGTTTGTTTGTTGTTTAACTCAGCAATATCCCAGCTATATGACGGCGATCTGTAAATAATTGAATCTGGACCAGACAATCCAGTGATTGACATCATGAGCATCGATCCACGTAATTGAGATACGATGACATCCCTCAACCAAGTCAGCGAGCTTGACCACCCGATCCCGTTAGTCGCCTCTTACGACAAGCATACTCACCTTTTACGGCAAGCATGGGTTGCTGAAGATCTATTCTACCCCGGATCTTCACGGGTCTTTTATTCACAACGTGATAATAGATTCTAAAAGCGTTCTTTGTGGTTAACAATTTGATATCAATCTACATTGATATACATATTGTGCTATGTAATGTGATAGTTCCAAGCCAACGGAGGTGACCAGTGGGATGGAGTGAGTGAGTTAGCTGGATTTAACTTAACAGTATTGTAGTTATATCGCTGCGCGTCCGCTGAATGTGATAGAAATGCCGGTAGATGCAGTGGGTGAGTATGGCTTTACGCCGCTTTTAGCAATATTCCAGCAACGGCGGGGGACACCAAAAATGGGCTTCACACATTGTACCCATGTCGGGAAAGGAACCCGGGTCTTCGGCGTGACGAGCGAACGCTTTAACCACTAGGCTACCCGACCGCCCCTTATTGATGCAGTGTGAGATGAGTGGGTACAGTACCTAATCGGGTAGAACTAAACGCTAATGAAATAAAGGTCTGCGAGTCACAGTGCGATGTGGGGGCACGGGTGGCCCACTCATCTAAGGCGTCGCGATTCGCTGTGCAGAGTTGCGTCCCTTGGGCACTCCAGAAACCTATGATTGTGGGTTCGAATCCCGGTTCGCCCCGATTATGTTTCTAGGTTTGTCAGCACAATACACGTGCTCGTGGGTTTCACCGAAGTGGTAAACGTCTGAAACCTGCATCACTTCGGGCTTTCCACCCACATTAAGCTGACACGCCGCGATATGACTGGAATACTGTTAAACCCGATTCGCTTGCTCACTCACTCACTCACAGTGCGATGTATGGAAGGTCCGTCCGGTCTTCTTTGTTCAAAGCAACACCACATCATTTATATGTCATTTGCGAGAGATAAATATGTCTCTGGACAGTGTATTCTTTTTCGGTCCGTGCCCCCGCCATGACACATTGTGTCGTGAACCTCCGTCGATTACCTTTTTGATGTCTCAGAAATATATACATCGCTGCACTAACCCAAGTCAAAACTTGTAGCATATCAAGTAAGCATGTGTGAGTGTGGCAATTTCCGGTTTAACGTCATCGTGCTTATAACACCCCCGTTCAGGCTTGCCTCGAGCTGTCAGGAAAATATGAAAAGAAATGCGAAAGGTCAAGATAAGTTTGATGGTAGCTTGAGTAGCAGGAATCAATATTACAGACCACGAGGCCTCAAAACACTCTTTCCATAAACTTGTATCTGTTCCCGAAGCTTTGTGGTTAATCCGCTTTCTTATAGAAGGATTAACGTACACAACAAACACTTAATCTTTCTACGTATAACAAACGGGTTATAATTACTTTGATACGCTATATTTGTACAAAGTCTACTCCTGCACATACGACAGCGACTGCTTTATTTGGGTTTTTCTGATCGTGCTAAAATTGCGTAAAACCAATATTCGCTAGCTCACAAAATATAAAACCTCAACGTCAGAGAATAACCTGTGTCGATTATTCGTAGAAATAAACTCCATTGGGCGGAGGAGGCAAATGAGCGTTGAAAATTATAAGAATGGATCACTTAAAACCAGTGATGACACCACGTGTCCGCGAAAAGGGTAAGCATTTCCCAACCAGTAACACACGCAACAAGTGGTTCCTTTATTTGCAAATATCAATACCAGAAACGGTTAGTGGTATGATATTTCAACCATCAGATTCCGATGTCTACTCATAATTATTGAACTATGGAAACCAACATGACAAAAGGTGAACGAATGGTTTTTTTCAGAAGAGCCAATGTATGAATATACAGTTAGCCCATCAATGGCGGCCATTTGAAATGTCAGACTTGGCTCTAAAGCATCCTTAATGTCACAATGTGTTGTTTGTAATCGATCTTGACGTTAAGCAATGGGCAGCGTCTGTTCCTGTGACTTGAACTACATTTGTTGGAGGACGCGAGACGGTTATAATTACCCGACTCCCTCTTGACGGTTGTTGTCTACAACCGTCAAGAGGGAGAGGGGTAATTTATCCACAGATTCGGTAATATCACCTAGATGTGGTCTAACCTTACCCAGCAAAGTGTCATCTCAGTTGGATTGGGTTTCACCTGTTTACTGTGCATACAGGCTCAACTAACATTACATGACATGACTTCAAGGCTGATGATAATAATATATATCATATAAAAACAGCCGGACAGAAGAACGTACACACTCCAAAACACAATTAGGATATCAAATGCATTTAATTTTACCATTTCTTGTTGTTTCATTTTTATCCAGCATCAAACATGGGTGTATACTTTGATTTGTCCGGCAGTTTATTTGCATAGTGCTAATTTCACACAACGCGTGCTCATACCCTAAACACTTACATTGTACTACTTTTTGTGGGGACACGGGTGGCCCAGCCCTCTAAGGCGCCGTAATTCGCTTTAGCAGAGTTGCGCCCCCTGGCCACCCCAGAATCCTACTATTGTGGGTTCGAACCCCGATTTTCCCCGATTATATTTTTAGGTTTGCGAGCACCATACCTGTGCTCGTGGGCTGCACCAAATTGGTAAACGTCTAAGACCTGCACCAGCTGGGGCTTTCCTCCCACATAAAGCTGACATGTCGGGAAATAATTGGACTACTCATGTCTATTTAATGCGGGTTGAACTTAACTAACTCACTCATTTTTATTGCTGAAAGCAGCGTGAATCAGTACTCGGAGATTTGGTAAGAAAAGCTTTGTTTATTTCAGAATTCTGAATGGCCATAATCCCATAGTGTACCACAGCGATCAGTGACAAGTGGTCGTGAGAGATTGTTTCACAGTACAATTTGTTACACAACTCCCTTATATAAATATGCACCAAGCGTTACAATCAGCACACTGCAGTAATGCCCATTCAGACGATTCCTGTTTCCGAGCTATGGTACGTTTGATTTGCAGAAAAACTCCTAAATGGCCGAGATACCTGAATAAAGGCATTTCAGCAGACTAATCTACACATGATCTGGATACAAAACTGTGACATGTATTACACAGCATGTTTAGTTGGTTTGAATGGTCATACTAAAGCAAAGATGTTCATGTAACAAGGAAGATTATCATTCAAGTGGCGCAGCTCATATTTCTCATCAGTTGAGGACTATTTCATTACTGCTGCTGAATGCTACATTTCCCCTAAAGGACCGTATGCCTCTTGGTCGAAAGCCATGTGATACTTCAGATGTCCCCGATGAAGGTATTTAGGCGAATGTTTGCCGTTACAAGCAGATTTGAATGGTGATACCTTCATAGTACCACATTACATCCTTATTAATGCAGAGTGTGTTAGTGCTTAAGTACCGCCTCTGTGGTCTAGTGGTAGAGCGTCCGCCCGGAGAGGGGAAGGTCCGGGGTTCGATCCCCGGCGCGTAATACCAAAAGACGTTCAAAGATGGTACTTGTTCTTACCCTGTCTGGCGCTCGGCATTAAGGGGCTAAAACAAGGACTGGTCGGCTCGGAGTCAGTATACTGTGTCTGAGTGGGGTATTCATGTTAAACTGTGGCATGGGGGATGCCTATCTTCCTAAATGTCTTACCCTCAAATGTTACCTAGATGTTATCAATGAGGAAGTCCAGCATTTCACATATTGTTTTCTCAGTAAACCTCAGATGACATTTGCTTTCACTTTTGCCAAATTGACCTGAACCTCTGAAGATAGATATGTAAATATATCTATGGTCACCAAGTTTTGTAACAAAAGCCCTTATGGGTCAAGGAATGAAGTTTTTTCTTTACGTTTGTCATGTGGGATAGTGTAGACGAAGTTAAAAAAATCAAATGTTTTGACACATTTGAACCTGGTTCTTTTTTAAGATTGTACAGGGGCGGTCGGGTAGCCTGGTTGTTAAAGCGTTCGCTCGTCACGCCGAAGACCCGGGTTCCATTCCCGACATGGGTACAATGTGTGAAGCCCATTTCGAGTGTCCCCCGCCATGATATTGCTGGAATATTGCTAAAAGCATACTCACTCACTCTAAGATTGTACAAAGTCAAGCAAGTCCAAGGAGTTTTTGAGAATCAACATGGTATTACGCCAACCTCTTCGGTTGGTATAAAGCCAACCCCCTTGGGAGTCCGAAGAAGATAACATGTAATTATCTGCCAACGCCAATTGAAAACATCCACTGCAACCCCATGTTTGCCATTTGAGATGTTTAATGAGGATCTATGAATTACTATGTGTGAAAAGGCGTGCGGGCCATCACGATGCGTACATTTATCTTAGCGCTCCCGACAACCGATTTGCTTGTCACAGATTCCATAATTTAC
Organism: Haliotis cracherodii; assembly: GCF_022045235.1. Classification (NCBI taxonomy): domain Eukaryota; kingdom Metazoa; phylum Mollusca; class Gastropoda; order Lepetellida; family Haliotidae; genus Haliotis; species Haliotis cracherodii. The sequence goes on from NW_027266264.1 coordinate 58,389,046, forward strand.
AGGCAACTGTGGTATGTATACCTGGAGTATTATTGACTTCAGCGAAAAACAATATTTGTTGTCCTTTGTAAAATCCTCATAATGGACACAAGTAAAGTTTATCCTGCTTCCTGAACACTGTACACGGCGATAATTGCTGACTGTTGCGTATTTATTACAACTGTGATTGTATTACATTGGATACTCTTTGGTTGTTGTTTAAAGCCGCTCTGAGAAATATTCCGCCTGTATGACGGCAATCTGTACATAATCGAGTCGGGGACAAGACAATCCAGTAATTGACATCATGAAATCAACCTAGTCAGCAAGGGGGGACCACCAGTCCATTTCGTTAACCATAGATTAATCATAACCCGGAATCCCAAGGGTGTTGGACAATGCGAACTACATTCTATCAACGAAGAAAGGAGGGAGTAAAAAAATGATGGTCTGACTGTATGTAAGATAGTTAAGTTAATAACCGGAAAATATACATGAATGGACGGGGGTACAAAAAAAATGTAAGTCTCAAGGGAATAAAGATTATTTCAAATTTGACACAAGTCGAAGCACATTTCATATCACAATTGAAAGAAGCGAATTCGATTCGTATGTGGCCATGGGATATATGTGGACAACTATAGCGGCGTTGAACAAAATTCATTTACTCACTCCCTGTACCACGGAAAAATGCATATAATATTCGATACAGATTTCTTTGTCGAATTTTGACATGCAAACAATATTGAAAGGGATGAAAAAAAACACCGAAAACATTTACATTAAGTTTTTTCCTTATAATTCTTCACTAAAATCCGAGCATCACATTCCGTCATGATCACATGTAACGCTTAACACGCCCAAATACGATTAACTAGAGATAAGGTTTGACGTAACTCAACGTCTGAAAAGAATTAAAAGAAATCGTAAATCGGAAAGAAATTCAAATCTTAAACAGTTTTTCGCTTATAAACATCAGCACATGAAATTATTCAAAATGAACGTAGCACAAGATGCGTGACTTGTCATAACTAGTTACCTCGACCGATTATAAAACATAGTTAGCCTTTGATGTCATATAGGATAACGTCAGAATGGCACTGACATTTCACTTTCAGAAAACTCTTTGTCAGACTTAAAAAACGAACGGTAATTAACCCCGCGTGAAGTCATTTGAACATGGTTAACGAACTAAAAGAGATATTTCCATCTAAATTCTACATTTATAATAAAAGATATACAACATGTGTGTAGTAAGCTTCTTTTCCGTGATCCTGAAGGCGTCTGTTTGTGTCTGTGTTTGTCCTGAAGCCCGACACCAGGAACATTTACGGGTTGATGCTAGTGGAGTCATTGTCTTCTCCTCTGAAATCGGATGATAGTCTATCAAGATTATTTGAACAGAAAGAATGTCACGAACACTTAGCTACAAGCATCGGATCATTGTATTCCTCCGCCAGGCGACGGTAGCTCCAATTGGTGCCTTTTCACAACGTTCGGGCTGATTGCTTCAAGAGGTACTCTTCCTGTACTATGTTAATCTGGAGCCGAATTTTGTGTATATCGTCAATACGAATAAGTGGATATTGGCGTTCGAGGTGATGAGCTAGAGTCCACTTGCAATCAGACACTCACAAACACATAAACATGTCAGCTCTCTCATTCTCTCATCACATTTCTTTCGACAACGTCTAAAGTCTCGCGTAAATCGAACGTGATGAGATTACGCAGATGTAATCATGTTAGTGTCTCAAAAGGTGGACCGCCACCAAGAAAAAGCCAATAGTGAATAGTTATTGATTTGAGGAAGAGATTTGTTACCTTCAGTGAATTAGTTTAACTTTGTACACTAATGAGCACAGCATTCCTGAATCAGTTGACAAATACTCAGATTCCCACAAGATACATTACACATACGATTACATGTGTACACGTCTCTGTCTGTTTTCTATTTTGGAAACCAAATCAAACATACTGATTCAGCTCTCATTACACCTTAATTCGATATGTTCACTAATACCTAAAATATCAATCCGAAATTTCATTCAACATTTTTCTTCGGTGAATTTTAAACTAGACATGTTTTCTTCAGTATCTTTATTAGGCTCTACAGTTACCGCAGCCTAAAAATCAATGGTTCTGTAACACGAGACGTTTCTTGTGTTTGTTCCTGATTGTCTGGCAATAGATCTCGTTATACGGTTCCCCGAGGGTGTAATGAGAATCAGTGATGGATAGGGTTGGTTAGACTAGGTTTTATTAGACAATGGGATTTAGACCCACTTGCTTTATGTACTCCATGGGAAGGTTATATTTTGTACACGTAGTTGAAATAATTGCTTGTAATACAAACGTTGAGATCATTTTGTTTCATGGTGGCCATCATAAAGCTTCAATTGTTAGTGAGAGTTGACAATGCGGTCCTGTTTGATAAAGAAAGATACACAGTAAACCTCGTTAATCCAGACCCCGTCTGCACGGAAACCTCGCCTTAAAGGAACGATTACTTTTAAAAGTGAAGTGGCATTACTTTGTACCCATGATTCGTTTATCCATAAGCTTGTTCAAACAGACGGTTAACATTGGAACTGTAATATCTGGATTAACAGGGTTCAACTGTGCACGCATTATTAGGGATCGACCATACTTTCGTATTTTTGTTTTAAATATAATGTTATAATGTCTGTTGACGCAATTATATGATCGTTAAGGTAAATTACTATATGCTTAATTTGCTGGTATTTTTTCGCATTTTTACAATTCCAGTTTTTTGGATCTTGATCTGACAATCATCAATATTTATCATTACTTATATTTTTATAGCTTCCATCAAAGCAAACTGCCGACGATGATTGGTCGATAAATTCTTACTTGACTAAACCTATACGGGTCATGTGATGTTCTAATGTCCACCCATGTGTAGTTGTATGGCTTTACTGACATTTGCTCTCTGGTATTGACATTCAAACAGGTGATCCAGAGACCTGTAACTCGCTTTGTCGCGTGTGTGACCTTGGGTTGCAATTAAAGTAAGACACGCCGATAACCTGCTGACTTTCCTCCCACATTAAAAGTAGCTTTCAAGTTCTCATTCCCAGCGTTGCTTATCCCATGCGGAAAACTACATTTATTTATCATACTACTATTAATTTTTCCAGGAGTCTTGTCAGTTGTAACACTGGTGTGTACAACGGAATTTCATTATGACGTACTTGGGCAACGAGTTACTATAGGGCTTTCAGCTTTGGGGTTTCGCTGTGCAGAGTTGCGTCCCTTTGGCACGCCAGAAACCTATGATTGTGGGTTCGCCGGTTCGCCCCGATTATGTTGCCAGGTTTGTCAGCACCATACCCGTGCTCGTAGGTTTCACCGAAGTGGTAAACGTCTGAGACCTGCATCACTTCGGGCTTTCCTCATTAAGCTGACACGTCATGATATAACTGGAATAATGTTAAAAGCGGCGTTAAACCCAACTCACTCACTCACTCGATGGTGTCCTTCAGGCTGACACGGGTGTGATAGGGATGAAAGACGACGTTGAAATGGCATACTCACTCGTTTCCAAAGACATATCTGCATGCAGGTAACTGTAAAACTACAATAATTTTTAAGGCGACGTTAAGCGCCATTTCACCTCATCTCTCCTTTTATATCCCCGGGGGACGGGTAGCCAAGTCATCGAAGGCACTGCAATTTGCTGTGCAGAAGGGGTAAGATGGGTGCTTTTCCGTTAGTCTGAAATCTCGAATAAATCTGATTGAACATAAAAACTAAATTCATCTGGGAGTTAGTCGTAAACCTTTCCCCAATTCACTATACTGGATTTCCCCAAGTATACACAAAGATATAAATGTCACCACATTTGGGGTTTGATTAAAGCTTCTTGTAATGGCCGCTTGCGCACTGGTGGCACCGGTTATACGGTGAGGGAAACGAAGGCGTGTCGCCCTGGGAAGGAGCTTGTGGGAAACCGTCATCTACTGACCACTGCCTCCAAGGGGCTGGTGTACATGATCCGTACAGTGAAAATAGTAAAATATCCCTGCGGGCTTTGCAGATATACAGGTGAATAACTGATATAATTAATTACGGATAACCGTCTATTTCTGTTTTACACTATTCAAAATTGTAGAGGCGTCAGTGCTTAACAAAGAAGCTGAACCAAAATTGCTGAAAAAACAAGTTGTCGTTTTACCACACATCACATGATGTAACAGATTTGCAGCAAAGGCTTCCCTTTATCACTTAATCTGAAGGCTGGGTGCAATCGTACAAAACTTTGTCCATCCCACTCTGCAGAATGTGTACCTGTAGATAACGCCGTCTGATGTTCACAAACTGGTTATTTCAATTGCTTTCTGGAAAATGCTGTTTTCGTTCGTGACAAATTAATAACTTGATGGAAAACACATGTTTGACATTGCCCTCCTGGTCGGCCCTCCTTGATGCCCTGTTCAACCCCCTGTCGCAGTCAGGGGTGTCCCCCGAGTCCAAGATGTCACTGGTTAGAGTCAGGGGGCGCCACCAGGTCACGTGTTTCTTTATAGACTTTGGCAGTTCATCGTGCTACAGATATTTAACACATGCATAATTTCGACCCTTTGTTTCAAAATTTAGGCTCATGAAAATCGGAATTAGTGTGAATCATTTCTTCATCTCATCAAGATATTTCCATAACTTTAATTGATTGTATAACAGTTTCGCATTTTAGCTTTCACTTATCGATGTGCCAAATGAGTAGGTCGGGGTTATTTAACGCCGCGCTCAGTAATATTACAGTTGCACCACGTGGACAGAGACTGTGGCAGGGTGATATTGGACCACTGTGTAGTGTACACGTTCTCGTGTATTAATCTGATCATTATACTGTCTACAGGGTATGTATCCAACTCTGCCGATGGGGACTGGTGGTCAGAGTACACTCCCTCTAAACCATTACTGTCGTAGCGACCAACTATACGAGACAAAACACTATCAATAGTTACAATAAACTACGGTTATAACGAACTCAAAGGGACCACTAACTTTAGTTTGTTATAACCGTAGTTCGTTATAACCATATATACAGCATAACTATTGCAAATAGTCGGGAGAAAAAAATCGGTTCGTTATATCCGTCAGTTCGTTATAAGCGTGTTCGTTATAAACGTACTTTACTGTATATGAAATATCTGCTGAAATCCATTGTCCATTGAGTCCATTGTATGATAACGACTGAATCATAAGCTTGTTTATCAATCACTGTCATATACTGATGAGGCCAGATGTTCACGAAATGGCGAATGTATCCTGCCAGGAAGAGTAGAAAGATATTGGCATACTTGGGCGTTGTTTCAAACATCCCTTCCATGATGGTTCACAGCAACATTGAAACCTCTCTATACATAGGATAATCATTCAGCGGAAATAATTTCGGTATGATCGAACAAACTTCACTGGACATTATCATGCCAGAATTGCAAGAACAATAACCAGAAACGTCTTTTAACCAATTCTTTCACATTTTCGAAGTTCATTAAAATTTGGTTTCTGTGATCTTTTAAATCATGTAAACATCGACGCGTTGTCGCAAGTTTTATGCGCCACGCGCTTGAATCTGATATATAAGATGATAATATCATAAAAGAAAAATAATTGTACATAAGAAACTCAACTGGATTTCAAAGTGAGTCAACAAGATGGTATTTTCACTACAAAAGATTCCAATTTAAAGGAAAGCATATTTACAGTAGGTTGGTGTTGAAACCTGTTCACTGCCAGAGCCTACGCTTCTATTGATAGGACAAACAGGAGGTGCTTTGATCACAAAGGCGTGGCTTGCCTTTCATCTTAGCCGTATCGTTTCATAGGCGTTCAAAGAAAAGTAGCTAAATCCGAACAGTTTTTTAAGATGTTTGCCTCATCGACAATTGCTCGTTCTCAAATTTCGTACGATATTGAAAGTACCAGATAGTAGGCGAGAGTTGAATGTAATTAATAATAAGAAACGTTGTTAGACAGAACGGTCTGAGTGATCCAACTGGTCTTTTCGTGTGGCCAGGCTACAAGACTTGAAAAGCCCCAGCAAACAGAACCACCCCATCTGGACATGGCCAGACATATGAGACTATACCTCAGCTGTTACTGGTGACAGTGATCTCTGTGCATACCCTGGCATGGAAGATGTTGCGTGTTGAATATGTATATCGATCCCAGATCACGTTTTAGGACAATTAAGCCAAGAAATAAATCAGTATTTCTTATTTCAAGAAAGTGAGTGACTATGGCTTAACGCCGCTATTAGCAATATTCCAGCAATATAACAGAAATGGGCTTCACACATGTACCCATGTCAGGAATCAAACCCGGGTCTTCGGCGTGACGAGCGAAGGCTTTAACCACTAGGCTACCCGACCGCCCCAAAATGATCAGGTGACTCTTTCGCATAAACACGGAGGATATTTGCTTAGTATTTTATAATTTTGTTTTACCGGACAACACCAAAGTCTGTTAATCACCTTTTATTGCCAGTGATGAATATTAATGATGATAAAGCACAGGTTAATCTCAGCTCAATCGAACAGCTGTTTTCTATCAATTGTGAATTTGTTTTACTTCTTTTGCAATATCATATTTAAACATGTGGGTAAGATTAATTCGTTGTAGCAGTATCACTGAGGGTACATGTTGTTTTATGAGTATAAAACCTAACGCGGGACGCATAAAACCACCGGCTCTTGTTATAAACTTAACGCGGGACGCATAAAACCACCGACTCTTGTTATAAACCTAACACAAGACGCATAAAACCACCGGCCCTTGTTATAAACCCAACGCAAGACGCATAAAACCACCGACTCTTGTTAAAAACCCAAAGCAGGACGCATAGAACCACCGGCTCTTGTTATAAACCTAACGCAAGACGCATAAAACCACCGGCTCTTGTTATAAACCTAACGCAAGACGCATAAAACCACCGGCTCTTGTTATAAACCCAACGCAGGACGCATAAAACCACCGGCTCTTGTTATAAACCTAACGCAAGACGCATAAAACCACCGGCTCTTGTTATAAACCCAACGCAGGACGCATAAAACCACCGGCTCTTGTTATAAACCTAACGCAAGACGCATAAAACCACCGGCTCTTGTTATAAACCCAACGCAAGACGCATAAAACCATCGGCTCTTGTTATAAACCTAACGCAGGACGCATAAAACCACCGGCTCTTGTTATAAACTTAACGCGGGACGCATAAAACCACCGGCTCTTGTTATAAACATAACGCAAGACGCATAAAACCACCGGCTCTTGTAAACCTAACGCAGGACGCATAAAACCACCGGCTCTTTTAAACCTAACGCAAGACGCATAAAACCACCGGCTCTTGTTATAAACCCAACGCAAGACGCATAAAACCACCGGCTCTTGTTATAAACCCAACGCAGGACGCGTAAAACACCGGCTCTTGTTATAAACCCAACGCAAGACGCATAAAACCACCGGCTCTTGTTATAAACCTAACGCAGGACGCATAAAACCACCGGCTCTTGTTATAAACCTAACGCAAGACGCATAAAACCACCGGCTCTTGTTATAAACCCAACGCAAGACGCATAAAACCACCGGCTCTTGTTAAAAACCCAACGCAGGACGCATAAAACACCGGCTCCTGTTATAAACATAACGCAAGACGCATAAAACCACCGGCTCTTCTTATAAACCCAACGCGGAACGCATAAAACCACATGTACCCCTCGTGATACAGCTACAAAACATAATACCTAATAACATACCACAATAAAATATAACCCTCAATAACCTTGGTCTAGCTCCAAAATACACGTGACCCTACACGCGTATATCTATAAGCAGCGTAATCCGTCCCATAGATATAATATTACATCAACATAGTCCGCATTATCAGGATTCAGGCTAACGCATTAAGGGAGTCCCGATCAACGAGTCTTTTGGTGGTTGCTGGTGTAAGGTTGTCCAGAGCACTTAAATTACCGGGGAAAGGGGTCGACACTAAATTTCCGGGATACTAGGTCGGGACAAACTAGATTTCTGAATCATGGGTATCCGGGTTAACGATGATTCCATGATGAACATTTCAAGACATCAGGGGTTCCATCAGTACAAGGGTCCCGGGTAACGAATTCCGGAAATAGGGGATCTGGACAAATTCAATTTCCGAATTAAGGGAATTCGGACTAACCAGGTTTCGGGTTCTGAAATAATAAGGTTCAGAGTGACAGTGTCTTAGGACACACGAGTTTTCGAGATAAAAGAATTTGAACTAACAATGTTTCCGCGATAGGAGGATTGTAGCAAAAAAGTTTCCTGAATGAAACGGTTCGACGTAAAAAAAAGTCGACATAAACGGATCCAGACTTACGGACTTTTCGAGATATAAGGGCTTTGAATAATACGGTTTCCGCAATAAGAAGGTTCGAAGTAAACAGGTTTCTTGGATAAGGGCATTCGAAATAACGGTTTCCTGGATAAGGGCATTCGGACTAAACGGTTTCCAGCTAGATAAGGGGATTCGGATCAACCGTGTGTTGAGGTTAGAGGTGAGATGAGGTGAGGTGAAATGGGCTTTAACGTCGCGTCCAAGATTATTGCACTTATATAGCGACGTGCATGCACGTGTATGTGTGTGTGTGGCTGCTTGGACTGATGCCGATTTATAGTGCTAGCACACTGAGATACCATGCCGCAGTTTAACACAATTACCCCACTCAGACACAGTATACTGACTCCGAGCCGACCAGTCCTTGTTTTAGCCCCTTAATGCCGAGCGGGCGGACGCACTACCACTAGACCACGGAGGCGGTCTTTTGAGGTTGAGGCTTCTAAGTAATGAGGTTTCTGGGATCATTTTTTCCGGACAGATGATTTCAGGTATCCAAACGAGGTTTCATTTTTTGTTATATCTGTCCTCAAGCTGGATGTTGATCCTTCTTTGATCTGCCTCCCACCTCACTGATGGACGCCCTGCCCTGGTGACGCAGGTTTCTCACTTGGGGAATAGTGAGTGACATTTTCAAATTGATGGTGAAAAAACCAAGCCATAAAGATATGCCACATTTTGTGTGTTTTGTCAGATATGTCGAGATTATTGCACGTGTAAATCTGCAAGAGAGGACTTCATTATTGACATGTTGAGGCATCAACATTGAACTGACATGATTGTGAGGTGGGATCTTGACACGAACACTGTTCTTCTGCCGTTCTCAAACAAAAATTAAAACGTCACTATTGCTCGTTGAAGATACCACAAACTTCCCGGTTCAGAAATCGATTCAGATCAGAAATATGATGTAATTCATGACAGTTCGAATAATTCTACGAGACAAACGGCGATGGGGAACCTCATGGTTACAGCGTTTGTTCGAGATGCGCCGAAAGCCTGCGTTCGATTCCCAACATTGGTCCAATGTGTGAATGCCATTTCTGGTGACCTCGCCGTTATATTGCTGGAATATTGCTAAAGGTGGAGTATAACCTCACACACTCACTCACTCACTCACATGAATAAGTGAGTATACGGAAAATATGTACCTAGACATTCGTTCGATCATAAATTGTAGAACGAAACGGTTAAAAAAATGATGGAATGATTTTTACGGCGCCATTTTAGTCCAAGAATGTAAATTAAAGAAAAGCGACAAACCCATTCCATAGCAACAATATATCTCCGCTGAAAGAACAGTCGATTGTACGATTTCAACAGTATCATGAGCATGTGTTTGTGAAACACTATCAAATAGTGATGATACCCGGTGTTCGCGAAAAGGCGAGCGTATACTGTCCCACCGACGGAACCCGTCACAAACACATGCAAAGGCAAGTCAATTGTTCACCTGACTAATCGGAACATATAGTATAAGTCAAAATAGGGACTTGCATCGGATATAATAATTCGATGCGTCAAATTTGGAAATGCCACCCAAATGTCAATTATAAAACATATTTAAAGGTTTACGGAGACCTTGAATGTTGTAACCCTGATCAAACAACTTTTGGGGGCACGGGTGGCCCAGTCGTCTAAGGCGCCGCGATTCGCTGTGCAGAGTTGAGGCCCTTGGGCACGTCAGAAACCTATGATTGTGGGTTCGAATCCCGGTTCGCCTCGATTATGTTTCTAGGTTTGTCAGCACCATCGAAATGGTGAACGTCTAAAACCTGCATCACTTCGGGCTTTCCTCCCACATTAAGCTGACACGCCGTGTGACACTGGAATACTGTTAAAAGCGGCGTTAATCCCAACTCACACACTCACTCACTCACTCAAACAACTTTTTAGCAAGATTTGCATGACGCTCTTTGAAATCTTCGTAGAAAGAGCATGCCCGGTTCTCCTTCAACAGTTATGTAGGCCCTAAAAGCGGGAGTTGCTGGAATAATGCTCGACATAAAGGGAAATGTGACTGCTGGAAGTGGAAGTCAGCCCTCTTGCTTACACTTTTGTGGAGAGTGTTTTGTTACTCTCAATCTTTATGCATAGATCTAAATATGAAACAAATGAAGCGGTCTCCTTTATTTCTAGTTCAGGTGGGTAAATCAGTGGATGGCTATTTGATTGTTATCGCACAGTTGGTGCCTGTTGAACCGCCTATGTCTTCCCTAAATGTCTTACCCCCATTTTTCTACATAGATGTTACCAATGAGGAGGCCCAGCATTTCACACACGGCTTTCTCAGAAAATTGCAGCTGGCATTTGCTTTCTTTTTGACAAAACATCAAAACACATTATTGAAAATACATTACCCGGCTAATTTAGTTTGATCAATACCCGTCGCTGCTGTGCAAAAGAATATTCTGTGAAAGAATCAACTGAAAAACATTCTCCCCATGGCACTTCGGTCAGCAACTTCCCTTGACGAATTCAGAAGACATTGAAAATAAAACGTTTTCTTGAGACTTTACCGTTATAACTGTTTATTCTTGTCCGCTTCTTTTTTCATCCCATTTTTGTAGACTTAAGCAGGAACAAGGAAGACATTACTGTACTGTTATTTCATCCTAACTTTAGTTTTGCTTGACAAGTTATCAGGATCTATTCCGAAACGTCGCTTTTACAGTATTATCAGAAAGTGGTAAATTGTGTTTACCTTGCCAACATTATTCCTTCAAGATAATATTATGTGAGTAAAACCGCGAGGATCGAGTCATTCTGGGACACTCGGCTTATTTCGTTGCTACCATAATACCTCGGGCAGCGGTGAAGTTGTGTGATGTTATATGATTTCACTAGACCGCCTCCGTGGTCTAATAGAGCGTCCGTCCGAAGAGCGGAAGGTCCGAGGTTCGATCCCCGGCCGCGTCATACCATAAGACGTTAAAAGATGGTACTTGTTGTTACTCTGTCTGGCGCTCGGCATTAAGGGGCTAAAACAAGGACTGGTCGGCTCGGAGTCAGTATACTGTGTCTGAGTGGGGTATTCATGTTACACTGCGGCATGGTATCTCGGTGAGCTAGCACTATAAATTGGCATCAGTCCGGACTAGTACAAGCAGCCATATACACACACATACACGTGCATGCACGTCGCTATATAAGTGCAATAATCTTGGACGCGACGTTAAACCCCATTTCACCTAACCTATATGATTTCACTGTAAACGACATACCGACATATCCCTCCGCATAAATTTCGTACAACATGGTTATCACAATGACCGATTTTTAAGAAAACCTGGGGTTAACAGGAATTAGGAAGACAATCTGATATCGGGCGACATTCATGTATATATAACCGTCACAATGTCTGCAAGAAGGTAATAGTCACGTCAATGAGTGGAAGTAGTGAATCCTGGTCGAAAATGGATTTCTATATGCTTTCAAGATATAATAGCTTTAAATGCAGTCGACCGTACAGGATGTCAAGAAAAAGCGTTGGATTCAAAGCGATGCCACATGGAAGCAATGGCAAAATAAAAGACGTTGGCAGTCTTTCTAAGTTAACCAACGAACTACCAACGTCAATTTAAGGCTGTTTCCGGCATCCCAAACAGGTCGACGTAGCCATGGTCTCCAGAAAGGACGGAGACCAAATGATACCATTCATTTGGAGGATGCTTTGCCTCTCCTTCAGGAACCATTGAGACTGCACAAAGTAAGAACAAGACTATACTCTGTGTCATTGAAGGAAACCAAACGACTCCAACAATATTTGCTGGTGGATGGGTTTACAAGGAGTAAGAGCCAACAAGATCGACTAGAGAGCATTGTAATTGATATGGCTTTGAAACGTTTGGCCAAACCAGAAACAGACTCCACTTAATCAGACACAGGCCACATTTTTCAAACAAGGGAATGATGCCAGAAATTTAAGCAACACTCTCAGATAAGAATCCTTTTCCCAAAATGTCCCACAAAATTGTTTTCCTCTACGAACACCATTTCACAGAAGTTGTTCAAATACAGGAACGTGTTGCAGAACAGGGACTTGGCAGCTTATGGTGTAAATTCCACTACTTGTGGCCGTCAAGACTCAGCATACTGAAGCCAACCTGTTAGTCACATAATCCAAGGTGACTTCTCTGTTGTTGACAATATTAACCCTTCGTCAGTTATTCAAATAAGGGCCAAAATATCGTAAGCGCCTCTTACGAATTGGGATCACAACTTTAAAATCATTATATTCAAAGCTTATACCAAAAACGGGCAAAATGATAAGAGGAAGCTGTTTAATGTCTTTCACAGTGGGCTGAGTCAGTCGACGTTGTCGTGTTAGAATGCATAAGTTGAAAAGGAGGAACAGAGTTGGATCAAACCCATTCTGTCCCAGTCAGGCATCATCTTATCGTGTGGCTGCACTACATGAAAAATGTGTAGTTGTAGCTGGCAAGACCTCACATATTCCAATAGAGATTGGGGTGGAATGGGTTCATATCAAATCTGGACAAGGCACACCAGACAAAACATGAAGTTTAGGGTAAGAATTAGTGAGTATGGTTTTACGCCGCTTTTAGAAATATTCCAGCAATATCACGGGGGAGGACACAAGAAATGCGCGTGTGTCTAGGTGTGTCTCTGTGTGTGTGTCTAGGTGTGTGTGTGTCTGTGTCTGTGTGTCTAGGTGTGTGTCTGTGTCTGTGTGTCTAGGTGTGTGTGTGTCTGTGTGTGTGTCTAGGTGTCTGTGTGTCTAGGTGTGTGTGTGTGTGTGTGTGTGTAGGTGTGTGTGTGTGTGTGTCTAGGTGTGTGTGTGTGTCTGTGTGTCTAGGTGTGTGTGTGTGTGTGTGTCTAGGTAGGTGTGTGTGTGTGGGTGGGTGTGTGTGTGTGTCTGTCTGTGTCTGTCTGTGTGTGTGTGTCTGTCTGTGTCTGTCTGTGTGTGTGTGTCTAGGTATGTGTGTGTCTAGGTGTGTGTGTGTGTGTCTAGGTGTGTCTGGGTGTGTGTCGTACAACCACCAAGGTCAAAGTACAACAACCTCAGATATGAAAATTAGTCCGCTCTGCACTCCTCATCAACAATCCCAACCACGATATGTCCTGGCAAGAAACCTAGAAATCCACAGACACAGGGATCAAGGCATCAACCTACCTACCCAGCATTATCTCAACTATGCTACAGGCAATCATCAGTAGCCTGAAACGTCGTTACAAACAATACGCAAAAAAGTGTTGTGAAACGAGTTTATTTTTTTCTTTCATGGTAATAGCATGTGGACTAGTATTTTCTTACAAGGTGTACTTTGCAGAATTTCTGCCAAATTTATTTTTATTTGGCGTGTGATAAGGGTACACGGCTAGTTCAATATTGGAATCAAGAGCACATTATGCTCGCCAGTTTGTCTCAAGAGCAGACTAATGGGAGCCAGGGCCCTGTTCCACACATCGATTGAAGCACAACGATTGTTGTAAGTCGATGTTAAAGTATGGGAGTTACTATCACCTTAGCGTAACGATAGCTTTGTAAAACGGACCCCTGATAGTTACAATGCGTGACATGGAAGATCGCGTTTGGTACCCCGTGGATCGTTGACGATTCCATCTGTCTGTCAGACCCAGACTATCAAACAGTCCGTCGTAATGGTGCTGAAATTTTGCTGAGTACGCAGTCTGAGAATATTGACTACGTTATTTACTAATTTACTGAACAGCAACAACGTAATTCGTATTGATTGGATGACGTAATCGAGTTGTCTCGAGAAGATGAGTGGAGACGCCGTTTTTTTTATTTTTTTCAATTATGTGGTCAACAGGGTGGAAAGCTAAAACTGCCGGAGATCGTAAAGTTTAAAACGTTGGTCACACCAAAGGGCAACGTTGATGCTGACAAACCAAGGGTCGTAATCGGAGCGATCAGCGGATCCTGGCATCATCACTATATATCATCACAATCTGTACTTTTTGACGGAAAATACACCAACAATAATTAAGCATAAAGGTAATTATCATCATAATCATAGTCATTATGATTAAACATGAGTTTGAAGCACTATTTGATTTATGTCCACAAGTAAATGCCATTGGTTCAAGCTACATCAAAATGTTCATGATATGCTTGCAGTAGGGAATTGCATCGGACATCATTTTTGTCACTGATGCGTAACTTAAACTTTTACTATTGCCTTGAATGTTGTCACCCTGATGAAACAACTTTTGAGTCGTATGACGCTCTTTGAAATCTTTATGGAAAGGACACGCTCGGTGGTACGTCAGGAGGAGTGTAGAGTTAACACCAAAGGCAGAAGCTGCTGAAATATTGCTCGAAGTATGACACGTTCAGCCCATTCTTGCTGGTATATTTTTAGGGCTATTCACTTTAACGCTGCATTGATTGCCTGCCGGGAAAGAGACTGTACGAGATTAACACTTGGTGTTCAGTTGATAGAATCTCGGCGGGAATGAAACAAAAACGAGAACACAATTTCTTCTCGTCACCCGCAAAGAGATGCTATGTTAAGAAAGAATACACAAATATTTAATTAGCTCGAGGACATCAGCACCAAACACTACCGTTCCACTTTCTTACCGACATAAAATTCATCATTCCTTCTCAGAGGCATTGCTATAAATGACGTACACGCTCGATCAGTGGATTAGTCGTCGGCAGAAGTGCTACAGGAATGTTAAAACAATTATATACAAATTATTTACCCACACAAATGTGTTTTACAAGCAGCTGACTCTGGACAAGTATCGTACACTGGACGACATGGTTGAACCCGCGGTCCTCATGAGACGAAAACTCGCCAATAATACTGAATCACATGATTTGATTTCCTCATGGGAAATTCGCTAAATGAGTTGAGATAGCTAACCCTAACTATAAGGGGGTGTTAACCCGAGACACAACGAGACTATAGTCTATTTATTTGTATAAAAAAACACTGGGTACATAGATTCAAAGGTACAGTACTTGTGCCGGCGACACCAACAGCGCTCCGACCCACATTGTAATGATTTACTTATTGAGTAACTTGTGGTTCTGGTTGATGATTTCAACATTTGATGACGTGTTGCAATGAATAAAGTATGTATGTATTATTTATACTTATTTTTGCGTTTTTATTTTTTGCGATTGAGACTCGTTCGCAAAACTCGCAATAATAAAACGGTCGCAAAAAAATCCCTGTTTACAGTACTTATTTGGATCAGTGATTATGAATCGGTAATACAGGATGTAAATTATCCAGGATTGTACATACATTTCAGTTGCCGTTTTGGACAAGCTCGGATCACCTTGATTATGTTAGTACAATACCCGTGCTCTTGGTTTCACCAATGTGGTACACGTCTAAGTCCTGCATATCACTTCAGGCTTTCCTCTCACATGACGCAGACCCACTGTGACATAACTCCACACATGCTTACATGCAAGACAAACCTGTTGCTGGGATGTTTTTGTAAAATTTATTATTCAAGAAAAAATGGAACCAAAATATTGTGTCCACTTGACATTCTCGACTTCCTCGAAAAAATGTGTCGCGAAAAACAAATTGCTTTTCTCCTCCTTTGACAGAACAGTTACCGAAAAAGTATCCCTTCTCCAACCAAAATTCCCTCCACCACCAGAATATTATACTCTTAAAGAAGTCAGCATATGTATAATTATATCTGAATTGCCAGTGACTAGTAACGTCACGACAAAAACATCAAAATGACTCAAAGACGCAGTTAACTAGAAATTGGTGCTGTTTTTAAGCAGTAGATTTTCGGGTTGTCAGTTTTCGTTATTGGGTATGACATTAATGAGATTAGTCGTATGACCAGTTCGACATGTAACAGTCAAGCCGTTAGTATCTCCCCTCTGATGTCGTAGTGTATTAGGTAGCAGTTGTACGATTCATAGGTACCATAGCGGCGGGTATTTCGGAATTAACCTTGCTTTTCCAGATTTTCTTGTAAAGCATAGATCTAGTTTGTTTGTCTTCTGAAGAATGACATGTTCCTTGACTTTATAACATCACCTGTGTTCGGGGCTTTTATTATCATTGTCACATCTTGTCATCCCATGTGATCCCTTGCCATATCTCATCGCTCGACACGATCCCCGTTCATCTGGACGTTTCAGCTTCAATTACAATTGTCCGGACTTTGAAGCCTTCAGATGTAATCAACAACACAATAGTAATGGTGAAACACATTGCGTTTCTTTCTTCACCCTTGTCTTGAATGCAGAGGGCATTCGGGGCAGAGTTGGCCACCATAACCCATGCTGGGCGCAGGAACCTACTGAGTGATAATCACTGTGTCACTTGGCTGATGCTGGCCATAACTGCATGGATCGTGTCTCATGCTATCACTCACTGGTTTGCTGGCCCAGACTCAACTATTTACACGTCGACGTGATATCGCTGTTATATGTCAGACTGCAGGCTGGTGTAAACAAACATTCACTCATCAGCTCATAATGACCCGTTGCTAAGGGAAAGATTACAGATTACGCTACAACAACTGATACTTGATTTCGTGATTTTCTGAAGATGTTATCTCATATATTATGGATTTCTGGGGACCAGTAACTCCTTGATATCTTTACGAAAAAGAAAAAAAATATACAGATGAATACAGATAAAATGGCATCATTTCATTTTTTATGAAATTGAAGTACAAAGTCAAAGCTTTCTTGACTGACATCTTTACGTCTTTTTACTTAGAGTTTTACACCGATTATGCAATATTCCAGCAATGTGACGACAGCTATATAGTCAACAAAGACTTTGGTGCAACTAAACGTGTCACTCAAGCGCAATGTTTTCGAATTACTAGGTTAAGTTTAACAGCTTCGAAAGTATCGTTAAGGAAGAAACATCTAGCCACGTTCAAATTAAATCAGTGACACACCTTATAAACTGGTGCGAGCTGGTGTAAAGTCACGTGACCTTTCTGGAGCCGGCTGGCGGACGTTGGACGTTGTCATTAGCTTGTCTCGTGCAATTTGGGGGGGGGGGGGGGGGGGGGGGGGCTGCGGATGGGGGAGCGGGACGAGGCGATGCCAAGTTGCTTCCCAAAGGTTCCCCAAGCAATTTACTTCTTCATTTATCAAACAACAGCGGGTCAGTGTCAGCGGGGGCATGGTTGTATTGTAATTACTTACTTCTGTTCCGTGACACCATTGTATTGTGATTAGTTAAAGTAGCAAGACAGTACAAGGCCGGGTTTCAACTCTCTGCGTCGTGGAAAGGTTAGTATTGGATAAGTGTCAGCACTGCAGCCGGTTTCCCTAAACGTTCAACCAAAACATGCGAGTCTCATGTTCCTGGGTTACATCTGTTCTGGGGTAGGGGTGTTCTGGAGTTTTGGGGTAGTTGAATGATCGATTTTTAACCAGTCCTGGTACCATTGATAAATGAGTGAGGGAGTTTGGTTTATGCCGCTATTAACAATATTCCAACAGCGATACTTCAGCCACGCGAGTGAAGGACAATTTCCCACATGGATAATTCCCCGCAGGACAATTCCTCACAGAACAGACACGCACAGACAATTTCCACATGGACTTTTCTCCACATCTTACATTAAAATAGAGGTAAATAACAAAAGCAAATGACTATATTGAATATGTTTTATTTTTATTGTTTTCATTGATTTCAAAATATATGGTACCCTTGGAGCTGTGAATGAACATCAAGCGCACTCTGATCCAGTGATCGTCTTAATAATAAGATACATGTATACCATGTTCTAAGCGCATTTCAGCAGTTATTAATTGGAAAGTGCGCTATCAAAATTCATTGTAAATGTATAACAATAATAACACATGTCCAGCAACAGTAAGTAAATAAAAAAAAGTCCATTAATAACAGTAACATTTGGAGATAAGATCCTCATGATAATAATAGAGAAGTAATAACATAATTACTGTTGGTAAGTAAACGGGGAGGATTTTTACGATTGTAAGCATTCACTGCTGTAGGCCTCGCCACTTAAAATAGAATCACTATGATTATTTGATGGAGATAGCTGCATGTGTGTTAATACTAATTGAAAAAGTGCAAACAAGCCATTCCGGCGATAAGGAATATTACCTACGGTATTGACAAAAAATGCAAAGTGCGCTTTTCAAGAAATATCCACATAGCTTGCGATAAACATAATCATTGAGTTTGGATCAATTCTTTACAATCGGCAGTCAGGTGATCGGTAATTAAAACTCAGTGATGATTTGTATCGCCAGCGATAGCAAAGGCGGTATAAGATAGACACAATTTTTTATGGATAACAACTTCTTTAATACTGTAAAAGGCGACGTTTCGGTATAGATCCTTATACCGTTGTCAAGCTTGACAACGGTATAAGGATCTATACCGAAACGTCGCCTTTTACAGTATTAAAGAAGTTGTTATCCATAAAAAATTGTGTCTATCTTGTCATCCGTCAACTTCTAAGTAATGCCTATCAAACAATTTAAAGGGGGTATATGTTGGAAACTGAGGACTAGAATTGTGTTCGTGCGGTGACAGGGTGGTGATCGTGCTGACGTACGTGCGCCCAAAATAATTATTTTCAGATGCAAAAAAAACGAAAAATCGAAATTATGATCTTGTTGCACATAAATTTTCATATTCTTTCATCTGATAAAACTTGAATATCTTCCAAATAGTATCAAACCCGAATATTAATGTATCAGTTCAGCCCTAGGCTAATATTAATTTCAAGTTGGACATGGACATATAAAGTTTGAGGACATGAACACAATGCGAGACACTAACGGCTTCCACTATTTGTTGGCGATCAATTCTATTTTAAAATACTCTTCAAAGTTAATAGCCTCTTTGTCTTACAACAAACTTGTTTAAAGGGGCGAGTTACGAGACTGATCAACCTTAAGTAGCATCTGCAACCAGTAGTTAAAAATGAGGTTAATGTTGTTTTCTTTTCTTTTCCTTATCAGTACAGACAATATATTTCATAAGCGTGGGACTGAAACACCTGGGTATCAAGGCATTGACATCGACAGACCGCCTGGTACAACTTATAACTGTCTGAGCTGCAGTCGTTAAAAAAGTATAGATTAGCGCAATATTATAATTTTTATTATCATCCAAAACTGGCTCCCACTGGCTTCAATTAAATTGCATCACAATGCTTACCAGACCATTGTAACGTCATTGGTTACCATGACGTCTCAATCAAATGACATCACTAATGGCTCTGCTACAGCAGTACTTTTTATACTTAAGACACTGTTTATTACTGTCTGCAAACTGAAAAAGCTGGAAGAATGATGTTGGATGATACAGAAAAGTGTCTTTAGATATCAATATATCAACACTCATTGATGAGAGTGAGAAAAACTTTTTATTTATTTCCACTTTTTCAACTCGTGTTGGTATATTTGATATCAAAAGACACTCGGCTGAGCTTCTCTATTTATTGTCTAATGATAGATAAGTAAGATTTAAAGCTTACAGGCTAGCGACTGGTTATCGCCATACCTCCGTTACTTGATGGCGACTGGTTTAGCTTTAGCGCGTTTTCATTTGACAAGAAAAATAGTTATCCGCTCATGATGGTAAAAAATGATATTAAGAAATATTATTAAAAACATAAAAACAAATGTACTTGACGCTTCATATATTCAGTTTCGAGAAATAAATATATTAAATGTTTGTGACGTCGGTACATGACCCTGCAAAGAGACGTATGCGTGAGTCTGCTTTGACGCCGCTTTCAACAGTATGTTCAGTTATATCACACGTGTCAGCTGATAAAGTATGGGTCGTTGTCTGGGCGAATTCGAACCCACGATACACTGGATTCTGGCACGACTAAGGGACGCGTCTCTGTACAGCGATTTTCGTGGCCTTAGACTACTGCGCAAGAAGAAGTTCATTATTATGTAGCTTAGAAGACAAATGTTCAGTTAATAAAAAAAAAATCTAATAACGAATAATTGCAATAATTCAGGTTAATACATTAAAAACAAAATACAGCAAGGAAATGTAATATTTTTTAAAAGCCCTAGTTTAAATTTGCCATTTTTTGTTATGATGACGTAAATGGTCCGTCAAGACCCGGGGCTGCAGTAGCCTGGAGAATCACCTTTTGTGACCCTCGCGCTCTCGGCCCTGGGGCGAGGCTGCAAATGAGCATCTAGAATCACCTACACGGTCTAACAACAGATTTCCTGGGTAAACGAGGCTCCTTCAGTGAGGCTCCATCGGAGCCCTCCCGGCCCTGGAGCCATTGTTTAATAAATAATGACGGGGCGTCCGTGTAAGACAAGGCAAACCGTACGGATCAATGCAAATATGTGTGACCAAGCAGAAGCAGACTCAACTTAAATGGTAGTATAAGCCTCACCATTACAGTATTGTAATATCAAGCACTTGATAATAATGGACCAAGCAGAGATATGTATCTTGACAATTTAATGTTGGGGATAGTTTCATAGTTATGAGATAATCTTGGTCACGTGTAGATTTTACACTATAGTGTATAGAACTTGGAACCGAACATGCAGCGTGAAGTTTCACATGTCATGTTATATTCGGCGCAGGTAACCGCAGGTAATCGCAGGTAACCGCAGGTAATCGCAGGTAACCTAGCTCTACGCCTACAGTATGCCTGTCTCCATTTGCATTTGACAAGATTAAAAGCGATGTACAGTAGACTACGGTTAAAACGAACACGCATATAACGAACTGACGGATATAACGAACTTACTTTTTGGTCCCGACTATTTGCTGTAGCTTTGCTGTAATTATGCTTATAACGAACTACGGTTATAACGAACTAAAATTAGTAGTCCCTTTGAGTTCGTTATAACCGTAGTTTACTGTATTTGGTGCCAGCCAGGATATTAAGTGAAGCTGCCTATGTCCAGTGCTGTCAGTGGGTTATTGACCCTTAATTTAGCAAACATCGATAATAGACATTTACGACCAGAAAATATAAGATCTAGAACGGTGGCGTAGCTTTGTAGTTAAACCGTTCTTCTAAAGGTATCACATATCGCATATTTAAAACTGAACTCGTCCTTGAAAAGTATTTATTAGTTATCCCTTTCTCGTTGGCTGTAAAATTCCTTCTGTTTAGAACCCCATGCCACCACTTCCCTATTGAACTAGGTCGGTGGCACAACATCCCTGTCAATGAACGAACGTGTAAAACTCTGCGACATGAGCGACGTTGGTGATGAATTCCATTATATTTTTGTTTGTCCTTTTTTCAAACCCGAACGGAAAATATATGTTCCAATTTCATATGCTAAAAACCCAAATATGTTTAAATTCAAAGAACTTTTTAATTGTAAAAAAAGAATCTCTGTACATTCTGTAATGTCAGTATGAAAACTGTAAAATCTTCCATATAAACCATCCTGCAATCTGATGTATTTACTGTCTGCAAATTTGTACCTTATATGCCGAGGATCCCGGCCTGAGCGTAACTAAAGTTCTGTTCTGTTCTGTTCTGTTCTGTTCTGTTCTGTTCTGTTCTGTTCTGTTCTGTTCTCTTCTCTTCTCTTCTCTTCTGTTCTCTTCTGTTCTCTTCTGTTCTCTTCTGTTTTCTTCTCTTCTGTTCTGTTCTGTTCTCATCTCTTCTCTTCTGTTCTGTTCTGTTCTCTTCTCTTCTCTTCTGTTCTCTTCTGTTCTATTCTGTTCTCTTCTCTTCTCTTCTGTTCTCTTCTGTTCCATTCTGTTCTCTTCTGTCACACCGAAGGCCAAGCGTCGATTTTGCCACGATATAGGTACGCCCAAATGCCTTAAGTGCATTCTCTATAATTAATGAAATGTACACAAACTAATACCAGAACACACATCTTAACAAACAGCCATAGCTTTCAATATCTTGCATTTGCCTAAACATTAATGTTAATGGTGCTATTTCAGTTCGTCACGTTTAAAAGCATTCAGTTATATTTTATAGCGTTTTCATGTATTTCGTCTGGTATGGTGCTTCTGCACGCACCCATCTTTCCTTGAAGCACTGCATGGTAACACGTCTACTTTTACTGCTGTTGCCAGCAATGCCAACATATGCGTGTCTGTCACAGCAGGCACGCGTCGACTGTTCTCCGGGGCGCAATAAGCGTCATCATGTGCCTATCACCATGCCGTATTGTTGCAACAAATACACGTTAATTGCGACATCACACGGATAAACTATGACGTTCCCCTTTGACTTTCCTGATGTTGGATGGTGTGGTTAAAACGTTCGCTCGCCATGCGAAGGCCCGGGATCGATTCCCCGCATGTACATTATTTGAAGCACTTTTTTTGAATTGCTGTTGTATTGTTAAAAGCGGCGTAAAAACATACACACTCACTCACTCAGGACAGAAGACTTCTTAGTCATTTGGAAAATCACGTTTAAAGTAGGGGATCGGATGATATACAGTAAACTACGGTTATAACGAACTCAAAGGAACCACTAATTTTAGTTCGTTATAACCGTAGTTCGTTATAAGCGTGTTCGTTATAAACGTAGTTTACTGTAATTGTATGCTGTGAATGAACATCTTGGTTACATATTGGAACAACACCCCTTTGACCTTGTACACGGATGGCACGGTTTGACCTTTATTCTTTTGACCATTGTATTGTGTGGTCGAGACTTACCCAGCTGGTGTAGCTCCTGTTACCGTGTAGCATCACTCTATGTAGGTGAACCATAAGGTTAATGTGACTTTCGCTAAAGCAGACTTTCTGCAGTATCGTTCATTTCACAATACTATTAAAGAGTGACAATGATCTGTTGCCTTTGTCTGGGGGCACGGTTGGCCCAGTCGTCTAAGGCGCCGCGATTCGCTGTCCAGAGTTGCGTCCCAGAGTTGCACGCCAGAAACCTATGATTGTGGGTACGAATCCCGGTTCGCCCCAATTATGTTTCTAGGTTTGTCAGCACCATACCCGTGCTCGTGGGTTTCACCGAAGTGGTAAACGTCTGAGACCTGCATCACTTCGGGCTTTTCTCCCACATTAAGCTGACACTGAAATAATGTTAAAAGCGGCGTTGCCTTTGACTACTCTGGATGCTGTAAATAATGTCATGTGTGTGAGGTATTGTCTCTCACTAGATGTGCTAACCATTAACTGTAAAACTGATATAAATAGTACATAACATTGGAGTTTACAAGGCGGGGGTACAGAGCTGGCTAAACCATAAAGTTGTTTTCACATATATATTAAAGTTATGGTTTGCGGATGGACAAATATTTAGACCTCTACACAATGCACGAGTCAATCTTAAAAAAAATATGACGTGGCTGCTGAGATCACCTTCTGGAGCCTCGCGACACCGTCCCCTGCAGCTAGACACTGCGCATGTCAGACAGCCAGAAGGTGGCGCTGCGTTCTTGCACTCGGTCTTTTGCGGAGTTTGGTTTTAGAGCAGGTACGTGATAATTATACGGGTTTCAAACAATTTGGTAAATGTCTTCATGCATTTTTACTTTAAAAAGTCAATTGAAATTGAATACATTGAGTGTGACAAAGAATTACTGACATTGTTATGGATTATTTGCGATGAAATTTGGAAATTCGGCACCAAATCAGTTTCAGACTGTTATCATATTTTGTTTTGAAATTTCAAATTGATCCCTCGACTGTATATGAGAAGTGTTTTGTATATGTGATATATATATATATATATATATTTACACCTTGACGTAAACGATGGTTTTGGAATCACGAAAGCGACATAAAAATATCAAGCTTAAACTACCAGTGTTGAAGATAAACGAAATTACAGAACGGCGATTACCATTAAATCATTACGTCCATGTGTATCTAAAATAGTAATTATTGATTTTAACTGTTTAAGTTTAAAGACGTTTATCAGGAGATAAGTTTCTGTGGTTTGATTGTCGTAGATTTGATATCTTTTAATTAAACTCGTGATGTTTTGAATGTATTATTCAGAGGTATTCAATAAGTAATGGCTACATCGAAATCGAATTACTTTTGAGGTATCATCATTTACCGTGGCAGAAATATATAGATGACTTAATATATATATATCATATAAGATACCGTGTTTTATTATGAATGTATTTCCAAACGTATCTAACGAGAGAAATCACGAATTGTAATAATGCCGCATCTAAAGGGGACGACTATAGTATAATATTTATTAATCACTTAAACTTTGCACATTATCTAACTTCAACGCTGGTATTAGGGTGGCGTATGAATACAAAATTCGTATCTGATGGTGCGACCATGGTCTGTTTTATTTATTGTGACCTGGTAGTACAGATCAAAGTAGGCGTTGTTTACCATTGCTCAGTGCTACCGACATACAACATTACTTGATTGACTGTCATCGTCTTACTTTCTAACAATTAACTTGGTCACTGCCTGATTTGGCGCAAATATGTCGGACCCCTTTGTTTCGAAATCGGATGTGTCAAATCCGCGGAACTCATACTTCGATCCCTGCCAGGTCAGACAGTAATAAGGTAGAGTCGGATGAGTCGAACTCAAGATAAGTCGAACTGTTTCTCTCGTTCCACAGGTGTCCGAGACTTGTATGCACGTAGTAACACATCACACGTCATGCCTCTTGCGACACACGCTTTTGTACCGGTAGGTGATCACGTGGTTACTCTGTGTCACTTTGCTGATGGCGTGTCACCCTGCCCTGACTGCATGGATCGTGTCTCATGCTATCGCTCACTGGTTTGCTGCTTCACTTATTTACAGGTCTCTGTGTAATGAGAAATATTCCAGCCGTATGTCGGTGGTCTGTAAATACATAATCTGCGACGAGCAAACCAATTGCTGATGGAATGAGCAATGATCCAAGACGTTTGGGCACGATATCACACATCCTCGTCCCCATGTGTCGATAACGATAGTGATGTACCGGTCCAGCATATCGATAGTGGTGTACCGGTCCAGCATAACGATAGTGGTGTACCGGTCCAGCATAACGATAGTGGTGTACCAGTCCAACATAACGATAGTGGTGTACCGGTCCAGCATAACGATAGTGGTGTACCAGTCCAGCATAACGATAGTGGTGTACCGGTCCAGCATAACGATAGTGGTGTACCAGTCCAACATAATGAGTGGTGACCCAGTCCAACATAACGATAGTGGTGTACCAGTCCAGCATAACGATAGTGGTGTACCGGTCTAACATAACGATAGCGGTGTACCAGTCTAACATAACGATAGCGGTGTACCGGTCCAACATAACGATAGTGGTGTACCAGTCTAACATAACGATAGCGGTGTACCGGTCCAGCATAACGATAGCGGTGTACCAGTCCAACATAACGATAGTGGTGTACCAGTCCAGCATAACGATAGCGGTGTACCGGTCGAACATAACGATAGTGGTGTACCAGTCGAACATAACGATAGTGGTGTACCGGGGTCCAGCATAGTGATAGCGGTGTACCTGTCCACCATAACGATAGTGGTGTACCGGTCAGCATAACGATAGCGGTGTACTGGTCCAGCATAACGATAGTGGTGTACCGGTCCAGCATAACGATAGCGGTGTACCTGTCCACCATAACGATAGTGGTGTACCGGTCAGCATAACGATAGCGGTGTACTGGTCCAGCATAACGATAGTAGTGTACCGGTCCACCATAACGATAGCGGTGTACCTGTCCACCATAACGATAGTGGTGTACCGGTCCAGCATAACGATAGCGGTGTACCAGTCCAACATAACGATAGTGGTGTACCAGTCCAGCATAACGATAGTGGTGTACCGGTCCAACATAACGATAGTGGTGTACCGGTCAGCATAACGATAGTGGTGTACTGGTCCAGCATAACGATAGTGGTGTACTGGTCCAGCATAACGATAGTTGTTCATCAGTCCACCATAACGATAACGATTACAATCCGACGTCAATTTTATCAGAAGGATTCTACTCAGAGGAAATGTTCTTTCAAACTATTCCTTGTGAATTGAAAGAGGGCCGGTTATCTGAGCATACTTCATAACTCACAAATTCATGATTTGAAATCGGTTTATTTGCAGTGCGCTCCATCACGGTTTACGCTAGGGACAGTTCCGATTGACTGAGAGCAAATTGGAAGCGATTCCAAGAAGGTTACAATCGGAAATGTCAGTGCAAAAAGGAACAGTGTTATACGCGTCGTATAACTCTATCTTTGACACATTCAAACCCAGGATCCTTCACTCAATGCTCCATGATTCCGGAAGCAAAATTCCAACCGTCAAATAACGCTCTTTTCTCGCTCTCTTGATACAGCGAAGGAGAAAAAGTTCAGTCAATCAGAAAACGTCGGGTATCTTCTCATTTTGTGATACATAACCCTCGATGTGTCACTTATTGTTGTTGGCCGTCCGAGCGACACCACATCTGACATGTAACAGCACTTCTGATTGATTGGAACCGTTGATTGTTTCCTTTGGATCTAAACACTGGAGTAGAGATGTTTGTCGTGGGGGCGGTTGTGAGTGCGTCGCCAACAGGCCAGGAACGGTGCCCTGTAAAGTTATAGTCTAAACCGCCATTCAAACGGTCATCGATTACCGCAATCATAGTTTCTCAACACTGGCCGTGTTGGCCGTGTGTTAGACAGATGCATTTCTGGAATCACGTTTTAGAACTCGTCTGTAATTGTGAAATCACTCGAATCCGTTGGTTCCGGAAGTAGTTTGAGAGAACCGACTAGATGCGAGTTGATTCTACTTCCGGAATCTAAAGATTCGGGGGATTTCTCGGAATTAAAACATGTTACGGTTGATATATAATTTCTGTATAATTTTGACATAATGACCTATGGCTGCGTCATTCTTACGTGATTTAGTGCACTTTCAGAAAAGCCAGTACATTCCTGGCTCAGAATCAACTGTTACAATAGCGTGACGTCATCATAATGGTTCATTGGTTGAAAATGTTAATTTTAGCATGATGATAACGTTATGTAAAATATGCAGTTTGAATGCGGTGAGTTTTTTGAGTATCGCAATACCCATGGACAGTCTTTTTCAGAGACCATACATACCCAGCAAGCACTGATGTCACACAATCCGTAGGGCAGAGGCCTGAGAAAGGCTTGATTGAAGTTATATAAGTTAGAATCATATGCTGGACATCAAAAGGGGCTTCAGCGATTGTCCATTTTGGAGAAAGGAGAGGTGTCCTGGTGACTGCTGTAGTAATAATGGTGTGGCGGTTGAATCAATTTAAAAGTGTAGCAGCAGTAATAGTAGTAGTAGTAGTAGTAGCAGCAGCAGCAGTAGTAGTAGTAGTAGTAGTAGCAGTAGTAGTAGTAGCAGCAGTAGTAGTAGTAGTAAGTAGAAGCAGTAGTAGTAGTAGTCGTAATAGCAGCGTAGTAGTAGTAGTAGTAGCAGTAGTAGTAGTAGTAGCAGCAGTACTAGTAGTAGCAGCAGCAGTAGTAGTTGTAGCAGCAGTTGCAGTGGTAGCAGTAGTAGTAACAGCAGCAGTAGTAGTAGTTGTAGTAAAAGCAGCAGCAGCAGCAGTAGTATTTGTAGCAGCAGCAGCAGTAGTAGTAACAGCAGTATTAGTAGTTGTAGTAATAGTAACAGCAGCAATAGTAGTAGTAGCAGCAGCAGTAGTAGTGGTAGTAGTAGTGGTGGTAGTAGTAGTAGTTGTTGTCGTTCGTCGAAAACGCTTAAATGTTGACACTCGTTTACACGCCCATCACTTGTAACGTTTTACAATAGCGTAAGCCAATGTGGTTGTTTGATGGTAAACGCAGCGCTCAGCAATATTCCAGCTATATAATGGCTGTCTGTAAATAATCAAGTCTGAACCAGACAATCTAGTGATTGACATCATGAACACCGATTTACGCAATTGGGATACGATGACATACATCAACCAGACCTAACCACCCGATCCCGTTAGTCGCCTGTTACGGTAAGTCAATGAGATCGGGCTGAGGCGTTATGGGGTTTGACGTTGCGTTCAAGAATATTTCACTTACCTGGAGCGCATGCGTGGATTTGTGTGTGTCCACACAAAGTAGTTATCCAGACTTAGCCCCTTTATATAGTACTAGGCCACTGAGATACAATGATGCAGTTTAACATGGATACACCACTCAGACACAGGATGCTGACTCCGAGCCGACCAGTTCTTGTTTTACTCACTCCCTTAGTGCCGAGCCCAAGCAGAATAACAATAATTACACACCAGCTGTTTATATCTGTGAATCACATGTCTTTCAGTAGAATTTGCACGTGCCCAGGCATTCATGCGCACGTGCATAGGTGTTCAAACAGATTTTAAAAGTTTATACTTCTCTGCGTGTGTGAAATAGTCACTAACTTTAACCCTAAGGTCAAAGCAACGCGATGTTGCTGTCTACCACAATGCAGCTGTGATGTTGCTGACAACCACGATGTAGCTATGATTATACTGTCTACCACGATGTAGCTCTGATTATATTGTCTACCACAATGAGGCTGTGATGTTGCTGTCTACCACAATGTAGCTGTGATGTTGCTGACTACCACGATGTAGCTGTGATGTTGCGGTCTACCACGATATAGATGTGGTGTTGCTGTCTACCACGATGTAGCTGTGATGATGCTGACTACCAAGATATAGCTCTAAGTATACTGCCTACCACGTAGCAGTGATGTTGCTGTCTACCACGATGTAGCCGTGATGTTGATGTCTACCACGATGTAGCTGTGATGTTGCTGTCTACCACGATATAGATGTGATGTTGCTGTCTACCACGATGTAGATGTGATGTTGCTGACTACCACGATGTAGCTGTGATGTTGCTGACTATCTCGATGTAGCTGTAATGTTGCTGGGTATCAAGATGTAGCTGTGATGTTGCTGACTACCACGATGTAGCTTTGATGTGTTGTCTACCACGATGTAGCTGTGATGATGCTGACTACCACGATATAGCTCTAAGTATACTGCCTACCACGTAGCAGTGATGTTGCTGTCTACCACGATGTAGCCGTGATGTTGCTGACTAACACGATGTAGCCGTGATGTTGCTGACTACCACGATGTAGCTGTGATGTTGCTGTCTACCACGATGTAGCTGTGATGTTGCTGTCTACCACGATGTAGCTGTGATGTTGCTGACTACCACGATGTAGCTCTGATTATACTGACTGCCACGATGTAGCTCTAAATTATACTGACTACCACGATGTAGCTGTGATGTTGCTGACTACCACGATGACTACCACGATGTAGCTTCTAATTATACTGACAACCACGATGTAGCTGTGATGTTGCTGACTACCACATTGTAGTTTCTGATTATACTGACCACCACGATGTAGCTCTGATTATACCGACTACCAAGATGTAGCTGTGATGTTGCCGACTACCACGATGTAGCTATGATGTATCTTTGATGTTGCTGACTACCAAGATGTAGCTATTATATTGCTGACTACCTCGATGTAGCTATGATGTATCTGTGATGTTGCTGACTACCACGATGTAGTTCTGATTCTAACGACTACCAAGATGTAGCTGTGATGTTGCTGACTACCACGATGTAGCTATGATGTATCTTTGATGTTGCTGACTACCACGATGTAGTTCTGATTATAACGACTACCAAGATGTAGCTGTTATATTGCTGACTACCACGATCTAGCTATGATTATAACGACTACCAAGATGTAGCTGTTATATTGCTGACTACCACGATGTAGCTATGATTATAACGACTACCAAGATGTAGCTGTTATATTGCTGACTACCACGATGTAGCTATGATGTATCTGTGATGTTGCAGATTACCACGAGCTATGATTGCTTTGAAAGGGCTTTGTCATTTTTATTACACAGTAATATTTGTGAAAACATTCAGATTGAAAGTGTTGGTTCTCAGTGGATCTTTTTGGAAAGGTTTAAATACTGTCTTTCATCGTCAGGCAAAGAATGCAAATGTCCACACTTTATCGCTTATCAAAACTCTAAATTTATAGCTGGAATTTGAAAACTCTAATGTCTCTCTTGTATCTGGAACAGCAACTG
The DNA here is from genome assembly GCF_022045235.1 of Haliotis cracherodii. Taxonomy (NCBI): domain Eukaryota; kingdom Metazoa; phylum Mollusca; class Gastropoda; order Lepetellida; family Haliotidae; genus Haliotis; species Haliotis cracherodii. The sequence goes on from NW_027266264.1 coordinate 58,419,390, forward strand.
AAGTAGCAAAGACATTTCATTGATTTCGCTTAAAGTTCAACCGACTTTAGTCAAAATGAGAAATGTTGTCAACCCAGTTCAGCCATGCCAGTGGACGCCAGGTAGTCATGTAGCCTCTGTCTGGTGACAATTAATTTCAGTATTAGATTAACACGAGCGGGGGAATCCATACGAATGACGTGCGTTTATTAAGGAATGCGTCGGAAGGGAATCTTCAAAGGTTATGTGTCGCCGGGCGCACGACTGATGGCATCTTTGTAAAGATGGGTAAATAATCAGGCAAATTATGACAGCGCATAGGGATAAAACTTAACAACGTTCCAACTATGTTTGTATGTGTTGTTTTGTGCTGAGATTCGAGATTCGATACAGAAATTGAGATGAACGAATCAATGTTATTATTCTTCAAACACATTCGGGGCATGTTCAGATATGTTCGCTTGCTACGGGGCCACATGAAGCACTCTACCTGTCGGTTATCCCGGCTGCAGAAGGATTAATAGTCTGGATACAGTAATGAAAACAATCATGTAATATTGATGAAAATACCAAATAAGTGGACTTTGATAACAAAAACACACATGATGATCACCCACGAGAAAGGTCGTGGTGCTTACAAACCACCCTTATGGGTGCTTCATTTTTTTTATTACCTTTAGTACTTTTTTTAAGATTGAGCTCAGTCATACTAGTTACAACGTCTAAACCTAAAAGGGGCACCACACCGTGGAATATAGTCCCTTTTCAATGATGAGGCCACGCATAATCATCAGTCATTATGCATATCGCCCTATGACGACCATTCTAATCTAGCCTTTTGTTTTCAGATCGGCCATGCCCCGCCTGTATGTGTGCCTGGCTCTCCTAGTCTATACATGTGTGTCCGTGAATCTTATATCGGCGGAGGAATTGAAAAGCAAGTCAAAAACAGAAGAGAACTATTTCTCTCCAGGAGAACTAAAATGGCCGACCGGGAACGGGGTGTATGAAGACGAGATACAAGCTTTGGACGAGGATGGCAAGGGAAATGTAGGACGTATTGCCGAAAGGGAGAACCGGTCTTCTGGCACCTCTCTGTGGACAAAGATCCTCAACAGAATAGGAAAAACACAGGAAACATTCGGCTCTTCCGGGCAGTACCCGAACTTGCCTGGCAAGGCAAAGAACGAAAGGCGGTATATAGCTCCCCAAAGTGTCTGGGCAAAAATCAAGCGGAATCAACCTGGGATGCCTTCATTTGACGCAGAGCGAGCAATGAATGACGGGAAATTTATAACGCAGAACCAGAAACGAGGCCTGTCTATAAATGGCGCATTATCTTCCTTGGCGAATATGCTTTCGGCGGAGGGTCAACGCAGAGACCACGCCGCGGCGCTTCGGCTTCGACAACGCCTCCTGGTGGCAGGAAAACGTTGAGCAAAGAGACGCAAATTCATGGATTCAAATTTGTTCGGTCTTAAAAGACTTCTAGTGACAATCTAACACTTCCCAACGAAATATCGTGCTTAAGGGCAACAGAGTGTAAACATGTACTGGTTGGAATATGACTTTCAAATAGTTTTGAAATGATGACAGTGAACTTACGGTTCAGTTGCAAGGGATAAGTCAACAAAATTATTAATATGGATGGTTTTGAATTCAATTTTATTGTGATAATGATAACCTCAAGTAAAGGATTGTTCGACATATTTTCACGAGGTCGGATCTGACAATATACGTGAACACTATTGTTTGTGTTATAAACAGAGACGATTCTGTTCCGTATTGCAGCCGCTCAAACAGAGCATGAATAATAGATGGTCCACATTTTAGTACTGACAAATACATTGGCATTAGTTCTTGTAATGCAATGTTGTCCTGGCCTGTGTTTTTTTATTTGCAGAAATTGAGACAGATACAAAACTCATATCTTGTAGTAATTATTGTGCTTTTCTACCAAGCCATATGCCCAAATGCCCTTCGCTTGTGTTGCTAGTAAACTTTAACAGTTAAAGTTACACCGATATTTTTTTTCAAAAATACAGATTACCATTTTTAATAAGTGAATGTTTCATCAACCTTAACAGGCCGTTGGAGGTGTTATTAGACCTAGCTTAACAAGACGACGACTTGCAATCTGCTCCCTGTTCGACACCTTGCCCTTGCGCATCTTCACCACTCTGTTTATGCAGCAACATAATTCATTTGGTTCTGTTTGCAATCGTCCCATTGAGATTCATACCGTTTACAAAGAACAAACTCTGCGCTAAATCCCCCGACCCCAATTCCGTTTCCGTAAACGTTATTCCGTAACGATTGTGAATTCAACCAATTAAACTGCTGTGGAACGCTGAAGTACTTCACGACAAACGGAGATTTTACGTTAATGGGGTGTTGTTAATATCTGCTGGGATTGTAAATCGCCATATTCCATAAGCTGTACAAATTTATACCAATGATAATGTTGGCGATATTGGAAACTGCCTTGATTCTTTGACAACAATATGTTAACACTCGAAGCTCTTCACGCACGGTATTATTTTGTTTATTTGAGACAAAACAAACAGCGAGGCAACCAAACCGCTATGATATTGGAATTGTTATATTACACAGCGTGAATGACTGTTTGTTGGATTCAGAACTATATGGGCAGGGTCCAGGGACAACCCTTTCTCACGGAGGAAACTAAAGTGTGTAATGACAGAACTGAGGGTTTAACGTCCTTAGGGACAGCCTTTAAACAATCTTTGCTAGGGGCTTAAGTTTACCGGAATTTCGAGGCATGAATTCTTGCTCTATATTTGATAAACATATAAGATATATTCCAATCATTTTAACAAGTACCCATGGGGAGTACTTGATAATGATTCACACACGATACATGGCTATGATTCAATTACAACAGATTATTTCAACACATGAATTAATGCGGGCGTCGCACCATCTGCACTGGTTTGCTCAATATATATAAACATGTTCACGAACAGATTCTTTATGTAGTATAACTAAAAATAACGAATGTTGTATTCTTCCTAATATATTTTGTTGTGGAATAAAGTGATTGTTGCCAGTTATATATTTGTTTCTTCCGCCTGAAGTATCACAGTGATATACATGTATCATCAAATGTACCTCTAAACATTGAAACAGCCGGGCAGAAGAAAGTATATACTTGAAAATTTGATTTGACCAAACATTACAAACATCATCATAATGTTACTAGGCTAAATACAGTCGCTGACATCATCATAATGTTACTAGGCTAAATACAGTCGCTCAAACATTGCAAACTTAATGTCCAAAACACAACTATGATACTCGTTTCAAATACATCACTATTGAATAACCATTTCATGTTTGTTTCATTTTTAGAAGTCATTGAACATGGAGTATACTTTCTTTTCGCCGGTAGTTTATCTTTATTGATAACCAAAATTGTTTGTAGTTATCATGGAAATACGTGGCTCAACGTGTTGATAGTGTTAACAAAACACAGATTTATGCCGACGTTGGTACAAAAAACCATTCCGATCTGTAGAAAGGCAATGGGGTCTACTACCTAATCATCGGACTGATTAAACACCACTACAATAAAATTCCGTAAAAGGATGTTTTAAGGTTTTTCAATCTTTAATAAATTCCCCAAATGATAACTAAAAACATGATGACAGATACTTTTGCTTTTGAGTATACAAGTCGTTAAAGACCCCAAACGTCCTCTTGACGCTTCCATCTCGAAACTTCTCAAACTATCAAGCCTGTCATTTTCATGCTTTCACAAAGGTGGATAACTCTAAATTACTAGCTGCCTACCGTTAATATCTGACAAGGACACCCCACGACGGTTTGCTAGCACTTCCAACATTTGCTGCCGGTGACAATTACTACAAATACACTTACAGTAAAGTACGGTTATAACGAACTCAAAGGGACTACTAATTTTAGTTCGTTATAACCGTAGTTCGTTATAAGCATATATAGAGTATAACAACAGCAAATAGTCGGGACCGAAAAAGTAAGTTCGTTATATCGGCAGTTCGTTATAAGCCTGTTCGTTATAACCGTAGTTTACTGTACTACAATCTCTCCTGCGACAACAGAGGGTCCGACTACGAAGTACATACATCCAATTTCATTACAGGATGAACAAAAATGGCGGACTAATGGACCAAGACAGTTTGTTTTTTCAATATTGCAGTCATCTGACCAGAACCTTTTGAACGTACATGGTGTCATCATTGGCGGGTACTGGCATGTAAAGTTGATTACATATCAGCTTAATCGGTGCAGTAGTTTCAACAAAAACGTTATTTACGAAGGACAAACAGGCCATGATAAATGTCATCTTGGCCTTGAACCAGGTGAGTTAGAAATCAACCCACATATTTATGTATTTACATCTACCAGGGCCCGCTTGCACAAAGCGATTTTAGCGCTAAGATGATTGTAACTCCCATACTATAACATAGACTTACAATAGTCGTAGCACTAAGATGGCTTTGTGCAAGTTGACCCTTATGTGTAATGAAAGTAACACACGCGAATATGAACTGTGCTCCACCAAGGGTCAGAAATGACTGTTTTGAGAGAAACGATTATCACTGGATATAAAAAGGACAAAATAGCATTTAGCGGCAGATAACTCTGTTACTGCAACTGCCCATGCCTCTGATGCACTGATGCACGGAGGATGGGATGTTTCACGCAACAGCCAGTAACGTTCAAGATGTATCATATATATTCTTGAAAATCATGAAGTTTATCCAGGATAACTAGTGGTTGATAGCGTGAGCAGAGATTGGCGCTGTCGGGGAAGATCGCACAATGCAACCACCACATTATATTACTCTTAAGACGAGCAGACAGACCTGGAAACCCTTCTGCTCTCGAGCCCGCACAGGAGTTAGAACCAATGAGGATGGAATATTCTCTGAACGTACAAATATCCGTCTAAGGCTGGGAAGGAACGTTAAATCACAAACTACAAATCTTATACGTTGAAGTGATTTACATTTGAAATGCTTTACAAAAAATTGGGGGGCGGTCGGGTAGCCTAGTGGTTAAAGCGTTAGCTCGTCATGCCGAAGACCCGGGTTCGATTCCCGACATGGGTACAATGTGTGAAGCCCATTTCTGGTGTCCCCCGCCGTGATATTGCTGGAATATTGCTAAAAGCGGCGTAAAACCATACTCACTCACTCACTACAAAACTTTGGTATGTTCAGTCCCGCCAGACGCTCCATCCACTAGACCATGGAGGCCGTCCTTGAACAAGGATGCCTGATCACCCGGTATAGAACGCATGGATATCTGATCGTCCAAATATCCGTCATAGGACGGGAATGGACGGAAAATCACAAACTAGATGCTTTTGTGACACTGGTATGTCCAATTCCATCCTCGATTATGTCGTGTACATCTTGCTGCTTTCACGTGAATCCGATTTGAATGACACGGTGCTAAAAATAGCTGTCCAATCAAATTATACCTACGAGCAAGAGTTACTCCTTCGAGAGGAGATTGTGACGTCAATTCACAAAGTTATGTAAGCGACTGGCCCAGGGTGCTACAAACTTATAACTATGCCTTTAGGAAGTCATATCTTACTTAAAAAGGGGTCGTTATTACTTTTTCTTCCTTAATATGGTTTATCTAATTAACCGGCCTCAGTTGGGTGAGCGAATATTCCTCGCCATCGGGGTTTGGGGACACGTGATCAGTCGGCATACTTTTAGCCTTTAGGGGCTGGCCATTTGTTAATTCTCTCTCTTTCTTTTGAAAAAATAATGTTTAAAAAAAATCCTAAAAAATGGTGCCAGGTATTACGCATTATAATGAATAGTTCGCATGGCCAGTTGGATGTGTTGCAAAAATAATGTAGTTTTGAGACAAAACTTTCGTTCAAAAAGAATATGTTTTGAATCGCTAAATGAAAGAATAGTCTGTCGCTAATGGAAAAGATACTTAGAATACTCGGGGCCTATAATTTCTTCCCCGGAATTCACATAGAGGTTATGATCTCAAGGAATTCTCTACGAGGTAATGGTCATCTTCCCGAGGCAAGGGAGTTAACTATAAAAGTCCAATTTCCACCCTTGCCGAACAAGGCTGGAATTTCTAGATTCGATCGTAGCGCCACCACTATGTCCCTCCTATTGACCAATCAGATTCCACCTCTCATATCACTTGCATTTGCTTCAAAGAAAATGGTGGCGCCGTCAAAACGATCTGATCGATGATCAAGATATATATTGTAATATTGGGGTCTAATATCGCGAAGTACATCAGATCACGTGAGCACCTTGATAAAAACCATGAAAAGATTTATCTGTCGACGCACAATTGACGGTACACATTCTTTGCAAATCCTGCAATCGACGGAAATCTGTACGTTGAAATCAACGTTGTTACAAACGGGATGTCGATTTCGGCACGCGATTTTGGTTGGACTAGGCATATATTCGTTAGTTCAGCCAAAATATAACTCCATAATTGCAGCCCAGTTCGGCAAGGTTGGAAACTGAACAGTCAGATAACTCCCTTGCCTCATGAAGATGGGTAATGTTTTTTCAAAGAGAACGCTAAAATTCCAGCGTTCGATCTGATAAATTTACTTTCAGAAACAGCCTCAGGTACTTGGATAACACGGGCCGAGCTCCATCACAACGCTTGACACTGTGTCTCTGTAAGGATCTTAATTGACGTAAGAAATGGTGTTTCAAGTTTTGTAATACTTATATATGTATTTACGCATTTAGGGTTTCCCATAGGACGTTTGTTAAAACATATATCGGATGCAACTGAATACAAAAAAACAGGTAAGACAATACTTATTTCTAAATGGATCTGTGCAGACAAAGTTAGAGCACCAGTGACGTCATAACTGCACCCCGGGGCATTCTGGGAGAAGGGGAACGCGGCCATAAGGTTGAATAAAAGCTGCTGTTATGGTTTCAATGAAGAAGGTTATAACAGTGACAAGAGGAAGCACTATCTGACATCTGGCTAATGGGGTTGTGGTTAATTCAACATCCATGAAACGAGATTTAGATGTCATTCTTTCCAACGAAATACGATTTAAGAAAATATATCAATCAGCTGAGGTTACTATATTGCATTGTTTTCCCATGACGCCCATGTAATTGGTATGTGCGAGTCCCGGAGACGGGCAGCTGTATAAATGAGGGTAGTCGACTTGGGAGAGAATGCCTTGGGCTGTACTATACTCTAATTGCTTGATGAATGAGCAAACGTTCACTAGAAACCGAATTATTAGAGTTGATTATAATACGGATTATGACCATCTGTATATTACATATATTTCCATACGGACTAGTTCTGTAAGCACAAGCAAATTCCTAGGCCACAATAAATTAATTATTGGAATTTATTTTGTTTTGTAACGTGTATCAAGATGTTGTAAGATCATGTCAATAATTATATTACAGCTGGCAGTTCCAATTAGCAATACCAGCTTTAATGGGGGGAAAGTAAGGTAAATATAAGAAGCAATTAGATATAACGATCTTAGAAATTGTAGCAACCGCGCTGCCACGTGCATATAACATAACGTGGAACCCCTTCACCACATCAGACCTCTATTTATAACCAAATCTTATTTTGAATAATTACCCCACACATAAAAAAACATTTAGGAACTTTTGTCAGGTAATATGAGAGGTGCTACCACTAATTACCATTAATTACCTGCATTAAATCTGTTAACAGAGCATCGGGTGAATGAGTGAGTGAGTGAGTGAGTCTGGTTTAACGCCGCTTTTAACAGTATTCCAGTCATATCACGGCGTGTCAGCTTAAACTGGGAGGAAAGCCCGAAGTGATGCAGGTCTCAGACGTTTACCACTTCGGTGAAACCCACGAGCACGGGTATGATGCTGACAAACCTAGAAACATAATCAGGGCGAACCGGGATTCGAACCCACAATCATAGGTTTCTGGGGTTCCCAAGGGACGCAACTCTGCACAGCGAATCGCGGCGCCTTAGACGACTGGGCCACCCGTGCCCCCTTCAGGTGAATGACGACAAATACACAGGTGTAGGGTTATACCATGAAACAGGTGTCCTCCCATTAGTTACCCGTCCCATTTAGCACACTCCTTTTTGTTTCATATATACAGTAAACTACGGTTATAACGAACTCGAAGGGACCACTAATTTCAGTTCGTAATAATCGTAGTTCGTTATAGGCATACATACAGCATTTATACAACAAATGGTCGGGACTAAAAAATAAGTTCCTTATATCGGTCAGTTCGTTATAAGCGTGTTCGTTATAAACGTAGTTTACTGCATTTTTGTAAGATAGACATATCATACATTCAATACAGATTAGTTGCCTTTTAGTCATATCAATACATTTCATAATAACATTTGTGCTAAAACTCCAGCTTGACAATCAGTATGTATACCTTGGTCTCTGTGGTAATCCTATGTACAGTAAACTACGGTTAAAACGAACTCAAAGGGACCACTAATTTTAGTTCGATATGACCGTAGTTCGTTATAAGCATATATACAGCATAACGACAGCAAATAGTCGGGACAAAAAAGTAGGTTCGTTATATCCGTCAGTTCGTTATAAGCGTGTTGGTTATAAACGTAGTTTACTGTACTCCTGTTAGGGCTGGTCCATTACTCGGTAGGTGTTGTCAATTACTCGGTAGGTGTTGTCTTAATTAATCCCGTCCTGGCCCCTACCCTGGCTGTGTAACAACTGGGACTATAGAGGTGTAACAACTGGGAATATAGAGGTGTGACAACTGGGACTATAGAGGTGTAACAACTGGGACTATAGAGGTGTGACATTTGGGACTATAGAGGTGTGACAACTGAGACTATAGAGGTGTGACAACTGGGACTATAGAGGTGTGACAACTGGGAATATAGAGGTGTGACAACTGGGACTATAGAGGTGTAACAACTGGGACTATAGAGGTGTGACAATTGGGACTATAGAGGTGTGACAACTGGGAATATAGAGGTGTGACAACTGGGAATATAGAGGTGTGACAACTGGGAATATAGAGGTGTGACAACTGGGACTATAGAGGTGTGACAACTGGAAACATAGAGGTGTGACAACTGGGACTATAGAGGTGTGACAACTGGGAATATAGAGGTGTGACAACTGGGAATATAGAGGTGTAACAACTGGGAATATAGAGGTGTGACAACTGGGAATATAGAGGTGTGACAACTGGGAATATAGAGGTGTGACAACTGGGAATATAGAGGTGTGACAACTGGGAATATAGTGGTGTGACAACTGGGACTATAGAGGTGTGACAACTGGGAATATATAGGTGTGACAGCTGGGAATATAGTGGTGTGACAACTGGGAATATAGAGGTGTGACAACTGGGAATATAGAGGTGTGACAACTGGGACTATAGAGGTGTAACAACTGGGAATATAGAGGTGTGACAACAGGGACTATAGAGGTGTGACAACTGGGACTATAGAGGTGTGACAACTAGGACTATAGAGGTGTGACAATTGGGAATATAGAGGTGTGACAACTGGGACTATAGAGGTGTGACAACTGGGACTATAGAGGTGTGACAACTGGGAATATAGAGGTGTGACAACTGGGAATATAGTGGTGTGACAACTGGGACTATAGAGGTGTGACAACTGGGAATATAGAGGTGTGACAACTGGGACTATAGAGGTGTGACAACTGGGACTATAGAGGTGTGACAACTGGGACTATAGAGGTGTAACAACTGGGACTATAGAGGTGTAACAACTGGGATTATAGAGGTGTGACAACTGGGAATATAGAGGTGTGACAACTAGGAATATAGAGGTGTGACAACTGGGAGTAAAGAGGTGTGACAACTGGGACTATAGAGGTGTGACAACTGGGAATATAGAGGTGTAACAACTGGGGGTAAAGAGGTGTGACAACTGGGACTATAGAGGTGTGACAACTGGGAATATAGAGGTGTGACAACTGGGACTATAGAGATGTAACAACTGGGAGTATAGAGGTGTGACAACTGGGACTATAGAGGTGTGACAACTGGGAATATAGAGGTGTGACAACTGGGACTATAGAGGTGTGACAACTGGGACGTGTAACTAATGGGAGATAACCACGAAAGTGAGTGAGTGAGTGAATATAATTTTACGCCGCTTTTAGCAATATTCCCGCAATATCACGGCGGGGGACACCAGAAATGGGCTTCACACATTGTACCCATGTCGGGAATCGAACCCGGATCTTCGGCGTGACGACCGAACGCTTTAACCACTAGGCTACCCGACCGCCCCTAACCACGAAAGACGAATGACAAGGGAGCAGCAATTAGGGACACTGATGACTTTATTATCTGTTCAGTTTACATCCGATAGCCCAAAGCATGGAAATAATCATGCAATGGCAAACTGGGCTTTCATTTACATCCGCAAATAAATCATTTTTGTATTATAGGTCTCGGTATTAACATGACATAATTACACGATTAAATATCAAGCTCTGAAACGCAGAAATGGGATCCAAATCAACATCAGTCATGTTATCATCCGCGCAATCCGAAATCCGAAAATGCTTTCCCTCAATGGATACCTGTTCTTATCAAACTATAACCATCAGGGGTATTTTCAAATAACGGCATCCGATGAGATTCCGCCGTTCTTTTTGTCTATTTGCTTAGGTAGAAATTAACATGTCCCCTCTGTCATATCTCAATGTTCGTAGATCTCGAGTAACCGATCAGTGTTGCCTAAAAGTATATTTCCGCTGTCCTTACAGACAGTAGTCCAGTCTCTTGTCACGCTCAATTGCGTTAGGCCAGCAAATCTGCACACTGCAGTTAATGAACCCCAGCGGCAGGGTTAGAAAGCCAGGTAGAAGCCAGAGCCTAGTGCCCCTTTAATATGAACTAGCTCAGAACCAACATTGGGCGCAAAAATATAGACCATAAAATGAGTCCGGTCGTGGGATTCAAAACACTTCTGAGAATTGTTTCTTTTCAAGTTTGTATTGGAACTGAAGTTAAATACTCATTAACGCTTGGAACACTCCCCTTCTAAGTGTGAGCCTTAAATGACGTCAAATTGGAATGCAAGGACGCCATTATAATAGATGACGTCACATGCGTGGATCATTGCTCATAATATCAATCACTTATGTGTCTGGTCCAGACTCGGTTATTTACAGGCAGGAACGCGGACATAAGGTTGAATATAAGCTGCTGTTATGGTTTCAATGAAGAAGGTTATAACAGTGACAAGAGGAAGCACTATCTGACATCTGGCTAATGGGGTTGTGGTTAATTCAACATCCATGAAACGAGATTTAGATGTCATTCTTTCCAACGGAATACGATTTAAGAAAATATATCAATCAGCTGAGGTTACTATATTGCATTGTTTTCCCATGACGCCCATGTAATTGGTTTGTGCGAGTCCCGGAGACGGGCAGCTGTATAAATGAGGGTAGTCGACTTGGGAGAGAATGCCTTGGGCTGTACTATACTCTAATTGCTTGATGAATGAGAAAACGTTCACTAGAAACCGAATTATTAGAGTTGATTATAATACGGATTATGACCATCTGTATATTACATATATTTCCTTCCGGAATAGTACTGTAAGCACAAGCAAATTCTTAGGCCACAATAAATTAATTATTGGAATTTATTTTGTTTTGTAACGTGTATCGAGATGTTGTAAGATCATGTCAATAATTATATTACAGCTGGCAGTTCCAATTAGCAATACCAGCTTTAATGGGGGGAAAGTAAGGTAAATATAAGAAGCAATTAGATATAACGATCTTAGAAATTGTAGCAACCGTAGATATACGGAGCATAAGACTCTGCTCTTATCGTTCATATTTCAAAGCTAGGGACCCGTTTCACAAAGTGATCTTAGCGCTGCGACTGGCGTTAGTATAATTTAAAGTATTAGCGTCAAGATAGCCTTAATCCTGGTCAAGACGTTATAATAACTACTGGAAACATAAGGGGGTGATCTCTTTATAAAGCGATTCGATTAAGACACATTTGCCAATGTTGCTTTAACTGATGAATACGTTAACAATTTTCACACTCGTGACCTAATATGAGTTTTACTGCTACTTGTTGCGCTGCCACGTGTATATAACATAACGTGGAACCCATTCACCACATCAGACCTCTATTTATAACCAAATCTTATTTTGAATAATTACCCCACACATAAAAAAAACATATAGGAACCTTTGTCAGGTAATATGAGAGGTGCTACCACTAATTACCATTAATTACCTGCATTAAATCTGTTAACAGAGCATCGGGTGAGTGAGTGAGTGAGTCTGGTTTAACGCCGCTTTTAACAGTATTCCAGTAATATCACGGCGTGTCAGCTTAAACTGGGAGGAAAGCCCGAAGTGATGCAGGTCTCAGACGTTTACCACTTTGGTGAAACCCACGAGCACGGGTATGGTGCTGACAAACCTAGAAACATAATCAGGGCCAACCGGGATTCGAACCCACAATCATAGGTTTCTGGGGTTCCCAAGGGACGCAACTCTGCACAGCGAATCGCGGCGCCTTAGACGACTGGGCCACCCGTGCCCCCTTCAGGTGAATGACGACAAATACACAGGTGTAGGGTTATACCATGAAACAGGTGTCCTCCCATTAGTTACCCGTCCCATTTAGCACACTCCTTTTTGTTTCATATATACAGTAAACTACGGTTATAACGAACTCGAAGGGACCACTAATTTCAGTTCGTAATAATCGTAGTTCGTTATAGGCATACATACAGCATTTATACAACAAATGGTCGGGACTAAAAAATAAGTTCCTTATATCGGTCATTTCGTTATAAGCGTGTTCGTTATAAACGTAGTTCACTGCATTATTGTAAGATAGACATATCATACATTCAATACAGATTAGTTGCCTTTTAGTCATATCAATACATTTCATAATAACATTTGTGCTAAAACTCCAGCTGGACAATCAGTATGTATACCTTGGTCTCTGTGGTAATCCTATGTACAGTAAACTACGGTTAAAACGAACTCAAGGGGACCACTAATTTTAGTTCGATATGACCGTAGTTCGTTATAAGCATATAAACAGCATAACGACAGCAAATAGTCGGGACAAAAAAGTAGGTTCGTTATATCCGTCAGTTCGTTATAAGCGTGTTGGTTATAAACGTAGTTTACTGTACTCTTGTTAGGGCTGGTCCATTACTCGGTAGGTGTTGTCAATTACTCGGTAGGTGTTGTCTTAATTAATCCCGTCCTGGTCCCTACCCTGGCTGTGTAACAACTGGGACTATAGAAGTGTGACAACTTCGACTATAGAGGTGTGACAACTGGGACTATACAGGTGTGACAACTGGGACTCTAGAGGTGTGACAACTGGGACTATACAGGTGTGACAACTGGGACTATAGAGGTGTGACCACTGAGAATACAGAGGTGTGACAACTGGGACTATACAGGTGTGACAACTGGGACTATACAGGTGTGACAACTGGGACGTGTAACTAGTGGGAGATAACCACAAAAGTGAGTGAGTGAGTGAGTGAATATAATTTTACGCCGCTTTTAGCAATATTCCAGCAATATCACGGCGGGGGACACCAGAAATGGGCTTCACACATTGTACCCATGTCGGGAATCGAACCCGGGTCTTCGGCGTGACGAGCGAACACTTTAACCACTAGGCTACCCGACCGCCCCTAACCACGAAAGACGAATGACAAGGGAGCAGCAATTAGGGACACTGATGACTTTATTCTCTGTTCAGTTTACATCCGATAGCCCAAAGCATAGAATAATCATGCAATGGCAAACTGGGCTTTCATTTACATCCGCAAATAAATCATTTTTGTATTATAGGTCTCGGTATTAACACGACATTATTACACGATTAAATATCAAGCTTTGAAACGCAGAAATGGGATCCAAATCAACATCAGTCATGTTATCATCCGCGCAATCCGAAATCCGAAAATGCTTTCCCTCCATGGATACCTGTTCTTATCAAACTATAACCATCAGGGGTATTTTCAAATAACGGCATCCGATGAGCTTCCACCGTTCTTTTTGTCTATTTGCTTAGGTAGAAATTAATCAACATGTGCCCTCTGTCATATCTCAATGTTCATAGATCTCGGGTAACCGATCAGTGTTGCCTCAAAGTATATTTCCGCTGTCCTTACAGACAGTAGCCCAGTCTCTTGTCACGCTCAGTTGCGTTAGGCCAGCAAATCTGCACACTGCAGCTAATGAACCCCAGCGGCAGGGTTAGAAAGCCAGGTAGAAGCCAGAGCCTAGTGCCCCTTTAATATGAACCAGCTCAGAACCAACATTGGGCGCAAAAATATAGACCATAAAATGAGTCCGGTCGTGGGATTCAAAACACTTCTGAGAATTGTTTCTTTTCAAGTTTGTATTGGAACTGAAGTTAAATACTCATTAACGCTTGGAACACTCCCCTTCTAAGTGTGAGCCTTAAATGACGTCAAATTGGAATGCAAGGACGCCATTATAATAGATGACGTCATATGCGTGGATCATTGCTCATAATATCAATCACTTATGTGTCTGGTCCAGACTCGGTTATTTACAGGTAGGAATATTGATGAGTGAAACAAAAAACAAACATGTCGTCATTTCGGAATAGAGGCACCTCGTTTTTTTTATTTCGTTATCAACCCTTATTTGTATGTTTAGCAGGATTGAGTGAGTGTTGTTTTAAGCCGCCATCAGCAACGTATCCCTTTTTGTACGCGCGATTCGGAGGTGCATTTGGAAGGTATTCAGGACTCGGCAGTGTGTTAGCCGACACGCAAATAGAATGGTATTTGGTACGCAGATTCAACATTTCTAATAAATTGATGGTGCACGTAAAACATTCCTTCATTCACTATATTTTATTTATTTAAAAAAAATTCGATATGTTTTCAGTAATTTCAGTAACTTCAACTCTCACCCTTTTCTCAATGCTTTTAAGATCTGTGTTAAACAGCATTCGGGGCTCGGATGGACAATACGACTACATGGTATTCGGGATTCAGTGGACGGTGAAGTTGAAATCCTCATACATGGCTTCAAAACTGAAAAAGACCTAGTTTCCATCATGAATTTATCAGTAATCTTTTGGCAGGGATTCTGCGCCCTTTGATGACAGGGATTCAGCGCGCTACGATGACAGGGATTCTGCGCCCTTTGATGGCGGGGATTCAGCGCCCTACGATGACAGGGATTCTGCGCCCTTTGATGACAGGGATTCTGCGCCCTACGATGACAGGGATTCTGCGCCCTACGATGACAGGGATTCTACGCTCTTTGATGACAGGGATTCTGCGCCCTTTGATGGCAGGGATTCTACGCTCTTTAATGGCAGGGATTCTGCGCCCTTTGACATTCGACGCCCTATCTCCATGATAGCAGGGATTCAGAGCCCTACGATGGCAGGGAGTTAGCGCCCTACGATGCAGACATTCGACGCCCTATCTCCATGACAGCAGGGATTCAGAGCCCTACGGTGGCAGGGAGTCAGCGCCCTACGATGCAGACATTCGTCGCCCTATCTCCATGACAGCAGGGATTCAGAGCCCTACGGTGGCAAGGAGTCAGCGCCCTACGATGGCAGGCATTCGGTGCCCTATCTCCATGATACAAGGGATTCAGCGCCCTACGATGGCAGGCATTCAGCGCTGTACGATGGCAGAGACTCAGCGCCCCATGGATATTGTAGATACCAGTTGACTGACGAAGGAAATATTACAGCCAAGCGAAGAAGGGCCTGTGAGCTTTTGGGTGCTTTTCTAGAAAGTACTTATGCATTATATATAGTAATGTGTAGTGCTTCAAGCAGACTTCTAAGAAGCACCCACGCATGTACATGTATTCACTTACAAATAATTGATGATTGCAGTCTGCATTGTCTTAGATGTTGCTGTCTTTATTTCTTCGGAGGTTTCACCTCAAGTAATACTTATGAGTAAGGAAAGCATTGTAGAGCGTTAAAATCAATTGTTTGGGTGCGCTGGCAACTCTTTTGCTTTCATTAATGGCATTTTCCGAGTACATGCTTGCAGTATAACACCAACACACATTTTGTAATTTTATTTTCTTCGTTCTTTAACTGATTCCAGATGCCTTAAGCTTGTAAAGCGATAGCCCGACAAATATTAAACAACCTGAGTGAGTGAGTGAGTTGGGTTTAACGCCGCTTTTAACGGTATTCCAGTTATATCACGGCGTGTCAGCTTAATGTGTGAGGAAAGCCCGAAGTGATGCAGGTCTCAGACGTTTACCACTTCGGTGAAACCCACGAGCACGGGTATGATGCTGACAAACCTAGAAACATAATCGGGGCGAACCGGGATTCGAACCAACAATCATAGGTTTCTAGGGTTCCCAAGGGACGCAACTCTGCACAGCGAATCCTGGCGCCTTAGACGACTGGGCCACCCGTGCTCCCCTTAAACAACCTGAAGTCCCATGATTATAGAGAGGGAAACACCCGTTAATGCGGACGGTATCGTTTCCAGTGAAAGTCCGGGTTAACAAATGTCCTTATTAACGAATCAGTAATGATCTTCGTATATATGTAGATGTTAATAAGGGACTTGTCCGGAAGGCGGGTTTCTGGATTAACGGGGGCCGGACTGTTTGTCCATGTTTGCAAATCTCGATATTTCCCAATCTAGTACCAATGACAGGTAAACTAAAACTACACACTCCTCACAACCTATTTGTCACTACCCACTTGTCATCACCCATTTGTCACCTCTGACCTGTCATCACCCATAATTTTTTGTCCCCACATATTTGTCACCTCCGACCTATCATCACCAATTTGTCACCTCTGATCTGTCATCACCCATTTTCCATCACATATTTGTCACCTCCGACCTGTCATCACACATTTGGCACCACATATTTGTCCCCTCCTACCTGTCATCACACATTTGGCACCACATATTTGTCACCTCCGACCTGTCATCACACATTTGGCACCACATATTTGTCACCTCCGACCTGTCATCACACATTTTTCATCACATATTTGTCATCTCTGACCTGTCTTCACCCGTTTGTCACCTCCGACCTGTCATCACCAATTTGTCACCTCCGACCTGTCATCACCCATTTGTCACCACATATTCACATCTCCGACCTGTCATCACCCATTTGTCATCAATTATTTATCACCTCCAACCTGTCATCACCCATTTGCCACCACATATTTGTCACCTCCGGCCTGTCATCACCCATGTGTCAACACATACGTGTCACCTCCGACCAGTCTTCACCCATTCGTCACCACATATTTGTCACCTCTGACCTGTCTTCACCAGTTTGTCACCTCCGACGTGTCATCACCCATTTGTCACTTCCGACCTGTCATCACCCATTTGTCACCACATATTACTCACAAAAGGCTGGCAAATGTGTGTACGATGAAGAGACGTGACGTGACAGTGCAGGGAGTGATGGTGGCGTTCCCTAGCAGACGCGGCCGGATTAGCGAAGGTCGGGATTCCCGAATTATGGGCACGGAGTTATAACTTGCTTTTCATGTGTAAGCGTTCCAAAAGTCATTGTCCGAAACTGTGGTTTCGGGATTAACTACGTCACTTTTCACAATACACAGGAGAAGATAATGTAAGTTTTACAACTATTCCTGATCCATAGGTCAAATTCTCCATGTGCATTTCTTGACGTAGAAAACCAGTGCCCCAAAGGCCTACTATCTTGCTCATGCTGCTGATAGGACCCTCAGAGGGCGGACTTGTGGATGACAGGCGCAGCCTTTCCCATCTTTATCTCTTTGCAACATCTCAGAGCCTGGTAAGGCGACTAATATTAACATGACTCGTCAATCATATCGTAATTCACATCTCGGAGAGACCAGATCTCGCGGGACTTGAGCGTGAAGTACTTACTTTATTGGACGTGGTTTGCACCAAGACAAGATTGAAATCCGAAAAACAATAATGTGTTTAAATAATGAAGTAATTGACAGATTATTACTTCCAACTGGCGGTACTCCTCATGGTTATGGAGTCCATGTGTATGCATGTCCAGACAATTCAAGTTATATCCTGATGAAGTGAAACCCATCTACATTTGTAGTGTAATGTTGAATGGAGACCGATATTCAGAAGAATACTGGCAAAGAAATGTAAAGCAAACAACAGAAAAGGGTGTTGACATGTTTGTTGTTCGACGTCGTTATAACGCTAAACGCTAAACGTCTCTTTCGAGTTGAACGAGATAGATGACAGGCAAAATCCTAAGCGGCGAGATAATGTGTGAGCGTTTTAGACAGTGAGTGAATGAGTGGGTGAGTGTTTTAGTGAGTGTTTTAGAGAGTGTTTTAGTGGGTGAGTGAGTGTTTTAGTGAATGTGTTAGTGAGTGTTTTAGTGAGTGAATGAGTGGGTGAGTGTTTTAGTGAGTGAGTGTTTTAGTGAGTGAGTGAGTGGATGAGTGTTTTAGTGAGTGTTTTAGTGAGTGAGTGAGTGAGTGAGTGAGTGAGCGAGCGTGTGAGTGAGTGTGTGGGTGAATGTGTTGGTGAGTGTTTTAGTGAGTGAATGTGTGGGTGAGTGAGTGAGGGTGTGAGTGAATGTGTGGGTGAGTGATTTAGTGAGTGAATGTGTGGGTGAGTGTTTTAGAGAGTGAATGTGTGGTTGAGTGTGAGAGTGAATGTGTGAGAAAGTGTGTGAATGAATGTGTGGGTGTTAAGTTAGTGAATGTGTGAGTGAATGTGTGGGTGAGTGTTTTACTGAGTGAATGTGTGGTTGAGTGTGAGAGTGAATGTGTGAGAAAGTGTGTGAATGAATGTGTGGGTGTTAAGTTAGTGAATGTGTGAGTGAATGTATGGGTGAGTGTTTTAGTGAGTGAAAGCGTGAGTGAATGTGAGAGTGAATATGTGGGTGGGTGTTTTAGTGAATGAGTGAATGTGTGGGTGAGTATCTTAGTAAATGAGATCATGTGTGGGTAAGTGTTTTAGAGAGTGAATGTGTTGGTGAATGTTTAAGTGAATGAGTGTGAGAGCGAGCGTCTCGAAATGTCGAAATATACTAGCATGAGCATCTTATAGTACCATATGATGTACTACCTTTACCTATACTAAACAGTTTGTGTCAAAAGATTTGGCTTTGTTCACGCGAACTCCACATCTCCACATTTGTGCTGTTATAAAACGCAATCATGCAAGACTTAGTGTTGAAAAGAAAAACAGACTTAAATTCTCATTCATATGAGCACATTGATATTTCTAAATAATTTGCTAGTTTCTAAAAGAAATGTAGATTCTGTGGACAGAAAAAGACCTTTATCCTGCCTTGCCTTTAAATTGTGACAGACAATCAAGTGAGGGCAGGGGTTCTGAGACATTCCTCCCGATGGAAGTGTGATAGCATTCGATCAATGTGCTCCTTACTCAGTAGCCAGCATTGGGGGAATCCATTTTGGAACTTGGTCTTCCAGTTTCACTCGTTCATATGACTATCATAATTATTATTATAAACGATCTGGTGGGAATCGAAACCCTTATGGTAATGTTCAAATTGTATGCATAATGCCTATTAATGTAATGTTAAAAGAAAATCTTAAAATTGACCGTCATGCTCGAAAGATCGGGCGTTGTGCAGTTGGTTTACAGTGAAATCATGCCCCATCACTGTTCAATTGCAACCCGGGGTATTATGTGGGTAACGGAGATGGCCGAGTAAACAAATGTCAGCTGAGCATGAGAATGTTTTCCCCCGCAAGTATATTCCAGCCATATCACGATAGGGGACACCAACAATAATACACATATAACCCATTTCCGGAATCGAACACGAGTCTCTAGCGTGAAAATTGAACGCTTTCATTACTGGGTTATTTAACCCAATGCGTGACGACTGTGTCACCAGACTGGCACACCCGATTTCATTTCAAGAACTATTTCTATTGAAGAAGACATAGTTTAGACGTTAATTATATTATGTTGTATCACAAGTGAGAGGCATCCGTCCGAAGTCCTATTAAATATAAAATTGAATTTATTCTCAATTCTTTTTAAATCGAAAAAGGTGTAGGTCATACGAAGTATTGATAGATACAAACCAACAATCGGCTTGTATTTTTTCGTTAGTTTCGACATCAAATATTGTGTCATCTTGATTTAGATTGTTTTTGGTTTAGAATGTGTTAGTAGGTGTATGTATGTGACGGTATGAAGAACTACACATCAAACAGATACATCTCTCGTCTTTCAATACTTCCAAAGGTCAGCTAACAGACAGACGGAGTACCCAGGGAGTTTTGTAATTGTAAAGACACATATCAGATATTTGAATAAGTCGATTATTGACCACCGCTAGTTTCACAGACTACTATATATGCAGCTGTCAACTTAACGAGGCAATTTGTCTATTTCGGAATATGTTATTCACAACATTCTGAAGCTTTGATATTCTCGTTTACCATACACCACAGCAGCGTCGTATGTGTGTGGCATATGGATCAACAAGCTTGTTGGAATTAGCGAGAGAAAGTTTCAAATATACCGTAAATTCTCTCTTTACCCTATCATGCACCGGTTTCTACATATATGCACAATGCGGGGTACAATTATTTTCAGGTCGTGTCCATCAGCTGCATGACATGCCCTCACACAGAACATTCCTCGTGAAGATACAGGAAAGAATTGGTCATCAGTAACCCATGCTTGTCGTATGAGGCGACTAACGGGATCGGGAGGTCAGGCTCGCTGACTTGGTTGATGCATCTCATCGTATCCCAAATGCGTATATCGATGCTTATGGTGTCAATCACTGGATTGGCTGGTCCAGACCGCCACCTTAAAGCTGGAATATTGCTGAATGCAACATTAAACATCAGACAAACACAAAATCACAGACAGCATATTATTTTGACAACTTAATGTACTTATTGTAAAAAACAACTGAAATTGACAAGATTTCACTGAAATACTTATATATATGACTGTGTCCAATGAAGTTTCTTGCCTGGGCCAATAACATTTGATTAATGCACTGTGCAGTTAACACATGTGCAAATGCAGTCATGAAAATGAGACTGTTCTGCCACTAGGGCTGAGCAACAGCAAACACATGATTGGTTCCAGTACAGGGCTAGACATGTAGCTGATTTGTCTCAAGTGTGACACAGGGCATTGAAGTTTAGGTGTGCCCTTTGGTATTTATTTGGCAACCTAAACAATGTTGTCGAAGAAGAAAAAAGTGTATGCATCTGATAACTGAGGCTGTTTATGTATATTCGTGATTTTTTTATGTTTGTTGAGTTTACGAAATATAAACGACAAACCCTTTTCATATTCATCAGAAATATCTGCGAAAAAAGAGTTGATTGTACGATTCTGACCATATCATGAGCAAGTGTTTATGAATATTTATCAAAAGGTGATGATACCAGGTGATAAAGGTGAGCGTATCCTGGCCCACCGGTGGCACCCGTCACAAACACATGCAAGGGCAAGTCAACTGTTCACCTGAAAATGACACGGGAACATTATTGTGGTACAAGTCAAAATAGGGAATTGGATTGGACATCAATAGTGTCACTGATGCGTCAAATTTGGAAATGTCCTCCACATGTCTTCCATAAAACTTTTTGGAAGATTTACTCAGGCCTTGAATGTTGTAACCTTGATCAAACAACTTCTGAGCAAGAGGTGTTGACGCTCTCTGAAATCTTGGAAGACAGAGCATCTCGACTGTTCCTAAAAAGTTGTGAAATGTAGACACCAAGCTGCAGGAATATAAGGGGGAAGTTGACTATTGGAAAGTTGAAGTCATCCCTCTTGTCATACAGTGTGTTTTGTCACTCTTTATGATTAGATCTAAGTATGAAACAGATTAAATGCTCTCGCTGGTCTCTTTTATTTCTATTTCAGGTGGGTAAATCAGTAGAGTGAGTGAGTATGGTTTTACGCCGCTTTTAGCAATATTCCAGCAATGTCACGGCGGAGGACACCAGAAATGGACTTCACACATTGTACCCATGTCGGGAATCGAACCCGGGTCTTCGGCGTGACGAGCGAACGCTTTAACCACTAGGCTACCCGACCGCCCCGTAAATCAGTGGAAGGGAATGGACTATTTAATGGTTATTGAACGATATCATATGATTAACATACCCGAAGCTTAAGTCAAACTTCTGGACCAAACTACCTTGTTTTGACTTTGCTATTCCGAGCAGCAATCCTGATTCATATATTAGTACATAAAGAAACAGCGCAATCGGTGCCCATGGAGAGGCCAACGTCTTGCCTAAATGTCTTACCCCCAAATTGTACATGGATGTTATCAATAAGGAAGTCCAGCATTTCACATATTGTTTGTGTAAACTTCAGATGCCATTCGCTTAATTTTTGACAAATTGACCTGAACCTCTGAATATAGATACGTCACACAATGGCGAAAAGTAGTATCGTTCACCTCTATTGACATGCATCTACGAATTGTTTACGAACTCAGAGTAAGTTTATCGACAGAGTTTGTGAAGCTGGAAATGATATAATAGATATTGAGTCAAAGTCTGAAACGATACAAGGGAGTTACTGACTATAAAAGTCCAGTTTCCACCCTTGCCGAACCTGGCTGGAATTATAGAGTTATATTTTGGCGGGAGAACGAGTCTGTGCATGGTCAAATCAAAATCACGTAACGAAATCGACATGATGTTAACTGCCGTGCAGATTTCGGTCGATTGTAGGATTTGGAAAGCATACGTGCCGCAAACTCGGCGTCAACAGATATTTCCCAAGTCGTTTCATGTTTTTAATGAAGATGCTCACCTGATCTGATGCACTTAGCGAAGTAAGACCCATTTTATCACAATATAGATTGGGTATATTGACTGGTACCTCCATTTTGTTTGAAGCAAATGCAAGGGATATGAGAGGTGGAATCTGATTGGTCAATAGGATGGACATCGAAGGTACATAACTCGTAGACCCGTGAAGATCCGAGGTAGAATAGGTCTTCAGCAACCCATGTTTGCCATAAAAGGCGACTATGCTTGTCGTAAGAGGCGACTAACGGGATCGGGTGGTCTTGCTTGATGTATGTCATCGATCCCAATTGGGTGGATCGATGTTCATGATATCAATCACTGGATTGTCTGGTCCAGACTCGATTATTTACAGACCGCCGTCATATAGCTGGAATATAGCTGGAGTGCGGCGTTAAACAAACCAACAAACAACTCGTTATAGCCACTGGTGGCGCTACGATCGAGACCAGAAATTCCAGCTTTAATTCAGCAAGGGTAGAAACTGCAATTTTTATAGTCAGTTAACACCCTTACCTCAGGAAACAATAAAGAGACCTCGCAACCTATTACTGTCGATGAAGTTAACAATCTTGGGGAAAAGGAAATTTGGGGCGATTCTAATCCAACTCAACTGTATGAAACCAATTTTTAGCGTGATGACGAGGTAAAGAACACAGAAGTCTTCATCTATTTATTAAACCACATATCCCCTCCTTGTAAAGATGAATTTACTCGAAGGCGGTACTTACCCCAGCGACAAGATGTTTTTAAGGCAAATTCGGATGTTAAAAACACAAAAAGGTTGAATCGAAAATTGACTTACTTCAAGGCGTTTGAGAATACAGAGGATCCCAGTCGGTGCTATGTGAGGCTTTGAGAGAAATACACCTCTTTGGTAAGTTTATAATGTATCAGTATGTTTACTATGCATGCGATATATACTGATGGAGACGAGTAAGGGAACAATGATAAATAATAGAGAAATAAGCTCTACTATCAGTACC
This sequence comes from Haliotis cracherodii, assembly GCF_022045235.1. Classification (NCBI taxonomy): domain Eukaryota; kingdom Metazoa; phylum Mollusca; class Gastropoda; order Lepetellida; family Haliotidae; genus Haliotis; species Haliotis cracherodii. The sequence goes on from NW_027266264.1 coordinate 58,443,170, forward strand.
TTTAAAATAGCGCGCAAACAAATTCAACACGTCAGAATCAAATGTTGAGATGTGTTTGTGTGCATTGTTTCCAACGCGTATTTGGGAGACTTGAAGGCTGGGAACCCATGATCATTTTCTAGTGTCTAAACCTAAGTGTTACCTTATTCATTTCCATCAGTATAATTTATGTGTGTACAGAGTAAAGGCGGTTGGGTAGCTCTGTCGGCTGCGTGTTCAATCTTCACGCAGAAGACCCTGGTTCGAATCCCCGCATGGGCAAAATTTGTACTGGCGATATTTGGCGTCCCCGTCTCTTCGTGATCGTAGGATTAGTGTGCAGTTAAATTTTATTACAGGTGCATGAAGTTTGTTTGTTTGTTTGTTTGTTTGTTTGTTTGTTAAACGCCGCACTCAGCACTATTCCAGCTACATGACGACAGTTTGTAAAAAAAAAATCCAGTCTTGACCAGACAATCCAGTGATTGACATCATGAGCATCGATCTACGCAGATGGGCTACGATGACATGCATCAACTAGGTCAGCGAGCCTGATCACCCGATCCCGTTAGTTGCCTCTTACGACAAGCAGAGTCGCCTTTCAAGACAAGCATGGGTTACTGAAGACCTATTCTTCAGATCTTCACGGGTCAGGTGCATGGAGTAAAATGTATTGAAAAGATCAAACTCTCGACGAAAACAACATTTGTAATGACAGACATATCGCATCCGATATTGGCATGACAGTTGCCCTGATTGAGGTGGTATAGTAAAAACAAGTTTCGAACGTGATGGACAAAGGACACACACATCAAAAATGGCTTAGGTTCAATGGCACGTCACATTAATAGCGTGTATGACCACCAACTGCTACAAGAAATGCAAAACTTCTCCGGCGCACAGAAAGAGTCAATCGTCTGATGACGTCACGTGGGATACGTCACCATTCTTCTTTGTTCACGTCGGTTGACTGGAGGATGTGGTCGCTGTCAAACACGACGTTCCATGCATTCGTCGCTGATGACGTCAATGCTAGGAATCGATTCCGGAGATGAGTACCAGTCTTCATTGGGCATAGTTACCCTGGGTCTGCCTGCGCTATAAATGCATAACTTGCTCAAGTCACGATATGGCTGAAACAATGCCGCTGTGACTTTAAATATTAACTCACTCACGCACTCACTATCTGTAACGCGTTGCATGAGGTTAGTTACAGCAACCAAACGTTCTAGTAATGTGGGCATGGGTGGCTCCCATCTGTATCATACCCAGGGCCCGCTCGCGTTGTTCAAGTCTCAGTCGTGGCATTTCTGTGGTGTTTTTTTTATCAGTGTGAGTTTCTGACATGCCGTATCATTTACATACTCTTATTGCACGTATGGTTTCGGCTGCCCAAGCGTCACGTATTTTTCACATTTTGTACCAAAACACGTTCCGTTGACGAGTATTGCTTTCTACATGGTGCAATGTTCTGTTTGGACGATGTGTTTTGCATTGATTTAGTTAAATTTTGAACTTGTTATACCAGTAAAATGTTTAAAAGATTATAGAAAAATGCTTCAGAAACCTATTGTGAGTATTTTTTCATTGAAGTTTGTCAAGTTCTTTCAAAGTGTAATACTTAATGGTATTGTGGAAAGTTCACACAAGTAAGTTATTTTCTCTCCAATATTGGAGGAGTGTGCTTAGTCATTGTCTACTTGTTATAGGTCGGCGGAGTTCAGCGGTTCGACTGAACAGTGTTGAAAGCGATTTCTATATGGAAAGGTCAACTCCATCGTCCACTGACTCGACACAGACGTATATCACTGACCAGACTGAGGTCAAACAAGTCAGGACAAGTGCCGTAACTGGTACAAAAAAACAATTCACAATTGGAATCTGGATGCAGAAATACGCGTCACATCATGTTTGTATGTGTCAGGTGTTTATATCCTGTTAGGTGTATAGCCCATCTCCGACAGTCGATGCATCATGCGTTGGGAATGTTAGATACTATTTTACGTCATACGTTCTCCTTGGTTGGGATTGGACGTTTTCTGTCCATTAAAGAGTTCAATACCGGCTCTTTGTCGATTCTGCACCCAATTTATCATTAATATATAAATACCAGACATATATTTATGTATTTATTTAGTATTCCACCTTAAGTCATTTCTTTTCATTTTTTGGTCTACGGATTTTTTACCACAAAATTCAAGTCGTTTCGAGGAAATATTTCATTATAATTATCATATTTCCTCAAAATGTTCAGTGGGTATGCGTGTTTTTAAGAGAACTTCTTCAGTTGGTTTTTGATTGAGGTATTTTCAGTAGTATATTTATACTGATAGTGTAAACACAAATAACACAGACAAAAAATGAAGTTTGGCAGTCAATGTTTGTAATAATGTATGCAAAGTTTATGTTTAATTTTGGTTTAATGTCAATAATGTAGATATTACTTATTAACAATGGGATGAATAACTGATGCCAATACATACCACCAGTTTTTATTAAATTTAGGGCTCAGTCTCAAAAGAAGTAATTCAATTAATATTATTTCAGTTATTTGAGTTTTGAGAAAATGTTATTATGTGTCATAAAATGTCAAGATAATGTTTATAAATTTGGATTAAAAAGTAGAAAATATATAACTAGAGGTAGTGAATGATATGCAGAAGTTTCAAATACCTTGACCCGTGGTCGTATTTATAAGCAATTAGGCATCATTAACAGGTCACGTGACCTTTCCCAGCCAATCAGAACACAGGCTGGATGGCTTTCATATCATGACATATGTAGTGTCATATGTAACACAAAGTAAGTGGTTACCTTGTATTGTCCTGTTTGTCCGAATACAATTAGGACATGGTAGAAATAGTTAGGAAATCGAGACAGTTTGTTTTTATTAAGTGGACAATATATTTATGCTAACATGGTGTCAGCGGCCGCCATCTTGGTAATTACAAGTCAGTTTCTCTTATCAGTTGGTATTGTCCTCGTCCTGTACAAAGTGTCCGAATAGATCGAACGTGATAAATAAAATAAAGGACAAGCATAAGTTCAGAGCAAGCGACTGGGAGGGCAGTTTGAGAGACGTCAAAAGTACGCTAAGACAATATTGACAATTATAAAAATGCCCTCATTCCAGGTATTGATGTTGTCCTTCACGGCTTTTTTTAATTCGGACAGTAACAAGATTCACTGAAATACTTGGCAAATGCTAACAGATTGTAATATTACCCTGAATTGTCGGCAATATAGGTACAGGTACAAATACAGGAAATACAGGAACGTATATGTTGTCCTCTATTTGTCTGAATAATACATTTCCAGTTCAGACTGCAGGGATGCACTTTATCATGAATCTATGACCTTGATGTGAAGACGGACAGCCAAGTTATAAATAGTAACTATGCCAAACGTAAACATAATTGACAGGTCACCGTAACCTTGGAGACGTCAAACAGATCAAATTGGTTATTCAGTTATCAAGTGTAATTATTATCAATGTCCAAAGTGAAATATACTATAAAACACCTGAGAGCAAGAAAGATATCAGAAAATCCTCAATTACTAGTGTATTAGGTCATTGTTTATCTGTATCATATGTCAACTTTCTAAAATAGTCACCATGCCAAAGTGTACACAAGAAATAGTCCCTAACAAACAATGCTGTTATCACTAAAGAATCATCATGAATCCAAACAGTGAACAAATATAATTACATGATAACATGGGATACATCAACCAATACAATAATAGAGCATAGTGACAACAGTGTTTAGATTATTCATGGATGTAAATAGCGTAGTGACACACAGTGGTAATTCGGTCATGTCTGACAAGTGCTGCTAGCGCGAACATTCATTGATGGATAAACGTATCGATAAACAGTGAACATGCACCATAAGGGTTACTCACATATAGTCTGGAAGTTAATTCAAGGTACCGACGTTTACTACAATATCTGAAAAACTATTGGACCTACTCCAGTCAAAGTTGGTATGAGATTATTAAACAGTAATGCATAACTGGATATTACATTTAAAGACAATCGGTGCATGAATAAAAAATCTGTCTATTTAGCTATCACTATATTTCATCAACAACCAGACCTGTTCGTCACGGGTGGAACGAGCATTCATCGTAACAGCCATCTGCATAATGCTACCCCTGCGTCACAGGGCCATATGAGTTGAACAGTTGAACTCAACTCGAAAGGTTCCACGGGAATCACGCACGCACGAATACGTTGTTAGCGTTGGGCGTCTCAAGCGATTGCGGCGCTTTTGTCCGTTTGTTTGTTGTTAAACGCCGCACTCAGCAATATTCCAGCTACATGACGGCGGTCTGTAGATAATCAAGTCTGGACCAGACAATCCAGTGATTAACATCATGAGCATCGATCCACGCAATTGGGTTACGATGACATGCATCAACCAAGTCAGCGAGCCTGGCCACTCGATCGCGTTAGTCGCCTGTTAATTACGACAAGCATAGTCGCCTCTTGCGGCAAGAATGGGTTGCTGAAGATCTATTCTTACCCGGATCTTCACGGGTCTCGCTGCTAACGACTGGGCCATCCGTGACACCGAGTCACCGACCCCAATCCTCGTAGCAGCAGCCGTATTTTTGTGAGAAGTCAACAACACAACTGATTAATGAAAAAAGAGTAATTATAATTCTGTATGAAATCTCAATATGGAGGGGGATATAAGGGAAGACACACCCATGGTCATGGAAATGATCCCGCGGGGAAACACACGACTTCATAAATGTCAGACAAAAAAGTGCAGATGGGGAGGAAATGACACGAGGGAGAATCTGCCCTTTTCAGCCATAAGTTTACTTTTTTAGAAACCAATTTCTTGTGGCGGGTGTTGACCGCTGTCTGCGATGACGGCGAGGACAAGAAGCCACAGCGAGAGCGCGTTGTGTTGGCTGATTTTACGACGCTTGTATTGTTCGCTGGCACAGCCACATCTCATGTGCTGGACTATTGTTAACTTTTGTCCCTGTTTTGGTCGTTCATTCAAACACACTACACGGGGAGCCCCGGATACATGTCCCTTATAGTCCCTTGGCTAAGTTAAACTCACGAAATATATGTTGACGTTTCTCCTATACAGTACAAGAGGGGGTGCTACAAAAGCTTGTCGTAAGAGGCGACTAACGGGATCGGGTGGTCAGGCTCGCTGACTTGGTTGATGCATCCCATTGTGTCCCATTTGCGAGGATCGATGTTCATGATGTCAATCACTGGCTTGTCTGGTCCTGATTCGATTATTTACAGACCGTCATTTAGCTGGAATATTCCTGAGTGCGGCGTTAAACAACCAACAAACAAAGACAACCTAAATATTTTATAGTCACAAATATTGACAAATATCCCGTTATCTACTTGAGACGCGTTTGGCTTTTGAAAAGATGCTTGAACCTCTTAATTCACTCTTTATCTACTTTTATTCTGGTATCATTTTCGCTTGGTTAGATGTGATCTTATGTCTAATACAGTCAGACCCCGTTATCTTGAATATACAGATATCTCGAACCTATTTTCCGGTCCCGACCGCCTCAAGATTTAAAAACGTGCATATAAATGTGACCACTTATCCCGAATTCGAGATATGTGAGTGAGTGAGTGAGTTAGTTGGGTTTAACGCCGCTTTTAACAGTATTCCAGTCACATCACGGCGTGTCAGCTTAATGTGGGAGGAAAGCCCAAAGTGATGCAGGTCTCATGTATACGTTTACCACTTCGGTGAAACCCACGAGCACGGGTATGGTGCTGACAAACCTAGAAACATAATCGGGGCGAACCGGGATTCGAACCCACAATCATAGGTTTCTGGCGTGCCCAAGGGACGCAACTCTGCACATCGAATCGTGGCCCCACCCGTTCCCCCCAATTCGAGATAAAAATACATAGCACTATGTTGTCTTTACTTTTGAAACTTTGACTTTACTACGGATTTGTGTCCCTTTAACCCCCAAGCTGGCATTTGTCAGGTATCGTGAAAATAGAATGAACGTCAAATTGTGTAATTCATACATGACTTATGAACGTCAATTTCGCCCTCATATGACAGACATCTCGTCCAATGGAAAAGCCATATATCGTGTAAACCTTACATTAAAAAATTATATATAGATCTACAGATTGACAGATGGATAATTCAGGCTAAAGAAAATTCTTTCGGCGGGACGTAAATTTTATAAATTTGATGGTATTTGGGTCATTCACAAAACGCACAACAGAATATATCATAAGTGTAAATCAGTGTCTATATCACTTGCACCATACAAGAGTGTCAAATGTCAACTTCTAATTAACAAACTACCCATTGCAGTGGCGTTGTATTATGTATAAATCGTAAATATTTCTCTTAACGTCAGGATGTAAGCAATCAGGTGGATGAGACCGTCAGTAAGCCCTGTTCGAGGATTTTCAATTTACGTCATTACGTAACCCAAATTTTACGAAAATTGAACCCAGCTCTAATAAAACACAAGGTTAGTTTTAAATTCGGGATCTTAGAAAAGTAATAAAGTATACTCTACACCCATGTATAGTGTAAAGTATAGGTTTGTTCTGAACTATTATAACGCCATTGTCACCAATGTAACCGGCATGGTTTACTGAGTGTATCACACAGGTTCAGATGTCTCTTAACCCTCAACATGCTATGTCTTGCAACCTTGAAGGTCAGTTCAGTCGGTCAGTAGTTTAATCATGTATGTCACTACCTACAGGTTTGATGAAAGAAAGGAAGGCCCGTGTGTATGGCACTATGGCGTCGCACATATTTCATGTTGTTTTGGTTGTTTAACGCCGCACTCAGCAATATTCCAGCTATATGACGGCGGTCTGTAAATAATCGAGTCTGGACCAGACAATACAGTGATTGACAACATGAGCATCGATCCACGCAATTGGGATCGATGACATGCATCAACGAAGTCAGCGAGCCTGACCACCCGATCACATTATAGTTGCCTCTTACGACAAGCAAAGTCGCCCTTTACGGCAAGCATAGGTTGCTGAAGAGCTATATACTTAATGTACTAGAATCTGATGGTGACAGGCCTCTGATAAATGACAATTTTGTGCAGCGGTGAAAAGTCAACTTGTATATCAAGAGAGACGCAAACGCAAGTGTATATTTCGGCTGAAGGGTCCCACGAGGCATCATTTCACTGAATGCACATCGGTAATTAAACGGTAGTCAATTTGATGTATTCCAGAGTTCATTATTAGTTTTGGTATTTTAAATCTGTTTGATCTGCAATATAACATGTATTTTGTGACCTCATTTAATCCTTCCATGTTTGTAAACCCAGTTAATTGATCACTTTGCCAAAATAGTTTACTTAATTTGTGGCCAAATGTATCAAAGAACATATTTATATATAGGCCTACTTCAACCATATTACACGTTACAAAATTTATTCCAAACTCGAGAGTAAACATAGTTGCATCCCTTTGATAGACAACCTGCGCAGTTAAAAAACAGCAGGGTTTATCCAGACCAGTGCTTAAAGTGCTGATGGCTCTTTTAACCTTGACAAGCCGAAACACCTGTAGGTCTGCTGTTATACAAGTTCCCCAGTAGGACAGTCAGAAGTAAGTTAGTTTGGTTAAAGGCTGTTTTGATCACTAATTTATATCACTGGAGGTCAGGTTGATGTGGTATGAACACCCGAAGTTTGTTTGTTTTTTAACCCCGCACTCAGCAATACTCCGGCGGGTAGTGGTCTGTAAATAATCAAGTCTGGTCCAGACATTGATTGACATCATGAGCCATGATTCACACAACTGAGAACAGAGTCACCGAAACTGACCACATGATCCATTTTGACATCACATACGACCATTTTCCCCCCGAGGCAAGGGAGTTTATACAAGTCCAGTTTCCACCCTTGCCGAATTAGGCTCGAATTATGGAGTAATATTTTGGCTGGACTAACGAGTCTATGCATAGTCCAGTCAAAATTGACACCCTGTTCGTAAACTGCCGTGCAGATTTCGGTCGATTGCAGGTTTTGCAAAGCATGTGTACCGACAACTTAGCGTTAACAGATATATTCCAAATCTTTTTTGTTTGTGATTTGCTGCACTTCGGGAAGCAAGATCCCTTTTATTACAATATAGTCTTAGATCTTGATTATCGACCGTCTTCACTGGGCGACGCCATTTTATTTTAAGTAATTGCAAGTGACATGAGAGATGTGATCTGATTGATCAATAGGTGGGACATAGAAGGTACATAACACGTAATAGCCACTGGTGGCGCTGCGATCGAGCCTGGAATTTTCAGCCTAGTTCGGCAAGGGTGGGAACTTGACTCTTACAGTCAGTTAACTCACTTGCCTTGGGAAGACGCTTATGACAAACATAGGTAGCTGGGGGCCTATATGCTTACCCGAATCAACAAGGGTGCAAAGTGCAAAGCCTGATGTGATGCAGATTGGTGAAACCAACAGCACAGTTTAGTGCTGACAAACCCACAATCATAGGGTCCTGGAGCATGCTACTATGCAAAGCAAATTCTCCTTACTGCTCCATCCCAGTCTACACACTCGTGTCTGCTCCACCCCATAGTCTACACACTCTGGACATTTATATAGTATTTGTGTGGGAGTTGAGTTTTTGGTCCAATATTTTCTGACCCCGACAGTGGTTTTCTATGTATCAACTCCTGTAAGAAGACACAAGTAACAGATACACAGAATACCAGGGGACCTATTTTGCCAAGGGCTATGGTCACAAAAGACACAATTTGACCCTTGAAGAATGTGGTATGGGGTACAATTTGTATATGTGCTAAGGGACAGGAAGTGACTTGTATGATGGGAGAAGTAAACAGTATGGCTGCCACTGACCAAGTGTTCTGTTCTGGAGCTATGTTCCAAGGTACATAGGTTAACAAAACAACAGACAAATATTTGTATAATCATACATGTATTTTATTGCCTTCTTACCAGTCTCCGAGTTCTAACTGCCATCCAAGTCACAATATGCACTTTAACCAGCCTTCCTCCCTGCAAGAATACGCCATCAGAGGAGGACGTCACGCGTCACACATACGCCATCCAAGTAGGACGTCACGCGTCACACATACGTCAAAGTGCTGCCGAACGATCCCGCAACTAATAGAAGAAGTCAACAGAACAATAGGGGACTGGTTGTGGCAGCGTTAGCAACTGTAACGACGGTGGCCGTAACCATGGTAACGAAAACAAGACATGACATCTAGTACAGAATAGATACAGGAAACAAATTTTCACTGGGGAAAACAGAAGTTATATAGCACTTTTTTAAACTAACAAAATCGATCTACTTTTAGTAGTGGTCATGGGAACGCGCTTTGACATTTCCATGGCAACCATAAGAGAGTTGGCAATTTCCTCATGAGGTTGAACCTCTAAGAAATAAAACACTATAACTGTACAAATCGAACAACTACGTTTCTTGTGACCAGTGTGACAATCCAAAATGAGGAATGACCGCTTGATCATCTATAAAAGAAATTTGATACAATTAATCAACAGATATGTTTAACAAATCTACAACAAATAATTTCTCTACATTTGATGAAATGTTGTTTCTAATATTCTTGATGCCTCAGGTGACGACACTAAGTTTTGGTGTATTTCATTATTCAATCCATCTTCTTCAGGTTGTCTGCATCAGCAATGTGTTTAAGTCTTTAGAAACATGAACTCCACCAGTCCAGAGGGAAATAATTACTCTCGTTTCAATTATAAATCTTTCCAAACTCAACTTGATTAATTTCATTTATAATATTTTATCCATTAAATAAAGATCTCAGTGATACAATGTAAAATTTAAATCACAGGGATATTTTCCCATGAATGTCAAAAGGTTTCTTTTGAATGTAAATTGAAGTACAGTTTTTTAAAACAATTTTCAAAATACGTGAGACGATTTGTATCAAATTGTATCAGTTATCATATAATGAAATCCATTAAGTTAATTGTTTAATACTGACAATAAATATACTGAAAGTTCATTTTTTAAAGAAAATATAACAAATATCATTTGTCACAATATCTTGATATAAAACCTTGAATATTGAATCTATAATATTCTGAGAAAATCTAAAACTGTAAATCCTGAAAACACAGAACATACCCCCATATCAATCTCCAATTTATGTAAATGTATCAATTCTCTCAAAATATGGATATTTACTTGAATCAGTCTGAGAAACTGGAATTTGCTTATAGACCTACTGCAAAAACTCCATCGTGATCCGATGAGGAAATGACTTCTTGGGGTAGAAAAGCAAGTTTCAACTCTGACATTCTTGTTTCAGGGTAATAAATATCAGATCTAACAAGTTCTTTATTAAAATGCCATTTCTGTAACACACACGCAGTGTTGCAATCTGAGGCACCTACAAGAAACTATCAACAGAAATATACATTCACATCCAGTAAAGGAGTTTCTGTACGTACGAAAACAATGTTCACTTAACACGGAACTCAAGGCAAAACCACTGAATAAGGTTGCACCAAGCCTTGACTTTTACCATCAATACAACGCCTCACTTCTACCCAAACATGCTGACATCAAATCACTCAATACCATTGCCATGGATAGTGTTACTCTATGTTGAAAAGTAACATCAATATAAGAGAAGCCTGTCAATCCGAGCATCAACCAATTTAGGGACTCCGATAGTTTTTTTTTAAATATCTGTCCATTTTTGTGTCCTTTTCATAAAATAAAATAAATTCTGAAAATAGAACATAAATTAAAACATCTCTGTCTTGGAGCGTTGATGACATTTCTTATGTATCAATACCTTGAGAAACTAATCATTCTGAAACTAAAACGTTCTTCCTTTCGGCCCTCTGTATCAGATCTGCTGTTTAGAGAGGAGGAAGTGGATGTGAGGCGTTATACTGAGGATGTAGGTGGAGCTCGATGGCCTGGTTTAACATAGGAGAAGGCTTATTCTGCGAGTGGGCAGTCAACATGTTTAATCTGTATAATCATACAATACATTACTGTGCAAATGTCTTGTTTATCACTCTCCCACCCTACAAACAAAATGTAATAGTCCTCCACCCCTATCATCAACATAGTCCACATTATAAGGCAGTTGATACCATTTCGGTAACTTGGGGGTGGAAGGCATACCCTAAAATCTAAGGTCGAGTGATGGGTTGAGATGCAGAGAGTCATATTTCGTGACACAACTGACGAATGACGTTTCACGGTGTCAAGAATCTGTGATATGCACTGTCAATATCAGTTAACCGCCTGGCATGGGCGATGCACACTGCCACTAGACCTCAACACCGCGTCAATGTTGTGAACAGCACAACACATTTGGTGTGCTAGGTGCTGTACACAATGATGAACTCACATGATGATGATCATAGGGATATGGGAATCGTGAAGATACACTTGTGAGTACACGGTGAGTCTGATGAAGCTCAACAAGCAACAACTAAATACTTGACTGTCTGTTGCTACGCACTCTGCAGTCTTGTAGATTTGTGCACTGAATAAACATAAACAAGCTCCAAGTCTGCTAGTGGGGAAATCTGTAAGCATTGTTTATCACACGGCCTCCTGTAGAATCACAACAACGCCGCCAAAATCGGCTGCCCATAAAGTTGCACTATCTCACAATGCTGCGCTGTGTCATACTTGCAAAACATACATGCAAAGAATATGTGTATCATGAGCTTTCTTCTGGCTCATAGCCCTCATCTGTTAGTCTCTCCAGAGCAGTTTCAATAAATCTTGCCTCTGTAGTATAGAGGAGCTTCAATAGGTCTTGCCCTCCGTAGTCAGGAGCTTCGATAAATTCTGCCCTCCGAATTCCAGAGGAGCTTCAATATATCTTGCCCTCTGTAGTCCTTGTAAGAACATGATATACATGATGTCATGTAATCTTCAACCACCTGAGTTTCCATGGTAATGCACAATACTGCCATCTGTCTATGTGTCCGCTCGTCTGTCCGTCTGGATGGCAGAGGCGGCCGTGAGATCATGATGTCTGCTTCCCGACAATACTATGTGGAACTATGTACAAATGGCCGGCTGCTGACACTACTGAGCAATGGTTCCTTGCCTCTCCACAACACAACAGAACACGTATCTCACATACAAAAATAATATCATCTTCTTGCCCTCTTCCGTATGCTGTGGCATCTCTGGGTTGACAGTAAAGAGTGAAAGCCCTGTGTCCCCTCCAGTGTAGTCCAACATCTCCCTGCTAGCCTCTCACTTCATCATTCAGACAGCAGCTGCTGTAATAAACTATTCTTCTGGTCCGCCGGACGTATATCATCAATAGGGGTCTGCAAAACAACCACAAAACATTAGTGGAAACGTCAATGATGGGTATCAGTATGTAAGGCTAACCAGCTTCTTGACTTACAGTGAAGTGAAATAGGTTCAACGTCACATTCAGAAAGTGCAGAAAGTAAAACTGTACATGTTTGACAAAGAGTACTTATATAAAGCATAAAACTCCAAACCACAGAAGGGCCTGCTCACAACTTTATTCCTACAGTCAACAGATCAGATTCAAATTGCATTCACAGCTCCCTGGGTAGTGTACAACCAAATAAGGAGCCAGAAAATTGTGCATTCACACTATCATCTCATGATACAAGCTAGTTTTAGCCTTGCCTTGGGCAGCGTTAAAAAATTGGCACTAGTCCTGTTGTCCTTACCAAACTGCTCAATAGTAAAGGTATTCTAAGGACTAGTAGAAATTGGCCTATTTCAAGGGTTTTGCTATATGTTATCATTATAAGGACTAGTGGACAAAAGCTGTTAGTTTCTAACCCTTTCATGTACAAATGTGTCTCCTACATGCTCTGACAGGCAAGCAGCATCTGGTGACCAGCATGAGAAGTATGGCTGAATAACGCTTATCCCTATCACACTGACCAAATGACCTTTTAAAAGGTGAGGTGAAATTGGGTTTAACATCACGTCTAAGACTCTGTGTGTGTGTGTGTGTGTGTGTGTGTGTGTGTGTGTGTGTGTGTGCGTGTGCGTGTGCGCTAGTTTATAATGCTAGCTCATTGAGATTAACATGAATATCCCAGAATGTCTCAGACACAGTATACCGACTCCGAGACGATCAGTCCTTGTTTCAGCCCCTTAATGCCGAGCGCCAGACAGGTTAACAACAAGTACCATCTTTTAACGTCTTTTGGTATGACACGGCCGGACCTTCCGCTCTCCGGGCAGACACTCTACCACTAGACCACGGAGGCGGTCCCTTTTTAAAGGACATCACAGGGCAAACTGTGTGAGCAATTCCAGGCACTGGCAGACCCAGAGGCAGAACATGTGCCAGTCCCTCTGTCAGTTTTTATTCCCTTCCATTCTAGAGTCAAGTGCACTCCCTTTTTCAAAACCCTGGATCTGCCAGGGCGCATCTGTTTGTGGAGATGTCTATATAGACACTTGCATGAATAATACAAGGAGCGTACCCGTGGCTCTCTCTGTACAATGTTGACCTGTGTCACAAGCTCGTTCTTCTGGCCGCCCTGTTTCTGTGACTGATCTCCTGACTGGGGTGCACTCAACAACTGATTGCGGAACAAGCTGGTAGCCTTGCCCTCCGGATCATCTGGGACTGCAATACAAATACCACGTTACTAACATACTTAGGAATCTGAAGGAGCTGTTCAAATACAGAATGCTGAATTGAGATTGATCAGGGCCCTGTTCCACAAAGCAATCGTAACTCTAAGGTGATCGTAACTCCCATACTTTAACATGGGCTTACAATAGTTGTTGCGCTACGATCCTTTTGTGGAACAGGGACCAGGAACCAATTATAATCCCCATAATAGCATATGTCAGTGATATAACCCCTTTGACAGTGATTACTAGTGTCTTACAATGTCTGAAATAACTGCCTGCCTGTGGCTGGCAACTTTTCTGTAGGGCTGCATGAAATTTTCCTCCACCTGCAGAACTGTCTTGCAGAAAATTTTAAGACTTCTTACATATTCAGTTTTGTTACAATTCTTTGTGGATAATTGTTTGTATTATTTCAAATGAATCAAGATGTGATTTGCCTCTTATTTTTCTTTAGGATTTTGTATATTGGTTATGTCTCAAAGATAACTTTGCAGATGGGCAGGCAACACTTGTGGATCACCTGCCCAACTTGTTGGGTTTTAAAATTATTTAAATCACTGGTATCATAACCACTTGGACAGCAAATGTAAATGTCATAACTCCTTCCACAGCACATATTAGTTTCTTAAACCTCTTGAGTATCACATACCAGTGATATAACTTCTGTGCAGCCCATACCAATGTTATAACCCCTGTGCAGCACATACCAGTGATATAACCTCTGTGCAGCCCATACCAGTGTTATAACCTCTGTGCAGCACATACCAGTGTTATAACCTCTGTGCAGCCCATACCAGTGTTATAACCGGTGCAGCACATACCAGTGTTATAACCTCTGTGCAGCACATACCAGTGTTATAACCCCTGTGCAGTACATACCAGTGTTATAACCTCTTTGCAGCACATACCAGTGTTATAACCTCTGTATCAGTGACATAACCATCAAGAAGTTTGAACACTTCACAATACATAAAAACAAATAAATAGATGACATATACCAGTAACTGATTCACACACTCGAAGAAAGGCCTACTGTTTGTTGTTTAACGCCGCACTCAGCTATATTCCAGCTATAAGATGACGGTCTGTAAATATACAAGTCTGGACTTGACAATCCAGTGATTGACTTCATGAGCTTCGATTTATGAAACTGGTGTGCAGTGGCATGCCATTAGTTGCCTCTAATGACAAGCATGGGTTGCTGAAGACCAATTCTAACCCGGATCTTAGATATCTATCTACTTACTATACTGAGTCTGTCCTGTAGACAAGGCACGGAACTGCTCGTATCTCTTCTTGGCCTCTTGTCTGGAAGAGCTGAGGATGTCTTCATTCTCCGCCAAGTCGTCGAGAGGACCCAGGCCAACTGCAGCATGCTCCTTCGTCATGTCGTTAACTGTAACAACAAAGTGAGTGAGTGAATTTGGATTAACACCCAGGTTCATTCATATCACTGCCTGTCAGCTTAATGTGGGAGGAAACCCAGAATTGATACAGGTCTTACACGTTTACAATATTAAACATGCACGGACTGACAGAATAAACAAAACATGGCATTGGTCACGTTAAGGAGTCTCATACTTAAAGGGAATACTAACCAATATTTGTACAGTATTTTTGAGATAATTCAAACGATAATGAAAAGAACATGAAATAGAATGAAAATAGAACAGAGAGTTGATGCATCAAAACTTGGCTGAAATGTCATGCCCTTCTTACTTGTCTCTAAAATTTCTAAAGGGAGTTCTCCTCCAGTGTCAAATGACATCGGCTCGTGCTGCTGCTGTTGCTGCTGAAGTTGCTGCTGCTGTTGTTGTTGTTGCTGCTGCTGCTGTTGTGACTGAAGCTGTTTCTCTGAGCGTGCACTACAGATGATGCGAAGCTCCTGTTTGACATACTGTGACGTTGAGTTGGACACTGCTTGGTTTAGGTCCCCTGACATGACAGGCTTTTTTCTGGAAGTAACCAACCTACATCAACACCTTTGATGGGCTTATACACTTTGCAGCAATATAGTATAAAGATCAACAGCAAGGTCATAAGAGCATCCATGGAACAAACAGTAGGCTTTTGGTTGGTTGGTTTGTTGTTTAACGCCGCACTCAGCAATATTCCAGCTATATGACGGCAGTCTGCAAATAATCGAGTCTGGACCAGACAATCCAGTGATTAATGTCATAAGCATCGATCCACGCAATAGGGTTCGATGACATGCATCAACCAAGTCAGCGTGCCTGACCACCCGATCCCGTTAGTCGCCTTTTACGACCAGCATAGTCGCCTTTTACGGCAAGCATGGGTTGCCGAAGATCTATTCTACCCCGGGTCTTCACAGGTACAGTAGGTTTTTGAGAGAGTGAGTATGGTTTTACGCCACTTTCAGCAATATTCCTGCAATATCACATTAGGAGACACCAGAAAATGGGCTTCACACACTGTAACCATGTGGGGAATCGAACCTGGGTCTTTATCATGACGAGCCAATGCCTTAACCAAAAGGGTACCCCACTGCCCTGTAGTTTTTTTGAGGGAATGACAATTGTTTTCAGGGCAACAAAAACGGGTATCTTTGTTCAGAAGGGTTGGCATTTAGATGGCTGCAAAACTGAAACACTCAAGACTGTTCTGATCTGTCAGGAAAATATGTGGGCACTTCAAGTGTCCACAAACGACACATATAATCCCGGAAATCCATGAAAATGTCAAGTTAAGGATTCAAAGGATATGTGCCTTGGTTCATTGATGCCACATAAAAACAGTATTTCTGTTTCAGCATGGTGTTTCAGCATGGTGTTTCAGCATGGTGTTTCAGCATCACCTTTCCAAATCAACAAATAAACTTTCTGTTTGGGACAATCATATCTTAATTTTTTAGTTGCAAATTCGTAACAAATTCCGAAACATTCAGGACGGTTGGCAGCTATGTTATTGTATCAGGAAAACCTAGAGTGATGCAGGTAATCGATGCTTACCACTTTGGAAATAGTCAGAAGCACTGGTATGGTGCTGACTGGGTAAACACAGTATAATCGTTTCTGGCATGACTGAGGGATACAACTGCACAGCAAATTTAAATAATCGCAGTTTTTAGTTTTTCGGGCTTCCAATCCCATTTAACTCTATTTTTCACACACATATTCTGATGGTCTGCAGTGATCTTACCCGTCTGGCCCTGTTTCCAGGAACTGCATGTCAAAAGGCTGTTGAAAAGACTGCTGGGAAGGAATGCCCTGAGAAGAAGAAGGCAGCGATTGGTTGAAACTGGATGTGGCAGTGGACATAGGCGACGGGCCTGAAAAACTGGGCGGGGCGGACAGAGGCTGGGACGCAAAAGCAGCCGACAGCTGGGACTGGTTGAAGCCAGTTCCTGGGCTCACCTGCAGAGAGAAGTAGCAGCTTGTTGTAACAGAAGGTAAATAGAAAATTATAACATTCTTAAAATAACCAAAGTCTTCAACATATCCAAGTTTTCATTCATAAAATTTAGGAACCAAGTCTTAATACAGGACAAAAGTGTAGTTTCCCACCTTGCACATGCACAAGAGCATTGGGCAGCAGGACACTATTGTCTGCACAACTGATTATGGATAGTTGACAGTGAAGAAGACTTCCGTTGCAAATTTGCATATTTATCAGATCGTAATACCCAGTTCATTGGATGGTTTATGAATTTGATTAAGCTATGCATTATATGATAAAACATATTAAACCTAGTGTCCATTAATAGTTGATGAGGAACCATTTACTATAAATCCTGATATTAGTTATTTCTACAAAGCCGCATTCAACAATATTCCCCCATATTCAACAATATGACGACGGTCTGTAAATAATCATGTATGGGATCTGGAATAGAGAGATAATAAGCATCCATCTATGCAAATGAGATAGGATATAGGATGCGAGTCTGACCACCCAATCCCGCTTGTTGGTTCTTACTGAATTTAGTCGGGTTGCTGAATTTTAACCAATTCTAAACATAAGGAAGAGAATATATGGATGTCAACTTCTTTTTATGACGAACACAATGTTTCGGAGTATATACTCCTTCATCAGGAACTCCGAAACGTTGTGTTCCTCATAAAAAGAAGTTGACATCCATATATTCTCTTCCTTATGTGTATCACTTCTAAATAAATGCCTTTCAAAGACCCAATTCTAACGAGATCTCCACAGAGGAGTGAGGGATACAACGTACCTGTGTTCCCGGCTGCTGAGACTGGCGAGAGTTGGGGGAGATGGAGTGGGGGGACATCAACATGGGGTCAGGGCTGCTGCCATACGGGCTGTGAGGTGTGCGGGGAGATCCACGCCCTGCAACGAAGACGCCTCATGTAGCTTATATCATCAAACTACACATGAACAATTCAATGGAACACAACATAATGCTGCAATAACACATATTTTAATGATTATTCTGTGCACAAGGTTAGAGGGACAAAGCAACTAGGGGTGAATATTTCACACATATTTTACACTGGAGTGTGAATGTTGCCTGGCAGAATCTTTGGAACTATGTATGCAAGCTGGAACAAGCAGATCAATAAGTGTGAGACCTAATAGGTGTTACCAGTGTCTAACTGTTGTCATGGAAACAGACTTGCTAAATGTTCACACTTATGCTTGGTGAAATCTACTGAGTACGACTGGTATCTACTGGCTTATTTGATGCAATATGAAACAGGGAACAATCACAAAGTAACCACAAAAAAAAATGTTACAAATGTCTCAAATGTAAATAAGTCTGTTAGTCACCAAGGAAAAGGTTGAACGTATAGTTTATAGTTTATAGTTTATAAATATTGTAAGAAATTTGATTACAAGGGTAGACATGGTAAAATGTCATGAATTACAGGGGTTCTAAAAAAATGGAAAACACACCAGCTGTTCACTTGTCTGGGCCCAAATACACAAGCCGTCCTGGTATTACGACTACCTAAGTCTATGCTAATGTATGGGAGTTATGACCATCTTAGCACTGCAGCTATTAAAAGTCTATGTTAAAGTATGGAAGCAAAGACCATCTTTAGCTTTAAGTCTATGTTGAAGTATGGAAGGTAAGACCATCTTTAGCTCTAAGTCTATGTTAAAGTATGGAAGGTAAGACCATCTTTAGCTCTAAGTCTATGTTAAAGTATGGAAGGTAAGACCATCTTTAGCTCTAAGTCTATGTTAAAGTATGGAAGGTAAGACCATCTTTAGCTCTAAGTCTATGTTAAAGTATGGAAGGTAAGACCATCTTTAGCTCTAAGTCTATGTTAAAGTATGGAAGGTAAGACCATCTTTAGCTCTAAGTCTATGTTAAAGTATGGAAGGTAAGACCATCTTTAGCTCTAAGTCTATGTTGAAGTATGGTAATGACACTATTTCACAGGAAAGATGCACTATACCCAAACCATGGAATGTGTCAGTATCTATCAAGATTCCTCAAAACAACAACAAAAACACATTAAACTATTTGAAAACTATACAAATACAAAGGGATGATTTGAAAAAGAACAGTTATAATAAATATATAATATCATGTTGATATTCAAATTAAGATAGTCAAACAATTTCAAATCTTTGACAACTGTCACTAACAGAAAAGAGAAGGGTAAATTCAACATCCGCCAAAATAAACATGAAATTGTTAACATATTTACCATAATGTCCAATACCAATGTAACGATACCAAACTGAAAACAAGTTTCACCAGACAATCAGGGGAGGAATGAAACTACATTCAGATTTTGAATAGGTCGTGGGAATCTGCAAAGTAGTCAGCAATAACTCATCTATGCAACCTGTCATGTGTGGACATGACGTACCAGTAGTTGGAGCAAAGGGTGCTGTCACAGATCAGTCTACATGATCTAGCTATATAACAGTGGCCAGACAAGCCAGTGGTTCTAGAAGAGGGTGCTGTCACACATCGGTCTACAAAATCTAGCTACATAACAGTGGCCAGACAAGCCAGTGGTTCTAGCAGAGGGTGCTGTCACACATCGGTCTACAAGATCTAGCTATATAAGAGTGCCAGTGGTTCTAGCAGAGGGTGCTGTCACACATCGGTCTACAAGATCTAGCTATATAAGAGTGGCCAGACAAGCCAGTGGTTCTAGCAGAGGGTGCTGTCACACATCGGTCTACATGATCTAGCTATATAAGAGTGGCCATACAAGCAAGTAGTTCTAGCAAAGGATGCTGTCACACATCGGTCTACATGATCTAGCTATAAGACAGTGGCCAGACAAGCCAGTAGTTCTAGCAAAGGGTGCTGTCACACATCGGTCTACATGATCTAGCTATATAACAGTGGCCAGACAAGCCAGTGGTTCTAGCAAAGGGTGCAGTCACACATCGGTCTACATGATCTAGCTATATAACAGTGGCCAGACAAGCCAGTGGTTCTAGCAAAGGGTGCTGTCACACATCGGTCTACATGATCTAGCTATATAACAGTGGCCAGACAAGCCAGTGGTTCTAGCAAAGGGTGCTGTGAAACATTGGTCTACATGATCTAGCTATATAACAGTGGTCAGACAAGCCAGTGGTTGGAGAAAAGGGTGCTGTAACACATCGGTCTACATGATCTAGCTGTATAACAGTGGCCAAAAAAGGCAGTGGTTGGAGAAAAGGGTGCTGTAACACATCAATCTATCTATATTGCAGTGGCCTGTACATAACTGAGTCTTGGCCAGAAGTGGTTGGAACAATGGGTGGTGTGACACATCACCGCTGGCTTTTGAAACTGCCAGTCCCAGTAAACTGGCAACTCGGAAAATTACCAGTGCCCTCCATATTTTTGTCAGTCCCAACTTCGAAGAAATATAAACATTTGTGAAAATGACCTGCTTGTACTTTTCTCAACATCATGTTCAACATTTCACTTTGATTCAACAGTAAGTTTCTAAATACATTTCCTTGCACAAAAACAGACAACAGGAAACTCTGATGATAACAGACAAGCTGACTTCATTCCAACAATATTATTTATTGATTATTGCCGACCTTTTGTTCAAGAAAACAAAGATTGGCAGTCACATGAAGCACCGGACCAAGCCTAATTTTACCTGTAAAACGCTGGTTATTACCGATAAACGGGTACACTGCACTGCTGAGTGTGGGCCAGACAAACCAGTGTTGAGCAACATCCGAAGCCGGGGAATATTGACACACTCATCAGAGCATGACCCAATCAAACTTTGTCGACTCTTAAGATGAGTGAGTGAGTGAGTGAGTATGGTTTTACGCCGCTTTTAGCAATTTTCCAGCAATATCACGGCGGGGGACACCAAAAATGGGCTTCACACATTGTACCCATGACGGGAATCGAACCCGGGTCTTCGGCGTGACGAGCAAACGCTTTAACCACTAGGCTACCTGACCGCCCCTCTTAAGATGAGGAACAGAGTGCAGAGGACCTTTCATAATTCAGCTCCACAAACCACCAGGCATTACATTCTAAATGACATCCTCCACAGTTTAACATGGACTACTTACTATCTAATATAACAAAATTGATGGCTATCAGTTTCTTTCAAGACATATCATATCAGACAACCATGAGCTCAGATACCTAGATGGAATGAACACACTGATGTCACACTAAATATTAATCATCTTTCAATTGAGAAACAAAGATGACATTTGTGTTGATCTTGAATTGTTACAGATTACATTACATCACTTTGGGAACTGGAATTAAAATCAAACATCTTTCAAAATTATGAAATGACATTACCTCGGACACAAGGCATTGTGAAGCATGTATCTACAATGTTGCAGCACCCAGCTCCAGGGAGAGTGTCGAACAACAGCAAGTTATGTTATGGTGACGACCGGGAATGAGGTTAAAAGTTCAGCCATGACCTGATGAGGCAGGGCCATAGTGTTACCTAACAAGCTGAGATAATATCCCCCACAATATCCACCAGCTGATCAATAACAGCACATGCAGGCTCACTGCAACCAGTGGCTGGTCTGTTTGTGGAGGGAAGGGGAGAAATCATCAATGCATGAACATTGTCTAATGACACTTCAGTGATGCTGTAACCAGTTTTCAGCTGTTAAAATGAGTCAAACAAGTGACAGTCAGCTTCAAAGTTCCCCCAGTCCTTGTCTTTACAGCAGGTTTTCAGGACTAACAGGATCTCACTGTCCAAAAGTCTTTGTGGATGAAATAAATGACACGTCTTAAACACCTTGCATAAGCATGTTGGGTCTTATCCTCCCCAACAGTTTGCCTGCCATTTCACAGCAGAGGACTTCAACTTACAACTATTCACCATGCTGGGAACTGAACCTGGGCCTCACGTTAAGCAAGTGAACACCAGAACCACAAGACCACCAAACTTTCTTATTGCCTGCACAGTGGCAATAATTTGCTTCACAATATTGTCAACATCAGTATGGATAAAGTCAAGCCAATGACCTTGAGGCTCAAGTTAGATTAACACTTGATAACGTGCAGCACAATTGTACACTGAGGTGAACAATGCACATACTGGAGTGTTCATCTAACTGGAAGCTCAAGGTCAAGAGAAGCAACTTCTAACCCTAACCCTTCATCTGTTGGAATATCTATGCATGTGCACACCTGGTGATTCAGATACAAACACCTGTGACCAACAATACTGACCAACAATAGACTGAGTGTGTAGAGTTGTTATTTACAGCAGCCTGATGAACTAAACAATATCTCACCTGGTGGCAAACTCATCTGTCTCTGCATGAGTCTATTCTGAGCAAACATTTGTTGAGGTCCTCCCTGCTGCTGTTGTGCTGCCCCCTGCTGGCCACCTCCTGGGAACATACCGAGTTGTCCCCCCTGCTGGCCAGCTGGGAATTGATTCTCCGGGAACTGGAACCGAGGTGAACTCTGACCTCCTGGACTCGGCATGTTTCCAGAGAGAGATCTGTGACGTTGGAGGGCTGGGAACTGGGATCCCTGGCATCAACAAACACATGGTTAGTTCACTGTTCCCCATATGTATGTTTGGTGTTTAACTAACACCGCTGTCAGCAATATCCCAGCTACATGACGGCGATCTGTACATAATCCAAGTCTGGACCAGACAATCCAGTGAATGACATCATGAGCATTGATCCACGCAATCTGGATACGATGACATTTATCAACCATGTCACCGGGTCTGACCACCCAATCCCATTTGTCGCCTCTTAAGACAAGTATGGGTTGCTGAAGATCAATTCTAACCTGGATCTTCAAGGGGATTTTCCAATGAATGATATTGTAAGAATTTGAACAGAGATCTATGGCCATGCAGGGTTTCCCATTTGTCCTTGGTTTAGATTAATATTAGGTAAACACTAACTCAACCCTTAAATGATTATCATCGGCTAGGGCATCTGATCAAGTGGACACTGAACTTTGACAAATTGTCGTAGTCTGGGGCATGTTTTCCTGATTGAAAAGTGGGTGACCGTGGATGAAATATTTCAATGTTTTTGTTGTCTTAGAGCAGTCATGAAATGCAACATAGTGGAAGTATTACTCATGCAGGCTGTGTGTGAGCATCTATTCATCCTATAAGTCATTGTTCTCGCAATAATTCTATAGCTCAGACAGATATTTAAATGTTTTGGTTTGGGTACACAGAAAAGATAGACTTGCATGAGTTCAATACCTGTTTTCATGGATCCCCCTAAAAGCGACATCGACCTCGGACAGTCGACATTGCTAAAGTCTATACTTATTTATTATACAAGGAGAACCATGCATATTCAAAATATCAAACTATGTTAGCTACAATAATGTTAGGAGGTTCCAACAAACGGAGACATCTGATTGGCTCAGATATGGGGAATACAACAAGTTAATACTGCAAATAAACAGACCTGACTTGGAGACAATATGTGTTTCTGTCAAATGACATGCGAGGCGACACTTTTTTATACTTGTGTTAGGGATTTGCTGACTATAAATTTAGTTGAAAAGGGAAAAACCTGATAGCCAATAACCTGATAGCATATTGCACAAAAATAAATCCTAAACAAGGACCCACTATTAATGATTTTGTATCAATGTGTGATAAAGAAACGAACAAGATTTTCGTGTAGAAATGTAAAGAAAATAATTGTGGTGGGTAAAACTAAAAACAATATCTGAATTACATTTTGTTTCTTTCTTTTCTTTTCATCTAGCAAAAGGTAATTTCCAGTAAATATGTCCAAAAGGCAAGCATGGCATGACTGCTTATATACACTGACTATCAACTAGACCATAAGGAAAGCCAACCTGTCCCAGTCCTCCCTGCAATGCACTGGACTGCTGTGGGTGAAGGCTCCACTGCTGCTGTTGTCCGAAGTGGGGGGACAGTTGGGAGGGTGGCGTTGAAGGAGGCATCATGGGACTTACTGGTTGGTTCCCCGCCGGCATGCTGCCAGGGTTGTACCGGGGTGACATGGGTCCTGGCATGGCCTGGCCCCGCTGCAAGACAATAACCCATGCATGAATACTCCACACCAGCTAGACACAACACATCTTCCGGAACTTCATCACAAGTTTCAACACAAACTTAAAATAAACACCAACTTGAAAGAAAACATTAACAACAACCTGAATAGTGACAGATCTTCGATGTTCAAGTCGTAGTCATTTTTGGTTCACAATATATATGAATATGTACAGATATTTCAAGTTCACCTGGGCTGGCAATACTGCACATGTTAACTGACGTGACTGGACTAACCGTAGCTGACCTACTAAAGGCGAGCGTCTAGGATCACATACCTGCACAGGTAAGGTAACATTTGGGGCGTGGCCTGAGTTCATTAGCTCACCAAGGTTTTCAGGGAAGTGGCCATCTACTCCCATATTTCCCTACGGAAACAAAACGGTCGGAGAGTCACATAGTGTTTGAGAATTACAAATGTCTGTGGAGTAACAGTCGGAAGAACTACCCCATGCAAAGCTCACACAAAGTGAAACTGTCAGAAATCAAAGCCTACTTGGTTTGAACATAAAGCATGATTTTGTTTCATTTTGAACGAAATGAATTCCAGAGTATCTACAAAGCTTGAGGTGGCCGGGCTTGTCATATGTTCCTTCAGATCATGATGTACACTACACCAGGTGAATTTGAAACTAAAGGTAAACATACACATCCACAAACTATCACCAACACCACAAACAAAGCCATTCCTGGGCCACATATGAGGAAAACGGGCAAGCACACAATAAAAGATGGGCAGCATACAATAGCCATGAAGTCAAGGACAAAATGGTTTACATGTCTACATTTTCTTTAATACTACTTTGGAAATTAATAACTGAAACTGAATATAAAAACACATCTATGTTCAACTTTACGCTGTGATCTTACAAAACATCAATGGGACAGGATCTATTTTTAATGAGAGTTTTTAGAATCTTCAGATTACAAGATTAGACTCTGTCTGAGCAGTCGCACCATAGCTGAACCTACCTGCGGGAACTGCCCAAACTTCTGCTGCTGCTGATGTTGCAACGCGATTAGTCGCTGTTGCTGTAACAGCCGCTGTCGTTCCTGTGCCTGCCGAAGTCGCTGTTTCTCCATCTGCTTCAGCTTCTGCTGTTGCAACAGCGTTTGGCGGACCTGTATGGCTGTTGACGTCTGGTTTATGCCCCGGAACATAGGGCGCTGTGGGGACTGGCCTTGCAAGGCACTGGCAAGTGGACTTATTGGAGCTGCACAGCGGAGAATGGTGTCAGTGAAATATTCTACAATCTGATTAGATCTCCTACAAATATTACAACATACTGCTTAAATGCTGCAATTATTTCTAAAACACCTTTGTTTTATGAACTCATGCATTAGTTGTTTTTTTATTTCTATTTTGTAAATGTCAAGTAAAATAATGCAATGTTTATTTGTAGATTTTCTTGAAATTCAAGCCCATTTGATATGCATAAACTGTCTGATTCAGGGACTGTGAAGGCCTTGGTGAAAATATTATTATTTCAAAGCTAAGAATAACAGTGTCCCCAAAACACACGTTTGTATTTTTATAATGAGTGCAACCCCCAGCCTACTCATCTGAACATAAGATCATGTATTATTCATAATAATGTCCAGGTAGTAGTTCCTATAAGTCAAACACTTCACAGGGGTTTGATATCTGAGTTTATCAGCCTTCGAAATTCATGCTAGTCCACGACTACTAAATTGTGCTGAGGACACGCAAAAATCCAATGATGGTAGTCCTCATTGACTAGTAGCATTTGAGGGGTATAATTCTGAACCAGTTCTCAATGCTTCAATTTTTCTTCAAATTGGAACTGATTAAAACTGAAAAATGTAAACATAGTGAACATTTTTTCTCTCATTCAAGCAGGACTAGCTACAAACTCTGAGGACTAGTGCACTAAGGTTTACACTAGTCCTATGGGCTCATCTGGTGTAATACTGGTGTAATATTTCAGTCATAGCAAATGAGAGGACAGTTGCTAAGATGACTGTAATTCCCATACTTTAATATAGGCTTAAGATGGTCGTAGCACTATGGTCCCTTCGTGGAACAGGGCCTTGATCAGGAAAATCCTGCTTTGAAGCCACAACTCAAAGATCCTAGCACTAAGGGACATAACCATGCACAGCTTAACAGCTACATCATCACTGAACATGGATGTTAAGGTGTCTGACTTTTGCCATGAGGAGCAAATACACTTTCCTATGTTATCTCAATTTGACATGCTAAGAAGTGACTTCAAGGACGTACGAAGGGAGGAAGAAGAGAGAGAGCTCTCACCTTGCGGCTGAGGGAAACGTGGCCCCATCTGCCCTGACATGGATTGGGCCATTGCTCCTTGAGGCTGAAGTGGCTGCATTTGCTGTTGTTGTTGCTGTTGTTGTTGTTGTTGTTGTTGTTGTTGTTGTTGTTGAAGTAGTTGCTGTGTGAATGCTGCATCCAACCCTGTGACCTGACCCAGTCCCCCAGCCTGCTGTTGTTGTAGGCTGCGAGCCATTTGTAACTGGGCGAGAGTTGGGCGAGAGGGCACCTGTCCTGCTTTAGTGCTTGAAGCTTGGCTAGCGGCCCCGAGAAATATACTGGGGTTGGCGTTACGTATATGATTGCCAGTAGAAACAGAATTGGGAGTCTGCACTGGTTCCTCACTCATGAGTTGTCGCTGAATGGCATCAATTGCCATTTGCTCAGTGACCGATGTTGGACCAATCTGCTGGTTGTTGGACTGCGAGTTAATACCTAGAATGTTATCTATTTCTTCCCAGGGATCCATCAGTTGTTCCACTTCCGGCATCATATTCACTTCCTCTGCATTAGACGTTGATTGTTGCTGATGAGTAATTGATGCAGTTACCTGGGTAGATGTTGATAGTGTTGACATGTGGACAACAGCATTGGAGGATACAGGTGTTTGGGTCTGGGAGAGGGATGCTGCTGTCGTCACAGCCTGGTTCAGGTTGCCGGAGGTCAGTTCGTGCTGAAGATCTGCTGCTTGCTGGAGTATCTGCTGAAGCAGTGGATCAGAACTATCCCCACCGTTGGCTTCAATCTCCATACTCACAGACTCGTTGGCCTGGGATAAGGCCCACAGATGCTGGAAATTGTCAAAGCTGTTGGCACTGTCAGAATCCATGTTGTGAGGAGGTGGGACGCCGGGGTTCATTTGTCCCGAGTTTTCAACCCCTCCAATGGCACCATCAGGCTTTGTGTTGCCTGGGAAGGGTGCATTTGGGTTTGTGCGAGGATTGTCCCGTGGATTGGGAGTCAGACTGCTCTCTTTGTCCACTCCTGTGTCGGTTGGATGTTGACGCAGCTCCTGGCTGTTGGAGCGGATTTGGATGAATTTGTCTGTGATGTTTTTGGGGATTCTCTGCTGAGGCAGTGCTGTGGGGTTCACAGTTAGCTGGGTGTTCACGACAGTCTCTTTGGCTGCCTTCTTTGACAACAGCTGGGCCAACAGGGCATTCCTCTGTGAGAGGCGGCTCTGGTGCCCAGGCGACACACTAGAATCACTTTCTAACACTTCCGTACTGTCCACATCAGAACTAGAGGATTTACGTTTCTTTTGTCGTATCCTCACATCACCAGCCTTCTCAGAACTTTTGTCACCTTTCTCCCACAACTTTGTTAGAAAATTATCCAGATTCTTGTTCTGCATGAGACCACTCTGTTCAACATTCTTCTTTGCAGGTTCAGAAAATACATCTTTGAGCATGTCAAACTGTGAGGCATCAGAGAAGCTGGCAGCACTCTGTGGTGTGACTGGCTGACTAAAGCCTGATGACTGCGGCTCCTGTTGACCTGACTGATGCCGCGACCTTGACCCACTTCCTACCTCCTGGTCCTGTATAGTACTTTCCTAAGAACACAAAAAACAGGTATAGATGCTCATGTTATAGTGGTACTTAGAGCAAAGGATAATGTTAACAATGTTTAAAAGTGTTTAGAGAGTTAACAACTTCAACAGACATCTATTTATGGTACTAACAGGTGAGGTGGCGAGGTGAAATTGGGTTTAACGTCTGGTTCAAGATTATTGCACTAACATAGCAACGTGCATGCAAGCTTGTGCGTGTGTGTGCTACTGTGCTTGTAATAGTCCGGACTAATGCCGATTTAAAAGTGCTAGCCCACTGAGATAGCATGCTGCAGTTTTAACATGGATAACCCACTCAGACACAGTATACTGACTCCGAGCCAACAAGAGTCCTTGTTTTCGGCCCTTAATGCTGAGCACCAGGCAAGGCAGCAACAAGTACCATCTTTTAACGTCTTTTGGTATGACAAGGCCGGGGATCCAACCCCAGACCTTCCGCTCTCCGGGCAGACGCTCTACCACTAGACCACAGAGGCAGTCAGGTATTAACCATGTTAACAGAGATACCAACCCTAACTGAAGCTTTGCAGTAAACAGTGAGGCAAAATACAACTTCATGTGAAAAAGAGTAACGTTAACAGTACAATGTTGCAAGTTTTAGCTTCCACATTTTCTATAGCCCTAGACAATGTGAAATGTAATTAACTGTTTTTCAGACAGACAATGTGGTGTTTCACGTTCTGAAGTAATTCTGAAGTAATTCTGAAGAGTACATGAAGTGTACATGCTCATTGGTGAGCAGTTTCACTGTAGAACACATCATGTCACAGGTGCATTGGTTATATTTTTTAATAATTCATAAAAAATAACCCCCCTAATATAATTTTTTGGAGGAGAAGAATAATAAAGTAATTTTAGGCTAAATATTCTAACTATTATGCCAAAATCTTTATGGATGGCATCTTTGTATAAACACAAAATCACTTTTCTTTTAAGTCGCATCATGTGACCATTCACAGAACTCGGGCCTGAAATCAGCTATATCTCAATTGAAACTTTACATGGCAAATGATAGAAGAAAAATCATAAATTTATTGTACAAAATCCTTTGTTTTCAGTCAAGGTGTTTACTTTGTGCTTCCGTACAGGACACTGATACGCCTAGCCGTTTCTCTCTACATCACACATGACCTGTAATAATCCTGTCAAGATCCTCATCCCCGGAGTATGATGACACCAAATTACCGAGTGTCATCATTTCAGCGACACTCAGTAATGGGAACCACTCTCCAACTAGATTACAGCTATGAGAGCTGATTTTGCCATAACAATCTCCAAGTTAATAGGGCCCATGAAGATTCCGGGATAGAATAGGTCTTCAGCAACCCATACTTGCCGTAAAAGGCGACTATGCTTGTCGTAAAAGGCGACTATGCTTGTCGTAAAAGGCGACTAACGGGATCGGGTGGTAAGGCTCCCTGACTTGGTTGATGCATGTCATCGATCCAAATTGCGTGGATCAATGCTCATCATATTAATCACTGGATTGTCTGGTCCAGACTCGATTATTTACTGACCGCCGTCATATAGCTGGAATATTGCTGAGTGCGGCATTAAACAACAAACAAACAACCAGGTTACTAGCAAGACAAGGCAAGTACAAACAAGAAAACAGCATTATCACTATCACATTAGAAATGAGTTTGTTCATATAGTGGTGAATAAAAACTATAAAAAAGAGTCCTATAAAGTCCTTTGAGAGATAGGCACTTGGGCCGGTTTATGTTGTCAGAAAAAATGAATAAAAGTGAAATTAAAATACACAAAAGCCACCTTATCTGGAAAAAATAACTCTTCATAAGTATCTCCTAGATAAGCTAACTTCAGTAGTTTCTGAGATAATCTGTCCTAATGCAGACACTTTGCACCAAGTTAAAATAACATGGATCAAGGGCCATAACTCTGTAAAGAATAATTGACAGGGACCAGTTTTTGAACTCAGTCTTGACAAATATCTCTCCGATAAGCATGCAAACTTTCATTCATATAACTTCAGCAGTTTCTGAAAAAACCCGTCCCCATTTCACACAGAATGAGATCGTGATCATTAACATCAGTGTACAAAATTTCAGTTCTGTAACATGAATAGTTTTTGAGAAAATTTGTCTACATTGAGAAGCAAACGGACGGACAAACTTTTCTCTAAAACACCCTGTATGTCTAAAGGCCATGTCAAAACTTTCCCTTGAGAACACTCACAGCTGGAGCAGATGTGCAACTCTCATCTTCATCCTCCTGGAGCAGCTTCTGCAGCAGCTCCGAGGTCGGCCGCTTACCGTCCCCATCAAGCCCAACTTCATCCACTGGGGAGTTCAGCTCGCGCTGTAACACCGATTGGAGGCTCTTGTTGGATGAATCACTGTTCTTGTCATCACTCAATAGTTGCTGTCAACACAGATTAGTTAAAAGTTTAGGAGGTGTTAAGATGGAGACAGAACCCACAAGGCAAGCCCAAGAGGTCCAGGTTCCAAATGATAGTGAGGCTATGACTGGCGCAGCTCAGTCAGTGAATGTTGTTTACTGCCACAGCCAGGAAGATTCCAGCTACCGCACCGCAGCCTGTGAATATTCGAGTCTGGACGATGCAAACCAGTGACTGAAAGTATGAAGCATCGATCCACGCTTTTGGGGTGCGATGATACACATTCAAGCAGGAGAGCTTGACTAGTCAATCCACATATCAGTTGGATCCTTTGACAAGCATCACATACTGGTCCAGAATCAATGAGAGCCTGCCATGACTCTTATGTGTAGGTTTACAGTGACTGTAGGCCTTAGAATGGTCAGTGGCAGCAGAGCACCAGATCATCACAGAGTTTAGCAAATCAGGAAACAGGGACACAAATCTATCATCTTTTCCCATGTATGGCAAAGAGGTTAAAGTGTCCATTGGAATTTAATTGTGCCAAGAGGGAAACACTTAATTACTCTTCACACTCAGTGGCTGACATTTCACTATGAGTAGTTTTAATTTTGAAAGTTTACCTGCATTCCTTGTCAATGAGACTGAAAACAACCTAGTCAATAAAAAATACCTAGGTTTACTCCAGGACCCATATTGAGAATTGAGTGTGTTCACATGTTCACTGTACATTTTGTCCGAATATTTTGGCAAAAGACAATTCAACATTGGTTTTGTGCATAATATACACCACATCAAAATGTATTTTTCTCAGAAAGTATTATTTCTAAGTATGCATGTCCATCGGGCTACATTAACTGATCTTAACTGTGCTTCAACAATCTTCAATACGCCACTGGCAGCCTACTTTAGTACTTAATACAAGGACCTTCCAACCCTGTACTATATCCTGGGCCACATGGAACCGAGTGATTTCCAATATGTCACTTAGCACCATCATGAAAAAACAACACTGTCCGTCCATAGCTGCCAACCTGGACAAATTAAAATTAGTATTTTGTTAAGATTTTCTGATCCGGACACCAAAACCTGTCAGTAGGAATTGTCTTCAGTACATAACAGTCATGTGACTCCAAAATTCAGTTTGATAATTTATTGCTTAGTTTCTATTTCCACTACAGCAGAAAATATGAATGTAGTGTTTTGAATGGACAGATGCAACAATATAAATAGACTTCATTCCAGTCAATAAACATAGCAGATGGTGTAAAGCAGGGTTTTACCTTGACCTACAAAACTAGGGGTCCCCTGGACCCCCAATTACTAATTTCAAGAGTCAAGCGCCAGGCAAGGCAGCAACAAGTACCATATTTTAATGTCTTTTGGTATGATACGGCCGGGGATCGAACCCCAGACCTTCCGCTCTCCGGGCAAAATACAATTTCATGTGAAAAAAGAGTAACAAAACAATGTTGCAAAACTAGGGGTCCCCTGA
The DNA here is from genome assembly GCF_022045235.1 of Haliotis cracherodii. Classification (NCBI taxonomy): domain Eukaryota; kingdom Metazoa; phylum Mollusca; class Gastropoda; order Lepetellida; family Haliotidae; genus Haliotis; species Haliotis cracherodii. The sequence continues at coordinate 58,474,968 of NW_027266264.1, forward strand.
ACACCCAATTACTAATTTCAAGGGTCCTTGCAGAAAATATGAGGGTCCTGTAAAGTAATAAAATGGTGTGGGGTACCGTATTGTAAGATTTGATAATTACCCTAATTAAAGGATCTTTATATTTCTTGTCCAGAATAATTAATAAATATTATTGTGCGTCCCTCAGGACACAAAATATATTATTTTCTGCGTCAATTTTATATACATATGTGAGTTCTGGGCACGCATTCTGCGTCCCGTAAAACCCTAGTGTCAGTCTAAACAATGACCCTGTTCACTGGTGTCATGCATAGCTTTCTCATATTCAGCTGAATTTGTTTTCTCTCTGTGATGAGAAAGCAGTAACGACTAGAAGCAGATACAACAGTACAATTCTGGCTGAAAATATTAACTCCTGGTTCTTGGGCATTGGCTCGAAAACATTGCTGTAGACGGCATCAAGAAGTATTCTTTGCTGGTATTGTGTTTCTGTGTTGTTTAACACCGCACACAGCAGTTTTCCAGCCATGTGACAGCAGCCTGTATACAACCATGTTTGGACCAGACAATCGATATTGTGACAAAGTCAACCCTTAGGACAAGCATTGGTTGGTGGGGAGCAATTATAACCAGGAATTTTGATGGTATTGTGAAAAAGCTAGCTTTCCCGAACAAGGCCGAAGAACCAGGACACATTTAGGGAGCAAGTCAAAAATCTTAATTCCTTAAGTTTGTGGATGGGGTTAAAAGGTCTGCAAATTTTACATCCGACAAAATGAACTGCATAACATGAATGATTATGCCAGTTTAAGAATCTTCTCTTGAGTGTTTGCATTGCCTCACAAATTAGGTTATGATATGTTCTCATCAAATGAATACAGAGGTAGTATGATTTTTTAATAAGTAAGGGAGGATAGGGGGTGGGGGTGTGAAAGGATTTAACTTTTCAACTGCTCCCTTTATTAAGGTCACCATGTACCAACACATGCGTCATCAAATCATAAGCAAGGCTTCAAAATTCAAAAGTAAGGTTCATCTCAACTAATCTGCCATAGGATAGCATTTGTTTGTGACAAATGCTCTCATGGTGTTGATAAACAGCAGCAGAAACTAACCCATTTTGATCAATTAGATATATTTTAAAACATTCCAAATCCTGTCTGTGGTTATGTTAACCATTATGAATTTGGATTGGGATGACAGGACTAGTTCTGGATTCTAAATATAGAATAAAAACCTGAATGGTCCTAGAACTAGGAGATCTGCCTTACTTTTGAAACCCTGATAGCATTCTAATAAAAAAGCAAAGAAAGAGATAGTGAATAGTTTGTTTACCCTGAGTCCTACCTTGAGTAGAATATTGGATGGTTTCTTCGCTTCCGCCTCATTCTTGTCCATTTCAATGCCGAACTTGTCCCCCTGGGCCCCCCCTGTGTGTGGGGAGCTGCTGATCTCTGTATCCATGGTAGGGAGGTCTTCCTCCTGGCTCAGGAGCTTCTTGAGTATTGCGTTATCCTTCTTCTCGATGCCGTCTGCCCTATGTGAACCAGACGGCTCCACATCATCATTCGACGTACTCTGAGGCTTCTCCGGCGGACTCTGTCCTGGCCCAGGCTGAGGAGACTGTCTGGTTATATCCATAGATGACTTAGATTTCATTAAAGACCGCTCATGGAAAGTTCGGCCAGAAGATTCATTTGTCAGGGATGTCAACTGATCAAACGATGCTTTACTGGTTAACAAACGACACAGTTTTCCTCCCCGTGCGTTCCCCCTGGAATCATTGTTCATATCACCTCCGCTGAATATATGCTCGGATGAGCCGAGTCTGAGGGCTGGGTCTGGAAGGTCTGACACAGAGGATTGGGAGTCCATAGACTGGAGTGCCTGTAGAGGGCTCTGCTGGTTGGCTACTGAGCTGGACACTGGCTGGAGCTCTCCACTGATGGAGGGGGAGGAGAACCGGGACCATAATGTCTGGTTGGAAGGGACACCTGCATAAAAAGACACTGTCAGCCAGGGCATGTAGGTTTGGTTTTCATTCATTTAAACTACTCAACAGAAGTTAAAGTGAGGGAATATGGTTTTACGCCGCTTTTAGCAATATTCCAGCAATATCACGGCGGGAGACACCAGAAATGGGCTTCACACATTGTACCCATGTCGGGAATCGAACAGAAGTTAAAGAACATCTGATGCCATTACAGATTAACTTTAGTGAAATAAAGAATCAGGTATTTTCTAACTTCTTTCGAGTGGTATACTTCATATATCCAAATATCATACTGAATGGTTGAGTGTTTGCTCCACTTTGATGTTTAACGCCGCACTCAATATTCCAGCTGCATGAAAGCAGCCTGTAAATAATCAAGTGAATGATATTATGTGCAAGGTGCAAGGTGCAAGGTACAAGACATCCTTTGGCAATGTTCCAGTAAAGTGCATGCTAGTGTTGATCAAACCCACTGATATTAAAGCTTCTGTTTGTCATAAAGACAAATTTCAATATACAATACCAAAAGACTTAAAGTGAATAAAATTGTGCAAAATGATTCATTGACACCCAAGAAGCCTGCCGATCTGCTAATTCTCACCTGGCTGGGGGGACATCATTGGGGAAACAGTCTTTCGCTGCTGGGGGTAGGGTGCCGTGAACTGTCCCCCGGGGGACCTACTAGGTGGCACGGCAGCTCCAACACTCGCTGCTACAGGGCTCCTCTGGTTCACATACCCCATCATGCTGGGCACACTTCTTTGAGACTGTAGCGGGTAGGGAGTTCCCCTACTTCCAGGGCTTGGCGAGAAGCGAGGATTCTTGCGCTCATCGAAGGACACAGACTGACTTCGCTGCTGCTGAAAAGTTGCTTGTCGCTTTGCCATAGCACTCAGTCCTTGTACCTGGGGTATCCCAGCAGCTTGAGACTGGTGAGGCAGGGTTGGCTGCCCCACTTTCAGCTGGGTCATATTGTCCCATGACGAGTCCCCCGAGTTCATGTTTGCACTGCCACTAAGAGCAGCATTAATGTTAAATTCACCTTGGATGGGGTTATCTGTCCCCAGCAGGTCCCAGTTGGTGTTGGAGTTGAGCAGGTCCAGCCCCTCCAAGCTTAACTGTGGGGAGTTCATAATTGAGTTCATGTCTCCCAACATGTTCATGCCAATTGTGGCAGTGATGTTGGCAAGGTTTTTAGTGCCACTCCCAGTTCCACCGACCCCGCGGTTGTTGATGTTGGACTGACCGATGATGGACTTCATCAGACTGGTGGAAGCTGATCCTTTCAGCTCAACCTCCGAATCACACTCTCTGGAAATAAAGAAACGCCTTGAAAAACACAATATTCCATACAGCTATCAGAAACTACTGATGTGTTTGTCAATCAAAGTGTGACATTTTTCACAATTAATCCATCATATCCACTGTTCCAGGACCTAAGTGTGAGTGAGTGAGTTTGATTTTATGCGGCTTTTAGCAATATTCCAGCAATATCACGGCGGGGGACACCAGAAATGGGCTTCACACATTGTACCCATGTACCCCAACCACCCCCACACCCCAGGACCTTAGGCCTGACAATGGCGGTGTACACTGACTGTTAAGAAGGAATCTAAAGTGAATTGCTTCAAATTAATGAAATGAACACATAAAAAAAACATAATTTTTATATCAGAAAGCATTTTCTCAAATATTTCATTTAAACAGTGAGAAAGCTGGAAATAACGATTTCAATCAGAATTCTAAAGCAGTGAATTAAAATGGCATCCAGATAACCCATCAATGAAGACATGACATATGCTGAGTGACAAGTGACCTGCCATCAGTATATCATCTCATAAACCTTGCAACATTGCAACATTGTACATTTTGATAAACGACACAAGTCGTAACACCCTGTTTCCATGAAGCTTTTATGAAGCTAGTGAAGAGGGTATAAGTTTGGTGTACCACTGCTTTGGCCAGTATTCCAGTTATACCCATGCCCCTGGCTGGCAAAGAAATCTGACTGATCACCTTATGATGGAGTGAGTAGACATGACAAAGTCGGGTTCATTGGTGACTGGCATGACGAACAGCTTGCTCTTGGTCTGCACAAACACGTAGCGATTCTCCTGCAGCTTGAAGCGGTACACTCCACTGGTGTGGTTCCGCAGCTTCTTCACTGTAACACAACATCTTGGGTATAAGTAGCCAATCTAAGACAATGAAAACATGAAGTAATACCTCACTATGACACAGTATACGGACAGTACATGGACTCATTGCCAACCCTAAAGCAGATCAACAGATATTGCAACAACAAGTACCATCTTTTAAGGCTATTTTGTATGATTCGGCTGGGATCGAACCACCTTCCTTCTACTATCCAGGCAGACACTTAATACCCTCAATATCAGTAAAATTAGGTCTTGGTGCCCGCTACTGCAACACAAAGATCTGAGGACATCCCATTACAGGTCATGTCAGAGTCACCTTTCAAATCTTTGACCAACCAATGAAATGAATAATGATGTCAACAAAAGCGAATCAGAAAGCAGCTTTCTCGAGCTTTACGACACTAATTTCAAACTGACGACTTCCATTCCAGACTGAAAAAAATGAAAATTCTTGAATGTCCAATAGATGGCAGAAATTTTATGGCAGTACTTCCCACAGGTTACGGAAAGTCAAATGTTTATCCTATTGAAGCGAGATATTGACAGTGATTTTGACAGAATCAGTCGTAGAGCCAGTAACTAGAGTTCAGAATGCCTTGTGTTAACCTTTTGGAGGTTGCTTGATTAGAAAACACCCTATGACTTTCACTTTCGCAATCTGGTAAGCAATGCTCTGATTGGTCGGTTAAAAAGTCGTCCTGATGGGAGTTGTAATGGGATGTCCTCAGATCTTTGTGTAGTGATAGCGAATACAAAGATCTGATTTTAATGAGATTGTCTATCCACCAGACCACAGACACAGCCCCATGGAAATAGTGACTGAGTTGGGATTAACACTGCTTTGAACAGTATACAATGTGTGAATGACAACACAACAAGGATCATGCAAGAAAAGGGTATGTACAGGTAGGTACTATTACTTTCATTTACTCACCTTCTTGTAAATGGCGGCGTAGTTGACTAACATCATTGGCATGACAGTATTCCAGAATACTTTGTCCCTTGAAATCAATAGGTCCGTAGTTGGCTACTAATCCTCTGGAAAACACGAAGACATCGTCATTGTTCCGGCCATAGACTGCCATGGCAAGATGGCACACACTGAACAGTTATGAAAAAAGATGAATACAATATTTTCAACTGAACTGTTTGTGTAGTTTCAGAGCTCCAGATAAGCTGCATATCTGTGTAAAATATGCATCACAAATGCAGAAATACGCAGTAAAATAAAATCCAAGCGTATCAAATACCCAACGAACATTACAGATACACTACAAAAATAAATATGCCTTATCATAAATATCATGCCTTAAGTTATATAATTTAACAATCACTATGTACAATAAAAATAAAATCATATATGCTGAAAGTTGAAGATATTTTATTGATTATTTAAAAGACAAATGTCTGAGTACTCCCTTTCCACTTTCTTCCATCAAGGTAGTATTCGGCCATTTGTTATTTTGTATATTTATTGAATTTTCGAGTCATCGTCTTTCATGGAATGCCATTACATTTACTTAAAGTCTTACGATACACATAAGTTCATTTAAAATGAGTCGTTTGGAATGCACTAATCAAAAACCCTGAAACAACGTTGCTTAGCGATAATATAAGACAACGTAGGGGCGTGGAAAGGTGGTCCTGGACGGTTTGTTTAGAGAGTTGTCCCCAGCAGACAGTTTTTCAAATTGCCCTTGAGGAAAAAGGTTTATGCTTGCCTGTTAATTTGGGTATTAGCAGTTTACCTAATTAACCATAAATAAATGTTTGCAAGAGTGTCCGGCTACTACCGCTGTCTGGGTATTGATGCCACCGCCTTGTGCCTCAGACTGCTGAAAGCAATTGAGACCAGGCGGTCCAGTGACCTTTTTTCACTACAAAATATACAATAATGAAATCTTCAGATTCAGTTTACAACTTGTGCACATAGCTCAATCTGATAGTTGGGAATTACTTAGGAGTGACAAACGGTAAGGCACCAGTAATTGTCCCAATCGAACCTAAATCAAAGCAATTTCTGCAATCTGGATTTCAAATCAAAACAAATTCCATAACATAAATTGCACAGTGCCCCTTCATTGGTTCTTACCTTGTATCATTATCTATGATTTTGTCATTCAGATCTTGTCGTGTTGTAAACTGCTCAATACCAATCATCATATTGGCTTTCTCTGTTAGAGGAAGACGGCGAGCAATGCACACTAAACACGTTTGATTTTCTGAAAAATAATACATATGACATTGAAAGATTAAAATATTCAACTCCTTACTCATCTATGAAAAGTTTTTGGAGACAACAAATGTATGATGTTAAAACTAAACATCTCTTGTTCCATACTGCATTCATAAACCCTCAGTTTCACAGCTCAGAGAATGTTTCATAAATATTTTTCAAATTGGAATCTTTGAGGAATTTTTGTTTTGTTTCTTTCTCAAATTGTGTCATGTTGGTGCAGTCCATGAACAGAAGCATGACATGAATGTGTCATGTTGGTGCAGTCCATGAACAGAAGCATGACATGAATGTGTCATGTTGGTCCAGTCCATGAACAGAAGCATGTCATGAATGTGTCATGTTGGTGCAGTCCATGAACAGAAGCATGACATGAATGTGTCATGTTGGTGCAGTCCATGAACAGAAGCATGACATGAATGTGTCATGTTGGTCCAGTCCATGAACAGAAGCATGTCATGAATGTGTCATGTTGGTGCAGTCCATGAACAGAAGCATGACATGAATGTGTCATGTTGGTGCAGTCCATGGACAGAAGCATGACATGAATGTGTCATGTTGGTGCAGTCCATGAACAGAAGCATGACATGAATGTGTCATGTTGGTGCAGTCCATGAACAGAAGCATGACATCAATGTGTCATGTTGGTGCAGTCCATGGACAGAAGCATGACATGAATGTGTCATGTTGGTGCAGTCCATGGACAGAAGCATGACATGAATGTGTCATGTTGGTGCAGTCCATGAACAGAAGCATGACATGAATGTGTCATGTTGGTGCAGTCCATGAACAGAAGCATGACATGAATGCGTCATGTTGGTCCAGTCCATGAACAGAAGCATGACATGAATGTGTCATGTTGGTGCAGTCCATGAACAGAAGCATGACATGAATGTGTCATGTTGGTGCAGTCCATGAACAGAAGCATGACATGAATGTGTCATGTTGGTCCAGTCCATGAACAGAAGCATGACATGAATGTGTCATGTCCATGAACAGAAGCATGACATGAATGTGTCACATTGGTACACTCTTCCAAATTTTGTTGTATTTGGGTCATGAAATCATACAATTATAACTTTCACTGTCAAACTTCAATAAAATAACATGCACTAAAGTGCTGAAAGAAATCCTAAGAGTTTGTGAATCAATGTAAACCAGAGTTATGTCCCTTTACCTGATTCTCCGCGTGATTCTGAGAACTTTTCCCCCAGATATGGTTGTAATATGGCTGTAATCTGCATACTTTCATACTGCGACACATAGGTTTGCAACACTTCTACATCATCTTCTTCTTCTTCACCTGCAACGAAAGTGTTGTTTCACAGATTACAATGACTAAAGACAAACTGTCATCTTTTGGTTAATTATACGAACACTTCATGACTCATAGTCAAGTACAATCCCAGTCTTCATGGCAGTACTCACTTGGAGGCTTTATCAGCATCCTACAGTTGAAATTCCGTCCTTTGCTGGTTGGGGACTCTCCAGGCCACACTATGCCATTTCCTGTTGACACAAACACAGCACTTTTACACATGTTTCTTCCAACTTACACCTAAATATTAGTGTTCTAATGACATCTCAGGGGTACAATGACGCCCTGGACATTTTGGTGGTATCGGTAGGTCATGAATGCAGTTTGATGCATCGCAATAACCTGTGCCATGATACAAGTATCGTAGACTCTTAGTCTCCTAGAATACTGTAAAATGTGAAATTAATGCGTCTCCAAAACACACCGCGACCGCTGGCCCCTAGCCAAAAATGCGACTCAATATGAATGCGACACCCCCTCCACTCAAGCATCAGTGGATTTATATCTAAACAAAATGTCCTCTGTCAGGTTTACAGGAGAATCCTCACCTTAATCCAACCTTACATTAATCCAATCACACACCAAATATCACCGCTTATTAGCTCTGAGTAGAGTACTTCAGCTAAAACAATACATGCTCGTGTCGGCCTTTGATGCAGTAGCAAAGAGCAAAGACACCGTGTTGAGTGGGTGGCGTCTGTCTGGACTTGCAGGTGTGATCAGTGATGACATGAGTGAGTAGAACGCTTGCCTTGACCCCGGCAGAGACAATTCACAGGATGTAATTAGTAGTTTCTTTTCAGCGTATGTCTAAGTTGGTATTTCTGCTATCCAAAATGTGTTATTGTTGATATAAATGCGATGTTTAATAATGCGAGCAAAGACCAATCGCATTTTCCGCATTTAATTCACGCAGGCTATAATTTCACGTTTTACAGTATATCGTTTTAATAGAAACAAGCAACTACATTTAAATAGAAAAAGAGTCCCAGTAAGATGCGAACACATTACCGTAAGGGCTGGGTGGAAGGTAAAATATCATGGAACACTGACAGACCACAAGTATCATATCAGTAGTCATATATCGATACCAGGGATGCAACTTGCTAAGATGTTTCACTTCATCCCACGAATGTTTGAAGGGCGACAGATCTGTTGCCAGTCACTTGGTGCTGACCCCAGAGGGACTGTATGGAGTTCCGATAACACCAAAACCCCTAGCAACAACTTTTTGTGCAATTCAGTTTCAAGCATTCCAATTGCACGCAATGCTCATTTTCAGTTAAGTGTGATGTTGCTTTTCACAGTTCTACTGTGAATGTGTGATACACATTACTTACTCATGGGATTTTATGCATGCAATTACAGGGATGCAAGTGCAATAAAAGGGTCACCATGGGCAATCATAAAAATCCATGGCAATTTAACTGTGTGTAGTGGCTGTATGGTATGTGTGAGTGTGGCATGTATGGTGTGTGTGGTATGTGTGGTGTGTGTGGATTGTGAGTGGTGTCTGTGTGGTATGTGTGGTGTGTGTGGATTGTGAGTGGTGTCTGTGTGGTATGTGTGGTGTGTGTGGATTGTGAGTGGTGTCTGTGTGGTATGTGTGGTGTGTGGATTGTGAGTGGTGTCTGTGTGGTATGTGTGGTGTGTGGTGTATGTGTGGATTGTGAGTGGTGTCTGCGTGGTATGTGTGGTGTGTGTGTGGATTGTGAGTGGTGTCTGTGTGGTATGTGTGGTGTGTGTGGATTGTGAGTGGTGTGTGTGGATTGTGAGTGGTGTCTGCGTGGTGTGAGTGGTGTGTGTGTCGTGCGGGTAGATTGTGAGTGGTGTCTGCGTGGTGTGTGTGGTGTGTGTGGTACGTGTGGATTGTGAGTGGTGTCTGTGTGTTGACTATGTGGATTGTGAGTGGTGTCTGTGTGGTGTGTGTGGTATGTGTGGATTGTGAGTGGTGTGTGTGTCGTGCGGGTAGATTGTGAGTGGTGTCTGCGTGGTGTGTGTGGTGTGTGTGGTACATGTGGATTGTGAGTGGTGTGTGTGTTGACTATGTGGATTGTGAGTGGTGTCTGTGTGGTATGTGTGGATTGTGAGTGGTGTGTGTGTGGTGTGTGTGGATTGTGAGTGGTGTGTGTGTGGTATGTGTGCGAGGGTGTTGCTCCTCCAAGTACTCACCCAGTGACATGGGCAGGAGACTGCTGCTGAACTGGGCATGGTCCCCAACATGGATGATGTTGTACACACTCTTTCCCACCAGATCATCCTGAAACCAAACCGCCATGCTGTTATCTCACAAATCAAGCCTAAGTATGTTTCATCACTGCATACTGGGGTGTCTAAGGAAGGAGTCTAATCAGGCCATACACAACATACAGGAACAGACTCTTCCAAAACATGCTAATCACAAAACACTTGTCTTAAACAAGCTGTTGACCATTTGGACTCATGGTTTCTTCCTCTAATTTTAATGGAAATGACTTCAATATGTTAATGCGTTTCTGCAGGTATAAAAGTAAAAAACAGTGCCTGCACTTTGCATAAATCAGCAATGCCACATGGATTTACAGTGTGCACCCCTTCTTTGAAAAATAAAGGTTAACACATATTGAAGTCAATTCTGAGAATTAAGTCAACCACAGTAACATTAGAGTCTGCTCATGTACACATTAACAAAAAATACTGTAGATAACTATATACGAAAACAGTGACAACCCAAGCTCCGCCCACCCAATTATCAGCCAATTGGGAAACAGTTGGCCGCCAATGGGCATGGCTGTTTATAAATAGGAACATCAAGTGCAATGGAATCACTTGAAATCTATTTATTTTTGTATGTTAGATTAATCAGGGATGAGAGTCAGCCGGGGGTTTGATTTATGCATATATTGTAATGGCATGAAAGTGACCCTTTACATAATGAATTCTGCAGAATTCTGCAGTTCCGTGGAAAATTCTTTCCCCTGCTTAATGTTGAAACCAAAGTGATGCTGCTTATAAATACTTGTGGCATGGTTACTGTGCTGACCAACCAACTAATGAACAGCAGACTCATCATTGTGGACAAACTCTGCAAGCAATATCTAGTACCCTGGAATGAATCTGGCTTAAAGCCACTTCAAACATTTCACCATATTGCAACTAGATGTTGAAGAAAGTGAAGCAGGCATTAGATATTTACAACTTAGGTGAAACCAATAATTTCAGATATGGTGCAGACAAACCAAGAATCATAAGATAGGCAAAACTCATGATTATCGAATTCAGCATCCTACGGGACATAACTCTTGACAATTAACTTGTGGTGACAAAGGTGAGTGAGTGAGTTGGGTTTAACGCCGCTTTTAACATTATTCCAGTTATATCACGGCGTGTCAGCTTAATGTGGGAGGAAAGCCCAAAGTTATGCAGGTCTCAGACGTTTACCACTTCGGTGAAACCCACGAGCACGGTTGTGGTGCTGACAAACCTGAAACATAATCGGGGCAAACCGGGATTTGAACCCACAATCATAGATTTCTGGCGTGCCCAAGGGACGCAACTCTGCACAGAGAATCGCAGCATCTTAGACGACTGGGCCACCCGTGCCCCCGGTGACAAAGGTGACTGGGCTACCCATGCCATGTCAATGAAACACCATGCATGTATTGCACAGGCACATTGTATTGTATTATTTATGTTGTAGCCAAACAATGCTCTAGAACTGCTGTATAATGAACAGGAGGTCACCTCTGAGATTAGCAGCAACAACTGCATATTTTTGAAACTGCAACAGTTTAACATTCTTTGAATTTGTTAGTTTCTTAAAATGAAATACCGTTTAAAAAAACACAAGCAGAAGAATATATGAGAGGTGGAATATAGTACTGTGACATTTGAAATGTATTTCTTATTTCCCTGATTGGATGTATTGTTTGAAATATTAAATATTGTCACCATTTAATATATTCTAAATTCTTTCAACATCATATAATAATAGTCTTCAGTATGCATTTATCTGTAAAAGAAAATCATATTTTATAATCGTATAAACTATCAATATAATGGTGCAGAACTTTATTTGGTTTAAAAAAAAGGTTTTAAATGGGAGTCAATCCATTGAAATATTTATTAAACATTACCTCAATAAAAACAAAAAAAACACATATATTTTAATTTAATGTCCATCTTTTTTTTTATCTACTCCTTTAGCTGACTCTCCCAACATAGTGATCCCATTGCCCCACAAGCCCAGTGATACAAAGCATCTTCTACAGGAAGTGAGGAAATACTATCCCTGCACAGCCCTCCTTCCCAAGCCAAAGAATTCTGCACTAATTTGAATCTTGACAATCGGACAGCCTACCAGCTAAGCCTATTGTTTACATTTGACAACAAATCCACCATCACACAGGTGATCCAGAGCTGAACACCGAAAATGAGATCGTGTCACGCCTGAGCGAACTTGAAAAAAGAATAGCGCATCTGTCGATGTGAGAGCGTTTTGTTATTGAAGACTTACACCAGTAGAGAATAAGGATATTCAATACACTGCTCGAACTGGGACCAATCAATTTTTCTCCGTGTTAACAGAATTTTCTTGAATTGTAATCTTGTTGAGCAAATACGCCAATAGAAATGTCTTTGTATGGATATATAGAGTGTGAATGGTTTTTGTTACAAGGATTTAGAGTGAAATAAAGAAAACTGTTCACCGCCTACAACAGTGAAACTCACAACCATTATTCTTAAACTGAAAAACATTCTAGCTTTGCAACAGCAATTTATGCTCTCCTTAGAATTCAATTCAATTCAACGAAAAAGCGCCATATATGTAACAGAACAGCTATACAAAAGCTCCCTGAACTAAGCAAGCAACATAGTAGAGATCAGTGCTTGAAGGGACCCATGGTCTCGCTGTTTTCTCCCTCCCTCCAGCAGGGAGATGTTCAAGGGCTTGCTGTCTCAGCATTCTGTGTACATACATTCACAAGCAGTCTGACTCATGAACGCTTCTTGGATGGAGGACAATCAACAGCCATGTCTCAATATTTACTGTACAACTTTTGACAGGGGTATTTCTGTCTCTCAAGAAAGAACAGGAAAGTCCCAATCAGCAGTTGAATAGATTATAAAGAACTGGTTGTTCTAACTTTTAAAAAATCAAGCTGTCTGATACAACTCGTATAAGTCGGATGGCCGGCCTGCATGGGTTTCATGACATGGGGTTTGATGTGACGTCATTTGCATGTCACGTCATAATGGATCCTGTTCATATTTTCATTGTTCAAAGTTTGATGGCGGTCAGATAAAGACGTAATTGTCACATTGAAAATAAATCTTGTAAACTCATTGTGACAAATTTTGTTACAGGTGACCCTTGAGGGCTGGACGGGATTTTACTTCGTGTCTACCCATTAACCTTCAGTCCTGCCTCGTGATGTACGAGCCCATTCAGATCGTAATATCCCACGTATCCTGCTTGTGACACATGCAACTCACAATACAACCCACAGGGGTAGACACTGTGTGCTAACTTTAACAAGCCACAGATAATGTAAGACTAGTGGTTTGTGTAACAACTAAACTTGGAGACAAAACAAGTGTCCGAACAATCACAAGTCTCAAGGCTAACAGACTTTACAAAAACTCCAGTCATTAAACCCCAGTCCTCATACTGGAGTTCTTGACATGAAAGGCACAAGGTGGAACCTGATCGTGTAAAGATCAATAGTTATATTTTCCTATTAGCTAAAGCAGGACATGGTTGGTGAAACATGCTCCTCTTCCCCAGATGTTGGAAGCATAAAACTCATCTTAGGAACTTACAAATGTCTTATTCAGTGCAGATATATACCACTTTGTCATTAACTAGCACATACAGGCACTGTTACAGTTGTACTAGCATATGTACACTGTTATACTTCACAGAGGAGTGTCTTAACACATACTCCGTGATGTCAGAGTGGAATATACTAGAATATGTACACTGTTGTACTTCACAGAGGTGTCTTAACATATACTCCATGATGTCAGAGTGATATATACTATAGCATATGTACACTGTTATACTTCACAGAGGAGTGTCTTAACACATACTCCATGCTGTATGCAAGATACAACTTCCACTAGCACATAGACACAGTTAAACTTCACAGGGGAATGTATCTTACCTGGTTGTACTTCAAATACTGTGTGATGTTCTCAGACACAAATTCTACTTTGCCTTGACTGTTCACCACAAATAAGAATCCATCAAGAGCCTGAAATGAAAAGGACAATAAGTTTCAGACAATAAGCATAATCACATATATCCTTAGAGTAACCAAAATGGGTTTTTTAGGGAAAGACAACTTGAAAATATAAACCTTTCACATTTGTACTGTTTGAGTTGGAGATAAAAAATGTTTATTTAATATGTTGAAGGATTGTGCCACTAACATGTTTCATCAAAATTGGATATCTACTACAAATAACAGTTAGCTCGAAACAGAAAAGTATCTTTCTGCAATGAGAGAATTAAAGCTTCGAAAAATATTAGGAAAGTTAGACATGGTAGAGGGGGATTATTACGGTTGAGAAATATTGAAGTAGGTGGCAAAAGAAAACCTATATATGCATGAAAAAGTTTCCATTATCAGCAAGGTAGAGAAGATGAATATCATTTTTTACATGTATGTGCTACTTTTAAGCTATTGGAAGAAAATATCCATCAAAGACATATATAACCTTATGTAAATCTGCACACATTTAAAAAGATATTTGCCACAAATGATACAAAACAAATAAAGTCACTATGGCTGTTTTTATATCATGGGTATGAAAGAAGAAAGTATGTGTTGAATAATGCTTAAAATCAAGTACACTGAACTACTTTTAAATTGTTATTTGTATATGGGCCTATATATATCCTTAGAGCACCAACATGTTTTTTCAACAGTCCAATTAAAAAAATATATACATTTCACATTTGTCGGTTTCATAACGACCTCATAATTTTCCAGGAAGTCAGCCATACAAGGATTAAACAGACCCTATTTGTACCTATCATATTGTATTATCATATGGAGACAATACACTAAGAAGTCTAATATTTCTTTTAAAAATAATTTTGAATATGATAGTATTGATATTAACTGGCAATATACGATAGCTACGATATAAAAGAACCAAAAAACCACAAAGCGTTGTTTATTTCGCGCGAAAACATTGTTCTATCATGACGTCATTTCTTGAGATTCGAACATGCACTTGCAACTTGATGACCTCGAAAATTGGACAAAGTTACTTTTGAGTGTCTAGTGAGTTGTTCCCCATATATGTAGCTGAGCTGGGAGAGATATGACAATTGGTATTGGGAGAAAACGTACAGCTAATCGACATGAGAACTGTGAGAATATGCGGGAAATACCCACCTGTGCAAAAAATAGACTTTTCCAACATTGCCGATGTCAGATTCAATTGAGGGAGTCATCATTATTTAAAAACAGGTCAATATTTTTGAAGCTTGTACATTTTTATCATCATTCTTAAAGAGGCTGTACATAATTTTGGTTTCTTAAATAAGAAATAAACACTGAGTGGGAGTTGTATATCATATCGTTTTATTTACAATAAACAACTTCCACTTCCTTCAATATAGTTTAGTTTGGAAGGCTGACAAAATGATATGCTGAAAACCCATACAGGGGTTCAAGGGCTGCAAATACTACATATCATCTCTGTTTGGCATTGCAAAGGATATATGAAGTCAAATATATCATGAGTATTGAAAGTATTGCTATGTAGGATTAAACACCTTCCCAAAAGGACGTTTGTGAAGATAAGTACAGACTGTTTTGCTTAGTAATTTCCAATAACCTGAAAATTGTTGCTAAAATAAACTGCTGTGTTGAACAGGCAAGTCTCTGCTGTTAAGTTCATCATATGAACATCAGATCAACATCATGTTTAGCTTAATTAGTAAGTAAATTAAGTGCCAGCCAGGGACAGTCCCATTGGGAAACAATATTGTAAAATTATTTCCACAAATAGTGATTTAATGCAATCATGCAAAGTATTTTTCTTGTAACAATTTATTCTTTTTATCAGTGAAATATACATCACATCTGCAAAATTTAATATCATAGCAGTTTTTAATTTAAATTTGATTGTTTTTATAAATTGGTGATATATTTCACACATCTGATGCAAGATTGGGAATAATGTCTAGTATATGAGCCAATGCTCCTCCAGCCACGACAGGTACACCACAATGTGAAGGAGTAAGGACACCATCTTGCAGTAAGTCACACCTCAGCCTCATGCTCATCTCAGTCTCATCAACATTAACCTTATAAAAATGTTAAACTTTCTTTAACAAAAAGATGGAACTTTGATAAGGTTTTGCATAACTCCTTTTCAGATGTCAAAAATAGATCAGTTGTTATTAACACACTGTAAACAATCAGTAAAATTACCGTATTCGACGTAAATTCAAAATTAGAAATAGGGGCCCTTATTAGAATATAATTTTCATGAGAAAAAAAACAGAGTTGAAAGATCGTAAATTTCGTGCTTTATGCTAATAGCCTGAAATGAAAAAAAAGAAAAGTCTGTGCGTATTATACACGACAGATATTTTTTCCAGAAATTAACTGCCCATAATTAAGTGTGCATATAACACACGAGTGCGTATTATACACGAATAAATAAGTCTTGTGTACATTGATCAATCAGAAGGGGTGCTAATTGGGATTGTTCACTAGCTATTCAATATATTCGCAAATATGGGTGCTTATTAGAGCGGGCCGCTTATTACGTCGAATACGGTACATCATTATCATAAACACTGATTCTTTTCTGGTTAAGAATAAGGAGCTGGTAGAAATATTAATTATTTAGTTTTGAATAATACAAAAATCTTTATAAAAAAGGGAGTGCCTCTTTGTTGATGTATGCACCTAATACAGATGATCCAAGGCTCCAAGTAACAAGGCACTGCCCCTGAACAGACATGCAGGATTCACAGAGTTTTTTGTAGAAGCTCTGGTGGATAGGCCTGATCATAATTACCCGGCATGTTTCAAAAGAAAGTACATGGGGATGCCTTTCAGTTTGTTATAGATTTTCTTCTAGCAACACCAAAACTGCAAGTGGTATCACTTGCATGCATTAATGATGATGATGATGGGGCATCATCAATGATAATTATCATGATGAATGAGAGAGTAATGCAGGGTTTCACAACATATCAATGTTTCAGATATGTCATGGCAGCCTGCAAAGTGTCAATGAACCCAGCAGGCAAATCAATGGCTGATTGTGTGAGCCGTGATTTAGTCTGCTGGTGTACAATAAGCCTAAGAAACTTGCACGAGTCGAATCGCAAAAAACAGATTGCTCAACTCGCAAAAACCACATTGCTCAAAGGTTAACGTATCCATAGCAGTGTTTAAAATTCAGCATAGACGTCAAGGGGTCCTTCACATAACCCCTACGTTAAACTTTGAAAGGGTCGCGAGATTGATGAAAAGTGCTGTAATAAAGTAAGTGAGGGCGAGTCCTTATGGGAGAAACTTGTGTGGTCTCATAGTGTGGGGCCCTAGTGTTGTCCCCTTCTGTGGTCCCCTTCTGTGGTCCCCTGGTGTGGAACCCTAGTGTGGAGGCCTAATGATGTCCCCTAGTGTTGTCCCAGTGAGGTACCCTAGTGTAGAGCACTAATGCTGTCCCCTGGTGCGGTACCCTGGTGTGGTAGCCTAGAGTGGTTCCCTAGTGTTGTCCCCTGGTGTTGTCCCCTAGAGTGGTACCCTGGTGTTGTCCCTTAGTGTGGTACCCTGGTGTTGTCCCCTAGTGTGGTACCCTAGAGTTGTCCCCTGGTGTTGTCCCCTAGTGCGGTACCCTGGTGTGGTAGCCTAGAGTGGTTCCCTAGTGTTGTCCCCTAGTGTTGTCCCTTGGTGTGGTACCCTAGTGTGGTAGCCTAGAGTGGTTCCCTAGTGTTGTCCCCTGGTGTTGTCCCCTAGTGCGGTACCCTGGTGTTGTCCCCTAGTGCGGTACCCTGGTGTGGTAGCCTAGTGTTGTCCCCTAGTGTGGTACCCTAGTGTTGTCCCCTAGTGTTGTCCCTTGGTGTGGTAGCCTAGAGTGGTTCCCTAGTGTTGTCCCCTGGTGTTGTCCCCTAGTGCGGTACCCTAGTGTTGTCCCTTGGTGTGGTACCCTAGTGTGGTAGCCTAGAGTGGTTCCCTAGTGTTGTCCCCTGGTGTTGTCCCCTAGTGCGGTACCCTAGTGTTGTCCCCTAGTGTTGTCCCCTGGTGTTGTACCCTAGTGTTGTACCCTAGTGTTGTACCCTAGTGTTGTCCCTTAGTGTTGTCCCCTAGTGTGGTACCCTAGTGTGGT
Source organism: Haliotis cracherodii (assembly GCF_022045235.1). Classification (NCBI taxonomy): domain Eukaryota; kingdom Metazoa; phylum Mollusca; class Gastropoda; order Lepetellida; family Haliotidae; genus Haliotis; species Haliotis cracherodii. The sequence continues at coordinate 58,492,997 of NW_027266264.1, forward strand.
ACCCTAGTGTTGTCCCTTAGTGTGGTACCCTAGTGTTGGCCCCTAGTGTGGTACCCTAGTGTTGTCCCTTGGTGTGGTACCCTAGTGTTGTCCCCTAGTGTGGTACCCTAGTGTTGTCCCTTAGTGTTGTCCCCTAGAGTGGTACCCTAGTGTTGTCCCTTAGTGTGGTACCCTAGTGTTGTCCCCTAGTGTGGTACCCTAATGTTGTCCCCTAGTGTGGTAACCTAGTGTTGGCCCCTAGTGTGGTACCCTAGTGTTGTCCCCTAGTGTGGTACCCTAGTGTTGTCCCTTAGTGTGGTACCCTAGTGTTGTCCCTTAGTGTGGTACCCTAGTGTTGGCCCCTAGTGTGGTACCCTAGTGTTGTCCCCTAGTGTGGTACCCTAGTGTTGTCCCTTAGTGTGGTACCCTAGTGTTGTCCCTTAGTGTGGTACCCTAGTGTTGGCCCCTAGTGTGGTACCCTAGTGTTGGCCCCTAGTGTTGTACCCTGGTGTGGTAGCCTAGTGTTGTACCCTGGTGTGGTGCCTACCTCGAGCAGCAGCGGTCCTAGCAGGTCATTGGCGAGGATGGAAGGCTTGCTGGACGACACCTGACTTTGTTGAACTGCGTCTCCCGACCCACTCTCAGCTGAAACAAAACTATCATTTATTTCTGTATCCCAAAGGGATGGTACTGATTGCAAGAACACCGTCTTTTAATAATTATCTCCTGAAATGAGCTGTAAGAATACAGATGACACTTCCTCTGATGCGGAGAAATGCTGCGTGCACAGAATTGGAGGCAAACATTATCAACAGTTAACTTGTCCACTATATGGCAACTTGGAGTAGGTTCTTATGCCATAACAAGCACTTTTGCCAATGCACGACAACCAAGGAACTGGGTTTCATGACATTTTAGGCTACATAGTGAAGACACTGGTTGCATTTTTGCAGCAAGCCGACCACTGTTGAAAAAGAAGAATGTACCAATCAGTGCTATGAGGTACATAAAAAGGGAGCATTTCTAGTTGCTCCAGGGACTATTGAGTGTACAGTTGGGTGGCCTCCTGGTTTCTGATCGTCAGCCAGTGAGTACTGAACTATGGTTTACCTTGCTTGTTAATTTGCTGGATTTGGTTGACGGTCTCCTGCAGTATTGCACACTTGTCGGGCTTGACGGAGAATACACTCATGTCCGTGAAACTTTCCGAGATCAGCTCCGCAAGCTCCTCAATGTAGATGTTCTCCTGCTCCCGCCGTTGCTGCTCATTAAGCTGTTTGATCCTGAAACAACAGTGTCAGTTAGTCAGTCAGTCCATGTTTGTTTGCAGTATGATCCTGAAATGGTAGGGCTCAACAGTCATCTCTAGTAACACAAAACAATGTCTGTTGTAACAATGGTGGACCATACCTTGTAATAATCTGTGCCGCAACCTATGAGTCTACAAACCCAAAATTGGATATCCACATCATTTTCTGTAGATTTTGATATTAGTAGCCTATCACTAGCAGAGTTTACTGGACCGAACATAATTTTGCTGGATTGGTTGGTTGGTTGGTTTGATGTTTAACGCCGCACTCAGCAACATTCCAGCTATATGATGGCGGTCTGTAAATAATCGAGTCTGGACCAGACAATCCAGTGATTGATATCATGAGCCTGACCACCCTATCCCGTTAGTCGTCTTTTACGCCAAGCACAGTCACCATTTACGGCAAGCATGGTAATTTTGTTGGACTCTGACTTGTGGTTGAAGATGCAGACTGCAACAATGTAAACAGTTGTGTCACAAGTATTGTAACAAACACCTTGAAAAATAGTGTTGAAGATGTGTAGCCTTGTTTAACAAGAGTCATCAGTGGTCAGATGCATCTTGGAAATGGAGTTTGGCTCCTTAGTTATAGCACACGTTTGGTTCATTGCCATTTGATAGCATCAGTTCAGTGAAGAAAAGAAATCCCAAATCATCAGTCCACCACTAGACTGATCTATATAGCAAGTTTAAACAAGAAATATTTCACGGAAAACAACTTGTTTTCATCATGAAAAAACAAACACATTTAAAGAAAAACAATCCCAAAACATCAAAAGGTACCAGTTCACCACCAGATGAAAGTTTTAACAAGAAGTATTAACTGTTTGGTAGATCTGCTCCTGCTCCGGAAACAGAAAACGGACGGCTGACCATGCTGACGGACAGACGACAGGCATCGCTATATCGCTATATACACCCTGTTTTTTAACCAGGGGGCAACATAATGTAATAATGACTTCCCTACATACATCAAACAGCTACTCATTTAAAATATTATGATATCTGGTGACATTATGTTATAAATTAAAAATTGTCACCAGGTGGGAGTTGTGCTTGTTTTAAAGGCTGCAATCACAATAAGTGCAACAATGTCAACTCGGCCAGTAACAGGTGTTGACACATATTTGACACTGCAGTAGGATGACAAAGCCTTTCCAATTACCAACAGTTGGAGATCTATAGGATCTCAAAACAATGATGCTATAGTACTGTAGTTTCTATACTAAGCACACCCTGACAAACTTTACCGAATTATAAAAAAAATTATATGCGCTCCCTACTATGAAGAATATTTACACAGCAGTCTGTATTTGCTAGAGATTTGTTAGATGTTTTTAAAAGCAGCTGCGTGGAAAGGGCATATAAATGCCTAATAACTATCATCGAAGAAATGTTAGCTTCACCGACATTCGGACTAACTTTGTTTACTGTTACTCGATCACTGACAACAAATTTAACTTGTGTATCATTTTAATAAGCGCCCTCTTTGTCAATTTTTGTATGCACGTATGATTTAGTCATACTTGTTTTGTTACTCCGCCTTCATGTTGAAAATGAATACAGAACAAGCACTGAAGCAGCTGCTAAATAATTCAATTGTATATCATGTGCATGCCATGTATTAAGTTCAGAAGATGATTCTCAATTGGAAAGTCTCAAAATTCAATTGTCAGCTAACTTGAACCTCCTGCAGATCTTGCATACCATATTTCAGTTGAAGCTAGCTATCAGGGGAGATAATGCAGGAGAGATAATCTAATGTTCAAACACAGCAAGGGTATGGAAGCAGCTGGTGCGTACAAGCCGATTGTAAAACCAGTATCCATTATTACACATGTGGATGAGAATGAAGTGGCCCTTATTACACACCATGTCATCAGGAGAGATCTGATTCGTTCTGCAATCAGCCAATAGATGGCTGTTATCTGATTGGTTAGGTCATGTTATATGGAGTTGATACCTGTCTCCAAACAAGTTGTTACCTAGGGGCTGGAAGTTGAAAATAGAGGCACAGCAACAGGTCGGCTTGTGTCTGAGACAATAAAGTATGGAATGACACCTGTTTCCTCCCAAATCCAAATTATGCAACACACAGCACTATTCCAAAATGAGCTGTTGGCTAGTTGGATCAAACTCCTGGCAACATCTACCCCAAACTGCATAGGCCAAAGTTTGAAAAAAAAGTTTTTTTCAGTCTTAACACCAGGGTGATGATAGACACCCTGACCTGTTCTAACATTAAGGTTATGACACACACCTGGACTTTTTCAGACACTCTGGGGTGTTTGTCTTAACACAGACATCTGACCTCAGGCAATAGAATATTTCCTCTTCTCTGACACAGCTACCTCTCTATATAACCTGGCTGGTGCACATTGCTTCTCCAGCGTTAGAAACTTATAGTTTTAGTCCAATAGTCCTTATAATGATAACATATAGCAAAACACATAAAAATGGCAAATTTTTACTAGTCCTCATGATACCTTAACTATTGGGCAGTTTGGCAAGAACTACAGGAATAGAGCCAATTTCTAACGCTGTTCTCTATACATGTGAGCCATTTTACAGCTAACAATGTACTCTCCAATGAGTAGATCAACTTGATTATTTGTATCAAATGACAGGACAGGGATTTGAAAAGTAAAAATTGTTGTGCCTTTTTATCAAGTTGATTTCATACACCAGCCATAACTTACCACTGATGCTTTCATATAGTCCTCTCTAAATCTGAAGTCATATCAAAATATTTCCAATTATTTAATCAACATTTTTCTGAACTTATCAGAAAGAGACTAGCAAACAATCTACCACTGCTACCCAAATATTACAGACATATTTGTAAATAGCACATACCATTATACTCAGAAATCCATCAACGCCACCAAGAAAGTCGATTCATCCCATGAGCTACAGAGTCCAGGTATACGAAGGTTATATTGTTCAATTTGAAGTGTCTTAGAAATGAGGGAACATATGACTGGTGCATGTCGGCTCGGGGCATGTCAGAGGTGATCTTCTCAGTCCTCCGCACAACAAGCCCTTTCATCTTATTTACACGTTGGCTCAAAACTACAGCCATCTTCAGTGTGTCTCAGATAGAGACTAACAAACAATCTACCACCGCTACCCACATATTACAGACATATTTGTAAATAGCACATACCATAACACTCAGAAATCAATCATCTGCCAAAAAAGATTACAGTGGGACAATGGGTGGTGGGGGCGAGTGTGCGTGTGCATGTGTGTGTGCATGTGCATGTGTGAATGTGCGTGCATGTGTGAATGTGCGTGCATGTGTGAATGTGCGTGCATGTGTGAATGTGCGTGCGCGTTTGTATGTTCAACTTACTAATGGGCTTACAAATTGTGTGGTCAAGTAAGAATATACTTTCATTAGCATAAAAACTCCTGCACATAGCTGTACTGTTAGTTTGTTCTATCTTTATAACAGTGTATATCCTTGTCATTACCCTAATGTTAACAAAACATTTTGACTCCTAGTAGAATGCTCCATCAGCAAATTTACAGGACTCAGGATCCCTTTTGTTTCTCACACCCTTTCTGTTTTCGAGTTCACGCCTTTACTGTTATGTTCACCCTTTCTGCTATCGAGTTCACCCTTTTACTGTTATCACGTTCCCACTTTTACTGTCATCGTGTTCACCCTTATACTGTTATCGTGTTCACCCTTATACTGTTATCGTGTTCACTCTTATACTGTTATCGTGTTCACCCTTTGGCAAGGACTATAGGACTAGTGCCAATTTCTATCACTGCTTTTACTGTTAATATAGTCACCTTTTACTGTCATTGTGTTCATTCTTTTACTGTTACCATGTTAACCATTTTACTGTAAACATGTTCAACCCATATACTGTTACTGTGTTAACCCTTTTACTGTTACTGTGTTAACCCTTTTACTGTTACTGTGTTAACCCTTTCACTGTTATTGTGTTATTTTCAGACAAACGTTATATACCTGTAATATTGCTGAGCATGGCATTAATTAAAAAAAAACAGACAACAAACAGACTCTTATGGCTAGCACAATATTATGCTTAAATTAATATTAAATAGTAAAAAAAATGCATACTGTGTCACAAGAAATGTTGAAAAAAAAACGAACTGAAAAGCAAGGTTGAAAAACATTATAGTGTTTTACAGTAATTTCATTACTTCTGAGTTCTATCAAGTCTAATCCAAAAATTCCATTTTCTATATAACCAAAAGTTAAAGTAAAAATATTTTATTTGGACCACAATATTGCAATCCTGAAGTGAACCATTTGAGCTACTGTTTCTCGTGTCCTAAGAACGATAACACAGGAAAAGACGATTGAAGCTTGTGCTGAAATGATTTGAATCAACAAGGCCCAACTTGTATTTAAGTATTATATACAAGATAGTGTTAACATATGGGTTATTAGCAGAGCTTACCAGACATAAAAAACTTAACGAGACTTTTAGGACCAGACACAGATTGTCATGGTAATGAAAACAATGTTATTTCTTTATAGACCTTATTATTATCAACCCCGCAAAAATTTTATGTTTTCTCATCAATTATTTCCTTAATTAGTTTTATATCCCCTCATATACCTGTGGCTCCCGGTTCAAGACATGAGGACTCGTGAATACATACATCTACTTCCTAGGCATACAAATATGATTGTAAGATATAAGTGTCTATGAAGGGGAAATATTACTTGTATTTAGAATGACAACAGATAATCCATTTCATTATCACACCAAACGAACCACTCACGTTCATGTGACACAGGGGAAAATTGTAAAGATTCATTGCAATGATAATGAAACCTGATCTGCCACATGACCATGATGACATTACAACCATGCAAACGAAACAAAGCTGCCAATAACAGTTTCAGAAATGTGACATCTTAAAATAGCAGTAGCCCACATCACTATCTGAACTAAAATACCACTGACACCTGCTTAAAGACCTGCTTCAAGTCCAGTCCATGCCAGCAATGGGGGTGTCTACCTACATGACCTGCCTGTCTGTGAATGTCAGCTAGACTGCAGCACACAGTGTTAGCTCCCTGCAGACTCCCTCACACTGCTCAGTCTAGTCACAAAGAAAAAACGCCGCACTCGAAACATTAATTTGTCTAATTCCTCTACAAACCAACTCACAAGAATTCCTCTGTCACATCCTACTGTGTCACAGACTTGGTGACCGAGGCTTAAAAGCTCATTTCCAGCTCGCTGAATTAGAAGGTGTGAGAGCATGGCCACACACGACACTCTGTCTACTAAGACAGGCTGCTTCAACTGCCGAGAGCTGTGACCAGAGAAAGGCACACCATACAAGTCGCTCTGTTAAGCACCTCACCTGGCCACCAAGTACATCACTGGGGGTGACAGTCCAGATACTTCATTTCAATTCAGTTAACATGCAAAGTATCATTTCTTTCAAATGTCAATTTTTTGTGATCGAAAGCCTGCTTGAAAAACATCAACAGTCCAAGCAGGGTGGCACAAAACATGATGGAAAAGAAACGTCAGTTTCCAGACAGCGATTCATCCATCCTGAGCTGACATACACCTAATGTCATAAACATGAAAGAAACAATTCTTCGGAGGCTACCAATGAAAGGGAATTCTGATAATCACAAGAATAAAACAGCAATCAAGCAAGACATAACATATGCATTAAGCAGTGGTTTAGCAGGGTCCTCCATTCTTGTCATCTATGTGTATAGATAAACAAACCTCACCCCCTTGGGGGGAATATCTTTCAAACCTACACATCATGTAACTCACACAGCATTTCAGACCAATAAAACATAAAAATGCCACCACTGTTCAAAACCAGTTTTGAAACATCCAAATCTGAAACTTGATAGTCATGTCATCCTTGAGAGGATGTCATAGAGTATATGATTTACCGGTACTGACCAGCTCCTCAATCAGGTACTGCACCTATTTGTAACAATCCATATCTTCCTCCACACCACCCACAAATCTCCACCAATGTAAATCCAAAGAAGGTCCATATAGGAAGTACACATATACCTCAATGCATGTTCAACAGGTTCCATGTCCATCAACATCATCAACAGGTGGGGCAGATAGCTGATGAGACATGGGAGGTCACGGGTTATCTTGCCCTGTGACAACTCCCGGTAGCAACCCAGATGAACAGAACTCCATCTTCCCTGTGCCTCCTACATAGTCTGTTGGTCGTGTGAGCGCAAGTCACATGTGCTGATGACGAGAGGCTGATCAACCAGCCTCAAAAACTGACACAAGAGCAAAGCTACAGTAGCACTAGCAGAGAAATAATCGCCTTGCTAATGTTGCCATGGCTACCAAGAGAAATGTAAAAGGCAGTCTCAGTTGTTTTGCTGCCGAGTATGGACAATAACAGAGCTCAGGTAGACAGTGGGTCTGCATTGCCTCCTCCCTCCCTCCTCTTCCTCCTGCCCTAGGCTAGCCACTAACTCCCTGCCCACACAACCAGAAACACGAGCTCTCTCCCAATGCAGTCTCGCCTGGTCCGTGGTGTTGTGTTCACTGACAGTCATCTTACATGTCCACCCCCTTTTTCCCCCCAGCTGCTGTGGACATTGTTCCCTGCAAGTCTCCCCTACACCAGGTGTTGTGCCCAGCAAGGTCAGTAAAGCTGAGAAACCTACACAGTTGGTGGCATGTTGCAAAATAAACCCAGACATAACCAACAGCAATGGCTGCAACAATATTCCAATTAATCACTACTCATGAATATATGCCACATGGAAATCAAAAGATATTAAAGGTATCAATCCCCTGCATGAGTGTTCTAATCCAGATACATCTGGCATCAGAAATGGCTCTTGTCACCTACACAAAGAATGGTGATATTATGAAGATATCAGTGTACAGTCTTGCTGTCAATACAGTTAATCATATTGGTGGTAATATCCTTCTCAAGTATATCTCAAATGGTTAAACACATCACCTTTTCATGACATTCAATCTATGACCATATAGATAAAATGCTGTTGTGGCATAACGTGTGAAAATGTCAGACGAAATACTCACACTAAGCAATATATTTGAAACATTTTCAGTAGCTCTTTAACCTCATCCAACTTTCCCATATACAAGTAAAGATAACTCAAACACCAAACTATAGATTCTGAAGCAAACAAGACATTACCTCTGCCATTTCTAGCTCCTAATTTAATGTGTGACAGCATAACTGTATCATATGGAACCCCAGCAGCAGCAGCCAGACAAGGAGCCTACTGCACTCTGATTCCACCTCAGACTGGCTCCTGCTAGTGATTCAACAGGTGTCTACTCTACCCACAGATGGAAGTCCTACAATGGATGCGTACATCAGACTGCAACTGTCATTGCAATGCATCTACTATAGCTTCCCCATCTCTCAACAGTGTAAGACGGAGCCGAAGGTCACTGCTGGAGCTCTGCAGTTGAGCTGTGTAGGAGACAGCCGGGTTGAGTGAGTGCGTGAGTGAAGAGAGTCATACTACCGCAAAATGAGTGAGTGAGTGAGTTGAGCCGAAGCTCAGCAGTAGTGGTTTGTGTAGGACAGCCGGGTTGAGTGAGTGCGTGAGTGAAGAGAGTCATACTACCGCAAAATGAGTGAGTGAGTGAGTTGAGCCGAAGCTCAGCAGTAGTGGTTTGTGTAGGAGACAGCCAGGGTAAGTGAGTGAAGAGAGTCACGCTACCGCCAAATGAGTGAGTGAGTGAGTTGAGCCGAAGCTCACTTCTGGAACTCAGCAGTTGAGGTGTGTGTAGGAGACAGCCAGGGTGAGTGAGTGAGTCTCACTACCACCAACAAATGTATTAATGTGTGGGTGAGTGAAGAGAACACCAATGTCTAGCGGAGTCTCCAGTCTACATGTGTGGCATTACAATGGATGCTCTGGCAACACAGTGGAGAAACTTGATCACAACAGACACCCAATGTCTAGTGGTGTCTCCAGTCTACATGTGTGGCATTACAATGGATGCTCTGGCAACACAGTGGAGAAACTTGATCACAACAGACAACAATGTCTAGCGGTGTCTCCAGTCTACATGTGTGGCATTACAATGGATGCTCTGGCAACACAGTGAAGAAACTTGATCACAACAGACACCAATGTCTAGCAGTGTCTCCAGTCTACATGTGTGGCATTACAATGGATGCTCAAGCAACACAGTGGAGACACCAATATCTAGCAGTGTCCCCAGTCCACTCCCAAGTCCAGTACACCCTGGGAAATAAACATCTTGGTTTACAGATCCACTGAAACTGGAAACTATCTTTGCCTAAATGCATATTACCATGTTTAACCCAAAAGAATGCATGTACACAGTTCAACTGCAAGAAAAGCTTGATAAACAGCACACATGGTAACATATTCAGATACATTTTTTAACTCATTTTCCCCCACCAACTACCAACCAGAAAGCCAGGAAACAAAAGAATCTAGCCCTATGTGGTGCAGCTGAACAACAGTTGTGGAGGGATTTGGATACCACATACCAGATGAAAAATGGAACAAAACATTTTTAAACAACATAAACATCACACTTGAGTTACATGATTCTACAGCTTACATATTTGACCATGGAATTCAAAAGTCAAATACGGAAATGCTATTTTCACAATTTCAGGTTACCATAATTTATCGAATTTTCAACCATGGATATAAAAGTAAACTGATCTATAATATTTTGCTGTACTTGCTTAAGGGGCACATCTGTACAGAAGTCTCAAGGTCAATCAATGGTCCTTTGTCCCTAAAAGTAAATCAGAAAAAAGTCTTATTGTCTGGTTAAAACTTCGTGAGAACATTGTGGGGAGGTTGCAAGACCAACCAAGGCCACAGTGTGAGGACAGGGCTGAACACCACCCTACTAAGTCCTCCTCTAGCCCTCCTGGCTGTGTCTTGGACAATATAGCACACACAATGCAGGGGGCTAACCAGCTGGGCCTACAGCCTTCAGCCATACATCACACAGACTTTCAGCACCTCTACTAACGAGCAGAATCAATGATCCATGAAAACAGCTTTGGAGTCGCTTGACTGGTGTTCCTGGCTGTCACAATGTAGGGCAGGAGTGCTGCTTGCAGTTCTAATAGCCTTCCTTCTGGTCACTTGGTCAGGTGTGCCAAACATTGCACATTTGCAATAGGAATATGGTTTAACGGGTTAGGCATGCATATTGCTCAGCTGTGAAATGACCAGGCATTTGGTCCGTGTGCATGCATCCTATAGCTAATAGCTACTGCCGTCTTGGAATATGGTTTAATGAGTTAGGTATGAATTCTGTACAGTTGGGACATGACCAGACATTTGGTCTGTGTGTAGCCCATAGCTTCTGGCTCCTGCCATGAAGGAATGGTTCAACGAGTTAGGCATGAATTCTGTACAGTTGGGACATGACCAGACATTTGGTCTGTGTGTAGCCCATAGCTTCTGGCTCCTGCCATGAAGGAATGGTTCAACGAGTTAGGCATGAATTCTGTACAGTTGGTACATGACCAGACATTTGGTCTGTGTGTAGCCCATAGCTTCTGGCTCCTGCCATGAAGGAATGGTTCAACGAGTTAGGCATGAATTCTGTACAGTTGGTACATGACCAGACATTTGGTCTGTGTGTAGCCCATAGCTTCTGGCTCCTGCCATGAAGGAATGGTTCAACGAGTTAGGCATGAATATTGTACAGAGGAACATGACCAGGCATTTGGTTGTGTACAGCCAAAAAGCTATTAGCAACTGCCTTCATTGAATATGGTTCAATGAGTTAGGCACGCATATTGTACAGTTGTGACACAACTGCACAATCAGTCCTGCACTGCCCAAAAGCTGCTTACAACATAGAAAAGCTGCAACAAGGTTTAACAGACAAGGAAGACACATTTACATCTAAGACAAACTTGTGAGGCTTCGAACACCCAGTACTTTCTGACATCAAACATAACTGAGTGAGACTAGAAACCTATTAGTAGCATCCTTGTGGTGTCTCGTGTGTGATTCCTCACAATCAGTAGGGCAACAGCTTCAAATGCAGCTATACAGCTACACTATTTTAGACAAACAAAACCAAGTTCTCATGCAGGCAACATTGTTGCTAGAGTGCTTAAAGCATTAGGCCGTTCAAGTTAATCTAAACCAAAAATACTCTTTATGAGCTGAGACAAAAACATTTTCAAATTTCATCTTTCATTAAAACATTCAACCTGTAAGTACATGTACCTGCAAGTTTTAAAAAGAAGAGTCATGCCACTTTGAAGTGCTCCAGAGGGAGGTATTCATTCAGATGAAGGAGTCACTGTCCTTCCTCTAAAAGTGAGTTGGAAAACTGAATTATTTTCCTTAAACCGTCTTGCTGAAATCAATCCCTCCAACATGTCTAAAGAGTGTGGTAATTACCATGAACAGGCAGCCTGTTCCTTCTTGTCTCTAGAACAATATCACCTAAGTTCAGGAAATCACAAAAGCATGTTATTCTCAGGAACCAATCATGTGAACATGAAGCAACCACTCAGACATTAACCATCAGAACTTCACAAAATAGAACAAGGAAGTGCTCTATTGATAACTAAAATGTGTGAATTTATTAAACAATCGAGCCAAAGGTATTTAATTAATTGTGTACTTTAAATGGAGTGATGATTAATATGTCCCCATGCCTTACAATACATCTGTTTAAATCCCCTGTTCCATAAACATGGCACACAATCAGCTGTATAGAAAGTGTTATCAGTGTGTCAAACATTGCGCAAAGACAGGTGGCAAAACATGCCTTGAGCAGAATCAAAGGAAGCACTTTTGAGAGGTCCTCACCACAAGCCTACTGACATACACATATAGATGTCAGAAATTGAAACAAATATTGTTCTATTTCACAATCAGGGTTTGGAATAAACATGTGTTCACTTGGCCTCATGCATATAAACTGTCTAAATGGACTTTTCCAGAGTCGAAGCATAAAACCTGTGTTCAACATGTCTGCATTTATGGAGTTTTATGTGTAAAAACGATGTGCATACTGTGTAAAACCTACTGGTGCTTAAGTTGTTTGTTGTTTAACACCGCACTCAGCCATATTCCAGCCATATGACGGCAGTCTGTAAATAATGTGAGTCTGGACCAGACAATCCAGTATTTGATAGCATGAGCAACAAGCGTAGTCGCCTTTAACGGCAAACATGGGTTGCTGAAGACCTATTCTACCAAATCCCGTCCATCCTAGTATCAGCCAATCAGGAAACAGTTGTCCACTCATGGGTGTTGCCTATTTATTTTGGGAGGGTCTATCACACTGTTTATGGCGACATTAACATACAAAAAATTACCTTCTTAGCCAATCAAATGCCACAGACTCACTCTCAATTTATTTATAACATATCAGCACAATTTTAATATCTATAGTCATCCCATCCACATGAAAAGCATGTTTTAAAAGTTAAAACTGCACAAAGATGTAGGACTGGATTATCATGTGTTGTGTCTAAATACAAGTGAGTAGATATTTCACAAAAGATTTCCTAGGAATTTCTAACATGTGTCTAACTGGTCTACAAATGCAACTGTTTAGCATTGTGCATGGCACTTCCCCACACCACACCCTTTACTACGTCTCTACCATAGTAATCTGTAATGAATAATGGACAAACTATCTGCATCACTGACAAAAACAACAAGATGACCATGGAAAATTTTTAGTAGGTTGTTTTTCCGTGAAGATGAAACCTGTCTCCATATATACCTTCATGGTGTACATACCTCGCTCAACAAACAAGATTCAAGAGCTGTTCTGTTCAAACAACCTGATTTGTGTGATCATCTGGTGAAAGATTATGTTGATAACATCCCAGTGTATGCTTGTTAGTTGTAATGCACCGTCTACTCAGAACAAAATGACTATAAAAAGCTCAGTTTCACAAAGAATGCAGCAAAATGTGATATGGGTGGTAATAGGACTTGTAGGACACAAGATCAGAACAGACAAGGGAGGCCACTCTTACAACACACCAGGATAATGACTGCAGATAGAAAGGAAGGTCATTGAGTCGAGAGAGGTGAAATAGCCAAACACGGCAGTAGACATTACAGAATTTCACAAATAAATAATAAATGTAACAAATATTACTAAAGTTAAAGGTTAAAATACTCATAGCCTTTACTAGTTCAAAATAATGGTTCAAAACACATAGCTTTTTGTCAGATAACCCTGAAAAATATATGTTTTAATTTCATCGCAACCTGTTAGATATTTGCATTGTTTGGACTCAACCAAGTCATTTCTTGGAAGTCGATTCAACACATGTCATTTCTTTGAAATCAACATCACATCTCCCACTGTAGGGGAGACAGGTTTTTGAAATGGTCCAAAAAAATGCTTAATGAATTTATTTCTCCAACCAACTTTATTAAATGACTGGATTTTAGTTATTTTGAAATTGTACCAAAGTAACAGTTAGTTTGAAATATCTCCCCAACCGTAATACATATCACAAATCTCTCCACCCTGAACTTTGACCAGGCTAAACCTTTAGCTGCAGACGACGACACGAGAGATAGCTCATTGTTGTGAATCTTTAACAGTGGTTCGTATGGTTTGCTTTGTTGTGCATGTTCTGAAAAAGGTATCGTGTATGATCAGCTGTTGTTCTGACATTCAATGTATACAATATTCTAATTGATCAGCAGCAGCAATTGTCCTATGCATCGATGTTTAGGCTGTCGATAGATCAATGTTTTCATAAGCACAGTTTTTGTGTGAAAAGGCGTAATTTTAAAGAGGCATCAGTGGATTTAAAAGGGGTGTCAGTAGAATAAAAGAAACATCTTTTTAACCAATCACTATCCAGCATGCCTCAATGTCATTGTATAATGCAAATTTAAATCTATAATGCTAATTTATAACTAAGACACTGCAGCTGCAGCACATAAAAAAATTAAATGTCACAATAACATCAATAATGTTATTATGCATGTTATTGTGACATCATAAAAATTGTGATTGCATAAATACTTCTGAAACCAATAAATGATGTATGATACTGTTGACCATGTTGACAGGGTTTGTTATCTGCTAATATAAGATAGCTATGCAATAAATCACAAATGACAATGGAGAACGAAGCGTGGTTTATTTCATGATAAAAACATTGTTCTGTCATGACGTAATGTTTGGAGATTCCAACATCGCTTGCAACTTGATGATGTCATAAATTAGACAAAGTTATTTTTGAGAGGGAAGTGTCAAGTGAGTTTTTCTCCATAGATGTAGCTGGTCAATGTAGATAAACGCAATAGCAGAATGATTGCTTCCAAAAATGACAGGGATATGACAATCGGTAGTGGGAGAAAAGGTACAGATAATCGACGTGAAAATGTGAGAATATGCAGGAAAGACCAAACCCTATTCATAAAATGGATTTGTCCAACATTGCCGAGGTTGCATTCTATTCAGGGAGTCATCATTATTAAAATCTGGATAAATATTTTTTAAGCTTGTAAAGCTGCGCCCCTCATGGTTTATTCTTCCTGCAGTGTTTTATTGTACGATAAACAACTCCCACTCACCATTTATTTCTTAACTTAAATGCATTTGATATTCATTTTCCGTCCATCTTGTGCTTACAGAATATTCACAACAACTGTATCTGTCCTGCTGCTGCTGCTGTAGTGAAATCAGAAACTGAGAAACATTAGAAGTTTGATTTCAACAGGCTCAAACAGGATACAGCTATGAAAGGTCCCATCATTGTGTCAACTTGAAGAGGGATTAATTGCAGGACAGACTGCAGGTGATATCCCAGCCAGTCAGGTGGGTTACATTTGGTTGGAGTGGGCTGGGTGCTAAGGCAGGTGGGGGTGCTCAGGGGTGAGTGGGTGGGGGTGCTCAGCTGGGTGTGGGTGTGGGTGTGGGTGTGGGTGTATGACTTGTCTGAGGGAAATAAAAATGATTTTAAGATATAAAGTTCAAATTCAATGGTTTGCTTTTAATTATTATTTTCGTTCTAATTTATCACAGGTATTGGCATCCTGTAAATGTCTAAGGTCACATTTCTGTAAACCTACACTAACTCCTCGATCACTTCCTGTGGTTCTCGAGAACTCAAAGACCTGCCCCTGATATTCCTTAGCCAAATTCGTTTGCTGCGCCACTCAGTCTATTGGACCAATCAGGATGTGAGTTACAAACCAGAGGTTGGCGATAACAACATGGCCCTAGTCCCATTGATTACGTTGATAGTGTGACTCAGAGAGAAATACAACATTGAAAAACCGACAGACACGCAAAACAAAGACCACAAATATCATTTTGATGGAAAGGATGTCTTCCAATCTCATTAAAACCAGATCTTAGTTATCGCTACCGCTAAACAAAGATCTGAGGACATCACTTTAGGGGTCAAGTCAGAACGACCTTTCATCCGACCAATCAGAGCGTCGCCTTTGCACCGGATATTCCGAACAATAGATACAGGTTAAACGACAGAATCCATACAATCAAGACCATATATTTTCCATTCCTGAAAGTTCTTTTCTTCAGGTTTCAAATTTTTGATCGAGAATTTGTTAAAATATGTTTCGAAGCGTAGTTTCCAATTTGAGATTAGAGCCGTAAATCACGAGAAAGCTGCCTTCTGATTGGCTAATGTCGACTTCTTGTCAGTCCTTCCATTGGTCGGTCAAAATTCGTGCAAGGTTGGTCTGACGTGACCCGTAATGGGATGTCCTCAAATCTCTGATTTTAATCAGATTTGGATGTCTTCATGTCCTCCCTTACCCATTTCCTGTTTCCTTGTTGATTGTCAGTAAAATGTTAATGAAAATCAAGGGCGGATAAGTTGAGATCACGAGAACCACGGGAATGGATCCAAGGGTAAGTTTAGGTTTACCAAAATGCCAGACCTCGAGATATAAAGGATGTCATTTAAACCTCTAAATTTCTTGTTCAAAGAATCAAGAATCAAGAATTTTTATTGTACAGAACACCCTCGTAGGGCAGGGTACAAATGTTTGTTTTGTCATAAAACATTTCTTACTTGTTCTAACTGTCATACAATCTGTTCCATTCTTTGGAAATAGCAAGATATGCATCAAGAGACCTGTCAGACAATCTTTACCAATTACAACCTCTGGTAATTCAATCTTCATAGATGTTTGCTGAGGTAGTATCCCATGCAATATTTCCTGATTATCAGTGGTTTATAGAGCGAGACACACATATTGTGTTGCGGTATGCTGAAGAATGTACACTGAGGAGACAGACAGCTGACCACCAGGGACACTATTCTACTTGGTGTCTGTGGTGCTTCTGGTATTTGTCTGTGGTATTCAGAACATGGCTTTTAAACAGTCTTTGGCATTACCTCCATGGAATATTGCCCTAGTTGCTGTATTACACATCTTCCCTTGTGTGTGACACATGTGTAGGCACATGACAATGTTGTACACTGACACATGACAATGTTGTACACTGACACATGGCAATGTTTCAGACAGACACATGGCAATGTTTCAGACAGACACATGACAATGTTGAACACTGACACATGACAATGTTGCACACTGACACATGGCAATGTTTCACACATACACGACAATGTTGTACACTGACACATGACAATGTTGCACACTGACACATGACAATGTTGCACACTGACACATGACAATGTTGCACACTGACACATGACAATGTTGTACACTTTGCAATGGTAACCCTAAAACCCTGCACAGAGTTACCACAATATCAACACATGACCATAGTACAAACCAGATGCTTGGTGTCCAACAAGCTCAAGGTAGAGCCACATGACCATAGTACAAACCAGATACCTGGTGTCCAACAAGCTCAAGGTACAGCCACATGACCATAGTACAAACCAGATACCTGGTGTCCAACAAGCTCAAGGTACAGCCACATGACCATAGTACAAACCAGATACCTGGTGTCCAACAAGCTCAAGGTACAGCCACATGACCATAGTACAAACCAGATACCTGGTGTCCAACATACTCAAGGTAGAGCCACATGACCATACTACAAACCAGACACCTGGTGTCCAACAAGCTCAAGGTAGAGCCACATGACCATACTACAAACCAGACACCTGGTGTCCAACAAGCTCAAGGTAGAGCCACATGACCATACTACAAACCAGATACCTGGTGTCCAACAAGCTCAGGGTAGAGCCACATGATCATACTACAAACCAGATACCTGGTGTCCAACAAGCTCAGGGTAGAGCCACATGACCATAGTACAAACCAGACACCTGGTGTCCAACAAGCTCAGGGTAGAGCCACATGACCATACTACAAACCAGACACCTGGTGTCCAACAAGCTCAAGGTAGAGCCACATGACCATACTACAAACAAGATACCTGTAGAGCCACAAGACCATTTATTTGATCAATATCATTTCTCAGAAGAATGAGTGTGAATATTGAGGCCCACTACAGGAAACTGTTCCATGCAATATGCCCTAGATATTAATCGCAAGCCTTAGCAGAGTCATGACAGGCATATGCACAGTAAATGTCACCAGAGTGTCCCTTGCAAGCCTTAGAGATTCAAGCTTTTATTTAAGATAATATATATTAATAACTGAATTTTTGTTGTGTTCATTGTAATTCCTCAATTCTGATTTTTTCAGTTCATCCAGGTACAAATCGAAAAACCAATGCTCAAACTTTTGTAAGATTCCCTGCACAGATTCATACAGTTTGCATGTCAGATTATGTATTCACACCACAAATAACCAAAAGAATAAAGTTGAACATTAATTAAAATATTTATTGACAATATTTTTAAAAATGAAACTTTATAGATGAGAACTGAAATATTTGATATCAAAGACACAAGCTTAAGATTCAGTTTATCATCCAGAATCACTCTTCCCAACTTTTCTGTTTGTAATCAGTAATAATCAGTATCTTGTGTGCAAAAAGTACCGCTACCTAGCTTCAGTGGAAGAGAGATTAGTGATATCAACTGATTGTGATGGCATGGTAACCAATGACATCACAATTATCTGCAAAGCATTGTGATGCAATTTCAGATCCTGTGGAAGCCAGTTTTTGATGATAAATTAACCACAAGTAACTTTAGTCCCCTTCTACTTCAAGGCATTTTCTCTGAAAGGAGACAAACAAGTCTTTTCTTCTATTCCATAACATACTTGTTTCAGATGTCCAGTCTATCCTATGATAAATGTGGTATTTAGGGATATTTGTTGTTGGTGTTTCTTATGGTTCCCAAAATAGTTTTAACAGCGATATAATAAAATGGCTTCCCTCAGAAGCATTAAATGTTGAGATTGAGATTTTCTACTGCAGTTTATTAAACGAGAGCCCCTAAATCTTTCATTGTTAACATTCGAGTTGTGACTAGGACCACATGACTTTCATCCTTGAATTCCCACACTGCATAAGGATAAAGTTACAGTCAGGTGTTCCAGCTACTTACTATCTTAGACTGCAGCTTGTTCTAAGGTAAGGACAGCAGGTTGGAAACATCAAGACACACACGTCCTTCATAAGGACACAGGTGAGCGACACACACGCATCATCTAGACACAGGTGAGACACACACATCCTTCAGAGACTTGCCATTTGTGTGCTGGAAATGATCACTTTTCCTTAGACCCTTGCTCCAAACAACCCCACAACCCTGAGATTCTAGCTGGCAACACATATTAATCTAAATGGGATATTTGATGAGAAATAGTCTTACAAACATCCTGATTAAACAAATGCTAAAAATAAGTCCTAATCCTCAGCTGACCCTGGTTTGCGGACAACAGTACACATTGACGGTGACAACTCACTGCCACTATCAAGTCCCCATTTCTCTACTTCCTCACTTCCAGCTGCATGTTAATCTGCGGTACTGGTAATCTACAAATCTTGTGGATCCTCCTGCTGCTGCTGCTGCCTGTCCATGCATTCCAGCCATAGTCTCCATCAGGTGGTCAGCATCACTGAGCTTCCTTCCTTATCATCCCTCCTCGACAAGCACATACCTAGCCCCTCAACATCTACCGCTCTTCCTTCAACTGAATCATGAGGATGTATTTCATCTGCTGACCACACATATGGCCATCAGGAACCCCTTATTCTCCCCTCTATAAGCACCTGGATGTGAGTTGCCTCAACACCTCACATGGGAGTTGAGACCACCTCAATATAGTTCTACCCTCCACAGTGGAGCCACAATAATAGGACTCTACCCTCCACAGTGGAGCCACAATAATACGACACTACCCCCCACAGTGGAGCCACAATCATAGGACTCTACCCTCCACAGTGGAGCCACATCAATATATCTCTACCCTCTACAGTGGAGCCACATCAATATATCTCTACCCTCCACAGTGGAGCCACAATAATACGACTCTACCCTCCACAGTGGAGCCACAATAATACGACTCTACCCTCCACAGTGGAGCCACAATAATACGACTCTACCCCCCACAGTGGAGCCACAATAATACGACTCTACCCCCCACAGTGGAGCCACAATAATACGACTCTACCCTCCACAGTGGAGCCACAATAATACGACTCTACCTTCCATAGTGGAGCCACAATAATAGGACTCTACCCTCCACAGTGGAGCCACAATAATACGACTCTACCCCCCACAGTGGAGCCACAATCATAGGACTCTACCCTCCACAGTGGAGCCACATCAATATATCTCTACCCTCTACAGTGTCCCAACAAAAACAAGTCTCCCCTTCATAATCAACATGATTTCCACCCTAGTCAACAACAAAATTGCAAAGACCACTTTTCCATACCTCTAGCAGTGAGTCATTTAGTTCTTTTTCACCAGTCAGCAATTATCCAGCTATTGAGTCTGGACCAGACACACCAGTATTTGATATAATAAGCAACAAACCAAAATATAGGTGTATGCCAAGTCAACCAAGTCACTGAGCATGAACAACTGATGAAGGGGGTCCCCCTCAATCCATCCCAGAATCCCCCTGGGGTCAAAATACTTAAATGTACCTCTACCTCACCAAGTGGTTCCCCCTCAACATACCAATCATATCCCTTCCTCCGCCCCACCCATACTCCCTCAGCTGACACCACCTACCCTTACTCCCTCAGCTTACACCACCTACCCTTACTCCCTCAGCTTACACCACCCACCCATACTCCCTCAGCTGACCCCACCTACCCTTACTCCCTCAGCTGACCCCACCCACCCTTACTCCCTCAGCTTCCACCACCCACCCATACTCCCTCAGCTGACCCCACCTACCCTTACTCCCTCAGCTTACACCACCTACCCTTACTCCCTCAGCTTCCACCACCCACCCATACTCCCTCAGCTTACACCACCTACCCTTACTCCCTCAGCTTACACCACCCACCCATACTCCCTCAGCTTACACCACCCACCCATACTCCCTCAGCTTACACCACCCACCCTTACTCCCTCAGCTTATACCACCCACCCATACTCCCTCAGCTTATACCACCCACCCTTACTCCCTCAGCTTATACCACCCACCCTTACTCCCTCAGCTTACACCACCCACCCATACTCCCTCAGCTTATACCACCCACCCTTACTCCCTCAGCTTACACCACCCACCCATACTCCCTCAGCTTATACCACCCACCCTTACTCCCTCAGCTTACACCACCCACCCTTACTCCCTCAGCTTATACCACCCACCCATACTCCCTCAGCTTACACCACCTACCCTTACTCCCTCAGCTTACACCACCCACCCTTACTCCCTCAGCTTATACCACCACCCATACTCCCTCAGCTTACACCACCTACCCATACTCCCTCAGCTGACCCCACCCACCCTTACTCCCTCAGCTTACACCACCCACCCTTACTCCCTCAGCTTACACCACCCACCCATACTCCTTCAGCTTAAACCACCCAGCCTTGAAACACCACAAACCTCTCCGCCATCTGATTCTCCTACCTGAATGCACTCAACCAGTTCACAAACACAATGTCTCACACAACCCAGTGCTACACTTTTCACCTCACTAGTTATTTCATCATCACTGTAATTTCTACTGAATATTTCATGACAGAACCTGCGATTTTGAGTGTGTTGCTCAGGCTCCTATCGACTAACTGAATGAAAGAAAGAACCGGGAATCTGCCATGTGACTCTACAATGACAAATATGTGATTTAAACCAGCCCCAGTGAACATGCTGGAGCTTCATATACAAATATTTGCTGAGCACAATAAACATGTAGACTTGAGCCATGACTGCATTTGGTATGCTATGAAAATCTCATAATTCAGAACAGCAACATTAAGCGTTCCCATGTATCAAGCATGACAGCTTTATGATGAGCTATGTTTATTTTACAGTTTAATACTGTAGCAGATTTTTATTGCCATGTCAGAAGTAGCCATGTCCATAAGCCACTAAGACCCCTTCTTAGTTTGCCCTGCTGACCTTTTGGCCCAGCAGTCCCATCCCACCTATAGCCTTGAAACTGGTATGCCTACCTGGAGATCAGCTTGCCCACAGCACTGGGAAGGAAGGTAAATAAATATCCAGTCACAACCCTCTTCCACAAGGCTGTCCCACCCCGGGCAGGGTGTGGGGGCAGGGTGCGTCCTGATCTCACTGTGGGTAGACCAGGTCGAAGGTCACTGCTGTCCACCAGATGTCCATCTGCCACCAAATGTGTCAAGCTTTCAGCCCTGCTGACCTGATTGAGTCAAGATGGTAGGACCTGTTGCCAGCAACACGTAACAGTTACACTGTATCCCAAAGTTAGCCTGGTGTGTGCAGGCCAGTTTGGGCCAGATTCCTCTTCCACATCATTACAAAGTACTCCACATCATTACAAAGTACTCCACTGTGTTGGTATTAAAGTCCAGCTTTCAGAAATCCAGATAAATATAGCACTCCCTGTTCACCTCCATTGCTGGTCAGTCCACAGCTAGCTGTGGGATCTCACAGGTCATGTGACCGGTTACATAACGCATGTCCAGTAGTGTGGTCAGTCCAGCAACAATCTTAGGCCAATCAGCTCTCCGCTCCACTGCCCACTGAGCCTGCCTACATTCCTCAACAACTGGACTCTTGAATCAATACAGCCCAACCTCACTATAAGGCGGACTCACCTTCTCAACCTGTTTCATTATAACACACTGGAACAGGGAAGTGGTCAATGAATTACATACATATTTCAAGAAGTCATAATCTGTAAATAGAATCGACTGGAGCAAAGGAGCGACACCTTGAGTGGACCCTCACTACAGCGTGGATACAGGGATAAGATGGGCAGTCTTGGTGAGCCATACCATGTGTGATTACATTACCATGGAAAGGATGTGGTCATCTAGTGGCTAGGCAACACTTTATACTGCCTGGCCACCACAGAATAATTAACTCTCATATGGTAGAAATCAGTCTCTAAGAAAACACATGTTACTCTACCTTCAAATGATTACTTCCAGCCTAAAATCAAAATAACCATGTTTCCTGTTTACACAAAAACTATCATATTGTGACGTCCTGTTCTAATATTTTCATTACACTTTTCAACCTTGCAATGTGCGTGACAAACAAATGAGTAACGTATAGGGGGAGCAGTGACAGTTCACGAAAGGCAGTTTGTTTGTTTGTTGTTTAACGCCGCACTCAGCAATATTCCAGCAATATGACGGTGGTCTGTAAATAATCGAGTCTGGACCAGACAATCCAGTGATTGACATCATGAGCATCGATGCACGCAATTGAAATCGATGACATGCATCAACCAAGTCATCAAGCGTTATCAACAAAGTCAGCGAGTCTGACTACCCGATCCCGTTAGTCGCTCATGGAAGGCAATAGATTATATATATATTGCCTATATCTTATCAGTGTGTAGCAGGGTAGAAGGTCATGGAGTCTGGTCATCCACACAGGTTCTACAACAACAACAATCACCGCACACAATACAAGGATACATCATGGCTATCCAGAAGCTCAATTGATCAATTACACTTCTTAATCCCTTGTACAGTTATGGCATATTATGACAGATTTCACAACCCAGGGTCAGATGGGAAACGAACAGAATAAACAGTTTTCTTCCAAATTACACAAAAATACTAGTCCACAAAACTTGTTACTTAACATAACCTACGAATCCCAAGTGTTACCCTGAATAGCCACTGATAATCATATACAGGTACCTCATCGGGACACACCATATTTCCTAGAGTAAAGGGCACACCAACGCAAAGACATTACCGTGAGCCTATAATACCGGAGTTACCATGTCAACAAATCTGTACTCATGTACACAACAAAATCATGTAGTTACACTGTCGGATTATATAAAGTGTATACTGTATACTGGCCTATTATTTGTAAATGTTTATTCAAAATTCCTTTCAAAATTGTTTATCCTAATTTCAGGGAAATCGTGTGTGAAGTTATCAACAGATTGGATCACTGTCCATTTACCGCTGTTGACATCTTGAAATGAACTTTAGTTGACGGAGAATAGATAAATATTTTATAAATGTCATACTTTGACTAATAAAAAGTCATATTTGTTGAAGTTTGACTATTATATGTCAAAAATTTTTCGCGATTTCGACCATGGGAGCCTTGACAGTGACTTGTCTAATTATTCCACATGTGAAAAATATTTTGCGATTCTCAAGGTAATATTATTGGGTATGTTTTAACCGAATCACTGTTAGGCTGGAAGAAAACATGTGTAAGGCTGAATGCTATTTCCAGCTTCGTTAACAAGATACTCTTAATCTCTGCATATAAATTAATGCATAGCAGAACCGGTAATATAATTTAAATTGTAAATCATAATCTCCAGTGACGTTTTATCTCAAATGTCAAATTTGTATTGACAAGTTTGGTTTCATGTGTTAGTTTACCTGAATTTGCTGGAGGGGATACGATGCACTTTTTTCTGTCCATAAAACTCAAATTCTAAAAATAAAAATACTGAATCCTCTCGAAGGGTGTGTGAACTATACTCCAGAGAAAATATGATAACTTGTTCCCCTTAACCTTGCATACATTTATCCACATGTAAAACATGCCGACATAGTCCTAAATCCTGAAGGTAACCAAGCCCATACCAATTTACTGACTGTCACAATATGTTCAGGAGGGTAACAACAAGTAATGTGTTTGAATGACAACTTCTTTATTTGCACTGTTATGCATGTGTCCATGCTTGATAAAGTGCTTTGACAGTGCACCTATACACACAGCCTGTTATTGGTCATGCATCGTTATTCCATGGCTCAGGGATGCAAATGTGACATCAAAACCTTGGTTCTCAAGACAGTGATAGGGTATAAACCTCGGTCATCCAGCTCAATGTGTACATGTAACATTTATCCTATGTCCATGATGTACAGTTATAGCACATAAACCCTGGTCATCCAGCTCAATGTGTACATGTAACATATATCCTATGTCCAAAATGTACAGTTATACATGTAGCACATAAACCCTGGTCATCCAGCTCAATGTATACATGTAACATTTATCCTATGTCCAAGATGTACAGTTATAGCACATAAACCCTGGTCATCCAGCTCAATGTGTACATGTAACATTTATCCTATGTCCAAGATGTACAGTTATAGCACATAAACCCTGGTCATCCAGCTACATGTATACATGTAACATTTATCCTATGTCCAAGATGTACAGTTATAGCACATAAACCCTGGTCATCCAGCTAAATGTATACATGTAACATATATCCTATGTACAAGATGTACAGTTATAGCACATAAACCCTGGTCATCCAGCTTAATGTATACATGTAACATATATCCTATGTCCATGATGTACAGTTATAGCATGTGTGATGGTAACAGTATAATTACCTAGACCCTGAAGAGTGGCTACCTAACAAGCAATACCCACTGAGTAAACAAGAGCTGTGCTGGCCCAACACGTTATAACGAGGCACAATCTATCCTTATAGTGAAGAGGGTTAGGCAGCTCCTCACTGAACAAGCAAGGCATGAAGACTGCAGTCTTCTCCCTCCAACTGCCACACAATATTCCAAGCAGAATCAATAGGTTCACTGACCAGTGTAATGGCCATTTCTCAAATGCAACTGAATTTGTTTAGTTGTGCCTCTCTGTTAATCGCCTGGTGGTACAATGCCTCATTATAACCGAGTGGACAATGGTAAGGGGAGACTGGTCTTTAGGCCAGTGGTCAGCTTTGACCAGCCTATGATAACTCAGTGCTCAATGTAACCAGTGGGTAACATTGTTGGTGTGGCGTGACAGTGACACAGCATGGGGTGTCACCAGCTGTGGTTTGTTCTGACAACCATCATTTACTTGGTGGGCTCCTAGTATTGATTCATGCATTTTCTAGATGTGATTGGACATAATTTTCAACCTGACGCTTGTCTGATTCACATAAAATCCATATGACTTAAGGTGTATGTTAAGAAAACATGATTTTGATCTTTTATCAACGATTTTTTATTACCGTCATGACCATTGATAACACTGTTAAACCTTTTCAACTGTTTTTTCCAATTGGCAATACAACTTCTAAGAATTGAGTACTTACTGTCTAAAATAAAAACGATAATTCACCTTCACTTCTACAATGATATTAAATATTTCCTTCCTAAGTCAGAGCTCAGTGGATTTCAGAACAGGAACACAATGATGAGTTCACAGACTTTGACGGAAACAGAAAACAATAATGCTCTGGCAGTCAATTGCTTCTAAAAACTTATTCCTTCTTGGATTCATGAAGTATAAACAGGATAATTTAACCCCACTGCATGAAATATCAACCTCAAAGTTCCGCCCAGTATAAAGTAAGTACCCATGTTCTTCCATGCCAAGAAAACACAGCAGAGATACTCCTTCAGCACATCCATACAGCCTAATGCTGGAGTATGATCATTCACTTCAACAACAGCTTTCTTTCATCAACTTTGAGGTGCGTGAAGATCCGGGGTAGATTAGATCTTCAGCAAACCCATGCTTGCCGTCAAAATCAACTATGCTTGTCGTAGGCGACTAGCGGGATCAGGTGGTCAGGCTCGCTGACTTGGTTGATGCATGTCATCGATTACAATTGTGTGGATCGATGCTCGTGTTGTCAATCACTGTATTGTCTGGTCCAGACTCCATTATTTACAGACCGCCGTTATATATCTGGAATATTGCTGAGAGCGGTGTTTAACAACAAACAAACAATCAATCAATCAATCATGAACTTTGTGCTCTGGTTCTTGACATTTTACTGTCTAAGCAATCTTGCTTTTGTCTGTGATCCAATCTGTGACACTTCCTTCTTCATGAAGACACTCTGACCAATAAGGCAGCAAAAGCTCTGATTACTCTCACAGACCAGGATGACAGGTCTGGTGTTGCAAAATGCTATAACTGCTCAAGCTTCATGTAAGAACCATTACTACCCTTACAAGATGTGACACTGAGATTGGGGTTTGTCTCCAAAAGTACTAACGCTAAAACATTCCACAATGATACATTAAGGGTGATATTTTCACAAATCATAATGAAGTGTCATCAAGAAAATCCTTACCAGGGCTGCACTGTTCTCATGTTGGAATCTGTAGTATTTGTGTCTAGAGAACCCTTCTACATGGAACTATTAACATCTGTGTTATGAAAAGAATACCTTTAATTTAATGCTTACTTTTGAACACTGTTTAACACAGCTATGAAATCAAAAGATATGATTACATGATAATATTTACATAAATATAATGATAATAAAACAATGTCATCAATAAATACCCACCCTCACACACACCCAAGACAAAAAGAATTAATTAAAAAAAAAAATATCACATACATAAAATATAATTCAGAATTTTTTTGTCACTACTATTAGCAGAGTATGTGCAAGTAGTATAAGTTGAAAGCATTTTACAATCATGCACATTTTTCTTGCTACAATGAAATAAATAAAAGAAAATTTGGAAGCAATAGGCTGATACTTTTTGCTTGAAACGGACAATTCATTTGATACAAGAGATATATTTTCAATTGTATTTATAAGGGATTTGGTTTATAATTTTTCCCAATATTTGCCAATTATGATTTCAATTTCCAAATCAATTACAATGCTGTCTATAAAAAAATACCAATAGCTTACAGCTAATGAAAACTGTCCCTTTCATAATGCTACTTAGTCATGTGTAAATAACACAACTCCCAATAACGTGTTTATTTTGTACTGACTATTACTGGTCTTAATTCAACATAGAAGATAAACCAAGTGTGAATATACATCAGAGAAAAAGTAACAAAAGAATGTGCATAACAATGGTGTTATAAATAACGACTAACTGCTATTCCTCTGTGAAATGTTAATATCAATCAATATCTTTGTGACGACAGATCACCTGCCTATCATAAATACATGACAATCTCCTTTCAGTATAGGTGGTGTGTATACCCCAGTATCTTACCCTCTGCTGTGCCGGCGATGTGTGAACAGTAGGGGACTTGATAACTAGTCTCAGGGGAGCTATACCCAATGGGGAATAATGCCGCAACGCATAGACAGGATTCAGTGAGTAGCACTGGGGCATAAGTAACCATAACACCCTACCAGTCAACCATCACATCACAAAGCTCTCTCAGCCTTTAGTGTCATCAAGAGATTAGGGCCTTCATTTGTAGGGAAGCATTCTGTGGACAATCACACATGAAGTGGCCATATGGATGAGAACATGCTGTTATGCAAACCTCTTATTTCTATTAATACATAACAACATATTTCTGGAGACACTAAAGGGAGCATTATTCGAACTTAATTTGCAAGCAAACATGTATGTGTTCAATAGTACTTTTAAAGAGATTATACATCAATCAGTTTCCTTATCCACAGGCCTAATCAAGTTAACAGACCCTCACAAACTCCCGCACTACAGGGATTCGTGATCAGTTACTGTGTATCCTTGTTCAAGATTTGAGTGAGTGAGTGAGTGAGTGAGTGAGTGAGTGAATGTTGTTTTACTCCACAGTCAGCAGTATTCCAGCTGTATATGATAGCTGCCAGTATGTAATCAATTCCTGGCCAGGCAAACCAGAGGTTGACAACATGAGCAACGACACATGCTGTCAGGACAAGATAACACTCAATCAGGTCACACATTGAACCACACAATTCACATAAAGCTATTACAAGTAAGGATACTGGGTGTCTATTTAGCCTCAGGAAATCCATGGCCAGAAAAGCATGAGGTTATAGTTTCCTCTTTATGCCAGTGGCCGGAATAGCGTGAGGTACTGAGCCCCACTTTAGTCCAATGACAGGAATGGAATGAGTGAGTGAGTGAGTTGGGTTCAATGCCGCCTTTAACAGTATTCCAGTTATATTACGGCGTGTCAGCTTAATGTGGGAGGAAAGTAATGCAGGTCTCAGACGTTAACTACTTCGATGAAACCCACGAGCACGGGTATGGTGCTGACAAACCTAGAAACATAATCGGGGCGAACCGGGATTCGAACCCACAATCATAGGTTTCTGGCGTGTCCAAGGGACGCAGCTCTGCACAGCGAATCGTGGCGCCTTAGACGGCTGGGCCACCCGTGCCCCCTAAGAATGGTATGGGGGTAAAGGTACCTCTGTAGCCCTCATGGCCAGAAAAGCATGAAGTACGGGTACTTGCATGAAGGCTTGGAACTGAGAAACACTTCTTAATTATGTTGCTCCAAAATGGCATGCCTTCAAGATGGTCTGTTGATGGAGGAAGGAAAGACACCAGTAAAATGTTATTACATATAGATAAACCCAGCTGGTATTGAATAGAGCTAACTGCTTGATAATGAGAACTGCTGGCCCAATTCAAACTGCTTCAACCAACTAAATTTAAAAACCTCTCCAACCTCTTCCTACTGACAAGATTAAAACAGCATCTAAACTGTTCTTCAATATCCTATGTTCTATTTTGTTGATCAGAGAAATATCCAACTTCTAAGTATGCTGAGAGTCTGACTAGTGGTCAGTCATTAGTTAGGTTCAGGTAGAGGTGTTCACTTAGGAAACCGGGCCGTCTGATAACAGCTGGTGAGTGTTTAAAACACAACTGTCAACTTCCCACAACAACAGTCTTGTGAGTAGTAAATGGGATTTCACCGGAGTCAGCAATAACCCCATGACCTAGTACGTGGGATCAGCATTGAGCACACTGATCCTGAGTGAGTGAGTGAGTGAGTGAGTGAGTGAGTGAGTTAACAATATTCCAAGAATATGACAGGGTAGAAGCGGGGGTAGTGGGGTTGGACGTGGATAAGACGCCAGAAATGGACTCCACATAATGTACCAATGTGGGGGAAAAAAAACAGAGCCTCAGCTTGATGCGTAAATGTTTTACCCACTAGACTACCCCTCCATCTGATCCTAAAGGCTGAGCCAGGTTACAGAGAAACTCTGATGGTGACTTAACCATGAGCACTGTCCAAACTTAAACCCATTGTGGCAACAAGTTCTATATGTGGATAGTTTGTTACTAAATCACTTCCAAACATTAAAATGCTGTATTTTTTCATGTTCTTTGACAAAAACAACAACTAAACAAATGCTGACCAAAACTGCAATTTAACCTCAAACTGAATTCTTCAAAACTACCTCAGTGTAATCTATAACTTTTGCACATATCTAAATTCAAACAAACCCAAAACATGAAGCAGAAACCGTCTTTAATCCAAAGGAAATAAACTTTGCTCACATTTCAAGTATCAGCGTTTCCTCGGGCACTTCAAATTATCTTGGAGAAGTCAAGTACCCTTTCTTGACTCATGATTCACAATACACAACGTGATAGTGGACAAACACATTAATCAGCACCCTTTGTTTAAGTGAGTGACTACTATGTTACTATCAAGTCTAGCATAGCAGTGGGTACATCCGTTATCACATAATTACAAGCTTCACAGTGGTCATTGTGAACTTCTTGTTAACACATACATCTAGAAACCTGAACCCTGCCCTCCATGCCATGCGGACCATATCTCACTTATCTGCAGCCACAGTGCACGCTGCATGCTACCTACCATCCAAACACCAGGCTCACATCTCATCAGCCCTTAGGGTTTAGAGTGGCCAGAGCCCTGTTTCACCAGGCCTAATATAAGTCTAAGGGCTCAAAATGTGTGATCAGTTTTCACAATCGTGTCATCCATTTACACATGTATCAGTGTTTGGGATCACAGGGTCCTTGAGGTTTGTCACAAATGTATTTGAACTCAAGGATCCTGAAACTTTAATATTTAACATCAGAGTTATGACAAGAACACACTGACTTTCATGTCTTGATAAAGTATTTGAACAACATCACATATTTTTGGTCAGTATGTTCAATATGAGCAAGTTATAATGACCATGATCTAAAAATTATTCTTATATTTAAACAATATCATAAATGTTAAGTACAGTAACTATTAAGTGCTAGTTTTTTTTGTAAAAAAAATGATTAAGAAATTCTTCCCATATTTGAAGAATATCACATTAATTATAAGTCAATATGTTTAGTAATCATTTAGTGCAAGTTGTTATGATCATCATTTAGAACTTATTCTCATATTTTAACAATATAACAATAGTTTAAAGTAGATATACTTAATATTTATTTACTACACAATTTCCTTGACCAATTAGGACTTTCTTCCAGCATATTTTGCTACTGGTATCCTGTTACATAGGCCACTCCCGTAAGTTGTGACAGTTGTCACATATACCAATGAGAGAAATAACCTGTTCTAAATAATTCATCCAAAGGTGTCCAAAGGCAGCCATGGACAGGTGCACCAGCGCCTTGCTTCAATGAAGCTCGGTCCCCCCCAACAACTGCATGAATTAGGACGGAATACATATTCGATGATACTTCCAGCTCTAGTATAAAGCTGATTACAACCAACTAGAGTACTGCCGACTACTGAGGCGGTGTGGAGACATTGATTTTGTACACCTTCCCCCACTACAGCTGATAATGACACTCAATCTAATCATTGTCTATCAGAAACGGCTCCATCAGCTTCTTCTTACAAAGGTTAAACTTTCTGGATGTAGAATTAGCCATGTATGTAAATTAAACATCTAATTTCAAATATACTATCCAAAAGAAGTTCAGAACTGCCCAATTCTTTCA
The DNA here is from genome assembly GCF_022045235.1 of Haliotis cracherodii. NCBI lineage: Eukaryota > Metazoa > Mollusca > Gastropoda > Lepetellida > Haliotidae > Haliotis > Haliotis cracherodii. Next base: position 58,524,417 of record NW_027266264.1, read on the forward strand.
TATTATCACAGCTTCACTATAGTAATATGAAATAATCCGCAGGTTCTTAACTTCTTTTGAGTAGTATATACTTAATGTTGCTATACTTAGCTATCGGTTAAAAACTCTGATTGTTACCTTAGCATAAATGAGACAGAAGCCTATGTACAAAACATGTCTGTTACCTAATGTTAATAATACTTATGCTAATCATGATAATGTAAAAACCTTGATTGTAAACTCCTTTATGTAAGTTCTGTATTGTAATGCTAATGTTAATCATACTATTGTTTATACAGACTCTTTCATCCATATCTTTCTCTTAATGATACCCATGTTTTACAAATTGCATCATCTGAACATCTCGACAAACAATAAATAATCATGTAGCTATTACAAGTCCAAAAGGTCTATTTGACAAAGATATTATCCCTCATTACAATTACTCCCATCGTGGCCTGACACACATGTAATTTTAATTATAAATCCAAATCATTTGACAGGAATGAAGTTGATCTTAGAGCTGAGAGAGGTTTCACGTACAGGGCTTCAGACAGATGCCCATCCAGTGATACAGCAGGGAAGAGAGGAAAAGCTAGGCCTTAACACCTCGTCCTTGATGTATGTATCACTCGTCCCACAAATATCTGCTGTCCGAGCCATACATAGTAAACACAAGAGAAATTCAGCATGTCCAGTGTCTGTGTGGACACAAACTCAACAACCTGCACTCCATCCCCATTCCCAAAACATGGCTGTCTCTTGTCAGAAAACAGGTTGGATGAAGGGCCATGCAGCCTCGGCAAATCTTTGTGTGGAAGACTAGTTCAGAGGACTAGTGTATACCTTATTTCACTAGCCTTCAGAGTTCATAGCTAGTCCTGCTTGAACCCATGTTTACATTTCCATCATTTTTATTCAGTTCCAATTTGTTGAGAACTGGTTACAACAGCCCTCAACTGCTACTACTCAATGTTGACCACTATCAATAGACTTTACTTGGGGGCCATTCAGACTTCGGTTTGCAGAGTTGGGTATTAACATAAACCTGCGTGTCCGAGTGTAGTAAATTTCAAGGACAAGTCAGTTTCTGGTTGACTAATTTTTTTACCATTGTGTGGTAACTTTGCAACAGATATTTTCTGCAGACATGTAAAATATAAATTAATTTATAAAGTTGGTATGAACAATAACCCTCTGCAGAAAACTGCTGCACCAGCTGACCAACTTCTGTAACCCTTTGGAGGAATTATCTTATCAAGTTGATGTTTTTAGATCTAGTGCCCATCCCGTATTTACTTTCATCATCTGTGTAAAAACCATTGTGTATGATGCTTGGATTGTTCAATACACATTTGTGGCAGGCCAGCATGGGAAGAGTTCACATAATCAGCCAGTTATTAGTTCACCAATTGTTTTATTTTTTATGGAAACAAAACACTGGTCCACGGACATAAAAATAGTACTAGAGAGTCGAGTCCAGTTAATTACTTTCAACTGAAACATCCTACATTTAAATCTGGTTGATTTGTGGGGACTAACTCGTGAGCTGATAACAGACATTGTGCCAGACCGACAGTCACTTCGTCTTCAACAATATCATGTCTGTCTGGAGTCAACAAACCTGTACAGGACTTCACATTTAAACGGCTGATGTATCAGATAGTAGGAGGCTTAACTTCGGTTCAATTTCTGACACAGAAAGACCACCTCTGCGGTCTGTGGTCTGTGGTCTGTGGTCTAGTGGAAAGCGCATCTGCATGAAGAGGTGAAGTTTGGTGGTTTGATCCCTGGCTACATTATACTGGAAGACTTCAAATGATGGGGTATCAAGGTTAAATTGCGGCATGGTATCTCCGTGGGCTGGTACTATAAAACAGCATTAGTCCAGACAAGGGTCAATAACAAGACCCACGCGTCCCCACCCCCACCCCCCCATGTTCGTTGTTATGTTTAGTAATAATGTTGAAAATGCCGCTAAACCATATTTTACACCTCACCTCTAACACCCAAAATGTTTGAAATCACTGAAAGAATGAAAACCTGTCTTGGAAGACTTCAGTGAAACAATGCCTCCTCTAAGCTGCCAAGTTATCTTATTGTTAGGCATTTGAAAGTATATATATATATCACTTTCTTGTCAGCATATATAGCTGAAAGAGAGCTAATGCAATGTAAAGTGTCAACTCACTCACTCTAAATGACTGCCTTATCCTAGAAACAAGGTCAAACCTTCTATGTAACCCTTTTCATTATAAACATTCACAACAAAATCTAAAATTTGAAGTTTTTGAAAAACTAACGTTTATTAAATCATCTTTGCTTTCTGAAAATACATATACTCCACCTCTCCCTGTGTGCACTACTCTTTATACTGAGAGACAAGACTTTGACTTCAATTGAAATGAGGGTATTTTTAATCTTCCTGATTGTTGATAAAACCAGATCATTACTTCAAATAAAAATACCTAATGTCTATCTCAGCACCAGTAATGATGCTTCTCTGACCAGTAATAGAAAATTGCTTCCTCACTCTCAAAGATAAAAGCATTTTGAATTTTGAAAACAGCATCCAGCCTCCTTAGTTTTCTCAAAGCTCAGTGAAGACAAATATCTCTGTGAATATGGGTTGGAAAATATCCAGCCGTGTAATCATGTTAATAAGATCTTCGCTCAGTGGCCATTGCTGCCACACCATGTGAAGGACATGTTTCTTCACTTACAGGCAGACAGGCAGAGATGACCTTGGGGGTGGTAGTCAGTGAGGGGTGAAACAGAGTGGGTGAGGGGGTGGAACTGGAAGAGAGAGTGAGGGGGTGAGGTGGTAAAAGGGTGAGGGGTGAAACAGTGGGTGAGGGGTTGAAAGAGGGAGTGAGGGGTGAAAGAGGGAGTGAGGGGGTGAAACAGTGGGTGAGTGGGTAAAAGAAGGAGTGAGGGGGTGAAATAGGGAGTGAGGGGGTGAAATAGGGAGTGAGGGGGTGAAACAGGGGGTGAAACAGTGGGAGAGGGGGTTAAAGAGGGAGTGAGGGGGTGAGGGGGTTAAAGAGGGAGTGAGGGGGTGAAACAGGGAGTGAGGGGGTGAAACAGCGAGTGAGGGGGTGAAACAGTGGGTGAGGGGGTTAAAGAGAGAGTGAGGGGGTTAAAGAGGGAGTGAGGGGGTGAGGGGGTTAAAGAGGGAGTGAGGGGGTGAAACAGTGGGTGAGGGGGTGAAAGAAGGAGTGAAGGGGTGAGGGGGTTAAAGAGGGGTGAAACAGTGGGTGCGGGGGTAAAAGAAGGAGTGAGGGGGTGAAACAGGGAGTGAGGGGGTGAAACAGCGAGTGAGGGGGTGAAACAGTGGGTGAGGGGGTTAAAGAGAGAGTGAGGGGGTTAAAGAGGGAGTGAGGGGGTTAAAGAGGGAGTGAGGGGGTGAAACAGTGGGTGAGGGGGTGAAACAGGGAGTGAGGGGGTTAAAGAGAGAGTGAGGGGGTTAAAGAGGGAGTGAGGGGGTGAAACAGGGAGTGAGGGGGTGAAACAGTGGGTGAGGGGGTTAAAGAGAGAGTGAGGGGGTTAAAGAGGGAGTGAGGGGGTGAAACAGGGAGTGAGGGGGTGAAACAGGGAGTGAGGGGGTGAAACAGTGGGTGAGGGGGTTAAAGAGAGAGTGAGGGGGTTAAAGAGGGAGTGAGGGGGTGAAAGAGGGAGTGAGGGGGTGAAACAGGGAGTGAGGGGGTGAAAGAGAGAGTGAGGGGGTTAAAGAGGGAGTGAGGGGGTGAAAGAGGGAGTGAGGGGGTGAAACAGGGAGTGAGGGGGTGAAACAGTGGGTGAGGGGGTGAAAGAGGGAGTGAGGGGTGAGGGAGTGAGGGGTGAAAGAGGGGGTGAAACAGTGGATGAGGGGGTGAAAGAGAGAGTGAGGGGTGAGGGAGTGAGGGGTGAAAGGGGGTGAAACAGTGGATGAGGGGGTGAAAGAGGGAGTGAGGGGTTAATGAGGGGGTGAAAGAGGGAGTGAGGGGGTTAAAGAGGGAGTGAGGGGTTAATGAGGGGGTGAAAGAGGGAGTGAGGGGTGAGGGAGTGAGGGGTGAAAGAGGGGGTGAAACAGTGGATGAGGGGGTGAAAGAGAGAGTGAGGGGTGAAAGGAGAGGGTTTGAGAGAAGTGTCCAAGTACTTCACCAATATTGCTGGGAACTCACGGGTATCACATTCATCCCTTTCAGAAAATCAAACACATTTGCCATCAATCTACCCTTCCATCCCAAATAAGTCACTGATATCATAAGAATGTCTTTCAAGCAACTGACACGCTGTAGTCCTGACAGTACTGTCACTTCTGCCATCTCAAACTCAGAAAGTCATCTTTATAAACTCCTCATTGACTGCGATTCAATCACAAGGACAAACATATTCTATCCGACTGCACTACGATATTCACAGTATCACGATCAAATGTACATGTACATGCATGGTTTTCAATGCAATGAATAACATATCATAAACTCCAGTCAGCTGTGAATATTTCACACAGCCAAGACTGCTTGTTGACAAAAATAGGAGATGCTCATAACTGTACAGCAGTTATGTTAAAGAGTCCCTGCCACTCAACATTGTGTAGGACAGAAAGGACTCCATGATGCGTGATACCCATCAGTGTCATCAGCAACAACACTTCCTCAGCTATTCAATTAGCAGTGTAATATGCAGGGACGCATATGGCTGGGGCCACCAAGCCTGTCCGAGGTATTGTCACTGCATGCGGAGGTAAGGTTAACATAGTCAGCACCATGTTATTTATATACACACTGTAATACACCACTCACTTGTCACACCCTGGCTTCAGACTACAGCCAGTAAGTTTATGCTGACAAAATGAAGAACGAGCAGTTTCAGAATTGTGATATATGAAGTGCTGATAGATACATAGAGAATTTCATACAAGCGTTTGTGTCATACTGACTTTACAAAATGAGTCTCAGAATTCTTCGAGCGAGAGCGAGGGTAATACCTGAATTATTACACAAGTTTCGTAAACAAATCTGTTTGTGACACATGCGAGTGTTAACATATCTTTACGACCCATTATTTCTTAAGCCTTTTGAGCTTCCCTTTAGAAAAAAATGCACTCAACACGATTGACGTTTAAGAAAAACCACAATTGTCGAATGACATCAACAATCTTCAGCTATGATGTCATTTCTAGTGTGACGTCATTCCAACCTTACGTCATGGTAAGATTCAAATGATGTCAACAAAGCTGTCTGGATGATGTAAACAATACACTGGTGTGTGTGAAGTGAAATTTGCACCAGTGCACAAACGATTTTTACACAGGTGTGTGTGAAGTGAAATTTGCACCAGTGCCCAAACGATTTTTATGAACACAGTTATTTCTAACCCTACGGGTAATAAAAAATGCTAGTTAACAGTAAAATGGGTCAGTAGCATTATTTCTCTTTTTGATATTATGGCTTAACAAAAACAGGGCGCTTAAGACTTAGTCCTTATTTCACTAGGCCTCAGAGTTTGCAGCTAGTCAAGCTTGAACAGGAGAAAACTGTTCACTGTGCTTACATTTTCAGTCCAGTTGTATTCAGTTCCAATTAGTTGTAAACTTGAAACATTGCAAACTGGTTCAGGATTACGGCCCTCAGATGCTAGTACTGGTCAAAGAGGATCACCATCATAGGATTTTTGCTTGATCTCAACCCAATTTAGTTGTTTCAGACTAGTGAATTTTGAAGGCTGTATTGTAATGAATTACCAAAAGCAATACTAAACACAACATTTAAGCTTAGGCTATATCTTGTTTTTGAAGTGCTAAAAATTGTTCAAAATTGAATGGTCTACTGGGGTTATCTGCTTCAGTATTTAATTCAAGAGACTCCGTACAATTTTAACATTAAGATACCTTTATGTTCACGCTAAATTTCAAACAACAGTTCATGTTTCCCCTTATCACAATGAAGTCAGCAGTGCAGATGTGTAAGGCAATACAATACTGTTTTGTGTTATCGTTGGTTCACAACCTTGTTCACACCTATTCTGTATCAAATATAAATTTTGACAATTTCACCCCTAATTCTGACATAGTATCCTCGCAGACCTCACACACAAGTCTGAAAAAACATTACAGTTTCACAAAAACAACTATCACACATAATTCACCTGTAAGAAGACAGCCTCGGTACAAACTCTGCTTCCGAACCATCAAACTCCATCATCACCCGAGAACCCTTCCAGCAGAGACGCTGTCAAGTGCTATTTTGTGCATCAACTAAATTAAAAGATGCACGCAATGATTGAGCTGACACCGACAGTGACAGTCTGCATAAACTGCAAAAGCTTGTGCAATCCTGAAAACAGATCTTCTGCCTGATATGATTCCACCAGAATCCCCACAATTTAGTCTGCTTGCATGCCCTGTGTACTTAATGGCAGTTTCTATCTCTGGTGAGCCTCCATGCATTGACAATGAGCTTTCACACCCATATTCCTCTGCACTGAATAGACTGACGACAATGTGTTGGGAGATACTGCTGCTAGTCATTGGGAGAAGGAGCTTGCTTCGTCTTGTGTCATCCACTTCCTGGAGTTCAGGGTGTTATTACACATGGGTCGCGTGGACAATGTACACTCAGTGGAATACTCACGATCATATTGGGCGGACGAAACAAAAACACATCTGAGGTTCATTTACATTTTGATCGCTATTTTTTTGTTGTGCTGGTTCACATAATCCGACTGAATGCTCAGAGCTGGGAAAGAAGTGTTGGTTTTAAGACTCCCAAATAATGACACTGAATGCAGAAAATACCATTAAAACCAGTAATGACCAATGCAACAATACCGTGATCCTATCTCCACTGAAATCTCCAATATTTCTCTCTCATAATTTCACGCTTTCACTTCACTTGGCGTTTGACTCATCCACTGGTGTTTGGCTAGTCTGCGCAACAACTCACCATCAAAACAAGGAAAGATGGCAATTCAGCGAGCCTTCAGCTGGGAACAACTGGAATCGCTCCACACATTTCACCCATACCACAATCAAATCTAGGTCTGTCATTATGGTTCTGATAAAATACTCCTGAATTCAGATCTCACTGAAAGAGGTATCATATATTTATTGAAAAATATTTCTGTTATAGTGATGATATATTCAGTCATAGTTTTCTAGGAGAGAAGTAGAATGTCCCATCAAAACTCCACATAAATCTTCACATGACATGTCTCTTGTGATAATGTTGACAAAACAATCAATCAAAGTCAGCTGCACATCAATCGAAGCACAGCAGCATTAATCTTGTTAACCTAACTAAAACATTAATTTCACCTTCAACTTAACGCTAAAAAAGCAGTTCATATCATCACCTCAAGCCAAATTATTCTCTGGAGGACAATTAAGTTAGATGATTCAGCTTCGAGTTAAGAAACATATTTTTTTTAACTTCAGGCCTACCTTGAATGAGCAATAGATTTCTTAAACTGTCTGTGACCTCACAATAGCAGGATCCTTCCAATCACAATACCCTAACAGCATCAGCCACAGGAATGAGCTATGCAATGTCTTCGGAAGCAATCGCTTGTCATGTACACACCTCCTGCTAGCGATCGCAAGTCGGGAATCGCTGAGCGCGCTCAACGAGCACAGCATCTAAACCGACTCTGATCACAACAATAAATATTTGCAGAGAAGAGAGGGCCCAACAAAAGTCTTTTCAGTGTAGAGAGAGGTTGAGATTTCCCCCCAGTATTGGTGAAGCAGGGTTTGGCATTCCTGGCTCAGCAGGCTGGACCAAGCTTGGCAACATTTCACGCCAGCTCCTTGGCTGAGTCCAAACCAAATAAAACATTCACTTTCTCAGGCCTCCACAACCCTCCTTACACTAAGACCTCCAACATTTAAATTTAGGTGAAGTCACATTCTCAATGTTTTAAAAACCTAAACTAAGCGAATATTTCCATAATTCTTAATGTCTTTGACCATTTGAACGAACAATGACTTTCAAATCTTAACTGATATTAATATGTACATGTGACTATTTTAATCAAGTATTTTTTTAATGACAGCAACTTATATTTTATTACAATATTTAATCAATGAAACTAGAACATAAATATATGGTTTGATGGTTTCATTTATAAGTTTTCAGAGAAACATTTCCAATAAACCCATATAAGAGTAGAATCCCTGATTTTCTACCTGAAGTCTGAAGTCATGAAACAATCTTTCTACCACACATCATCAGCTGATCATGTACATGGACACATGATACTCTGATGTAGAAGATTATCCAAAACAAAAAGAAGCAGATACTATATCCCTAAAACTAGTGTTGAGAAAACCAATGATGTGGATGTGATAATACTCCGACTGTTTCAGTAATGGGAGATGAGCACATTGCTAAACTCTTGTGACAATCACCAAAAAGCTGTGATAGTTGATACCAGAAAATCTGATGAGTCTGCACTGGCTCATGTTATAGCTTCAACATTTTTAGTATACAATCTGCAATGAGAAGGAAAGCTCTACTCTTAACGTCTTGGTATATAATTACAGTATATCCCTGAAAAACATCCCGGCAAATTTGTCTTTTACATTTATGAAAAACAAAAACAACTGCATTCTTGCACAATTCAACAGATATATTTTATTGGAATGAATCCAAGGTTTTGTCTGTTTGTTTATTGTGGGAGGGGGTACACCAGAAATGGGTTTCACACATTGTACCCATGTTGGGAATCAAACCCTGGTCTTCACGTAACCACTTTGCTTACATCCAACAATATAGGAACACTACGTATTTTGAGACTACAAAAAGTGTCTACGAACAGAAAAAAGCCTTGAATCAACTGATTCCTGAATGAAACACATGTCAATTTTAGAGAGGACAGTGGGTAGTGACAATGGATAGTTACATGTCTTTCGATTTAAAATATTCTAAAACTGTTGAATACATTCATATAAAACAAAATGATATTCAACAGAAACTTCAATGTTGTAAATATAATGACAACTGACTTTCACTTTAATTTCATGAAAATAAACATGAAATCATCGAATATTAATATTTTGTTATCCATATGGTGCCAACTGTCAGAGTACATTTTGATTACGTCAAATTGTGAACAAAAGTGTAAAATATTCACACCATTCCTTTCCATAGAAATGTCACTTTTCACAAATACTCAACTTCAACAACTCAAGCGCCTTCATAAACTATGACACGTTTTGTGTATTTACTTTCAAATCAATCACTCAAACCAAACACATCACATTTACCAATCATGTGTGTAATATCAGTGGAGGCCAACACAATCATAGCTGAAGGGATTTGTATTCCCGGTTTATGGAATACAGTGAGGTCTGCAACCACACTAGGATAAACAGTTGATACTCTATGTTAATTTATGTCACTCATGGGGATTATTATATTTATTGACAACCTCAACAATTGATCTCGAACTAGTCATAAACATATGAAAACATCAAGAACATGTTTTAACTGAATTACACTGATACATTACCTAATGTTGTTTTCTGGTCATCTTGCCTGAAACAACCATGGCGACTTTACCACTGAAACAACCATGGAGACTTTACCACTGAAACAACCATGGAGACTTTACCACTGAAACAATCATGGAGACTTTACCACTGAAACAACCATGGCGACTTTACCACTGAAACAACCATGGCGACTTTACCACTGAAACAATCATGGAGACTTTACCACTGAAACAATCATGGAGACTTTACCACTGAAACAACCATGGCGACTTTACCACTGAAACAACCATGGAGAAGTTACCACTGAAACAATCATGGAGACTTTACCACTGAAACAAGGATGGCGACTTTACCACTGAAACAATCATGGAGAAGTTACCACTGAAACAATCATGGAGACTTTACCACTGAAACAATCATGGAGACTTTACCACTGAAACAATCATGGAGACTTTACCACTGAAACAACCATGGCGACTTTACCACTGAAACAATCATGGAGACTTTACCACTGAAACAACCATGGAGACTTTACCACTGAAACAATCATGGAGACTTTACCACTGAAACAACCATGGCGACTTTACCACTGAAACAATCATGGAGACTTTACCACTGAAACAACCATGGCGACTTTACCACTGAAACAATCATGGAGACTTTACCACTGAAACAAGGATGGCGACTTTACCACTGAAACAATCATGGAGAAGTTACCACTGAAACAATCATGGAGACTTTACCACTGAAACAACCATGGAGACTTTACCACTGAAACAATCATGGAGACTTTACCACTGAAACAACCATGGCGACTTTACCACTGAAACAATCATGGCGACTTTACCACTGAAACAATCATGGAGACTTTACCACTGAAACAACCATGGCGACTTTACCACTGAAACAACCATGGCAACTTTACCTCTGAAACAACCATGGCGACTTTACCACTGAAACAATCATGGGCACTTTACCACTGAAACAATCATGCAGACTTTACCACTGAAACAATCATGGGGAATTTACCACTGAAACAACCATGGGGAATTTACTCCTAAACAATCATGCGGACTTTACCCCTGAAACAATCATGCAGACTTTACGCCTGAAACAATAATGGGGAATCTACCACTGAAACAGTCATGGGGACTTTACTCCTAAACAACCATGGGGACTTTGAGAAGTAAAATAAAGTTTAACAAATAGCTGGGGGAAAAATCAAATACACAGGTAACTGTATATATCCTGTATTTTACAGAAAAGATAACCATCAAATGCACAGAGGTCTATCTGTTTCTACCTAATCTGTCCATCCATCAAAGCGTGTCCAATTTGTCCAGCCATGCTGACGACCAGCCCCTCAGGTGTTGTACCTGTATTTATGACCACCTCGTTATCTCACCTGTGTTACCTAAGGTAGGACATGGGGATAGATACTTTCATCTCCAGGAGCCTATCACTGTTGGTGGTAAGGAGGCTCAGTGATCTACACATACTTTTATTCTATTGGGTAATGATTCACAGGACGGGGAACAGGCCACAGCACATACAAACTAGTCCAACACAACCCACTTGATTATAGGCACAACTTTAACATGTACTTACAGTCCTTTTGCTTTGTTCTTAGAACAGGATCCACATCTGTATAATACTTAATTAGCTTCTGTTCTCATCTGGTGGGTTAAAAACCCAACAATCTATTTATATCAATGGCAATTTGACCATAGTTTGTTGCATCAGCAACTGAAGTGATCCATGACAACATAATAAAGTTTGTAGTGTTTAGAAATTCATGTTTTCTGTTTTGTGACAAACATTGAGTACAAGTGAAAAAGAGTTAATTAAGATGAGCCCCTTAAATCAGGGTCAGCCGGGGTATCGGAACCACACCTGATCATTTTTTAGACCTGAGGAATATTGTCTACACTGATGACCCAAAACGTGACACAGGCAGCTTTGTCAGACACTTGATGCATCGGAGTGCCATGTTAACAAGTGAGGCCTGAGTGCATGCTGGTCAAGCTTGTGACACCTTCATCCAGCTAAGACTGTCTGTCTGTCTGTGAGTGGTTGAGTGAGTGAGTGAGTGAGTGAGTCACAAAAAAACTCATTAATCATAACTCCTTAACTAGATTTTGTTTGACAAGACGAAGTGAACATGTCATGTATTTTTTAACACTGATGAACAAGCATAATCAACAAAAGAGAAATAATTCAAAATGTATGTAGCCATTCAAATGTAAAAACAAAGGGATTCTGGGTAAGATTTGGTCCCCAGCATCTTATGCTGATCGTTAAATGCAACTTAATACAGTGGGTGGTCAGGCTCAATCATCAATGACCTGACTGCATTTCAACGGCATGGATCGCTGTCCATAATTCTTATCACTGGTTTGTCTGGTCCATACTTGATTCCTTACTGGCCGCTATCATACAGTTGGATATACTGAGTGCTGCATCAAACAAGCAATCCAAAAACTGGCACGCAAAATCAAAATGATTGAATGACAGTTTCATATCGTCAGCTGGTAAGTATCTTTTTAAAAATAGACTTTTCTCAATTTTGTGAAGAAAGCTCTCCATTTCCTGTAAGAACACTGCTAGATGCATACATGCACGAACCTCAGGGGCTTCTGGGTAAGAACATAGGTCCCCAGCAACCCATGCTCGTCCCCAGCAGACCATGCTCGTCCCCAGCAACTCATGCTTGTCATAAGAGGCAACCAAATGGATCGGGACGTCAGGGTTGCTGACTTGGTTGATGCATGTCATAGTATCCCAATTGCTTGGATCGATGCTCATGATGTTAATCATTTGATTGTTTGGTCCAGATACAGTTATTTATCGACTGCCGACAGAAAGCAGGAAAGTTGCTGAGTTCAGCATTAAACAACAAACACAAACAGAAGCATACATGTATGATAGCTAAAAGGATGAAAAGGTTCTCCAAACACCAAATCATCCTTCCATAACAGCCACGGGCAATCAACTCAGGACCTTTTCTGATGCTATTCACAAACTGGGAAACAAGACTTTTTTCATGACCTTTCACCACATTTCACACCTGAGCAAGCACTAAAGGCATGATAAACTGCAATACAGCACATGGGTCAAAGAGAGGGAAGCTTCTCCTGGCTTTAACATATTTATGTCCTCTATATCATCTGCCACTGCTCCATGACAGTCAAGATCTGAAGTGAGATGTGGTGATGATCCCAATAACAACCTGGTTGCCAAGGACCTGCCATTTGACAAAGGTCGGTCTTGCCCTGAAAACAATGCCTTAGGCCACTTTTGTTTCCCTATTTATCTAACCAGCTCATTATACCCAGGGTTGTCTGCCCTTACATTTAACTTCTGCTCCAAGGGTAGTGGTTGATGCGGCCCTCCCAGACAATCAGCGCATGGCATAGTAAACTGTATTCATATAATTGACTTCTTCATGTCCAGAGGTTGTTGCCTTGAAACTAATTCTTCACTTCCCCATGGTGATCACATGTTAGATTTTCATGCCAGGTTGATTGAGCTATGTGACGTGTAAGCACTAAATACTGGATTTTCTTATCCAGTTGGTCATCAGGTGACAAAGGGCATTTCAAGAAAATGGCTTGTCAAACTCATCGATGAGTATATCAAGGTGACATCTCAATAAGCATATGACGTTTACATCCACCGATTACCAGCTGGGTACTGACAGAGAATGGGAGTCCAGCAGTGTGCAGACGGCTGTGATGTCTCTAGACAGGTCTTACTGCGTCTGCCCCTGAATGGAAGCCATTTTGTAAGGATAGCATGTCCTGTGTCATGTGATTGTTAGAATCACTGAAGATCTGACGGACCAGCACAAGCACTACTTGGGAGATAATGTCTAATTCAAATGATAACTCTAGAGTTAAGAAACCTATATTTTAGCTGCCATTAGTGTCAATCATTCTTAACACTCTTAATCCACTTGGAAGGGCTGCCGTCATATTGTTAGAATGAGTGAGTATGGTTTTAGGCCGATTTTAGCAATATTCCAGCAATATCACTGCAGGGGACACCAGAAATGGGCTTCACACATTGCACCCATGTCAGTAATCGAACTCAAGTTTTTGGCGTGACAAGCGAATGCTTTAACCACTAGGCTACCCAACCGCTACCCCATCACATAGTTGGAACATTGCAGTGCACTATTAAACATGAGAGAAAACATGAGACACTACAAAACAGCTCCAGAATTTTGATGTGTTTTTAGTATATTTCATAACACTTTTATGGCATCTGAGATACCTTAGGACATGTTACTGTACTAATAATGAGACAAATGCATGTATGCTTACTCCGTCTGTTCTCACAAGCGCCATGCACCTCTTAGTTGTATGCTCTTATTACCTGTGTGTCCATAGGGTCATTGATATGATTTTTTAACTAAATGTACAATGGCATAAATTTCTGACATCCAAAGAGCAAATGAGAGCTAAAGTGTATAGATCCCACAGTCGCAGTCATGTTATGCAGGCTGATCCCAAGAACGGACATTAGGTAAATAGCACCATCATAATTGCATTGACTGCCCAGAACCTTAAAACACTGGTTACGTTGCAACTGTTTTATGAAGGACTTGCTTAATTTCAAACAAAATTCAAGCCATCAAATCTTTTACGAACGCTCTTGTAATGCTGGAAACTCAATTACTTGCTCCCATCTTGTGTTGCAAGCCATGCAAGGAAACTCATTCTAATGTGGAGGTGGTCCCAGGCACACTGGTAGAGTTAGAGGGGGCCTTGTCACAATCAACAGTCCACCATAGCCAACAAAGACCTGAGCAACTGTAAATGATTAATCTGCCAACTGCTATCATATCCATGGCGATGGCCCTGAAGGGAAGTTCTTCCCCTGGGTGCCTTCTCCATTCCGAGTGATCATCACCACTGCACCAGTTACCATGGGAAAATCAATGCAAGTTTGATGAAAAATTGATATCCAATCCATGACCACCTGACAGCAAGCTCTTTCCATGCAGCAGCCGACACCAGCCTCTACCAAGATTGAGTAAAATGTCAAAGATTAACATTAATCCACACTAAATGTTGACTACTTTTGTTAATCACCAATGCTTGAAAGGAAATCTGATCAAACATGAAATGTCATTTTTATCATTCGTGATAGAGGGATGGGCATGTCACATAGTTGGGTGGACATTTAAAAAAAAATCTGGACAACATGGACAAGGCACAAGCAAAAACAACAACTGACTTTGAAGACATGCCGAAGTGTTGAGGTCGCTGAATGACATTTATTTCTGAAAAAAGTTAATGACAAACAAGCTGGTAGAGCTGATTGTGAAATGACATCCCCTAGACATGCTATTCCTGAAACGCCAACGCTGAGCCAATGGCTGTCTATTTGCAGCACCTTCCTGTTATATATTACAAAAAAATGAGCTCTTTCATGACAAATATCTTTGGTGGCATGTTCTATCAATACAAACTTGCTGACAGGGTGGAACAGAAGGCATGGCCGCTGGTCCTAGGTCAGTCTTTATCCAACATACAAGTCAAATGTCCACGACACATGCTATAAGTGGTTCTCAGTATAAGGTTCTTGAAACATTGGTGTAGTTTGGTGATCCATTGAGTGGGTGCATGGGAGATTTAATTACTCATTTAAAAGGCCACATATAAAACAACGCTTTTCTCATCAAAGACCAACCCTAAATTTGCACTCCAGATTTTGTCCTGCATTAATAGAGATCTTTTCAATTCTGATGTAGTACATTTTGATGTAACTAATTCTGATGTCCATATAACTGCATTCATTTATAACAATTTGAACTTACACTGGAATGGGAAAATCTAAATATAAAATACAATGGAAATTTATCCTACCTACTTTATGGGACCAAAAGCAATACAAGTATTTCCAGGGTGGCCTACCTATCCCATGACAAGTGAGGACCTATCTGAAGTGTGAATTCGTGGAATATTCAGCCTTTTTCCAAATACAGACCTCCACCTTTGTTTTGATTGAACAAAAGCTTCTAAAAATAAAGGAATGCATACATCTCAGCTACTGTCATGTTCATATGACTCATTTCTCATCGAACGAAGCAACATCATTGGGAAGACATTTTGAATTCAAATGTATGAATGCTCCAAAACCAATCCACCATGTATAATTAAGCTGTCCTGTCGAGTGAGTAAGTGAGTGAGTGAGTGAGTGAGTGAGTGAGTGAGTGAGTGGGTGTTTTTTTCTTGGTTCGGGTTAAGGCCATGTCAAGTCAATACATCAAAAAAGAAAGAAAGACACTAGACAAAGACGACACTTTTCATTTTTGTCTGTTTACTGAGTCGACCAACCAGGGCCAAAAGTCACCGAAAGTAAAGATTTTTTCCCCCCATTCCATCTGCCTTACAGACAGGGAAAATATAATGATGCAAATATCTAATAAAAAAATGAATATCTTTTAAATGAAATAATGTATCAAATGCAAACCCATTGATAAGATAAATAGTCTCCTCTGATAGAAATCCACACATGAAGGTTACTGCAAACACATTAAACATCCTGTACTGTAACACAAGCATTTATCTTCCCATTAGATCGACCACCCACAACAAATAACATACAAACTATTTACCTACACCAACTTGTTATTCTTTTTCAACCAACCAGGCTAATCAGTTAACAAAGATATACCTTAAACTATACATATGGATGGCCTGAATGACATATTGTTCCTACAATTATTTTTGTGAGTGAGTGAGTGAGTGAGTGAGTGAGTGAGTGAGTGAGTGAGTGAGTGTACACAGCTTTTTGCATAATCCAGTCGTATAACAGCAGGGAGAGGCAACAAATGAACTTCCCATTCTGTATTTGTGGGGAAATCAAACCCAGTCTTTGTCATGATGAGCAAACACTTTAACCACTGGGCTAACCTGTCATTCCACATATTAATATGACTGGGTCTATTCCTTCTACTGACCTATTGAGGTACCAGGTCATAGCTAGTGGCATAAAATACACATTCCCACATCTTCACTAGTGGCATGAAATATTCTTGTTGGTAATTCATTCTAATTGTCACATTATTGACATGAAAAGGTTATAGAGTTATTGTATATTTTTCTAGACATAAAGTAACAGTGCTTAGTGACCAAACATAAAATTGATATTTCCAGGTACAACATTTCACAATTTACAAAGGCTACAAATTTACAAAACATATATAAAATTCTGAAACTTTGCTGAGGTGTCATTAATGTTATGTAAAAGCCAATAGCAACTTTCATTAATCTATCACTCTATAACTTGTATAACGCATCTTTGAAAATAAAAAAACCCCATTAATTTGAAATATCATACCTTCAAAAGCTTCAAGCTATTTATCAACATTAACATATAATTCTCATTAGAGGGCTGTCCAACATTTTCTAAAAAAAAATACTGTGTGAACATTGTGAAAGAAAGCAATTAGGGTTGTGGTGGAGAGGATGTCATGATCCTTGAATTGGGATCATTGTGTTTGGATGACCCCTGCAGCTGTTGGGAAGAGAGCTGGCCTAGTGCTGGTCTAGTGCTGGTCCAAGATGGTGTGCAGTGCTCCTTGAACAGATGGGGTTGCTGCATCCACTGGCCACTACATCCAATTACCTCAGCCACACTGGCCAGTCAGCCAGTCTCACACACACCACTCCAGTTGGCTGCCATTCACTCAGCCAGGGACGAGTCCATGCATTCACAAGCAGCCATTCAAGGGTAACAAGCCATCAGGCTGGCTATTGCTCGTAGGCATGAGAAAATGGCTCATTAAGCAGACATTGGGAAGATATCTTTAAATGTAGACTCAGTGTCATGTAGATGTGATAAATGCATGAGAAACTGAGGGAGAAAAGCAGGGAAGTACATTTCCAGCAATGGCTGGTCCCTAATATGCAATGACACACAGACGTAAGTAGGTCAAGGCTGAGATCCATGTTGATGCCACACCACCTTCAGCTGATCGTAGACAAGCATGGTCAGCATGTCCATACACAAGGAGCTCCCTCTCCCCCTCCCCTCTCCATCCCTATACTCCTTCCTTCCTCCTAGACCAACCCATAGCAAGCATGAGGTGAAAAGCTACCACTCACCAATAAACATGTTATTTAATCAGGTCATTACTCTGACCTGGGTCACACAGGGATCCTGACCAGTCGACTGGTTCCATGCTTAGTTGTACAGCTATTACAAGTGTGCGTGGTCCCTATCGTTTCCCCCCTCCATGCACAAGTCTCTGAGGACACTGGCACCAACTCTAGTGACTCAATATTTTATCAGGCTCCAAGCAAATTACAGTGTTGTTTATCTGAAATGTGCTTACGAGGCAGAGAAGGCAGAAAGGCTTCATGAGTTGGTGTACAGATCCTACTGCAAGCTATGCACAGACGATACAACAACCTCTTGACACTTGTCAGGACCTCCCACAAAGATGAGAAGGGGAAGTTGGAGAAGGGATTACACCTACCTGTACGAATGACAACGGGGACGGAGGGACGACGGCGAGACTGGCGAGAAACTTGGAGACAATCAATATTCCAGCTACAGCTCACTGAGCTGAGGGTGACCAGGGAAAGGGTATCACATCCTGATGGATTGACTCAAAGCCTCTGCTGATCAACTTCACCAAGGATCATCCACGCTACAAAACATGGGCTACATAGTCCTTGCTTCCAAAGCCATAAGCAAAACACCCGTACTCCCTGACAGGAACATACTATACAAACAAACTAGCTCCCTCTGGTGGCCAGCTTGGGCATCCTCACTGCTTGGTCAGCGAGCACAGTAAGGGGACATAACTCTAGTATTCATACAATTTTTCACCATGTGCATTCCATGTGAGTTCTTGTGTTTTCCCTTGTCAACCACCAGGCTATTCAGGAATATTGATTGTCGCAGAAGATCTAAACATTCATAAAACACTACTTTCATGAATGTCCAAATCAGCATGAATATTTCTTGATATTCACAATCACGAGAAAATAATCAATAAATGTATATATATATATATATTAAAAAAATGAAAACAATAGTTACACACAGAAAATGAAAAAAATAATTGTAAACATTTCACAAGAACTTCAAACTTAAAACTCGCCTGCCATCAGCTCGAGAAATTTAATTCCAGTGAGAGAAAATTAACACAGAAGTTGGTTGAGTGTTAGTGTGCTTATAACAAAAAAACAACATTAACATGTATAAAGAGCATATGTTTTTTACCACATTGCTGTTGAAGTAAATTCAATACGTAGTGGAAGGACAAACATTGCAAGTGGGACAAGTTTTCAACTTTGATTCCTAACACATTAAGTAACATAATTCCTTATTCTTGCGTGCAAAACTGCTGTACATAGTTATGTCCCTTTGACCATAAACAGCATGTCTAGACATCCATATTCATACAAATAGATTTATATGGTGATCAAAACGTGATATAGTCAAGCCTCTGAAAACATCCCTTCGCTGTGAACTGTCTAACACATGCATATACCTATATTTACCATACAATGTAAGCAGGTCTACCCTGATTCCCAACATATGCGATATACAATGAAACATGAGAAATTCCTGTTTTTGCAGTGAAGCTAGTTCACAAGCTAAGGGACTGATTCAAAAGTAGAACTGCTGTTTCCCCGGAATGTGTCACTGAACACTCCACTCTAAGCCACCACGGAAACACCTCCAATGATTATTTTAACAGTTGTAATCTGAAGTAGGTCTTAGTTTGGCCACATTACTACCAGATTGTCCAGCGGAATTAGAAATAATTGCTGACAATTTGTCTAACATTGCCTCCTCCTCCTTCTCTTTCTGTGGGCCCTGCTGTCTTGCTGGTGTAATGGAAGGCTTCAAATGTCACTTACAGAATGTACACCCCACACAACCAAGAGTTTCACAATGTCTGTCAAGCCATCGCAGCGTAGTTGTGCCCACAACAGTACTCCCCTTGATCAGCTGCTTTTATCATAATAGCATATTGTCATTACATGCTAGTTAGGAGATATTTTTAGGTCCTCTCTTTAAATCTTATAACCATCTGTCTCCAACATCAGGCAGTTTTCTAAAGATTCTAGAGATTCTTCGTGTTATCCAAAGGTCATATCCGACTTGTTATTTAATTCCCTGCATGCCAGTGCTGCGGTCTGTTACATGGTATCTACTGCACATATATACATTCATTAAAGACAAAAAACTCTGGAAACATTTCATTTTTGGCCTTTTCACTTTATATACCTTTTTGCAATTTTTTCCTTTTTTTCACGTTTTGTCACACTGACATTGAGGACCAACCACCCATTAAAATAACCCGCCGCCCATTACTGGACTCATCACAGTGCCCTTTTTAACGGCCTTTAACGACCTTCCAATAAATTCAATGTTATATCTAAACAAGCATTTTTCAAACATGTTGCCCAGAACGATCTTCACAAATCAATTGCGCCACGGAGGATCAAGCAAATGCAGGAACCTCACCTCCTCCAAAAATACATTAGAAATAACAATTAGATTGAAATAGGGCTAATCTGCAATTATCCTCTGCTATAGAGTTACCATCTATCTGACAGTAAAAGTAACAATCCGTCAGGACATGTTATTACGCTTGAAGTTTACTAGTCTCAGACTCTCAAACATAATCATGATAATGAACCCTGATAATACATATTGGGTAAACATTGGGTGACCCCTAGATCAAAATATTAAAAAATCATAACCCCTGGCTAGAAGTATAAAAAAACACAGTTATGTAGGGTAAGGGTTGCCTTTACCCAGAGGTAAGCAGGGGTTATGGTTGCAAATCTTTCCACATATTGTTCATAAATGTTGGTAAATATTCAGTGACGACAAATCCAAACACCTACGATGAAGGCAACAAGAAGTGTTTACAGTCCATTTCAATCCTTCCTCTCCAATCTTGACATCTCTTTGAACTCACACCAGGAAGGAAGCCGGACTCCTGCCTCACCATGCAATATCAACATGTATTGACCAGCAGGTAGTAACTGGTCAGCGAGGTCAGTGAACTGACCAGTAGCCATATCAGGTGCTTTAGGCCATGACATATCCCACTAATGAAGAATAAACCAGGCTACTTATATAACAGCTTTTGTAGAACACATTGGTTCTGATATAATTATACCTGCTGACGGAACAACTCGTACACACAGTTATATTCCATGATGTCACCACTGACCTTATTCCTACCTTCACATGAACCTATTTCTGTTCATGCCACAAGTAACCACTCTTTAGGTGTACACTGTACAATGTGGGCAGTTTCATACAATCCAAAATTAGATGTAATTTTCACAAGTGCTTGGTTCGGTTGCCATGGCGACTGATTTCAGTTAATTTCCACCTTATTTTCACTTCAGCTGCAACAGTAAAAAGGATGAGACAAGATGGATTCCCACGTCTTGTCAGCCCACTGTATAACTATGCTGTCTATAGCTTTTCACAGCATGCAATCTTTGGTAAAGAAACTGTGCTAATCTGGAGTGACATTAAGACATCACGACATATTTTCATTAAAATGACAAATCTCTCACATTTTCATTACAGAAATAAACCCATCCGCTTGAACTTTGCATGATCAATGCATCCGTTTTTTTTCTGATTTATTACAGCAAAACTTTTACACAATGCATATTTTCAAAACTGTTTGCATTAGTGATTATAAAAAAGTTATAAATACAGATTCAAGTCATCATCAACATGGTAGTTTTTACTGGAGGCAAGACAAAAGCGAAGGTTTAAGGCATTTATCACTTTGGTGAAACCCAAATGGGACTAAATAATGGTTTAGACTGAACCAACATGAATGTGTATGGCACTAAATAATGGTTTAGACGGAATCCACATGCATGTGTATGGGACTAAATAATGGTTAAGACTGAACCAACATGAATGTGTATAGCACTAAATAGTGGTTTAGGCTGAAACCCACCTACATGTGTATGGGACTAAATAATGGTTACGACTGAACCAACCTGAATGTGTATAGCACTTAATAGTGGTTTAGGCTGAAACCCACATGCATGTGTATGGGACTAAATAGTGGTTTAGGTTGAAACCCACATACATGTGTATGGGACTAAATAATGGTGTAGACTATACCAACATGAATGTGTATGGAACTAAACAATGGTTTAGACTGAAACCCACATGCATGTGTATGGCACTAAATAGTGGTTTAGGCTGAAACCCCCATGCATGGGTATGGGACTAAATAGTGGTTTAGACTGAAACCAACATGCATGAGGGTGGGACTAAAATAAGTGAATTAGAGAGAAAAACATAAGCCCTATTATCTTTGAAAACTAAAAACTAATACCGTATTTGAAGTAATAAGCACCCAGGGCGCTCTCAAAATTAGAAATAGAGGGCTCTTATTAGCATATTATTTTGGTGTAAGATAAATACTGAGTTGAAAGATCAATTTTGTGGTTTATGCTGACAGCCTGAAATGGTTATATACAGGAGATACATTTTTCCAGAATTTAATTGCCCATAATTAAGGGTGCATATAACACACGAGTGCGTATTATAGGCGAATAAATAAGGCATGTGTACATTGATCATTGCTAATTGGGATTGTTCACTAGCCAATATATAAGCAAATATCGCCATGGGCGCTTAATAGAGCGGGGTGCTTATTACGTCGAATACGGTAAGTAAACGACAACAAAGACTGTAGGCATGGAATTCCGGGTGACAGCAGATAGAATAGCACCGGTTTCTTTTTTCACAAACTTCTGCTCTCCCCCTTGACATGAGATCCTATAGAAACTTCCAGGAAACCAGGAGCTGAACATTTCCAAATAAGGCATATTATAATGAGACAAGTCGGGTCAATGAAGATTGTACAAGGTTCCAAGTAGGGCTGGGATGAGTCCAAATTTACTACCTGGGTACCCGACCCCCTATTACCCGATAGGTACCCACTGCAAGTCTCAAGAGTAGGGAACAAAATATCTGATTGGTAATTGTTTTACCGCAGCCCTGGCTAAAACTATACTGAACCGCAAAAGAAACATCACCCTAAGTTACATTGCATGAAAAGTTGTCATTTAAATATCTGGGTAATTTTTGTTAAAGTTTCTAAAATTTAACATTACCTTGTCCGGAAAAATGAAATCTGATGATAAAACAAACAAAGCAGATGACAATAAAACCGATCGCCCAAACACATCACGGCAACGGCCATGGTAACCTGATGGCACCTGAGTTCCGTGCAAATTGAAATGCACATGCGTTCCCCCATTTCATGCCCTAGAAAAGTCCAACCAGATCAGATAACATTCATTCGTTATAGAATTGCTACCACATGCCAAGATTGACAAGAAATCAGCGACACCAAGCCCTTGGATGATTGCAAGCTGGACAAACTGTGCGGCAAGTAGCCTATGCATTTCTAGTTAACATACGGACCATATACAGGCTCCAGCAACGGTACCAGACCACCAACACTACAGATGACCGACCACGTAGTGCACACGTAGTGGAAGACCAAGGGTCACCATCCGACGTCAGGATCGTCAGATTGTGAGACAGCACTTACTTACTTACTTACTTACTTATATTGGAGATTTTACGTGCGCTTTCCGACTGCAGCATATTTCGCACACGGGCCCGGCCAAGCCATTTAATGTGTTTCCGAAAAGGGGAAAAAGTTGTTTGGCAATCCAGTAGGGGTGTTTTAGTGGTTGCTTATATAGAATTTTGGAAATTTGGAAATTTGGAAATTTGGAAAAAATGCCAAGAGGGCTTGGGGGACGAACTAAGGGACCAGAGTATGGAAGTTTGTTAGTTTGATTATGTGAGACAGCATCTTCAAGATCGTTTTATTACCGCTGCGGAAACTGCTCGACAGAGCATGGGGACACACTAGCAACATATTTGTGCCGACACTGTGTGTTGACGATTGACGAGCAGACACCCTCCACTGACAGGCCACACCGAGGACCCATCCTGACACCACGTCATCACCGGGACTGCCTTCAGTGGGCAACACAGCACCAGCATTGGCGCCACCAGCAGTGGGGAAGAGTCTTCTTCTCAGACGAGAGCCGTCACTGTATCTCAACAGCAGATGGCAGAGAGAGAGAGAGACTGGCGACGCCGTGGGAAACTTTATTCGGATGCTTGTGTTGTTGAGAGAGACTCGTTGGGTAGCGTTATCTTTACTCAAACATATACAAGTCAAAAGGAATGTGTGTATCGTCAGAAAGAAATGCGAACATTAGCGACTTGTAGTGTAACCACTGAGCTACAGTGAGTTTTTGTCATTAAACAATACATCATGTGACTAACCACGGGTCCGGGTAGTCCTGTGGGTACTACTACTCCTACTCAGGACCCACCCGACCCACCCGAGTTAGATCACTGATCTAGATCAATTCTTTGACCGGAATGAACAGGGGTATGTTTTCACTATGACTGCTTCACCTGGTGGGTGAGCAGTGGCTTGCTTGTAATTATGAGATTATTTCACACATCTACCAGGAAAATAGATGCAGTCTTACACGATTGGTGACTGTTGTAACTGTTGAGGAGCTTGTGGAAACAAACTGACCACATTTGATAAAGAACATGGTGAGAAACACTAAATCTAGCACTCAATTACATTGTCTATTGGGAGTCAGTGCATGTAGTGTCAGGCATGTGAAGTGAAAACGGGTTTAATGTCGCGTTCGAGATTATCACATTTTTATAGCGACGTGCATGCACATGTGTCTGGGTGTGGCTGCTAGTCTGGACTAAAGCTGGATACCCCACTCAGGCACAATATACTGACCCCGAACTGACCAGTCCTGGAGATGAGGTGAAATGGGGTTTTACATCGCGTCTAAGATTATTGCACTTATATTGCGACATGCATGCACTTGTGTGTGTGTGAGTGGCTGCTTGTACTAGTCCGGACTGATGCCAATTTATTGTGCTACCTAGCCCACTGAGATACCATGCCACAGTTTACCATGAGTGAGTGAGTGAGTGAGTATGGTTTTACGCTGCTTTTAGCAATATTCCAGCAATATCACGGCGGGGGACACCAGAAATGAGCTTCACACATTGTACCCATGTCGGGAATCGAACCCGGGTCTTCGGCGTGACGAGCTAATGCTTTAACCACCAGGCTACCCGACCGCCCCTTAACATGAATACCCCACTCAGACACAGTATACTGACTCCGAACTAACCAGTCCTTGTTTTAGCCCCTTAATGCTGTGTGCCAGGCAGCGTAACAAGTTACTAACAACCTATACTAACTTTTAATATCTGTGGTGTGACATGCCCAGAGATCACACCACCAAACTCCTGCTCTCAGAGCTGACGTCCATCCACTGAACCATGGAGGTGGCCATGTTATATGAAGATATGTCTACGCATCACTGAAGATAATGTTAACATTATGCCAGTCACTTTTCTAACAGACACGAATCTCAATCAATTCTTGTAACGGTAAGCATATTAATCGTGGAGGAAGAAAGCGGGTCAGTAAAAAGTAGGTAATACAATTAGACGATTAGACTGCTGCTATGGATGCCCACAAAAGAATATGGCCTCACTGGTTACATTTGGACAAATAATTCTATCACTGTCAGAGGTTCCCTTTGAGAAAAATAGGTTGTGTCACAAGATATGAATTCTTTATTTAGCATGAAAGAAAAGGTGAAGAAAATTGGAACAAGTTAATATCTTGCTAAATATGGTAGAACATTTCGTAAGAAGCCTTATGATATTTTGAACAAGATAGATCTGGTTTGTACTGAACTTGGAACATTGGTAATGTCACATGTTACCCAAGTCAACACAAAGCAGAATAGGAATTGTTGCGTTGCACCATTTACTGAAAAAATATATTGTGATACATACTGTGATATATTGGGAGCTAAAGTGTTTGCTAGCAATTGACACTGATTGTACACAAAGATCCCAGTTTCTACACACTAAGGCCCCCAAAATATATGTTTTGGTTCCAATTACAGCAACTTAAAATTAGGGCAGGCAGGTACGTAGGTGTTCTTTCTTTCTATTTTTTACAATTGATAGTTCCAATAAGCCAACAAAGATAAAAAAAACAACTGGATGTTGTGCTATATTTCACTCTAAAATCATACGATGCATCATATCCTGTATCTTCTGGGAAATTAATATGTATTTTTTAAAAATACTTCTCATTTGAAAAGTGTCAAGTAAACGTCACTTGTATTGTGTCTGTATACCATTTTTTATAATTTTAAATTTTGTTGGCCATTCCTATTTTTATTTTCACAAAGCACCGATTTTGATTTATTTTCGACTTCTGCTGGCGTGGACTGTTTCTCCATGTCTTCATTTGCTTCTTTCGGCTCAGAATCTTGTTCACCATCACTGTTATAAGTTCCAACATTACTGTCATTGTTTTTCACTCAAAACTTCTAATAAGCTTGTTGTTCTTCACTGTGCGAAGATGGAAAAGTACCTCACCATGATGATGTAAAGTAAACCGGAATGGTTTATGCAGGTCAGAAGTTCATAAACTTCAGTGTAATAATTTAACGCAATAGTATCCTCGGTTATACAAGTTTCATTAAAAACGAGAAACAGGCAATCACGAAAACAGCAGAGCAAGTGTCAAGTTAATTAGTAGTAAAAAAACATTAGGGACAGAAGCATTTTATAGGGCAGGTAGGGCATTTTTTCAAAATCAGAGTGAGGGAGTGAGTATGGTTTTACCTGCTTTTAGCAGTATCTCCAGAAATGGGGTTCCCACATTGTACTCATGTGGGGAATTGCACCCGGGTCTTCGGCGTGACGAGCGAACGTTTTAACCACGAGGCTACCCCACCTCCACGTTAAAAAATCAGAACCACAAGAACAAAAGTAAACACATTAAGACGTCAATGTCAGCATAGTCAGTCATTGTGTTGTCATGGATAGGAGAGACAACCTGAGAGAAAAATCACTTCCGCGTTTCCTCCATGTCATGTTATTCTGAAGGGAAACATTATTTGTGAACAAATTTCTGTGTAGATTTTAGGTAAAACGACAGAAATAATAACAGACTTATCCTATATTTGTGAGACACCTTACACATGATTTTGCCAACATTAACTCTTACAACACCGCAGGCTGGTACACCGGCTAGGCTGTAGCCACGTCAAATATGTACTCGGGGTGTACAATTTTATTAACCTACCTGTCATATCACTGATTTATTAAATCTATCACATTTCACAATGTCTAAAATACATATTTCGGTTCAATTTAACATTGATGTTAAGAACTACCTAATTTAGTCAGTGACAGTGACAATGTGTCGAAATACATTTATTTGAAAGTGCAGGGCGTAAAAATGGCCGACAAGATCAATGTGACGGGAGTTTCCGAAATTGTCAATGAACCTGTGGTGATTGAGCTAGTCATCATTGATCAATTGGCCAATCATTCAAAGGTGATAATAAAGAAGTGTGGAATAGATACTGAAGTAAAATAGATTGCTTTAGAATATTGTTGACTGGCACTGACACTCTAAGCAAGAATCGACTGGGTGTGCATTTCTTTGTTTTGTTCTCTAGGATGGGCTGCAGAGAGGACATTCAATCACAGGCAGGCAGTCCAACACGTTGACAATTCTCAATATATGCAAAATCAAATGAGTTCAAGCGTCTATTATTATCAGAAATAATAATCTCTTCTCTCTTGTTCTAGGTAATTCCCAGGGGTTAAAATAATTTCCCCAGGAATTTGGAAGTTGTCAGTGTTTACGCCATTTCAAGAATACAGTCTCATAAAAATATAGGAACGTTAAATGTGTAGTTCACTCATGAACGTAACTTTTACGGTCATGTGACTGGCCTCTCATCCAATGGAAAAGATGTATATCATGCTAAATTCATTATTATAATTTAAGCTACTATGATCTGGAGTGAGTTAGAAAGTTAGGTTCAATGCCGCTATGAACAGTATTCAGTGAAATCACGGTATGTCAGTTTGATGAGGGATGCTTTAGATGATTACTACTTTGATGAAACTCACAAGCACAGGTATGGTGCTGACAAACCTAGAACCATAATCAGAACAAATCAGGGATTTGAACACATGACTGAAGGGTTTGGTACACCTATCAGATGCAACTGGAATTGCAGCACCTTAGACAACTGGGCCAGCCGTGACCCCATGATGTTCTGGATGTATCTGGTTCAGAAGGCCTATAGGAATATTTTTGTTCTTGGGGAAAATTAATCTTCACATTATTCAATCCTGCATGTTCACAGGGAGAGAACAATTTCTGTCGCCATGACAACCCTCTGCGCCGTGTCATTAACATTAATATATTGTCTTGTATACAATGAACTTCAGTTGAACATGATAATATTGTAGAAATAGCATCAGTTTCCCATTCCACACTATTCCTGCAAATGAACAACAATTTGATTCAGTTAATCGGAAAAATGGCCACAACCTGCCACTCAGGATCTGAAAACATAGACTGAGTGGCCATCTCAGACTGTCATTATCAGATGAAGAATACAACATGTCACTCGCAAGCAGAAAAACATACCAGTACTGTCTTTGGTAATTTGCAAAATTCTGTCATCTCACATTTATACATCCTTGTGATACAATACAGCAGTACAGAGTTACTGGCGATATAGACTAAATACATCAAATACATCAGAACTACCAACAGTTGTCATCAGTTAGAATCAGAGTCCACAGGACAAGTGAAATATAATAATAAGGCCATTTATAGTGTGCTATCTTTCAGCCCCACACACTGGCATGTTCAAAGCTACATTATCATTACCCTGATCAATAGATCAGTTTGGAGAATATACAATGTAAATTGTCTGTAAGGTGCTAGAAGGTTAACAGTTACATCCATCTCATACTACTGGGTACCCATTTATTGCTTGGTGAACAGAGGCATATTTTGAATAAAGTCACTTGCCTTAGGAGGACACCTTATGTAACATGTTTCAGTGTGAGGCAGGACCGAAGCCCCAGAAACTCTCTGGAATCAAGCTGCCAAACACAGTCCAAAGGAATTTCCCCTATTATGAAATCACTTCAAGTCTAATGACATCACTTTCAGTTTGGGAAACACATGCTCAATGTAGCATAATTTTAAACCAGAAAGTCTTATTTCTTCAGCTTTAGACATGTTGACTCAATCAATTGAGTGAGTGAGTTGGGTTTAACGCTGCTCTTAACAGTATTCCAGTTATATCGCAGCGTGTCAGCTTAATGTGGGAGGAAAGCCCAAAGTGATGTAGGTCTCAGACATTTACCACTTTGGTGAAACCCACGAGCTCGGGTATGGTGCTGACAAACCTAGAAACATAATCAGGGCGAACTGGGATTCAAACCCACAATCGTAGGTTTCTGGAGTGCCTAAGGGACACAACTCTGCACAGCAAATTGCAACTGCAACTCAATCAAGGAATCGTCCTTCTTCGACATTTACAAAAAAAGTATGAGGTGACCTTGAAAGACAGAAAAACACTTGCCCCCCTTTAGTGTTTTTCCATCTTCTCATATATTTCAAGCTAAATTTCAAGAACATCATGATATGTACAAATTAAGGACTCAACTTCCACAGCAAGTAGAATTTGACAGTCGAACAACCAATTTGTTTGAGTACTTGTCGTTGTTGATTCCGATCTCTTGGTAGCGGCCACTGAGACCTTACGCACAGAAGGAAAACATCTGGAAGTCATCCTTAGGAAATATCAGAAATTATTACTTGAAATATGCAATAAAATATGTTCCTGATATCTTATAGTTGTAAACTGATCATAAACTTAAATGTGCAATCGCATCTGAACAATTTCATAAAAATATTTATTGTCTTTTTAGATGATGAAAGAAGAAGTTGAGCACTCATTACTGTCATGTGAAACACGTGTTGCACATGCGACAACTGACTAGGCGCCAGTTGAGTCCAGGGTCTGTGGAGGGAGACAAATATATTTGACATGTTTCTGAATTTAATCTGACATATTTCATTCTTTTTGCTCCTCGTTATGCTTGTGATTGTAAGACCCAAGGAAAGAAAGCTGATGGAGAGTAAGACCTCAGACTAAAAACTCAGTTGTATTTTATTATACCATAACTTCTCATATCTATGACATGAGAGTTCGTATCATGTTTTCTTGTGCATAAATTGCACTTGACTAGAACAGGCAACCCCATTCTGGGATCCAGACTTTCCAAATCTGCTATCTCAGGTGCAATGTGCAGTCAAATACTGGAAGTCTTGGCTGGACAGAGCAAACTTGGTAAATCATTGTTAGTTGTTGCTCCCTGGTGAAGCTTATGAGTTCCATCCTTGGGTTGAAAGGACTTTGCCTTTATTTTGTTTGTAACAATAGGAATATCTGCCATACAACACTATGATATGCCATCTCCAGGTGGCAATGTTTTTGATATTGTAGAAAGAAACAAAACACATTGTCTGCATGTATAATTCACACAGCCTCTCGCAGCTGTTATTATTGGACAGAGGTGTGCATTATTTACAAGAAAATTTACAAAAAAATATCTTGTGTATGGCTCTTGTTCAACCAAGCACCGACAACACCATCTTCCACTGTGGAACAGGATTCCCACAAAGATCATTATCAACAGTGCTTTCTATGTAAGAAAGGGCCGACACCAAACACCAAATAAGAGACAAAATATTTCTGACGCTAGGACTGGGACGAGACAAAATGTATTACCAGGGTATCCGCTGAAGGTCTACAGTTGGGTATAAAATGTCCTACTGACAATTGTTTAAACGGAGCCCTGGGAAAAACTACTTAGACAGACCCACCCGAGCCGAGTACCTGAGTTACCCGTCCCAGCCCTACCTGACCCACTTGTAATATATGTAATGTACATAACAAAAGTGATGCACTAGGACACAGATTACAAACCGGTCCAGTGAGAGAGTCCAGATCGAATGTCCAGCTAAGACAACCTGATCACTGAGGTGAGGTGTATGAATGTGAAGCTGCTTTTACTACTCCGTACTAATGCCGTTTGGTTTTAGTGCAAGCCCAATAGCTGATCATTCTTTGTTTTATCACCTTATGCTGAGCGCCAGGCAGGGTACCAACAAGGGGAATTCTTTGACGTCGCTGGGTCTCACATGGCTGGACTTTGCGGAGGTGATGTCCCGTTATAAGGTCCTAATTGTTTGTTTGTTTGTTTGGTGTTTAATGCCGCACTCAGCAATATTACAGCTATATGACGGCGGTCTGTAAATAATCAAGTCTGGACCAGACAATCCAGTGATTGACATCATGAGCATCAATCCACGCAATTGGAATACGATGACATCCATCAACCAAGTCAGTGAGCCTAACCACCCAATCCCTTAAGTTGCCTCTTACCACAAGCATAGTAGCCTTTTATGGCTAGCATGGGTTGCTGAAGACCTATTCTACCCCGGAATCTTTACGGAGATTATAGTTTTAGCATATGGGTTTCAATTTGATCATCATCATCCCTCCTTCAAACTGGCTTGGCACACAATACTATGTTCCTCAACCACCCCTGAATACACACGCCTGCCTTGTGGTGTTCTCACTCCTTATAAGGCCAAAAACAAAACAGGAAATGTTTCTTGGGCATGGGCGCTTCACTTCTTATCGTCAATAAAATACACCGACATTGTATTAAAGAGCAAAGTTCGATGCGTGACCAGTTGTGTTTGCTGGTATTCTAGGTGGGTACTGCAATATGCTTTTCAAATGATACATATTGCAACATTTCTTTCTGGAGTACCCAACAATCCATGTGATGAGGTGAGATGAGGTAAAATAGTAAGTACTTTAACGTCACGTCCAAGATTATTGCACTTATATAGCAATGTGCATGCACGTGTGTGTGTGGATGCTTGTACTATTCCGGACTGATGCCGATTTATAGTGCTAGCCCACTGAGATACCATGTCGCAGTTTAACATGAATACCCCACTCAGACACAGTATACTGACTCCAGCCGACCAGTCCTTGTTTTAGGCCCTTAATGCCGAGCGCCAGACAGGGCAACAAGTACCATCTTCTAACATCTTTTGGTATGATACGGCCAGGGATCGAACTCCGGACCTTATGCTCTCTGGGCGGACTCTCTACCACTAGACCATGGAGGTGGTCCCACGTGATTAGGGTACTATGACCCGCAATCAACCAAGGCACTGAGCCCTTTCACCCCATTCTTTAAGTCGCCTGTTATGAACGACCAGCATAGATTGCTGGGACCCGTTCCAACTCATTGATACCATGCCCTGGCAGCGTGGATCATTGCTAATGCTATCAGTCGGGTCTCACACGGTAACCACTCAATGTTCATTACACGATTCATACAACAAGCATACACGCGTACTACTGGGGACCATTACTATCCCCGACCACCCCTGTGGACAAATGGATAAAATGTCTGCCCAGGGAGCTGATGGTTGATGGTTCTATCCTGACAACATCATACCAAAAAAACGTTAAGAGATGAAATGTATTCAAACTCATGATTGACGATCAACAGTGAATGCTGGTTCAATCACTGGACCCCTCATACCAAAAGACGTTAGAATGTGATACTTACTGTTACCCTGCCTGGCACTTGGTATCATCAAAGGATATAATATCTGAGTGGGGCATCAATGTTAAACTGCGACAGGGTTTCTCAGTAGGGCTAGCACTAGACAACTGGCATTAGCACGGGTGGGCCAGTCGTCTAAGGCGCCGCGATTCGCTGTGCAGAGTTGCGTCCCTTGGTCACGCCAGAAACCTATGATTGTGGGTTCGAATCCCGGTTCGCCCTGATTATGTTTCTAGGTTTGTCAGCACCATACCCGTGCTTGTGGGTTTCACCAAAGTGGTAAATGTCTGAGACCTGCATCACATGGGGCTTTCCTCCCACACGCCACGATAATACTGGAATACTGTTAAAAGCGGTGTTAAACCCAACACACTCACTCACTCAAGAATGGCCCAGTCTTCTTGGTTTCTCAGCACCATGGTCATGTGTTTCTCCAATGTGGTAAACATTGGAGACCTGCATCCCTTAAGCTTTCCGACTACATTAAGTGAGACGCTGCAACATAACTTGATTACTGTTCAAAGCAGCGTTAAACCCAACTAACACTCTAATTCACTCACTTCAAGAATTCAGTTTTGGTCATCAGCTGACTGGTCCATCATCACACAAGGTTGAGTTTACCAACCTAACATGTACTACTCACTGTCTGATAAAGATAAATGGTATTATTCCAGGTGCTGCCATGGAACTCATGTATTTTCAGCTTCACTAAAAATTAACATAAAATATTTTTGTAACTCCTCAAATAATCGACGCCAATTTCCCTTGCCATGGCAAAGTTGTAACATCTTGAACACCATTTACTGTATTCGACATAATAAGCACCCAGGGCGCTCTCAAAATTAGAAATAGGGGGCTCTTTTTAGAATATTATTTTGGTGGAAAAAAGAGAGTGCTGACACACTGAAATGTTTATATGCGACAGATACATTTTTCCAGAGTTTAATTGCCCATAATTAAGAATGCATATAACACAAGAGTGCGTATTATACGCGAAAAAATAAGTCTTAGGTACATTGATCAGTCGGAAGGAGTGCTAATTGGGATTGTTCACTAGCCAATATATTAGCAAATATCGCCATGGGCACTTATTAGAGCTTCTAACTGATCAATGTACACAAGACTTATTTATTCGTGTATAATAGACAAACTCGTGTGTAATATGCACCCTTAATTATGGGCAATTCTAAAAAATATATCTATCGTGTATAATACACACAGATTCTTCTTTTATATCATTTCAGGCTGTCAGCATAAACCGCAAAATATCATTTCAGGCTGTCAGCATAAACCATAAAATTTACAATCTTTCAACTCTAATGTTCTAATAATAGCCCCCTATTTCTAATTTTGAGAGCACCCTGGGCGCTTATTACGTCAAATAAGGTAATATTGCAAATAATCATGTCCAGTAATCTTACATTGCAAAATGAGTATTTGCATTGACTGTAAGACAAAGTTTGTAAGCTTCTGTTCACTCCAGCCAAGACTTCACCTGAAGCAGGACGATGTAACTTTCGATAGCACTTTTTAATTTATTTGAAACCAGCAGCCCGGGTTATATACTCAAGTACGTATTGGACACATTAATTATATATTAAATAGACAATCTCACCCGCGTGTCTTTTGATATCAAATATGAAATTTTTTCCACTTTGATGAACATGTGTTGATATATTGAGGGCAAGATTTTATTTTTCATCCAACATCATTCTTCCAACTTTTTCAGTTTGTAGACAGCAATAAGCAGTGTCTTAAGTGTAAAAGTACTGCTAACAGCTTCAGTAGCAGCGCAATTAGTGATGTCATTTGATTGTGACATCATAGTAACCAATGATGTCACAATGGTCTGCAAAACATTGTGATGCAATTTTAATGCAGCAATATCTACAATGTAGATATTGCTTGATCTCACCCAAGCATATCTCCTGTGGGAGCCAGTTTTGGATGATAAATAGAGAATCTCACCTGAGTGTCTTTTGAAATCAAATATATCAACACGAGTTGATAAAAGTGGAAAAATTCTGAGGCTTGCAAAGGATCAATGAGTGTTGATATATTTGATATCAAAAGATGCGAGGGTGAGATTTTATTTATCATCCAACATAATTCTTCCAACTTTTTCAATTTGTAGACAGCAATTAGCAGTGTCTTCAGTGTAAAAAGACAGCTTCAGAAGCAGAGCCATTAGTGATGTCATTTGATTGTGACGTCATGGTAACCAGTGATGTCACAATGTTCTGCAAAGCATTGTGATGTAATTTCATTGCAGCGATATCTACAGTGTAGATATTGCTTGATCTCACCCAAGCATATCTCATGTGGGAGCCAGTTTTGGATGATAAATAACATTAATACATTGGGAGTAAAGAAATTAATAAGAACATGAAGAAAGCGATAAAACACAATAAAAGTGACATGACAAAATGAAAGCAACAACATTTCTTTTCTTACAAAACAATAAATTCGGAGTATGTGCCCTGTCTGTTTCCTGAGTGTTAGATATGAGATATTATTGTCTTCAAAGTAGATTTCTTTAGTGCTGGAATGTCTGAGAGTCCCAAGAGCAAACAATATTCTGAAGCCTAAATCCACATCAGTCAGATTTTTGCACCACTTTTAGGAATATTCCAGCCATATGACGGTGTGGAACAAGAAGAATGGGCTTCACATATTGTACCCATGATGAGAACAGAACTCAGGCCTTGGCAAGTAGAATGGGCTCTAAAACCTTGAGGCCAACCCACTCCTAGACGAAGTGCGAGACAGGTAGTTTAAGACAAGTAGTTTCTCACAAAAACCTTTGAATAAAATTCTAGACTGACAAAAAATGGGTAAACCTACTGTGCCTGTTGCTTTTCATCTTTCCTCTTCACAGAAGATAGATGTTTATTTGGGTCAGTCATCCCTCCACCTTGATGTTGTACTGGCAAACCAAGGGGGTCACACTCTGAAATAGGAATCAGGATACTGACTTACTGCAAGACAAGACATGTACTTACACTGCTCTCGGCAGACATGATATAAAGCCTTATGGACATAGTCTTCTTACATCTGAAAATACAATCAACAATTGTCTAAAGATAATACCCTGGTCTTAATGCTTGCGTCTTGTTCCCAACATTTGTCTTTCAGAGCCTAATTAACAAAGGAAAGAATGAGTGAACATGCTGAGAGCAATATTTTCTTTATTTGGCAAAATGCATATGAAGCAATTTTTTTTTTGGTATTACTTTATTGATATGCAAATAAGCTGTGGCCTCTCAGAGAGAGAGAGAGAGAGACAGACAGACAGACAGACAGACAGACAGACAGACAGGTGGGGGGCACAATCCCATAATTCTGTACAACATATTCATAATAAACACTACACCTGGAACATCATAATAATGGACAATAAAAATTGAAGTACAAAACAGAACACCTGGCAAGAATTAAAAATAAATGGGAGAATCAAAAATAAATGAGAGCTGTCGCCCTACTACAGTGTGTGGCTGAGTATGATGTTAAGCTGGTAAAAGGAATATTCCTGCCATTAATCTGCTTTAGGCTGCTTCATAACAAAACTCCACAAAGCCATCCCAATCAAAGACAGTTGCATGTTGTCATGATCAATGATGACAATCATGTCTAGATGTTGAAGGGTCAAGTTTCTTCGGAACGTGGAGTTCTGGCAAGGTCTAGTTGTCCTACAACGGCAATACGTCTTGAAATAAACAATACACGATCCAGTCAGTCTGGACTTGAAGGTCTTCCTGCTGCTGTAGACTGCAGGAGGACTCACTTCCTGCTACATGCTCAACCATTCTGATATTCTGGACTGTCCTCATCTCAGTTTCAATGCTTTCTATCAGAGCACCTGTGATGAGACACTCTGACTGACTTCAGTCTGACAGCTTAACTGGCTCGGTGATGGAAGATACATACAACTGCTGTGAATGATCTCGACTTGGACTCTTACATGCCATTTTAACACCAACTAAGGTCGTCTCTGTTACACACTTTTTTGTTTGTTCCTCATTTCACAACAGTCCCAATTTACTGCCCACTCAAAAGCTTTAAATCTGTTAAATCCATCAAATCACCCACCGGAATAAATATAATAAAAAATGTCTGGTTTCATGCAAAAATCTTAATGATATATCAGGTTGGCTTGTTTGTTGTTTAACGCCGCACTCAGCAATATTCCAGCTATATGACAGCGGTCTGTAAAATAATCAAGTCTGGACCAGACAATCCAGTGATTTATATCATGAGCATCGATCCACGCAATTGGGATCGATGACCGTGCATCAACCAAGTCAGCGAGCCTGACTACCCGATCCTGTTAGTCGATTTTTACGACAGGCATAGTCGCCTTTTACGGCAAGTATGGGTTGCTGAAGACCTATTCTACCCCCGGAATCTTAACGGGTCTAATATATCAGGGTAAAAAGAGTAGTAACTTTGCCCATAGATACAACTAGTATAATCTTGATATTTTTTATATTTGTATACTTATCCTGCATTACTGTGTGAAGTATTACTAGTATATCAGTAAATTGAGGTTCATTCTTTCCAAAATACGCATCACAACATCACTTTTTCATGTTCGATATATTGGGTTATTTCAAATTGGGATTTTTATCATGTGTTTGATGTTATATACTTGCCTAATGCCTTTGCTGCCCAGGAGAGAGCATCCTGGATTCCTAGGTGGCTGCGCATTTTTTGAATGAGTAAACATTAAGTTGTACCAGCATCTTGTCTAGTTACATTTATGAACTTCAGTTCATACCTTAATATATCAGATAGCTTCTGAATTCAAAATTGAGAATTATACATTATATCGCGATACAAATTGCAATACGTCCTTGTGCATTGCACAATATTGTGATACACTTTAAACCTCCAATACCCATCCCTACTCCTTAAGGCATTCACTGCTTTCCTTTTGACAGAAGTGAAGCTGATTGATCCTGCTGTAGCATTAAAAAGTGCTATTCCATTCAGAAGCAGGACCCCCCTGGAATCACTAGCTGCCATGACATACCGGAAGTGGTAGACGTACGTTGTCTCCATATCACTGTTGGTACTGTCTGAAGATATTGTAGGGACGCAGGTCTGTGACGGATAGGTCCTTAGACATAGTAATGCAGGATGAGTATGCATATATTAAAAATATCTAGATTTTACTCTATCTGTATCCGATCGGTATGGAGGCGGGAATACCTTCACAGCTCAATAAGAACTCTCCCGACTAAAAGTCGTGTCAGCCATACGGCACAATTCTTCTGCGCAGGTCGGGAACTGATCTGCCAATCCTGTCCACAAAAAGGTAACGAGAGTATGTGTTTGTCTGGGTAAACAAACAGTATAAACCAATTCCAATATCACTGCATAGAGTTTTGCATCAGCTGACAATGGCCGAGTGTGCAACAAGTGCTCGTTTTTACAGCATAAACACTGTGGTAGTGCACAATCAAAAAAAAACGACGATCACAAGTAAAGTTTCAAAATGCAGGCAAATTTCGATATTGGAACATCAAAACTAAATCTAACTGGATATACCTACAACTTATTCTTGGTGTCCTCACACTGATGGATTGAACTATTGCTCAATAAAACATGGAAGCATACTGAACTCCATGCCTGGAGACAAGAGTATTGGCAAATAAAACATGGAAGCATACTGAACTCCATGCCTGGAGACAAGAGTATTGGCAAATAAAACATGGAAGCATACTGAACTCCATGCCTGGAGACAAGAGTATTGGCAAATAAAACATGGAAGCATACTGAACTCCATGCCTGGAGACAAGAGTATTGGCAAATAAAACATGGAAGCATACTGAACTCCATGCCTGGAGACAAGAGTATTGGCAAATAAAACAAACCAAAAACAGTAAAAGATCACACACAGAGAACAGTACCACTAACATTTCAATTTGGGGGACACTAACTTTTGTGTGTGGGACACACACAGTCGAACATGTCCACTGGACTCTCAGAGAGGCAGATCCAGGCAAAATTATGCCCGACTTGAATCCAGCAGAGCAAGACTGCTTGAAATTCAAGTTTGAATGTTTATCAAAAGCTGTTACATCATAATTTACTTTAATACAATATATAATTGTTTCTGTTGCCATGACATAATGGCAGTTATCAGATGATGAGGTGAAGACATAATAGCATTAGCTCTTCTGGTTCTAAGTAAAACTGATCTTAGCCTAATCTGTTGCACCGTATCTATAGGTAGATCCTGTTGATAATCTTGTACAGTTTACGATGTATGTGTTGATTCCAGGGTAAGAACTAGTACTTGTCTCAGAAGCCGGGTGGTCAGATTTGCTGACTTGGTTGATTGTGTGGCATCGGACCCTAATGTCATGGGATGTTGTAAAAAATATGAATCACTGGTTCATCTGTTCCAGACTTGATTATTTAAGGGCTGCTAAAATTGAGGGTAATATAGGGTAATAACAAGGGTAATTTTAAGGTCTTATGGTATGACGTTGTCGAACCACCATTCTTCCACTTTCCAGGGAGACACTCTATCCACTAAACCACGGACACGGTCAGATACAGGTCGAACCTTTCCCTCAGCTCACGTAACCATCAGCACTATGAAATTTACACTCCATTTATTATTAACATTCAGTAATGGCTCTCTAGAATGGCTACAAATTATCATAATGTGCTGAGAATAATGCTGCACATGTGTATGGAACTGATTTATCTATTGATCAAAACAGGTTTTGGTGCAACAGAGCCAAAGGGTTAAGTTGGTCATGTCGTACAGGCATTTAATGTTTGGCTAATTGTCACGGGCCATCTTCATTGTTTGTCTGAAACTTGTACCGGGAACAACATGGATTCCCCAATTTTCTAAGAAATTTTTCTATTTGTATTTTTTAAGAAAACCATAAAAAAACAAAAACAGGAAGAGCACTTAGGCAGTTTTAAATTGGAAAGTATACTATACTAGCTCATACTTTAAGTTTAATTCAATTTACTTACATCCTGCTACATTACTCTTCTGCAACCATGGGCCACGTGAAGATCATCCTTTACAAAGTCTTACATTAACAATAACAAGGTTAGCTGTTCATCAAGCACAACTACCAGCGTTTGACATCAAGCCAGGTTGGTTCTAACAGAGTGGTTGAGCACATGCTGCTTGTCTGTACAATCATTTGGTTCGTTTAAGCAATCTTGTCTGTTTCACTCAGAGAGGTTTTGTTGAAACAATTTCAATCACATGTGCCTTGTATCTTAGAGTGAGCTTGTCCTGGACTCATCCCAAAAGCATGATCATTTTCAGATGAAATATCTTTTCAAAAGACAGATCACAATAGGTCAGCTTAATATGGCTCATAAACCAAAAGTGATGGAGGTCATAGGCGCATACCACTTCAGTTATGTCTACAAGCATATCAAAGTTCTAACAGAGTGAGTGAGGGTTTAAAGCCTCTTTGTATTACAGCTACCGTATTCGACGTAATAAGCGCCCCGCTCTAATATGCACCCACGATGATATTAGCTAATATATTGGCTAGTGAACAATCCCAATTAGCCCCCCTTCAGATTGATCAATGTACACAAGACTTATTTATTTGTGTATAATACGCATTTTTGTGTTATATGCACCCTTAATTATGGGCAATTATATTCTGGAAAAATATATCTGTCATTTATAAACATTTCAGGCTGTCAGCATATACCACGAAATTTTCAACTCTTTTTTTTTTCCACCAATATATTATTCTAATAAGAACCCCTATTCTAATTTTGAGAGTGCCTGGACGCTATTATGTCAAATACGGTATATCACAGTGTATCAGGTTGATGTGGAGGAAACCCTCAGTGATGCAAGTGTTAAGTGTTAATAACCTTTGTGAAATCCTTCAGCAAGTGTTGAGTGCAGCAAGCACAGCTTTCTGGCTTCAGTGATGTCATTGGATTGTGACGCCATGGTAACCTGTGATGTCACAATGGTCTGCAAAGTATAGTGATGCAATGGGCGATCTTTGTCAATCTATCTTCCCTTTACTAACCCGCTACTTGCGCTGACTGGCCGGTCCAACCTAAACTACGCACGATACGCGTTACTATCTCACCTACTGAGTGAACTAGTATTGCCTTCACCTCTATCAGCAGCGTTTACGCTGGAGTAGTGACAATATTGTATATCTGTTCACCTAAACAATGTTCTATATGTTGTCAAATCGTGAAATATTTGTTCCGTGATTCAATGATACACCATGGATAACCACGACTGCTTATATTGTAAAAGTAAAGCACTTGACAGCCATTCAAAAAGAGCTGATCGTTCATTCCAGGTGAGATGGTTGACGTTTTGCAATCGGTACATAGTGTTGCCCTTGATATTTGAATATCACACTTTTAAAAATGAAGTATATTTTCATTGTATACATACCCATATCTATGTTGCATTATCGCCAATGAGGCTATATGCATGCATTTCAGTACAGCAGCTAGGCGAAGCAGTACGTAAAGGTCGTCAGTATGTGTTGTGAATTTTGACAGCAACACAAATATTACTATTTATCAGATAAAACTGAGAGAGGTGAACAAAATATTTGAAGAAATTGTAAAAGAAACAGGCACGTGCAAATTACGTCCTCAGCTACATATCATAATACAATGTCGAAAATACAAGAAATGGATTTCATGTCACTGAAATCCATTTTGATATTTGTAAGTGTTAATTAGTGCATGGTGTATATAGACAAATGGTTGTTGTTTGTTGCCAAATACTACTATGATTATATCATTTCAATGATAAATAAACAATAGCTATTATTATGGCATTTTTAAAATTTTAACATTAGAAATTATTTTTCTTTTTTTCCAGACACATAAGAGCCTTATGTATATATTAGTTTAAATACATATTCAAGGGTACATATACCAACTACAATTTTTCTAACAAATGTTATATTTGGGATAACACTTTCTTAGTAAAGTACAGATTCTCGTACGTTTTGGGGGTTGAGTCCCGTCCATTACATTTGACCACTTTTTAAATGGCATTGTGTATTCATACAATTTTTCATGTAAT
Organism: Haliotis cracherodii; assembly: GCF_022045235.1. Taxonomy (NCBI): domain Eukaryota; kingdom Metazoa; phylum Mollusca; class Gastropoda; order Lepetellida; family Haliotidae; genus Haliotis; species Haliotis cracherodii. The sequence continues at coordinate 58,565,531 of NW_027266264.1, forward strand.
AAAATAAAAATAATATATACATACCAATCTTCAATCTTTGTATGAACATTGCAGTGTCTACATCCAGTTTGCCTTGACAAGGATCAGATGATTGTAATTGATAAAACTGATTCTTAATTTCATTAGACCTTGCTTTGTATGTTTCCTTATTCTAAACTGATGATGCAAACTCCCATACAAACAAATTAAAAATGCTATTCTTTTATCTCTTTACATTAATAGATATCAGCATTGCATAATGTCACGAATTTATTTGATATCTTTGTATACTTGTGCATGTGTATTATTATCAGATTACATGCATGACATTTTAGCAGTCATTATATATAAGTGTAATCTGTTTTATGTAAAAACATAAATAAATGCATTTAGACATGGAATGATTGCACGTTTAAACTTGTGTTTATGACATGATAACATATTTGATTATAAACTTTTTAAATCATATTTGCTATATCATGATAATATCTAATATACAGACTTAATACAACAGGTGTCTTGAAATCAGAAAGTTGAAATCAGATGATATAGCTATAGCAGGATAGCGCATGGGTTGCAAGGGAAATAACTTGTGAACATAATCATGCTTCCAACACAAGAAGATACAACTATCAATTACATCTATTGATGTATCCTAAACATCTTGTTGGGTAATCAGTATGCTATGTTGTTTTGGGGGACAAATCTCTGTAATTTACTACTATTTTAAAAGCACAAGTATCAGAATTTTGTAAGAAATGGATCAATAAATTAACACCTGATGACTCAAAGCACACAACGATGGTACACAGAACAATATGGGTAAATCTCTTTTTATTTCAAAGAATGATGACTGGTATGTATATTTCAACTGAGCAACTGATTGGTTGACAGACGCATGGTAGATTTTCATTTGGTATATTTCTAAAAGATATTGTCAGAATAAAACAAAAAAAAATCAGATGTAAGAGGAAATGTTGATATGAAAGTAAAATTTGAAAATCATTTGTTTTACTCTGAACATTATTTAGTCTTCGATTAGTGGTAAAGGCACGGATGTATAAGAATTATAGATCTGTAGTAAAGGCCTGTCAAACATGTCCATTTGCTGCAAATGGAGGCGTTTCGCCAATTTTATTCCATCCCATGTCCATGGCAGTATGAAAACAAATTGGTAAGATCTGAATGCCACAATAGTTAAGGACTTGTCGTGGGAAATAACAGAACGCTGGAGAAATAAGATGAGTTTGCATTATTTCCTCAATGCGACATGTTACCCAAAGACTGACAGAATGCCTTGCTGTTTTCTGATGCAGAAAGTCATAAATCCTGTGGTAATATACCGTCTTTCCTAGTGTTTTCCACAATATCTTCCATTATGTCAGTTCGTGTTTCTTCCTTGAAGATTGAACAAATCATTACAAAATAAGTGTTAGTTATAAATATTCAGAAGTAAACATGGTAAAAGGACGTTTCTGAATGAAGATGCAACAAGGTGACAGGCTGCACCATCGCTTTTATCATTTCAAAAGGAACACAAAGATTGCCCATTTCACTGCACAGATATCTCCTAGGATATCTCAAATCTCCAGTTTTTGATGACACATAGAGAACACTACATTCATTTTAACAAAACTCTTGGACTTTCTATGCTATCTGACCATAGAAAGTTCATGAATATTGTAAAAATGATATCCAACGAGAATAAGTGTATTATTTTGTATGTAAGATTTAAAAAACCCAAAACATTTGTTTGTTAAACAGACCAAACCAAAACCTATTGTAAATCTGATTGCTCATGAATATTGATATATGCAGAAACATCAAACAATAGTAATCATTCTGTATAACTCTAAGAATACTACCTCTATTACATCGTAGACAATATTCTTGCAATTTGGTTAACATAACACTAAAACATTTCTTACATTTTCAACAGATGTCTTCTTCACTGTCACCCATTCTAATCAGTTGTTAGGAATACCACATATCTTGCCAAATGCCTCAGCGCATGCACAAAACAGAAATCATGTCACTTCTTTCTTGTGTGTGCTTACCTTAATTCTTTTTCAGTTATTTGACCACACATATTTGTGTTAAAGTTCAGTACTTAAGTATCTTAGGACATCAATTAAATACAACTATATACATGTTGTACTGCTCTGCCATAAAAATTTCATATTTTTTAAATATATTTTCAGACCATGGACATGATGGACTCGCCCTCTCCATCCTCCATCTAACTGGGATGTGGCCATGCCATGGTCAACGGAGACCCTCATCTTCAGTGCATCCCCTGTCGAGTAGAGCTCAGCACACTATCATTGAGAGATGCTCAGTTAGCAAAGCTGTCTCCAACTCAAGTTTCAGCATCCTACAGGCAGTCTTGGAGTATGAACAATCAGCTACGTCTTCCTCAAATCTTAGGAAGACGTGGTTGTCGGGGGATGTCATCAACTAAGTCCTCCTCTAAGAAGTGGTCATCTGAGGACTTGGTGATGCACGGTGACAGGGTTCTCAACAACCCACAACTCCCGTCCAGACAATAGGACAGAGGCGATCACTTACGTTTGCCACACAGCTGTGGATGGGTGGCAGACAGTACCTAGGCAACCACTTACGTTTGTCACACAGCTATGGATGGGCTGCAGAGAGTAGCCAAGGCAACCATTTACGTTTGTCACACAGCTGTAGATGGGCTGCAGAGAGTAGCCAAGGCAACCATTTACGTTTGTCACACAACTGTGGATGGGCTGCAGAGAGTAGCCAAGGCAACCATTTACGTTTGTCACACAGCTGTAGATGGGCTGCAGAGAGTACCTAGGCAACCACTTACGTTTGCCACACAACTGTGGATGGGCTGCAGAGAGTAGCCAAGGCAACCACTTACGTTTGCCACACAACTGTGGATAGGCTGCAGAGAGTACCTAGGCAACCCCTTACGTTTGCCACACAACTGTGGATGGGCTGCAGAGAGTAGACAAGGCAACCACTTACGTTTGCCATACAACTGTGGATGGGCTGCAGAGAGTAGCCAAGGCAACCACTTACGTTTGCCACACAGCTGTGGATGGGCTGCAGAGAGTACAGAGGGGACCACATACGTTTGCCACACAACTGTGGATGGGCTGCAGAGAGTAGACAAGGCAACCACTTACGTTTGACACACAACTGTGGATAGGCTGCAGAGAGTACAGAGGCAACCACTTACGTTTGCCACACAACTGTGGATAGGCTGCAGAGAGTACCAAGGCAACCACTTACGTTTGCCACACAGCTGTGGATGGGCCGCAGAGAGTACAGAGGGGACCACATACGTTTGCCACACAACTGTGGATGGTCTGCAGAGAGTACAGAGGGGACCACATACGTTTGCCTCACAGCTGTGGATTGGCTGCAGAGAGTAGCCAAGGCAACCACTTACGTTTGCCACACAACTGTGGATGGTCTGCAGAGAGTACAGAGGGGACCACTTACGTTTGCCACACAACTGTGGATGGTCTGCAGAGAGTACAGAGGGGACCACATACGTTTGCCACACAACTGTGGATGGTCTGCAGAGAGTACAGAGGGGACCACTTACGTTTGCCACACAACTGTGGATGGTCTGCAGAGAGTAGACAAGGCAACCACTTACGTTTGACACACAACTGTGGATAGGCTGCAGAGAGTAGACAAGGCAACCACTTACGTTTGCCACACAGCTGTGGATAGGCTGCAGAGAGTAGACAAGGCAACCACTTACGTTTGCCACACAGCTGTTGATAGGCTGCAGAGAGTAGCCAAGGCAACCACTTACGTTTGCCACACAACTGTGGATAGGCTGCAGAGAGTACCTAGGCAACCCCTTACGTTTGCCACACAACTGTGGATGGGCTGCAGAGAGTAGACAAGGCAACCACTTACGTTTGCCATACAACTGTGGATGGGCTGCAGAGAGTAGCCAAGGCAACCACTTACGTTTGCCACACAGCTGTGGATGGGCTGCAGAGAGTACAGAGGGGACCACATACGTTTGCCACACAACTGTGGATGGGCTGCAGAGAGTAGACAAGGCAACCACTTACGTTTGACACACAACTGTGGATAGGCTGCAGAGAGTACAGAGGCAACCACTTACGTTTGCCACACAACTGTGGATAGGCTGCAGAGAGTACCAAGGCAACCACTTACGTTTGCCACACAGCTGTGGATGGGCCGCAGAGAGTACAGAGGGGACCACATACGTTTGCCACACAACTGTGGATGGTCTGCAGAGAGTACAGAGGGGACCACATACGTTTGCCTCACAGCTGTGGATTGGCTGCAGAGAGTAGCCAAGGCAACCACTTACGTTTGCCACACAACTGTGGATGGTCTGCAGAGAGTACAGAGGGGACCACTTACGTTTGCCACACAACTGTGGATGGTCTGCAGAGAGTACAGAGGGGACCACATACGTTTGCCACACAACTGTGGATGGTCTGCAGAGAGTACAGAGGGGACCACTTACGTTTGCCACACAACTGTGGATGGTCTGCAGAGAGTAGACAAGGCAACCACTTACGTTTGACACACAACTGTGGATAGGCTGCAGAGAGTAGACAAGGCAACCACTTACGTTTGCCACACAGCTGTGGATAGGCTGCAGAGAGTAGACAAGGCAACCACTTACGTTTGCCACACAGCTGTTGATAGGCTGCAGAGAGTAGCCAAGGCAACCACTTACGTTTGCCACACAGCTGTGGATAGGCTGCAGAGAGTAGACAAGGCAACCACTTACGTTTGCCACACAACTGTGGATGGGCTGCAGAGAGTACAGAGGGGACCACATACGTTTGCCACACAACTGTGGATGGGCTGCAGAGAGTAGCCAAGGCATTACAATGACTAAGCTGTATTGATGTCCTCAGGTCCTGATTACACGGAGCTACATCAATGATCTCTTCATGCTTACTCCCCATGAAATATGGTATTAAGGCTTTCTAGATACTGAAGCTTTCCACACTCTTGTAGGTATCTACCATGTTTCCATGGCCCTGCATGTTTCAATCAGTCTTCCTTGGTGGTCCCTTATCTAGGAGCTGGCCATTCTGAAAACTATGATATTAATTCAATCAAGTAAGGAACTTTCCTGTGCAACTAGATTCCTTCAGAAAACATACTCTCGTACTTGTTATCAATTTTCTGATTTTTTTCTCATGATGTTCACATTAACAACATTTTTTAGACTTTTTTAACAACCAAGGGATAAATTTCATTGGAACTCAGGATCCCATCTCACACCCCAGCCCCCAACATCAATGGCACAAGCGTATCAGAGTGCAAGGAGATTGTGTTGAAAAATATATAACTTTAATGTCTTTAGGCCAAGTATTTCTATATGAGGCTCAGAATGCATCAATCAACCCTCGTAATGGACATAGAATCAATGGCAAATAACAACACTCAATCCATTGGACGACATCAGACAGTATATGGTAATACCATCTTACAAGCTTTAATACTTACAATAATACCATCCATGAGTTATGCTATCTGGCCTTCCATTGATAACTACAGGTGGACACACGTTTTGAAGATGCCCTGAGATGTAGGGATAATTCTAGGGTGAGGCCTGCTTTTAGCCCCTAAATTTGAAAAAAGGCCTACATTTTCAAAGACAATGGCGCATTCTAGCATTGTCTTGTATGGGCAAATGTGGGTGTACCTCAGGAATATTTACAATTTTGAGATAAAGGGCCCATGTCAGGAAATTCCTGGAGTGAACCCTGGAGATTTTAATAAAAAAAATAAAAGAGACAAAACTATTTCCCTCATTGTTTCTGCTGAAAGCAGAGTCCATTGTAAGATCCCAGCTATATCATAAGCATGTGCTTTTGAATCACTATAAAACAGCAAAGATAACTGGTTTTTGTGAAAAAGTGAGCATATCCTGCCCCATTATTGGCACCCATCACAAACACATGCAAAGGTAGGTCAATAATTCAATTGAGAAAACACTAGAACATGTGGTAAGTAAATATACGTCAAAATCAGCGATACCACCGAAGACCCTTTTGTCTCTGATGCATCAAATTTGGGAAATAACCTCTACACGTCAACCGTAGCATGTTTCGAAAGCTTTGCTTAAAGGTTAAGAGGTTTAAAGAAGAAATATAGCTGATTAAAGACCACTACTTACGAGATTTATGATAATTTGACAAATGTCAAACCTTCTACCGAAATTGGCATCAGTCACATGATATCATCCATCCAAGTTATTCACACTTTTCATTTCTTATCAACCTATATTAGAAACACAATTATTATGTGCCAGTACCATAATCATGATCAATAATGAGCCTTGATCACAATGGAATATATATGAAGCTATATGTGGAATAAACTGGATCACAGAGCCTGTCATTTGACCAACAAACAAAGCCCTCTACAAATACATATAATGCTATTTGATGAATAAACTGGACCACAGGGCCTGTCATTTGACCAATAAACATATCCGTGCGTATCACAGTGAAATAAATATGAAGCTATTTGAGGATTAAACTGTTTAGATAATGGAGTGAGAACGTAGATATGCGATATTCTCCTTATGATTATTGAGTTGACAAACTGTTGGGTAGTTAGTATAGTTAGTGGTTGGAAGTGAAAGGAACTGCAGGCAGACTGAGAGACTGTATGCGGTGCAATGGGAGCAGTGACACCAACTGTAAACATTGCACAACTGGGCCACAGGCAGGGCCATATTTCACAGAATGATCATATTAAAGGTCATATACAACTTCTGTAAGCCTACGTTGAAGTATGGGTCTTATGACAGTCGTTGCACAATGATCGCTTTGTGAAATGTGGCTCTGTCTGACTCAGAGATTTCACTGTGAGAACATTACTGGTCAGCTGCTTCTTAATGTAAAGTTCACACTGATATCAAGGCTGTTTCTTTTCCATGTTACTATGTTTTCACATGTTTCAATTCAAAACTAGTTAAAAATCTTAGATGATTAATGGATTTTGAATTGAAGTATTAAAATGAAGCACTTGCATTTCAAGATGTTATAACATACATATTAACACAACGCAGAAGAAATATCTGCATTTTCATGAAGGAGAAAGAATGAAATCAGTTAAGTTTTGATAAAAAATAAATTGCATGTACGGTACATCAATAACTGAATTTCACAAATGAGGTAGTGAGTGAGTTTTATGTCGCTTTTAGCAATATTCCAGCAATATCACGGCAGTGGACACCGGAAAATGGGCTTCCCACATTGTATCCATGTGGGGAATTGAACCCGAATCTTCTGCATGATGAGCCAACACTAGGCTGCCCCATTGCTCCCATAACCAATGACAAATGAAGTAATACATCAAGATGTTCTTACATATATGTATAATAACATTTAGGTCATTTTCAACATTAATCATGATTATTTCCTTTTTCTATTGTGGCAACCTTGACCTTCACAATATTCAGAGATGAAATATCATCTGAGGTAATAAAGAATATCTGGGATGACTGGAACCCAAAGTGAGCAAGTTTCCCCAAACATTAGTAACCACTAGCAGCATGATTGGCTGGATGGTGGCTACTGCCTCTAATTTTATCACACAAGCATTTCAAACTCTGTAAACCTTCCCATCACAAGCTGAAACAAGTGGCATCAGGAGATGACAAATCCCCCTGGTCTGGTGCAACTTGGAAATGGAGTTTGTCTACTAATACCCCACTTTTGGTTCATTGCCATTGAATACCTTCAATTCAGTGAAGAAAAACATAATGCTGTCTAGTACTTTTCAACATGCAAAATCATCAAAAGACAACAGTCCACCACTAAACTGATCTTTTCAGTTTCATCCAGAAATATTCAACAGTTTTGGAGCTCTTCTCCGGAAAGAATCTCTACCCTCAGTTTCAGTAAAGCCCAACTTGTTTGTCAGGAAATTGAAACAAACAACTAAAAAACTAAAATCCCTAATGATCAAAAAGCACCAGTTTACCACCAGACTGATCTGTATACCAAGTTTCATCAAGAAATAATTAACTCCGGAAATGAGCAGTACCCTTGTTTTCAGAGTACAGTAAACAATGGTAAACTACGGTTATAATGACAACGTTTATAACGAACTGACGGATATAACAAACTTACTTTTTGGTCCCAACTATTTGCTGTAGTTATGCTGTATATATGCTTATAACGAACTTCGGTTATAACGAACTAAAATTAGTAGTCCCTTTGAGTTCGTTATAACTATACTTTACTGTATGTCCGTCTACCTTGTTGTCATGAAAAAAGTCTCAAAAATCCCCAATCATCATAAGGTACCAGTTCACCACCAGACTGGTCTGTATAGAATGTTTCAACAAGAAATATTCAACAGTTTAGGAGACAGACAGACAGACTGACGCAATAATTTTTTCCCCGTTTTAAAATGATAAAAAGTGCTCATTAACTGATTATTAAGTAGCTGGCCCAAGGTCAAAAGCTACTCTTAATTACTGATGATACATTTTACAATAAATGAAATATATTCCACTTAATTGTTCTGGCAGAATCTTATTCAAAATATTGTAATGGTTCTGTCAAAATCAAAAAAGGTGGGCAAAAGTCTCCTTACCGGTAGCCAGAGTGTAAATGCAAAATGTTCTAAGAAGATGATTCAGATATGTTCAAAAGTTTTGAAGGAGAAAAGCTTTCAGATCAGTGCTAACTGACTCAAGGACGGACCATTTACCAAGAGCCATGATACAGTGTTCCCTCGCTATTGCACTCTTCAAAAAAGCACTAACTCATTATAGCACACGGTAAAGCATGGCTCCAAAGATTTATTAACATTTTAATTAACCCAAGTTTTCCAATGACACAATGTTTTCCCCCATCTCAGAAAACATTATCAACTGATCAACACGATCACGAAACACCGGAAATACGAGTCAACAATTCTGAACTGAAGTACGCAATTTAATCCTATTATTATAATATTGGGTTATAAAAAATTTGTTCATTGTTTATCTGGACTAAAGTTTGCAATATATCTTATTAATTGTATTCAAAATTTCATTCAATAATTATAATAATGTTTACAATAATTTCGGCGAAATCGTATGCAAAGTGATCGGTAGATCACACAACTCACAGTTATTTACAGCAACCACGGTTAGATTACCACTATTGATGCCTTGAAATGAACTTTAGTTCCAAGAGTGGATACACATATCATAAATGCCGTACCATGACTCGCTAAAAGTCATATTTGAGGCAGTTTGACTATTAACTGTCAACATAACGTTTTCACAATTGAAATACATGTAGCGCAGGAAGTCCCTACGGTGACTGGTCAAAATTGTTCCATGAGTGAAAAAATATCCTGCATACCACCTGTACCAAAGTGCTACGCTTATGGTTCTTATTATTTAAAGTATATATTGGAAGCTGCAACTAAAATAACATGACATTGGAATATATTATTCCGGATAAAATACCAATTTCTTCCGACCATTACATCAAAATTCTTTGAAGTTGTATAATTGGGTACTTTTAATCTGAATCACCGGTAGATTGGGAGGAAACGTGTGCACAGCTGATTGCTATTTCCGGCTTAGTTTACGAGAAAATACTCACGGTAATCTTAATCTCTAAAAAACAATGCCTTGGAGAGCAGGAAGTACACTTTAAATGGTAAATCATCATGTTTAGTGATGTTTTATATCAAATTTAATAATTTTATTGACCAAGTTTGTTATACCTGTTTATTCACCTGAATTCGCTGAAGGGACAATATGTGTTTTTTTCTGAAACTGCATATTAATACTCAATAAATCTTTTTTTACACAATGAATCATAAACAACTTCTATTCTAATCTCTTTTCAAACTCTGAAACGTGCAACATAGACCGTGTTAGGTAGGCAGAGCATGTATACTGTTTTGTTGGTCATCTACCAGCTATGACTCAACCTTTGTTAAACCGCTAATCATCTATATATAACGCTCATCAATTATTTGGACCCCGAAGGTAGCGTTGTAGCGAGGGATCACTCTACAAGCTCACAATGTGTGTGTGTTTTGTTAGTATAACGCCATACTCAGCAATGTTCCAGCTATTTGACAGATTTTAAATAATCAAGTAAGGATCAGACATCCCAGTGACTGATATTGTGAGCAACATTCCACGCCGCTCGGATATGATGATAAACGCTATCAACAAAGTCGCCGAGCCTCATCATCAGATCCTTTGAGTCTCCTCTAACGACCAGATTAGGTTGCTGGGGACCTATTCTAACCTGGAATCCCCCAGAGGTTAAAGACGTGAAACATAAGAGGACACATAGCAACTCACCTGAAGATATCAAGTAAGATGGTCCATGGCTATCATGGCAGACTCCTGAAAACAAGCAAAAGAGAGTAAAAATAGCAGCAAAATCTTATAATAGTCCAGAAAGAGTGGATGGTGACAATCTCAAGTACAACTGCATCTACTCCTTCCAAACAAGCATCTTTACAACTTGTCCCGAAACCCATTACCATCTAATGTTATGTTGAACCCAAGACCACATAATAAGGTCGTCCTTTTACCAGGAAGGACCAGCACGTCTGCTTATAGAGATTCAGAGTATTTTGGGCCCTACATGTGTACTTGCGCAAGTAGTCCATGCAGAGGGAGATCAATCATGCCACAGATAATGGCAATATTAACACTGGCAGCAGCTGCTCCCACATGTGACAGCATCATGCACAAGCTGACCATTATCAAAAGTGTGTACAGCTTTCTGCTTGGACATGTTGGATGCAATGAACCACTAAATATCAAAAGTGCTTTCAGTCCAAAGGAAGTCTGTCCAAATCTTGAATACATAGAGATTTGAAAAATATTCTGCTTACACTTGAAAGCAGTTCATCAACGTATTTACAATGTATGTCTGTGGGCAATATTAAGATGATGATAGTACAAGGTGTGTCTGTTATATATCCAGGGTCATGATTGTGCCGGTCATATTGCCAAATCAAGAAAGACATGTACAGTCTTACAAGTTTTCTGGCAAATGCAGTAATGTCCTTTCACTTGCAATTAAATACAAAATTACAAACAGTATTTGTCTGGATTTTTTTAACACCTTCAGACACCTGGTGTCAACACTGATTTTCAGTAATCCATTCATATAACTGTCACCACTATTTTGCCACTTACACCCAATGTCATCTGTTTCAGCATTCTCTGTGGATGACATTACGTATTGACTAACAGTAAATAGCTTTTACAGTATAAAACATGGTTCATGGTAGTTTATGGACACTTCAAGGATGCCTGGCTGCAGTTTGGGGGCTTACAGCGTACCATTGTCCCCATCTGGTCAGTTCTATGTACCTGTAGTGTTTCTAGGTACCATGTGTACAGTGGACCAATGACAAATATTTAGTCACAGTTAGAAATTAATTTCTACTTTCACCAATCCACAAAAATGATCCGTTACAGAGGTGTCATCTACCTGATGGTAAACGTGATAGTCCACAATGACTTTTCACTTGTCCTTTCGGAACTTTACTAGTCTAGGACTTGCAGATTTACATTAATTTCACAGCCTGTTAGAACAAAAATCCATCAGTCAATTCCTTCAAAAATGTTTGTCCAACACAACACCGCAGAAAAATCATCTGTCTTAAAATACTTAATACCATCCCTAAATGAGTGGGTATACAATGAACTATATATAACAACTAATCACGGGGCATGACTAGAAATAAACAGGTTCAAACTACAAAGTCTTGTGTTGTGCCTCCCCTTCCAACTGCTAACCTTCAGCATCACGGAAATAGCTCCAACGTGTAACAAGACGGCTCACATTTATGACGTCAAGAAGAGCACAAACCCCATGTGAGTTATTAACTTTAGATCACACATGATCTTCTAATTCCATTCTACTATCTTCACTGAAACACTGACATATTAATGTTTACAAGACGGCCCAGTAGGTGATGCTTTGAATGGATTGCAGGACACTGACTTGTTTAGTTTCAACAAAGAATGGACGAAAATGACAAAAACAAATTCATAATTAGAAAATCAGGAAGCGGCGTACTAAGGATAAACAATCTTCAGAAAACAGAGAGGACCTTGTTCTTCAAAGCCATCTTATCACAATGACAATGTTAAAGCATGGTAGCTAAGGCAGTCAGAATGAAAGATCATCTAGTGAAAAGGGGCATAACTGTTGTTTCAAGTGTGACCAAGGTCATCTTACAGCTGGGACAAGTTTGGGAGACGTGACATGGGGGATTGGGGGGAGGGGAGAAGGAAGAGGCCATGAACTTCTATTTGTCACATTTGAAGATGTTACATGTTACATGTTACATTTTTGCTTTTAAGATAACAAACTTATATTGATGGTATTTTAACCTTTCGTTTGATCAAACAGCTGACCATGTTTTTAGCAATTTTGTTACTTTGGCATTTGATTCTGGATGATTAGGTTTCCAGAAAATGACTGCAGTATGTGATAAAGCCCTAGACTAACATCTAGTCTCTGAAATGAACACATCTTACATAAAAAAACAGTTGTTCAGTTATCTTAATAAAAATATAATAAAAAGGAGCCCAGTGACTCTCTTCATTTTCAGATACTGCAGTGATCTAGACTTGCCAAACATTATAGACTTGCATGGGCTGTATTTGATATATATTTGTATCAGGGTCTGTAAGACAGACTAATGAAGCCCGTGTTTAGCAATATTCTAGTCTGGTTGGTTGCTCATCTGATGATAGTGCGTATCTAAAATCTACTGCAAGTGATGCTTAGTAAAGTGAAATACTTTTAGCACGGCCAGTGATTCTAGCTGTATAATTTCATTTTTAGCTTTGTCTCATTTTTAGCCTTTAGCATTGTGGTATCATTCAAGCACAGAGCCCAGCCTCCTGACCAGCGACCACACTGCCATGGCAGGTCTGGTGTCTGTACGTCACACTGTCACAATAGTATGTATCTCATGTCAACAGGCCTCAGATCATGTACATCTTGAAATGTGACAACTGATCTGCAAGCCAAGCTATTCTTTTTGCTTCCACAAACTCAAAACAACAATAGGCCTCGCCAACTAACCATGCAAATGGACTACTATGTCCTGATTGGCATGGGTGGGACTTGTGTTGCATTATTGCTGTGAACAGTGTCACTGGTTTTGAATGGTTGTCTGAACTTTCTTTCGTTTAATGACTAAATTAGCTGAAGTTATTGTTGACATATTTACTTATTAGAATTGACCGCAATGTTTTTGTGTTTATGGAGTTATAACATAAAAACGGGTGTGCACACTTTGCACTACAGAGGGCACTGTTTTTTACATCAACGCAAAAATACTGAAGTCAGTTCGTGAATGTATTCTGACCCATGATCCGCCAGTTCTGGCAGCCTTTCATACTAAGGGAGACAACTCAGCAGAGCAAGTTGTAGCAAATTTGTTCCCAACTGTTCACATATTCGGTTATGCATTCCACTGACCCCATTAAAAGAAAAGCACTGGGGGGGTTATTTCACCAAATGGCTAACTGACATATTCATCACCCAAAAATGATGCACATTAGGTTCAAATGCAGGATAATCGGTTACAATACATGGGCGGATATAGCTTTTTTGAAAAGGGGTTGTGCACAATTAAGATCTATTTAGTGACTTTGGTGGTAATTTATACAGAAATAAAGATTTTTTTCGAAATAAAAAAGGGGGGGTGCACGCCCCCGCACCCCCCTCTTTATCCACCCATGCAATAGGTTAAACAAAACAACTAACACTGTACACATGGCAACATTCTAAAATTAACAAAATTAATCTGAAACTTCTTTTTTCCCCACCAATGATTTGATGGAAACCAAGAAATAACAAAATGTCTAGCTCTGTTTAATAGGGACTGTATCATGTGTAGTGTCATTCAGTTCGGGATGTCAACATATCACAATATTGCAAAATCAATAAACTGAAGATGTTGATACAGTATTGATACCAGTATTGATAGTGATACTATATTAATAATTCACTGCCACAAAAACCAATACATTTGTTAACATTACTATGGTTAAGATGGACAATAAGAAGGAAGAAAATTCAATCTTAAACATTTAATTGATCAGCCTTGTTCATATTTATCATTAATTTGATTAATAAGAATATTTTACCTTTACACATATAGAGAATAAATAATTTGGTTATCAATCAATATATAGGATACTTTCAGCATGTTCAGTCAATATACAATCACTGATAAAAGAAATGTGAATACCACATTTGTTGGTTAATATATGAAGAATTACTCACATTCATAAGATATCAGATTGGCTTGATTCACAAACGAACATATTGGTATGTTGTGTGAACCTACGCTTATGAACACATCACATGTGACGTCACAGATCCATGACACGAGATGCGCCATTTGTCTTGTGCAGAATTAATGTGTAAAGTTTGAAAATCATGAGCAGCATATCGTGATAAGAATAGAGACACTATGTGGTAACACTTGACTGATTGTTAGTTTTGTCATAAATTAGTACACATTGGAAACATCCCTTCGTAACATACACGCTTCTCTATATGTTTCTATGGTTCGCATGAGAAAATATTGATACTTAACTTTCCAACCACTGACATCCCTTCCATTCGCATTATTTAAATTATAAACCTACGTTTTCATGTTCTATATTACAATTAGTCTTGAAGTCAAACTTCCCGATTCCTTTACAAAGTTGTCATTTTAGTGAGTTGCTGACATTCAGCAAAGGAAACTTCAGACTGACAATCGGACAGCAACTGCTTATCTGAACACAAACATCAGTGTTACCAATCTAATGTCCTTGTATCCTGGCCATCATGGATGAGATTGGTAAATGACAGATCTGTGATCATGTTGGATAAGCAGCTTATTCTGACTTCCAGAGAAGGTATTAACAAGCACCTGCTCCTTCCAATGTGGTTACAAGCGCACACAGAATCAGGAACTGGTGGTAGAGTGATTCCTGCCTTCCGAATCTCACATCGTTTTCATCAGGCGTCAACATGGTCAAACTGTTTTGTTTTGAAAGTTAAATCAAAACCAGTGTTGGTGAAATCAAAACAGGCATCCACAATTATCTGCTGCAGATGCTGCTTCATATGTCCATTCTATTACGATACACAGAGATTCTCAACCAAGAAAGTGGCAATAAAAGTTTAATACTCTGACAAGTGTTGTTATATTTGATATCAGAAGACACACGTGAGATATTCCAGTTTTCATCAAAAATCTTCCTACTGACTTAGTTTATAAACAGAATGACCAGTGTCTTGTGTGTAACAATAACAACTAACAGTGGCAGAGGGATTAGTGACGTCATTTTATTGTGACGTCATCAGTTATCATGACATCATGGCCTATGATGTCTCCTGCGGAAGCCAGTTTTGGATTATATTACATACCCTGGACCCAATTGCCTCCATAGCTTGAATGATACAATGCTAAAAATAGCCATCCAACCACATTACGCAGTTATTCCACTATTGAAACTAGCAACAATATCATCGGTACTTGGCTTGCTGTCGGCTCAAGTTATCTTGCAACATCTTATAAGGACTTTTTTCTTTCCTTTACATACTATTCAGCATGTTCAGGAAAACATCTTTTCCAGATAAAAGTTCAATAAGAACTTCTGATTTCTTTAAGTATATTGATGGCTCGTTCTCACAAGGCTGAAATTTGAACGTAGATCAATGCAGAACTAGCTTTTAGAAGATCATGAGAGAGAAATTCGGTGCTACGTTTGTGATAAGATAGAGATGGGGATGGCGACAAGACTTTTGAAATGAAGCCATAATAGCCATTAGGTCCAACATATTCATCCTAACAGAATGGCGATATACTACCCTGGATAAAGGAGAAAGCACAACAGGAGGCTGCCAAATAAATGGTCATCATGTCCAAACACTAAATGAAACAAGTCATCCATGACAGCTATTTCTCCAGCCAAGCTAGACCACACAATATTCTCTTGCCCTGAGCTAAAAGGACAGTGTGAGTGGCCAACCCTGAAGAGATAACAAGCGGTACATTTCATCTATTACTCACAGTTCATCACTATGAGAATTACAAAATCTATTATCATACCTCCATGTCAGAATGATGAGATCTGATTGGTTCATGCCATCTTGATCAAATATTATGTATCCCACCTTGGAGGGAAATAAATATCTCAGCAGGAGAATAAATCCTTAACGAACAAGACAGGCTGCACGTGAATTTCTGAGATGGAGAATAAATCCCTTATACCCCGCTTCGAAGGCCACACACACACGCTGAGGCAATGAAAGTCACATGACATAGGACAAGTTAACCACAGCTCAATCTAACAGCTGTTTTCTATTAAATTCAAATTTGTTATATTTTTTTACAATGTCATATTAAAACATGTTGGGAAGATAATTTTGTTGTAGCAGTATCACTAGGGGTACATGCGGTTTTATGCGTCCCTCATTAGGTTTTAAAAGCCAGCCCCCAGCTCATGGTATAAAACCACATGTACCCTATGTGATACAACTGCAACATTCCCGTCTCTCTTAAAACATAAATATCCAAAATTCTCCAGCATGACGACAATACTTTGGCAACTAGATGTCTTCAGTTTAAGAAAAGAATCTCTGGAATCCTTTCTATCATATATTAAAAGATAAATTAACAAAATATATCTTAAAATATTTTCACTTCAGATCTTATCATGCTTATGTCAATGCTAGTCAATAACATTTTCTGTGCATGAACAAATTCAGAACCTCAAATAACTTGAATGGCTTACTTGACTGTAAAGAATGCATGTACCACATCAGTACAACCATATTGAAATGTCTGCTGTATCCCTACCTCAAGATATGTCCATGAATATCAACTGTCCTCTCTACAGCACTGATCACACAGACTACATTATGCTTTGTGATCTACTGGCCCTGACAACACAGACTGTTGGTAGGACTTATTTTCACAGTTCATACAGTTTCATAGTACAGGAATAACAGCACACTGGCTATCCTGATGGTACGCAACTAAGGTCATGAAACATTCAGTTTCTCTGACAAAAAACAATTCTACCAATTGGGACTTTAAAGGTTAACATTTGCATAGTTAATAGCCTATGTGTTTTGGTTACATTAACAAGAACACAAAATACAAAAATGATTTTGTCAAAATGGGTATTTTGTTTCCGAACACAATGTAGGCTGTGTTGGTATGAAAGTAAAGAAACCATATTTGATTGTTACTTTAATCTTAATCAATTTTAATTCAAGACCTTTTTAAGCTAAAAACACACAAAACAACAGTTATAATTGACTCGCATTTTTAAACCGATATTCTAAATTCTTTGTCCTTAATTTCTATTGCTATGGTAACAAAGAAAACAGAACTTTGAGGATAACAAATTCTGGTTCATTTCATTTAGCGATGTTTCGCTTTTGACTTACATGGTTATCGAGCTGGAGTGATAACTGTGCAAGAATCTCCATCGAAATGTTGCTAAATTCAATAAACAAGGACTTGTTATCCATAAAGTTGCATATGTTTTCTTATTTACGCACTAACTTCAAGAATGCCAATCACAGTTCTATAACTGTTGGTAAAATGAAAGCAACCAATCATCGATCACTGTTCACCTCTTAATAATTCATTGTAGTCAGGTGGATAGAGCATCTGCCCAGAGAACAGAAGGTCCGTAGGGTGCATCACAATAAAAGACCTTAAAAAATGGTACTTGTT
Source organism: Haliotis cracherodii (assembly GCF_022045235.1). Taxonomy (NCBI): domain Eukaryota; kingdom Metazoa; phylum Mollusca; class Gastropoda; order Lepetellida; family Haliotidae; genus Haliotis; species Haliotis cracherodii. The sequence continues at coordinate 58,583,252 of NW_027266264.1, forward strand.
CTTACCCTGCCTGGTGCTAGGTTTTATGGAGGTGAGGTGAGGTGAAATGGGGTTTAACGTCACGTCCAAGATTATTGCACTTATATAGCGACGTGCATGTACGTGTGTGTATGTGGCTGCTTGTACTAGTCTGGACTGATGCCGATTTATAGTGTTAGCCCACTGAGATACCATACTGCAGTTGAACATGAATACCCCACTCAGACACAGTATACTGACTCCGAGCGCCAGACAGGGTAACAACAAGTACCATCTTTTAACGTCTTTTGGTATGACCTGTTACCTGTTGCAGGTGCCCTGCTTGAGACGAACAACACCCTGTCCATACCTGTTACAGGTCCATTGCTTGAGACAAAACAACACCCTTTCCATACCTGTTACAAGTGCCCAGCATGAGACAAAACAACACCTTTTCCATACCTGTTACAGGTCCCTTGCTTGAGACAAAACAACACCCTTTCCATACCTGTTACAGGTGCCTTGCTTGAGACAAACAACACCCTGTCCATACCTGTTACAGGTCCCTTGCTTGAGACAAACAACACCCTGTCCATACCAGTTACAGGTGCCCAGCATGAGACAAAACAACACCCTTTCCATACCTGTTACAGGTGCCTTGCTTGAGACAAAACAACACCCTTTCCATACCTGTTACATGTGCCTTGCTTTAGACAAAGAACACTCTGTAATGGAACAGTGGAACTCTTCCACACTACACAGCATTCGGAAGATCCACGTGATCACTGCTCCTTCACCCAACTAATCTTTTTTCCCATCACTTACATACAGCGATCAATAGTCCGCTCTTCAGATTAATGTGCCTACTTTTGGGTCAAGTGACACATTACCTGTGAAAATGATGGGCCAGGTATCAACATGTAGGTCCAGGGGAACACTACTGCTCTGCTGGAGGGTTGTTTGCTTTTTGCAGGAGGCAAGGGTCCCCTTGCAGCCGGACACACTGAATAGGTTAATGATTTCTTGACACAATCATGGCTGTTGAGTTCTTACATTGTTGTAATGAATTCTTCTATCTGTGGCTATACTCTGAGTATTTCGGTGTTTCGAATTTCTCTTTCTCCTTTTGCCGGTTTGAAAAGAGTGCTTGGATGAGCGAGTATGGTTTTACACTGCTTTCAACAATATTCCAGCAATATCAAGGCAGGGGACGCCAGAAATAGGCTTCACACATATAATAAATTGTACCCATATGAGTAAGTGAGTGAGTATGGTTTTATGCCGCTTTTAGCAATATTCCAGCAATATCACGGAGGGGGACACCAGAAATGGGCTTCACACATTGTACCCATGTCGGGAATCGAACCCGGGTCTTCGGCGTGACGAGCGAGCGCTTTAACCATTGGGCTAACCCACTGCCCCAGTGCTTGGATGAGTCCATGGAACAAACATTCTTGTTTGGGATATGTTCAACCGATGTCTCTTGACCTCTATCATGACAATGTTACATGATCAGAATCCACATTCACACATAACACAGCCATGACGCTTCAACCTTCTTTACTTCATAAGCCAGTTTCTGACCCATAAAACATCTGGGTTAGAATTGGTCTTCAGAAATCCATACTAAATGTCAAAGGGGTGCCTAACAGGATCAGGTGGTCAAAGCTGGACAGCTATAAACAACAAATAAACAACAAAAAAACAAAACTTACAGAAAGATGGCTACTGAGGGTCTTGAAACTATTCAGGTGGTTCTGCCAAAAGGAAAATGCTTCCTTCTGACCACATAAAGACTGCAAACTGTAAACCAAGATTATTGAAGACCAAATCATGGTTGTCTTTGCTAAATATCTTTGTACCGTAAGGTATTAAATGTGTGAGTGTGTTCGCGGCTTAACACCACTTTGAATGGTATTCCGTTTTTTTACCATGGTCACCACTTCGGAGAAACTTTGGAGTTTGATAGTCTCAAACCAAAGTCAATATCATACTTGACACACAATTTTGGCTTGCCGGGTGTGTTTTGCTGTATCTAGTACCATGAGTACCGATACCATAGAATATACAGCAAGTCCCTAGCAACCTATGTTTTTCGTAACAGACAACTAAATTGATAAGGTGGTCATGCCCGGTGATTTGGTCATGTAGCTCATGATGTCAATCACAGGATTTTCTGGTCCATACTTGATTGTTTACAAACCACCATCATATAGCTGGACTATTCCGAAATGCAGAAATAAACAACCAAACAAAAAATCATAGCCGAGTACCCTCGGGCACAGAACAGTACCTAGCAACCCATGCTTGTCGCAAGAGGCGAATTACTGGATTCAGAGGTCAGGCTCGTGACTGGGTTCGTGCATGTCATCATATACTAATTGTGTAGATTGATGCTCACGATGGCAATCACTGGATTGTCTGGTCCAGGTTTGATAACTTACAGATTGCCATCATATAGCTTGAATTTTGCTGGGTGCAGCGTTAAACAAACAAACAAACAAACAAACAAACAAACAAAATGCAAGCCTTTTCCATCTGCATAAAGATACTTGAAAAAAAAACTTTTTTAGAAATCGTCAGTGAGGGACTTCAAGGCCAACTTTGAACAAACTGCTGAGGCCCATGCTAGAACCCATCATGCAAGGCTTCATTTTCTTAAACCAGTAGTTCCATAGATATTAACATTTGATCACCAGATTTACCGGAGCAAGCAAATTAGCAGTGTCAACAATCAAATACCCCAAATGTCTAATATACATTTAAACCACTGAAATACCCACTACATACATGACATACCTAACTGCACATGGAGACTTGCACGTAAGTGGCCGATTAATAGTTAAAAAAAGAGTTTTCAATACATACTGATTTCTTATTAAGTAGTTCTTAAACAAGAAGACACAAAGTAATTCTTAATCACTACTTCACTTATTCATGCCAACCAGTAATCATAACAATATTAAAATAGGATATAGCAGAAGTTACCTGTAATGTGGTTATGAGGATTCATCATTACTCCAAGTCCATGAATATATAATGATAATGCTTCCCCCGCCATGATATTGCTAAAAGCGGCGTAAAACCTCACTCATTATGTTTTCCTCAATTACATGGCATTATATACCTCTAAACCCAACAATGGGCATTATTAAGAAAAACCAGGATGCCAAAACTCGGCCAAGGCCTTCAAGGCTGTCCAGTGTCCACACAATGACAGCATGTATTGACCACCAGGACACGGTGGTATCCTTATGAAACCCTGCCACCAGTCTCTATTGATCCCTGCTGGAGGATTCCTCTACTCACTGGGCTGTCTGGCCTTCTCCTCTGTGACCTACAAACACACAAGTGAGGCTGGCTCCCTGCATGCTACATCACCTCCACCTCACAGTCGGCTGTTCCAAGGCCATCAGGAAGCTGGAGATGTGGCAGGTCAGTGGGATGGATTCCTCTGCAGCAGGTGGTATATGGCACCAGGCACCAACCATTAATATTCACAGGGCCTGGGATTATTGTAAGCCTGACAGGATCATTTTTTCAGTCACTGGTTCAAGACATACAATTAATTTTTTTCACAACTCAGAACATTGAGAGTTTATGTAAACCTTCGCATCATATGCGAAAGCTAGTGATTATTAAATGATTATTAATTGGTTGCATATGTGGTAAAGCCTGCAGCAAGGTCAGTATCACGTTTAATCCTGGTAAGGTGTTTTAGACAGATTTGTTAATATCATAATCATTTCACCCAAATAGTAATGGTTTGTACCTCTGCAAACAAAATGAGTCAGAGTGTGCTACAAATGTAGCATCACTAACTATACTAATACTTCAATTCCATATTAATCCCTCATTTGTTTTTGATATTGTTGTCTTTGAATAGTGAGTTTTTTATTCATTTAAATATTTCGGATTACAACCAACCCACCCATGCCTAAAGGCACTTCATGTACCTAACATCCAAAATTATCTCTAGTTTTTCACCAGTTACAACCAGTATTATTCAGCGATGATTGATGAATTTCTTTTAAAAAATATTCTTCTTTGACATAATGCAGTGAGTGATGCATACCAGTGACAGGTGTGAGATGTCAGAACCATACACTAAACAACACCAACTCTGGAATCAATACACAAATATCAAATACTGGTGGTATGACATTGTAAAGATCTGATATTTAACGCCGCACTCAGCAATATTACAGCTATATGACGGCGGTCTGTAAATAATCAAGTCTGGACCAGACAATCCAGTGATTGATGTCATGACCATCGATCCACGCAATTGGGATACGATGACATGCATCAACCAAGTCAGCGAGCCTGACCACCGATCCCGTTAGTTGCCTCTTACGACAAGCATAGTCACCTTTTACGGCAAACATGGGTTGCTGAAGACCTCTTCTACCCTGGAATCTTCACAGGTCACATTGTAAAGAAGTACCGGTAAGTCAATAAGCATTATAATCACAACATGCTTTACTCCAAAAGGAAGTGCCCTATTACAGTCAGGGAGTATGGTTTTACAACGCTTTTCGCAATATTCCAGCAATATCACAGTGGGGCACAATCTATATGGTCTTCACTCATTGTTCCATGTGGGGAATCCAACCTGGGTCTTTGGCGTGACAAGCGAACACTTTAACCACTAGGTTACCCCAAGACTGTCTTACAGACCCTGATACAAATATATCAAATACAGCCCATGCAAGTCTATAATATTTGGCAAGTCTAGATTACTGCAGTCTGAAAATGAAGAGAATCTCTGGGCTCTATATTATATTTTTATTAAGATAATTTAACAACTGTTGTTGTTTTTCTGTACGATATGTTCATTTCAGAGACAAATGTTAATCTAAGTTACCTTGTCAAAAAGCCATATCCATTTCATTACTTGTTTTACAGATGTGCATTTCACTCTTAGCCATTCAAATATATTTCTAAAAATATGAAAAGAGAAATACTCATGTCAACATTTAACTTTAAAATCTACACTTACAATCAAAATAAGACTTCGTCACATGCTGTCTCACTCCAGCATACACTCCCCCCCAAAATGTGTACAGTACACAGCAAAATCCTGCCATTATGGTAATAGGTACAATGTCGTCATTGATTTGTTTTATCTCAAGAAAGTGATTTCTATTGTCGATACCTGCATGCAGGTATTTTTTCTATATAACACATCTGTATAACAGGCAGTTAAGTTGGTCTGGTGCAAGTAAAAATGAAATATTATTCAATAAATCCATCTGCTATCCTGACCTAATTAGTCAGGCACAGATAGAACATGGTCTGCACGATACATCTTGGAGCTGCCTGTTTGTAGGTTTTGTTTGTTGTTTACCATGTTTACTGCATAAGAGAGAAAACAAAGAAAAACATATGGAATGTCAACCCTACAGAGAAACTGCACTGAAGAAAGATTATTGTTCAGATGACGTAATATAATCAGTGTGTGACGTCATGAACAATGGAAAAAACATTCATATCACATTTTTCTCTACAATGAAGCACTGTGATGTCATATTGCTTGAACTGACCAATCAGCATTGACAATCGCTAAAATGCATATATGCAAATATCAGAAAGTTATTATACACAATCATTCCACCTTTATAGGCAATATTCAATATCAATTCATATCTTCAATGTTCAAAATATAGTCTGTCCACTCATCTGAGAAACATACTCTGAAATATACCTCTTTGCCCCATTAAACTGATTAATAATTTGTAACTGTTCATCATAAGCTTAACTGCACTTCCAGGATTCTAATCTTGTTTTCGCCACAGAAACAAACTGTACCGCTGATAATAAGAAACATGTAGCTGATTAATCTGCAAATATGCTGTCATTTATTGCCATTTTCATTGAAAGACCTGCTTCAAACTACTTGATCATGATTCATCATGAATGCTTCATCAGAATTTAAATAATTTGATGCCTCTGACAAAACCTTGAATGTGTATGATGTGTGATGCTTTCACACTGCGTTTTTTTCCAAAGGTAATCATGGTAATAAAATATTATTCCCATTTGATTTTATCAGAAATCAACTTTATGTGCATAATGAACAGTGAAACATAGCCATAGGACTATCTCCACTGAAGCATATGAGCATTTCAAGTAACTATGGTAACAGAAATGTATTGATATCTTTATTGAATCCATATAATTATATATTAAAGAGAGGGTTTATTGCAGCCACCTCACATATCGGGTACCTATTCCTGCTGGGTGAACAGAGGCACATTTGAACAAAATCACTTTCACAGGGTGACTCTACACGTTTTGACACGTGTTTTAGGGTGTATGTACATATTCTGGTTTCCACCATCTGGTCATCTACCATCAGACAAGTGGGTTCTTTTGAGTGCACATGGTGAATGTACTGTACACTAGGGGTAGTGACAACACTGAATAACAACCCGGGCACTAGCGGGATACGACCTCGGCACCTAGCTCTTGCTAGCCTGACCACCCGCCTCTTACAGGATCAGGTGGTCATGCTCGCTGACTTGGTTGATGCATGTCATCTTTGCATGGATCAATGCTCATGATATCAGCCACTGGATTTTCTGGTCCAGACTTGATTATTTACAGACCACCCTCATATAGCCGAATTGCTGAGTGCGGCGCTAAACAATTACACTGCTGTTTAAAGTTACAGTCACAGAGCCTAGGTCTGCCTTGTGGTAGAGCATCTGCCAGGAGAGTGGAAGATGAGGGGTTTGATCATGCCAAAAGACGTTAAAGGTGGTACTTGTTGTTACCCTGTCTGGCGCTCAGCATTAAGAGGCTAAAACAAGGACTGGTCGGCTCAGAGTCAGTATACTCTGTTTGAGTGGGGTATTCATATTAAACTGCAGCATGGTATGTCAGTGGGCTAGCACTATAAAATATGCATTAATCCGGACGCATGCATGCATGATGCTATAAAAGTGCAATAATCTTGAACGCGATGTAAAACCCGATTTCACCTCACATTACAGAGTCCAGATAAGTTTCATATATTTGATACAGAAAGTAAAACCATTACCCAATTAATTTGATTAAAAAGACAAATATGCCTGAAAAATTCAAAACCCCATTAGTATAACAACACTGTGCACAATTACCCAATGCATCCTTTACAAATTGCTTACCGGAACATAAATGTCTTTACTGATCACTATTTACTGATCAACTGCAGGCTTCACACCTCACTGAACTAAACTGCTGTGTATACAAAAAAAGGCTCTACATCTCGTCTGCAGTTAATTAGACATGTATATCGCTGTTGTGAGTTTATGTGACATGTCACACACTTGAGGAAGCACATGAATCAGATACAAATTAGAAGTCACCTGAAACAGCAATTCATGCAGAAATATTTCAAGAAAATCTACTCATTGGTTTAAAAATATCCAACAGACTGCACCTGAGGGAATAAAAATATACTGAAAACCCAAAGAAAGCTATCAATATGAAAGATAACATGAGTAAACTTAATGGTCCATCTGGATGTGAGCAGCCATCCATCTGATTGTTGTATGATGGGAGCAAGAGGGAAGTTAAAGAGCCTAGCCACCTGATGATTAAGAAATAATCCCTCAAATAAAGTTATGAATATGGTTTAATGAAATGATTAAAAAAGGAGTGAGTGTGTAGGGATTAACGCTGCTTCTAACAGTATTCCAGTTTTATCGCGGCGTGTCAGCTAAATGTGGGAGGAAAGCCCGAAGTGATGCAGGTCTCAGACGTTTACCACTTTGGTGAGACCCACAAGCATGGGTATGGTGCTGACAAACTTAGAAACATTATCGGGGTGAACTGGGAGTCAAACCCACAATCAGGAATGCAACTCTGTACAGCATTTGGTTGCTGAAGACCTTTCGAACCCGAATCAGGTGAGCTTTGAGAAGGGGGTGAGAAGGGGTTGGGGGTAAGTGTTTAATGAAATGCAAGGTCTATATCGTCTGTCAGTGAGACTAGGCCACCCAATACTATTCCAAACAGGGTTCCCATTGGGTTCAAACATATGTAATAATTCAATAGATACTACATTTTTTTTCATGGAAATTTGGATGTAACATTAAACACTAAGAGCTCCATTTGTTTTCCAATCAACGTAAAGGGCAGATGGTTTTTTTATGGCCCAAGGGTAGGCTCAGTTTCCAGTCTATCCAATTTGAAAGCATATGACATCTATATCATGAAAACATTGCTCCTGTCAATGGGAGATCAATTCCATCTGTTACTGCACATTAGGAATATGAAATTTCTGCGTCAAGCTGGACCCATGGTTTTGATGGTTATTACAAGCCAATAATCCTTTCAAATAGAAATGAGTCATTTGGGATCTTCATTTATCAGTGGAATTACCAGTAGAGCCATCTTCATCTATCAATTATAGGAATGTGTATGGAGATGGCTGCGATTCAGGAAAAACACATGCTGTGGCCAGTCTTTGATGATATTTCCTGTTATGCTGATTTAAATATCCAAGATGGATCAAATAGTTATCTTTTATTACGCGCATCTAATGTTATTTCCTTGTCTTGTTGAGTGCTAACTTGATTGCCGACTTCTTTACTAAAAATTTATGACTTTGGATTCAGGGATGAATTAATTGTTATTTTTACTTTTCAGCAAAAAATATCTGCTACAGAGGGGCCATCTACCAAAGTGAAATAGTGGTAGTCACTAGAAATGTCACTAGTCCTTGTCTTTACTAGAATCAGACTACCACTATACACGTTATAGTTAAAGGAATTCTTCTTCACAGAAAACATTTGATCTGTTACCATGGTTACCAATGACAAGTGTTACCATGGTTTTACCCTGTAACTTCTTGCAAGAAACTAGTGGCATATCTATCAATCATAAGATTGGTTTACCGATCTTTGTACGCCAAAATTCAATCATCAATCACATAATCATTAAATTGATAGTACAATACCATGCCACATACTTTTAAAGAAAACATTAATCAATTCCTGACAACAGCGATCTGGGTAGCAAGTAGCTGACTCTGTCCAGATCATGTCACATTTACTATGCCTGACAGCGCTTCAGTTAAAGAGCATGGGTCACATGCAACACATCAACATGTTTAAAGAGCTTGTCAGTCAGGGAGATACAATTTAACAACTTCACTGCAAAAGTATCTAGAGCAGTTGATACATATATTGTTGTGATACATATGTCTTCTTGAGTACCATACTGACAGCAGTGAGGGGCACACAAACACTAATAGTACTTGTCAAGCATGTTAAGATTGAAATCACATGTTTAGAGACACACGTAAACAGATTAATATATCTTCTGTTTTTAACTAACTTCCAGACAGATATACATCAATCACCGTGACAAAAAAATCCATTATTTAATTTATTTACAAAAGGCTTCATACAACATGATACAATGGTGCTATAGAGTGCATATAAAAAATGTCCAGCTCAACTGGAAAGATATTTTCACTGACACAGGTCAGCAATGTTATGATATCTAAATCTGGATGTGCACGCCATTTACTAACCACAATATCAGCCCGAGAACACTTTCATTTGCCTGATGCTTCAAACGCTACACCAGGAGTTTAATTTTGTTTGACAGGCATTACTGATAAGTTGATGGATGACAAGATAGACACAATTTTATGGATAACAACTTCTTTAATACTGTGAAAAGCGACGTTTCGGTATAGATCCTTATACCGTTGTCATGCAAGACTGAATGAGGGACATAGTGCAAAATATATATAGTAGGTGGAGGATTAACAGTAGCAACAATTGCATACATGAGTGGGATAACATTGGTAGGTGTGACAACAAAGGGATGGTGCTGTCACAACACGATGGACAGAAAACACATAGCTGGAAGCCAATGAACAGGATAAGTGATTATTGTTTGATGAGTTCATAGTAGGCATAGTTTAAGGCAAGTTTAATGCTGGTATAAACGGCATTTTAGCACTATTATATTAAATTATGTAAGCCCAAAGTGACCACTTTCAGTTATGGTGCCGACAGGCCAGATCTCTATCATGGGAACTCTGAGATACAAGCCCTTGATCATGGGCTAATTGGATATGTAAGGGACACAACTCTGCACTGCAACTTCTGCTGCCATAGACTACTTATCTTCCCGAGGCATAAGCATGCACTAGCCTTTTTGTCAAAGTCTCGTTTCCACCCTTGCCACATCCAGTCCACTTTCCTGTGCTAAATATGATTGGACTATCGCACACATCGATTCACAAAATCAACATCCGCAACTGGTACACCTTCGTGTGAAACTGATTTTGATTAACCGCTGCCTGTCTTTGTTGACACAAATATGTCTTTTCCATCTTTTAACCACCCCCCCTCCACTCAAAGATTGCCCATGTTTTTGTGTCAGGGATGAAATAATGAATGTTTTCATGATACTAGGCCGTCACCTATGTCAGTCGCCATTTTGTGAAGCTACACGAGACAAGAACAGCGATCTGATTGGATATCAAGTTTTCATTACATCATGATGCGAAAATACGGATTTGTTCATTCTGAAAGAAAAGAACCATTTCAGCTGCATGATCTGAACATAATACAAACGAGAAATCTCACCAAGCCTAATGCACTTTCTGTAATAATGTGGGCAACTGAACATTAACGACTACATTGAAGAAATACCAAGATGTTAGCAGTGTTCGAAATATATCTTCATATTTGCTCTCTGATTTTTCATGAACATTGAGTATCACTAAAAAATAATCAGGGTCTACACTTTAAACTAAAAGAATAACCTATACTGCTTTTAAAAGAAATATGTAACCATTGTCTGGTTAATGGTCAGTTGAAGTGATATGAGAATGCATTGTTAGTGCATACTATGTAATATCATCCCTTGTTTATGACATCATAACTTTACAATGTTATGTCATGAGAACAAGAGACTGACTTCAGTGAAGTTTTAATTAAGTTTGGATATTGCTTGTATTTTTCTCCATTTTGTTGGTTCAGAACAACAGATCAAGTGAAGTATCCTTGCCATCTTGACATTTCATGCGTTCATTTCTTTGGTTATATTTTTGCTCGTTATTCTTGATAAATGTCATGTAGATATCTTCTGGTGTTTACAAGTCTAGCACTACATATCGTCAACAATGGGATCCTCTCACATTGACATCATTTTAAGTCAAGATGATGAAGCTTAACTGTGTATATTTGGTCATAGAGGGATTATAAAAGGTGAAATTATTCACATATAGATGAAGTCATTGAAAAAAGATTATTTATTATATACATATGAATGAAATACTGGAATTTATCAGTGACGATAGATCAAGTTATCAGTCACTAGTGACTGATATAAACAAGTTAGTCATGAATGTTAATGTTAGAAGCACAAGTTTATGTTTATGAAAGGAAATGCCACTTTCTTTGAAATATGAACATGATGAATGGAAAAAATGAAATTATTTTAGTTTTTTTGTGCTAAACATTAAACATTGCTAATTATAAACATCAAAATTCAACAATATTTATGGCAAAACACTGATATGTTGTGATATTTTTTAATCGTGATATTGGGAAACATAACTAAAATCAAACTATAGGCATGAATGTACTACATAGCCATTTTCGTGACTCTCACGAAAAGGGAGTTACCGAATCGAAAGTGAGGCTGTGACCTTTTTTCAACCATAGCCTACCTCCGTGTAGGGTATAGTATGGCGGTAACCACAAATCTTGTTGGAAATCGCCCTCGGTTTGTGACACTGTAAACAACTCAATGATCAAGTAAGACAATCTAAACTTGAACATTTGAAAAGACTTAACTTTCTTTAATTGAAATCTACATGTGTATTACATAATTGGTCAATTAAACGACAGGAACGTGATCTGCTTCACAGGGCACTGTCCCACTTTCAACTTGTTGTGATAGGGACCGCAGTCCAATGTTTTCTTTAAATACAATATTTTTTAGCTATTTCCTTTTAGGTCAAGTTACCATTGAGAAGAAAAGAAAATCATAACATCATAAATGTGAATGGGCTTAGTAGCCAAGAGTGTCTCCAAACCAACAACACCGAGGCGAGTGATTTTCAGATTTTCAGGAACAACAGCTTCTAAAACATTAAAGTTTCCAAGCAGGAGACTGTTTCATTCTCTGCTCCATTATCTTTAAGGAATGAAGAGTTACTCAGACATTCCCCTCCACATAACATTTCAGATCTGTGCTTAGGGAAATGTGGACATTGAGAATCATCACAATGGTGGTCCTCTGCTAACAGTAAATGTTCTATTAAGACTTTCTTTTCAGACCCTTGCTGTTTGGAAGCTGATCTATGTTAGTCATAACATGTACTCACGGATAAACATATAAAACTGTTTTTGTTAGGGCAATCATTGATGAAGACTATGCGATTCATATATATATATTTTGTATACATACAAATACGAGTTTACAGTATATATATCTATATAGAATGGAATATTCAAGGTCGCAGTGACCATAAGAACAAACTCCTCATGATGAGTGTTTGCTGCATCAGCTGTAAACTCCAAGTTGGTTGGTTGGTTGGTTTGTTGTTTAACGCCGCACTCAGCAATATTCCAGCTATACCACGGCGGTCTGTAAACAATCGAGTCTGGACCAGACAATCCAGTGATTGACATCATGAGCATCGATCAACGCAGTTGGGATCGATGACATGCATCAACCATGTCAACGAGCCTGACCACCCGATCCCATTAGTCGCCTTTTATGACAAGCATAGTCACCTTTTACGGCAAGAATGGGTTGCTGAAGACCTTTTCTATCCCAGAATCTTCACGGGTCGTACACACCAAGTACTGATAACAAGGAGCAGGTACTGTACCCTATCAAGGTCACTAGTATTGATAACAAGGAGCAGGTACTGTACCCTATCCAGGTCACAAGTACTGACAACAAGGAGCAGGTACTGAACCCTATCCAGGTCACAAGTACTGACAACAAGGAGCAGGTACTGTACCCTATCCTGGTCACAAGTACTGACAACAAGGAGCAGGTACTGTACCCTATCCAGGTCACAAGTACTGACAACAAGGAGCAGGTACTGTACCCTATCCAGGTCACAAGTACTGACAACAAGGAGCAGGTACTGTACCCTATCCAGGTCACAAGTACTGACAACAAGGAGCAGGTACTGTACCCTATCCAGGTCACAAGTACTGACAACAAGGAGCAGGTACTGTACCCTATCCAGGTCACAAGTACTGACAACAAGGAGCAGGTACTGTACCCTATCCAGGTCACAAGTACTGACAACAAGGAGCAGGTACTGTACCCTATCCAGGTCACAAGTACTGACAACAAGGAACAGGTACTGTACCCTATCAAGGTCACAAGTACTGACAACAAGGAGCAGGTACTGTACCCTATCCAGGTCACAAGTACTGACAACAAGGAGCAGGTACTGTACCCTATCAAGGTCACTAGTATTGATAACAAGGAGCAGGTACTGTACCCTATCCAGGTCACAAGTACTGACAACAAGGAGCAGGTACTGTACCCTATCCAGGTCACAAGTACTGATAACAAGGAGCAGGTACTGTACCCTATCCAGGTCACAAGTACTGGAAGAGGACTGTGAATTTACCCACTTTTATTTCAATGACTAGGCAAAATGCACATTATACAATTGAGACCTCATATACATCAAATTCAATTTAAGTGAAGTCTCTACTTTTGATGGTGGTGTTGCTGTATAGCTGAGGTCCACTTGATGAAGGGCCTTGATCAAACCTGCAAAATATAATTAAAATACATCAAAATTAGTAAAAAATATATTTTACCACTCTCTGAATATCCTCGCTGATGCAACTCAAAAGCTACATTAATATGACTTTTCTTATATCTGCAGTAATTGTTGGTAGTTCCCCGGAAACAAATGGCATAAAAATGTTATGGGCCATGTTACTGTATTGAAATAAATAGCCATTCTTGTTCTTGTCAATCAAAAATGAAGGGACTACAAACTTAATTGATATGATGAAAGTCTTGTAATTATGTAGAAATATCTTTTGAATGTTTTACATTTTATTCATTGCTACCAAACAACACAAGCATATAATGAAATTATCTCTCATAAGCAAACTCAAGATGGATAACCCAGTTGTCATCTTGTCGTCAGCTGTTTTCATAACATCAAGGGCACATAACTCTTAAGTCGCTGACAGTGACTCACCTGTTTTCGGTCTGATTTCTATAAGCCATTAAAGTTTGACTATACAAAATTGTGTTTTTCGAAGTAAACGAATGATTATATTGAGTGCGTTTCCCATACTTCAATGAAAGCAATTACTGGTATATTTTTATGCATACGTTTGAAAATGATCAAATTTCAACTTACTGCCGACTTGAAGGTCAAGTTGACATAGCACGCTTGATCTGGGGCTACGCTTGTTCACAGGTCTTGTCGGGTCTTGGTTCTAAAATGTAGCCCATTGCCTTGACACATACTCCATTGGTAGGTAGTTCGAACTATCCTGATTTTTACTTGTGTACCCCTTGACGAAATGCCTACTGCACACTTCATAATTCTGTGTCGGAAGCAAGTTGCTACCATCAGTTGATAGACTATTAAAAACCTCTTCGTCGCCATTCAGGTTTCTTTGGATGGAATAAAACATACATCCTGTGACTGTTTCTTGCGTGGAACAAAACGGAACATACTCCCATGGTGACCCACTTTTATATTTTGACGGTGCCGTTCACCTGTGCAGAAATTGGGTCAGAGCCTCGCCTTCAAAAGGGCTTTCCTCTGTGTATAAATAACTCAGGAATATAGTCTATTGCAGCATCATGCATGCTGTTATGCATCAATCATCAATGAATCGTCACACCACTATTATCTCACGGCATAAGGGTGACATTGTCAAGTCTTACAATATCTTTGCAGAACACATTTCTGTTTGTCCAGATGCTTTTCAAAAAGTATCAATCACAAAACATGTACAAAATCATTGTTGTCAATGACAAAGACTTAAAAAGTACTCTATAGTATACTATCCACAAAAATAACACATTTCTTGAAATACAGGCCACAAACTGCATTTCAACATGTTCAATAGATCATTGAGCACAGCATGATCTGGGCCTACTTGCACAAAACAATCTTAGCGCTAAGACTATTGTTCGTCTGTGTTAAAGTATGGGAGTTAAGATCATCTTAGCACTAAGATCGCTTTGAGCAAGCGGGCCAAGTATATACTTCACTTTCGTTTCTGGAATTTTTAAAACTTACAAAATGCCAAACTTAATAACTTTATATGTAGACATCAGGGACTGGGCATGGACTTCAACACAACAGGGTTATACATGGCACTAGTTCATTAATCCACGCGAACAAGTAGTGCTGTTCTCCAATAAGGTTACATTTCATGATCCAATAGTCCGAAATGAACTGTGGACTTGTTGGGTATGCCAAATGTTGATATTTTTTTGTCCGTGTCCATATTAAATTATGATATTCAACAATGGATTACGGTAATGGCCTAGCATCTGACAGGCTGTCAAAGATGATTCATTTCATTTGAACACATCTTTACATTTACAAGTTTGCGCTGTCATTTGATATGTAGGCCTACAATCCACAAGGCTAAAGATAAGCTGTGCTCTTAGTTTGTCATTTAAAGACTTGGCCTTAAATGTTATTCTACTAAAAAATAAACTTCACTTGCTAAATGGTTAATGTACATTTGCAGTGTGCAAACGTTAGGCTGGCAGCGTCGTTGGCTGCTGTAGTGTTTGAAGACTGCATACTGACAGTGCAACTCCAGAGGTTTGTTTATTTTAGATGTTCGACTTCACGCCTTGATCAGATGACAAAAATCGACCCTGTCTGTCTCGAGTAATAATAAAAAGTCTGAGCCTTACAGCGTTGACAGCAGATTCTACAATTCCTCAACTTTATGCAAGTAACAGTATTTGCATTACCGTTTGGTGACAAATCAGTGAGTGCTGCTGGTTTGTTTACATTACTATTGTTCAAACTCCGGAGTGTCATGCATTGCACGAACTTACCTTAGCCTGCGCCGCCATGTTATTGCTGATCAGCAAATTAAATCGGGATAACAATTTTGTCTGCACTCATACGGCGACTGGAAACAATTATTCCCCAGATGGCCTTCGATCATCCATCTCATAGTCAAGTAGACATTCTTATGCAATGCAGTTTTTTTGGTAACAAGCTAACGGTATCATATGGCTTGTCAAAACATCAACATATATTTCATAACACGCAATCAGGGCGCTACAAAAGTGACGTCACACTGGGAAAGTGGCCAACTTCGGTAGACTATATTCCATACAACTGATAGTATAAAAACATGTATCGTCTGCTTGAATTTTTGTTTACAGTAATGCTGATAAGTAGATAAATGTAAAAATGGACAGACGTGTATGTAAATATATACCAGGGCTATATTACAGACGTTTCACCTGTAAATACACGGACTGAAAAAATAACCTAATTCTATCACATTATAAATAGGGGAACGGACATCCAGTACATATTTTCAGTAATATTTTCGCTGAGCATTATATTGTATTTTTACTTCATGTTGATTGGTTAGTTCTTTCAAATTGTGCCATTGCTTGCGAAAAGAAAAAAGCAACGTGACGTCATATGAACGCATTGTGGCATTGAAATTGAAGATGACGTCATCCATGGTCATCATTAATACATATCTGGCAATCATAGTTTTTAATATATATATATATATCATATCTACATAGAGAGAGTATCTCACCAAAGTGTCTTTTGATATCAAATATTTCAACGAGTGGTGATATATTTGATATCAAAAGACACGAGGGCGAGATTTTATTTATCATCTTTCCCACTTTTTCAGTTTGTAGACAGTAATAAGCAGTGTAAAAAGTACTGCTCACAGCTTCAGTGGCAGAGTCATTAGTGACGTCATTTGATTGTGATGTAATGTAACCAATGATGTCACAATGGTCTGCAAAACATTGTGATGCAATTTCATTGCAGCGATATCTACAATGTAGATATCGCTTGATCTCACCCGAGCGATATCTCCTGTTATATAGAGATTACTACACGAGTCTCTGTCAGATACCATTGATCTTACAACGAGTTGTAAGATCAATGGTATCTGCCAGGCACGAGTGCAGTAATCTGTTTCTTACACACCCTAAAATCGCACCTTTGTAGCATCGAATCAATGCATTTTGTCTATTCTGATGATCGCAGTAGCGCATTAATACATAACACCACTGGCATAAGTGACGTCATCCTATGTATTGCTTACTACTTATAAATAATGTGACCCTACACAATGACATCACTACCGGTGACCGACTTTTACGAAAAGACGTGTTCAATGTCAACTGTACGCGGGATTTCCAGAGGAGGATTTTCGTTACTTGAGGGATCGTATATACATAAAAGTGCCACGTAAGTAATCAGAAACATTCTGACAATCTGCGTACTGTTATTTTTTACCATTTTTTTCCAATGTAACAAAGGGAATTAGAAATGCAGACAACTACCGTCATCGTTGAGCGTGATTTAGCGTCAGTCATGGCGTCACACAGGACGGAAACTGTTACGGTTTCTGTTGAATTCACCACATCATTGTAATGTATATATTTGAAATTCCATAATTAGTGCAATGATACTCTTGCTATGTATATTTTTAAACGCGCGATCGAGCCAGTGTATGCAACAATTAGACGAAAGTACCTCTAAAATGTTACACAGTGTAAAATCTGAATTTTGCTTTGTTTACTTTTCAGCAAATACAGTTTTCCGAGCACAATGTTCGTTTCCCCACCCAATTTATTTAGCATGATTTCATCTAGATTATTTGCATTGGTGACAAAGACCATTTGTCATTTGTTTCAGAAATGTATGAGGAATTCGGGGATGCATGTGTAGCAGCTGAGTTTGAAATATACCTGATCGAATAGGCGTCTCATAACCGGCATTTTGTAAACATAATCCAATATGGCGGAACATACACTTCGGCGTTCGTGTATGCGTATTTTCCAAAACACCCCAAAAGGATTCAAGGCTTATCAGCGACGTTTCAGAATTATCATTGGTGATTTGATACCCGTGATCACTAATATGCATTTTTTTTTTCAAGTAAATATCCGATATGTAGATTTCAAAACACACAGTAAATAACGCCGTGAATTGTGATTTGGCGAGATTTACGACGTACCTAATTTTCAGAAGTCATTTTCATTAATCTTGCTTTGCCTAAAATGACGGTAAATGATAGACAGAAGGGGGAATTTAAAACTGTGATGTGTATTAGTTTGAGTGATCTGTGTTGAATTTTATTCGATTTCTAAGTGTTGGTTGAAGAGGAGGGACATGTGTCGTTGTGGTATCCAGGGGGTTCATACTATAAAAAAAACCCGTTAAAGTTGACATAACAACATATAGCGTAACTGGATGATAATAATAACGAACAAACTCGCAGAAGAGGACGAGTTTGTTTATTATTATCAATGATAATTACATGGTCCTGTGGTTCAACACAGACGTAGGTGAACATTCGACTGAAGCACGAGCAACTTATCTATGACTTGCAATCAGAAAAGTAGTCCGTCATCATCTGACCTCAGGTCATCACCATAGAGTAGCCAATCACCGGCCCGGAATTCGATCTCAAACATGTTTGATACCAGTTATCTCAAATGGGTTTCTCACCCACAGTTGTGTAAGAAACAATTGTTCACAGCGTTATATCTCTCACTCACCCATTACCACTCACCCACCTAGCATAAATTGCACAGTGGACATGTTGTCTCTAACGACCGTCTTTGTACTTGAACAATTCGTGATTTCCAAAAAATCAGTTTAACATAACAAGTTTTAATACGAACCCCCAGGCAGGTAAAAAGACGATATTTTGAGTATGCATGTTACAAATACAATAGAAACATGAGTTGAACACTCAGACATGACATCGAGGCTATCACGGTCACAAATATTCCAGCAATGTCAAGGCTGTCTGCGTGTAAGTCGTGTCTGTGAGATTAGGTGAAATTTCCGTCGCATCCAAGATTATTGCATTTATATATAGCGACGCGCGTGCGTGCGTGCGTGCGTGCATGCGTGTGTGTGTGTGTGTGTGTGTGTGTGCTGGACCGGACTAATGTCGAGTTATAGTGCTAGCCCACTGAGATACCATGCCACAGATTAACATGAATACCCAAGTCAGACACAGTATACTGACTCCGAGCCGACCAGTCCTTGTTTTAGCTCCGTATAGCCCCTTAATGCTGAGCGCCAGACAGGGTAACAACAAGTACCATCTTTTAACGTCTTTTAGTATGACGCGGCCGGGGATCGAACCCCTGATCTTCCGCTCTCCGGGCGGACGCTCTACCACTAGACCACGGAGGCGGTCGAGTCTGTGTGTACCAGACAAACCAATAGGTTTATGTGCGCAACGTCCAACATGATCGGAAGACCCTAACCACCATCTTATTATAACGAAACAGTGTGAGTGAAGGGGATTCCATATCTCAGCATATGCTGTAAATCATTGATTAACACCCATGCAGATATGTGTGTTTGTTTGTTGTGTTAAAGCCTCACTCAGCACTATTCAAGTTAGCTATATATGACGGCGGCCTGGACCAGAAAATCCAGTGATTGACATCTTGAGCATCTTGAGCAAGTTGTATACGACGACGTGCATCAACCAAGTCACTCGATCCTGTTAGTCGACTTTGGACGTGTCGCTGGATCCATTTTCCCCCATGCAGGAATGTGTTTCAACAGCGAACCCTCAAACACGTATTAAAGAAGTCATCCAACAATACCCGAAGATTGAAAGACCTAAATTAATCATACATCACGGTGGAATTCCCTTTCTATACACGTGACTTCAGTGTTATAACTACAAGTTCAAACAACCGAAATTGAAGAAACCCCGTGCGCCTTAACATAACTTTGATGTAAGCCTTGTTTTGGGATTAAACAGCGCTGATGATACCGTTTAGTCACACATCACACCAGTGACCTTGTCACGTACAACACGCGGGGCGGCGGGGTAGCACAGTGGTTAAAGAGTTCGCTCGTCACGCTGCAAGCCTGGGTTCGATTCTTCACATGGGTACAATGTGTGAAGCCCATGTCTGGTGTCCCCTGCCGTGATATTGCTGGAATATTGCTAAAGCGGGGTAAAACTATACTCATTCACTAATACAACACGTGGTGACTTATTCCAGAGCAGAAGCGGTTCCCATTCTCTATATCTACAGGGATATCTTGAAATTTCAAGATACATACTAAGTTGAAATTTCAAGATACACATCTTGAAATTTCAAGATCATAAGTTGAAATTTCAAGTTATCATCTGGAAATTTCAAGATGCCAAGTTGAAATTTCAAGATACATAAGTTGAAATTTCAAGATACTAAGTAGAAATTTCAAGATACTAACTTAATATTTCAAGATTCACACTAAGTTGAAATGTCAAGATAATCATCTTGAAATTTCAAGATATTATCTTGAAACTTCAACATAGTATCGAAAAAGCAAAAACAAATGACCCTTAAAGGCTTCCGTACTTTTACGCAGCTTTTAGCAATAAAACGTAATATCACGACGGGGGACACCGGGAAATGGAGGGGATTCGAATTAATCCAAATCTTCAGTGTGACGAGTTAACGCTTTAACCACTTAGGCTAACCCACCGCGCGCGAACGCACGCACGCACGCACGCACGCACGCACGCACGCACACACACACACACATTTGGATATAGAAGATGAAGAAGTTCTCAGCATCAGACGAGTGTCGTAAGAGACGACTTATGAAGTGCAAGTTGTCACTATGTGTGCCTGGATGCGTGCCATCATTCTCGGCGACGTGGAACTTTGCTCTTGCTGTTGACAACTGGTTCGTCTAGACCATACTCGTCATGATAAACTGTGACATTGCTACAAATCACTCTTATTCGCCATTTACCGTATTTACTCTCATAGTCACGGAGACCTAGGTTTACTCCCATTAGAACTTCAGCCCAAAATAGGTACAGGGGTTATGTATCTTTGTTTGTTTCTTGTTTAACGCCGCACTCAGCAATATTCCAGCTATATGACGGCGGTCTGTAAATAATCGAGTCTGGACCAGACTATTCAGTGTTTGACACCATGAGCATCGATCCACGCATTTGGGATCGATGACATGCATCAACCAATTCAGCGAGCCTGACTACCCGATCCCGTAAGTCGCCTCTTACGACAAGCATATAGTCGCCTCTTACGACAAGCATGGGTTGCTGAAGACCTATTCTACCCCAGATCTTCACGGGTCAGATCACAACTGGCCTGACCTCATCATTGGCACCCGGGACAAAACCAAACTTGGAAGTCAAGATGCCAATAGGGGCGTTCGGATAGCCTACAGTGGTTAAAGTGTTCGCTCGTTGCGCCGAAGACCCGGGTTCGATTCCCGACATGGGTACAATGTGTGAAGCCCATTTCTGGTGTCCCCTGCCGTGATATTGCTGGAATATTGCTAATAGCGGCATAAAACCATACTCACTCACTGACCCATAGTATATCTAAAATTTATAGATGCATCTTGATATCTCCTTTGATACAAAGACTTTGTCAAATTAAGCACTTTTCGTGAATTTGAAGATATACATATGTTTGCTGCATCCGTTATAGAATTATAAGTTGTGGGTTAAAATTAGTTCCATATTCTTGCAGGTACAAAATACATTCTACTACATAACATGGGGCATAAAATAAAACATGACTTTCATCTTCTATTACCTAAAAGACTTGAGGATCATATAATTCACATTTACCTTTTCGAAAGATAATTCATATATGATTAAATTTTAACAAAGATACAGAGCTAATATCTCTTAAATACAGTTCACATTAAAAACTAAACGTACATAAATAGTAGAATTCAAGAGATTTACAGGAACACATCGAGGCATGCCAATCTTCTTCAAGCAAGTCTACAACATGTTGCCGTAATGACTCAACAAACGTACTACAATTTCCTACCTCTTTCTATAACCAAAGCCATATTTGTAAAGAAGATTTCTTCTAACATAAGTGGCCCGATTCGGATGGCATCTAATCCCATGTATTTTGTAACATTATAACTCTCGTAAATATATCTATCATTGCACATCGAAATTATTCGGACCCCGAATTTGATAAAACTCACATAGTATTTAACAAAAAATGGACGTCTGCCAGAATATCCATATATATATATTTATATGTAACAGGATTTGGTGTACCTTTACTAGTATGTAAAATATGAACTTTTTCTACACTTTCTCTCACATTAAATTCCCATATTTCACTACTATATATAAGTATTGGTAAAATTTTCCTGTCAAACATTTGAAATGAGTCCTTTATAGAAACATGATATATCCTAATTAGAGATATTATGTGCATTAAGGTTTTTATTCTCTTGCTCGAAAGCTATATTTACACACTGTGTCCACACTTTTATTGGGGTGACCATTAACCCAAGGTACTGATAAGAACTATTTAATTTTTTTTCAAACAGCGAAATATGTCCACAATTATCTTTGAACTGGAAATATTGATCTCCATTACCCATTTATAAGAATACTCTGATAGAAGATTTAAACGCTTTTGTAATTTGATAGCAGTATCTATACCAATATAACGTCATCGGCAAATAACATTGCAATTATATTCAACATATATTCAGATACAAAAATACCATCATCCAATGTATTATTAGCTAGTTCAACAAATTCATGAATAATGAGAACAATAGAGGGTTGAGTGTACATCCTTGACGAACTCCAGCTGTACATGAAACATAATCTAACAATTTACTACCCCCACCAGAGATAACTGCATATTTAACATGTACATACATACTTTTAGCAGTTTTATAGAAATAGCTGTGTATACCCGGTCTTTATATGCACAAATAATAACATTTCTATTAACCATAAGAAATGATTCTTTTTTATAATCAATGAATAAAGTTTCCCTTTCTTACGTGTAGCCGGATACTTCTGTACAAGAGCTTGCAAAATAAATATATCATTAAAAGTGGTTCTCCAATAAGTTTTCTTGATTCTGCAAATTTATCTAGTCTTTTATTAAATATACATTCAAAGATCTTACCAAGCGTATTTAGTAGAGATGTGTGAAAGGCGACTATGCTTGTCGCGTCAGAGGCGACTAATGGGATTGGGTGGCCAGGCTCGCTGACTTGGTTGATACATATCATCGTATCCCAATTGCGTGGATCGATGTTCATGATGTAAATCATCGGATTGTCTGGTCCAGTCTCGATTATTTACAGACCGCAGTCATATAGCTGGAAAATTACTGAGTGCGGCGTTAAGCAACATGAAACTGAAACTGAAACAGGTAGAGATATGCCTCTGTTGTTATGACGACCATCCTTTTTACCTTTCTCATTTATAGTTGTTAAAATAATCACGCTTTCGGAAAGTAACATTGATAAAGTATCTTATTGTGCAATAAATATAAATGGGGTAACACTACAGACTTAATACATTTGACAAATTCAGCTGGTGTCCTATCATCTCCTGGGGATTAACTTAAGACCGTAAATTGCTGTTAATATTTCTTACTCAGTTATAACATCTGAAAGGGAACTGTCGTCTGTTTCACAAAATTCATATTTCTTGAAAATTTTGTTTTACTGTCAAGTAATATTCCTTATCGACGGAAAGGCTTGTTTTGACTTTATAAGTACTAGCATACGTGCATCTATCTTCGTCAATTAATCATCGCGATATTTGGCGATTCTATTTCAAGTGGCGAGGACTACAGACCTACCCAGAAGTCCATATTCAACCTTAATTCTGCTGTGAATGTAAGTTAAAATTTACATTTCATGATAAAAACGTGTAACATTGGTATGAAATGTCTCAATACCTCTGAATTTAGGAAAATTAAAGATAAATAGAGAGAGAGAGAGAGAGATTCTTTATTTCCTCCAGATGTCATTCCGAAGATTACAATGAAAATATATTCAATTACACGCAGTTAACACAATAAAAAGGCATAACATATTTACAATTACACACAGTTTATCAAATTCTGATACCTAAATGATGACAGATTTTCACTAGAAGATATATATCAAAAGATGCCTTAGTTTGTACAGATACGAGGCGAATTGTAGTATAATAGTTTCCCAGGTGTGTTGATCCAGATTGTGAGTAAATTTTGTTTCAGCCCCAAATAAGACTCATCACATATCTGTTTCGTCTTGCATTTCAAAATCAACATTTTTTTGAACGTCAAGTACGTCAATGAGAGAAGAGAAAAACGCATTTCTTTCTGATATCAGCGCTTCACAATGTAAAATAATGTGGCTGTCATAGTCAAAAGCATGCCTATTACAGAGCATGCACTCTTTCGAAAGTTTACTGCGTGATGAGACTTTCACACAAAGTTGTAAAGCAGGTCGATATTCCGGGTACAGAAAAGCTAATTGCCAAAGTACATGGTATGTTAATTTCGTATGAATTCTCTTATAACGGGACATGCTTGCGTTATTTGATACATTTGTGAGCCATGATTGTTCTTCGTATTTGCATATAGTTTCATTAACACGATTTCTCCATTTCAATTTTGGAGGGAAAGTACCTTACTGAGTATATGTACGAAGGTAGGGATCCAGATTGTATTTATCAAGTGTTGATTTAAGTTCTCCACAGATTGTCTTAATGTCTATGTATATCGTTATGTGACAAATTTATCTAGCACAACGGGTCCAAGATAAAGCCAGAACCTGTAGCCCAAACAAAGAAACCTGTGATGGCCAAATTATCTGAACTGAGGAATTGGAGTTCGTTCAGTCAATTAACTTTCATTGAAAAATAGATACAACACACATTATTGGAAGTATTATTTACAGATTAAAATAAAAAATGCAGCAAAGAGGGTTTGGGTGATCCTGGCACAGTCCGGCTGGTTAGGCTCATCATCAGCTCAGGACCCTTGTCCCCTCTACACGCCGCCCAGACAGCCTAGTCAAACACGCTCAGAACTTTTCGGAGAATGACATTGTGAAGACTCACCAACACTGCAACCTTCTGCAGTACCCAGATTGTCAGAAGGTCTGCAATTCCTGGTAGCAAACCCGGGTACTCTGTCAGTCAACAGATTGGTAGGTACCAAACCTAAGGCACCGAGAACAATGGGGATTCTGACAACTTGGTACTTGGGATGCAAGCGTGACATTTCGAATACGAGGTCCGCATATTTGCCATGTTTTTCCTCAATCTTGTCAATCACATTAGTGTCAAAAGGGAAAGAAATATCTATAATATAAATGATTTCATTCGATTTATCAAAGAGGACAAGATCAGGTTTGTTGGTCTGGATACGTCTGAGGCTGTAGAGGGGCCCATTCCAAAGAATTTTGTATTTATCATTTTCCATGACGCCCTCTACATATTCTGGGTCGTACCATGGATGGACCTTTGTGTAAAAACCACAAGCATGGCGAAGACGGAAATAAAATTATCGAGCTACACCATCATGTCACTCAAGATACTGTGTTTGTGCCAAAGCTGGGCATCCACTGACAATGTGTTGGACAGTCTCATTAAATTGATTGCAAAATCTACATTTCATGTTTACATTTTGATACAAAATCACACATTGACGGTTTCGGTTTGGAAGTGACCGGTCCTGAGCAGCAAACTGAAAGCCTTCCGTTTCACTTTTCAGGCCAGTCGACTTCATCCAAGCGAAGGACTCTGCAGGGTTGCTGATCTTCTCCACACACTGCACGTAAACTCGATGCAGCGGTCGCCCAGATAGCCTCTCCTTTAAAAACTGGGCCGATTTGATATGGCACTTCGCTTGGTTGACACTCACTTCTGCACCGTCCTGCAGTACAGAACCATCAACAAAATCAACACTGACTTTGAGATTATGTCCCATAGACCGCCGTCATATGGCTTGAATATTGCTGAGTGCGGCGTTAAACATCAAACAAACAAACGCCGATTCGCATTTCTCTCAAATCTCATACTTTGTTCAGCATTCCTTTGCACTGCCACCCGGTCCCGTTACAAAAATAGCAATCTTTGGTGCGAAAACGATCGTGACCCCATGTCACATAGACTTACACTATTCTTGCGAAAACATCCATTTGTAGAGCAAGACCCTTTTTTATCTTCGTAGATAACAATTACTTCTATGTTCGTCAAGGTCCTTGTAAGGGTGTCGATAGTTGTGTGAACAGCTGTAGTGGACACTCTTTAGTCATACAGGGCAATTCAGTGCCACTCCTTTAAACCGTTATTTTCCTTTTAAATTAAAAGGCTCAATGTTTTTCTTTTATAATCAACTGATCTGAAAAATGTATTACTTGTGGTAAGGACATACGGATATTTTTGTGTGGATTCTTTTAAATCCAATGGTTACGTACATAGTAGACTATATATCCCTCTCTTTATTTGCATATATTGTTTATAATTATGACATTATCATCTCTGTAGAGGAACGTTTATCATAAACACTATTCAGCTGATAGGAGCAAAATTTGCCCCGAAAAACCTGTGACAACAGACGCCTTTACAAAATACAAAAGAATATATAAATTGTTGATAGGAAAATAGCAGTATCAGTGCCTCCACAACCTTTTGGAACCTGAAAATTCCACTCATGGAAGTAGAAGGTGACTCATAAAAAGAAGTATTATCATAATTTTGTTTCACAAGCTATGAGGCACGCGTAACAAATATCTATTGCCGCCCGTGCATTTTTATCATATAACTGCGAGGAAGCACTTGCTGTCACGTGACCCGGAAGTAGTTACTGAAGCTTTCCGAGGTTGTTTATGTTTACGAGGTGACGGTCGGATGCATCAAACTGCGCTATCGACAAATCAAGCTCACGGATATGTTCTGATATGTCACTAACCACATATAATGTAATGTATGTCGTAACGAATTTGTTGACTAGATCAAGTCGATTTTGAGCTATCTGATTTAGATCACTGCTTCGGGAGTTGATTTCTGTAGGCGGCCGTGACTGTTTAACGCTGACATCGGCCTGGGATACCTTAAATGCGCTGATACCGATCTTTCTGTTTTACCCCAATGGGTATATATCTCATTCCCTGATGACAAGAAAACAACATGCAATTAGTGCTTGATTTTGGAAACGTAAATGAGGCTGCAGATATTTTAAAACTAACACTTTAAAGCACTGGCTTTTATAAGGTCATGCACAAACACGGATCGGTGTATTATAACCTGACCAGAGACCATATACCAGAGACAATATACCGATTTGGCCTCTGACCTGACAGTACATGATCAGTCTGAAATAAAATATAAGTTGTTGGCAACACTTCTGTTTAACAGCCATAGCTTATAGTCTTGATTGCTCTAGCTCGCCTCTTCAACCCTAATAGGTTTAGCTGGTTGTTGCATGGGCTGGGATGGGGTACACTGGTCGGGTTGGTCCTGAGTAGGACCCGGGTACCCACAGGACTACCCGGACCCGTAGTTAGTCACATGATATATTATTTAAGGACAAAATATTTCTGGAACTCCATAGTTACACTACAAGTCACTGGTCGCATTTCTCTCTGACTATGCACACATTCCGTCCGACTTTTATTTCTTTGAATAAGATTAGACTTCAGTCAACCTCAAGGTATGCTTGACCAGATCGTTTTATACGTGTATCTAAATACATTTTGTCCAGGGCTATGGTCAAACTATTCCCAATCGGACAGTTTGTACCCATCTCTTGAGACCTACAGCGGTTACCCAGTAGGGTTGGGTAATAGAGGGGTCGGTACCAGGGTAGTAAATTTGGACTTGTCCCAACCCTAGGTGGTTGTGTTGCTGTTAGGGTGAGGGTAGGTTACCCCAAATTCTATCTTGAGCCCTTAGACCTGCTTTCCAATCAAACACTCCTTAGGGCTAAGTACCCCTTGCCAATACCCAATTACAAGCTTTATGGTTAGTTGTGAGTTTCAGTTAGCTATCTCACTTCAGTGAACACAAATAATATACCATATTCGACGTAATATGTGCCCAGGGCGCTCTCAAAATTAGAAATAGGAGGCTCTTATTAAAATATTATTTTGGTGAAAAAAAAACAGAGTTGAGAGATTAATTTCGTGGTTTATGCTGACAGCCTGAAATGTTTATGTACGGCAGATATATTTTTCACGAATTTAATTGCCCATAATTAATGGTGCATATAATACAGGAGTGCGTATTTTACGCGAATGAATAAGTCTTGTTTACATTGATCAATCGGAAGGGGTGCTCATTGGGATTGTTCATGTGCCAAAATATTAGCAAATATCGCCGTGGGCGCTTATTACGTTGAATACGGTATGTAATTTGAGCTAAATCCATACAATCTTTATCATGCTTCACTATTACCATGATTACGAGGAAGAAAATGGGTACCACGTTTGTACTTCAAGGTAAACAATCGGGTGCTCATCACTAAGTAAACAAGCACTAATTATTTGCCATGGTCCCCTTGTAAGGTGTGAGGTAATTCGATTGTTTCATTTATAGCTTAGCTTCAGTTTGGCAATGGCAGCACTAACTGAAATAAATACAAAATAGTGAAAAGAGCTGTATTCCCGAATTGTGATATTTTCAGTTGCAGTAAACTGTCTCTGTAATACAAGGTTATGGTGTACTCACATTCAAAGCAATATTTTGAGGTAAACATTTTATCGAGAAACTTGTTGGTTTAAAGTGAAGATTTTGTTGATGAAGGGTCAAAGGATCATGTAACATCTGCAGTAGTAGCTAAAACTCTGATATACTTCTCAAGTGAAACATCACACACTAGTTATTATACGCTGATTGTTAAATAAGATATTAGCTGCCAGTTATTGGTTATTCAATTGTGATAGTATCGCTGTTTTGTGACCCAAAGAGACCTCTGTGTCATGATGGTGAAGTGTGCTAAGAAACCCCAGAAATCTTGCGATGTGTTTCATTTTTGTTGTAGCAAATCAGGGAATATGAGTTTTAATTCTTACATGAATTCTGGTTTATCCAAAGTGATTAGTAACAGTGAGATATTCTGGTGTTTGTCGGGGCAGTCGGGTAGCTTTGTGGTTAAAGCATTTGCTCGTCATGCCGAAGATCTGGGTTTGATTCCCGGCATGGGTACAATGTGTCAAGCCCATTTCTGGTGTCCCCCTGCCGTGATATTGCTGGAATATTGCTAAAAGCAGCATAAAATGAAACTCACTCACTCACACATGAGGTTGTTGAGTTTGATCTTAAGGTGTACATGTCTATTGTCATGTCTTCCCTTACTGTATTTCAGATCCTGAAATAGAATGGGCAAAGAAATTAAGGTCATTACCATGGCATCAAGGGAAACAGATTCGAGAGAAAGTGACCAAAATTATTCATGCATAGAATATGAACTGACCCAACATGTCAATAGCATGCACAGCAGAAGAAAATATCCAACTCAAGTCCTGCTTTTGAAAGGGTGTCATTGTGTCATTTCAAGGGCCTAGCAAGAATTAAAAATGTCTACAACTACAGTGAAAACTGACACAATGAGCAAGGTGCTGCCAGGGGACAAGAGTGGTCTCCCATGGGAAATATGGCAGATGATACTTTCATATCTTAACGCTGCTGAACTGTGTCGAGGGTGCTGTGTGAGTAAGACCTGGAATGATCTTATCCTTAGTTTAGATGGATCAAGATGGAAGGAATTGTACCTCAAGTGTGAAGACTGGAAGCATCCGTTCTGGCCACTGAACATTCATTCCGAGCCGCCATCTTGGAAACAAGCTTATCATGACCAGTACTTGTCAACAAGGCAATGGTCACAGTGCTCACGAGATCTCAGTCACAGCAGCTGTCTATATGTTCTTAAACGGAAAAAAGATAGAAAAATTATTCGAGTTGGACGTGGGAAAGAGCATTCTTCTTTAAAAAGTGCTCTTTCTGTGGCCAATGACTTTGATCGAATAGAGGTGTATCCTGGTATCTATGATGAACAGTTTGAGATGACATCCAAAATTCCTTTTGAGTTGGTAGGCGTGGGAGAACTTGGCAGTGTTATCCTTGTGGTGTGTATAGAACAAGTGGCCATGACAGGACGTCTGAGCAATCTTGTGTTGAGAGCACCGTGGTTCACAACATTTATTCTCAAGGTAAGAACGTAACTGATGTCGCCTGACCTCGTTGATCTCTGGATTGATCAAAAGTCATGAAAAGTTCATGCTGATGGTAATTAATCAACCTTAACGCCTGGTAGACATGGTACAATAATGATTTCTATGACATGCATAATTGGTATCAATCTCATTAAAATCAGATCTTAGTTGCGCTATCACTAAACAAAGATCTAAGGACATACCATTAAGGGTCATGTCAGAACGACCTTTCATATGACCAATCAAATCGTCGCTTGCCAGATCATGAAAGGGACAATCGGAATGTGTTTTCAAATCATGCAACCTCGAAAACGTTAACGTAGGGTATTAGAATGACAGTTACGGCCCGTAGGACTGATTCTGTCAAAATTATTGTCTATCTCTCGCTTCCGTGGGATAAACATTTGAACGGAGGAGGCATTGCACAGTACGTGGAAAGCACTGCCATACAATCTCAATCATATATTACACATTCTGGAATGTTGGTTTGTTCAGTTTTCAAAATTTTGATCAAGAACTGTGTCAACATATTTTTCAAGCGTAGTCTGAAATGGAAGTCGCCAGGTTGAAACGAGTGCCGTAAAGCTTGAGAAAGCTGCTTTCTTATTGGCTGATGTCGACTTTGGTTTCAAATTTGTAATTTAGAATTTGTCCAAATATGTTTTGAAGCGTAGTTGCCAATTTGAAATTAGTGCCGTAAAGCACGAGAAAGCTGCCTTCTGATTGGTCATTCTATTGGTCGGTCAAAGTTCACACAAGGTCGTTCTGACGTGACCCGTAATGGGATGTCCTCAGATCTTTGTTTAGCGGTAGCAAGAACTAAGATCTGATTTTAATGAGATTGATTTGGTATTATTTGCAATTTGTAAGTAAAACACTAAACATTTTAAGTACTTTGTTGTGTCGGCTGTACTGTAGAAATCTGGTGAATCACATGAGTGCAAATATTTTTCCATACTGGTTCTATTTTACATCTTGACAAAAATACATGGCATGAACAGATATGATGAATACATTGAAATTGTAAGACAGACCATGTTGTACTAAAAAAGGGAGAAAACTCTCAAAAGTACAGATAACTCTAGTGAAGAGCCACACAAAGGCAAACCACTCATCAAAAACGGAATTGACCTGTGAAGATCAGGGTTAGAATAGGTCTTCAGCAACCCATGTTTGCCGTAAGAGGCAACTTACGGGATCAGTGGTCAGGCTCACTGACTTGGTTGATGATACATGTCATCGTATCCCAATTGCCTGGATCGATGCTCATGATGTCAATCACTGGATTGTCTGGTCCAGACTCAATTTTTTACAGACTGCCGCCATATAGCTGAATATTGCTGAGTGCGGCATTTAACAACAAACAAACAAACAAAAAGGGAATCAACAATGTACATTACCCACATTAATGGGTCCCTCAAATAAATGTGCACCAGAGTCATTCCTTCTACTTAAACCATTAAAAACTGAGGAATTAGTGGCCTTAAAATCTCCAGTCACAGATATTTGTGGGGATGCAGCGTCCATCATTATTCCATCTTGTTAATTTATACAGCTTTGAGTATGCTCTAAGTTTTGATTTAGATGGTACAAATTAAGAAAAGAAACATTCACAAATATTATTATGGTTACTTTGGATCATCAACATTTGAATAGATGGTGAAAAATTTGACTCGTGTCAACCGTTAGCTGTGTCATCATGTTGACTGCTTTGCTTGTAGATTCGTGCTGGTTACCTGCAGTTGGACAACTGCATATTGGAGGACGGTATGGTGTACGCACAGAACCCAGGGACATGTCACATCCGATTCTGCACATTCCGCCATGCCACCATTATTCTACAACATATGAATGTTAGTGTTATTGAAAACTGTGAGTTTTCACAGAGTGACACAGCAGACATCATTGTTGAGGGATATTCAAAGGATGAGAAAAACTGGACTTACTCGTATCTGCGATCACGCATGAATTCAATATTTTCACAGAATCGGCGTCAAAGGAGACAATCACTCATTACCATGAAAACTAGCGAGTCACATGCATCAACCATGCATTCCATGACAGCATCCTCAGCACATCTGGCCAATCACAGTTCAGACTCAGCATCCCATGATCATAATGACCAATCAGGAACATCATGCAGTGATTCGCTGGAACCATCCCACCACATTCCTCGCCCAAGGCTTGTCAGTGATGGGGCTGCTGATGTACCCCACATTATTGACAATCAGAACTCATCCAATACTCAAGGGTTTGCCTTTCATCAACATGAATCCATTTCAAACTCTCATCATTCCAATGCCAACTTACAGGCAACAGCAGAAGTTGTGATGCAAGATCCCATCCCAAATCAGAATGAGGCTGCAAGTGTTCATGTAGAGGCTGCAGTCAATGGAAATGAGGCTAGGGGACATGAAAATGAGGCTCGAGAAGGGGCAGGTAATGCACAGGCGGCAGATGTACAAGTACCACATTTAGATTTGAATGAAGGCAACAATGAAAATGAGCCACGTCCAGACAGCGGGCGGAGTCTTCACTCAAGATTGTCATTTGACAGTGAGGACAGCTTGTCTTTCCTTGATGACCTTGACTCTGCAAGATCAAGTTCACCAGGTGAGGTCACCTGATGCTGATTGAAACTTTCGTAGTAAACTGTGGTAAACATCTTGAACTTCGAAAAACTGTATATGTGTATTTGGTGACGGTCATGATTTTGCTAATTTGGTTAAGATTATTAATGTAAATACAAACTAACGAAAATGAATTATCACACTTTTCATCCTGAGAAATTTATGTTTCTGGCATAAGTATGTCCTGTCAATGATACAGATATGGGGTGGTGTCCCTTTCATGTAACCATTTTCCCAATTTGCCTGGCAAGGGCAGTTCGTTCAGTGACTCCTAAATAAATCCCTGCATGTACTGTTTCCAATAAATGACAAATAATGTAGTGCAGCTATTTTCTCTTAACTTTGACGTCACGGCATTGCAACCTCGTTGAATAGCATCATTACACTGTATTGCTTCATCAATGAATGTCTCTGCATGTTTGAAACTGAGTAAATTCGTAATTAAACATGTTTTTATTGATTTGGGAAATAGCAGTGAGTAGGTTATGTAGTTATGGTACAAAAGGTCAATTTTCTAACTTTGCATGGACAAGGATAGATGTTATATACACACATGGATAGTGACAGATGTTATATAGACACATGGACAATAATAGATGTTATATAAACACATGGACAGTGACAGATGTTATACACATACATGGACAATAATAGATGTTATATACACATGGACAAGGAAAGATGTTATATACACACATGGATAGTGACAGATGTTATATAGACACATGGACAATAATAGATGTTATATAAACACATGGACAGTGACAGATGTTATACACATACATGGACAATAATAGATGTTATATACACATGGACAAGGAAAGATGTTATATACACACATGGATAGTGACATGTTATATAGACACATGGACAATAATAGATGTTATATAAACACATGGATATTGACAGATGTTATACACATACATGGACAATAATAGATGTTATATACACATGGACAAGGAAAGATGTTATATACACACATGGATAGTGACATGTTATATAGACACATGGACAATAATAGATGTTATATAAACACATGGATATTGACAGATGTTATACACATACATGGACAATAATAGATGTTATATACACATGGACAAGGAAAGATGTTATATACACACATGGATAGTGACATGTTATATAGACACATGGACAATAATAGATGTTATATAAACACATGGATATTGACAGATGTTATATACACACATGTGTAATTATAGATGTATTGCAGGGGGTCATAGATGTATTGCAGGGAGTCATAGATGTATTTCACTGGCATCTAGTGGTCCAAGTCCAGCTTTTATTGTTATTAATGTTAACATAGCAGTATATTTCAAAAGAGAGCAGTGGGGTAGCTTAGTCGTTGAAGCTTGTCATGAGAAAGGCCTGGGTTTGATTCCCTCATTTCTGTTGTCCTCGCTGTGAGTTTGCTGGAATATTGTAAAA
Organism: Haliotis cracherodii; assembly: GCF_022045235.1. Classification (NCBI taxonomy): domain Eukaryota; kingdom Metazoa; phylum Mollusca; class Gastropoda; order Lepetellida; family Haliotidae; genus Haliotis; species Haliotis cracherodii. Next base: position 58,617,467 of record NW_027266264.1, read on the forward strand.
AGTGACATAAAACATCACTCCCTCACTCACTCCCTCTATCACCTGTTCAGTGATTTCGAAAGATAGTATCTCTTGTAATATCAAATACTTACTACTATTAAGTATAAGACGCACCACAGCCCTGACACAATCAGAGGGTTTGTTGTGTATTTTCAATACATTGTCAAACATGCAGAACCCTGACCTCCCTGCAAGATGAATGAATCACATTGAATATTCCTCGTAACAGGGTTTTAACACATGACCTGCAGTAAACTGCCTTTAATTATAAATCAGAATCAGTAACTTTCTGAGTGGTTAGTGGTTCGCCTAGCTATAAATGGGAAATATAAAATGTAGCTTTTGTTTTTGTCAGTCTTGTATGTTCCTTTAATTTTTAACACAAACAGAGTAAGGGAAGAATTTGGCAGAATATTGATACTTATCATGCTTATAGGTGTGAAAACGTCACAATACTAACATGCATGTGAAGTTTTGTATTTGACACATTTCTGCGGCACATGTGTTTTTTTAAACATTTCACCAGACTTTTTAACTACCAGAGAAATTATGTATATGGAACTTTGTGGTGAGAAACAGTTTGACAGCACTTTCATCTCTGGTAGATGTTGGTCGTCCTGGCAGCACCAGCAGCAGCAGCGATGATGACGAGGACATTGAGAGAATCGTGCACACAGACTCAGACGATGACCTGTCATCAGGGGAGGAGTCCGTCATTATGCTGCCTCACCTGCGACAGAAACACATCCAAGCATCAATATCTGCTCAAGGTGTCAATGCCGACATCGTGTCCATCAGTAGCCAGACCTCACAACCTATTCCCACTGATGTCATTCAGGACAGCCTCATGCGGTCTGTCGTGGATCAGGTTCAGGGTAAGTGCTGTGTAGGGGGTGGCTTGATATACCATAACATCATATAATTTGTAATGTAATTTCTTTCTTCACAGCATGACGTCTCACCATGCACTATTTCAGGTAACATTTAATATGTCTTGATGTGACAAAGGATAACGGAAGCTTATATTTTCCCCAAATCACTTTTTTTAAGTTTTATTTTATGATTGGAGCTGAATGAGACAAAAAGCTTGGATAAATTGCATTGAAAATATTACTTGATCTGCCCACGAAACTGGAACATTTCCGCTACATTTCAAGATAAAATGAACACAAGTCGCTGTCTTCTGGGTTTTGTAAAAGTAGGAAATGTCTCACGTCCCCCAATCTCATTAAAATCAGATCTTAGTTCTCGCTATGGCTAAACAAAGATCTGAGGACATTCCATTAAGGGACACGTGAGAACGACCTTTCATCCAACCAATCAGAGCATCGCTTACCAGATCATGAAAGTGACAGTCGGAATGTGTTTTTTAATTATGCAACCACGAAATATGTAACACGGGGTATTCCGAACGACAGGTTTTATGAATATATCCATACAATCTAGGCCATCTATAAGCCATATGTTTCGAAGCTTAGTCGCCAGTTTGAAACTAGTGTCGTAAAGCTCGAGAAAGCTGCCTTCTGATTGGCTAATGTCGATTTCTTGTCAGTCATTTCATTGGTCGGTCAAAATTTGCGTAAGGTTCTGACGTGACCCGTAATGGGATGTCCTCAGATCTTTGTTTAGCGGGAGCGAGAACTAAGATCTGATTTAAATGAGATTGCTCATGCCCCCTACAAATAGTTGAGTTGTATACTTCATTTATCTTCTGTGTTCAGAAGTAATTAACCCCTGTCCAGTGTTTATTTCTTGCCAGATTGTAGATTTAGTTGCCCCTGTTTATCTGTTCCAGGTTGTCTCATTCACCAGTGCCGCATGATCCACTCGAAGGGTGGAGTCATGGTCAGTCTCCAGGCACACGCCATCGTGTCCGAGTGTGATATCTGCAACGTTGGCTACGGCATCCGATGTATACAGAACTCAAGGGTATGTTGTAGGGCTAGGACGGGTAACTTGGGTACTCGGGTCGGTAGGGTCCTGAGTAGGACCCGGGTACCCACAGCTATACCTGGACAAGTGGTCAGTCACGTGACATATTGTTTAATGACAAAAATTCAGTGGTTACACTACAGGCCGCTATTGTCGGCAATTCTTTCTGACGATGCACACATTCCTTTTGACTTATATATGTTTTAGTAATGATAAAGCTTCAGTCAACTTCAATGTTCGCATGATCTGATCGTTTGATTCATGTATCTTAATATTTTTGCAAAGGCTGTGATCAGACAATTCAAAATCAGACATTTTGTTCCAAGTCTTGGGACCTACTGTGGGTACCCGGTTAGGGTCGGGTAATAGGGGGTCTGGTACCCGGCCAGTCAACTAGGACTCGTCCAAGCCCTTGTATGTTGACAGTATTAATGCTTTTTGTCGTCAGTTGAGGTACTGTTGTGTCTTTTAATGGTTCCTTTCTTCTTTGATTACAGTAGACTTTCTGATGTATTAGGTGAGATGAGGTGAAATGGGGTTTTAACATGCATACCCCACTCAGACACATTTTTCCGACTTTGAATCCTTGTTTTGTCCCCTTAGTGTTGAGCTCCAGGCAGGGTAGGAAAAGTAACATCTTTTCACGTCTTTTGATGTGATGGTGCCAGGGTCACATGTATCAGGTTTCTATTCAGACGTCTATGAGTTTGATGATTTGAACTAGCCAGTAATGATGATTGATCCATGTTTTTGCCAGGTGGTGGTTCTGAAGAACAAGATCCACCATTGTCGGACATCAGGGGTCTTCATGAGACTCGCTGCTTCAGGTCTGATAGCAGGTGAGAGGGATGGCGGGAATGTGGAGTGAATGAGTTCAGCAAACCAGTGGTTTATAGGGCTTAAAAAAATAAAAGAATTGGTCCTCAGGCAATTACTTTTGAAAATATAGTGCTGAGGGAGTGTTGTTTTTTGTTTTTGCTTGTTCAAATTAGTATGTAACCAAATTACGTACAGTTACGTACCATCAACCTGGGAAAGGGCCTCCCTACATATACAAGCATACAAACTCCTATTGCCGCCATGACCATAACATGAGATGCGCAGCAAAGCAGTGCGCATGTAAAGGGAAGTTACTGGATGCTATATTGGATCGCATTGTTTTTAAAAAAAATTAAAAATGGAAATAAAAACAAAACGTGCAGCAGATTTTCTGATGATGCGGGCAGTGCCTGAGAACCAAGACTACTATTTGTTTAACAATCCACATGGTGTCACACAGTCAAGTAGCACATTGTAACTACCAGATCCTTCCCATCAGTCTGCTCTTATGACAAGCGTTGGGTGCATCCTCTATTAAGTGATGTCCCTCAGTGATTGCAAGTTTGAGATTGTGACTTCACATGTGTGATGTAAGATTTCTTAAGTCTTATTAAAGTGCACCTCTCAAAAAAATGACAGAATAGAATGAGCAATCTCGAATTTATGGCCTATCACAACACTATTCGTGAACCTCCTTGTGCGTTGTAGGCAACGACATACATTCCAACATGGAGGCTGGGATAGACATTCGGAAGAATGCTGACCCTATTGTACAGGTAAGTAGTATCTATGCTCCTCAGACCTCCAGATAAGCTGCGTTTATCATATAATGGGTAGGTTTCTCGGCAGGATAAAGCCAACGGATAAAAACGATGTCCGTTGGGGTCATATACGGATAGAGAAGCAAATATCAAAAGTCAAGTAGGGCTACTTTCACTGTTTATAAACAAACATGGCGTCACCCTCGTCATTTGGCGATCGAGTCAGAATTAACCATCGGGTATCTGGATAACAAGTCTCGCAAAATACAATGTTTATTCCTCATGCAGGATATTTACCATCCCCAAACACACTTGCGTGATAACCTCTATATCTGCGTAAAATACGCATCAGAAATGCAGAAATATGCAGTAAAATAAAATCCAAGCTGATCAAATACGCAAAGAACATTACAGATACGCTACAAAAATAGAACTTATGCGTATCATCAAAATATTGTGAATTAACCCTGCGTATTCGATTAGCAAATCAGCAACTTATTTTGAAATTATAAACGGGCATTCCGTCAACCTTGCCAAACTCAGTTACATCATGATCATTTGCCATCACACTTTCTTGTGGAAGTATCATGGTATTTTTGAGTCCTATAAAGCTCTCAAACCCACACAACACCAGTTTGCTGAGACTAGATGAATAGTGTTTTTAAATATTTAACTTTTAACCCACATGTGTAAAAACTAGTGGGTAACAGAAATTTCAATACCCAGATAGAATTACAGATACCCAATGATTTTAAAATGCATGGGTAAAATACCCACAACACCAAAAGCTCATCTGGAGCTCTGCTCCTGTATTACCCGTAGGGTGGATGATGATGATGATGATGATGATGATGATGATGATGAGTTGTCATGGAACGTGGATTATTATCTGCGGCTGCTTGGAAACTCCCTGTTCCAAGATCCACAGATGTTACAGATTTACCAGTCTCCCATGGACTCTTTTTGTGAGGGCGGTCGGGTGGTTAAAGCGTTAGCTCGTCACCCCGAAGACCTGGGTTTGATTCCCGACAAGGGTACAATGTGTGAATCCCATTTCTGGTGTCCCCTGCCATGATATTGCTGGATTATTGTTCAAAGCGGCGGAAAACCATACTCACTCACTCACTCTTTTTGTGAACTAGATAACACAGTATAAACGATTACCCCTATTCCTGATTATGCCAGGGGCTGTGACTTACATATTTGTCTGGACTAGGGCTGGGACGGATAACGTGGGTACTCAGGTCGGGTGGGTACTGAGAAGGACCCGGGTACCCACAGAACTACCCTGACCTGTGGTTAGTCATGTGATATATTGTTAAATGACAAAAATGATCTAAAACTCTATGGTTACGCTGCAAGTCACTAATGTTCGCAGTTCTCTCTGACTATGCAAGCATTCTGTCTGATTTACATCTATTTGAATAAAGATGAAACTTCGGTCAACTTTAGTGTATGCGTGACCAGATCGTTTTATATGTGTATCTAAATACATTTTGTCCAGGGCTACAGTCAAACTATTCCCAATCGGACATTTTGTACCTATCTCTTGAGACTTACAGCAGGTATCCGGGTAGGGTTGGGTAATACTAATAGGGAGGTGGGTACCCGGGTAGTAAATTTGGTGTCGTCCCAGCCGTTGTCTGGATATCTCTTCCAACTGTTGCACTGACGGTGTAAAGTTCAACAAAGGAGTGTAGTCCTACTAGTTATCTTAGTGCTTTGATGGGACATAGACACAGCCCCAACTCAAATCTACGGGGAAATAATCTGATAAATAAGCTTGCCAGTGAATTAGAACGACAAAAGGAACATAAACATTAGATGATTTGGAAGCTTTTAAACATAGTTTTCCACCTTTTTTAACATCTTGATCAACTTGTGGGAAAAAAGAAAAGAAAGGAGACATTTCAAATAAATAAACCATATCAAACATAGGTCCAGATGTGCAATATACATTTTCTATAAACAGATAGTGTAATAGGACTAAATAATACTTTTCAGTTTTTTTTTTTTTTCAATTTGATTTTTTCCAGGTCCATTGATTACATAATGCAGATAAAAAGTAATCTTAGCCTACCGGTATTCGTGTATAGTGGTTGGGTGAACTTCTAGCTCTGTTTGTCATTCTTCAGAACAACCGCATTCATCATGGGAAGAGGTCAGGTGTCGTCGTGCTGGGAAGTGGGCGTGGCCAGGTGAAGAAGAATGACATCTATGAGAACCGAGAAGCAGGAGTTTACATCTTGTATGGGGGAAACCCCACCGTCTGGTGAGTGAAGGTCAAATCCATTTTTGTTCCCCCGGTTTGAAAGATGGAGCGTTAAAAAGATCAGCATGTCTGTCTGAAATTTGCTATACAGATCAGTCTAGTTGTAAACTAGTTTCTTTTGATGATTTGGGATCTTTATTTTTTTCATTTCTTATATTTATTACTTATCCTGCATTTCACCTTAATGCATTTACTGAGTAGTCACCGGCGTCTCAGGAGGAGGAAGGTAGGTGTCTATCCAGTCATTGGCGTCAGAAGAGACATACGGGAGGCCGCGCTAGTAGGCATAGAGGAAGATGGCAGCTTCCAGCCCAAAGAGGACAGCATAGCTACGACACTAGGTGTTGCAGGGTCTGTAGGCCTGATAGAAACTAACAGTTTTAGCCCACTAGTCCTTACAACGATAACATATAGCACGACCGTTAGAAAGGGCAAATGTCTACAAGTACTTAGGATATCTGAACTATTAGGCAGTTTGGCAAGGACTACAGGACTAGTACCAATTGCACTTCCTCGATACCTTCAGCAATCTCATTAAAATCAGACCTTAGTTCTCGCTACCGCTAAACAAAGATCTGAAGACATCCCATTAGGGGTCACGTTAGAACGACCTTTCATCCGACCAATGAGAGCATCGCTTACCAGATCATGAAAGTGACAATCGGAATGTGATTTCTAATCATACAACCTCGAAAAGTTTAACACAGGGTATTCCGAACAATAGTTACAGGATTAACGACTGAATCCATACAATCTAGACCATCTATTAGCCATTCCAGAATGTTCTTTTGTTTCAAATTTGTAATTGCGAATTTGTCCAAATATGTTTCGAAGCGTAGTTGCCAATTTGAAATTAGTGTCGTAAAGCACGAGAAAGCTGCCTTCTGTTTGGTCATTCTATTGGTCTGTTAAAGTTCGCGCAAGGTTGGTCTGACGTGACCCGTAATGGGATGTCCTGAGATCTTTGTTTAGCGGAAGCGAGAACTAAGGTCTGATTTTAATGAGATTGCTGAAGGTTCAAGCTAGTATGTAACCAAATCATGTTCTCCTTAAGAATTGTAGCATTTAACTGGCCGGGATATTTAAAGATTTAAAAATAAAAATAAAAAATGGAAATAAAAACATAACATGCTGCAGACTTTATGATGATGCAGGCGGTGCCTGAGAACAAAGACTATTATTCTTCTTTTTTAGAAATCCTGATTCTTTTCCTCCAGTTGCAATACAATGATGTAATGATAATTATTTGTTTTCCAGTCAAAACCACATATACGACGGCAAGGCAGCAGGTGTGGCTGTCAATGAGAGTGGGTGTGGCTTCATATTCGGTAAGAATGTGCGAAATGTGCAATACTTTGATCCCTTAAGAGCTTGGGAAATAATCTTTATGAAAAGACAGATAAGTAAAATATTAAAACAATCATGCTTTTCCCGGTATTTAGATCCTGTTATTTGTTGTACAGATAATGTCATTCGTGGTAACCAGTGGGGTGGTGTTGACATTCGACATGGCGGTGATCCTGTTGTCAGTGGCAACACAATCTCTCATGGTATCGGCGATGGAATCGTCATTGGAGAGCGGGGTCGAGGATCCCTGGAAAACAATGTCATATCTGGTAAGTTCAGCGAGTACAATAGCCAATTGAAACAGATGTTTTCAATGAATATGTATCTTTTCGTTACCACTTCAATGATTCAAGTACGCATGATCCCACAATATATCAGTCAGTTGCTCATGTTATCAGTCAGTGGTTTACCTGGTCCAGACTTGATCATTCACGGGTTGTCAAGACAGAACTGCTACATTTTTACTGCTAAGGCTTGGTAAAATAAAAGAATTGGTTTTCAGGCCATGGTTTTTGAAAATATAGTGCAGGCAGGCAATGTTTTTTTTGTATTTTTTGTTCAAACTAGTATGTAACCAATAAACAGTTGTGTAACCAAATAAAAAGTGTACAATCAACCTGGGAAAGGGCCTCCGTACATAAATGTATTCCCTGATGAGTAAAATTACTGGAATACAGTATTTGACTACTGTTGGACATGGAATATTTAAGGATTTTTAGTTTTTTATAAAAATGGAAATATAAACGAAAGTTGCTGCAGACTTTGTGATGATGTGGGCACTGCCTGTGAACCAAGATTATTGTTTTTTTTAAATCTAATTACTATTAATACAGTGACATTTGACTCATTCATTTTGTAAAGGATGTTAATATTGTAAATATCAGCTTGTCCTCATTCAATATTATCATAACACAGGGCGGTTGGGTAGCCTAGTGGTTAAAGTGGTCACTCGTCACGCCAAAGACCCGGGTTCGATTCCCGACATGGGTACAATGTGTGAAGCCCATTTCTGGAGTCCCCCGTCGTGATATTGCTTTAATATTGCTAAAAGCAGCGTAAAACCTCACTCACTCACTCACTCCAGACACCAGAAATGTGCTTCACACATTGTACCCTGTGTGGAATTGAACCCAGGTCTTCTGTATGACAAGCGAACTCCTTAACCACTAGGCTACCCCACCACTCCCATAAGTCCAGAGTGGTCAGGCTCCCTGACTTGGTTGAAGCATGTCATCAATCCCAATTGCGTGGATCGATGCTCATGATATCAATCACAGGATTGTCTGGTCCAGACTCCATTATTTACAGACTGCGGTCTTATAGCTGGAATATATCAAACCAAACCAACCAACCAACCAACCAACCAACCAACCAACCATTAGTCTGGAATTGTTGTGTAAAACTATATATAATATTAATACAATTTACTACAAAACCAACATTAGTTTTATCCAGATATTTGTTTATATTGACCAGTCAGTCACTATCAGTATTAACTCATGCCGGTGTCTCACCATATATAGAGCATCATGATATGTATTGTATTGATGTCCCTACACTGGGATGTGTGTTGTATTGATGGATGCTCTCATTTCATCTGTCGTACATTTTTCAGGTTCTGGAATAGTGCAGTACATTACAGAATCATATATTGAGATTATTTCTTGTTGTCAAGGTAATGCTGGATGTGGAATTTGGATTATGAGTGCCTCACAACCATTTCTGCATGGCAACCAGATAAACAACAACGGTGATTCAGGGATTATGTTTGTCAACAAGACTGTAAGTGGAAATCTATTTGCATGCCCAGGTAGAAGATTACACTTCTTTCCCCAATATCATTTCCATCCATATAAAGCTCTCGAACACACACGACACCAGTGTAAAAACTAGTTGGTAACAGAAATTTGTATACCCAGATATAATTACTGATACCCAATGATTTTAAAATGCATGGGTAAAATACCCACAACACCGAAAGCTTATCTGGAGCTCTGCTCTAGCACTTTGATCCTGTCCTTCATTGAAGCTTAGGTAGCACATGTGGTGTTCCCTAACGCAAGTTACTTTGTTCAAAATATGCCCCTGTTCTCCCTGCTGTAAAAATGGGTACCCTGTGGGATGAGATCGTAATGGGAAAGTTAACCTTCAAGCCTGACAAGGTCGCTTGAATTGTATTCTCCCCAGGGAGCTGAGAATGAAAATCTAGTGTGCATTGATCCATTATCCGGGGTAATTATGTCAGCGCTTTAAGCATGCACCAAATCTTCGGAGGCTAGCGCAGTTTAAGTACACACATATAAATGCTTTTCTTCACTGTTTTTTTTCTCAAACTAAACAAATTTTTAAACTTATCCAATCTCACACTCTTGGTTTCTCTTTACTCTTCAATCCTGGTTTAAACATCCTAGAACCAATTTTCCAGCTTGAAAAACAACTCACCCCAACATATCCCATACATACAGCTGGAGTGTGGTGTTAAACAACAAGCAAACAAAACAAACAAACAAACAAACGAACGAACATCCCATACATCCCTCCCATCACCACTCTGATCCTAGATCACGCACCGCTGCAATCCCGTGCTATGCAACCCCTTCCGATCACGTGACATTCCCTGCAATCTCATTCTCTTTTCGCCTGGTGGAGAACACGTACATGTACAGAGAATACATTTTGTTTGTTTCCTTGGAGCTATGTTTTCTTTCCCTGCCCTTTACAATCACTGAAGTTATACCACGAAACGAGTCAATCTAGCTGTCACACCTTCTCTGCAAGGCTGGTAATATTGTCCATATGACCCCCATTCCGTGTGTTGTGATCGTTGCGGAATGTGTTCAACGTAATTGTAACAATATGAAGGGTGGTCGGGTAGCCTAGTGGTTAAAGCGTTCGCTCGTCACACCGAAGACCCGGGTTCGATTCCTGACATGGGTACAATGTGTGAAGCCCATTTCTGGCGTCCCCAGCCGTGATATTGCTGGAATACTGCTAAAGGCGGCGTAAAACCATACTCACTCACTGTAACAGTATGAAATGATATAGAACAACAAATCTGTAAGGTATATTTTGACAGATGATAAGTAGTTGTGAGGTTTATTGTATTTCCTTGGGTTATAGGATGTGCAGCATGTGCCAAATATCCCGGATGGAATGAACATGGCGTCGTCCAGGAGTCTGGGGTACGGAGACGGAGAGGAGGGTCCGTCACATCCACGGTGTGATGTCGCCACTGTACAGTACAACAATGTCTATCATAACTCAGGTTGGTTGCACCTCAATGGGGGAAATATTGTCTACTCTCTTTTAAAGCAGGTCATTTTAAGAAAATAATATTCGGGGACATTTGCCCTTCACATGGAGCTGACAGAATGCTAAGTATTTGTTAGGGGTGTCATGATACAGGTACCTCACGATGTAATACGTATCTCGATTTCAAGGTCAAGATACGATACGTATCTCGATACAGCAATACTGACCTTTTATGCCTAAATTAAGAAGCAAACTTTTTAATTACATATCACATTTACAATTATGTGTTCTAATTACTATCAGTAGATTATTTTGTAAAATAATGATACTTAGGAATGGTTGATTCTGTTTATTCGAACAAGTATCAGACAGTAACAAGTTTTCGTATGTATCAAATTCAGAAAATATGATGACATTTCAATTCAAATAGAAAAATCAATTGATATGCAAACAAATGGATACCGATTTCAATAAAATTTCGTATCTATATAAATTTCCATGTATCTCGTAACATATCGTGAGAATTATCTACCGATACATCGGTACAATCTGTGAATCGTGACATCCCTAGTATTTGTCACGTATTGTTATGACTCTTTAGGACAGATTTTAAACCTCCAAGTCCCATTATATACTGTATATATATATTTAGCTAGTCACAACTTTTTTTATGAGTTCTGACCAGTTAATATTGTGAAGTAGTACTTGCATACGACATGTGTGAACCTTTACCTCAAAGCATGGTTACTGGCATGGAGAGGAGTATTTAGGTATATTTAGGTATATATAATTTGCTTCTCAATCTTAATAGCCTAAACCATGGGTTTGTGTTCTGTTTTGATAAAACAAGCCCATGGGGGTCCCGGGCTAGGATTGGTCCCCAGCAGCTTAGGCTGGTCGCAAAAGACGACCTATCGGATTGGTTGGTCCGGCAAGATGTCTTGGTTGATAACATGTAAACTATCCAGACGCATGTATCGTTGTTCACAATATCAATCACTAGATTGTCTGGTTCAGACTCAATTATTTATATTTACAGGCTACCATCATATATACTGAGTGCAGGGTTAAACAACAAAAAATATGAGAAACTTGTCTGCGTATGATAGTCAGGTTAAGCTGGTTTGTTAGATGTGTGTGCTGGGGGTGTCCTACCTGTAAATACCTGTAATAAAACACCTGATGACTGTCCAGGTAAGGGGATAGTGATACAGATGGGGGATGCCGTCCACGTCCACTTCAACGCTGTGTACGCCAACCTCTCCGATGGCATCACAGTTAACCAAGACTCTGCTGTCGTCCTGAAGAGCAACAGCATCACCAACAATTCTGGGACGGGCATCGTCAGTGTTTCTCCTAGCAGTGAGAACCAATCGGTAAGAGTAGCAAAGTATTTGTCCTTATTTCACCTGACTTCTGCCCAGAGAGGGAAAGGTTCGGGGTTCAATCCCCGGCCACGTCATACCAAAAGTGGTTAAAAGATGGTACTTGTTGTTACCCTGTCTGGCACTCGGCATTTAGGGGATAAAACTGGTTGACTCACAGTCAGTTTACTGTGTCTGAGTGGGGTATTCATGTTAGACTGCGGCATGGTATCTCAGTGTGCTAGCACTATAAATCGGCATCAGTCCGGAATAGTACAAGCAGCCACACAGTCCGGTTTAAAATGAATGTCTTTGTTTATAGATTCATATCCATGGCAATGGTGTCTATGGCAACCGTGACCATGGGATCGTGTGTCGTTGTTGTAGTCACATCTCTCAGAATGATGTAGTTGGGAACCTCAATGGCGCCATCAGCCTTGATGGCAATGCATTGGTCACAGTGAGTAAATGTCTTTGATTCTTTGATTGTTAGTTGTTGAAGGTAGCACTAAGCAGTATTCCAGCTATATGACCATGATGACAGAGGTCTGTAAATAATCGGGTCTGGACCAAACAATCCAGTGATTGACATCATGAGCATCAATCCAAGCACTTGGGATATAAAGGCACACTAGTAACCACTTCATTGAGCCTGAGCACCACTTATGACAAGCATAGAGTGCTGGGGACGTATTTTAACCAGGAATCATGTTAACTGTTATCTTTACCAGGGTGTGAGCCATGGTGATTCCAGGATAGAATTTGTGCTCATGAACATCTGCTTGTCGTGATTGACCAGGTGGTCAGGCCCAGTTTGGTTGAGTATGGGTATTTTGTACTCTGATGGCATGGGAAGTGCTCATGATATCAACCACTGGTTTGTCTGGCATGGACAGTTACTATTACCAGGCCGTAATGACAGCTGGATTATTGCTGACTGCACCTTAAGAAAACATGGCACCATGAGCCTCGATGCATTGGTCTTTGGAAAATGTTTGGATCTTTTCACACAATTTTGCCATGAATATACACCTTTGTTAATGGTTGCACTGCTATGTTAACACCTTCAGAATTTAAGTGTGCCAACTAGGAGGTTTCAAAGAAAAAGGAAAAAATGAATAATCTCTTCATTGAGTTTGTTAATATATTCCTAATTTTCAATGCGTTTGTCCAGTTTACTTGTGCGGAGTCCATTTCTCACTGGCGTTGAACATCGCTCATGTTGTCCAGCACAACACATGAAGATGGGCTAGCATTAGGTTTAAGCGTTGGCTCATCTCCCAGAAACCCAGGTTTGATTCCTGATGTGTTTGCAACATGTGGAGCCCATTATTGACCCCAATTACCTGACCGTATTCAGGTACCCACACCTCCATTACCTGACCCTACCCCGGTACCCACACCCCCATTACCTGACCCTACCCGGGTACCCACACCCCCATTACCTGACCCTACCCGGGTACCCACACCCCCATTACCTGACCCTACCCGGGTACCCACACCCCCATTACCTGACCCTACCCGGGTACCCACACCCCCATTACCTGACCCTACCCGGGGACCTACACCCCCATTACCTGACCCTACCCGGGGACCTACACCCCCCTTACCTGACCCTACCCGGGGACCTACACCCCCATTACCTGACCCTACCCGGGTACCCACACCCCCATTACCTGACCCTACCCGGGTACCCACACCCCCATTACCTGACCCTACCCAGGTTCCCACACCCCAATTACCTGACCCTACCCCGGTACCCACACCCCCATTACCTGACCCTACCCGGGGACCTACACCCCCATTACCTGACCCTACCCAGGTTCCCACACCCCCATTACCTGACCCTACCCGGGTACCCACACCCCAATTACCTGACCCTACCCCGGTACCCACACCCCCATTACCTGACCCTACCCGGGGACCTACACCCCCATTACCTGACCCTACCCAGGTTCCCACACCCCCATTACCTGACCCTACCCGGGTACCCACACCTCCATTACCTGACCCTACCCGGGGACCTACACCCCCATTACCTGACCCTACCCAGGTTCCCACACCCCCATTACCTGACCCTACCCGGGTACCCACATCCCCATTACCTGACCCTACCCTGGTACCCACACCCCCATTACCTGACCCTACCCGGGGACCTACACCCCCATTACCTGACCCTACCCAGGTTCCCACACCCCCATTACCTGACCCTACCCGGGTACCCACATCCCCATTACCTGACCCTACCCTGGTACCCACACCCCCATTACCTGACCCTACCCGGGTACCCACACCCTCATTACCTGACCCTACCCGGGTACCCACATCCCCATTACCTGACCCTACCCGGGTACCCACACCCCCATTACCTGACCCTACCCGGGTACCCACACCCCCATTACCTGACCCTACCCGGGTACCCACACCCCCATTACCTGACCCTACCCCGGTACCAACACACCCATTACCTGACCCTACCCTGGTACCCACACCCCCATTACCTGACCCTACCCGGGTACCCACACCCCCATTACCTGACCCTACCCAGGTACCCACACCCCCATTACCTGATCCTACCCTGGTACCCACACCCCCATTACCTGACCCTACCCGGGTACCCACACCGCCATTACCTGACCCTAACCAGGTACCCACACCCCCATTACCTGATCCTACCCTGGTACCCACACCCCCATTACCTGACCCTACCCGGGTACCCACACCCCCATTACCTGACCCTACCCAGGTACCCACACCCCCATTACCTGATCCTACCCTGGTACCCACACCCCCATTACCTGACCCTACCCGGGTACCCACACCGCCATTACCTGACCCTAACCAGGTACCCACACCCCCATTGTCTGACCCTACCCGGGTAATCACACCCCCACTACCCGGGTACCCGTTGTTGGTCTCAAGAAATAGGTACAAAATGTCCAATTGGAAATAGTTTGACTGTACCCCTGGAAAAATGTATTTAGATGTACATGTCTTATTTAAACGATCTAGTCATGCAATTACTGAAGTTGACAGAAGTTTTGTCTCTATTCAAACATATAAAAGTCAGAAGGAATGTGTGCATAGTCAGAAAGAAATGCAAACATTAGTGACTTGTATGTAACCATGGAGTTCTGGATCATTTTTGTTGAGACTAACCACGGGTCCGGGTAGTCCTGTGGGTACCCGTGTCCTACTCAGTACCCACCTGACCCAAGTACCTGAGTTACCCGTCCCAGCCCTACACTGCAACTATATATGTCCCTGCAGGTTGTTTCCAGGCCACCATTAATATACATAGAGAATCTCACCCGATTGTCTTTTGATATCAAATATATCAACACGAGTTGATAAAAGTGGAAAAATTCTGAGGCTTGCCGAGGATTTTTGCCACTTCTATCAATGAGTGTTGATATATTTGATATCAAAAGACACAAGGATTTTATTTATCATTCAACATCATTCTTCCAAATTTTTCAATTTGTAGACAGTAATTAGCAGTGTCTTCAGTGTAAAAAGTACTGCTAACAGCTTCAGTAGCAGAGCCATTAGTGATGTCATTTGACATCTACAGTGTAGATATCGCTTGAACTTATCCAAGCGATATCTCCTGTGGGAGCCAGTTTGGGATGATAAATGTAGTTTGAAAATTGCTGACTGGCTATAAATAACATTCATTGCCTCGTATCAAAGCCCTCTCCTTGAAGAAGTTGTGTCATGCAGGTTGTTGAGAACCGGCTACAGTGCCCCAACGGTCCGTGTATGAAGGTGGTGGGTGTGGCCCAGGGTGTGGTGGAGAACAACACCGTGTACGAGGATGACAAGGAAACGTGGATCCGACACGACGCCTTCAGTGAGAGACTGGTCCTGGAGAACCATGTACAGAGACCAGGGACAGAGAGGTCAGTATTTGTACACACTCTTTGTATAGTACAGTGTTGATGTCACAATGGGCTGCAAAGAACTGTGATGCCATTCACTGTAGCAATCTATCATTGCTTTGTTTGTTTGGTTGGTTGGTTGGTTTGTTGTTAAACGCCACACTCAGCAATATTCCAGCGATATGACGACGGTCTGTAAATAATCGTGTCTGGACCAGACAATCCAGTGATTAATATCATGAGCATCAATCCACCCAATTGGGATACGATGACATGCATCAACCAAGTCAGCGAGCCTGATGACCCGATCCCGTTAGTCACCTCTTATGACAAGCATAGTCGATTTTTACGGCAGTCTGTCGAGGAGATATTGCTTCTTCTCACCCCAGCGGTATTTCCTGTGGAAGCCAGTTTTTGGTGATAGAGAATCTTACTCTTATGTCTTTTGATATCAGTTATCCACACTTGTCGACACAATTGTAAACCTTGGAGGCTTTCCTGTCTTTTATCGACCAGTGTTGATATATTTAATATGTTTAATATCAAAAGACACGAGGGTCAAATTCTGTTTTTTATCCCAAATCATTCTTCCAACTTTCTACTTGTCAGAAAGATCGCACCAAGCAGTCTGCCCCAGATTGGATTATTAACATGCCTCCATGATTATACCTTGAATATTGCTGTGGCGTAAAATAACATTCACTCTCTGATTCTTCCGATTTCGTGCATGTAGACAAAGCATTTCCAGTAATTGTCTGAACAATACTGAAGTTATTTAATCTCTCCGGTGTTTTGAGATCTTATCCCTTTTATTTCAGCATCAAATCTATAATGCCTACAAAACACAGAAATGCAACAGACTATTTATTGTGATGATCGGGTAACAGCTACATATGTACATACAGCACATATATGAACACAATATCAATTTGGCGTTAAGGGGATTTTCATTTATTGTCACAACACAGCATCAGTCCCCCCCAAGCATTGGGGTGATATGACGGTATGTGAGGGAGCACCAGCATACAGCTGTAGACTCAGTGTGGTGATTGAGCATCAGTCCCCCCCAAGCATTGGGGTGATATGACAGTATGTGAGGGAGCACCTGCATACAGCTGTAAGACTCAGTGTGGTGATTGAGCGTCAGTCCCCCCCAAGCATTGGGGTGATATGACGGTATGTGAAGGAGCACCTGCATACAGCTGTAAGACTCAGTGTGGTGATTGAGCATCAGTCCCCCCCAAGCATTGGGGTGATATGACGGTATGTGAAGGAGCACCTGCATACAGCTGTAGACTCAGTATGGTGATTGAGCATCAGTCCCCCCCAAGCATTGGGGTGATATGACGGTATGTGAAGGAGCACCTGCATACAGCTGTAGACTCAGTATGGTGATTGAGCATCAGTCCCCCCCAAGCATTGGGGTGATATGACGGTATGTGAGGGAGCACCTGCATACAGCTGTAGATTCAGTATGGTGATTGAGCATCAGTCCCCCCAAGCATTGGGGTGATATGATGGTATGTGAGGGAGCACCTGCATACAGCTGTAAGACTCAGTGTGGTGATTGAGCATCAGTCCCCCCCAAGCATTGGGGTGATATGACGGTATGTGAGGGAGCACCTGCATACAGCTGTAGACTCAGTATGGTGATTGAGCATCAGTCCCCCCAAGCATTGGGGTGATATGATGGTATGTGAGGGAGCACCTGCATACAGCTGTAAGACTCAGTGTGGTGATTGCGCATCAGTCCCCCCCAAGCATTGGGGTGATATGACGGTATGTGAGGGAGCACCTGCATACAGCTGTAGACTCAGTATGGTGATTGAGCATCAGTCCCCCCAAGCATTGGGGTGATATGATGGTATGTGAAGGAGCACCTGCATACAGCTGTAAGACTCAGTGTGGTGATTGAGCATCAGTCCCCCCCCAAGCATTGGGGTGATATGACGGTATGTGAGGGAGCACCTGCATACAGCTGTAAGACTCAGTGTGGTGATTGAGCATCAGTCCCCCCCAAGCATTGGGGTGATATGACGGTATGTGAGGGAGCACCTGCATACAGCTGTAAGACTCAGTGTGGTGATTGAGCATCAGTACCCCCCCAAGCATTGGGGTGATATGACGGTATGTGAGGGAGCACCTGCATACAGCTGTAAGACTCAGTGTGGTGATTGAGCATCAGTCCCCCCCCAAGCATTGGGGTGATATGACGGTATGTGAAGGAGCACCTGCATACAGCTGTAAGACTCAGTGTGGTGATTGAGCATCAGTCCCCCCCCAAGCATTGGGGTGATATGATGGTATGTGAGGGAGCACCTGCATACAGCTGTAAGACTCAGTGTGGTGATTGAGCATCAGTCCCCCCCAAGCATTGGGGTGATGTGATGGTATGTGAAGGAGCACCTGCATACAGCTGTAGACTCAGTATGGTGATTGAGCATCAGTACCCCCAAGCATTGGGGTGATATGACGGTATGTGAGGGAGCACCTGCATACAGCTGTAGACTCAGTGTGGTGATTGAGCATCAGCCCCCCCCAAGCATTGGGGTGATATGACGGTATGTGAGGGAGCACCTGCATACAGCTGTAGACTCAGTATGGTGATTGAGCATCAGCCCCCCCCAAGCATTGGGGTGATATGACGGTATGTGAGGGAGCACCTGCATACAGCTGTAGACTCGGTATGGTGATTGAGCATCAATACTCCCACACCAAGCATTGGGGTGATATGACGGTATGTGAGGGAGCACCTGCATACAGCTGTAGACTCAGTGTGGTGATTGAGCATCAATACTCCCACACCAAGCATTGGAACACACTGGCATTGAAGGGCACTGCAGTTATACTATAACTGTTCTCGTATTTAGCCTGAAACATTATTACTAGATAGTGTGGTAAAATCCAATATTACCCACTGTTATGACTGATGGAGGAATTATCCTTACCGCTTGGATAATGAATGCCCATAATGAACAGTTATGACAGTAACTGAGAATCAAGCAGTCTGACCCAGACTGGATTATAAACATGCCTCCATGATATAGCTTGAATATTGCTGTGGCGTAAAATAACATTCACTCTCTGATTCCTCTGTCGTGCATTTCCAGTAATTGTCTGAACAACACTGGTGTTATTAAATATCGCAAGTGTTTGGAGATCTCATCTATTACTTTAAAAGCAAGATTTCATTTCTTTTATTTCAGCAGCAACAAAACATTCAACAAAACATTCAACAAAACATTCAACAAAACTGAGTTCCTGAGATCACCTGCTCCCCGACCTGTGATTGACCCCCCTCCTCCTCCGTCCGTCATCCCAGCTCACAATGTTAGCTCCATCAGTAAAGTCACAGTGCCCTCTGGTGAAGGATGTGAGCAAGGGAGCAAACTCTGCTCGATATTGTAGCCAAGATGATATTGTATAGTTGATAAGTGTTTCATGATGACAAGTATTTACTGATCATATATTCAGGGTAATATGTTTGTGAAGGCAACGCTAACCACTGCACTATAGGTGCGTAACTGTGATAGGTTGGGATAGAATAGCTCACCTAGTCCATCAAGTGAAATCGTTCCACTTGGTCCTGTCCGTTATTTGTCTATGCACAGAATCTAAGGATGTTAATATAAAGCAAGTGACATTAACAAAAGTCTTACATAAAGACGGTATCATATCATTTCAAACATGAAACAGATTTATTGTTCATGGTTAATATTTTGTTGAGTAATTCTTTATTGTTAATGTGTTACCAAAGTACAAATTGTAATTTGGGTGTATTAACAAATTGTATTTTTCATTTGTATCTATCTCACTTCTGCCATCTTGGATGGAAAACAAGGCGTGTACTGCCTAGCTCCATGCATGGAAATTTCAGTTGTAAAATTATTTCCTAGATGTTAAATACCGAAGATATTTCTCATATAATGCTAAAGGACGACGAGAATCTGCCTGCAGTACACCACTATTTGCATTTTATTGTCTAGAACCTGGCAGCCATCTTGGTCTGTTGACATACTTGTTACACTTTGGTTCACAGTGACATAAAAATATAGTTAACTTGCCTTCTGACATAATTCTGCATGTTCTTTCTTCAACATTGATCAGAATATCAAACTCATAATACTCATAACCCTTTAAAGATATAAAAATGATTAATTCATAAAGTAACTATTCTTGGTTGATGGATGTCATCGTGACAAAACGACTAGGCTCTCTTGATAAATTATGTCAATGAGAGAAATGACGACAGCATAATATTTGGCATTGATAATGTAAGCTGTGGCATACTTATGATGAAAGTTGCCATGATGGCAACGGGATGGTTAATTTGTCCCCATTTGTCCCGCTTCTGTACCTTGTTGAGAACGCGATGTTTCCCATGTACTATGCAGATTTCAACTTATGAACTCCGAGCCTCGCATTCAAACCTGAAATGGCGAATTGTGAAAAAGGTCAGTCGTGATACGATGAGTTAACTGTTTTGTCTTTGTATTTTAAAGACTCAGCCACAACATAAGAACACAAAGTGCATTAGGATTACGCTAGAAAGAACATTGCGCTATAAGGCCACAATAAATTAATCATCAGAATGCATCCAATATTTCCTAAAATGTGGGGCGGATGCATTTGTTTTTTACACATATTGTTTCTGTTAAAGTTCAGGCATCTGTGCATGTTGACTGTGGACAGCACACATGAAGCATGAATGGTGGGTAGATACTTGGAGGACCTAACAGGGGGACGGGTGGGTGGGGAGGACGTTCTGAGGATATATTTATTATGGCCTAAAATACTTTCACATTCCTAACCAGGAATTTCTCTTAGTTTGTAATATTGTTAAAAAGGGAATGAATTTGATACTGGCTGATTGTATGGCATGTCAAAGTACGTATACAAACTTGTGAAGCCCATTTCTGGTGTCCCACGCCGTGATATTGTTGGAATATTGCTAAAAGCGGCGTAAAACCATACTTACTCACTCACTCACTCATTCACTCACTCACTCACTCACTCACATGTACAAACTCCACAGAATTAATACCATCTCTGAAATGTAATGTTATTACTTTAAAAATTTGGTGCAGTTGGGCTCTATATTATTTTAAAAGTTTTTAATATTACCATATTCGACGTAATAAGCGCCTAGGGAGCTCTCAAAATTAGAATAAGGGGCTCTTTTTGAATATAATTTTGGTGAGAAAACAAACAGAGTTGAAAGATTGTAAATTTCATGGTTTATGTTGACAGCCTTAAATGATACAAAAGAAAAGTCTGTGCGTATTTTACACGACTGATATATTTTTCCAGAATTTAATTACCCATAATTAAGGGTGCATATAACACACAAGTGCGTATTATACACAAATTAATAAGTCTTGTGTACATTGATCTATCGGAAGGGGTGCTAATTGGGATTGTTCACTAGCCAATATATTAGCAAATATCGCCTCGGGCGCTTATTAGAGCGGGGCGCTTATTACGTCGAAAACGGTACTTTGCAACCAAAGATGATTCCCGACATGGGTACAATGTGTGAAGCCCATTTCTGGTGTCCCCCGCCGTAATATTGCTGGAATATTGCTAAAAGCGGCGTAAAGCCATACTCACTCACTCACTCATATAATATCCTCCATGTATAACTGATTCGGTTTCCTTGTTTAAGAATGCTTGGACATGCTAGCAATGGTGGCTCATGAGTCTGGTATGAATATGTGTACAAGTCACTGATATCAGTGAAGGCCAAATTAAGTAGTGATATCATGGTTTGAAAACGTGAAACCTCGTTCCTCCGAAAATGTTATTTTTATCTGATTAACAGTTTTTATGAATCAAAATATTTTAAACATTTACAGTCCAAGGTACAACTGTACTAACAGAGACATCTTTTGTCATGAACCTGTTTTAAATCTTGTTGATGCATATGAAAGACGTGTGCAGATGTAAACAATTCTTGTTACTGTATTCAGATTCTGGGAAAAGTCTGCCTTTTTTGGATGTCTTACGACGATATACAACATTTGTTGTCTTACATCCATGTCAGAATGGAGATCAGACCTAATTGGTCCATGTGGTCTTGATCAAGTACTACTGTACCGCCTCGTAGGGGAAATGTATTTCTCATCGGGAGAGTAAATCCCTTTTATGCCACCATTGTTTATTCTCCCAGCAGTGTTTTTTGTATGACAAACAATGCCCACTCATTGTTTATTTCTTAAATAGGCCTGTGCGTCTCCATTTTGTTTGAATCAAATGCAAGTGATATGATAGGACAAAGACCTATACGTCTTTGGATAGGTGGAATCTGATTGGTCAATAGAAGGGAGATAACTCGTAATAGCCACTGGTGGCGCTATGATCGAATCCAGAAATTCCGTCCTTGTTCGGCAAGGGTAGAAACTGGACTTTTACAGTCGGCAAGATAAATTTGTTGTAGCAGTATCACTTGGGGTATGTGTGGTTTCATGTGTCTCGCGTCAGAGGAAAGTGCTATATAACCTAGTGAGAGACACCGATAATACTATCGAGGAGGAATGCATTAAACCACATATACCCCAAGCTATACTGCTAGAACTCATATATAATGTCCGTTGAATACCTGTTTGCACATTTTTTAACTGGTTAGGAATTCTAGTCAAGCCGTAACCAGTTATGTGAGCAATCGTGACAGGCCTACAACTCGGCAGTATCGGTTTTTACAAGGGAAAGCATACATTCCACATGTAACATGTACATAGAGAATCTCACCCGAGTGTCTTTTGATATCAAATATATCAACAAGAGTTGATATAAGTGGAAAATTCCGAGGCTTGCTGAGGATTTTTGCCACTTTTATGAACGAGTGTTGATATATTTGATATCAAAAGACACGATGGTGAAATTTTATTTATCATCCAACATCATTCTTCCAACTTTTTCAATTTGTAGATAGTAATTATCAGTGTCTTTAGTGTAAAAACTACTGCTAACAGCTTCAGTAGCAGTGCCTTTAGTGATGTCATTTGATTGTGACGTCATGGTAACCGGTGACGTCACAATGGTCTGCAAAGCATTGTGATGTAATTTCATTGCAGCGATATCTACAGTGTAGATATCGCTTGATCTAATTTAAGCGATATCTCCTGTGGGAGCCAGTTTTGGATGATAAAGTTGTTTAATACACTGTCACGTTACTGTCAGGAATGAGACGGACTGATATAGACCATGAGTTTACGTTGTTTGACAATTACTGAATTATAATTTTGCTTTAATGTTTTTAGGGAGTGGTCATTTATAATCTGGGGGAATGGAGATTGTTTATCCCTGAGTTTATTGGAACAGACAAATACCAAAATCTGTCGTGTTCTTCATCCGTCCATCATGAACTTTTACCTTCTCAACTACTCAAGGCCTATGAAGCTAAGGAAGCCATATTGAAAATGTCAAGTTTGCCCATTTTTGTTAACCTTGACATGGTGAATTTGTTCTTATAGCTTAGGTCTTTGTCCATCATCCGTCCTGTAGTACTGAAATCTACATATCAATATTGTTTTCATATTTTATGTTCTGCATGTCCTGGCTGAAACAAAGTTGATTTTTCATTTTGAAATATTGAAAATGGCATCTGTTGCAGCTCCTTCTTTACAGTGTATTAAAGTTTTAACATGAAATGAAGCTGATGGAAATAGTGTCTTTGTGGTTATCTGAATATCCCCGTTTGATTACCTCATGTTCACAGCAGCTGTAGGATTGATAGTAGGATTGATAGTAGGATTCATAGTTTAACATGTTTCAGAATCCAATTACCGTATTCGACGTAATAAGCGCCCAGGACGCTCTCCAAATTAGAAATAGGGGGCTCTTATTAGAATATTATTGGTGGAAAAAAACAGAGATGAAAGATAAATTTTGTGGTTTATGCTGACAGCCTGAAATGTTTATGTACGACAGATATATTTTACCAGAATTTAATTGCCCTTAATTAAGGGTTCATATAACACACGAATGCGTATTATAGGCGAATAAATAAGTCTTGTGTACATTGATCAATCGGAAGGGGTGCTAATTGGGATTGTTCACTAGCCAATATGTTAGCAATTATCTTCGTGGGCGCTTATTAGAGCGGGGCGCTTATTACGTCGAATACGGTATATGCTTAGCTGATTATTGCTGTAGGGCTGGGACGAGTCCAAATTTACTACATGTACCTGGGTACCCAACCCCCTATTACCTGACCCTACCCGGGTACCAGCTGTATAGGTCTCAAGAGTTGGATACAAAATGTCAGATTGGGAAGAGTTTGACCGTAGCCCTGGCCTGTGCAATGTATTTAGATACATGTATGAAACGATCTGGTCATGAATACACTGGCGTTGACCGAAGTTTTATCCTTATTCAAATCTATTAAGGTCAGAAGTAAACGGTGCATAGTCAGGAAGAAATGCGAACATTAGTGACTTGTAGTGTAACCATAGAGTTCTAGATAATTTTTGTCATTAAACAATATATCATGTGACAAACCACGGGTCCAGGTTGTCCAGTTGGTCCTTCTCAGTACCCACCTGACCCGAGTACCTGAGTTACCCGCCCCCCCTACATTGTTGTGTATGATTTGTTGAGTTTGAAGGTAAAGGTCACCTTGTGTATTTAAAGGAAACATTCAAACTTCCTATGATCCTATTAACTTGAGGTCTTAAGATATTCCGCTACCTTGACAAGGTCTCCAGTTGAACAGGTTTTTGTTTCCCTTGTGAAATGTCAAGGTCAAGGTCACCAGAACTCAGTCAATCAATCATCAGAGAAAATAACCACACGAACGTCTGTGTGCATTGCATTGTTTATGACAGCAAATTATTAATTTTTGTTTGTATGAGTTTCAATTAAATGCACATATTTGTATTTTTAAAAATGATTGATATCAATTAAATATTTAAAACTATTTCGCTGATGGTAGGTTTGTACCTGTACAATGACCAAACCTCTTTTTTTCCCTCTTGGACATGCTATTAGGCATCATCTTGACTGGTAATATTGTCACAGAAACACCCATCCACGTCATACCAAAAAGATGTAAAAAGATGGTACATGTTCCTCCCCTGCCTGGTGCTCGGCAGTAAGGGGCTAAAACAAGGACTGTTGTTGTTTAACGCCACACTCAGCAATATTCCAGCTGTATGATGGCAGTCTGTAAATAATTGGGTCTGGACCAGACAATCCTGTGATTGACATCATGAGCATTGATCCACGCAATTGGGACACAATGACATGCATTAACCAAGTCAGCGAGCTTGACCACCCGATCCCATTAGTCGCCTCTTACAACAAGTGTAGTTGCCTTTTACGGCAAGCATGTGTTGCTGGAGACGTATTCTACGCTGGATCTTCATAGGTCTAAAACAAGGACTGGTCGTGTCAGAGTCAGTATACTGTGTCTGAGTGGAGTACTTGTCTTATGCAATGCAACGTTAAACCCAATTTCACCTCACCTCACAGCCACTTCTCTCGGCCTCTCTTTAAATAGCTAAGACTCCTGCCTGTGATTGATTTATGATATATTATCAACCCGTTGTTTTGAGACCCGTGAAGATTCCGGGGTAGAATAGGTCTTCAGCAACCCATATTTGCTGTAAAAGGCGACTATGCTTGTCGTAAAAGGCCACTAACGGGATCTGACTTGGTTGATACATGTCATCGATCCTAAATGCGTGGATCGATGCTCATGATTTTAATCACTGAATTGTCTGATCCAGACTCGATTATTTACAGACCGCCGTCATATAGCTGTAATATTGCTGAGTGCGGGGTTAAACAACCAACCAACCAACCAACCGTTGTTTTGAAACCATGGCAAAGAGCAATTCATCAAATCATCATGTACAGAAGTGGCACATGTTTCTTGCATCTATCTATTGGGTACTGCAGGCTGTTTAGGTTTGCAGATTCTTGTTCACCTTTCTGTTGGGACCTTTCGAGCTAACTTAATATACCAGAAAATATAGGTGAGCTACAGAGCCTTGTGGACTTATAATTTAATGACCCTTCATTTATGCCAATATTACTGAAATTTTTATTTTATTTTGTTTGGGCATGAAAATTGATTTTCCCAGAAGGCATTTTAGCAGCCTTCTGTTAGGATTTTAGGTGACTCTCCCCAGAGTTTAATAGTGAGTGAGTGAGTGAGTGAGTGAGTTGGGTTTAATGCCGCTTTTAACAGTATTCCAGTTATATTATGGCGTGTCAGCTTAATGTGGGAGGAAAGCCCGAAGTGATGCAGGTCTCAGACGTTTATCACTTTGGGGAAACCCACGAACACGGGTATGGTGCTGACAAAATAAAAACAAAATCGGGGCGAACCGGCATTCGAACTCACCATGATAGGTTTCTGGCGTGCCCAAGGGACTCAACTCTGCACAGAGAATCACGTCGCCTTAGACGACTTGGCCACCTGTGCCCCCCCCCGGAGTTTAATAAGCTACCATGTGCTGTTCATCATTATGTTGAGATGCTGTAGTTTGTGATGTTGTATACAAATGACATTCCCTCCAAGATTTTTGTTGTAGATATTTAAGGTTTTTGTTTTATATATTGTATGTCCATATATGAAAAGGTATCTGTGATATTGGAGAATTTTTGTAGGAGTGTATCATCAAATTTAGAAGAAGTGATGATTTTCTATGAAGATTTTTTGTTGCAGCCTCAATGTGATTCTGATACATCTGTTTCAAAAATAAAATATCTGTGATGGGATGTTTGTCATTATGATCTATTTCTGTCATAAAAAGCATACTTGTAAATCATGTGTCAAGTTTGATTTAACTGTGGCAATGTCTAATTTATTTAGCAGCCCTATACTGCATTATACCAGGTTTCCCAGCATGTGCCAGACCTGTATCTTGTGGTATGAATAACCAAGTCAGCAACCCACGGTTACAACTCACAGGCATGTTCATGTTGAATATGTCTTTGTCTCTCTCTCTCTGTCCCTCAATGTTCTCTTAAGTGAGTGAGTGAGTTGTGTTTAACGCCGCTTTTAACAGTATTCCAGTTATATCACGGCGTGTCAGCTGAATGTGGGAGGAAAGCCCGAAGTGATGCAGGTCTGAGACGTTTACCGCTTCGGTGAAACCCACGAGCACGGGTATGGTGCTGACAAACCTAGAAACATAATTGGGGCGAACCGGGATTCGAACCCACCATGATAGGTTTGCCCAAGGGACGCAACCCTGCACAGCAAATCGCGGCGCCTTAGACGACTGGGCCACCCGTGCCCCCTGTTCTCTTAAGACCAGAGCCATTTCAGTTCTTGTTTACAGGTTATCTAGACCAACATGCATAACAAGAATGAATGTAAGTCAAACAAAATAATGAGTGAGAGTTTTGTTTTTGTTTGTTTGTTGTTGAACTTCACACTCAGCAATATTCCAGCTATATGACGGCGGTTGGTAAATAATCTAGTCTGGACCAGACAATCCAGTGATTGACATCATGAGCTTCGATCTAAGCAATTGGGATACAATGACAAGCATCAACCAAGCCAGTGAGCTTGACCACCTGATCCCGTTAGTCCCCTCTTATGACAAGTGTAGTCGCCTAAATGAGAGAGTGATAATTGACTAATCTTGCAGCTACACAGGGTGAACACCAAATAACTTTGGAAGCAGACAATACAGACTACTCAAAAAAAGTTAAGGAACACCCAAATTTGTCAGTTATGGGTGTTCTTTAACGTGTTTTGAGCAGTATATAACAGGTTACTATTTGTTCATTATAAGCCTACTTATTTATTCCCCCTTAAAGTGAGTGAGTGAGTGAGTGAGGTATTACGCCGCTTTTAGCAATATTCCAGCACTATCAAGGTGGGGAAGCCAGAAATGGGCTTCACACATTGTACCCATGTCGGGAATCGAACACTGGGTTTCGGCATGACGAGAGAATGCTTTAACAGTCTTAAGGTAAACAACACTACTGCCAGGTACAAATTTATTATAACCTCTTTATTACATATTTGCAAAAAAAAAAAAAAGAAGACCTGTCTCATAAAACTTTGCAATTTGTGTTTAAGGACGTTTTGAACAGTATTCCAGTTACATCAGCTTTATGTTGGAGGATAGCCAGAAGTGATGCAGGTCACAGACATTTACCACTTTTGTGAATCCCATGAGCACGGGTATGGTGCTGACAGACCTAGTAACATAATCGGGGACGAACTAGGATTCTAACCAAAAATCATAGGTTTCTGGTGTGCCCAAGGGATGCAACTCTACACAGTGAATTGCGGTGCCTTAGACGACTTGGCCACTCGAGCCTCCCTTGAGGTTCTTGAAGCAGTTGTATCCATCCAGTTTGTTTCTTATTTGTCCTTGTGATGATGATTTTTGTAATAAAACACTAGGAACACTCTTAACAAAAGATGAAACATTTGGTATCTTTATTGCATAAATTTGTAAAAATATTACATACACAAAGAACCAAACCTGACAATGATGCAATGTTGCTGTAGCCAAAGACATCTAAAGGTTCTAGAAGTATCTTTCTATTATTTTTATTTTTCGTGTAAATCTGTCTCAGACAACACATACTACATCAGATTGATAAGACAGGTGTTGCCAATCTTACTTCACTTTTTTCAGTGTGACCAAATCCCTGTACAAAGAAGTATGTTGTAAATCCTGACCAATGAACAAACAAATGATGCATGACACATACTTTAAATACAAATGTTTGAACAATACATAGACATCAGCTTTAAGACATTTCAAGTTGTTTCTTCAGAGGCAGTGTAGGTTTTGTGGTCAAGAAATATGTGAGAAATTATCAATGAAAATGTTTGAGACCTTTAAAGTATAAGCAAGGTAGACTCATCTGTCAGATGAACAAGCAAATCAAGGTTGTGCATGGTTATTGGTATGAAACGTACAACAAACAAGAACTATAACCATCCTGTTATATTATTCCTACAGGAGACACCACACTTGTCTGATCTTCTGCGTACAATGAAACTGATGATGACCAAGAATTGTTTAGAAGTGCGAACAATACAATGAAAGTTCTCAGTCGGATCTGAAACAAGTAGGATTCAAATTCTAATCCATTCTACATGTCCTGACAGTAATATTGCAACACTCCTACCACATGTATATTTCACTCATCAATCAAAGTGAAAAAGGAGTTGAAATATAAAATACCTTTCGTAAAATTGAGCTATCATCAAATTAGCATCATGACATTATCCAGCATATGTCCCCACTTTATTGTGATAAGTATCCTGGATACATTCACCTCCGTAGCTTCGTCTTGGAAGTGATGTCCCTGTCCCCATCTCCATCTCACAACTAACAATTACACTGAGAGGCATTAAGAACACATACTGCTTTTTTGTCACGAAGTAAGTTTTACAGCTTTTGGTTTTGCCCAAACTATTGCTCTGATGTTTAGGTTCGAATCTCGCGTTTTCAAAACATAGGGACGTGATATCTCAAACGCAATGAGGAACATCTGTGATGACAATGTAGTTGGATGAACACAAAAATCATGACCCATGTGCAAAATGTACATTTAGCCCTACAAAAGGACAGGTTAAAAACGGCTATCTCCACATTCACAATGACCATACGCCCATAGGAACCAAGTGACAGGAGTGCTGCAGCAACGTCATAGGGCAACAGGAAGTGTCCAAGACATCCACATCCGGAAGCACATCGTGTGACGTCACAAAGATAAGATCAGTAGATCATCGTCAGCCATCTTAGGAATTGCTTCAGGACTGCATGAGAGACTGCCAATGAAATGAAAGGAACGATAGCACATCCCATCAGTGACCGGACCATCTGACGTTGCCTTGCTGCACGTCACATCCAATGTCATCAACCCTATCGTGGACAGCTCCTTGCCCATGCACATCGCCTGCATCATCAACGTCAGGCAGCTGCTGGAGGTCATCTCGGTGTCAGACAGTGAAGAGTGGGTGAGTATCGTATTTCGCCGCTTTTAGCAATATTCCAGCAATATCACGGCGGGGGACACCAGAAATGGGCTTCACACATTGTACCCATGTCGGGAATCGAACCAAGGTCCTCGGCGTGACGAGCGAACGCTTTAACCACTAGGCTACCCGACCGCCCAGACAGTGAAGAGACGTCATTATATATATAAGGTCAATTCCTGTACCTTTATATGTAATGTTTTGACAAATGAAAATTATTTCTGACCATTTTACCCCTCTATGCGTTTTCTATGCCTCTCAGTATAATTTTAGCTAGGAAAGAAAGTTTCATTAGCCCTAAGAAAGGGGAGGGAAGTCATGATGCATGACGTATTTGAGATGGAACATGTACTGGTGATATCGCTGTGTACTTTGATAGGATAGCTATTTTTGTAACAGAATGGAGACAAGGCCATTATTTCTGTATTTGTTGGATCACAGATCACACAGATACAAGCAAAAGTATTCTGAAAATACTCATTGTTGTAAAAAAAATCATCTACTGGTATCAAACTTATGAAGCCCAGTTTGACAATAACAGAACGCCAAATCGTTCAGTCCACAAGTTGCAGCAAAAATCCTCGCATACCACATGTAGAGTTATGTCTCTGTGGTTGATACACAAACTTTGCCACTCCCATTGTCTTCCGAGAAAAAAGACAAAAAACAAAGGTACCAGCAGATGGATGAGATAAAGATGGGAAATTCACATATCTATTCTTGTAATATCTATATGATCCAGTTTTTAAATACTGATGCAACTTCTTTTTGAAATTTTAATAAAAAAATATTTTATTTCCAAACAAATAGAAAAATAATGGCCTATGATACACTGGATAATCAAGAATGCAAATTTGCTTATTATGAAAAAGTTGTAATATATATGACCATTATGACTAGAAACTGGTTATGTAATAAAACAATTACACCAGTTTTAAATCAAGTATTACGAATAACACTGCAATCTCAAGTCATACAGAAAACAAAAAATATAAAATCCATGAGCAGTTAAATCTCAAATAAAAATCCATCTTATTATGACCCGATGATGAAAATAGTGAGTATAACCACGTATCACTTGGTAAGTTCCATGTCATAACAACACAAAACACTTGGCAACAATATCACAAAACAAAACAGTGAAATAAACACCAATAGCACATGATTGCAAAATAGGAGAGCACCATCACATGTACTGCTCTGACTATAGTCTAGCAAGTAACCACATAGGGCAAATCAGGAGGCCATTAAATCTCTCGCTCATTAATCTGGATAATAAATCTGATCTGTATTTGACATACCACAGGGAATCCCCCAGGCTTCACTGGTTATTACAGGATTGTCAAATAATATCTCCTGGCTAAAGACCGAAAACAAATTCATGTTGTTATTTCATCTGATCTTTGATATCAGTAACTTTTAGGAGCACTGACCTGGCCCTGTCTGCGTTCACTTGGTTCTATACATTCTGAATAATACACTGATTCTTCTGCATATCTTGGAAATTTTATGTTCATCAGTTAAAACAATCTGAATAAATCATGTTCATTTGCAGTGGAAACTGTCAGAATCGAGATTCATGTTTGGATTGACTTGAAAACTTGCAGGCTAAGTTGACTTGGCTGGAAAACTGCCAACAGAAAATATTCACTCACTCACTCAGCCATTTTAATATGTCACACTAGATATGGAGTGAATGAGAGAGAATACTTTTTACCAATACTCCAGCAAAGTCACAGCATAGAACACCTGAGTGAGTGAGTTTGATTTTACGCTGCTTTTGGCAATATTCCAGCAATATCACGGCAGGGGACACCAGACACCAGCTTCATACATTGTAACCATGTCGGGAATCGAACCCAGGTCTTCAGAGTGAACGCTTTAACCACTAGGCTACCCTACCGTCCTATAGAGCACCTGAATGGGCTTCTCACATCTTACCAATATGGGTATCAAACCCAGGATTTCGGCGTGATTAACACTTGGGATGAGGAGAGTGTTTAAATGAGGAAACACTGAACTGCCCTGGAACACATCACCCACAAAGGGATGAAACTATAGATTCCCCTACAAATATAGGAGTGTCGGAATCCACTGTTCATTATCACAAAGAAGGAACCCACGTTGCATCCATCATCTTGAAGACTTTGTTTATGTTCCCGACATTTCCTTTCTATCAGATGAATGTGTTCTTTCTTTGTACACTGTTCACCCATTTCACACTTCTTCCTTTCAGTTTCCATTGTAAATAACACAAATATCTACAGTATAATTAGACTCTGCTGCGCGCACACACACACACACACACACACACACACACACACACACACAATGCTAGCACTCATTACAGTTCCCACAGACCAAACACATGGCAACAGTTAAAGCAATCAGTCATGCTCTTCATCAGCTTGCTGTTATTAAAGACAATCCGCCCTAATCAACATGCATGTATGTACAAAATGGAGTCTAGTTGTGCGTCAAGTCTGGTCATCATGGGCAACGCTATTTGGAGATGGTTGCTTGCTAAAACACACCCAAGGAAAATATGAAACTGGTGGATTGACAAGAAACTTCTAACATGGCCTAGAAAAATATTTTGAATAAAGAGGATCTGTAGATGAGATGCCATTGGTCAAGACGAGGATGAGAATTCACTGAGATTCCTTAAACATACACGAGGAAAGGTATCCCCAAACTACCAGGTTGAACAATGTTAAGTAATTTTAAATTCAAAAATAAATTCTTTTCAAAGCATAACAGTGTTAAGGTATTGCAAAGTACCTATGATATTCAATGCTATGAAAGATGGCGACTGCTATGAATCTGTTAACAACATTGTGACCAGAATGCTATGAAAGATGGTGACAGTGCTATGTTAGCTCTCAAAATCGCGACGACAAGGTTATGAAAGATGGTGACAGTGCTATGTTAACTCTCAACATCGCGACGACAAGGCTATGAAAGATGATGACAGTGCTATGTTAACTCTCATCATCGCGACAAGGCTATGAAAGATGGTGACAGTGCTATGTTAACTCTCATCATCGCGACAAGGCTATGAAAGATGGTGACAGTGCTATGTTAACTCTCAACATCGCGCAACAATGCTATGAAAGATGGTGACAGTGCTATGTTAGCTCTCAACATCACGACAAGGTTATGAAAGTTGGTGACAGTGCTATGTTCACTCTCAACATTGCGACGACAAGGCTATGAAAGATGGTGACGGCTATGAAAACTCTCAACATGACAACCACTATGCTATGAACGATGTCGACAGCACAGTGTAATGTGTTAACAACATGGTGACATGGTAGCAACCAGGGCGATGCTGACAGACACTGACTGTACAGACTGGCGGTGCCAACACAGATCAGCTTGACACTACCTCCTCCCTGCTGCATAACACCAGCACTGCACTGGGTGTCTGCAATATTGCACAAGGACAGAACACACAACTTTGCTCCGATACTCAACCCCTGCACACGGAGCATGTCCTGTCACAGAACTGAATCAACACATTACAGACATCGTCTCAATGCTTAAAAGTTAGTAAATAGAAACAATCCACTCTCAAACAAAAACATGTCAGTGTGATACCAGTTGTTTAAAAACACAGTCATACCTTGTTATCTTAAATAGGGATATAGACAAATAAAACACAGTCATACCTTGTTATCTCAAATAGGGATATTTATAAATAAAACACACCCACGTGTTGGAGATAAATGGACATCGTCATTAACTAACAACGTGCAAGGATGGGGAAAGTTTCCCCTTTCTTGATTAACAAGACAAACTAAGATCATGATTATAGGGCATAATTATTAACATCTAGTGCATGTGAAGTAGAAACATTTTTATAGGTCATTTATTGTTTTATTAAATGTTTGTTTCTTTGTTGTATAACGTTGCATCCAGCAATATTTCAGCGATATGACAGGGGTCTGTAAATAATCAAGTCTTGACCAGACAATCCAGTGATTGACATCATGAGCATCAATCCAGGCAACTGGAATACGATAACATGCATCAACCAAGTCAGCGAGCCTGACCACCCAAACCTGTTATTCGCCTCTTACAAGCATAGTCGCCTTTTATGGCAAGAATTGGTTGCTGAAGACCTTTTCTACCCCTGATCTTCACAGGTCGTTTTCTTGAATGATTTGAGTGGATTGGAAGATGTAACGTAACCTACATAAATCTCAATGTAATTCCCTTTTAGCACATGATATCGGTGTTATGACTGCTAGTACATCTTCTTGTTTGGGTGTATCTCACACAAAAAAGATTTATTCAAGTAAATAAAGCATCCGGTGTTTTTGTACTGAAGCCTACACCCAACTGCAAGCCGATCCTGACATCACACTGATACGAGTGATTCACTGCAGCATCAACAACATGCACACCATGGTAATGTGGAGGCCAATGTGTATTCTACTGCTCACTGCTAATACTACCCCCGAGTTTGTAACAAATGCATGTAGTTTACCTCCCAGTCTTGTCAATTATGTTCACTGATGTAGACCTGTGACCATAACATTTTTGTTTGATTGTTTCCTGTCTAGCGCTGCACTCAGAAAAGTTCCACTTGTGCGACAGCAGCCGGTAAATAATCAAGTCTGGACCGGACAGTCCTGTGACTGATAGTGTGTGAAATGACACGCCATCAATCACCGAGTCGTGCCACCTGATCCGTTTGGTTGCCTCACTAGCATAGGCTGCTGGGGATCCTTTCTAACCCGGGATCATAACAGACTGTACACACAGCACTTGCACCTTGAAATCAAGGATACAGCAGGTATTTGTTTTATGGGTGCTTCATGTAAGGTGCATACATTTGAAATATTTTACAGGCTCTTCATACAGTTATTGAATGTGACGTTCCATGATTAGACGTTCCAAGTGAGTGAGTTGGGTTTAGCGCTGCTTTTAACAGTATTACAGTTATATCGTGGCGTGTCAGCTTAATGTGGGAGGAAAGCCCAAAGTGATGTAGGTCTCAGACGTTTACCACTTCAATAAAACCCACGAGCACGGGTATGGTGCTGACAAACCTAGAAACATAATCAGGGCGAACCGGGATTTGAACCAACAATCAGAGGTTTCAGGCGCGCCAAAAGGACGCAACTCTGCACAGCGAATCGCGACGCCTGGGCCACCCATGCCCCCTGATGACATCAAGAACAGCCTTTACACACTGGACTATGAACCTGTATGTATTTAGAAGCCTGGGTATTTGGCTGTACGAGCGAAGACTTTGCCAACTAAGTACCTCAATCAAAGTCTCAGTTGTCACATATGTAGTAGGGCTGGGACGAGTCCAAATTAACTACCCGGGTACCCACACCCCTATTACCTGACTCTACCCGGGTACCCACTGTAGGTCACTGAAAGATACAAAATGTCTGATTGGGAATAGTTTGACAGTAGTCAAAGTAACTTTCAGAAGGAATGCGTTCATAGTCATGAAGAAAAGCAAACATTAGTGACTTCTGTTACCATGAAATTATAGTGATTTTTTGTCATGAAACAATATATCATGTGACTAACCACGGGTCTGGGTAGTCCTGTGGGTACTCGGGTCCTACTCGATACCTACCTGACCCGAGTACCCGAATTACCCGTCCCAGCCATAACATGTAGAAACACCTTGGGAATCAAGGAAAAGATTCAAGTCATTGGGGCATTTGAGTGGACATGATTTGAGATAACAAGGTTCAAATGAAGATTGTAGATGATTGAAAACGCAAAACAGGAACAGTATAACACCAAATCCTTGGGTACATACTTCATAAAATTATGTATATACATGTGTCTGAAGGAGAAACATTACCAGTATCACCTTCCTTCAAAGTGTATTCCTTTGTGTGCAAGTTTAGGAAATACTTGTAAAAAAGGGGTTAGAACTGACATGAAATAACTGTAGCTAGAAAACATTCCATCAAATAAAATACTGGAACAAAAATAGTCAACTCAGAGTTATATTTCAATATATGAAGACATCTAAACACTGCTCCCTGCTGCAGACATGCACGCTGGCTGTATAAATACTGCGCCTCACCAACTCCAAGTGCCAAAAAACACTTCCAGTCAAATTATTCATTTCTTCAGATTAATGTGAACGGATATGGTTCAAGTAACTTGAGAAAAGGTTGCACCAGTTTCAGGAATAACGAGCTGTTTATAATGCTCGGCACTAAAGGAGGGTCATTGTCAGGGACAAATGAACAAGGCCTACAATCTGAAGAGTTCAACACTCTGGTCCAGCACATGAACCAACACAGGGCTGAAGAGATGACTGGAGGAGTGAGCTGGGACAGTGGAAATGTGTGCTTCTACAATTGTGTAACCACTGACAATCTTACTTTACAGACTTCAAATTAAGACTGAAAGTAATGGAGTCATTATAAAGAAAGATTAAGGGCTCTATTGGTTCAAAAACCATCACGGCAAACCAAGGACCTCAGAGGCCCTCTTAATTTTGATCACTGCATTCTAACTTCAGACGAACAGCTTGAGTTTGAATTCAGGTGAAGCTACATCTGAAAGTGATTTTCAGATTGGTCAATATGACTTACCGTATTCGACGTAATAAGCGCCCCGCTCTAATAAGCTTCCACGGCGACAATTGCTAAGATATTGGCTAGTGAACAATCCCAAGTAGCACCCCTTGAGATTGATCAATGTACAGAAGACTTATTTATTCACGTATAATACTCATATTATATGCACCCTTAATTATGGGCAATTAAATTCTGGAAAAATATATCTGTCGTACATATACATTTCAGGCTTTCACCAAAATAATATCCAAATAAGAGCCCCCTATTTCTAATTTTGTGAGCGCCCTGGGTGCGTATTACTTTGAATACGGTACTTGGATTTCTGTAGCAATATGCAACCTGTTACTACAGCTACATTTTACATGGGGGGCTTGTTTATAAGTACACAAGTGACTACAAGCATATTACCAGTTCTTTGGTATAATATCAAATCAGTGATTGCACCATTGTTCTCATCACAGCTCACTGTGATTGGGTCACCACTATGTTCAGCTAATGTATCAATGCTTCCAAGGGGTACAAATCAACACAAAATATGAAAACAACAACAACAAAACAAAATATAGCAATTTTTTGCAGAATTGCTGGTTTCACTAACAGGCAGGTAGGAAAATATATCACTCCACAACCCACTAATTCCTCTTCACAAACTGTCACAAACTCAAAAATTCATCATGCACGAACAACAAACCTTCCTATAACATGCATTTTGTCAATACAACCTTTTCCCATCTATGACGGTAATTTCCAAACCATGCCTTATTCCACATCTTGTTCACATAGCACATCACAATGTCTAACAATATTAGCTTAGTTAATCATTGTCACATACTCTGGTTCACTTAACACAATGACTGACAATTTCAGTTCAAATAACCACGAATGACTAGTACCATTATAAAATAAGCAAAAACACAAATGTAACAAAAATGGTGTCCATGGCACCGCTGCTCACCAGCTACAGTTAAAGTGTGCAGAATATCACCATATTTCTGGACAGTTCAAATTAAGGCCTGTATCAGAGAACAGCTCTTATTAGAAGCCTGTCTCTTATTCTTTCATACATGTATCTTTAATGAGAAGTGATGGTACGTTTAGTGAACATTCGGCCTTACAATGTTTTTAGCTAGTTTATGTAACTGACCGACAAAAATTACCTGAAAAAACACACTGAAAAAATAAAATAAAATGACCTAAGGCAAAATATTTTATAATCAGTTTTTATGATAAAAACATGTTCGTCAAACTGGTGAATAAAGATAACATTTTTCATTCCAACTGAACACAAATGGGATAATTTTCATACTTCTGTGATGGTGTGACCTACGAGTTTATTTTTCATTTATTAGCAACCTGGAAGTTGCAAATTTCACCTGTGTTGGAGAAATTGAAAGTTAACAGCTAGGCAACAACTGGACAGAAAACGGGCAATGCACCATGTCATAAGCTCACTGGGTAGGATCTTGGGTCCTGGGAGCTATAAATATGTCCTCACTCAACCCTCTCAACATCACCATCCATAGAAGAAATTTTAGTCTCTACCATGACATTTTATTGCTCAAATTCTATTCTTCTTTGTTAACACCGACTGTCATTCTGAGGCAAGCTATCTTGCAGGTTCAACACCCATAGTGGTGGGCAAATCAAGAAGTGGAGGTTTTGAAGAAAGGTTTTTGTTTGGGGGTCATAGTATTTGCTGTTTCGATGCATGTGGTTCACACGGAAATAATGTTGTAAAAGTTGTGTTGAGATGTGTACATTCAAATAATAGTGTACACACTTCAGATGTAACTCATGAAGTATACCTTATATATAAGAAAGCAAGCAGAAACTCATACCAAGGGAATTAGGCTAACACAATTAATAGTCTTGGTTCTCAGGCACCATCTGCATCATCCTAAAGTCTGCCGCACGTTTTGTTTTTATTTCCATTTTCAAAAAAATATAAAAATCCTAATACTTAAACACAATGCACCAAAAAAATTTAAAATGGAAACAAAAACAAAACTTGCAGTGAACTATATGATGATGTGGGCAGTGCCTGAGAACCAAGACTATTATTTTGTTTAGCCTTAATAAACCATTTTTACCACCTTTCTCAACCAATTGTTAACTAGAAACTAAAACTTCAAACAGCATCATATGAAGATTGTCATGATTGCAAAAAATGCTAAAAATAAGTATGCACAAATAAAAAAATATTCTTGTCATTTAAACCTGCTACTGTTGTGTTAAACAACTAAACACTATATAGAATTGCCCAGAAATTAAAGCAAAGGCGAAAGAATTCTTGGGAAATTGCAAAAGCTTCATATATTATCTCTGGATATTTACAAAGTTGCATGGATTCTGAAAGAAAACTGGCAGTTGGTACTATACTAACTGTAAATCTAGAACTACCTCGATACTAATGAGCACAACCAATGGGGGTATATCACATTGTCCTTCAACAATACATACAAACTTTAGCATTATCCTCTATGGTCATCAGAAGATAATTTTCAAATGACCAGGTAACCAAGCTATTTTCCTTCTTCCAGTAGGCAAAGAAACAATTTGCTCAAAAATGTTTACATAGTTTAGGCCCAGCTCCATCACAGCATATGTCACCTTTGATACCCCCACAGTATCACCTGAGCATAGAGAGCAGGGATTGAGGTATCACTGTGAGGAGCTTGAGTTCTAGGCAAGGAAAGATCTGTTAAAATCAAGAAATCATCATTAACATAATGAATTTGTTGCCCTGAAAAATATTTATTGATGTCACAATGTTGTAAATGTGACAAGGATACAGTAAATCTTTTTAATTTTTCATGGACTTAGTTCTCTGTGTTTTGCTTGAGAAACTGGATAATTTGTCATGAACAATGACTTAATTCTGCACTTCAGCGTTATAATCATTCTAATGTGTTTGAGGCCTATCATTCTAAACTGAAGTCTTACAAGTGAGCTATACAGATCAGGCTAAGCCTTCTTCTCCACATCACTAAACTGGCTTACAGACAATGTCAGACATCTTGAAAACATTAACATATATATTTTTAAGTTATCATGGACGAAAAACTCCAACTGTAGTATTTCTCGGTTTGCATACTGTGGTAATCTTAACTGCAACAGTGTACATATTTATGCAAATGTAGGTGTTAGAAACTGACATGAATAATAATAAGAGTACATTGTTCATTCAGTCTTTCAGAGAGACCAGAGACCATATCTATTTCTGGTCTCTGGAGAGACTCATCACAAGGTAAACTGGGACTTGATGGGCAGGGGGCCCATGTTGCATATAAACCAGAGGCTTGTTTGGTTTTAGGGTTAATAACTCCAGGAAAACCTAATCTCAAGCATGTGAAGAGTTTGTCTCCTGTAAATCAAGTTACTGTATGATTGTGACAATCCATCTCAAAACATCAGTCAAAAAGACGGAAAAACAACACTGTTTCAAGTGTTGAATGACCATGACTTGTCGGAGTAGCAGGTACTTAAAACAGTGAAATTTAACTGTTTATTTGATGCTTAATGACCCAGACAGCAATATTCCAGCTATATCACTGGTCTGTAAATAATTGAATATGGTCAAACAACCAGTGGTTGATATAATGAGCATTGTCCCATGGTGTCACGGCACATTGCCATGCAATCAACAGTCACTGAGCCTGACCACCTGATCCAATCTTGTCACCTCTTAGGACAAATAACAGAGTGCTGAAGACCTAGTCTAGTCTGGGCTTCTTGACTATACATATGTTTCTGAATATAGTAATAAAATATATTTCATGAGATTCTTCATCCATTCAAATACTGTAACTGAATTCAATAACACTGAAGCATAACAGCTGTGCTGAAACATCACCAAGCTGCAACATTACACGTGTTGTCCCTATGACAACGTATCTGATGATGAATGGTTGCTGGGCGGGTCTAGTAGTTGCTAAGGAAGTTGGGATCAACAGACGACAGCTTGGCAGACAGGAATGCATGGACACAGAACATCAGTGTATGCAGACTTGTGCACTCGATCTCCTGTAGGTACAAAATGATACCAAATGGTCATTAATGTAGTAGACTGCTGAGATGCTAGAAACAAAAGATACAGGTGGACCTCTTTGTTTGGATGGTTGAAAAACTACAAAATTTACAATCTAGGTATCTACAACAAACTGAAGTTTTGACATACTGAGTTAGGTACCATATCTAATTTAATTCCACAAAATGTTCATGTAGTTTGTAAGATGTAAAAATTAGGAAACAAGTCTTTAGTTGTTGTCATCATAATGGTGACATCACTGAGCTTCAGGCACCTTCATCCCAAGCATAAGTTTTTTTTGGTGTTTATTTGTTGTTTAACGTCGCACTCAGCAATATTCCAGCTATATGATGGCGGTCTGTAAAAAATTAAATCTGGACCAGACAATCGGTGATTGACATCATGAGTATCGATCCACGCAATTGGGATACAATGACATGCATCAAGCAAGTCAGTGAGTCTGGCCACCTGATCCTGTTAGTCACCTCTAAAGACATAGCCGCATAGTCGCCTTTTACCGCAAGCATGGGTTGCTGAAGACCTATTCTAACCAGGATCTTCACGGTGATGCAGGTCTAAGAACCTTATCACCAATGGGTGCAGGCATGGTGTCTTAACCATTGGCTACCCAATCGCCACAATATTTATTGATAGATTTATTTGTGCATTGTTCAACTATTACGACTACTGCTATAAAACTTCATTGTACCTGAAGTTCAAAGCCATGAGCCTGATTCAACAGCTGTGAGTAGCACAAGGACGAAGGAGTGAATGCTGTGTAAAGCTGGCCTGTTCCAGCTGTGTCCCTCCAGTAGGTAACTAGTTGGGACCTGACAAACCAGTGCTTGACAGCATGTCCAACTACAAACACCATCAGGTAATACCGACAGGCAATCAACCAGGTCACTCAGTCTGATGACCTGATCCAATTTAATGGCCAATTAAGAGGACAAAGCAATAGAAAGCTGGAGACCTTTTCCAGTCTGGGTCACTTGACTGGAGGGATATTTCAGAATAACAAACCAGTGATCGTCAGCATGAGCAAAGATCTGTGACATCTAGGCATGATTACCCAGAATGTGACAAGAAAAGGAATATAACCACCAAACCTCCATTTGTCGACTGTTAAGACGTGAGTGAGTGAGTGTGGTTTAATGCCGCTTTTAACAATATGTGGGAGGAAAGTCCACATCTCAAATGTTTACCACTTAAATGAAACCAATGAGCATGGGTATGGGGCAAACAAACCAAGAAACAATCGGGATGAACCAGGATTCTAACTCACAATTACAGTTTTCTGGTTTGGCCAAGGGATGCAACTCTGCCCCTGTTGTGAGGTGAGGTGGAATGGGGTTTAACGTCGCGTCCAAGATTATTGCACTTATATAGCGACGTGCATGTACTTGTGTGTGTTTGTGTGTCTGCTTGTACTAGTCCGGACTGATGCCGATTTATAGTGCTAGCTCACTGAGATACCATGCCGCAGTTTAACATGAATACCCCACTCAGACACAGTATACTGACTTTGAGCCGACCAGTCCTTGTTTTAGCCCCTCAATGCCGAGCGCCAGACAGGGTAACAACAAGTACCATCTTTTAACGTCTTTTGGTATGACGTGGTCGGGGATCGAACCCCAGACCTTCCGCTCTCCGGGCGGACGCTCTACCTCTAGACCACGGAGGCGGTCTCTGCCCCTGTTGGCTGTAATGTCAAGAACTTTGCATTTTGCCCTAGAATATCAGACCTGGAAGGAGTACTTACCCTAGATTCTACACTCCTGCTCAGGTCATTCTGGAAGAGCAGTTTGAGTTTGGTCTTGCCGTCATCTGATGATCCCTTCAGCTGGGAGAAGCGGTAGGTCCACACATACGTCTTGGTCTCATGGTCCACCAATGAGAAGCCGTGTTCCAGATCCAGAGTGAGGCCAGACAAACGACCTCGCCATGAGCAGCCAAATGTTATATTCTGGAAACATTTTTGGTAGTTTGTCATATAATCTTACAGCTACTTAAATATTTACACAATGACACAAATGACTAAATTAAATTACTTAAACTAACAAATGTTAAGTGTCCATACTGCAATAAACACGGCCT
Organism: Haliotis cracherodii; assembly: GCF_022045235.1. Taxonomy (NCBI): domain Eukaryota; kingdom Metazoa; phylum Mollusca; class Gastropoda; order Lepetellida; family Haliotidae; genus Haliotis; species Haliotis cracherodii. The sequence continues at coordinate 58,659,745 of NW_027266264.1, forward strand.
TTACTGTAGCGTTCAGCAGAAGTTTGCGTTATGTTAATTAGTTGTTAGGTGTATAGTGTCGTTAACTGAAAGTCTTGTTGCATGTATTGTACCTCGTTTTAACTTGTTAATTAAATGTCCAGCTGGGAGTGTGTTGTCTGGTGCCTTTGTTCGTCTAGTCTTTCATCCAGTATTGCGTCTTATCCAAATAGGGAATACATAGAACCTAAACACTACAGTTACCAAAGGTAGTGTTGCATCACTGTTACAAACATTATCATCATGCGTAATAAAGTCCATTTATTTGATTGGACAGTTGCAATTTTTTAAAACTCCCCACAAATTGGTTGTCAACTATAACACATCATGATGTCATAGTGTTTTATGTGATGTCATCTGCTTGTTACAATTAATATGGTCACATAAACATATTTCACCTAAATAGATCTCTGTTACTTGTGAACACAAAGATAAATTTATCACTGTAAACAGAGAGGTGTACAGGATTTTACGACCTGAATATCCTTGTACATCTTATAAACTCTTCGACCTCTGGAGCTGTGGTGTACAAGACCAATCAGGCCAATGAGGTAAAGTTCTGTACTCCCACTATTGACACAAGTCATTCATACAGTGATCAGAATAACTAGCACCTCAGAAGATCAAGCCATTTAAAGGAAGTCATTGAGCGATACCCAAAGGCTGGAAGACCTAAATAACATGTGACCTAAATACAAGCACAACAAGGCATTTAAAGGGAGTCATTGAGCCAGACCCAAAGGCTGGAGGACCTAAAATAACATGTGACCTAATAACAAGCACAACGAGGCATTCAAAGAGACCCAAAGGTTTGAAGACTTAAAATAACATGTGACCTAAATACAAACAAAACAAGGCATTCAAAGGAAGTCATTGAGTGGGACCCAAAGGCTGGACAACATGGCTGGAAGACAAGGCAAGACAGGCAAAATCCTCCTCCTTAGAGGCAGCAATCCCTACTTTACAAGCAGTGTGCCATGTCTAAAATCTTCAAAATATGATAGGTGAGAGGTGGAAACATGTACACCTGACATCTTGGCTGTTTCACCATAAATACTTCACACAGGTCCTAATGGCTTGAAAATTCCAGTGAGGCTAAAAATTAATGATAATGTATACCTACTTTTGGAATTAAGCAGCATTTAGAATGAATGCTTGATGGCTACCTCGGATGGTAAACTGTCAAGGATTAGCATCTTCTAATTATTTTGCTAAGTATGTCGATTAGGTTCCAACTGACCTTGATCCTATGGACGGCGAGACTGTTGGTCTTGTACCATGCTCTCTCAATATGTAACAAGTCTGATCGAGCCTCCACACTCAGCACGATAGACTCTCCACTTCCTGTCTGGACAGAGCAGCAATGCTGGCGGTCGTCTGGAAGCTCATCATCCTAGACAGAAATGAGTGCCACATGTCCCTAATATTTTGTTGCCTTGTACACCATTGACACATTTCGGATGAGACTACAATGTTATAGTACCGTATATCACTGTGTATAAGGCAAGTTTTTCATACCTAAAATGAGGAGGTTAAGAAGGGGGGTCGTCTTATACACAGAGTCGAAGATCTCACATTTTTTTCCACTGGCGATGTCAACCGGCGTCCGATAGCCACCCCAGCATTTGACAATAAAACTTCGCATTTTGTCCTAAATAACTGTTCCAATAACTATTTCCATACATAAACATGATTTGTATCTCTTTTCCTTGAATAAAGTTTAATAATTTCTGCAAATAAAGTTGAAATGACCCTTGCCTCGGTGCAGATTGTCAAACCAGCTGACACGGTAAAACAATCAACATCCATGAGTATAGAGCCGGAAGTACTGGGAAGCATTTGCATATTGCACATGTGACCTGACATGTGATAACCCGTGAAGCTGAAATCAATTCCCGCTGTTTCTACAGTTGTATTAACAACTGTTGGAGACGGTGTGTATAAGTGATTGTGGAATAAACACAATGAATGTGAAGCAAACATAAGCCTAGTTAGTTACAACATAGTTAATTGGCACTTAAATTACTCACCATTGTCTCTTCTATGTTATTACTTCATAAATGAATTACATTTTACGGGCACCAATTTGGTGTCGTACCGTGTAAACACAAAATGGCAACATGTGCTGGAGTTACACACGTGACCAATCATCGTAGAAAAAAAAAATGCAAGATAAACATATTTATATTGCAAATATAAGGTTTGTGTGCGCACTTGTGATGTGCTTCATTCCAGGTCGCCTTATACATGGAGTATAGGATTTTGATTTGATTTTGAAGGCATGTACAGGGGGGTCGTCTTATACGTGGGGTCGCCTTATACACAGCAATATATTCGGTAACAGGTATTTGCATTTAGGAGACACTTCCACATAATGACACACAACTTCATCAAACTGTAGGAAACATTGATGTTATGGAGCCAAGAAACAGTGGTTCCTGAAGTGCTTTCTGAGTATGAGCACTATATCAATGTTGACAGTGTTATGAGGCAGTCTTAAGAATTCAAACCACTGTATACATAATTCCTAAAAATATTTTACTTGCATTGTGTCAACAGATGGTCTTTTGAAAATCACACAATGATAATCAGTTGTTAGTCAAGTATTATAGGATCATTTATAAGGAAAATAGTGTCAGAAAGTTCTGAAAGTTACTTTTTCCGGTAGGCCAGTGATCATGAAAACATGTAATAACCTTTTAGAACTTGAGCTTAAAAACTGGGATTGTGACTAACAAAGAGGATTTTTCATCTAACAATGAATGTTTATGTCCGTTGGCCCACACTTGGATCAAGCCTTTTCAGATCAAGATTTTTCAAACTGGTCAGTACTTCATTATCACATTATTGTCAGCATCAAATATATACATGTCATATCCTAGATATACTGACATTGTAATTGACACTGATTTATAGTTTAAACACACTTTTTGGGCTCACCTTCAGCATCTTGAACATACATTCATACACCTTGTACTTCATATCACAGCGGGTCCAGTCCCGAGCATGCATCTGAAACAATATCAACCTACATTAGCCTCCAGCTTCTAAACGCTGACTTACACTCATGCCCTATGTGGTTTATACAGTCGGCAATAGTCTGGGCCATCCAAGACCACTGGTTAAAAAGGTGTGCAACAAACTATACTGTCCAAGTACAATAAATCACAGATGGTACCGCATTGCAACCACCTGATCCTTATAAGAGGTGCATTCTGCCTGGGTGACATTCAACAAACCACAAAGCAATCTTATTGCTACTACTACATGCATCATTAGTATCGGTGTATCCGAGGAGTTGTGACAGTCATAGCACCCACACTGCTTTTGGGGATGTATTCTGTAGCCACTGGGTTGCTTTGTGGAACATGGAACATCACATAGCCCTCCCAGGTGGAAAACTGACTGTAAGACACTCACAGGTGGAACATTGACTGTGTTATATGTGGAAAGTTGCATGTGATGCATGGAGTTTGTATTGCGTGTAAGGAGCTAGTGTAGTACATCTAGTCACATGACCTAACATGGCGACGTCCATGGAGTCTGCGAGCTGTCATTCATTACAGTGTAAGACTTCTAAACTTGGTAGGTTCTAGGTACTAGTAAATATGGTGAGGTATTTGATGACTTAAGTGGGTGATACTGTCGAGGCGGCAGTTGTAATATGGCGATGTCGTAGGTCGTAAAGACCGTTTTGATAGATACAAAGTGATTGTTGAAGCATGAGTTGATCTGAGATGTCAACAGGTGATCGCAATGCCAGGCGGAGATACAATAGTAAGACACTCACAGGTGGTACATCAAAGAGAAAGACCTCGGGTCCCTTGAGAGCCATGAACTTGGCCTTCCATGGCTGGTTGTGGACTGCAGCTGACATCCGCTGCTGGCTCCAGCACATGTGTGCTATCTGTAACAGCGAGTGAATGAGTTTTGGCATTACGCCGCTTTTAGCAATAACCCAGCAATATCATGGCGGGGGACACCAGAAATGGGCTACACACATTGTACCCATGTCAGGAATCGAACCCGGGTCTTTGACGAGCGAACGCTTTAACCACTTGGTTACCCGACCGCCCCCGATCTGTAACAGCAGGCATAGCATCACCAGCACCATTAAAGAGGGATGATAGTGCATGAGCTTCTCAGTGGTAAAGATGTTGACAAAGATAGTGTGCTGAGTGCATATCCATTTTGAACAGTACTTCTGTCATAGTATATCCGCAAGAAGCGATGCTACTAAAAAACGAAGTACCAGTAGCTGATTTGTTGAAGCTGAACTATCTATTGACCAGGGCCTCGTTTCAAGAAGCATTAGAAGGAGTATGAGTGATTGAGTTAGGTTTAACACCGGTTTTAACAGTATTCCAGTTATATCACGGCGTGTCAGCTTAATGTGGGAGGAAAGCTCGAAGTGGTGCAGGTCTCAGACGTTTACCACTTTGGTGAAACCTACGAGCACGGGTATGGTGCTGACATACCTAGAAACATAATCAGGGGGAACCGGGATTCGAACCCACAATCATAGGTTTCTGGTGTGTCCAAGGGATGCAACTCTGCACAGCAAATTGCAGCACCTTAGATGACTGGGCCACCTGTGCCCCCTAGAAGCCCTAGGACACATTAGAGACATGGGTGCCGTTGTACAAAGCGATCTTAGCACTAAGGTGATCGTTGTGGTGCAAAGGATGTTGTGTACAACGGCAGCCTGTTACGTGCGTGTCAGTGCAACAACTGGACTGAGACACCTGTGTATCAGTAGAAGTCATGAGGGAAGTGTTATTAGTGGTGCCTTTTGAGTTTCAGTGCCTGGCTTCAGTACTTACATGGTCCTCAGACAGCAGCATCTTGTTGGTCATCTGAACCTGTCAACAAAAACAGGAGCAGCTCAGTCGGCTGCAACAGTCCCCCTTGTCACACAACAACACACAAACGCAAGACGCAAACAGAGGATTTTTGTCTTTCCTTGTCAAACTACCTCTTTGCGAGAGAACTGACAAAACTGGAAATTGTTTGAATGATAATGAGAACTTGTTCAGGAAGTGAAATGAGATCAACATGTTACTAGACAAGAAAAGGCAAATGTTCTATTTGATTTACTATCAGCCAGGTCTTAGTCTGAAAACCACAGTGTCACCAAGGCTGACTGGAAGTAGCTCGTAAAATGCTTTCTAACAAAGCAGATTTTCTAGCTTTATTCTGCATGTTGATCCTCCGCCATCTTGTTTCAGTAGATGGCTCAGACTGTGTTGGAGATTTAAGAGAGGTAGCTCCTATAATGGGCGTAGAAGTAGATACACTCATAAACAAATTTTGACAAGTACAGAATTCATTACATGCATAGATTCATATGATAATATACAATAGTCAGGAGAAATAGCTAGAAATAGACAATCCAGCAATTGCTATTAGGAGCAATGATCCCCATCATTGGGGTACAATGACATGCAATGACACGTGTTGTCACCATTGTTTTTCATTGCATAATATCTATCTTAACTATCGATAGTCTAGGATGGTATCAATGCCAACTATAGATATTTCATTTTTAGATGAATTGTTCCCAGTGCCGAGTCTGCTACCCACCATCTGTGTGAGCAGACTGTCGATGATGGTTGTGATGGACTGGATCCACTCGGCCAACATGCGGTTGTCCTCACAGTGCAACACTCCCGAGCTGGAGCCGTCACAGCCAAACACCTCAAAACTGTTCATTCTGCCAAACAAAACATCTTTCAGTGAAGAAACAGTGACAGATCAAATCCTCATATAACAGAGCAATTTCAAAGAGGTACATATCTTGAAAATACAGTGAATCAAATATCTATAAAGTTTCTAGTTTATGACAGAGGAAAAGATAAATTAATGAGTTCTACGAACACATACTTGTGACATAATGTTTATCAACATTTTACCATGTTCACATGTACATAGGGTTATCAGTCATTTTCCATTGTAAGAATAGTCATACGCCATAAACAGTCCCAAGGATTTTCAGGCTTCCAATCCCTTGTAGACATATCTCTCTACCAGTACAGTACACACTGTTATATATAACAGCATGATGATGGATTTTTTTTATGTTGTCATAACCATGACCATCTGTCTGGCAGGAGTATTGTGAGTGTGACCTGACCTTGTCTGCACCTGGCAGGAGTATTGTGAGTCTGACCTGAGTTTGTCTACACCTGGCAGGAGTATTGTGAGTGTGACCTGAGCTTGTCTACACCTGGCAGGAGTATTGTGAGTGTGACCTGAGCTTGTCTGCACCTGGCAGGAGTATTGTGAGTGTGACCTGAGCTTGTCTGCACCTGGAAGGTGCATTGTGAGTCTGACCTGACCTTGTCTGCACCTGGAAGGAGTATTGTGAGTCGGACCTGACCTTGTCTGCACCTGGCAGGAGTATTGTGAGTGTGACCTGAGCTTGTCTGCACCTGGCAGGAGTATTGTGAGTCTGACCTGAGTTTGTCTGTGCCTGGCAGGAACCTGGTCAGCCTGCCATAGAGTAGCGGTATCGAGGTGACCGTCGTCCACTGTCGCTCCAGCCTCGGCAGACCAGGGATCAGGGGACCAGACAGCTGATGTACAAAATGTGTATATACACGTCACATAAGCATAAGGTTACATATAGCAGTCGCTTACTTGGAATTACTAAACTGAAGCCTGTATCTCGTAAAAAAGGCTAAAGAAAATGTACACCCATTTTTGTTGGTGGCCAAAAATGAAACAAACAAGAAATGGTTATTCACCGGTGGTGTATTTGATACGGGTATCAGAGTTGTGTTTGGACCTTAAGTTTGCTGTGTTTCAACAAATGTTCTCATCCTAGTAACGTTTTGTTTTCATTAGTAATGTTTTGGTCCAATCCAAATTTCAAGCATGTACTTTGTTTTGCTCGGCAGTTTAGTAAGCTCAGCTAGTAATAGTCTAATAATTACATCAAAATCTACAGAAAGTGATACCCGGGCTATACAAACCTCTTGGCATAGACTGTTATAGTCACAAAATACATCAAAGTTACACAAAACACGAATCACACAAAAGTACACATTCAAATCTGATATGAACCCAGACTAATAAAGATTTGTGATATGTGACTTACTTTCTTTGATTCACTTTAAATGATTTTGTTCTCCAATTTTCAGACAAATACATAATACTTTCAAGACTGTAAACATTTCAAATGCATTTGAGGAAGTTTCACAGTTTCCACTTACTGGAGGATCATCTGTTTTGGAGCGCACTTGGTTACCTAGGAGATAAAGAAAACAATCTGTTCAGAGTTTTAAACTCTCACACTTATATCAACACTGAAGAAGTGAAAAACTACCATATATGAGTCATTTTCAAAAGATGTCACTATTTCTGTCCGAACCCATTAAAAAATTTAAAAAATATATATTGACATTGCAATTTGTATAGATTATCACCTGCCAAGTAATGCATCTAGTAAAATGGTTATTTTCAATCATTGTGTCATATTATGTGTTTTTGATGCGTTTTAAATGGGTAAAAAGTGCATTTTTGGCTGTCCCAGTGCATTTAGCTTCAAATTTGAGAAACTGTCATTTTATGAATATTGGCATATATATAATATTACTGTGGTTATCTTATAAAAACGAGATTCATTTAGGAATTTCAGTGTATGATTTCAATCTAACTGATATAATTCCTGAATAATAATCATATATAACACCGTCCTTAGATTTTGTGTCTTTCCTGTAACACTTAATAAAACTTTGGAATAATCAATGATCCCCAATGCAAGGATATCAGTACTTTCTGTCATGCCTAGTACCATTTCCTATACAATAGGAGTGTGATGTGCCATGTGCACCAGGAGACAAATAAGCACTAAAAGTTAACCAAAAAGGTAAGGAAATGATGAGTATTTTCATTTCATGTCTTTCCCATAACGCTATAATTCAATGGAACAGATGCAAAATAGTTATTTCAAGATCCAAGTTTATGTGCCGATTCATGAACAGAAAATTGTGTGAACATTCAGCTTCATGAAGGGACCATTAATTAGTCAATATAATTTTTTATCTAATGATTTGTCTTTCCTGTAACAGTCTTTCCTGTAACACTAAATTCTGTTACAGCGAAGACAGATTTTGTTATGGTAATGACTTTCTTCACTTAATAAGCTATAAAGTAAGAAAACTATTACTTTCTGTTCTTTTACAACATTCCAACTGAATATTTTTATTCAGCAGTTTGAAAGACAAAGCTGTATTTTATCATTTTGAGCAACATTGTCAGAACATATGGTTTTTATAAGAAATGTGTTACAGTAAAGACATATTTTGTTATTGTAATGACATTTTGCAATTGAAAAGTTATAAAGAAGCAAAGTAAATTACTCTGTTCTTTTTCAATATTCTAATTAATTATTTCAATCAAGCAGTTTGTAGGATAAACTTGCACTTCATCATTTTATGCAAAATTATTGAAACACCCAATTGTTATAAGAAATGTGTTACGGCAAAGACAGTTTTGCTTCAGTAATGACATTCTACATTTCCATAAGACAATCAGAATCAAAGTAACTACTCTCTGTTATGTTTGATGATATATTGTACTAAAGGGATCAATGAGATTTTAGTTACTTGTTCCTAAGCTTGCTAAAATAAGTGTTTTTGATTTCGGAGTTAATATGGTACCATGGTTATAGAAAAGACAAACTTTACATTTAATATAGAATCATGGCAGTGATCATGAAGTACCTAATAGCTTATGGGTATTTTCTATTTTTAAAGGTCAAAAAAGTTTTAGAATACGAGTTTTGGAGAAAAACATTTCTTCACTGCACTAAAATTCAACTCTCTACGCTCCTTTATTTTCTGAAAAGGTCTTTGTTGGCAAAGACAAACACTCAAGTATGACAATGTATAGATTTCATTACATCATCAAAATAATTTGAAATTCACTAATGCTGATTTCATGAAGGTTTACTGAATAGCAATGTTTGCTTGACTGGAATACAAAGCAACTCCAAAGTGGAACTGTACAACTAAATTAACCATGGCAATGACAAATGGCGAGCTGTATCCTTGTACTATGTTATCAAATGGTAACTGCTCACCGTCATGTGGCAGTGTACTTGCTTTTGGGACAATTGACAGAGCAGCAGAAATGACAGTGAAAGTAGTCTCTGAACTTGTTGCCAATGAAGTCAAAGATCTTGATGGAAATTTCCAGTCTCAAGGCATAAAGGAAGGATGTCAGTGTAAAGGGACATAACTTGCCACGTCATTATGCTCAGTATTCTGACATATATGTTCCAGGAACTTGTCTCACAGACAACATAGTCCAAAGCATATTTCGACTCAAAACCCTCAAAGTGAAGAGGGACAAGTCTTTTATGGGAATCTGGCAAATTCACACTTTAGCCAATGTTTTGAACAGACCACTACACACAATCTACCCCAAACGCGGTTAGTGAAGGAGAGAAGGTGAAGGCTGAAGATGCTGTTAGAGATAGAGAGAAAGTGAAGATGAAGAGGCTAGTGATGGAGAAAAGGTGAAGGCTGAAGATGAGGCTAGTGATGGAGAGAAGGTGAAGGCTGAATATGAGGAAACTATAGTGATGGAAAGAAGGTGAAGGCTGAAGATGAGGAGGCTAGTGATGGAGAGAAAGTGTAGGTTGAAGATGAGGCTAGTGAAAGAGAGAAGGTGAAGGCTGAAGATGAGGAGGCTAGAGATGGAAAGAAGGTGAAGGCCGAAGATGAGGAGGCTAGTGATGGAGAGAAAGTGTAGGTTGAAGATGAGGCTAGTGATAAAGAGAAGGTGAAGGCTGAAGATGAGAGGCTAGTGAAGGAGAGAAGGTGAAGGCTGAAGATGAGGGGGCTAGTGAAGGAGAGAAGGTGAAGGCTGAAGATGAGGGGGCTAGTGATGGAGAGAAGGTGAAGGCTGAAGATGAGGAGGCTAGTGATGGAGACAATCATCCCAAAGTTACAGAAGACTCCAGAATCATCTCATTGTGAGGTTGACAATAACATTTGGTCTACAGTTAAAAGCCACTATGAAGGGGTATAATGTCTTGGGAAGACAGCTATAATCTTTCAACTTTCTTCTTAGATGGCTTGATGTTTCAAGTGTTGCATTCCAGGTTGTAGTTTAGATTCTTACTTGCAGTTGAAAGTTGTGTTCTAATTGTAGGTCATGTGTTTTCTGACATTTTCTGAATTGTTCATTCTACAAGTTGACCAAGTCTTTATTGTCTCAAGTATACCACAGTTCTTTTACCAAATACCTTCAGTGTTTCACAATATTAGTAAAATTAATACTCAACCTCAAAAACTTTGGATTTGATTGTTGATCATAGAAACCATAAAAAGACATGAAAACTATTCTCTAAATGTCTTTCATGTAACAAAATGTTGTCTTCGCCATAACTGTCTTCTATCACATCAGTCTGGAGATTTCACAATGAGATGGAAATATAACAATAACTATATCTAGTGGCACCCCTGTTTGGTAAACCTTTGTTTACTTATGATAGTGAACTAACTAGGCTGACCAAAACTTTGTTTTACATTGTCAGTACTGTAACGTCTTAGGTCTTTCCTGTAACAGTTATAATGTAGGTCATAGGTAACATTCTTCATATTAATCATTTAAAAATATAAATATAACAAACATGTGCATTGTTATTCAAAGTAACACATTTGCTATTACAGTAAAAATGCGGAAACTGCTTGGTGATCTAAAATGTCATTGTATGGTAATTTGTTCTGTCATGTAACAAACCTTTGTCCTTTCTGTAACATATTTTAGAATTTATCCTTTAAAAAGTTGGAATAAATTTATCAATATAACTGAAAAAGATAATGACTGGTATTACTTTTGCAAGCATTATTATGTACATGAGAAACATTTAAGATAATCTTTACTACTCTTTTCATATTGATGATATGAATTTGAAATGTCTTTTCTGTAACAAATATAGTCAATCCTGTAACATGCATGTCTTTCCTATAACGCACTCATTTAAAAAATATATATATCTTAACATGTCTTTAGTTTCCGCAATGAGACATAAGTTAATCACAGTTTATCTTTGTTTATCAAATAAAAAACCTCTAAGAAATCTTGAAAATTTAGAAATCATAATATTTATGTTGAAGGGGTAACAGTATTTCATAGAATTGACACTGAGTACATATTGGTCATTAAGGGACTAAATAAATGCCCTTCATCCTCACTTCAAGTTTAATATACAAAAATATGAAGAAATAAATATGTTTCGTATGTGCTTTTTGCATTTTCATGAATTTCAAACCAAAATAATTCACACAAACATTGTTAAGGGAAAGACAAGCCAAGTTTCAGTTGCCATGGTAACTGGTTATTCTTCTTTCAAAAAAGCATCATTAAGACTTCCATTTGATGTTACTGACAGCTTCCGATATTTGTTACTCCATTTAAACCAAAAAAAGATATTATATCAACCATTGGATTTTGTAATTTTGGAAACTCAAATAGTGACATCTTTTGAAAATGACTCATATACCATATACCAGCAGAGAAGATGTATGGAGAATGTAAACGACATGCATGCGTGTGTGTTTGTGGTTGGTTGTACTAGTCCCGACTAATGGTGATATTATGGCAAGGTAACAACAAGTACCATCTTTTTATGTCTTAATGTCTTTTGGTATGGCACGGACTGGGATCGAACCCAAGACCTTCCCCTTTCTGGGAGAGACACTGCGGTCTCAGAACAGAAAATGATTTGTGAGAAGGAAAGGTAGAATGATACAATGCAACTTACAAGAATTACCTTTGTTGAGGAAGTGTGACGCAGGGCGGAAGTGTTTCACTGCCAGCTTCACAATGCTTCCTTCAGTGTCCTTCATCGCCTTGACGACCTGGTCATGGGTGTAGTCCTCCACATTATTGCCGTTCACCTGGAACACCGATCACGCTATGATGCTGATGTCGAGTTAAAATTATATGGTGAGTGAGTTGAGCTTTATGCCACATTGAACGGTATTTCATTGTGTTAAAAGACGACACACAAATGGAAGAAACAGCCCATGATCAGACGATCCTGATATGGCTAAGGGACACAACTCTGATCAGATAAGTTGGTTGGTTGGTTGTTTAAGGCCGCACTCGGCATATTCCAGCTATATGACGGAGGTCTGTAAATAATCGAGTCTGGACCATACTATCCAGTGATTGATATCATGAGCATCGATCCACACAATTGGGATCGATGACATGCATCAACCAAGTCAGCGAGCCTGACCACCAGATCCCATTAGTCACCTCTTATGACAAGCATAGTCGCCTTTTACGGCAAGCATGGGTTGCTGAAGACCTATTCTATCCCAGATCTTCACGGGTCTGATCAGATAAGAGCTTGGCCTTGTTACTGCTGGGCCAATAAACAGCTGAACATCAATATCAATCAGTTTGCTTTAAAATATGTTACACATAAGAAATGAAAGCCAAATAAACTAGCTGGAAATAGTGTGACTGTTGAATACTCTGTGGTATTGATGAAACAAATAGAGATCACTTATCTTGGTGATATTACAAGCAAGAAATTCAGAAAATCAATTTTTTGTAGTTGAAGCAGAAAACGTATTCAATCTAATTTGCAACCTTGGCATCAGAGTTTAGGAATAAACATGACAAAAAGATAATTCTTCCATTGAAGCTAGGCAAGGCATGATTACTCTTCCATTGAAGCCAAGCAAGGAAAGATTACTCTTCAATTGAAGCCAAGCAAGGAAAGGTTACTCTTCCATGGAAGCTAGGCAAGGAAAGATTACTCTCCCATTGAAGCCAAGCAAGGAAAGGTTACTCTTCCATGGAAGCTAGGCAAGGAAAGGTTACTCTTCCATGGAAACTAGGCAAGGAAAGGTTACTATTCCACTTAAAATGTATTCTCCAGTACTCAATACACATCCCCACACAGTGGCGACGAGAAAGAAAAACTGATGTGGCAGGGGTAGTCAGGTGATCAAAAGTTGTGTAAGGTCACAACGCGCAGAATTACAGTGTGTGACCCATTTGTTTGGGTAATGTCCATAGTGATGCTAGGATGTGTTCGGGCAAAACGTTATTAGAAGCTGGAATTTTTGTTTTAGCATGTTTCCACAGAAGGATCTAAAGAAGAAGGAAGAAATGCATAGTGTGAGATAGGAGAAGTATAAAAATGTAATAGTGATAGGATTACCTGCAGGATGGCATCCCCCACGATGAGCTCCCCGGACCTGTCTGCTGCCTGGCCGTTGATGATGCGAGAGATGAGGACTGGGAGATTGTGTTCGGCCCCTCCTTTCACGCACAGCCCTAAGCCACTGGCTCCCTCACGGTTGATCGACACCTCACGGATCTAAACACGAATATGCAAAACTAAGAACAGGAGTTTTTACAAAAGACAGCATGGACAGCCTTTGAATTTGTAGCTGGTCCTGCTTTAACAAGACAAAAATGTTGACAATGTCTTCATATTCTTTCAGTTTGTGGCACAATTGAGGCTTTGATTCAGAATTATAGCCCTAAAAATGTAACGAACCATCATTGTTTTTTGCTTGTCCTGAGCACAATATAGCAGTTTTGGGGAAGCGGACCAGTGTGAATTTCGGACTGATAAATGTCATGCTGATACATACAGAAAAGGCAGATTAATTGCCAACTGGCATTTTCTATATGACTGTGATGTCACAGACCAGAAAGGTGTGCAAGTTTAGAGGCACCATCACAGTGATGGTCATTGCAAAGTTTAATCATGTTCATAGGCCTTGTATTTTCAAAGAAGATGAAGAAAATGTTAAAGGTTAAGACAGGTGGACAGACTAAGCACCGAAAGCCAGAATTGAAAGTTCAGGTGAGCTAACAAGAACCCACTCGGTGAATGAAAAGTTCTGTGCCATGTGGTTACTTATTATCAGCTGGCTACTCTTACCATATTCAGGAACACCTCATCTTCCTCCTCCAGTGGTGCCGTCACCCATTCCTCTTTCTGTATGACCAGAGTTTCTGTCATCAGCTGCAGTCTGATTGGTTGAGCCTTGCCACGCCCATCATGTAATGTCACGATTCCACACTTAACCTTCAAAGAAAGCAGTTGGAAGTTGTAGTGCAGATGTTCATCATCCATTTCCAGTCGCCGCGATTCGCTGTGCAGAGTTGTGTCCCTTGGACACGCCAGAAACCTGTGATTGTGGGTTCGAATCCTGGGTTCGCCCAGATTATGTTTCTAGGTTGTCAGCACCATACCCGTGCTCGTGGGTTTCACCGAAGTGGTAAACGTCTGATACATGCATCACTCCGGGCTTTCCTCCCACATTAAGCTGACACGCAGCGATACAACTGGAATACTGTTAAAAGCGGCGTGAAACCCAACTCACTCACTCACTCACTCAAACAAACAAAACTGTAAAACTAGAGATTTATCGGCTCAATTTGTACACACAAGTATACTAACAAAATATTGAAAACCACCCACCAGTATCTCAACATTATCTACAAATTGATTTATAGACTAATCTTTGGCTATATATCATCACACATTATGACAGAAAATATAATTCTAATATATGTATGTAACATACGGGTTGACCATGTTTGATGAATTGAGGCCTTTTCAAGACATTTTATTGGCCTTTTCATGCAGATTCACATTTAATGCTTTTTCAAACCACATTTTCATGTCACTTTGAACAGGATTTTACTTATGTCACAGTGCGTCAACTTTAAGTGATACAGGTCTTAGTAGTGTACCAATTTGGTGAACACACAAACACGGGATTGATGCAACAAACCGAGATACATAACCAGGGGTCATCAGGGATTCAAATACATGATGATGGCAACAGTCAGGGATGATCAACATGATCCTGTGAGTGGTATATTTTTTGTATGTATATCCTGGTATATTCTGATATATTTACTGATTGTAAAACAAGGTATAATCTACCATAGCACTGCCAGATTAACTGTAAAGATAGATTCAAGGAAGAAGCTAATGTTTTATTGGTCTTCTGATAATAAAGTTGGATCTGAATGGTAAAGAAGGTCAACACAGGTTTCAGACTTTTACCACTTTGGTGAAACCCATGAGCACAGATATTGTGCTGATAAAGCTAGAAACATAATCAGGGCAAACCAGGATTTGAATCCACAAACATAGGTTTCTTGCGTGCCCAACTTTGCACAGCAATTTGCACCACCTTAGACGACTGGGCCACCGTTGTTCAGTGAAGGAAATTCAGAAGACTTTGAATGTTTTCACAGTGAATTTCTTCTACTCAAACATCAATTATAAATTTTATGAATGATAGCATGCAAACAATATCCTCTACTTTGACATGAAAATGTGCTGTACCCTTCCTCGTTGTGAATCCAGGTACCGTTTGTTTGTTGTTTAACGCCACACTGAGCAATATTCTAGCTATATGACTACTGGCTGTAAATAATCGAGGATGAACATAATAAAGCATCGATCTTCGCAATTTGGATACCATGACATGCATCAACGATATCAGCAAGCCTGACCACCTGATCCCGATATACGCCTCTTACGACAAGCATGGGACCAATTCTAAGACGGATCTTCATGGGTGATACAGGTATCGGCATAAGAATGTACCCTTAGTGCCAAACTGTGTTTTCTAATAATAATTCCACAAATAATCAGAAATTGGATGAGACAATTCATAATGTGAGAACGGAGCACCTTTAGAAATCAGTTCCGTAAGTTCCTGTGATGACGAATTCTGCCTAAGGTCACATATCACTGAGACAAGTAACCAAATTTTGTGAGCATTTTCTCGGACTTGAACTCAGTTTGTCAGTCCTATAAGCTAACCGAATTAAGTCCACACTGTTAAACTAAGGACAAACTGACCTTGTCATGCCGAAATGGATACGGAAATGAATGGAAAGGAATGTGGACAAAGTGGTGACAGACACTTATAAAATTTATGGGTATGCATTAGGGCTGGGACGAGTCCAAATTTACTACCCGGGTACCCAGCCCCCTATAATAATAATAATAGGTCATTCGTAGTTCGTCTGGTGATATGTTTGTCCATGCTGTTGCTTGATTGACTGGAATGTCATATTGGCATTGATTAATAAGTGTATGTAACAAATTGGCAGTGTCATACTATACACATCCCTTTACTATACACATCCAGTGAAGAAGAGTATACTGACCCTCAGGATTTTAACAGACATCTTAGGGTACAGACAGTACAGAGAGACAACTGACCCTTAGGATTTTAAAGGATGCCCATGGGCTAAGACAGTACTGAGATTTTAAAGCACATCCAAGGTAGGCCCAGACAAACCCAAATTTACTACCCGGGTACTAGACCCCCAATTACCCAACCCTACCCGGGTACTCACTGTAGGTCTCAGGAGATGTCTCAAAATGTCTGATTGGGAACATTTTGAGCATAGCCCTGACAAATGTATTAAGATACATGTATTAAACAATCTGGTCATTCGTAGGCATGGTGTCACGCAACTTCAGTCTAGAAATAGCTATGAATGGTCAAAATGCCATGTGGCACACGAATCTCATTCTGTAATCTACATGACCCCAAGTGGTAAGGAATGATTTGAAATGACGTGAATTGAAAACGGCTCCAGGCATCAGACGTTAAGTTCACGAGCATGCATGAATGACATCAATGGTATTTAATAATTTGTGACAGAAAAGTGTGGTAAGGAAGACTGTAAGAGTAACATAGATCTTAGTATGGAATGAGGGAGGCGTGGCTACTAACGCTCTGAGCATGAGTATCATATCTGTGTAATTGCAGCGAGTGACAGTAGCTTGGATGACGTTCCATGACAGTCTCCCCCATCTAATATATTCAACACCGAACCACTTCATCCTGCTCTCACAACATATATATGCGAAGAACAAACACAACTGTCACAAATTATTCATGCAAAACAATAAAATGAATTATATGTTTTTTTGTATGCTTTGCGGCCAATGCTACATTATGTATGAGAAGAGGGCGTAACCACCTTCCACCCCACACAGCCCTTATCCATCTTTGTCATCACAGACCTAATTGATTCATTACAAAAGATAGATAGTGTTCGGGCTGTGGACGTTTTGCTGTGTGCAAAATCACCAAGTAAATAAGTAAATATCTTTATTTCTGTGAACAATAATGAAAATTACTCAATTGAAACAACAAATAATGTATATTAGTTCCTATTTAGGATCTTGTTAGCATGTTAGCCAAATAAATTAAGTTGAAACAGAGGCGACTGTGCTTGTCGTAAGAGGCGATTAACTGGATTGGGTGGTCAGGCTTGCTGACATGGTTGATGTATGTCATCGATCCCAATTGCTTGGATCGATGCCCATGATATTAATCACTGTATTGTCTGGTCCAGACTTAATTATTTACATACCGCTGTCATATAGCTGAAATATTGCTGAGTGTGGCCATACCTGTGCCAGTGGGTTTCACCAAAGTGGGAAACGTCTAAGACCTGCATCACTTTGGGCTTTCCTTCCACATAAAGTTGACATGCCATGATGTAACTGGTATACTGTTCAAAGTGGCGTTAAACCCAACACACTCACTCAACATCACTGGGCTTCTTCAATGACATTACAGAGATGCTTGAGGTGGCACACCCGATGACACAGCAACCCTGTTGCAAGGCTGATGTCACAGGGAATTGTTTTGCCAGTGTATCTGACGACACAATTCTACAAATTACATCATAGGGGATTGTGACATGTTCGTAACTGAATTCTCAAGGTAGATCGACCACTAAGTTTGTAAATATTCTGCAACATTGACATGTTAAATATAAATAAAATAAAATATAATATTAACGCTACACTGGTGTAGCATGGAGGTCAAAAGACAGTATGCTAAATGATGAATAATCATGTCCCATGACTGTAGCAAGATATATCAAGAGATGGTTCCGGCAAATTAATGTCAATCTAGTAACCTTGTTGGTTTCTTAATGTGTCATTCCTATCAAGACTGTGAATAGCTTGCTAAATTCACAGACAACAAAAGTTATCTCGCTGATTCCATCATACATTACATTCTAATACATTTTGCAGTAGGCTTATGACAGCAGTAGCAACACGACAATCCCTGCAAGTTATCGAGCGTCGGAGGAAATGTACTATTTATGAACTGTCAAACTAGTGGAGTGGCCGATAGATCTGTCATGCAAGCGTTAATGTGCAGAAATATACGTCTATTTTTCAGTGCTTAGACTTAATAGAACTGCAATACCTCTGTCATGTTTTTCTGTATTCAGTCTACCATTATTATGCGGCACCAAGGACTCAAATTACACTCTACAAGTGGCATTTTCTAGCACGGCATTCCATCACATTACTTTCGAAGAGACAAATTTGTCCAAGACTACTTTCCTAACCAATAACATTATGGAGTGCAGAGCACAAACGAACCTCTGACGACAGAATAACATCCCCGTTATCTGTTATTTGCACTGAATTTGTTAAATGAGTTTAGAATATGACATTTTAACTTTTTCATAAAACATAGGTAGGAGCTCGTCCCGACATTATCCGATGTTGGTGTTTTGTGAGAATGGAAGAGTAACTGTTAATTAGTTAAATATTGTTATTAATAATATTACAGGTGGACACTACTGTGTAATATGCCATACTGTAATTAAAGAAATTACACATGCTACCTAATAATTTGACAGACATGAATGTGGAAGAAACGGAACACCCATTGTATCGAGACAGAGTTACGAACATCAGACTGAACACTGATGTTATTTTATTTAAATATCCTTTCATTGGGGCTCTTCGTTAATCTTATATCAGTTTTTAGAAATGAATGGCTCTTGCCGGTACGATATAATTGGTGTTTTCAAATACAATAAACAATAACATTAGCAATCGACACGCATGCAAGCCATTTCCGAGTAGACACATTGCGAACACTGGGTAATAACTGGAGTTACCCAGATCGATCGGTAGGGACAATTTGACCTTAGCCGTTATGTGGAAGAAACGGAACACCCATTGTATCGAGACAGAGTTACGAACATCAGACTGAACACGCAGGGTCGAGCGTACGTCACTTGGGATCGAGTGAGTGAGTGTCTTGTTTGATAGGCATCACTTAGAAGTTGACGGATGACAAAGTAGACACACTTTATGGATAACAACTTCTTTAATTACTGTAAAGGCGACGTTTCGGTATTGATCCATATACCGTTGTCAAGCAGTCTTGTCATGCTTGACAACGGCATAAGGATCTATACCGAAACGTAGGCCGAGAGTGACACCTTTCTTGGAACAAGGCTTATATAGCCAAAATCACATGACTAGGAAACCTAAATAAATATACGAGTAATTAGGAATGGCATAATTGCAAAGCTCCTTTTAAATGGCTCTCAATAAATGCATGGTAACACAGTAGAGACTAGGCTTAACAATGAACACGTTAATCTGGGGATTAGCACCTTGTAATTAATGTATATTGAGTGATTCTAGACATATGTGGATAAAAGAGGTATAGTTTAGCCCTTTGATTAAAATGTTACTTCAAGCAATGGTTGTCATGGATTCTGAGCCGCTACGACAACTAAATTTTTTTGAAAAATTTACTTCAAACATGAACTATATTTGAAACGTCACCGCTGATTTTGTCTTCCATCGTCCGAGATAAAACCCGTGGTCTTGGACACTATGTTGAAATTCCATGCTTAGATGCATTAATACTATAATCTTTTAATTTCTTTATAAATTTTCGTACCACAAATATCGGAATTTTTTTTCTGGCCGTAATTTTAAAACCACAATTCTAGTACTTTTATTTAAATATCCTTTCATTGGGGCTCTTCGTTAATCTTATATCAGTTTTTAGAAATGAATGGCTCTTGCCGGTACGATATAATTGGTGTTTTCAAATACAATAAACAATAACATTAGCAATCGACACGCATGCAAGCCATTTCCGAGTAGACACATTGCGAACACTGGGTAATAACTGGAGTTACCCAGATCGATCGGTAGGGACAATTTGACCTTAGCCGTTATTCATTATACCTGATAGTTTGGTTTCCGAAAGAACGAATTTTTACCAATATGATACCATTCTTAACTTTACAAAAAAACATTTACTGGTTACGTACCCTTCACCATGAAACCAAGAGGAGTTTGTTTAACTTTCAAAATATATTTACAATATCTTAAATGAACACGTTCCACGTTGACAAATTTCATAACCCAGTTCATTAATGACATTTTACCTTTATGGCACACCGGTACATTCCTTATAGTATTAAGTACCTTTGGGCTTTGCTTCGTCTGTTTATTACTTTCACTATGTGTCTTTTCATAAATGTTTTTAAAAAAAAAAATATTTCACGAAATATTGTTTCACTTACAATAATACGCATAGTTTGGAATAATGGTTGCTTGTGAACCAAGAGATAATTGACTTCATGATATTATTAGTAAGTGTGTGTAATTCAGTAAACAAAAAACACATGTCTACGAACGGTGCAGTCTTCCTTTGATTACAGTTCATTTCGTCTACAGTCAGTTTGACTACAGTAATTGAGGTAAGGTGGGGTGATTCGACAACACTCAGTTAACCCCTTCTCTCACTTGGTAATGGACAGGTCCGAACTCCATAATACTAGCGACACATACCTTAAGACAATCAAAACTTGAAATAAAGCCGAACAATTGAAACTATCCTGCTCAGGAATAGCTCAGTAGTAAATAAAGGTACCCTTTCTCCTGAGTAGTCTCATAAAGTGATAAAACCCCATTAAAACCACTGATCATGCCGAACACGCGGATTACTAATAAGAGAGAATTGGTTATAATAGCCGTTGATTAATTTATACTTTAAATGTTCGCATGAGGCCGATGTGAGTTCGTAACATGAAGAATGGGTTGTAATCAAGTAGTATTTGTGCTCTCCAACGAGAAAGACAGGAAAATCCTAATGCCAAATCACGCGAGATTGTAAGCGAGACTCGGTACCTTAGCAACACCGGGCAACAAGGACGCAGGCTTAGAATATCAACAACCAAACACCTTCAGAACATAGTGTGTGTCTGCCATCTGCCAGTTCGAAGGCAGTGATTTGAAGATGGAAGGTTTACCGTTTCTTCCCGGAAACAGCTTTAATGACCCAACTGTAAGTTACACTTTGTTATACATTTGCACCTAAGATTGTCTACTATTTCACTCCAGCGGCCTCTAGAGCCTAGTCTAGGTCTAGTTGCTATATTGATAAGAAATGATAAACTTAGACAGAATAACACTGACGCATTTTGGTCAACATTTAGCTGGTGGAATGTACTATTTCATTGTTAATAGCGACATATGTGTCTTAATTTTATCTTCTGTTGGTTAGTTCCGTTTTACCAGGTTTGGTGCTATCGATCTCTAGAACATGACCAGGCTTCAGCGTTTCCACCACTTTTTATCTATTATTCATGTACAGTCTGTATCTGTCCTACACCATGGGACACTGAAGGCCAAGCCAATACATTATTTCTGTGGAATATGTTTAATTACACCCAATATTACTTATAAATGTTATTAAGGTGATATTGAACTGATGTGTTATCATATTATCTCGATTTATTTATCTTTTCATGTCAAAATTGGCTGATAATAGCAAGTAGGCCAGGGTGGGGAAAATACAGCCTTAATCCCCAGAAGATGTCTCTTCAACATCCCTGTCATAAAAGAAATAACTGATCAATTGTGAAATGACGTTTCACAAATATACAAATATAGGAATCTGTAGAGCAGATAGTAGAGTAAAACTTGAACTATATTTGTCATTGGTAAAGAACATTACACCATCCAACACAGTCTTTTCTTTCCATCATTTTCACTTAATGGCAACAAGCAAACCAAGCTCTGCATTATGAAATATACAAAGAGAAGCTTGACGTTGTTGCTCAGAGTCCAGCCAATCAAATTTAGTTTCTAATGATCTGCCCCTAAAATTGGCCCCACCATTTAGGGCTGGGACGATTCCAAATTTACTACCTGGGTACCCACCCTCCTATTATCCGACCCTACCCGGGTACCCGCTGTAGGTCTCAAGGGATATGTACAAACGTTTGACCGTATTCCTGTCAAAATGTATTTAGATACAGGTATAAAATGATCTGGTCATGCATACACTGAACTTGACTGAAGTTTTATCTCTATTCAAACATATAAAGTCAGAAGGAATGTGTGCATAGTCGGAAAGAAATGCGAACATTGTCACTTATAGTGTAACCATAGATTTCTAGATAATGTTTGCCATAAAACAATATAATCACGTGACTAACCACGAGTCCGGGTAGTACCGAGTACCCCAGTTACCCATCCCAGCCCTACCACCATGCATATTTAATTTTTTTAAACACTGTTAAAACTACTTTTAAGTCAACTTTTTCTTATACCAGATTCTATTTTGGCAAATCATGCCATTCACACAAGGGGCATGCATGCATTGGAATCAAGTTTTCATTGAGATTTGTAACCTGTTTAAACAAATAAAATCCTCCCTATCAAGTCATTTTTGAAAAAAAGTCATGAAAACAATAAAATCTTTTAAAAACTGGCCTGAAATAGTTAACCCCATATCATTGTGGCATCACAATTATTTAAAAAATATGTCCAAATCACCAACTTCACCAAGTTCGCACTCTGATACTGCATGGGTATAGAAGGGAATCTATGTGGATGTTCACCTAAATGTCCAACAGAACATACTTGTTGCAATGTCAATTTAACTATCTCTTTATTTTCTGTAATAACAACTGAGCATGTGTTATTAGGTGATAACTATTTTCTTTTACAGAGGGGCAAGTATCACAGACCGCACTCACTAGGATACAAGAATGGCTATGCCATCCAGAAGCGTCCAGAGGTTGGGATTGGTGGGGAGACGATTTTGCACAATCAGCTGAATGAGGCGGAGTTGGATGAGCTTGCCAATTTCAATCCCACGCTGACCTATGGTCAGGCAAAGCAAGCCCCTCCAGAAGATTTTGTGCCTGGACATGTGGCTTGGGATAAAAAGGTGTGTGGAAGCGGACTTCCTATTTTAGATATGGTTGAAATGATGACCTGTTAACAAGTTTGTGAAGTAACTGACTGCAGACCTGATGCCAGCTAAGCTGAGAGCTTGATGGAATCTTCAAAAATAATTTATATTCATCCCCAAAAATTATTCTCCCCAAACCAGCCATGGGGAACTTGAAATATACAGAATATACAACAAAACACAACATCATTGGTCCTTTCAGACTAGTGGTTTATGTGAAATAGCTATTTTGTTTTGAACATAACTTGTCCCCTAAGGTTTTCACTAGACTTTGACAAACTTGTGACCGTGTCTCTATCCTTGTCTCATCACAATATGATCTAATCATGAAAATGTTATTATACCATTTGTGTCTCAAAAAATCACTGTTTGTTTATTTATTTTGAAATATTATGGTAAAATACAATGTTTGTTGATGATTTTGTATTCTTCATAAATATATATATATACTTGAATATATTGCTAAACATGCTGTTACGTTATAGGTGTTGCGGTTCAATGGCTACTTCAAGCAGACAGTGAATGAATCGCCTGATGAGTTTTACCGCGTTCGTCCCGTGGACATCTACTACTACCTGGAGGATGACAGCATCGCGGTGGTGGAGCCTCACGTGGAGAACAGTGGGATGCCTCAAGGTAACTATGGCCTTCTGTTTTTCATAAGTTGATGTGCAGATTTTTCTCTCTCAAGCCTTTAGGTTGGCCCCGGCCGCGTCATACCAAAAGACGTTAAAAGATGGTACTTGTTGTAACCCTGTCTGGCGCTCGGCATTAAGGGGCTAAAACAAGGACTGGTCGGCTCGGAGTCAGTATACTGTGTCTGAGTGGGGTATTCATGTTAAACTGCGGCATGGTATCTCAGTGGTCTAGCACTATAAATCGGCATCAGTCCGGACAAGTACAAGCAGCCACACACACACGTGCATGCACGTCGCTATATAAGTGCAATAATCTTGGACGCGACGTGAATCCCAATTTCACCTACACTTTTGGGTGGTGATAGAAATAAAAACAAGCATAAAGTAACTTTTTTTAGGAAAAATATGGTTATTGGGATGCCAAATGTAAATTTTCAAAGTTCCTATTTTGATTTGTGAAATTCTGTAAATTATGAGTCGTATGAGTCAGGATAAGTATAAATGATATTTTTACTCTAAAAAATACATATTATGTTTGGTTTACAGGGAAGTTGATCAAGCGTCAGCGTCTTCCGAAGAATGATCAGGGGGATCACTGGCACTGGAAGGACATCAACATGGGCCAGAACATCACCTTCTACGGCAAGGTGTTCCATGTTGTCACCTGCGATGGCTTCACAAAGGTACATTACAATGCAGGAAGTGTGGTGACCTTTGTAATTTTCCTTTGAGACACCAATGTCTTGAAATAAAAATTTGTATCATTAATCAATGTCACCTTTTATTACACATCAACTAGACTACACTTGTCATTACAATAATGATGAACACAAAACCATGGTGACTATTGCTTACAGTTTTCATAACTGCCCATGACAGAATTATAAAATAGCTTTTCCAATTTTTTATTTATTTGCTCAAAATGTTTAAGTAGGTAAAAAGAAAGTAGGGGCAGGATGACAAGGGAAAGACACAAGTTTTAGAGTTACCTCCCTTCCATTATATATGCTGATCTGTAATGATTCACATAATTCATTGTGTTTTTTAGATAGATTTTCAACAGGTTTAAGTATATTGTTTTAGGTATTTATATTTTAGTTTTAGTTTTTTTGAATATTTCATTAATCTTGAGAGCAACAGTAAATGAGTTATTTTTATCATTTTCATTATTTCTGGTTGGCGGAATAAAAACTGGAGCTGCTTTTCATTTGTTTTGGCGGATTCGTAAACCAAGTTTTTAAAAAAAGTCGAGCCTTATAGCTTCAGTGGAATACTCAGTTAATGATAAGACAGTGGAAACCTGTTTATATGGATGGTAGTGTTCCTCTTAACTGACTGACTAACAAATGTCTGGATTAACGAAACATTGGTATGGAGTAATGTCCCTTTGAACAGATTTCAGCATACCCAGCAGCTATCGCCTGGGAGGTGGCTTCCAGATTAATAGGTGTTGGATTAATGAGGTTTAAATGTTCACTGTAACAGAGGAAAGAGAATTATCCTCCCCTTTGTGTTATTCCTTAGGACTTTCTGGAAAGCGAAGGTATTGTTGTAAATGACCCCACGGGGATGCCAACCGATCCCTACATTGAACGAAGAAAGCAAGCAGCGGCACTGCGCACATACCAGGCCCCGAGCTCATTCGACAAGACTCGACAGTTCCTGGAGCTGGACAGAAAAGTCCTGAGATTCTACTGCGCTTGGGATGACAGGGACAGTATGTTTGGAGAGATGAGGCCATTCATCCTACATGTGAGTTCCTTGGATCAGTGTTATGATGGCAACGGGTCACATTGTGTGTTGTATTTTCTTATGTATAATGCACGCTTTATAAGAACAATACAGCTGTGTAGAGGCGGTGCACATGAGTTTTGATGGGTTTTTTTCCCCAAATGCAAAGACATTACTGTGAGCACGTAACACCAGAAATATGTCAGCAAATTGGTACTGAAGTATGCAAGTAAATTCTGTTATTACACTATGGGAGATTTTCAGATCAAACACGACCTACATGTGTAAATGTGTTTTAGGGACAGAATCATTTGATACTGGGATGCTCTTAAAGAAAATTGAAATTGGGCTGGCAATTTATTTTTATTTGCCAGGCCTCAGGGTTAACAAAAAAAGTACTTTCTAGGTTGTGGTGGCTCCAAAAAACTTTGTTTCCGCACTCTTTCCAGAGGGAAAATAACTGTCTTGAAACAGTACTTAAAAAAATATTCTGTCTCTCACCAAACTTCCTGGCCCACCCCAGAATATGAAATGGTCAGGAGCTTGAAAGGAATGGTTGAAAGCCAGGGTACATAGGGTCCTGAAGTTATCATGGTTGAACATAAGAATAATGTTCAGTTATGTAAGGATCTGTTCCTAGAGGAGTCCTCAGTACATATGAGTGCAGTTGCTTCCATAGTTGTGTCAGGATATGCATGGATTTGCAGGGGATAGAAATGAACCGAAAAAGTAGACTAGCCAGAATAGTAATAACATATAGCAATATATTATGACCCTTGGATTGTCAGAATTGTTTTGACCAATGGTAGATATCTGTGATATAATCTTTCCTCTCACTTCAGGCTGATCCGCTGCAGCTTAGACTCAACTCTGATACCTTCTCTCCTTATTTCAGTACTACCTGGTTGATGATACTCTGGAATTAAGAGAGATGCACTCACCCAATGATGGCCGCGATCCATTCCCTGTTCTGATTGGTCGTCACAAGGTCCCCAAGGACCGTTACTCTGCTCCTTCTTCCTTCCCAGCAGTTGTCATGGAGCTGTCAGACCACGAAGTCAGGGAATATTTCACACCAAAGGACTTTGCAATGGGCAAAACCGTATCAATCTATGGACGTCGCTTCATTTTATATGACTGTGACAACTTCACAAAAGCTTTCTATTATCACAACTTTGGATTAACAGATTTCAACTCAGTTGATATCAAGGGCATGACAAAGAATCTGCCTAAAATGGTGAGTAATTTCCTCAATATACTAATCAAAAGAAGTTAAAGAACACATGATTCTTTCGTATGATTATATTCTTTATATGGCCACGACAGATAGACTGTTACCATTATGGTAAGTTTTATGAAAAGATTGGATGTTCTTTAACTTCTTTTGAGTAGTATACATGTGACACGATACATATACCTGGAGCCCAAATCGCTTCAACTTACTAGACAGTCCGGCTAGTAGGGGTCTAGACAAAATGGCCTTGACTACCAGGGTCACAAAGCATGACCCAGATTCGAATACTCTATTTCAGCAGTGATATGCCACACTACTGACATTTTTCTTTGGATCATCAAGTAACATATTCCAGACACTATTGTTTCTCTTCCATGTCACAACACATGTATTAGAGAAGAGAAGATGTGAGTTATCTCCTTGTGGAGCACTGGAGTCCGTGACTAAAGCTGACACATACTCTCAAGCACTCTCAGGCTAGTAGACAGAAAACATACCAAGTTCTCTACAATTTTGAAACATTTTCCAAATCAGTCCTGGTTTCAAAGGCAATTTTTTGACAGGAGTTAATAGGGAGTAGATTCACTTTCTGATATAATGGGATCATCATCTATTGGGCTGTGATCATGTGATGATTCCTTCACACATGAGACAGTTGATGTCAGGATTAGTATTGTCAATGCCTGAGAACCAGAAAGGATTTTGTTGAGCCTAAAATATATTTTTTCATTACAGGAGATTCCACCATACAACAATTTTGGGTCAATGGAAGACTCCCTCCAGTCCTGTCTGTCACTGGTGCCTCAGCCACCCAAGAAAGACTTCATCAAGATGCTGGAGAACGACCACAAAGTCCTCAGATTTGAAGCCATCATGGTAAGCAGGCTGTGAATAACAATGTCCCATTGTAAGAATAAAATATGTCTTCTGTAAGGAAATATTCAGGAAGAAACAGCTAGTATACAGGCAAATTAGCTGTTGAAGAGGAAACTCAGAGGAAACTCAAAGGACATAAAGTACAATATGTTTCAATGAAGTATTTGAATCATCAATAATGATTTATTGTTTAAAGTAAGGACAGAAATGAATTTCAAGAGCTGGACTGTCGTACTGTATACCTTGGTTATTCCTCAGCTGCATATAACTATATGTTCTTCTTTTTGCATGAATCCAGGATTCCGTCAGGCCAGAGGACAAAGGTCGTCGGTTCATCTTGGCTTACCGTCTTGCTGATGACATGATGACCATCTATGAATCTCCTGTCAGAAACTCTGGAATCATTGGTGGCAAGTTCTTGGAACGGACACGAGTGGCCAAGCCAGGAACTACTCCAGACAAACCTGAATTCTATGGACCTCAGGACTTCCACATTGGAGCAGTTATTGAAGTCTTCAAACACAGGTTCATCATCGTCAGTGCCGATGCCTATGTTCTTCACTACATGCAGGAACACAGCAGCCAGTTCCCAGGTATGTCTCTGTGGTGTCAGTTCTTAAATGGATTGGTTGATTCCTGTGAGTATTTCAGAGCTGACAAAGAATGGTTTTTGATTGGGCACAGTGGTGCATTTATTGTACAGATTTGCTTATTTACTCTGGCATTGGACCTTTGCAAGAGCAGATATAGCTTTTAAAGAAAGAGGGATGCACATCTGAATGAGTCATAGTGTTGTGCTTTTACTTTATGAATGAATACCAGATCACCTATAAAAAGTCCAAATTAATGAATGTTACGAATACATATGCATCCCAGTATTGGGTCCGTGTGTGCTGTGGAAGAAATGAAAGCTGCTCACTCTAATGTGATTCCCAAGCTGCTGTGATTATCATACTCTCATCCTCAAATGACAGGGGTATATAGTTATACCAAGGAATTCCATCTGTCAGTCGGTACTTTTGAGGAATTTTTGTATGCGACCTTTGGGCTTGAAACTATAGCATAGATTCTTTTCAAATTTGGTGCAAATTTGTATACTAATAGGAGAGGTGCACTGTGAAATTTGCTTCCAATATTTGGATTTTCAGAAAAAAACCAGCTATTTTTCATTTTTTTGCATAAACATTTGTGCGACCTATAACTCAAAAACTACTAAGTGGATTCTTTTCAAATTTAAGGAACACTTTCTATACTAATAGGAGAGGTGCAGTGCAAAGTTTGATTTTGATGAGTGGATTTTCGGAGATAATATTGCTTTTCTCATGTTTTGAACTGAGAACTATGTTGGAGTTGAAGTATTAATGAGCCCTGCTCACATTTTGCCTTGTTCATTAATGGTTTTCACATATTTCATCATCACAATATGAATTTATCACATCTTCAAAAAGGATGTTTGGATGAACTGTTCTTGGGGTTGTGCTCGTTACTGATTACAATAGTCTCATCTTTTTCCATGAAAATGACATTCTAGGGTTTGATGTGAGCGTTCACTATTTCAGAGAAAACCATTCAGTCTCTGCGTGATGCACTGGGCAGATCACAGGCGCAGAAAGAGGTCATCAAGGGAGGACTCATGAAAGTGAAGAGATCGTAAGTATTTGAAAAAATAATAATCTGAAATCCCTTTGTCCATCTCTTAATGTCCGACCTCTTTTGTCTTTGATGACTAATACATTTTGAACTGCTTATCTATAAATGGTTAATTGTTCAATACTAGAATGTTCATATGTATGAATTAATAGCATGGGTGACGTTCTATTTCTACCAAGATGCTCTCGCGACTGAAAGAAAATATGTAATAACGGTTTCATCTCGTCACAGGGAAGGCGACCTTGAGAATCTTGTCCGACAGGTTCGTGCGCAGTTGAAGAAGATTGCAATCACTGACAAAAGCCGTGTTGATGAGATGTTCCTGAGATACGACACCGACCGCACTGGCTACATCGACTGTAACAACATGCGAGATCTCTGTCGCAGGCTACAACTCCCAGTTGATGATGATGTCATTGAAGCAGTAAGTAGAAGACAGTGTGTTGACAGTCCGCAGTAGGCCTGGGACGGGTAACTCGGGTACTTGGGTCAGGTGGATCCTGAGTTGGACCTTGGTACCCACAGGACCTGGACCGGTGGTTAGTCATGTCATATATTGTTTAATGACAAAAACTCGCTATAGCTCAGTCGCTAATGTTCGCATTTCTTTCGGACGATGCACACATTCCTTTTGACTTGCATATGTTTGAGTGAAGATAATGCTTCAGTAAACTTCTTTGTACGCATGATCTGATCGTTTGAAACATGTATCTAAATAGTTTTGGCCAGGGCTGTGGTAAAAAATTCCCAATCAGACATTTTGTTCCAAACTCTTGAGGCCTGCTGTGGGTACCCAGGGGGTCAGATACGCGGGTAGTAAATTTGGACTTGTCCCAGCCCTAGTCCACAGATTCGCATCTCGATATAACATCTGCTTGTAATCATCTGCTATAGTGGATTTGTTTTCATTGAACATTCATGTGTCTCATTTTCTGCATATGTAATGATGACTAAAAAGCACTTGAGACGTTTTCAGAAATTTCATGAAACACCACAAAGCGATCTTAGTGCTGAGACTGAAACTTTCATACTTTTACAGAAAAAGGATGGGGATAGCACTAGACTGGCTTTGGATTGTGGGGAAAGTAAAATTAACAAGACATTGAAATATATTATCTGATCCGAAAATGTTGTCTGGATATTTTGCATTATTACATGTTCAAGTCATATCTGTTGCAGTCCATAGTGTCAACATGTTATGAGAGATGTGCTTTGTTTGTTTCAGCTTGTCAGCCAGTGTACTGTTGATGGCCAGGGCAGAATCAGCCTGGAGGATTTCCGCCGATTTGTCGAGAGCTCATAAATCACCATAGTCCTAGTGAATATTGTTTGAAACTGTAAATACCAGGGAAAGACTTCTACTGTACAGATGTTATTCTGACTATATCGATATTGAAATGTGAAACTTGTCAGTATCTAATGTGTTTTGCAAAACATTTTCAACCTCACATTTAACATAGCTTGTACGTCATGGTGATGAACATAAGACTGGCATCTTGTTTTGAACATGACATTAAACACAAGACTGATGTCGTGTTTTAAGAATGACATTCAACACAAGACTGGTGTCATGTTTTAAGAATGACATTCAACACATGACTTGTGTCATGTTTTAAGCATGACATTCAACACAAGACTGGTGTCACGTGTTATATGAGACATATGTGTCATATATATACATAGCAAATGAAGTATCCAGCCTCTTTCACAATTTTCTCGTTTTCCTCGGATGTTTGTGTTTTGTCATTTTTTTTTACTGATTTTAAGACATATTTCTCATTTTACATAAACTAGGAAACATTCATCACAGTTTGATACTCAAACTCTAACAAGTGAATTTCACAAGTATTTTATACAACAGGTTGAAACTGCTGATACAAATGCCAGTTATTTTAGATGTTTCCATTGTCGTCTCTGGAGAAAGTCAAAGAAACTGTTGTTGTATTGTTATTTTATCCTGACTTTTACTTGTACACCTATGCATGTCAACATATGTCTGCTTATTGCAACACAAGTACATTCTGTGATAAACATGTAGCAATGTTGCTGGAATAAAACATTTATATACACTCAAACTCTGTTTTGTGAAACAATTCTATAATAGCCACCTCATCACTCTCTTTCTCAAACTGAGGTGCACATGTGGCACAGTTGTCTAAGAACCTGCATTTTGGTGAACAGAGTTGTGTCCCTTTGGGATGCCAGGCTCCGCTGATTATAGATGCCAGATTTGACCACTATTATCTTTGGTCATTTGGCACATGTGGTTTTGATGGTTTCACCAACCGGGGGCAAACATCTGCTTCACAGAACTGCCACCGACATTAGGACACAATAAGTTATCAGATTTTCATCCACAATTCTAAAATATATTTCAAAGAGTTTGAGGCACCTGTATACGTTACCTGTTGATGGCTGTAGTTCACATGAGGCATGAATTACATTGAAGGAGTATCTACATAGTTTATGATATCAAGTAAAGACGAGAGTCATCATGAGTTTCGCTACTAACACACCATTTTGGGCTCATTGCTACCGAAAGACACCATACAAATTATGACACTGCAATGAAACGGTTATCAAAAGGATTAAAGAATAGTAATTTGATTACAATTTTCTATTCTCTGCCATAATTATAGTACCTATCATGCAAATATTAAAGGGATATCAATACTTACCGTTTTGTCTCACAGATATCCAGATTATCTTGTGATCAGAACAGTATTGTTCCCAAGAGGCATACCGTGAAGATCCAGGGTAGGATAGGTCTTCAGTAACCAGTGCTTATCGTAAGAGGCGACTAACGGGATCGGGTGGTCAGGCTCGCTGACTTGGTTGATGAATGTCATCGTAATTAGTGGAGCCATTTCATAACAGATATGGGGTCAATTGTGTACTTTGTGATAAAAGCATGAAACTTGGCACAGTTGTAGGTAATGACATTCCAAATATTTTCAAATTTGTAGCCACCCGAAAAAATCCAATATGATCACTAAATCCAATACGAGGCGCCATGGAGGAATACAATTCTAGTATGTCTCATGTGATAATGACCCATAACCTAAAAATATGAAAATTGAAATGGAATGTATTGACCTAACACTGATCTGTAAAGTAATTAAGTTTATAAAGTCGACCACTTTCTCCAAGAACAGCATCATTACAAGCACTCAGAGGCAGATACAGAATTCTTTTTACATACTTAGTCTGAACTCTCTCAATTTGATCCACGACTTCGTATCCCCAAAGTTCGGAGCCGTATGTTAGGATGGGCAGAACCATGCTATCGAAAATCTTTAGTGCAGTCGTAATTGGTAAGCCATCACACATGGAGTGGAATCTGTATATAAGTAAGCCTTCTTGCTCCGCCTGCTTTGCCAACACTTGTCTCGATCGCGTCCAAACTAGTTTAGGTGTAAAAATAAAGACCAAGATATTTAGAAAAGGGGACACTTTCGATACGACCGCCCCTGTAATACCATTTTTCATACTGCCGTATATATCCACCATTTCGGAAAACAACAATCTTCGATTTTTGTTTAATTAGGTTCATACCCCAGTTTTCAAAGTTGCCGGTTGCTAAACAATTTATTTGTTCTTGGAGTTTGCCTGCGGAATCTGCAGAGTTAGCGACATCATCAGCATAGAGAAGTGAACATATATTAGGATAATCTTCAGATATGAAAATGACTCTACAGTTTCAAGAAGTCATCTCAGTAACCAATTCGTTGATGTATTATGAAAATAACAGTGGGCTGACTATACATCCTTGGTGAATACCAACCCAGCACTGAATATTGTTTGTGAGACCTTGATCTGTTCGTACACAAGTCTGTAGTTTTGAATACATATTTCTTAAAGCAGTTAAAATATTTCCATGTATTCCATAGCTAATAAGTCGATGCCAATGTAAAGTGAGATCTACGCAGTCAAAGGCTTTTGAGAAGTCTATGAAGAAAACATAAAATCTCCCCCGTTGATTCAGAGAGGTATTTTCTAATCATTCCATAAAGTGAAAACATGTTATCCACCGTCGAATAACCATTCCTGAACCCAGCTTGATTTTCATAAATAACATAATTTTCATGAGGCCAATTTTGGAGTGTCTGGTTTAATATTTTTGGTGAAAACCTTTCCAATCGCTGGTAACAGATCTAATTCCGTTTAACATAGTGATAAATCAGTGGTGAAGGTGTTGCGATGTTATGCCAGATTACACGTGAGTTCTCGTCACACAATTGCCTTGGCGAGAACAGACACTTAGTAGTATAATTATTGGACACTAGAATTGGTGATATTGGCGATTGGCATTTGAAACACCATATGATTATAACCCTTACGAAAATACCTACAATATTTATTATGCAAAGCACTATCATACATGAATTTATTCATCCAACACACATTCAGCAACGTGACGTCACAACCACAAATCCCAGGCGATGGATATATTCGTCCTTTAGGCGACTGGGCGGCGGGAGTAGCCAAGTGGTCCAAACGTTCGCTTGTCACGCCGAAGTTCCGGTTTCGAGTGCATAACATGTAAAGCCTATATCTGGTGTTCCCCACCGTGATATTGAATATTGTTGAAGAGGCGTAAAACCATATTCATGTTTAAGGCGACTAGACATTAACTATATATTCAACGTTCAAAGGTTGGTGTCAATAGTTTCTAAAGAAATAGTTTCCTTCCGTCGCCGCATCCACAGTTCCAGACACAGGAAGACAACCCCCATCACCAGTGCTACTCCACCAGCCAGGTAAAACATCAAGAGATAGTCCCCTGTCATGTCTCTGATGGCGCCTGTTGAGAGATGTATACACCATTAAGCACATAAAGGAATCAACATTCATCTTGAGGAACGTATTGACCGTGATTCCCTCATCACAAGGGATACACAATGGAGGATCCTAACCTTTCAATAAATATTCATGTGTATATCTGCTGGATATAACAATGAACCACGGTCAAGCATCTTTACATTCAGACGAAACTTCATCTGACGAAGTTGACTTTATATATCCACGTTTGCTCCCTTTGCTAGATCAGAAGAATTCAGCACCTCTGCTCCCCACCCACCACCGAGTATCAACAAGGACGATGTCGCAGTGTAAGCCAGGCTGCAACACCGGGGATACAAAGGTGTTATACTCCGGCAAATATAGACTTGAAAACCTGAGATCCACAAGAATAGGTGTCAGACTTGTTCGGCCCATAACACTATTCTCAAGAAACACAGAATTCAGAGGTCTTAATCACCAGAGTGGCCCATGAGCCACCGCCTTCTGGTCTAAGACTCTAGGTAATTTAGTGTATCAATAATTAGTGTATTCCAAATCCAACAAATTACATTTATTAAAAATCAAATATGTGCAGAAATAATTCTACGCACAGGACTTGGCATGACCAGTCGATTGTTAAAACCGGGCCCATTCTACCACCCGTCTATGTGGTAGGGTCGAAGTGGTGTGTTGGACAAAAGGAACACCAGTTCCTGTCTCCTGTCCCCTGAACCACCTGTTCTCCTCCAAAGAACAGGGGCGCAATCCACGGCAAACAAGTTGCCCAATTTGGTCGCCTTTTACGACCAACAATGGGGTGCTGGGGACACATTTTGCCCGGGTCTCCACGGGACTTCTGTATTCAGAGCAACCGTAACTTTAAATATAACTTAAGGTAATGTGGTATGAAGGTTCCGATTCAATAATTCTCGGCACGCCGCTTGTTTTGAACAACGGACAATTCGATACAATTTCGGCGCTTCCAAGGATTTCAGTGATCTGGATATTATGGAAATCAATATTCAGTCCCAGGGCAAGGATTTCAGAAATGAATCTACGAGGCTAATAAATGATATCTTGGTGGCATTACAGAACTTGTCTAGGTCATGACCTGGTCATGAACTTGTCTAGGTCATGACCTGGTTTGAGACAGTTTGAACTATGCTCCTCGATTTTACACCTAATGTCCAGACGTTATAATTATTGACAAAACTATACAAAGATATATAGAGACTCCCTGTCAATAGTGATAATGTGAAACATTGCAAAAATGTGAAAGTCCTCTAATCTGATTGTGTTGTCAACATGTATAAATGCATAACGACTACTTAAAAATCATCAACATAGAGGACCAGATGAATATTTTCCAAACTTCTAAATTCGAAATTTGGAGGAAATATTTGGCGAAGATATGATGAATTAAGGCATTGACGGTAAATACAATTTCCCTTCAAACATTAATTAGTTCATACCATTTGCGAAAATCTTACTGACGTCTTGAATTGATTGTAGATATGAAGGTCACTGGACGAACATTTACCATACATGTATATATAATCAGTAAAGGGGTGTGTACAAATAAAAGAACATCCGCATATCCA
The DNA here is from genome assembly GCF_022045235.1 of Haliotis cracherodii. Lineage (NCBI taxonomy): Eukaryota > Metazoa > Mollusca > Gastropoda > Lepetellida > Haliotidae > Haliotis > Haliotis cracherodii. The sequence goes on from NW_027266264.1 coordinate 58,695,344, forward strand.
TTCAGCATAACATCACGCATATCTATCAGCATAACATCACGCATATCTATCAGGATAACATCACGCATATGTTGCAAAACGAAATATTTATCTCCTTATAGTCTGTGTTTAATTATGGCAATCATTACCTGTCAGGTTCATACAATTTGGAGACTGACACTGATGGTTTGAATGACGCATCAGTCATATCCGATGAAATTTTTATTTTTTTATTTTTTATCCGATTATTGTGGTGGTTGTCGAGGACACCTAGCTGGGTGTGGATACATTTTGGACTCAGAGGTTCTTCATGTGTTCTGATGATGAATCACTTACCACTGATGGGTCCACTAGCAATATCCGAGAAGCCGGCGAGTCCGAACATATAGGACAAGGCGGATGAATAGGATGCTGGATCACTCATTTTAAACAGGACAATTGGTATGGACACATCCACAGTAGCCAGGAGTACGCCATGACCGATTGCAAGGGTTATCATCACACCATATGAACTGAAGAAGACGAAGCAGATGCTCAGGAGCCCACATAAAACCAGAGACACGGAACAGGAGATGAGTGCCGGGATGTGGAACACTGTGTCCAGTATCCCTCCCAGTAAACTCCCAGCTACATGCGCTATAGTGATTGCAGAGAGGAGGAAGGATGCAGCCTCCAGGTCGTAGCCCCTGGTTCTGGCAACGTCCACGATGAAAACGACTACCCCGGTATAGAAGCACCAGATCACAGGCTGACAAAGTAGAAATATCATGTACGGTACATTCTTGAATAAATGGAGATTGAGAGATTTGATCAGAGACTGGGGCTCGGCATCTTTCGCAGATGTTTTCATGTTGTAGATGGGCTTCGTCAAACAACGGATCAGGAATCCAAGGACGCACATGTTAAAGTTCACACCAGCCAGAAGCAGAAATGTCCCCTTCCACCCATACGCGTCCATCACAAGCCTGTTAAACTGGGGAGATATAAAGGCTCCAAGTCCTGCCCCTGCCGTGATGAGGGAAACTCCCATACCCTTTTTCTTCACAAGAACGCTCCCTGACGCTAAATAGGAGGATAGATGTGCAAAACACATCCCCAAACCTGCAAAGATTGAACATCGAATCAGTTTTTATAGATCCAAAAGCAAATGATGCCATGCCCTTACCGATAATACGTAGAATTTGTGGAACATAACTTAAAAACCCTCTTTCATTTTACGATTTAAATCGTAAGGCTTAAATGTAGCTGTAAAAGAATGAACACAACAGGCTCTTTAAAGCTTTAAAAAAAATAATTAAAGTTCGAATTCTGTCAACCATTTCTAGTGTTCTAGTTACGGCGAACTTTCTTGTTTTCATTCTTCATGGGAAAGGTATAGACTTACAAAGCGAAACGCATATCAGTTTGAAAGATAGATGTGACCGTTGACATGAGTACGCATTAAATAGAACCAAGCTATCCTAGTCAACATTGACGAGTAGTACTTGTTCTTATATCATAATTATTATTCATGTTTAGGTAGCGTATAAAAAAGGCATAAATGAAGAGAAGGAGAATTCGTATGTCTATCGACTGAACAATGTCTTTAATTGAGATATTCCAGCTCAAGCTCTGTGGTAAGTATAGCTTCAACCATCTTCCCGAGGCAAGTGAGTTAACTGACTTTAAAAGTCCAGTTTCCACCCTTGCCGAACTAGGCTTGTATTATGGAGTTACATTTTGGCTGGACTAACGAGTCAATACATAGTCCCGTTCGTAAAGTGTCATGCAGATTTCAGTCGATTGCGGGATTTTTTCAAAACTTTCTCATGGTTTTAATCAAGGCGGTCGCGTGATTTGATGCACTTCGCGATGTAAGACCTCACAATATAGATATTTATTATCGATCAAATCGTCTTGACTGGGCGCCGCCATTTTGTTTTAAACAAATGCAAGTGATAGAATCTAATTGGTCCATATGAGAAGCTTAGACGGGACATAACTCATAATAACCAATTCCAGCCTAGTTCGGCAAGGGTGGAAACTGGACTTTTATAGTCAGTTAACTCTCTTGCCTCGGGAAGATGCGCTTCAACCGAACGAATAGAAGTAAATACAATGGTAACAGAGGTGTATGCATTTATTTGATATTACCTGTTATAAATCCAACAGTGACGATGAGCACCTCCACGTTAGGGGCAAAGCTAGCCCCCACACATCCTACCAGGGACAACAGGCCTCCTAATATCACAGAGTTTCCTGGTCCTAGCTTCTGGACTATCGGTCCGCATATCAATGCTGTGAAAAGCGAGGAACTAATTAACTTGTGGTTATTAGTTAAATATCATACACGTGTGACAGAATTAAAACACAGATTAGAAACAGCAAAACTTCAAATAGAAACATTTGGGAGAAATGGGATTCCATTCCATTCAGTCATTTTGTAAGTTGTCTTAGAATAATGTATTGGTATGTGACAAACAACAGGCCTCCATAAAGCTTCCAAAACGTCTTATGATAGAAATGTGGTCGACTTTTCCAAATTTAACGCATCAGTAATAAAAATGATGTCCGAATAATTTCCTTTTTCGACTTGTGCCATCAGTTTTCGTGGGTTTTTTCAGGTGAACAATTGGATCATTACCAGTTGATAGTGATTCATAAACACATGTACATGATATTGTCGGAATCGTACAATCGACTCTGCTAAACTTTTAGCATAGATTCTTTATGAATACGGAAAGGATTTTGTCACATTTACCAACATAATACCTCGGGAAACGGTGGAGAGGTGATAAGGTAAGAATTTACTGTAACACGTGTAACCCTAGATCCCGGCTCACATAGTTAGAATACAATATGGCTTTTGTGGTGAGGTGAAATGGGGTTTAACATCGCGTTCAAGATTATTACACTTACAGTGTGTGTGTGTTTGGCTGCTTGTACTAGTCCGGACTGATGCCGATTTATAGTGCTAGCCCACAGAGATACCATGCCGCAGTTTAACATGAATACCCAACTCAGACACAGTATACTGACTCCAAACTGGCCAGTCCTTGTTTGGGCCCCTGAATGCCGAGAGTCAGGCAGGGTAACAACAAGTACCATGTTCTTTGGGTATGATGTAGCCTGGGATCAAACCTCGAACCTTCCATTCTCCGGGCGGACGCTCTACCACTAGACCACGGAGGCGGCCCGGTTGTTTTGGAAGACGTGCCTTTGTATACTTAACAGAGGGTGGCTATATAGTTTTATTTAAAGACAAAGGCAAACGGAAACAGTTGGAACACTGCCAGCAGGGCTGGTGCTGTGTGACGTCATAGTCACAAGCACGAAACTGGTTCCAGTATGGGGTCCAATATGGGTTATTGTGGTCCCACTGGACTGAGATGAGGTGAAGGTTTGTTAATTGTTAAATGAGGTTTAAGAACATACACCCTGAGAATATAACTCCAATACACAACGACTGCATCAATGACGTCAGTGCTCGGGTGGTGTTGAAAACGTCGAGGATTTGGACAAACACGACTCCAAGACCGACAGCAAAACCGATACACAAGAAGTTGACGCACGTACAGGAAGCAAGTATTATCACCTTGGCAGATGACGTCAGTTCCGGTTTTGGAGGACTGCGATTAGAAAAGGGAATCAGGACATCAATTATCACCATAGTTAATGTCATCAATGTAATGTTAAAGTAATTCGTGAACTTATTATTTTATTTTTATGTCAGGAAATGGAAGGATTCAAACACACGTTCATCACCATGAAGGGTTGACGATGAACGTAGAGCGGCATTACATATACATCACAACGATATGCAACACAATCAGGAAGTTATTTATATGGATACTAGTATTTCATTGTTTGAAAGCAATCAGACATGGGTGAGTGAGTGAGTATGGTTTTACGCCGCTTTTAGCAATAATCCAGCAATATCACGGCGGGCGACACCACAAATGGGCTTCACACATTGTACCCATGTCGGGAATCGAAGCCGGGTCTTCGGCGAGACGAGCGAACGCTTTAACCACTAGGCTACCCGACCGCCCTAATCAGACATGGACGGTCTAAACTTCAAACACATTTCGCGTCCTGAGAAGCTCGTAAAATGCATATTATTTGCACCCACTGGAAATGTTTAGATGTATAAGGCTCAAATCTGGTTTCCGCCAAAACTCCGGTGCCGTCAGCTCGTTTGATCCAGCCAAGCATTAAGATGACACGTGTCGTTGCTAAACTATAGTTCCAGATCTATTAATATCACGAGTGTCAGGAATGCATTATCCTATATATCCTACACGCTGTGTAACTGTTCTGACATTCGGGATTCCAAGCATCAAGAGGCGTGTGGAAACGTCGTGGTAAAACTGAAAGAAAGCTGCTTTAAACCCAACTGCCTCATGTCATGCAAATATATCAAGTAACATACCTCATCTCGCCAGAAGATAGACCATTGTTTACGTGGCAGGGGGGTTGTTCTCCTACTGCTTTATCGCCACATGCAATTAGATTATGTCCCATGTCTTTTCCCGAGTGCCTTCTGCTCAATCCGTTGGAAGGGATGCTGTTTCCAGACATTTTCTTAACAGTCCTTAACAAGTCCTTAACAAGTCTTAAGTCTTAACAATAAACTCTGCTCGGCTCGTGGACGGCAACTGCAGATTCTGTTGTGTTTTAAAAAAATATTTATGATGTATGACAAGCATTACGGAAATACAAGGAAATATATACTGAACCGCAAAAGAAACGTCACCTAGGAAAGATATATGAGAAACCTTATTTGTCCAAACACTGTAAACATACATTAAAAAGATGAAACTTGGCAAAACTGATCATCAAGGTTGAAATTAAAGTGTCAAATGTTCTTAAAGTGAAACACAACACTAGTCTCTGAGAAAATGGCATCACAAGTCAGTATCTCGTGTGTCCGCCATGTGCATTGATGACTGCCGTGCAACGTCGACACATGGAATGGATGAGGTGGTTGATGAAGGCCATGGGCACTTGAGCCCACACTCTGAGGAACGCCTGAGGCAGTTCAGCTGCATTAGTCGGCCTTGGTCGGACGTCATTCAGCCGTCTTTGAATCTCGTCCCACAGGTGCTCAATGGGATTTAAATCGGGACTGAGGGCAGGACACTGCATGGTTCTGATGCCATTCTGATGTAGGAAGTCTCTTGTTGCTCTAGCAGTGTGGGCACGGGCGTTATCATGCTGAAACTTGTGGTTGCGGCGACGTGCCAAATGAGGTATGGCGTGTGGTCTCAAGACTTGATCAATGTACCGAGTTGCTGTGACACCATTCCCTCTCCCTGGACCAATATTCTGGAAGATCAAGTCCACCCCACACCATGATGCTCAGACCACACCAAGAGTCTCTCTCAACAACACAAGCATCCGAATAACGTTCTGTTGAGATACAGTAACGGCTTTCGTCTGAGAAGAGGACTCTTCTCCACTGCTGCTGGCGCCAATGCTGGTGCTTTGTTGCCCATTGAAGACGGTCCTGGCGATGACGTGGTGCCAGAATGGGTCCTCGGTGTGGCCTGTGACATTGGAGGTGTCTGCTGCTCGTCAATCGGTGTCCGCACTAATGTGTCGCTAGTGTGTCCCCACGGTCTGTCGAGCAGTTTCCGCAGCAGTAACAAAGCGATCTTGACGATGCTGTCGCACAATCTGACGATCCTGACGTCGTGTGGTGATCTTTGAGATTGTGGTTTTCTTCGCTCGTAAATTATTACTATCTAATCAAACGCTTTATAACAGTTTCATAGTAAACTACTAAAAAAGTTAAAGAACAACCGATTCTGCCATATTTTAAAGAACTATTATAGTAGTTAATCTTTCATGACATAACAGATTAACTATAGTAATATAAAAAAGGATGTTCTTTAACTTATTTTGAGTAGTATATATCCACTCTGTCAACTAGAACGTTGGACATATGCTGTTTCATCGAATGTTTCATCGTGTGTGACGCTTGTCACACAATGGTGTGTTATTGTGTGCTTCAGCACAGATGCGCTATTATGAAGCAATTAGGATAGGCTTTTCAACCAATACCGCAATATGCTTTCACTCAAAGAAAACGCTATGGTGGTAGATCTATGTATGTATTCTACGGCAGGATAGACCCCACTGGGCCCCGTTCCACAAAGCGATCTTAGCGCTAAGGTGATCGTAACTCCCATACTTTAACATAGGCTTATGATAGTCGTAGCGCTAAGATCGCTTTGTGGAACAGAAGCCTGGAGGTCTCGTTCCATCAAGCAATCTTAGCACTGAGGCGACCATTACTCCTGTATATTTTTGTTTTTGTAAAATCGCTTTGTGAAATCGGAGCAAAGACTCATTTTCTGTCGGCAAAGCCGACTGCTCACAATGTCAACTGTATGATTTTGTGTTATGTGCCCCGTCGGTATAGTTGCCTGGCAAAGGTTACAGTATTTGCAAACCTCCCTGGTATAGCTGGAATTATTTTGACTGCGGTGTAAAACAACATTCCTCAGTCAGTGATTTCCGATATGCTGCTATTATGGGCTAATCTATTACATGCAATATTTTCTATATGTTCTAATTAAAGGGGGGGGGGGGGGGCGATTCGCTGTGCAGAGTTGCGCCCCTTGGGCATGCCAGATACCTATGATTGTGGGTTCGAATCCCGGTTCGCCCCGATTATGTTTCTAGGTTTGTCAGCACCATACCCGTGCTCGTGAGTTTCATTGAAGTGGTAAACGTCTGATACCTGCATCACTTCGGGCTTTCCTCCCACATTAAGCTGACACACCGTGATATAACTGGAATACTGTTAAAAGCGGCGTTAAACCCAACTCATTCACTCACTCTAATTCGAAATATTATTTTCTTCAAATATACATGTATATAACAATCTTGCGTATGTCTAAAACGTTGTCTCTTTTATGTGAATTGTTTGATGGGCATTACTTAGAAGTTGACGGATGAGACAAGGTTGACACAATTTTATGGATAACAACTTAATACAGTATTAAAGAAGTTGTTATCTATACACTTGTGGCTACCTTCTCTTGTAGGTGGTCTATGCAAGGTACATAAATATACTGTGGCCAGACCAGTGATGAATGATTTCTAACGGGAGTTTTTGCCAAGATAGCTTAATAATCCCAACATGTGTGTTATTGTTTTACATACACAGTGTTAGAACACACATTTAGGCATTTACACATTTCAGAACAATCTGTATATGGTTGATTATTATCGGAATTTAATTCAGGCAGTTAATTTACAATGGATGATATTCTAACTTACCCTGACAGCGGATTGTGCTTTGTCGTCAGAATTTCACAAGCATTAAATAAATCCTGCAATTGTGTCGTAACACTTTTAACAGGGCGGATACACGCTTCTTTTACACACAGTGGTGATCTAGTGACCACAGTGAGTGTCATGAATAAGGATACCATGCACGTGACCAATCATACTCTCGTGACCAGACTAATAATGTCAGTTCCTCTTCAGTACCCTGTGGACAAAGGAAATTGTATGAATATAGTTATACTGAGTTATAATTGTTTACGACGATTGCAACTATTTGTAATCAATATCAAATTGTTTAAAAATGTATCTATTTTAATATGGTCTCATTATTTCGATCCGGCGGGTACTTCTGGATATACGTTCCCAGGAGAGGCCAAGAGCTAGGTATTTACCTCCGTATTTGAAGTGTTCGTTAGTGATACCATCCTCAACAGCAGCTTTGTTATGTTTTTTTTAAGTCTGACAAATAGTAGATGTTCATTGTGGTGTTGTCAGGAGATCTTGGACTGTAGCGTTTTCTCTGTCGATCTAAGTTCTGAGTTTCTCCACTTGTTGGTCGATACTTCTTCTGAAGTCTTCACCATAGCGCTCGTCCGTTGCATTACATGTTTGAGATCATAGCCATGGCGTTTAATATTTCTGTCGGATCTCTGATTTGCTTATTATTTATAAAGAGGCTGGATATTTGTTGTTTCTTCTTCCCACGGAAGAGTCGAGTCCAAAATACTCTCTTGTCTACATCAAATGAACTGTCCAACTTGTCATATTGCTCCGACTCGTAGTCTAAAGCAGGTTGTTTCAGAGCATGTCTAAATTTGTCCGTTGCAGATTTGTTTGATCTGAATGATTCGTGTTCCATGCCTCTGGGTCGCCCGTTTTCTAACCATCGATTACGGTACTACATCACGTGGTTATTGAATTCCTTAACTACATTGTTCCAGAATGGCTTCAGATGTTTAGAAAACTTAGTTTTAGGGATGAACTGATCAGATGATGTCTCCAGACTGTCGACAATTCCTGAATAAGAAGATTCAGTATCCTCTGTATGACAGTTTTGGCTTGGAATGTTCACCATAAAGTGTTTGATACACTGTATGAGTAGTCACTAAGCACATCTGGGTATTTCGCCTTATCCCCGGATGGCTTTGTAAACGTCGTCTCTTCTCTTACAGCCAGTAAGTCTAGTTCAGTTCAACAATCGGATGATGGTCAGATACATTCAGAGGATTGTCATCTTTAACTACAGCGCTAACCACAAGTTCTGTTAACCGACACTGGATCTACAACGCAGGGATATCAGTCATTAACCATTTCGTCAAGAAGTCAGGAATGTATAGAGCCAGAGACATTTGTTTGGGACGATTCAAAAAGAGATTTATATATTAGCAACCTTGCAGGTATTGATGCCCAGAAACCATTACACGATACAACAGATATGCTTAGTGTTGATGTTAGCAGAATTGCATTTATGTTTAACACCGTTTTATATAAAGCCAGTGCATGTTTAGTTAAGAATTTAAAATATAACATCGTACAGGTTAGGAATGCCTTGCATAATAAAGAAGGTTTGCTGTTGAAGAGGGAGAGTAGGAAAATGCTTAGACATCATAGGCAATGTAAAGCATGGCGTAGTTTTAGCAAATATAAAGTTAGTTGGAATAAATATATGTCTACTATTAAAAAGAAGAAGGAGCGTTTTAGGCAAACGGGAACTAGACCATTTATATTTACTAGCACAGGACTCGTAAACGCTAAACGGTTTTGGTCTCATTCAAGACGCATGCGTCGTCGGAGTATGTCTGCACCAGTTTCACGTGCAGTTTCCATCACTTCAGATGTCTGTTTGGTAATGGAGTTACTGGGTCAAGTGAAAGTAGCATAGCCTAAAAATATATATTCGTGTTTTGAAAAAAGAATCACGATGTAGATTAGCGTTCGTGAAAAGATAACTAAAGCATAGGCTTGGTTTAGGGCTGGATATGCAACGACCGATAATTTATTCACACTGTGTGCAGTTATTAAAAATATAATTTTAAGAATAAGGGTAAATTATATGTTGCTTTGTTGACTTAAAAAAGCGTTCGACTCGATGGACAGGAGCAAACTTTTATATCTTCTTCAAAATGTCATTTGTGAAGAAGTTACAGAGTATTAAAAGTATATATTCAGTACTTAAGTCTTGTGTTAAGAGTATAGAGAGGCTCCATTATGTTGCTTGTAAACGTTTTCTGAATATAAGTAAGACTACTCCAAATGCTATGGTTTTGTGTGAATATGAAGATACTCTATATATTATAATTCTCCATTGAGGTATATTAAGTTTTGGATAAGGATTATACACATGCCCAACATATATACTCGTAAGGCAGATGAAATGCTTTATGTCTTGGACTGTACAAATCGTGGGCTACTTCTGTCAAAAGTGTGTTATTTAGTGTTGTTTGATAAGGATGCCCAACATATATACTCGTAAGGCAGATGAAATGCTTTATGTCTTGGATTGTACGAATCGTGGGCTACTTCTGTCAAAAATGTGTTGTTTAGTTTCGGTTTTGTTTTGCTTGGATCTTCCAGGAAGTGGGCAGTGTTCAAATATTTCTGATGAATTTTAAACAAAGAGTTAGAGATATGTTAACTCAAGTGTGGTTCAGTAGTCAACAATATAGTTGTAGATATGATTTATACTAAGCAGTTACGTTTAATTGGAACCCAAGTTGTATATAATAGACCCTTCGTTTGCTGTATTTCGTCGCGAATGGACAAACTTCCGTTGAGTTATGGCCAAGTTAGCCGTGGATCGAGGAAGATATGCCGGTGTAATTATGTAGCCCTAAATGTAAGACAACAACACCTCTCTAATCAGGATATTTGAATTTTGAATTTTAATAATGTCATAAAATACAACGTGCTGTCCTCCGTGAAATCAATCCGTATATAAGGATTATTAATATCCTCCACATGCAGCAACCTGACATCTCATTACATGATATATTAATGGATTTAATACTAAATGTACCAACCTGACCTCATTGCTGGTATATTACAGAATATTATTCTTGTATATCGGCTACTAGCCTTAAGCACAAAAATAAAGAATCTATTGAATTGATACTACAACTGCGACAGTGAGGTGCATGACGAATGCTTTTCGCCTTAAAGTGACGTATGTATTGCGAACTGTCCGAACGCGTAGGGCTTCGAGGACAGGACGTGGAGAATAAATACGTAAAACTGAAAAAGTTTCGTTCACGCTTTGGGATATGTTGTCAATGACACATTCAATGACGTAAATGCAGGGAGAATAAACCACTCGGGGATTCACCCATCATGGTTTATTCTCCCCGCACGTGTTATTGTACGATAAACTACTCCCACTCGTCGTTAATGTCTTAATCAATTGGCCAAAATTGGTATTTTTTGAGGATTGATTGACATGAAATATTATACAGATTGATTATGTTTTGAAGTTTGCAACCTCTACTATTTAAAAAAAGATATTGTCCTGACAGTTCACCCGAATAAATGTAATAAAAGTTGGACAGGTTGAATATTGTCGGACAAAATGGCGGATTCTCATTTACATCGGCCTTTCCGATTGGTCAATAAAGTTGTCTGATTCATGTCTTAAAATTTGGCGAACGAATAAATCCTCAAGAACAGTGCTGGCCATTTCTAAACTCAGAGAAATCATCGTCTTCAGTTGATACAGGGTGAGGTGGGTTTAAGGCTGCTGTCAATAGTTTTTCAGTTATATCACGACGTGTCAGCTCGATGTGGGAAGAAATCCCGAAATGATGCAAGTGTTAGACCACTTTGGAGAAACCCAAGCGCACGCGTATGGTTCTCACAAACCAAGAAACAAGATCAGGGCGAATCGGGATTCGAACCCACGATCATACGTTTCTGGTACTCAGCACAGCAAATTGCGGCGCTTATAACGACTGGACCTCTCGTGCCCATCCGTTGATACATACTCTGGTAAACATCCCGCTAGCTATTAATTTCAAAATAGTATTTAACGATAGTGCTAATATGTCAAGTGACCACACCCCTGTCCTTACATGTCAAACGAAGACCGCCTCCGTGGTCTAGTGGTAGAGCGTCCGCCCGGAGAGCAGAAGGTCCGAGGTTCGATCCCCGGCCGCGTCATACCAAAAGACGTTTAAAGATGGTACTTGTTGTTACCCTGTGGCGCTCGGCATTAAGGGGCTAAAACAAGGACTGGTCGGCTCGTCGCTATATAAGTGCAATAATCTTGGACGCGACGTTCAACCCAATTTCACCTCACCTGTCAAACAACATTCCATCTGTTTATACCCAAGCATTCATGCTTTCAGCACGATTTGTTTCTTTTGATCACGTACAATTCAATGTGTGTGTTATTCACGGAATATAAATCCCGTATATGTTGTATATATGTTCAGTAAATGAAATAGGATATGCAGAATATTAATGCCACAAACCACGGTGCAGTAAGTACATTGTGATCTACATATCCTGCTCGTTTGTTCAGATGCAACATGTGACAAACAGACCAGAACTTAATTTGCGGACATTTTCATTATAAGAAAGATGTATGGCGATTTTGAAAGTGTTATTGATTAGTTGCTGTGTATACATGTATGTACAGACACGCCGTTGTGTGTGTGTTTGATTTAAATATACTAAATATTGTTATTACTTGCCCGCGAAGAGATCACCTGTTTTACAGCTGAATTACACATTGTGTAATACCAAAGCGCGTGCTTATGTACTGCGGGAACACGTTACACTAACAAACATTGAAAGCTCTCAATATCTCTTGGCTTATTCAACGACATTGCGTGAGTAGATGATAGATCACTGAGAGGAGCTTATGCACACCCAATGACCATTGGAACCCCGTTCCTAGGATGACGTCACACTGCATTGTTTCGCCGGTGGATCTTGCAACCAAATTCCACAAATCACGTCATTTAAGGATTGAAGTTGTATTTGTTGACGTTCATCAGCTGATGAAGACAGTGCCTCACATGAGCAAATTCCATGATGCGCGAAGATTATTGTAGTGCAACGACAGTCGTAAGTTTCTGTTTAAGTATGTGAGTTACGATAACCTCAGCGCTACGGTAACTTTGTGGAACGGACGCCCGAATTCTAAAGATGGGCCGTTGTATGGTATTAAATTAACATGTGTCAACGTTTGACGTGTTTGAAGTTTTATTCTGATAATCTCATTTGGATTACGTTGTGGACCGTGTAGGTGTCTGTCTATTCATTCACGACAATGAAATTCTAAAAAACAAGTTATAAAAGGCAAGAGATGACAAGATGTCCAAAATAACGCTCAACATATGTATATGAGTGAGTGAGGCTTTAATTTGAGCATCTTGCCTGTTAGTCATGCAATCCAGTCATGATTCAGAAATACACATTGTTTAGAAGGGAAAACAAATGTTATTGACAATTCATCAATAAATCAGTTGTATTTTTGTATACATGTATGTTTAAATAGGCTGTCAGTATCAAATATAACTTACGTGTCTACAATGTTTCAAGAATTTGAATACAATATATATACAGTGTACATGTGACACTCAACATATATATTATATCACAATTTCAGCTTTCGGGTCTTTATGTATACAATAGTAATTGGAGTATGGCCTTTGGAGGACGCATTGGTAGAGACAAGACCCTTACCAAGATTATTGAGAGGTGAATACCACTTTTTGTTTCGAGATGATAATGAACCACTTTAATTTAACATTTAAACCTCGCAAGATAAGGCAGGAAAAATGTGGATCTTTTTAAATTCAATTTTAAAACACTTACTGAGCAAATACTTTGAACAAGGTCAACTCCGTATGGGAATTTCCCGGATATGCTTTGCCAATAAGTGCGTTCGTTTACAGTTAAACAGAAACACCGTTGCCATGAGACATAGTTCAATGTTATTATCAGATCATAGATATACTATTGGAAAACCGAGTATCCATATGAACATCACTAGCCATCTAAATGGAAATGTACGTTGGCCTGTCAACTCCAATTTACAATTTGTCACGCATGAGGAACGCACATTAGTTTCCAAAAAGATTGCGAGATATTGCATGTAATTAAAGTCACGTGTTGATAGTCGACAAACAAGTCGTCGCGGAACACAGATAAAAAACCAAAGTCCTATAACAGTAACGAGAAAAGAAACAGGTAACAAGTACTTATATTGTACATGAACAATACAGTGTACTGATAAAGAACCTATGTATTAGAGTAAATCGTCTAAAATGCATAGAGCTACCTAGAAATTAGAAAGTTAAAGAAAAAGCAGTTTGGTTAGGAGTTAAAAGTAAAACGAACTTTGAAACATGTTAACATTTAATAGCATGTAAAATCCATTCTGTATGTTAACAAGTTAAGGGAAGAAACATACTTTTAGCAATTATATATGAAATAATACTGCATCTGTTCACGTCCAAGAAGCATCCATTAATAGTATTTGCTTTAATACTGGATATTTAACATTAACGTGTAATGCATCTTATATACATACAGATAATTGTGATATAAAACAGAATATGTGTTAAATACCGATATTCATGCTCAAATTAATAACAAACCACAATATTGCATTTATACGTTTGTCTCTATTCATTATTTTTATATATATTGCAAATCACTGGAAGGCGCTATATACATTTTATTTCTTTTGTTGTGGCCAATATTGATATTGAATACGAATTTCAAATCAAAATAAAGTCTGATATAATCAATATCCTAACGCAATATACAATTCGTACACACTGTCGTATATGCCTTCGGATAATATGATATGGTATTGATATGGACATTGGAATATGTTTTACCATCTAACAAATACACATTATTACAGTGTGTATGATCTTCTCATTCATACAAATATATTGTATTGCATAATTCGACAAAGAATTCCAATTCCAAGATTTTCTTAGCTTTTACATCTTGGTTAGCATGCATCTTCCATGACAATCTTACATAGAACATACTTATAGAATATTACGACATCTAATGGATAACTTTATAGTTTCCGTGTGAAGTTGGATGCCATCAGAACAGTTGTGCTGAATTTGTTGAGCTAATTCATTGAGAAAGAAGGAGGACAAAAATGGACTTATCATGCAGACTTGTTTATCGCCAATGCTGCTTTCAAAGGGATCATACAATACCGTTTCTGTCGCACACAATCCTTTACATTCTGATATATGCGGCACATTAACTTCCAAATTTAAATGTTGTGTTGTACTATGTGTTTCGAAACGTGACCATAATTGATTTATGCTAACGAAGGCTTTCGAAAAATCTACAAAATTTGCGTATACTTTCCACCCTTATTTGCCTAGTTCTTTTGTATGAATGTTTGCAACATAAATATATTTATTAATTGTCGAGTACCCCTGCCTGAAACCAGATTGTGCCTCACTAATCCTTTTAAAAGCATCTGGGGAGTCTACAGCCTAGGAAGACGGCCGTGGCCCAGATTCAAAGACCGATACATATCTACCTGTAAGGGACACGACACCATCTACACTGCTCAATCTTAAAGTGTGTGTGTGGACAATGCCTGCATGACATTTTGTAGACAATTTGTTATTTTCGGCTATGTCGAAACTACACAAAGTGACACGAGTAAGCTTGTAAACTTATTTCCTGATTATTTATGTCACGTCAAGGAGAATACGGCAGTCTGGTCGGTTTTCCTGTGGTGTTGCTGTTTATATACGCACGACATGGAGTACCAAGCAACCAAATCAACGGCCAAGTAGGGAATTCGTCAACAAGGTCTCTGCAGAACTCCACACCCTTCTTGAGGTAGAACCACGCATTAACCAGTGCCTACCTCCCTCAGGCAAATGGCATTATTGAGATAAAACAACCGCACCATACGGACGTCACAACTGAAAGTGTTAGAATGATATCATCACGATTGAAAGAGATCACGTCCTGGTTCCTGCTTGTGTTCAACACAAGACGTCAAACATCAACAGGATACAGCGCCTTCGCAATGCAGTTCTACCAGTGGATATTGCAGAGCACAAACGACATGGTTGAACCTGAAGTCGATTACGACAACACATCACTAACAAGAATTCCCTCAGCCAACTTCAGAAATTCATCCGTCCCAAAGCATATAACAACATCGACATTACACAAGACCGCTAAAGACGTGATTATCAACAAAATAGACACAATTTTTTTTATGGATAACAACTTCTTTAATACTGTAAAAAAGCGAAGTTTCGGTATAGATCCTTATACCGTTGTCAAGCAAGACTGAATGCGGGACATAGTGCAGAATATATATAGCAAGTGGAGGATTAACAGTAGAGTGAGTGAGTGAGTATGGTTTTACGCCGCTTTTAGCAATATTCCAGCAATATCAGAAATGGGCTTCACACATTGTACCCATGTCGGGAATCGAACCCGGGTCTTCGGCGTGACGAGCGAACGCTTTAACCACTGGGCTACCCGACCGCCCCGATTAACAGTAGAGGATTAACAGTAACAACAAGGGCATACATGAGTGGGATAACATAGGTAGGTGTGGTCCGAGATGGCTGATTACGTAGGTGAAACATCCCGGCCAATCAACACCAGAATCAAAGAGCATAAAACCTCCACCATCAAATCCGACAGCAAATCAGCCATCTCGGACCATATCATCAACTGTCCCAATCACATCATCAACTGGGACAACGTCCAAATCCTCGCCAACAACCTCCATGATTTCACCAAAGGAAAACTAACAGAAGCAGTCCACATTCGCCGCCACAAGCCATCAATCAACAGAGATCAAGGCTATTTCATCCCATCCGCCTACTATGAACTCATCAAACAATAATCACCTGTTTATTGGCTTCATGCCCCATTGGCTTCTAGCTATGTGTTTTCTGTCCATCGTATTGTGATAGCATCATCCCTTTGTTGTCACACCTACCTATGTTATCCCACTCCTGTATGCCCTTGTTGTTACTGTTAATCCTCTACTGTTAATCCTCCACTTGCTATATATATTCTGCACTATGTCCCTCATTCAGTCTTGCTTGACAACAGTATAAGGATCTATACCGAAACGTCGCTTTTTTACAGTATTAAAGAAGTTGTTATCCATAAAAATTGTGTCTATCTTGTCATCCGCCAACTTCTAAGTATGCCTATCAAACAAGTGATTATCAACGACGACACACCTCGAAAACTTCTTTTGCTGAGGGTGTCTTAGTTTGGAACTCCAGACGCGCTGATAGAAAAGGATGGAAGAACACCGACCCATGGACCGAACCTTGTATGATCAGGAGATGCGTTAGCATTGGATTGTACGATATAGTGATCAGTGACTGGTCATTATATTGAAATTGGACAAGGAAAGATTTTGTATATAAATATTTATGTAAAAACACATATCACATGTAAATTGTACAGTTGGCAACATCTGCTAAGAGAGAAGTTATATATATTGTCATTATATTGACATTGGACAAGGAACGATTTTGTATATAAATATTTATGTAAAAACACATATCACGTGTAAATTGTGCAGTTGGCAACATATGTTAAGAGAGAACTTATAATTTGGACTCAAACACAGTTTTTATATTATTGGATGTTCGGCTTTGATTGAATAAACAATGTGATATTCACATTCTTTTTCTTTTGTTCCATGCACATAAGTGAAAGTTTCAGCGAACCGAACGCAAAATGGCATTGAATGTTACATTCATTTACATAGTAATGAAAAATAATACCTGCGTATGTATATCCATTGATGCGTGTGTACAAGAACAATGTTCCTTATTTTGAGCAATTTTCCAAAGCTTACTTCTGCTTCACTTGTATCTGAAGAACAGGAGTACACCCACATCACCTAATTTTACTGCTCAACTAAAGCCAAGATCACCTAATCATCGAGGAGCCAAGATCACTTAATATCTGTGACCACTGGACCACGGCTCCTCACTCTAATTAAACAGGTGGTGCTTTCGGAGTACACTGCAGCTTTCATAGTGAGACATCTGACTGACGATTAATTAAAACAACACCGCTACTTCCAAAGTAAAGACACAGTACAATACATACATATCTATTTTGTGTGTGTGTGTGTGTGTGAGAGAGAGAGAGCTCATTTCCGTTACTATCCTAATACCATAGCAACGGAAAGGAGGACACACACACACACACACACACACACACCGAAAAGCGGCATCCGCCCAATAAGTTATAGGTTCATGTGTATGGGCATTATGGTATACGAAATCGGACAATATCTACATTTCAATCAACCGTCGTCCTCCTTTCCGTTGCTATGGTATTAGGATAGTAACGGAAATGAGGTAACCTTGTAGAGTATCGTAAGATAACCTTTGTACCACAGTAAGTTTGATAGAAATCGGTTAAAGGGCAGGGGTAATACATTCTTTAATGAATTCTGTATACAGCAACCAGGTGGTCGTTGAAGAGAGGGAGTCTAAAAATGATTTTTTATTTGCACATCTAGACAAAGTAACGATCTATGAAATCTGCGAAGTTTAATGAATGTCCGATAAGTATTATTAAAAAACCCAATTATCAGTCACTTCGACCCTTCACGAAAAAATAAATACATTAATAATATGTTCTAACAAGGGTTAACACGCAACCCTTAATGTAAAAATAAAAACAAAAAAAACTTAAGAGTAATATTTACATTAAGGGTTGTAACAAGAGTTAACCCGCAACCCTTAATGTAATTAGTTTTACATTAAGAGCATTTTTTACATTTAGGGTTGTAACAAACCCCTTATCTCCACAGCTGCGTGCAATCTACCAGGCTGGATAGTAAATTCAATATTTGCCTCGGGTTTTACCGCCCAATAATAAATAGTGTTTGCTGGACAGGCCGGGTGACCTGAAGAAAGAAATGGTTGGCTCCTCCTTTCATAGAAAATAGTAGAAAGTTCTGAAGCGGTGACCGAGAAAAGATTATAACAACAAAACTCGGCGATTATTCATTCACAAGTTTGTCCATGTCCGTCGCCACGGATTAGGCGTCCATGGCACCGCCATGTCCAGATGCACTTCCGGTAACTTCATCATTCTGTAAACACACACGGTTCAGTCCTCTTTTCTGCCACGAGGAAACAAAGGGTGAAGTATATCAGACTGAACTGGGCCTGTAAACCAACATCACTTGCTCGTCACGTCCAAGACGGTACGATTCAGCCAGTAGGATCCAGGAGGCGGGCAGGAACACCAAACACCGCTTGGCCAGCATGACCGTCTGGTTATCTGGAGTCCTATATATCACCTTAGAACTATCTGCCATGAAATGCTGAATCGTTAGTATATAATGCCCATTCTCGTGTATGCATTGATAATTATTTCAGCAAACACAATTGCCTTGCTTATGCTTCATTTAAGTCGAAACACGTGAAACCTTTGAGTGATGTGTTTACTCGACTTTGCCGAATTTGCCCCTTGAAGGCTTCAAAATACAACCAGCTCAATGCCCAGTTGGTGGCACCAGAGAACCCCTGTGCCAAGGGCCTGTATGCATTTGAGTTGCATAATTCAGTATAGTCAATCAACAGTTTTCGAGGGGAATACTTATTTTGACTGGCACCGCCTTCTTTTTCCGCATCCATAGTTCCAGACAAATACAGACAAGCGCCATCAGCACCGCGCTTCCACCAGCCAGGTAAAACATCAGAAGGTAGTTCCCTGTCACGTCCCTGATGGCGCCTGTGGGAGGATAAAACATATTTAGCAACGTTGCTTGTACTTATGATTGTTTTTAAACGGTAAGGTGAGGTGAAATAGGGCTTAACGTCGAGTTCAAGAATATATGACGACGTTTGAGCGTGTACGTTCGTCCGTGTGTGTGGCTACTCGTACTTACCAGGACTATTGCCGGTTTTATATGCTATCCCACTGAGGTCAGATTAACATGGATACCCCACTCAGACACGGTATACCCCGAGCCCCTAGTCCCTGTTTTATCCCCTTTACACTGAATGCCAGACAGAGTAACAAGTACAATCTTTTAACGTATTTTGGTATGACGCAGCAGAGAATCGAAACACCGACCTTCTACTCTACGACAAGATGCACTGCGGAGGCGCTCTATTACGGATTCAACACCAACGTAACACTTAATACTTACCCAAATTACAATATCACAGATTCACTGACGGCACTAATTCAACCTCGAGATTATGTATCGATGAGCCAACTACGAAAAAGTCTTGAGCCGAGACATTGAACCTGCCCCTTGTGTTCCTCGTATTACCCGGGCTTGTACTCTGCAGAAGTGATTCAAAGTTCACATGTCGTTATCGTGTCACTGGATTGTCATACTCACCATCACGAGATTGATAGGTCCAGACTCGATTGTATTCAGGCCGCCGCCATATGGCAACAACGCTCTCTCGGTTAATGACAATATTCAAACTGTCCTTTCTATTTCAGAGGCGTCGTGTCACCTGTTATTACAACTGTCACTGGACGAGTGTGTATGATCTTATTAACTACAGGACTGACATAGGCATTAGACCCAACCTCCAGTCGACCAGCCGAATTGAATGTTTTTTTCACAAGACTGCAAATGGACTATCTGATAGCTAGAATATTTAACGAGTAATGATGATGTGTCTTAAATGTCTTCCAAAGCTGTTTCATCATCAACTTACCACTTATAGGTCCACTGGAAATATCAGCAAAACCAGTAATTCCGAAGAAGTAGGATAAAGCGAAGGAATATGATGTCGGGTCAGTTATCTGTACTACAATTATGGGTACAGACACTTCCACAACCGCCAGTAGTAATCCATGGCCGATTACAAGTGCCATCATCACGCCATATGAAGTGAAGTAGACAAAGCCAATGCTAAACAGGCCACATATTAGGAGAGACACAGAGCAGGAGATGAGTCCGGGTATGTGCGCCACTGTATGTAGCATCCCACCCAGTAGGTTTCCGGGTACATAGGCCACAGTGAGGGCAGAGAGGAGGAAGGACGCAGCCTCAAGATCGTAGCCCCTGGTTTTGGCAACGTCGACGATGAAGACGATTTCCCCAGTGTAAAAACACCAGATAGGCATTTGAAGAAGTAGGAGGATCACGAACGGTCCATTCTTCAATAGATGAAGATGCAGAGCCCGGGCCAAGGATTTGGGCTCGGGGTCTGTTTCAGATTTGGTTTTGTATATAGGTTTCGTCAAGCACCGAATTATAAATCCAGAAACACACAAGTTGAAGTTGACGCCTGCTAAGAGGAGAAACGTGCCCCTCCATCCATATGCGTTGAGCGCCAGTCTGTTAATCTGCGGATACACGAACGCTCCAAGATTAGAACTGGCGGTGATGAGGGACACTCCCATGCCCTTTCTCTCTGCCAAGACGGCCCCCGAGGCCACGTAGGACGATAAATAGGAAAAACAGTGCCCAATACCTGTAATATAGAAGTAAAGGATGATAATTAGTGCATTCAGGACAGGTAATGCTATCAAGTGATCCACCAGACTAGGTCCGAGGATTGAACTATTGTTTTGTAGTAACTACCGTATCTATGTGACGACTCCAATAACCCTCCTTATATTTGTCGTTTACAACTTCCCCTTCTATGAGAATGTGCTCTACATAATACCGGTATGTTAATAAAGAGAATAAGTATATTAAGGACATGTCATTTTCTCAAATAATTCGTCTATGTCCGCATTATGGCTCGACGATTGAATAGTATTAGTGACCATCGTACAATCCTGCCTTTGTGTGCCAATTGTAGGGGGCACGGGTGGCCCAGTCGTCTAAGGCGCCGCGATTCGCGGTGCAGAGTTGCGTCCCTTGGGCACGCCAGAAACCTATGATTGTGGGTTCGAATCCCGGTTCGCCCCAATTATGTTTCTAGGTTTGTCAGCACCATACCCGTCCTCTTTAGTTTCACTAAAGTGGTAAACGTCTGATACCTGCATCACTTCGGGCTTTCCTCCCACATTAAGCTGACACATTAATACTGTTAAGCGGCGTTAACCCCAACTCACTTTTGTCCGTGAAATATGTTTGTGTGACTATCAGATCTGCTGTACGACCTCGTGTGGTTACTGTATGGTAACTTAAAATATAAACGTGACAAGCAGATAACGTCATATGAAACACTATGACGTCATGAAGCCGACCGATGTGTATTGTTTTTCACAAGACGGCGATTAGCCAGTCAGATAGCTGGATTTTTGTATTGTATCTATATACTTCTCGATATACTGTAATTGTTTTACATGTATTTGCAATATTTATGAGATCACTTCCTCACATGAATCAAGTGAATGCTACGGGTGAATAACAAGCCATTATCGCTCATTGCGTTAACATATTGATAAGACTTCAAAAAAAAATTCTACCCCTGAAGATCCGGGGTAGAATAGGTCTTCAGCAACCCATGCTTGTCGTAAAAGACGATCATGCTTGTCGTAAGAGGCGACTTACGGGATCGGGTGGTCAGGCTCGCTGACTTGGTTAATGCATGTCATCGTATCTCAATTGCGTGGATCGATGCTCATGATGTCGATCAGTGGATTACCTCGTCAAGACTCGATTATTTACACACAGCCGTTATATAGCTGAAATATTGCTGAGTGTGGCGTTAAACAAACGAACAATCTAAAACATTTCTGTAGAATATAACCTGTAATAAGTCCAATGGTGACGATGAGTACATTCACACTCGGGGCAAACGTGGCTCCAACACATCCGGCCAGGGATAATAAACCGCCCAGTATCACCGAGTTTCCTGGGCCAATCATAGCGACTATTGGTCCGCATACTAGAGCTGTAAGAAATAAAATAAATACTGTATTTTGCGACTGGAATACTGGATTCTCAATCTAGTGCATTTCAATTTCAGAATTGGTTTAATAAAACTTTAAACAAAAAAACTATATAAACAGTAGCATATTGCGAGTCTGTTGCCATATCGACTAAATGTGTATTTGTCAAAAGCTGGACATGTATAATTCATTGTGTATCCCCTTCGGGAATTAAGACAAAGACAAAAACAAATTGTATTAAACAAACGTTTCAAAGTTACACAGATATATTTCAAAAGAGTATGGGTGGAATCGTAAAGTTGGATTAGTGCAAGACATTGAGTGGGTAAATACTGTTTTAATAAAAAAAAAAGTAAAATTGAAATATAGATTATGATATTCACTCTTGTCTGGAATGTTAACAAGAGTGCCAAGTAGACACTGCTGAATGTCAGCAAGGGTGCGGCATTTGTAATCTGGTTCTAACTCATGTACATTTCCTGGGAAAACGAAATGGAAAGAAAACAAGGGCCAAAAAAACGCATACCCCCTGTAAATATAACTCCAAAGCACAACGACTGCATCAGTGACGTCTGTGTTCGACTGGCGTCGAAAACGTCGAGGATTTCGACAAATACCACCCCCAGTCCGACGGCAAAACCCACGCTGAGGAAGGTGTTGCACATACAGGACGCCAGTACTATTACCTTGGCCAATGACGTCAGTTCCGGTGACTTCGCACTGAGATAAGAAACGGATGAAGAATAAAATGATAATTATATTCTCAACAAAGAGTTAGAAATGCTGTTTTCCATGTTGAACTGGGCTATTTGTAGATTTAACCACTCTACTTAGAATTTGGAACCGAATGCCGATCATAATCGAGTGTTTTAAAAATGGTAGAATATGTATTAATGTCAATATATGGACAGATTTGAAACATTTCTTACCTTGATGATCCTTCATGGTCGGATGTTTGTGGGGTCTCCTCGTGATGGGGAGCTACTTCAATGGGATGATAAACTTTAGATTTTTGTGCTATCTCTGGTACCACATCCATTTCTGTAACGCAGTTGGCCTAGGTTAAGATGACAGTTCGGATAACATTCGTAGAAAATATAGACTGAATGACACGAAAGAGTGAGAGCGGTTTAACGCCGCTTTGAACAGCATTCCGGTTATGTGTGGAGGACAGCCTAAAGTGATGCAGGTCTCAGACGTTTACCTTTTTGGTGAAACCCATGAGAAAGTGTACGGTGCTGACCAACCTAGAAAGTTTAACACAATCGGGGTGAACCCATGCACACCCACTGATATCTGGCAATCCATCGGGACTGGTTGTTGCCTTTGTTATTATTCTTCCTCGGGGACACCTGGATGATATCCTAGAAATCTCTACAAGTTCGCGACCTGTGCTGCGCCAAGCGCATTTATTGTTAGTATAAAGGCGTATCGTCGAATTGATCAACAAAATGAAATACAGTTTTGTCTTTGAAATAATAAAGAAATGTGGGTATCTTTGGGGATAGAATCGGTAATGGTGACGAAGTTTTGATAAGCCATTGCTTGGTCCTGTGTATATGTTATAGTCAATGTGTAAAAGTTTCGCTTCGGTAGTATTTCACACGCATAAATATGTAGTTATTTCACAAATCTGTCAAAATGACTAAATGTATCTAGGATAATTTAAGGAATGGCACGGTCGCCTGAAGAAGGTGGTTGGCAATGCTCATCTCAATATCTCTGAGTTCATATCATTCCTCCTGGCAGAGCAGAAAAAGACCCAATTTGAAGCAAATACAGTATTTCGGCGAAGAAGACAGATATGAAGATATTCAGAGAAACCTAATGCTTTGAAGAGGAGATTGGAAGGCCATGAAATCGATATCATGTATTATGTCGACAGTGCGACTTACTGTCTTAAAATTTAATGTTAAACACGTTTGAAGACTTTGTCTGTTTTTGTGTATGTATTTTGCAATAAGTAATAATGAAGTAATGAATGTACATCAGTGTATACGCTCATGAATGGTAAGTTATATAACATCCATTTGAACCTTCAAATATGTACTCTTTCCTATGGCGACGACCCCAGTCTTAATCCGGATAAAACAAGGCACCTGCGTGACAAAAGTTCCAGTAGAGAATTGGTGAAAAGCTCTGTTCGTCACCGTCATGTACGAAAGCATTTCGGGGCCATTTGATTTTTAGAAAAAAATTCAAGATATTAAGATGTAAAGCTTGAAATTTAGAGATAGTTTCTTGAAAATCAAAGAAACTAAGTTGAAATTTCAAAATACCAGCTTGAAATTTCAAGATACATACTATGTTGAAATTTCAAGATAATAAGTTGAAATAAGTTAATATGTTGAAATTTCAAATTAGCATCTTGATGATAAGTTGAAAGTTCAAGGTATTATCTTGAAATGTCAATATCATTATGTTGAAATTTCCACTTAGCATCTTCAAATGTCAGCTTAGCATATTGCAATTTCAACTTAGTATCTTGAAATGTCAAGACAAAAAACCGACAAAAAAACAAAACAAATGGGCCTAAATGTTTTCCGGGGTCCTCCGACTGAATCGTACGTATATTTGTATAAGCAGGGGGTCATTGTACAAAGTAATTATTTAAAAATCAAGACAATTAACAAATGACAAAGCGTTTCACTTTTACTTTGAAATCAGATGATCTAGACTCCAGCTTTAGGTACGTCATATGAACTAATTGTAATGAGGGAGATTAATGCCAACATTAAAAGGATAAAATATGAGTTTGCGCGTACATTACATGAATCAAAATGAAAGGCCTTTTATAATCAAATCTCCGTATATTATTATTAACTATCGAAATTGTGAACATCTTTTACATCTTTTGAAAAAATAATATATATTGTGTAAATCCAACTTAAACAAAATACTGACATGACGTACAGGACGAGTAAGTGCGTTAGATATCATCGTGGTATTTGTAGCTAGACAGTGCCGAAGACCCCAAACAACATACATATTTGCATTATTGAAACACGGGTTCCGCTACTATCCAATGAAATTACAAAGCTGAAAATATACTCACTAGTTGCCATTACACATGTGGCCTTTGTGGGAGAGTGGTTGAGACTGCAACCACGACAGGTGTTCTTCATGTCAAGGGATAAGATTGTTACGTAATAACCGCGAACTAATTCCGATGAACTCTCCACACATCTGGTAGGCTGCCGACTGCCCTTTATTACTGGATATTGCTATTATCGCTTTGCACGGACTTGTGTAATAATACTCATAATATATATAAACAAAGAATGGCTTACGATATTTATTGAAAGGTTTGAAAGGATACCTCTTTCAATTATGTTTTAATTATTCGTGTTGACGTCTTTATTCCGTACAGTTATGTAGGCCATAAACCCATAAGAACAATAATGGTCACCACAGATATATGGTTCATGTGCCATAGACGACTGTACTTATTTTGTACGTTCCATGATGAACAAACATTGCAATATTTTGTATTACAATCTCATATACATGTACATATGACAACATAACTCACAATCTGGAATATTGCTGAGTGCGGCGTTAAAGTGAGTGAGTGAGTATGGTTAACGCCGCTTTTAGCAATATTCCAGCAATATCACGGCGGGGGGTCACCAGAAATGGGCTTCACACATTGTACCCATGTCGGGAATCGAACCCGGGTCTTCGGCGTGCGGCGTTAAACAACAAACCAACTCAATCTATGTCTAGTTGGAGATTTGTAATATTGTAGTATTCATTTTCATCGTAGTGTAATAGCGACCGAATTGGGACAAGGGCTAATTACCCTGCAGCCATGATATGTACATGTCTAGAATGTAGAAATGGATTAGTAAACAAGCGAAGCGCTTCTGTTAATACCACTCCATTACAAATAAGACACGATGCAATAAATACATCAGTGAACGTTAGATTAACAAAGGAATTGCACATGCCAAGCTAGATGTGTGTATATGATAAATATATTTGCAGTTTATGTTAAACAATTCATTTAATTGAACATCTGCTAGTTTTTAATACGAAGTTTTGAATAGAATCTAATGTTTGGATTTGCTCTTCTTTACTCAAATGCGAATTTTCTGCATAGCACTGTGTGTAAAGAATAACCTTGTTGGTAAAAATACATTTCATTTCGAAGAACTTAGTAGTTTGTACACACAAAAGTGTAAAGCATGTTCGGTATGATATCCACAGAAACAGGTTTTAGTATGCAATATGTCTATCATACTGATCTGCGTTAAGATCGCTGCAGCCAAGCCTGATGCGAATCTGAATAATTTGACATGCTAATTGCCATTGTTAATCCATAAGTATTGTACATTGACTGTCTGCCATCCTGAACGAGCTGTGCAACTTTGACATTGTTTATTTCCATAAATAACCACTCACAGTGGTACATGGAAATAAATAAAAGAAATAGATAACGGAGGCATTCACCAAATTGCATCCATCGAATATGTTAGCGATCATACATCTACATCAGTATGTTCTATTATTACACTTACCTGAGAGTTGTGTGTCCGGGTGCATGGCAGTACAGAACGGCAGTCCAGGGGGTCTGTCCGACATAAAATGACAGGTTTTAGGGTTTATGATTTACTTAGTGTGGGTGATTTTTAAGAGTGTTTGTTGAATGGGTGATAATTACTGCTGACGCTATAGATGCAAACATTCATATAGTGATGGCAGCAAAGGACAGCCGAAGAGACAATGGCGTTGCCACCACGAGACATGTGTATGCCTTTTACGAGACGGCTAAGGGTATAATTCACTATGTCTATAAATGTTATGTAATCAATCCTGTAGCGAGTCCCTTTCTGAGCATCAGACCGTATCAGTTCATGATTTACTGTGGGCACAATGGAATGGGACTGTAGGCACGTGTAGCTCTTAATCCCATATGACAACACCCTGGTCGGGGGCACGGTGACCTAGGCTAAGGGTAAGACCTTATGTTCAAGGTCACCCGACAAGGATTAAATCATAAATATAAACAAGCGAACTTTATCATGTACACAGACAATGGTTGCTGTCCACTATAGAAAGTAGGCTTAAAGACCAGTTTGTTCAGGGGTGTAACAACGGTCAAACTATGTCACCAAGAGGAAAAGTTTACTCTTGTATCAAACCAGAATTCGACCTTGAACCCCATATTCATAAAAATAATATAAACTTGTTACCATTGACTACGTTTAGAACCAGCAATCACCCTCTACCTGTTGAGAAGGGACGATGGATAGATTTACCCTTTGTTGATAGGATCTGTCCACGTTGTAATACATGAATGTGGTACACTGCTCCTGGTGGTTCTAGCTTGAGGCTGAATGGTGGTTTCCCTGTGGCTTTTATTGTGTTCTGAATGGTATGACCTCTCTTGAAAACTACATCAATGTTGGCCTGTTTCTTTAAGAGTCTCTGGATTTTGTGGCTATCTGTTCCAAAGTAGGGAGGCTGATCACAAAGGATAGACTAGACCACCCGCAAGTACGAGACTCTTTACTTTACTAAAAAAGTGTTATCCCAAATATAACATACTTTACAACATTATGGTATCTGTGGAAATTTTTTCAGACAGATGGATAGTAACTTATGTCTAATGGAATTGTACTAACATAAGCGCTTCGCTTGTTTACCAATCCTTTTTTTACATTTTTTGTGAAAATAAATATATTATGTTTAAACCAGAAGGGATAGATATTGTCTTCGGGGTGGCCTTGTGGTCTATTTTCGTGGTTCATTGAGTGTTAAACATATAATAGGTTTAGAATTAGACAATTATGAAATAATGTGGTTCATTGAGTGTTAAACATATAATAGGTTTAGAATTAGACAATTATGAAATAATGTGGTACCAAATATATCTGCCTCAAAAGAGCGTGTTATTGTGTGTTAGATATCGCCCTCCCAAGACCCCTACATCATATCGAGATTATCTTGACCACTCAATACAAACAGCCCTGGACATTTCGTGCAGTACTGATTGGAGACCTTAACGAAGGTTTGTTGAATAACAATGACACCACCTTCACGATATAATGGTGAGTAAAGATCTACGTAATCTCATTAAACCGTCCACACGTATTACACAAACCTCGGCTGCTCAGATGGTCATCGTTTTTCGTATTGCTATAAGCCAGGACAGCGAAACTGTAGTAGCCGGCGTTTTAGACTTTATCGTCGATTTCAGTGACCACAAGGTTTTTATGTCACTCTGTCCAATTGTACCAACTTAACAAAGTCTTATGTAAGATATGTTTTACTTTACGAGCAAGGTGATTATCAACGTCTAAACCAGCTTACTGTTTCCACAGATCGATGTTTAACAAGATAGACACAATTTTTTATGGATAACAACTTCTTTAATACTGTAAAAGGCGACGTTTCGGTATAGATCCTTATACCGTTGTCAAGCAAGACTGAATGAGGGCTGACTGACTGACTGATATAGAAGATTTAACGTGCGCTTTCCGACTACAGCGTATTTCGCACACGGGCCTGGCCGGACCATTTAGTGTATTCTGAAAAGGGTGAAAGTGGTGTGTGCAACCTAAGAGGGGGCTTTAAGGGGTTGCTTATATTGATTTTTTGAAATTTTTAAATTTGGAATAAATGCCGAGGTGGGTGGAGGAGGGAACTAAGGGAGCCGGGTAAGGTGGGTGTTTGTATGTTTATTGGATTTTGGATTGGTAGATTAATTAATTTTTAGATGCGCTTAATTAGGTCTGTTTTGATTAGGAATACGCCTAGGGCCTTGAAGTTTTCTAGTTTATTTTGAGGGTTTAGTATTTCATCTAGAGTAGGAACCTTATTTAGATTGAGGGTGGTTTGTAGTGTGGTTCTGTGTGTTTGATAGTGGGTGCAGTGAATGAGTGCGTGTTCTGTGGTTTCGGGTTGTTTGCAGTGGGGGCATAGTGGGGACATAGTGCAGAATATATATAGCAAGTGGATGATAACAATAGAGGATTAACAGTAACAACAAGGGCATACATGAGTCAGTCAGACAGGAGGAAAGTAGACATGGAACAGGAAAGAACAAGCTCCGACTTTATCGACATTTTAAGACAAGTTTTGAAGTTGAACGGTATTTACAGTTTCCCCTACCCCGGTCTCACCGCCGTGCTATAGCTCTATTCCGCTGTGGTGTTGCCCCGCTCCGTGTTGAGACAGGTCGCTACAATAATATACCATTGAATGAACGGGTGTGTTTTAACTGTCATGAATGCGTGGAGGATGAAAGCCATGTTTTATTTCATTGTCCTTTATATAAAAACATTACTGATAGCCTTTTAACTACATGTGCGAATCTCTGTGCTACTTTTCAAGTTTTATCTGATGTTGATAAATTCTCTTTTATTATGTCCAATGATGATTTGTTGTTTCTAACGGCCAAAACCTGCAAACTTTTACTCGAAAAACGCAAGAATTTATTATATAATGATTTACCTTCGTGATATATTTTACCACTTATAAATTATACCTTGTATTTATTTTTATGTGACCTCGTCTCTCATAACTCATACTGAGTGGTTCTGTACTTTTATCTATGTTCTATGTATATATGTATGTAGTATGTTGTACAGAAGTGAGACGTAAATAAACAATTGTCTGTCTGTCTGTCTGGGATAACATAGGTAGGTGTGACAACAAAGGGATTATGCTATCACAACACGATGGACAGAAAACACATAGCTAGAAGCCAATAGGGGCATGAAGCCAATAAACAGGTGATTATTGGTTGATGAGTTCATAGTAGGCGGATGGGATGAAATAGCCTTGATCTCTGTTGATTGATGGCTTGTGGCGGCGAATATGGACTGCTTCTGTTAGTTTTCCTTTGGTGAAGTCATGGAGGTTGTTGGCGAGGATTTGGACGTTGTCCCAGTTGATGATGTGATTGGGACAGTTGATGATATGGTCCGAGATGGCTGATTTGCTGTCGGATTTGGTGGTGGAGGTTTTATGCTCTTTGATTCATCCACTTGCTATATATATTCTGCACTATGTCCCTCATTCAGTCTTGCTTGACAACGGTATAAGGATCTATACCGAAAAGTCGCCTTTTACAGTATTAAAGAAGTTGTTATCCATACAAAATTGTGTCTATCTTGTCATCCGTCAACTTCTAAGTAATGCCTATCAAACAATTTAGATCGATGTTTGACTCCTGCAATTCGGTAAGCGAAGCTTGTGACGCCCTAACATTAACACTGAGTCATTATGTAAAAGAGTGCGTGCCTTCCAAACGAATAATAATTAGGCCACCTAGAATGATAATAGTATGAACACATGAAACATAGAATAATAGTCGAAGCAACGGTTATAATACTTGAGGGGGGAAGCTGGAAAGGTAGGGGATATAGCTATAGGTAGAGCTAAGCACACTTTCATGTCTAGAGACAGCATTACATCATGACACCAACATTATGACCTGTGGCTGCATTTGTAGGTCATATCACTATAAATACGCTTGGCTTATTACATCTGAAGTGAGACGCGCTATTAACTAAATGTAGATATACATATACGCGATAAACGATAATAACAATAACCTCAAACCAACTATAATAAAATATGTACCTGTGGGATATGAACGGTATTGATAATCATATAATTATCATTTGCATGGAGTTTACCTATCACGATGTTAGATTTGACTTCTAAGTTCATTAGTGCTTTGTCATCGTGTGTACCAAAATAGAATACAGTACCAGTGAGTGAGTGAGTTCGGTTTTACGCCGCTTTTAGCAATATTCCAGCAATATCATGGCGGGGGACACCAGAAATGGGCTTCACACATTGTACCTATGTCGGGAATCGAACCCGGGCCTTCGGCGTGACGAGCTAACGCTTTAACCACTAGGCTACCCGACCGCCCCTAATACAGTAACAGTTTCTGTAACGGCCGAACATTAGATATACAGACTAACTGTCTATGTCTTTATCGTTCAACATACCGCCCGATTAACGTTACTTTCATAATATTTATTTGATATATATTGTATTTTGATACCGTGTATATTCGGATATTGATAATGGATAATCATATTCAAACAATAGGGAATTACAGCTATTGAACGGACACATGTGGTGCAAAACACATTTCATAAAACATACGAAGTATAGTAAACATCTATTCATAATACCTATAAGTTCTGGTAAACAAATATCTAAAACACACAAGTTACTATGTATGATCTTTCATACGTACATAATGAACGCTTCATTATTTAAACACACAAGGGACCCGCGCCGTGCAGACGCACAGCGCAAATATGTCTCTACCATCTTACATTAGATTCTTAAAGTTAACCACCCATGAAAACATAGACTATCTAGAATATATCATACACACACATATATATATAATATAGGACCAAATTATCAAACAATAAAATTTATTTATTACCTTAATAAGAAGAAAATAAACGATTACAGTCAAGCAGTTTACTGTCAGTGGTGTTGTGTATTGACCAGTGGAGATGCTTGACTTATATAAGTAATCGCCTCGTATATTTTGAATTTGAGTGATTCCCTAGTCAGTGAATTGTGCATTGTCTTCATCTAAATCTTGACCGACGATACGTCACGAGTTAATGATTCTGTATTATTACATAATAATAGCTTCTACGCCGATGCGATTGCGGCCTCTGGACAATAGAATTTGATGTATATGTCTTACTTCACTGTAGCCTGCTATGAAGCTGTCAGTGTTCAGTCTGACACGTGAACGTCTACAAGATTTAATTCCTTGTAGATATACTGTAGGTAATGAAACCTTTATGAATATTTTAATTCCATTTATATTTAGTTAATAATTATGTCAGAAAACGCTAATATTTACTGAAAATATTAGAACAATATTGAGCGTATTTTACATTGGTATAAGACTCAGAAATAAGGCAAACTTATCCTGTAAACGAATACTTTCTACGGTACAAAAAACAATGACATACGGTTAATAATCTCCGAAAACAAGCAAAAGAGGACTTCCATTATAACGTAGATGTTTGTATCACCTGTATCAGATCTATTCTGAAGGATTCTAATACTACAACAACTATACCCGCTTTGGTCTCTGATGTTTCAAGTAAGCCATCCGTTTTTTTTCAGATTCCGAAAAGTCTGAAGCATTAAATATATATTTCAGTTCAGTCACAAATATCGATAATTGTAACCATGTGTTACGCGATACTTATAACAACGTGATGCCAAACTTAAAGACTTTCATGTTGTACATAACGAAATAAACGATTTGATAGTGAGTGAGTTAAAATGTTAAGTCACATCGGCAATATATTAGCCATATAGCGACTAACAAGGGTTTAACATAATAAATACATCGGGACTTACATAAAAACCTGCCAACGAAGGCCAGTAAAATAACTATACTTATCACAGAAATAAATTAAAACTAGTATTTAATCATAAAATGGATAGTACTATACTTAACATTACATTATATAACGGGCTATAGATCGGGTAGAAGGTCGATCACCGATTTGATAAAGTCACTTCCAGTAAACAAGGCTAGTGGCCCAGATAACATTAATCATCGCTTATTGAAATATATTGATCATTTAATAGCCACGCCATTGTATTTATTGTTCAATTTGTCCTTGCTTGAGCACGAATTTACACACCAGTGGAACGTGGCACATGTCATTTCTCTATACAAGAAAGGGGGTAAATCTCTACCTACCAATTATAGACCTGTATCAACGAATTTTTGAGCGAATCGTTTTCAAAAGGTTGTCTGGCCATCTTATAGATCATAACTTGCTGTGTAAATACCAATCAGGATTTGTACCAGGACACTCAACTACTTTTCAACTACTAGAAATACACTCTTAAAAAAATGAAACGCACAGGTAGTATGTAGTTCATTGAACCTGACAACACAAAAAAACGGTATATAAATTGGATATATGTTATTGGAAAATATTGGTGGCCTGATATTCGACAAACGGTGCGTCAAAACGCAGCCATTGTCGATTTGCAGTGTCTTTAACGTCAATGTTTTCACACTTGTTCAAAAATATCATGGAGGAAAAACAGTAAAGCAAAATGCACATTCGTAACTCTTGGTAGTGGCTATAAAAAGGAAAAAGGCAAAGATAAGCCAATAATTTGTCATTCAAATGTCAACATTTTTCAAATTCGAAAATGCCGAGACTCAGCGCTGCCGATCGGAACATCGCCATAGGAACCTTCATGATGCCAACATCAACGGCTTGCCCTGGCCGTCGAGATCTCCAGATCTCAACCCAATCGAACACCTCTAGGATGAACTCGATCGACATGTACGTCAACGACGCAGACGCTCCCACCACAGATCAACGCGTTACAAGCAGAATGGCGCCGAATTCCACAGGACAGAATTCGTACACGTATCCAGTCAGTACCGAGGAGATGCAGAACCATGATTGCTGCCCGGGTCGGTCACACGAGACGCAACCTTGTGGCCTTATGTGACATGATAATGAACAGTTTTTTAATGCCTTTGTACAACGACATGTGACTATCGAGCTCCAAAATTTCATATTTATACCTATCATATTAAATTAAATATATCGACTATATAAGGTACAATAAATTTGCTAAATATATACATGTGCGTTTCCTTTTTTGAAGTGTGTATTCTTCGCGCATAAAACCCCAGATGAAATACCATCAATAGTTTTCAATAACACATGTATAGAAAAGGATAGACTGTCACACGCACCTTGGTGTTACATTTTGGAAACAGTAATATGGTAGCTACTGAATCTGTCTGTCGCTTCTGTATATTTGTGTACAGACAAGAATATATTTGTATTCAGGAAAACATTTAGATTTGGGTCACAAAACAGAAGACTATGTAGAGTGTTTTGTCCTCCAAGACTATCGATAGCTGTCAGTAATGTCTCCTTAAAACCATCATATAAGGTGCATTCGAAAAAGAAATGGGGTGAATTTTCACAAGGAGCTCCGCATTTACAGGAAATAGTATCAGATAAGTTAACACAAAACAGGTCTGAATTTAGTGTGCTACAAATGTGTCTGAATCTCGTGTGTAGTATGTTTGTAGATCTCTTTCCGCACTTAAAGTGCATAGGTGGTGATGTAGGCTGCTCAGATGCGACAGCTTTAAAAATATAATTATATTGACGAACTATCTCTTACTTCTGATGGTAGATTATTCCATTGGCCCAATGTATCTATAACATAATACCTTTTGAACGTTGATGTCCGTCCAAATGGTACAATCATGGTTCAACCAGTTGACACTACCAGTTCTTCTAAACCCATTAAGCAACTAACAAACCCATATGGCACCAGGCATATACCTAATCAAAACAGGTCTCTTCGGCCGCACCAAACATAATCAAACAATCTACAAGTAAAACAAAAAAACTAAATCTATAAACACTGAAAACCTCACCTTTAGGTATTGCATATTTCAAAATACCAAAATTTCCACCAAAAATAATTAAGCAACTCTGAAGCCCTTCCTGGTTGCCTTCGTTTCCAGATTACCCCTTTCGACGCTTCGGATTGTATACCCCCCAAGAAGAGGAGATTGGGGAGTAAGCCTTTATCAAAGGTTTTACAATGCCAGGCACACCTGAGATAATCCGGATTTGAATGGAAAAAGTTGTTTAAGATACTATCATGTTGTTATTTGTACAAGTTGACATCTTGGACGGAGGCGGGCACAACGTTAGCACGTGCTTCATTGTATACGTCGCTGTTGACTGACAAGAAGCGCTACTGGTTTCAACATGGCAGTGTCTCATAACAACTTTTTCCAGTGATGGGAATAACAATAACAAACAACAGATATTGTTGGGTATAGGTTACCGTATTCGCGTTTAATAGGCTATTTAATAGATTATTTTGCAATTCATGGTTCTCATTTGAAGCCAAACGGACTTTAGCATCAAACGGAATTTATAAGCCTGTCAATCAAGGCATGTATACAACGGGAGATAACTACACGTACCAACTACAGTTTAAGTATGATTTACTGCCCCTGCGTTGGAATTGCTGTGATATATCGCTTTGTGCAGATGGGCCCTGGAAGCAATTTCCTGAAGTTGCATCAGAATTCCCCAACATTCCATTGTGGTGAAAGGTGTCCGTTTCGGTGGGCGTGGCTTATTTGATTACATTCATTGGGAAATAAATGCAAAGGAAATTGACCGTTTCAGCCAATCAGATAGCTGAAATTACAATATGAAGCAGGAATTGCAAATATTCACGCACTATCTGATTTGCTATCCTGAACCAGATTCAAAGGGGCTGTCTACTTTTATATAAGATATCCAGTTACCAATGTGGTTGTAATGGATTCTGACCATTGGTCTGTCTGTGGACAAGTCACACTCACACCAGTGACCCACTTACATTAGTGTTAATTTGTTTGTTTAGCGCTTTCCCCTGCGATATTCCAGCTATATGACGGCGGTCTGTGAATGATCGAGTCAGGATATACCTGGTTGTAAAGGTCGAAGACAGGGCCTACTTCGGGCTTCCCTCCAACATTATCCCAGGTTAGGACCCGACTGCTTGTCATAAGAGGGAACTAACTAATATCTGGTGGTCCGATTCAGATAACTGTGTTATCGGACTACGACTGCGGTGGACGTGGCTCTATCAATCACTGGCTTGTGTGGCCTATCGGTGATATACGGGCCTCTGGAATAATGCTGACGGAAGAGCTACTCATCACTGAATCTATCAACAGAAGCTGCCATGTAGTAATACAACTGAAATGCTGTTTAATGCGCCATAAAAGAAGTCTCGATCACTCACTGGTTGGTCATTAAGCATACCTGATGATACATTACAATCAAGTCAGCGTAATCACGTCAGAAAAGATTAGACAGTTTTAAGCTTGCACAATGTGTTGATATATAAAACTTCATTTGTGAAGAAGAAAATATGAATATTTACTCGCATGTGTGACAACCTGAAATTTGTGATTATAACCATGCTACATATTCAACAGAAGGAATGATTTCCCCGAACACTGTGATGAAATCGATGATTTTTCTGTCATGAAATAAAATAAACTGACGTCCAAAAGAAACTTTACCAACTGAAAATATAAATTTCAGACAAAGTATAAGATTTTTTTCGATGAACACATAACCTTAATACAGCAATAGTGTATGCAGAAAATGTTAATCGTCTGTTACTGTTAATCGAGATAACACTCGAAAAAGTGAAAAACACGTACACCGCGGACAACTGCAAATGCACGTGCGGGTAAGGGTATAAAACGATTGCAACGGCAAGTCAGACATCCACAGTGATAAAAGAACACAAAAGAAATGCCACGACACACAGTCGAACAACGTGAACGAGCCTTGGGTATGGTACAGATGGGAGCCACCCACGCCCATATTGCACGAACCTTCAGTGGCTCCCGTGTTGTCGTTACCAACTTGACGCAACGTTACAGACAGACAGGGCGGACCGCTGACAGGCCAAGAACAGGCAGACCCAGGGTGACCACGCCCTTTGATGACAGGTACGTGCGTACCTTGCACCTCCTAAATCGCTTCCTGACAGTGACGTCATCGGCAACAAATGCCTCAGGTCACAGGTTTAGTCGACAGACGGTGGCCAGGATACTCAGGGCTCATGGAATCAGGGCTTTTAGACCATACAGAGGACAGCTATTGACAGCGCAACATCGTCGTCTGCGATTGAGATGGGCCCGGACTGTTGGCAACGACGTGACTGGCAGAGGGTTGTCTTCACTGACGAAAGTCGATTCTGCATGTTTAGGGCTGATGGAAGACAACGTGTTTACCGCCGAAGGGGTGAACGAACGGCGGCGTGTTGCGTGCAGGAGGTCGTACCATGTGGTAGAGGGAGTGTCATGGTGTGGGGAGGGATCTGAGGGGAGGAGAGGACACCGCTGGTCATCGTTGACGGAAACTTGACAGCTCAGCGTTACATGGATAACATTCTTCGTCCAGTCGTCCTACCATTTCTCCAATAGCAGCCACGTGGTGTCATTTATCAGCTAAACAACGCTAGAGCCCATACAGCCAGAATTGTCACTAACTTCCCCGCAGCCAACAATGTCAACGTCCTGCCGTGGCCTGCACGCTCACCCGACATGTCCCCCATAGCACACCTCTGGGACTTGATGGATCGTCGTGTTCGACAACGACCACACTCTCCAGCCAACAGGCAAGAACTGATCCTGGCCCTCCAAGAAGAATGGCGTCAAATCCCACGTGACCTCATCAGACGACTGACTTTTTCTGTGCGTCGAAGAGTTTTTGCGTGTATTGGGGCATTTGGTGGTCACACACGCTACTAATGACTTGTTATTGAACGTGAGCGATTGTTTATGTACTCTGCCTATTGTCCATGATTCTGAAAGCTCGAGTTTTGTACCACACCCAACTTTGGCTCTGACGTCATTCTCGGTCGCGGTATGATTGTCATTTTCAGTGTTGATTATGTTGATATATTGATCTTCTCAATACACTTTACTTCATGCATGTATGTTTTGTTGTTTTTGAGCAAGAGTGATTTCAAACTCTAGCACAGTTTCTCTTGGGCGTCAGCTTATATAGCATCAATGAACCAACGTCAATAACAGCAATTTGACATAATAAAGGACGGCAAATAGAAATTCAAACATCTACTCGATTTTACAGTTGGAACGAGGGTTGGTTGAAAAGTTTTAAGCCTAAGTGGGATATCTCATTCGGATTGAAACAAACTTTTGCCACCAGCAAAGTACAATCATTTAATGAATCATAGACATAAGAACTGCAACTGTAGTGTTATTATTGTCTTTGTGCCAGATCATCTTGTGAACCTACCCATTGAAATCACCAGAAATGGACAAAACTGGCTATAGGGCAGTCATCAACTCCAACACAGATACATGCGGACATGGTTTCCACTTTAAGGGATGATGCCCCTTCCTTTTTTCACTATAAAGAAGTGGGCTGCGGAATTCAAGCGTGGCAGAGAGAGCCTTGACATAACCCGCGGCCAGGAAGGCCTTCAACAGCAACCATTCCGGAAAACATTACCCGGGTGCATGACATGGAGATGGCTAATCGACGATTGACCACTCGACTTATTGCCAGTGTTGTGGGCATCTCTCATGAGAGGGTTGAGCACATTATCACCAACGAGTTGGGAATGACAAAAGTTTCTGCAAGATGGGTGCCAAAGCTCTTGACAGCGGATCAGAAACGTGTCAGATTCCTGAAGTCCCGTGACAATTTATGCCGTTTTGAAGCAGATCCCGACGAATCCGGAATCACCAGCCCCCCAAAAGCCAAGTCGGTTCCTTCTGCTGGAACGGTGATGGCTTCAGTCTTTTGGGATTCCAAGGGTATTCTGCTGATTGACTATCTTGAAAAAGGCCATTATGCTGACCTACTGTGACAGTTGCGTGAAGCTATCAAAGCTAAGCGACGGGGAATGCTCACTAAAGGAGTCCTGTTCCACCAAGACAATGCTCCTGTTCACAA
The DNA here is from genome assembly GCF_022045235.1 of Haliotis cracherodii. Taxonomy (NCBI): domain Eukaryota; kingdom Metazoa; phylum Mollusca; class Gastropoda; order Lepetellida; family Haliotidae; genus Haliotis; species Haliotis cracherodii. Next base: position 58,733,920 of record NW_027266264.1, read on the forward strand.
ATCCATGGTTGCCATGTCAGCGATCCATGATTGTGGCTTCGAACTCATTGAGCATCCCCCTTATTCACCCGATTTGGCCCCGTCAGACTTCCAACCATTTCCCAAAATGAAAAAGGAACTAGCCGGTCGCCATTTTCCTAGTAATGATGACGTCATTTCCGCTGTGAATGACTTTTTTAGGGTGGCTGAAGAAAATTTCTTCTTGACCGGCATTCAGGCCTTGCAGCATCGCGGGCAAAAGTATGTAAACCTGGAAGGGGACTATGTGGAGAAATAAATGAAAACCATCGACTTGGTACTGGTCTTTCACAGTTAGGCTTAGAATTTCAGCCAGTCATCGTGTGTTTTTCACTGACACATCACACACGATGTAGTACGTGTCCAAACATCGCTCACAACCTACAAGGTTTCATGCGTTAAATCTCCTGCTGAGCCTCTTGGAATTCTATAACCTTCTATCTATCCTAAATTAAATGTGCTGACAACAACACGGTTCCCAACTACGCAAAATATGTTCACATTGTGAAATACCTTTTAATGCGATTCAAGTCACATGCCTTGTAGATAAAAAACTTTGTCACGCATGCTTTAAACTAGGAACGGTCTGTTACTGGTGTTTTCTCACTTTCCCGGCCTCTGGCCGGGTAAAACAACACAAGGATGTTTCATGTTGTAGTCTGAATTTATTTGCAGCAAGAGTGTACTTTTTTGTTATATACAGTAAAGTACGGTTATAACGAACTCAAAGGGACAACTAATTTTAGTTCGTTATAACCGTAGTTCGTTATAAGCATATATACAGCATAAGTACAGCAAATAGTAGGGACCAAAAAAAGTAAGTTCGTTATATCCGTAAGTTCGTTATAAGCGTGTTCGTTATAACCGTAGTTTCCTGTAGTTGGTTTCTTTCTGATACTACATTCCCACATGTAGAGTACAAAAATAAACAAATAAATATAGTTACGTTGATATTTTTTTCAATTTTTAAAAAAATACCCGATTGAGTGAGTGAGGTAGTGAGTGAGTCTAGCTTAATGCAGACAGCACGCCGCCTACAAATAATCACACAGTATAAACAGTACTGGTATCACAAATCACTGAAGATAAATTCACAATTTATTACAGCGCGGTTACAGATCCACAAGACGTATTCCGTGGACGTTTCCCCAGGCTTTATACTTTTCTTCACTCAGCGATATTCCAGCTATATTACGGCGGTCTGTAAATAATCGTGCCTGGACCAGACCTTTCAGTGACTGACATCATGAACATCGACCACGCAATTTGGATACGATGGCATGCATCAACCAAGTCAGCGAGACTGATCACTCGATCCCGTTAGTCGCCTCTTAACGTCAAGCATAGTCGCCTCTTACGGGAAGCATAGTCGCCTCTTACGACAAGCATAGTCGCCTCACACGACAAGCATAGTCGCCTCTTACGACAAGCAAAGTCGCCTCTTACGACAAGCAAAGTCGCCTCTTACGACAAGCACAGTCGCCTCTTACGACAAGCAAAGTCGCCTCTTACGACAAGCACAGTCGCCTCTTACGACAAGCACAGTCGCCTCTTACGACAAGCAAAGTCGCCTCTTACGACAAGCAAAGTCGCCTCTTACGACAAGCAAAGTCGCCTCTTACGACAAGCATGGGTTGCTGACCTATTCCATCCCGGATCTTCACAGGTCAGAGTGTCAGAGTCCGATACGAACCCACAATCATACGTTTCTAGCGTGCACAAGGGACGCAACTCTTCAGAGTGAAGTGTAGCTCCTTTGACGACTGGGCCACCTGTCTGGATAAAACATATTTTCATCCAAGATTGGTGATGGTGATAATAATTCAATGGTCACGAGAAAGCATTTTAACAGAAACATTCATACGGAATCAATCTTGAAATATATTGAACTTTCGTTGTACGTTCATTAACACGAACAACCCGGCCATTCATGAACTATTTGCAAACGTTTAATGACTGTTTGTTAAATGACGTTAATTTTCATCTTGATTTTGGATGACTCGAAAGATGTGTTATATAATCTGATATTCACAATTTAGTATCCACAGTTTCACGAGAAATATATACGTCCTTTAATGAAGACTTTGCTCGTCGCATCCACAGTTCCAGACACAGGAAGACAACCCCCATCACCAGTGCTATTCCACCAGCCAGATAAAACATCAGGAGATAGTCCCCTGTCGTGTCTCTGATGGCGCCTGTTAAGGAAGAATTGCAAGTTATAAGTTCATGTGTGCATATAATTTCATTTTGTTATCACGGTTAGGGTGTGCGTGCGTGCGAGCGTTCGTGCGTGAGTGTCTGTGTGCGAGTGCGTAGGGGTGGGTGTAGGTGTGGGGGTGTAGGTGGGGGTGGGGGTGGGGGTGGGGGTGGGGGTGGGGGTGTCTTTTTGTCATTGCTTTTATTTAAAAAACGGCATGGGAAGTGAATAAAATTTCTCCTCTTTAGAAGGTTACAAATCCCTTTTGGTCACAACATCTGCGGGTCGAAGTCAACAGGTTGGAAGCAGGGATTTATGTTCTGCCATGTTCAGCGCGTCTTTGGATAGCTGAGCCGAACAAAGTATTTTGAGTCCAAACACACTCTTTTGTCAGAACAGCCAGCTCGTCAAGTGCACGATATTTGTGTGTGTAAAGCTTCAGGACAAATTAGTTTCTTTCGGAATATTTTTCCACGAATAAATTCATTTAAACAAAATGCCTGGCCCTCCCCCAGATTTTCCAATGTAGGTACCTACCATTCACGGGTCCGCTTAAAATATCGGACAAGCCTGAAAGTCCAAAAAAGAACGACAAAGCCGAGGAATACATGGCGGGACCACACAGTTGATACACAACAATTGGTATGCACACATCCACCATACCGATGAGAGCTCCATGACCAATTGCAAGAGCTACCATCACGCCATAATCATGAAAGTAGACGAATGCGAAGGTCAGAGGTGCACAGACAAACAAGCCTGCGGAGGAAGACAGAAGGGCTGGAATGTGTAGCATCGAGTCCAGTATCCCGCCGAGCAGACTTCCAGCAACGGTTGCGATGGTCAGGGCAGAGAGTAGTAACGACGCAGCCTCGAGGGAGTAACCTCTGTTTTCAGCAATGTCAACGATGAAAACGGACAGTCCAGTGTAAAACAACCATATCGGTAATTGACAAAATAGAAATATTGTGTAAGGTACGTTCTTGAATACGTGAACATTAAACGATTTAGATGTACGCTTGAGGTCCGTTTTCGAAGGTTTGGTCAAGAAAAGAGGCTTCGTCAAACAACGGATCATGAATCCAAGGAGACAAATGTTGAAGTTGACACCTGCTAGGAGGAGAAACAGCCCCCTCCACCCATATGCGTCCAATATAAGTCTGTTGATCTGGGGGGATAGGAAGGAACCTAGTCCTGACCCTGCCGTGACGAGGGCCACTCCCATGCCCTTGTTCTTCGTCAGGACTTGGCTCACCACCATATACGACGAGAAAAAGGCGAAACATAGTCCAATACCTGTAATGAGTACAACACAGGTTATCATGGACTGTCGACAAGAGTCACATTGCTCAATAAGTAATGCATATTAAAAGCGACATATGTATTTTAAGTGTGATGAAATCACACCCATTATGATACATTTACACACTCAAAATGTACTATGCATCCAAATCTGGAACATGACATGAATGGGCGGTCTTTTTGTTCCAAAGGGCAATAACTCTCCTTTTTAAATGATATAAGCGAAAGTCCAGCCTGTCGCTTCCGGTCTGGTTCCCGGATCAATGCGCCCTGCGACAGCTAGTGACATGTAGAGACGGAGCCAAGCTAAAGACTTTCCCTGTTGCACCTTCGTTCAAAACACGGTCGTTTACAACTGAATATTAGCCCTGTTACTGGAAAGAGAGGAGTCCCACAGAAATGGAAGCAACACCAATCTATTTTAAATAACACATTTTACTCCGATGGGATTCCACTCTGTGTGAAGATAAGGAGAGAGAATGTTCTGATCAACCCATCCGCGTCGCTGCTTTTAGAAGTGAGCGAAGTATTCAGACCAGCGTATCTGATTTTTGTCTCTCGAAAACAAAAAACAACAACGAAAATTTGCAAATTGTATTATAATGGATATTTGATGTACCCTGTTGTGTCTAAATACCATGTCATCTTCACCCCAAACTGACGACCACCCTTGGTCATTTTCATTTGTGCATATCAACATTTCCGATTCGCACTCATCAACCAATAACTGTTTTGGCGGATGCGACGTAACGGCGGAATCATTTTGGAGCAGACAAGACCAAGTCGTCGAAGGTGGTGTGTTGTTGGTTAGTGGTGTGTTGTTAGTAATAGTTAATTCAGATTTAGGCATAAACTGTTGGACATTTAGAAGCAGAAATACGCATATGGCAGTTAAGCATACACCAGAAAAAATTCTGAGCATGTCCGACCTAATGACGTGAATATACACTCTTAAAAAAAACCCCGCACAGGTAGTATGTAGTTACATTGACCTGACTACACAAAAAATTCCGGTATATAAATTGGATATATGTTATTGGAAAATGTTGGTGCACTGGCCATTATCGATTTGCAATGTTCTAAACGGCATTGTTTTCACACTTGTCAAAAATGTCATGGAGGAAAACAGTAAAACAAAATGCACGTGCAAGTTATGTCATTCGTAACTCGTTGTAGTGGCTATAAAAAGGCAAACATAAGCCAAAAACTTGTCATTCAATTGTCAACATTTTTCAAGTTCGAAAATGCCGAGACTCAGCGCTGTCGATCGGAACATCGCCATTGGACGTATCCAAAGAGGGGTATCGCAGTCTTCTATGGCACGCCACTTCAACGTCCACCACAGCACCGTTTGCCACCTTTGTGACCGATACACACAGATCAATTCCATTGCAGACCGTCCGAGAACCGGCCGACCAAGAGTTACCACCCCTGCACAGGATCGCTACATTCGACTGCTCCACCTACGTCATCGCAATGCCACAGCTACGGAGACTGCAGGACGCATCCCTGGGTTGAGGAGGAAAACGGACCAGACTGTCAGGAACCATCTTCGCGAGGCTGGAATCCGACCAAGAAGACCAGTTTAGTCCCCGTTTAGCAACATATCCATCGACAGCGACGCTTGCGTTGGTGCCATACCTTACAGCCTTGGAATTTGAAAAAATGGAGACGAGTGTGGTTTATGCGATGAATCACGATTTCTTCTTCACCGTCGAGATGGAAGACAACGTGTTTAACGTCGTCGAAATGAGCGTTTTGCTCCACATTGTGTACGTGAATTCGACAAGTTCGGTGGCGGTAGTGTCATGGTGTGGTAGGCCATATCCTACACCACGAGATCTGATCGCTACATGAATCAAATTCTGTAACCTCACCTTCTTCCAATCATTGACCGCCAGAGGGAGCTGTTTCAACTGGACAACGCTCCACCGCACACAGCTAGAGTCGTGGTAGACTACCTTCATAATGCCAACATCAACCTCATGTCCTAGCCGTCGAGATCTCAAGATCTCAACCCAATCGAACACCTCTGGGATGAACTCGATCAACGTCAGAACACGCCACAGACTCTCCCATAACTGACCAACGCGTTACAAGCTGAATGGCGCAGAATTCCGCAGGACAGAATTCGTACACTTATCCAGTCTGAGCCGTCATTGCTGCCCGGGGCGGTCACATGAGTTCAGCGCAACCTTTTGGCCTTATGTGACATGACAATGAACAGTTTTCAATGACTTTGTACAACGACAACATGTGACTATCGAGCTCCAAAATTTCATATTGTTATCTATGATATTAAATTAAATATATCGACTTTATTAGGTACAATACTTTTACTAAAAATCTACCTGTGAGTTTCTTTTTTTTGAAGAGTGTATATGTAGGACTCTATCTATGCTATTACTCTGATCCGCGGCTGATACTCAGATCTCTGTCCGATTCTACAAATGGGGCAGATATTATGATTTATATAAATATCAATTTCTATAGCGCTAAACGCCGTATAGATTCATATATACCGTCAGACTGTCGATGATCAATGTTGTGATTTCTTTGGATTATTATCATTTCCCCGCTGCAACAACATCGCCGGTGCAGGCATTGCATATCGGTTCTTTTCTTTAAAACTATCCACGAAGTTTAAGCGTTGAAATTATTTGCGCAGACCTTCCGCTTCCGGAGTTGACAAAAATCTTGCCTATTTTCACGCTTCCCCACTTCCGATTCGGAGCCTTCACACGAGTAACTTCTGGGATTTAAAAAAAACAACCAAACAGATACAAAAAGATCGCATCAACATCACTCATAATAAGTTTAGAAACGTTTATTTATATACTCATGTTTAGGTATTGGTATTAAATTTGCAACAGCAGAATCGTCCGAGGTAACCAACCACCATCTATGACTTAGTCTTGTCAGCTCCAAAATGAATCCGCCGATAAGTCGCATCCACCGAAGCAGTTGGATGTTGATGGGTGTGAATCGAGGTGGCAAGAAATGGAGCCATTTCGTTTCAGAAAGCTGACATCTCATTGGCTCAAGAACCTACGCATTCTTCATTTGGATTGGACAGTCAACGTTTGCTCGAGAGTTCACGTGATGCGACCTTCTATGGAGGTGTCCTCAAATATTCACACAGACAGGCATCGTGTCAGAGATAAGAACATCTTATTATAATGCGATTGAAACAACACATTTCGGCACCTACACTGACGAGTGTAACCAAGTGTTCGCGTGTGTAAGTTTACATAGAACCTATACTGACTCGTCACCGTGCATTGTGGTAATCAGGTGTTCGCATGTGCAAGTTTACATAGGACCTACACTGACGAGTCGCCGTGTTTCGTTTTAACCAGGTGTTCGCAAGTGTAAGTTTATCTAGGACCTCCACTGACGAGTCACCGTGTTCGCGTGTGCAAGTTTACCTAGGACCTACACTGACGAGTCACCGTGTTTCGTTTTAACCAGGTGTTCGCGAGTGTAAGTTTACATAGGACCTACACTGACGAGTCATCGTGTTTCCTTGTAACCAGGTGTTCGCTAGTGTAAGTTTACCCAGGACCTACACTGACGAGTCATCGTGTTTCGTTTTAACCAGGTGTTCGCGAGTGTAAGTTTACCCAGGACCTACACTGACGAGTCATCGTCTTTCGTTTTAACCAGGTGTTCGCGAGAGTAAGTGTACCTAGGACCTACACTGACGGGTCACCGTGTTTCGTTGTAACCAGGTGTTCGCAAGTGTAAGTGTACATAGGACTTACACTGACGAGTCATCGTGTTTCGTTTTAACCAGGTGTTCGCGTGTGAAAGTAGGACCTACACTGACGAGTCACCGTGTTTCGTTGTAACCAGGTGTTCGCGAGTGAAAGTTTACATAGGACCTACACTGACGAGTCATCGTGTTTCGTTTTAACCAGGTGTTCGCTAGTGTAAGTTTACCCAGGACCTACACTGACGAGTCACCGTGTTTCGTTTTAACCAGGTGTTCGCAAGTGTAAGTTTATCTAGGACCTCCACTGACGAGTCACCGTGTTTCGTTTTAACCAGGTGTTCGCGAGAGTAAGTGTACCTAGGACCTACATTGACGGGTCACCGTGTTTCGTTGTAACCAGGTGTTCGCAAGTGTAAGTAGGACCTACACTGACGAGTCATCGTGTTTCGTTTTAACCAGGTGTTCGCGAGTGTAAGTGTACCTAGGACCTACACTGACGGGTCACCGTGTTTCGTTTTAACCAGGTATTCGCGTGTGTAAGTTTACATAGGACCTACACTGACGGGTCACCGTGTTTCGTTGTAACCAGGTGTTCGCAAGTGTAAGTTTACATTCTGAGGACTCCCCTGTATTGTTGTAATCAGGTGTTCGCTAGAAAGGTTAACACAGAGCAAACGCATGAAGGGTACCTGTTATAAATCCAACAGTGACGATGAGCACCTCCACGTTAGGGGCAAAGCTAGCCCCCACACATCCTACCAGGGACAACAGGCCTCCTAATATCACAGAGTTTCCTGGTCCTAGCTTCTGGACTATCGGTCCGCATATCAATGCTGTGGAATACAGTTAAGGGCACGGATTTAGAGTTCATGAATGGAATGAATGAAAATGTATCTACAGTTTATATATAATATATTTTATTTTAATTTATAATAGGATATTTATTTTTCATTATAAGCCAATGTAAAGTTTGATATATGTAAACATACATGTAGTGGGCATTGTTTAGGATATATTTTAAGTGCCTTTTTTACATCTAGGAGTAAGTGTGGACCAGTGCTGGCCTTATAAACCGCAAATGACGAGTACATGATTACAGAACGAAGAATGAAGAGTAAAGACCATGAAGAATTTGCCTGTTCCCGAACTCTGACAATAATGGTAACCACAAAGGAGCAAGGCCATTCATAAATTCAAATTATTAAGTTGCGGAAAACGTTGAAATATTACTTATGAAATTGTCAGAAATGTTATAATGGCTAATAACCCGCCTTTTTCTGTCCCAAGTTTTAGACTTCTCTCATGGTCACATTTATTATTTTCGTGGCTAAAATGAGCGAAATAGGCATATTTGTAAAATTTCAAATGAAACTGTGTCTGAGCAAGATGATTCTTTTCCATGGCCAGACTACGTTTTATTTGTGTAAAGCCTAGTGACAAATATTTTTTACGAGTATTCTCGGGAAAAAGGTTATTTTGACACCCTTCTTACTTCCCGAATATGACATGGTCGACCCATAATTCAGAAACTATATGATGCACTTTACACCAGTCCAATAGTTGTAAAATTCAAGTTATTGGTTTAATGGTTAATTATACATCATTATCAAACTTCTGACAACAAATTACAGGCCCTGAAATATGTTCCGATATTTCAAGTTGATCTAAGTCCCAAATCTGAGAAAGGTGCAAGGTCCAAACTATTCCATGTTACTGTCCAATGACAAGCCGTTTTGAAGTCACGTGATATGGAGAACTAAGCAGACAGTTGAAGTTATTTTCCATTGTTTCATGCTCAAATATGGTATTACAAAGCCAAATAGGTGTTCAAAAATATGATATTATGATATTACTTTTTTCAATTAAAATAAATAAAATAAACTTAACTTACAAGATAATCAGTTATGCCATTTCAATGTCAAAAGGAGTTAGAAAGGTCTAAAAATGTTTTCAGCTACATAACAAGATACGGTTTTATTTAAAGCTATGAACCTGAATTAATAGAGATGAGCGCAAAGAGAAAAGAGTATGGGGAGCATACCCCCTGCGTATATAAAGCCAATACACAACGACTGCATCAGTGACGTCTGTGCACGGGTGGTGTTGAAGACATCAAGGATTTGGACAAACACGACTCCCAAACCGAGGGAGAAACCGATACACAGGAAGCTTATGCACATACAGCAAGCAAGTGCGACCGCCTTGGCACATGACGTCAGTTCCGGTGTCCGAGCACTGTCATAAAACAACGATCAAATAGATAATGAGACATTGATCTCATTTTGACAACTTTATACAATATCCACTGCTACTTGATGAAACGTTGGTTTAAGAACACTAGCATGTTCTGGATAATTTGATACGATGCGAAGAAACAGAGGAACCATTTCAAAGTAGTTAAATTGATAATAGTTAACAATTGCCGAGGAATGATTTGATTTCTGTATTTTACATGAGTATGTCAGAGCAAAACACATGCGTACATAAATACAAATACAGAATACGAGCTTAAACAATAGCTATTTTTGAATGAATTATATGGTTAGCGATACTATAAAATATTAGATGCATATCTTTTACCTGGGTATCTCAGTGTGGCCTACAGGCCCAGGTGTCACTTGGGAAGACGTCAATATTCCTTGGTCAGTTTCCACACCAACATTTTGATCGGATGCTCCTTCGTGAAACCCTTGCAGCGACCTTGTCTTGTTAGGAGTGAATGGAGTCACTTGTGACGTAGACGAGTTTGCTCTGCCAACCCTTGCGAATGAAAGATCAGCAGAATTCAAAGTTGTCAAGATAGAGGTCCTGTTCGCCAAAGCCATTTCTGAAATCAAAATGGTTGGGTTGAATCATTGGCCCATACCAAGTAGTCTTTACCGACTGCACCAATGTTGGAATCGCAACAGGGTCTTCTGGGTGGTGATTCAGCGATCAAACTCCTAGGCTACCTCCCCCCCCCCCCCCCCTCCCCCCGCCAGTATTACAGTAGACACGTCTATAGGTAATTTCTGATTTGAATATAGTACGCGCAATTTTATGTTTTTAGATTAGTATCGATATGTGTCAGTGTGTATGTGGCATAATGTAGGGCACCGCCTTAGAATGGGCCACGACCATTTGCAATTATATAGCAATCAGTGCAAGAAATAGTTTCACAATAACAAAAGCCAGAAAACGTTAGTTATTGCTACGTTCAGTGACAGAATTCGGATATATTACGATAGACTATCTCAAAGAACTCAAAACATACCTTTTCGGAAATAATAGTGACTGTAAAACTGAATTTGTAAGTCATTCATAGAATGTCTCCTGCAGTATTATTGCCGGAATATTTACGAAGGCGGCGTAAAACCATATTCACTCACTCATGGACATAAACTCTCAGTTTATCATTCTAACTGTAGCGTTAAGAGAAGTAACTGTAACGTCACAGTACTGACAAAGTAACGTCAATTTCAGACTTGAAGAGCAGCTATTTCTTATATGAGATATCACAATCATGTACAACCCTCATTAAGGATGTTGATACAATGTACAAGCTTAAAACATATTTACGCAAATTATTAAAATGATGTCTCCCTGAATAGAATCCGAACTTGGAAATGTCGGACAAGTCCATTTTACGAACAGGTGGGTTAAGTTTGGAATTTCCCGGATAGTCTCACATTTCACCCGTCAATCATCTGTACTTTTCCCCTAATAACGATTCTCATATCGCTCCCACTTTTAGATGCGATTGTCCGGCCACTGCGTTCATCTGCGTAGCCCAGCTACATATATGAGGGACAAATGACTATACACTTCCCTCTAAAAAATAACGTCGTCCAATACCTGACGTCATCAAGTTGCGAGAACATAACGTCATGACAGAACAATGTTTTATCGTGAAATAAACCACTCTTCGTCCTCAATGTTCTCTGCGAGTTATCACGTAGCTATCTTATATTACTCTTTACTGCGTCATTCGTTGCAGTTTCTGTCCAAATCATAATGTCACGCGTTCTTAAGATAATCTAGAAATCGCAACTTAGCATTTTGCAACGTAACTTGGTAATGTCAAGCATCTAAAACTTTCTTTCCTTGAGATTGTCATCTTATGTTAGTAAGGCCCGTGTATCAGTGGCAGACACTTAATACGTTATACCTGCTGGTTTGTGTATGGCACATATGTATCGTGATGCCTATGTGATTAATAACTGACACCAATAATAAAGTGTACATGACCGGCTTCTCGACTCCATCAGTGTCCTGCATCTTAAACCTACCCAACTGTATAAACACTGCCTCCTGTCCTGTATTATATACTTGTCAACTATACTCGGATAACGATGTTAGAACCTATACCGAAACGTCGCTCCTAATAGTAATAAAGAAGTTGTTCATCCATATATCCTATCCTTACTTAGTACTCCAACTCATCCATATATCCTATCCTTACTTAGTACTCCAACTCATCCATATATCCTATCCTTACTTAGTACTCCAACTCATCCATATATCCTATCCTTACTTAGTACTCCAACTCATCCATATATCCTATCCTTACTTAGTACTCCAACTCATCCATATATCCTATCCTTGCTTAGTACACCAACTCATCCATATAGCCTGTCCTTACTTAGTACTCCAACTCATCCATATATCCTATCCTTACTTAGTACTCCAACTCATCCATATATCCTATACTTACTTAGTACACCAACTCATCCATATATCCTATACTTACTTAGTACTCCAACTCATCCATATATCCTATCCTTACTTAGTACTCCAACTCATCCATATATCCTATCCTTACTTAGTACTCCAACTCATCCATATATCCTATCCTTACTTAGTACTCCAACTCATCCATATATCCTATCCTTACTTAGTACTCCAACTCATCCATATATCCTGTCCTTACTTAGTACTCCCACTCATCCATATATCCTATCCTTACTTAGTACTCCAACTCATCCATATATCCTGTCCTTACTTAGTACTCCCACTCATCCATATATCCTATCCTTACTTAGTACTCCAACTTCTAAATGCCTCTCAAAGTAATGGGTTCAAAACTACCATAAGCAGTAGAACGTTAAGTCCGGCAAGAAACTTTCTATACTTAATGAGGCGGTGGGGTAGTCATGTGGCTAATGCATTTGCTCGTCATGACGAAGCCCTGGGTTCGATTTCCAGCATTGGTTCAATGTGTGAAGCACATTCCTCGAGTACCCCGCCATGATATTGCCAGAATATTGTTGAGACAACCATATTTGATCACTCTTTAGTTTATGCCACGTTAGTCCTCTGTCAGATGTGACATGCATAATAAACACAGATGAGATATAGGTTGATTCTTTATGCACGGACATCCAGCATTAATGTTGTTACATGTTGTGGCATGGGTTTAGAAAACAATTTTGTCAGTGTATCCTGTAAACAATACAAGCTGACATGTTATCAAATATTCTATTAAGACAGAAAACATAACTGAACACGTATGAGGACCAATATATGATAAATCGTCTTTCCTGTATTTGAATAAAACAATAAAAAAAAGTTCACTGAACTTCATCATGGTCTTTGTGAATCGCTGCAGGTAGAAAAAATACACTTTTCCTGTCGTGAATACCTTTTGTCATTAATGATTTTCAGTGATCCATTCATATATTTCCACTATATTGCCTTTGAATCCCAGCGGAATCTGTTTCGGAAGACAATCAAGACTGATTATTTTCCCGGCGTTGACGTTTGGGAATGGTTCAGTGTGCAGTATACAGTTTGAACAGGAACTTACCGGGAAGCTTGTGTCAGTGTTACTAGGTACTGATAATGCAGGTGAAGCAAAATGAATAGTCACAGTTCAAGGTGAAGCGTCTTATGATCAGATCTGCTGTCGGTGGTTTACAAATAGCCAATCCACAACGACTGTGAATCACACCATCATGATCAAGGACGTGACTCAACTATATATATATATCCGATTACGTGAAAAGGGTAATTATTTTTATATACTCACTAAACGCAAAAGTAGTAAAATCGTATATATCTGTGTATTGTCGACATCCATACAAAATTAATACCCAAAATAAATTGGTCATTTCTGCATGGATTGGGGTTGATTTGTATGTAAAGAATGGGGTAGCGCAGAAATTTGATGAAAAGATGGAAAACTCTCAAAAACAGAAACACAGGAGAGCCTTGCGCGAACAAACCCACACCAAGCATTCGTCACTACTCGCCCCTTTCCGTAACCTGCAAGAAGACTCGTCCCCCTGTCGATGAATGTTATGTGCGACAAACCAATCAGAATGCGCGTATGATTTCAAGTACCTCGTCAAAGAATCCCTCAGAAATAATTTTTGATTTTACATATGTCTTGCATCTAAAAATAAACCCAAGACACAGTTAAATCTGTTCAATCACGAATGCCACACCAACATGACATGCACGTGCATCATGCCTCGTTGAGTTACAAGCAAGTTGTTTTTTATTTTATTTGCATGCCATCACAATCTTACAGAAAGTGATTAGCGAAAACATCTCACGACTTGCCGAAGCCCAACGCAACAACGCCATCGGCCGACTGCGAATATGAGAATAATCTTCAGCTGTAGCCATGTTTTCCAACATAGCACCAAGCACCATAACTGTGGAACCCTTATCAAAGTCACGGGGCAACACTGGACCTTCCCTGATCCGGTCGGTCACGTATGATTACTGGAGCACAGGGTAAAATCCTACTTACGTGAAAGAACCATTTCGGCCACCTCTACAAGTACGGCAATACCAGGATTGCGTAGGATATCAGACCAGAACTATTTACGCGCTGAAGTTATTCGCGCTAAACGACCAGTTCAGGGTGACATTTTGACAGACCTGCATCGTCGGCTGCGACGCCATTGGTGTCAAGGTCACGGCGTATGGCCACAACTGCTACAAGTTTGGTTTAGTGACGAGTCACGTTTTTAATTCGCCGTGCGGATGGTAGTTTTTACAGGCGTCGCTGGAACAGAACGTTATGCTTACAGGAAGTGGACAGATTTGGTGGTGGTATTGTGATGATGTGGGGAGCCATCTCCTACAGTGATAGAACCGACCTAGTGCAAGTTCTGGGGAATTTAACGGCACAACGTTACATGGATGAGATTCGTGGGCCTGACAGCAGCCTTCTTCAGGAATCACAACATCCAGGTCTCCAGATTCAAACCCAATCGAACATTTATGGGATGCACTAAAACAACGACTGCGAGCCCGTCAGCAACAACCACAGAACCCCCGACAGTTGGCACAAGCACAGCAGGTAGTGTGGGGGAACATTCTCCAGGCCACAATTCGGGATTGCTTCCATGTGACGCGGATGCCAGTCAACTTGGGACTATAATGGTGGCAATACAAGATTTTGAGAACATGACATTCACCTTGTAAATCTACTGTTTCATATGTGCCATATGGAGCCTGGGTCAATGACATAGATGTGTGCCAATTTTGACCAATCGATTATCATTAGTTGATTATTACTTTGGTATATAAAACATACATCTAAATCACTTTTGCGTTTCTTTTTGTGCAGAGTATAGTAAAAGATGAACAACTGAGACATTTCGAAAAATCTGCAGATTAATGTGCTGACAGTTGGTATGTTGACGCAAAAAGTCATGAAGAACATGAGCCATCCCTGTAACCTCAATCACCTACATCGTTGTCTAATGTTGAAGTGATTTTGATAAAAGATAATAAGTAAATGAAAGAATGCGCTTTATTTCCTCCAATAGTGTGGAGAGTACACATTTTCTAATAATGTTAACGAAACACATGTACATGAACAATGAACATTCAGATTATACAGAAAAGTTGGATTGGATTTTCAAATTACATTGCTGGTATTCTTTTACAGGTAGAGAATAGATTTTAGGTTCATGAAGTTAATTCTTTTGAGGGGGCACGGGTCGCCCTGTCGTCTAAGGCGCCGCGATTCGCTGTGCAGAGTTGCGTCCCTTATGCACGCCAGAAACCTATGATTATTGGTTCGCATCCCGGTTCGCCCCGATTATGTTTCTAGGTTTGTCAGCACCATACCCGTACTTGTGGGTTTCAACGAAGTGGTAAACGTCTGAGACCTTCATCGCTTCAGGCTTTCCTCCCTCATTAAGCTGACACACCGTGATATAACTGAAATACTGTTAAAAAGCAGCGTTAAACCCAACTCACTCACTCACCAGTTCTTTTGACACAGTGCTTATGAATTTGGCCCATTGTTCAAGGTCCATTTTGTCTATGAGTGATACCACCGAGGAGGGGATGATTCTGATATCTTCTGAGCAGTCTTCCAGTCTTATTAGTCCAGGCAAAATAAGGTTCATTTGGAACAAATTGCAACAACTACAATGCATTTCTACAAGGCCCCGAAAACAACATTCTTAAAGTCCCAAGTAATCCCAGTTTGGGAAATATGTCTAATTTGCATAATCCAATATGGCCGCCAATTATAATTATATCTTCCATATTTCCGATGAAGCATGTGCTGTATTGCGAAATAGCCATATCATGTTTCTAAAAAGATATTCACAACTACTAAACGTTTTCGACTATTGACAAATCTACACAAATTCAAGATGGCCGCCAATTTCAAGATGGCCGACAAATTTCCTACATGTATGTTTACACTGTTGAATCTTTTAACCCTCAAACAGTGTACTAGGACTTATATATACTGGTCTAGCATCATTGAGCAGAACAACTTTTCGTACATTACATTTCTCCGTCGGAGTAGCTCTTCACAGTTGAACAGTTGATGTTTAACTATATCGTCATGCTCTTCATGACATAAAAGACACACTCCACACAATATAGGGAGTTTACTGTGCTTAACTAGGCATACCCCGGTCTATTGTATAGGTTAAACATAAGGCACATACTCCACAGTCTATGTGGCATCAATTGTGGATGGAGTAGAGTCGATTCAATTCTCGTTTCTCTGATATTTGTTCAGACCATCTCAACATCTCCTTATCACCAATTATTTCGTTAACAATTCGATGGTCATTTTGGAGAAAATATCCATTTTTAGTGTTACATATGAAAACAATGCCTATTTTGAGGCAGTTTTTAACAGATCATGTACAACACTAGTTACTATACAACATGTATATAAGATATTGTCCACATCTGAAAAGGAATACTATCGTTATCATATATGGAGATTTTATACGACAAAGTCTGACAAAATAAACAAGTTTACATATGTATATTGTTACCTCCATGCTCCATAGCCCCCATGCCCAAGAGACCCGTGACGATCTGGGGTAGAATAGGTCTTCAGCAACCCATGCTTGCCGTAAAAGGCGACTATGCTTGTCGTATAAGGCGACTATGCTTGTTGTAAAAGGCGACTAACGCGATCGGGTGGTCAGATTCGCTCACTTGGTTGATACATGTCATCGATCCCATTTGCTTGGATCGATGTTCATGATGTCAATCACTTGATTGTCTGGTCCAGACTCGATTATTTACAGACCGTCGTCATATAGCTGGAATATTGCTGAGTGCGGCGTTTAACAATAAATAAATGAATGAATGAATGAATGAATGAATGAATGAAGAAAGAAAGAAAGAAAGAAAGAAAGAAAGAAAGAAAGAAAGAAAGACTGGCCATGGTTACTTTAGCTTAGGATATTTTACAACCGCATCATTCAATACGTCGCCGCGATCACAAAGCCCCATATAGTTTCAGTCTGAGGGCTCGGTGGCCCAGCAACCAGAGTCCCTCAATCCTTTTCCATATAGGCATATATGTGTCCCTCCGCGGTACAGGGGGTGTACTGTTTAACGCGGCATTAAATCACCCTAACCTCTAACATAGTTGTGATTGATCTTAATGCAGACAGTTCACCTACACTTGAAATGCCGAAATTAACCACTGACTGGTAAACGCGTTTGAAGATGGGTCTGTGATGGGCATTTAGAGGTTTAAAGGACATAATGACATAAAACTTTTATGGATAACAACTGTAATGGTTAGCAAAGACATTCATTCACCCGATGCAGGGCCAAGAAGCAGCCCTGAAACGTAGTTACAAACAATAAAGAAGATGTTATCCTTAAATGTTTCATGTCTTCGCAACTTGATATTGTTGGTGAAATTACTGGGTGAAGACGAACACAGTCTAGGCACTACTGAACGTACAACGAGATTTACTGGTGATGGTTAAGTACGGCAAAATGGGAAAGAGGGATGGATATTCCAAATTCTGAAGCAACTCGTTTCAACATGGGTTATTCCGGATCCGCTCACCATAGAACATCTCAGGCTGGAAAGGAGTTGCGATATTGCACGATTTAGCTTTTCATCAGATCTGGCGGAAAAGGATTACACTTTGATGTGACAACCAAAGCAAGCAGAAAGAGTTGCACTTGATTATATAGACCAGGCTTTGAGGTGCAAGTGGTGGTAAGGTGAACGAACGTATATAGACTCCTGACAGTGCAGACCGAGATCTTCATATCCATTAGGAGGGCACGGGTGGCCCAGTCGTCAAAGGCGCCGCGATTCGCTGTGCAGAGTTGCGTCCCTTGGGCAGGCCAGAAACCTATGATTGTGGGTTCGAATCCCGGTTCTCCCCGATTATGTTTCTAGGTTTGTCAGCACCATACCCGTGCTCGTGGGTTTCACCGAAGTGGTAAACGTCTAAGACGTGCATCACTTGGGGCTTGCCTCCCACATTAAGCTGACACACCGTGATATGACTGGAATACAGTTAAAAGCGCGTTAACCCCACCTCACTCACTCATATCCATGTGAGTAACGTATACCTTAACGTCGTATCGGCATTAAATGTAAACGTCAATGCAAGAGAATAACCAGTCTTGTATCCCCCATAACAGATACATTTGGTGTAAAAGGCAAAACAGTTGTGACAATTATATGAATGGACCACTATCATTCTTTAGTATGGGAGTAACAAAAGCCGTAGCACTAACATCAGTTTGTGGGAGGGGGCCATGTATATAATTGCGTCACCTCAACTGTAATAAATATAACATAACATTAAGTTTGCCGGCAGTGCTAGAGATATTTTCGTCTGAAGGACTGTTCTATTTATTGTCAGCTGAATTCTTCACATTTGGTATGGCTTACTTACTACCTATTTTTTTTACCCACGCTTGCCCGTAAAACGCGACGACGCTTGTCGTAAGACGCGACTAATGGCATCGGGTGGTCAGGCTCGCCTACCTGGTTGATGCTTGTCATCGATCTCGCGGGGATCGATGCTCATGATATCAATCACTGCATTGGCTGGTCCAGATTCGATTATTTTACAGATCGTCGTCTTATAGCTGGAATATTGCTGAGTGCGGCGTTAAACAACCAACAAACAAATACTACCTATTTACATTGCCTTGCCGATAATTAGTGGACACCTAACACGCAAAAAAAAAGAACACAACACAAAAACGCTTGTGAACTATGCATATTTATCAGATGGGCCAGTCGCTGTCGGGCGGCCAGCCTGTACGAATTTAATGACGTCATAACATTCGATGTGTTTATTTGTTGCTCAACGCCGCACCCAGCAATATTCCAGCTGTATGACGGCGGTAGCAAATAATTGAATCTGGACCAGACAATCCAGTGATTAACATCATGGGCGCGCATCGACCTAGTACACGATTACACACACGGGACACTTGTTTGGCTACAGAGTGATTGACTCAGGCACAAAATGCCAAAAACAAAATAGTGCCACGGCACTGTAGCTCACCTGGATATGTAGTTAACACTCTAAAACGTCAACAAAGACAGACATTTAATAAAAGTAACTGTCACCGTTGATTATTCAAATATTTTTACATAATAACTGATAACTAAAAGCTAACACCGGAATCGAATGCTATGAACTAAGATAAATTCATCATAAGGAAGAATATAGTACCCAAATTTAGCTCCTCAATTTAAGATAAAAAGCTACAGAGCCAAACAGGCATTTTGAGAGAATACAATGGTAATACCAAAGTCAAAATTTATATTATTGCGAAAAACGTAACACGAATCCTACAATTAACAAAACATGTACCAAATTTCATTCTGCTTTGTTTTTTGTTTTTTTGTGTGTAACGCCGCACTCAGCAAAATTACAACAATCTGACGGCGGTCTTCAAATAATCTAATCTGGACCTGACAATCCAGTGATCGATAATGTGAGCAGCAAACCACGTCGTTGGGGTACGAGGACACGCAATCAACCTTGTCACGGGCCTGACATCCCAACCTATTTGGTCTCCTCTGACGACCAGCATAGGTTACTGGGGACCTCGTCTAACCCGGAATTCCCATGGGGGACATAATCTATATCTAGCTAATAATCTGCAATATGTATTCGAGCCATAACTACTTTTGTATCACAGACAAGCAGTTAATGTACAAGTCTCACCCTGTGTCAGAGTCCATTAAGGCTTGTAAGGTTTTTCAAACCTAAGCCTTTCTTCAGCAATGAAAAGAATTGATTCGCCTCTCAATGTACAGTTTACCGCTGATGTGAAAGGGAAGCTCTGTTGAGAGTTGGGGTCGTAAAGATAGGCTTAAATGTCTTTGTTGATGCTTAATCAACTGTTGCATGTTTGTGTGACGGATCAAATACAACTTGCACTGACAGTCCAGGCTTGGCAAACGCTACAAACCGGTGTTCACTTACTTAATGCACCCAAACTGCGACTAAACCTCTTTATATAATTACGGCGATTATTCTAGCGATACATTTCCGATACGTGATATCACTTTTTAATGTTATTTTGGTGTGTGATTAATGCAACATATTTACTATACATTATTGTCATTATAATATGTCTACTTTTGACCTTATGGCAAAGAGGAAGCTATTTCCATCGACACCGGTTTTACTTATCTATGGCATTGAATCATATGCCGATGTTTTAAGGAACATAACAAACTTGAGAGCGCGAAGGCAGAGATACGCATAAGGTAGGGTTGCGCTTAGGTTAATGGCAGAACACGACAATGTAAAATATACATAGTAAATACTTATTTTATAGCTTGAAACTATAAATTTGGAATTGGTCGGAATGAAGTCAAATAGCGTCGCTAGTGAATGTATGTTTCAGACCCTTTCTGGTGGGACCCACGGTTGTGTTGGAAAATAATTGGACGCAATGGACACACGATATATAGGTATAGTTTATCCCGGACTATAAACAACCCAACACACGTGTGTGTGGTTGAATGTTGTTCTACACCACATTCAGAAAAGTACATTTGTAGTCGAGTCAGTTTCAACAACACCAGTTGTAAAAGACGTTAAATGTGGTACTTGTTGTTTCCATTGCTAGCGCTCGGCATTAAAGGGATAAAACAAGGACTGTCTGTAGTGATGTCAGTATGCTGTGTCATAGGTGGCTGTCCATGTTAAACTGTGGCATGGTGTCCCAGTGGGCTAGCACTATAAAGCAGGCATAAATGACAACAGACACACAAACGGGCATACACGGGGTTATGGAAGTAAACTATACTGGAACGTGAAATATACTGGAACTCCATTTCACCTCACCTCTCCTTGATTGCCAAGAAGCCTGTCATTTATTTTGTATCTACAAGATAAACGTTTTTGTTGTAAAACCTGTGGCAAAATTATGTTTTTCTATTTTCTAATATTATCTTGAACAAGTTATCCAGAAATATATATAAAATATAAGGCTATTACCTTATGACATATGCTGACTTGCAGTCACAGTAAATTGCTACCCCAAATAGATTGTTTGGACTTTCGGGATGGCCGGGCGACTGATGGCAAGATGTTTAGGGATGGGTTAGGGTGGACGTGTGGACTCAGAAACACACAGGGTGAGTGATAAATCTATCACACCCCTCCATCACCAACCCAATATTAAATGGTTCTTACTAATATGGTGTTGATATTCGCATCAAGAATCACACCCGAGTGTCTTTTGATATCAAATATATCAACACGAGTTGATAAAAGTGGAAAAATTCCGAGGCTGGCCGAGGATTTTTGCCACTTTTATCAACTCGTGTTGATATATTTGATATCAAAAGACACAAGGGTGAGATTTTATTTATCATCCAACATCATTCTTTCAACTTTGTCATTTGATTGTGACATCATGGTAACCAGTGGCGTCACAATGGTCTGCAAAGCATTGTGATGTAATTTCATTGCAGCGATATCTACAGTGTAGATATCGCTTGATCTCATCCAAGCGATATCTCCTGTGGGAGCCAGTTTTGGATGATAAAATAGCATTACCTACAAACTATGATTACAACACTCGAGAACAAGATCAAGGAAGAATCAAGGATAGAATTGACCTTCTACAACCGACGCTTGTCGTGAAGGGTGGCCAGGCTCCGTGACTCGGTTATCGTATCGCAATTGCCAAGATAGAAATACATGATGTCAAACCCTGAACTGTCTGGTCCAGGCTCGATCATTTACAGACCGCCGACATATAGCTGAAATACTGCTGAGTGCGGCGCTAAACAATCAGCAAAGCAACCGCGAGCAAGCCATCGATAACGTATAATCGAACAACAGTTAATATTGAGTCGGGGCAATGAACCAACCCACCTTGCGTCAAATAGGACACATGAGACTTTGTCAAGCCCTCGCGTGTTGCTGGTGGTGTGACGAGCTCACCTGGTCAGCTTCATGGCATATTTACTCGCTATCTCAGAGGAACTCTTTGCATTACTCGTGTACAACATGTTAAGGGAATTCGATACGGATCGATGTCGGTGAACTCAGGTTAAACATGAACAAAATTATTCGAGTATATTTTCCACTTTGAATGCATCTGATTGCATATGTACATGCGAGTGCGTGTCTGTTATTGCATGTATACATGGGTACGTGTCAGTGGGGTTCCGTGCATGAAAATAGGATGACAATGGATCAAGGGAGAAGTAGGCAATGATTGTGTAGATAAAGTTTAGTTTAACGCTGCTTTGAATAGTATTTCACTTGTATCTTGCGTGTCACGTGTGAAAGTATAAAACCCGGTTACGTTTACCTATTTGGTGCCACACGGGCATGGTGATGTGTGTGTGTGCGTGTGTGCGCGCGTGTGTGTGCGTGGGTGCGTGCGTGTTTGTGTGTGTTGTGCGTGCGTGCGTGTGTGTGTGTGTGTGTGTGTGTGTGTGTGTGTGTGTGTGTGCTTTGATTACTGGTCATCCGTTTCCTCAGTTATAGTTTATAATACCACCTGTAGATTCGTTCGCTCGGAGAAGTCATTTACCGTTGTGATTGACTTTGTTGTTACCCTGTCTGGCGCTCAGCATTAAGGGGCTAAAACAAGGACTGGTCGGCTCGGAGGAAGCATGCTGTGTCTGAGTGGGGTATTCATGTTATTCATGCGGCATGGTATCTCAGTGTGCTAGCACTAAAATCGGCATCAGTCCGGAGTAGTACAAGCAGCCACACACACACGTCACTATATACGTGCAATAATCTTGGACGCGACGTTAAACCCCATTTCACCTAACCTCACTTATAACTTTCAACAAGATTGACGAACTTGATCAAATGCGGTGTGTTCCTTCGTTGACTGTCTCATCATACAAAATATTCCTGCTCCAGAATGTGATCTGCGACACTGTTACGTTGTTGTTCTTGGTAGCATTTCATTATTTAATAGGTTGATGTATTCTACTTAACACATGTTGACGACCACCCGATTATTACATATTATTATGGTTAATATATCATGGCATGACAGGTTAACAATAGTAATATGAAAGAATCGGGAGGTCCTTTACTTTTTTTTCAGTAGTATGTTAGGATTATGTTAAGCTAATGTTCGAATTGTTCCCTGATAGACGATGTGTTCGCGTGCAGGGTAAACAGGAACTAGTAGGGCAGAATGTAGTTCATCAATTTCCCGAGGCAAGGGAGTTAACTGACTATAAAAGTCCAGTTTTGAAGCTGGACTTTTATAGTCAGTTAACGCCCTTGCCTCGGGAAGAATGTAGCATCATCACCTGTCTATTTACTGACTTGTACTTGTCTACTTTGTTCCAGGTTTTACACCATGCCGTCTCATAACAGACACCCGGTGGCTGAGTCGACTGACTCAGCAATCCCTCTTGTTTTTTCCACACACCTGGTCCCTCCCACAAGTTTCGTCTCCCCGAAACCTCTCCTCCCCCCGGTCCCCATCCCCTCCCTCTCCCTGGACCTGAGGGACTTACGGAAAACACAGAGACGGGTGGCAGCATTGATGAACATCACCAACCCCAAGGGTGGACTAGGCTCAGTGGTGAGTAGGATAGAGTGAGTGAGTGAGTGATGCTGATGTAGCGTCGCTTTGAACGCCTTTATGCAGGAGGACGGGACGAAGTGATGCACGTCGTAGACGTTTACCACGTTGGTGAAACCCATGAGCACGGGTATGGTGTTGACAAACCTAGAAACATAATCCTAGTGAACCTGAATTCGTACAAACAATTATATGTTTCTGGCACGCCTAAGGGACGCAACTCTGCTCAGCTAATTGCGGCGCCTCAAACAACTGGGTCACCAATGGCCCCTAGGATATGGTTAGTTACATGTAATAAGGAATGGGTTAATAGGTTGTAACAATGGGATGTCAACGTCACTACGCGCGAGATACCAAACAATGTGCTATACATTAAACATCAGCCGTCCATGATTCTAGCTTTGTTTCATGTCTCTTTTAGGGGCGGTCGGGTAGCCTAGTGGTTAAAACGTTCGCACGTCACGCCGAAAACCCGGGTTCGATTCCCGACATGGATACAATGTGTGAAGCCAATTTCTGGTGTCCCCCGCCATGATATTTCTGGAATATTGCTAAAAACGGCGTTAATCCATACTCACTCACTTTTTCAACTATCTTAAATATAAAGGATTCCCATAGAATCAAACAAAAGAGGAATTGCGTGTCATCGTACACTGAGGGTGTGGACTGATGCTCATGCTATAAGTCACTTGTTTATTCTGAAATCCACCTTAAATCCTTAAACAACAAAACAAAACAACAACAAAACCATAACTAATAATGACATGCAGCAAAACAGGAAGACACTAATCATCTCACTTAATGTGAGGAACATTGAGCATGTGGAACATTTCTTCATGTAAAAGGAGAGCAGAAGGTCCGGAGTTCGATCCCCGGCTGCGTCATACCAAAAGACGTTAAAAGATGGTACTTGTTGCTACCCTGTCTGGCGTTCGGCATAAAGGGGCTAAAACAAGGACTGGTCGGCTCGGAGTCAGTATACTGTGTCTGAGTGGGGTATTCATGTTAAACAGCGGCATCGTATCTCAGTGAGCTAGCACTATAAATCGGCATCAGTCCGGACTAGTACAAGCAGCCACACAAACACACACACGTACATACACGTCGCTATAATATTGGACGCGACGTTAAACCCCAATTCACCTCACCTCTTCATGAAAAAATGTGAACACAATTATATAGGGTGGGTGAGGAACGGATGTATGATATGAGATGTATAGCTCTATGTTGTTCAAGAAAGTGTCGTGAGCATGTATGCACGTCAAAGATAATAAGTATCACCAAACATGTACATTTACATTAAGTGTTCTTTGTCTTTCTGCAATTATCAAATATGAAATGTTGACTTGTTAGATATGAAATGTTGACTACATGTTTCATATGATGAGTAGAGTTTGTTTCGCGTGCCTTATTTCCAAAGCCACCAGTGACAACGATTGTTGAAGAGGGAGACGCGACGAAACCAATAAATAGTATACACCTTATAAAGTATGTCGCGCTACTGCAGGTAAAACATGGCCGGTTGTGAAAAACTGAACGTGTTTCATATATTGTGAGCGAGTGTATTGTATAACATGACGTGATGCTATATGTAGATTTGTATCATCCAAAGATTCCCATAGGATATATCGCCCGCGTGAGATATCGCGGCGATA
Organism: Haliotis cracherodii; assembly: GCF_022045235.1. Classification (NCBI taxonomy): domain Eukaryota; kingdom Metazoa; phylum Mollusca; class Gastropoda; order Lepetellida; family Haliotidae; genus Haliotis; species Haliotis cracherodii. The sequence goes on from NW_027266264.1 coordinate 58,759,085, forward strand.
AAGATTACAACACGAGTGTCCGTCGGATTCCATTGATCTTACAACGAGTTGTTCCAAAACGTTATTAACCCGTCTAAAGCCGTACAATTTCCGAATCACGAGAAACCTATCAATCAATTACAATCAGGAAAGTATAATCTGACCTTAGGTCATCACCATGGAGTAGCCAATCACGAACCTGGAATTCGATGTCATACATATGTTTATAAGTTTTCTCACTCACGGGTTTGTAATGTACATAAAGGCGACGAAATTCTGAAACAGATTCCACTGTACGATTCCGGCAATATCGTGAGCATCACACAGATGAAGACATAAAATTACATCACAATGCTATGCAGATCATTGCGACGTCATCGGCTACCATAGCGTCACAATAAAATGACATCACTAATCTTTCTGCCACATAGGCTGGTTTTCTGTACTCTGCAGGTTTTACACTAAGACACTTGTTAGTACTGTTTACAAACTGAAAGAAAGGTTTTGGATGACCACTTCTGTCTTTTGAGATCACATACATGTACATCATCATCCGTCGCTAAAAGTTTCAAAGTTTTAATTTTTTACTGAGTCGTGTTGATATATAGAGAATACTACACTCATTCTCGTTAGATACCATTTTTACGAAACGAGTGGTATTTCTATGGTATCTGACCGAGCGAAAGCGAGGTCAGATACCATAGAAAGTTCACGAGTTTCGTAAAAATGGTATCTAACGAGAATGAGTGTGGTATTTTATTTATTACCCACGTTAAATATATATTTAAGTGTAAATACATAACAACTTTCATTCGTTGACAGACCAAACTGAAACCAGTTGCAAAATCTGGTTGCGCATGAATATTGATATATGACCAAATATGGGCATTGTTGACATGTTTATGCATACGCATTAACAACATGCGCCTGCTGTTCTGTTTGCAAACAAACCAGCACCGACGCTCAAGATCCTTTTGGAAGAAAGTCTTCAACTTATGGTAATTCAAGCGCCATGTTGTAAGTACGCAGGACACCGATAAGAAAATTTGAAATGTCACATTAGCGCCGCGCTTTGAATATCGGACCAACAGTCGGTCACACTGCCGGGGTCCTGTCTGTGCAATCAAAATGGTTCGGTTTCCTTGATCTATCAGCTGAATTTATATCATGTTCGTACCATTTTGGAAGAGGGAAATCAGACTGTTCGCCAAAGACATTCATGTTAACTGTACCACCCTTTACTGAAGACGTGAAAATCAACAAACTCCAGTCTGCTTGCATGGTGGTGACAGCTTCGAAGGGCAAGGTCGCCACCGGAATAAGAAAAGACAAACGCGATCCACTCACAGCGTTTTACGCTAGAGATAGGGAATGTTACTGTTCACATTTGGGATGTTTGGGGCCACAAAATCAGAAGTCAGGCACACTTCCACGGAGTTTTCGAATGATTTTTATCGGAACTGTGAACTTTAAGTGATCTGGTCGTGCTGTCGTGTTCGTTCATTCATGAACAACACCTACCGAAACAGCGCCACAAAATACGCTTCAAAGGGGACACCGATGGCACAACCGGATCATCCCAAGTAAGTCTAGATATCTGTCCACGTCTAGATATCTGTCCAGATAGTTTAAACAGACTTCATTTCACCACGCTTATCCTTTTACGTTAAATCAAATTGAAAGTTGCGAAAATGGTCGGGTGCATCACGCTCAAGGGACGCGCTCGATCGGCAGTCGTACATTGTAAATCGATTTATAGATCTAGCTCGATTATACGTCTGTAGGAGCTCTATGCATAACTTATATTGAATGCAAACCGAATTTGATGCGTTTGACTATCTTGTTTGGTTTAATAAAGTGTTTGTAAATATCTCTCGTTCTCATGAATTTCTTCAGTTCTGCCTTGTAATCGCAAAATGAATGACGTCTCGCGATTTTTTATGAATGAAAAAAGTAGTCCCGGTGGGACAGAGGTCACGGTTATCCAATCAAAACGAATAAAACAAGGTCAACCTTGTACGACACACGTGTGACGTACGGATTTAGTATCTTACCACCTGTATCTTCACCACGTGGGTAATAAATTTTGATATCAAAATACACTAGCGTGAGATTCTCTATATCATTACCTTAGATAACCTCGTATAAGATGTTGGTAATGGACGTATCTATTGATGAAACTTTGACTATGATATATATCTCTCACTCTACATGTATCTTATGTGGACCTAAATTAAAGTATTGATTCAGAGGTGTTTGAGAAGTCACAAATGGAATTTGCTTTAACATAAAATTACATTCCGCGGCTCACTGATTCAACTTGAAAAAATCTCTATGATGAATACAAAATCTGCATCAAAGGATGTGACTAGCTGTAAATCTGCCTACATGGGACACTACATCTATGTTTATGCATGTGCTAGGAGCAATGGCAATCGAGGCATATTCTCTCACTACGTAACTCGTGCTAATATTACAGTGAGTGAGTGAGTGAGTGAGTTGGGTTTATTGCCACTTTTAACAGTATTCCAGTTATATCGCGGCGTGTCAGCTTAATGTGGGGGGAAAGCCCGAAGTGATGCAGGTCTCAGACGTTTACCACTTCGGTGAAACACACGAGCACGGGTATGGTGGTGACAAACCTAGATACATAAACCAAACATAATCGGGGCGAACCGGGATTCGAACCCACGATCATTGGTTTCTGGCGTGCCCAAGGGACGCAACTCTGCACAGCGAATCGCGGCGCCTTAGACAACTGGGCCACCCGTGCCCCTTAATATTGCAGTGGATCTATTGGCACACTATACCCTATGAAGCAGCTGCATGTACGACTCCAGTGGACAGTGACAATATGATAGTTATATAACATATTCTATGCAAGGTATTGTTGATAACAGTTGCACAAAATAACATCTACATGTATGTCCATAACATGTTTTCTTAAAATACGGGCACAATTATTGAAAAAATATCTGCGTGTCTTACTGTTATTTAGCACAGTTTATCCGGTTACGTATTTTCGTTATAAGGCCGTATAGTGTCACCAGATCATTTTTCAACTCATTCACATTACAACAATATAAACTGCACTGTGGAGGCAGATAATTAGGAGATATTAAATGTTAAATATCTGGGCGTGAAATAACCAACAACACCCGCAAATATGACAACGCATGATGTTAATCGACATTGCGGAAGAATACAACCATTATAAGTAAAAGTAGCACTTTCTCACTCTCAACGTCCATTTTTTCAATTATGAGACAGACATGACGTCACTCTGAAATTCTGCGACACACGACACAATGGATGCTGGAATATGCTTCTGTGTTAACTAGTTAACATATTGTGGAAAAAAGAACTAAATCAATGTATATGAAATTTATAATTAATATAGATCAGACTGAACATCTGATTATAAATCCGAGTAATTATACGCAGTGAAATACTCTAAAGCAGATACCACCTAACAATATCGGTATGATCTCTGCCTAAAAGGGGCGGTCGGGTAGGCTAGTGGTTAAAGCGTTCGCTCGTCACGCCGAAGACCCGGGTTCGATTCCCGACATGGGTACAATGTGTGAAGCCCATTTCTGGTGTCTCCCGCCGTGATATTACAGGAATATTGCTGAAAGCGGCGTCAAACCATACTCACTCACTCTGCCTTAAGGTTTCAAGGACCGTATCCCATTCAACAACGTTTTACAACCAATCAGGTTGCAGCACCCACTCCCATCCATTTACCGATCGGCAATGGCGTACTTGAATTATTTATACAGGCAGACTGGTGTGTTTAAAATGGCGTTCGTACATTTACATTACTTCTTAAACTCTTCACTAGTTTTTTCAGCACCAGTATTAACACGAGACACAGTGCCGTACCTACATGCAACCAAGGCGTGTGTTCACGCCAGTACGTGTGTATGATGCTGAGGCTGGATCACATTCTTTGATGTAAATGGGTTTATCCTGAAATCCTGCTAATTATTTAACGACACAATTATGTTCGAGACACTCCGCTAATGAAGCGGATATTAAAGATGTGCCAGCGGGACGGATTGTTTTTGTTTCTTATTCCAACTCGGAGCGCAGTGTCACTAGATAATTGCGAATGGACATTTCAGAGCAGTGAGATTGAGTGCGTCCTTCATTGAGCACATCGGGTATTCCCCTGGATAACGCATGTTTGGGATCGTCAGTGTGTTTGTCAAACCCTCTAACCTCGAGTCTCAATTAATCTCAACGTGTCTTTATTTTCTCTTGAAACAGAGGTGGGGTTGGGTGGCGTACTACCACAGTGACGTAGTAAGAGAACGACCCCTGCCTTGAGTAAGCATGAAGAAAGGTAACACATGAAACATGTTCAACTCAACACGTATCCATATAATTGAGTGGCCCTTCTATTCCTGAGAAGTCACAGTGCACTGTGTTTTGGAAAGGTCGTCCTTCGAGGGTACAACTGATTTTGTAAGTAGATATATGTGAGCTATCGCCTAAAACTTTATTTGGACAGAGTAGAAAACGTTATATTTTAGGTGTTAGAATGTTTCAAAGGTCCGACTCTAGTTGGACCTTCTCTCATGATAGATTCTACCCATACGGCACACTTTTGTATATTTTGAGTGATGTGAGGGGAAGATAAGATAATTGCATTTATATAGCGACGTGCATGCATGCACGTGTATGTGTGTGTGGCTGCTTGTACTAGTCCGAACTGTTGCCGATTTTTACAGCTTTTAACGTCTTTTGGTATGACGCGGCCGGGGATCGAACCACGAAACGTTCGCTCTCCGGGCGGACGCTCTACTACTAGACCAAGGAGGCGGTCGTGTTATTTGAGTGAGTCATGTTCATTAACACAGCTTCTTAAACGATAAACATTAGTTAAATTAAGTTAAGAGAAGTGTCCTAATATATGATGCTGAGAAACGATCTATAACATCATGTCATATCCAGAGTACCCCGATCATATCCAGAGAAACTACAGAGTTAAAACCTGTGTGTGTACATCGCTCCAAATTCAGTTGATTTATCCCATTTGTACTGAATAATCTGCTGAATTCAGTGGGTATATCCAAGCATGTTTAATTTAGGGGGAAAGGTGACCCCGTTGTATGGGGTACCACAGTTGCGCCCCTTAAGCATTCCAGGATCCCATTGTCATGGGTCGGATCGAATCCTAATCTCACCTTGATTTTGATTCTTGGTTTGTCCACACCATACTTTACCATATTCGCTCACCCACTGTACTAAAACCAGTATTTTCGGGTTTAGGTGCTGTGAAAGGGAACATCATTGTTGTATCCCATGGTGTAGTCTTGGCATACAGATTTCCATAGATGTACCGTGAGCTGTATATCCGATAAATATGCAAATGAGGTCACAAGGCAGTAACTATACATCGATGCTTTGTCCACTTGCTCAAAACCATACGTTCCCAAAACTTTCCCGCAACGTGAGAGTAACAAACATGGCTGCAAAACAATTGGGACTATATCATAAACGGGCCAGTTCACTCAGTCTTTGTATTATTACGCGATTCATAAAGTTACTTTTAAGATCGATACTATGTGTTGAATGTGATTATATGATAAAGAAATCGTACATAACATTTCCTAATTGTGTTATGCTCGCCATGGTCCCGCATTATACAATTCTTAAACCTAACAAATCATGAATACCATAAGAAAACACGCCCGGCAAATAACTCCCATGTCTTCACGATGTAGATACAAAAACAGTGGAATGTGCAAATGCATTTGATATGACAATACTGATTGTCTCATATTTTTTGTAATTAGAAGCAAGAGAGAATGATACGCATTTCGTAAAATCATACAAAGATGAGTAGTAGTGACGTGTAAGCACGTGCGTGCACTCAGCAAAATTCCAGATATATGACGGCTGTCTTTAAATTATCGAGTATGAACCAGACAATCTAGTGATTGATATTGTGAGCAACGACCATCGGGTTAAAGTGATATGCAATCGACCAAGACGCCAACCTGACGACGCGATCGATTACGTCGCGCCTTACGACCAGCAATCGCTGCTGGAGACCTATTCTTATCCGGACCCCCCCACCAGGCTAATGGTGAAGTAGTCGTGTCTTGGGTAGCTTGTCTAGAAACGTCGTTAAATATCGCTATTAGGCTTGGGAAAATGCTCTTCACAATAAATGACTTTATTTCTTCTTCTTACCGATTAGACATATAACGTATTGTTATTTGTTCTTTGTGTGAGGGGATACCCTGTGAATTATGTCCCTTTGACGTACCAGAAGCTTATAATAGTGGGTTTCAGTTTCGGTTCGTTCGATTATGTTTCTTGGTTTGTCATCATCATACCCATGCTGGTTGGTTTCACCAAAGTGGGAAACGAACAAGACCTACATCACTTTGGGCTTTCCTCCAACATCGAGCTGACAAGCTCTGATTTAACTGAAATAAGCATTAAACCCAACTCACTCACTTTATATAAGATAGTCTATCTATTTTTGCAGTTTTCATCAACATCGACCCATAAGACCAATTGTATCTTGTGTTATAAAGAAATGGGCAACCCATACCACAATGCCCGTGAAGAAAACTACCTCGGCGAACGGGATGAGGAGGCAGAGCACGCTACGAACATACATTTAATGAACACAAAGCCAAACAGGATCGTAATCCCATCCATACTCGATGGGAAAGAAGACACAGACTTGGAATACCTTCCCTATATTCGAGACAGGACATTGACTTCTAGTTCAGGGTCACTACGGCAGTCCATGGGAAGAGTTGTCCTCCCTTCTCTGGGAAACAATCTTGGAAACTCAGCTGCGGATGATAAAACAAAGAATTTTATGGACGAAACCGAATTGAGAAGATGTGGGTCTGATGGTGATGGAGAATACAGTACATTGACTGATGGAATCGCTGGGTTGGGAAGAAAAAAGAAATCTATCACCTTTTTTACTGATATTTCTGGTCTTGGTCATTGGTCCGAGGAGGAGAATGAAGGGGAAATCCCAGAAACGAGAGCCATGGAGGTGTTTGTTAAGTACAAAGGCTCATCGGAGAAGTATAGCCCTAAACAGAAGAGTCTTGAAATAACGGTTGATATTCCCATCAGTAGGCCCTATAGCATCACCTCATCAGCAACTGCATCGAGAGAAACACTTCTGACCTCTCCGGAGGTTTACAGCGCAAGGATGAATTCAGATAAATGGTGCAGTTGTTTGTATGTTAATGCTAAAATGGTCGAATGCAGAGAGTGTTGTATGAAGGGCGGACATGAGCTGTGGTGTATCTCCCGGACAGGGATATGTGCTGGTTGCGGGAAACCAATCAAAGGGGATGGAATCAAATCTTCCAGCTCTTTTGTCAAATCACCATCAAAGATAAGAAGAAGTCTGACTAGTTCATCCCACAACTCTGTTACATGCTCGGGGAAACATACAACCTTAGTTGACAAAACAGAAGATTCTGGTCCCTTGGCAAAGACCGAGAAAAGAAAGAAGAAGAACGCTAAGAAGGTAGACACAGGAGCGGATCAACTCAAGGCACCAGATGCAGTTGAAAGGGGTGGGTCTCGAGGTAGTACTAGACGCTCCTTCAGGTCAGACGCAAACTCTTCAGCCTCCACCATAGATCCTAACATCCACAGACAGGCATACCTCTTGGCTCTGGCAGATGCTGGATTCAAGAAGTGGAAGAAGGATCCTTTGATGTATCATACCAACAATCGACGTTACTTCTCATATTTTCCGTTGTGGAAGAACCCTAAGCCTCAGGAAGAAGACACTCCTAGGATTGGCATCAGGGGTGATGATGGGAAGAAGTTGAAAATAAAAGATAGTATGAAGCATATTCTTGGTCCGGTGAAAGTGTCGCAGTACTACCCTACAGGGAAAAGGTTCCCTAAAATCAAAGAGGATCCCCTTTAACTCTGATGACAATTTGATTGATAGACAAAAAGATTTGTCAACACAAAGACATTATGCTGACACGACTAACATCATCAACTGACGATCATAAGAAAGAATACCGATCAGCTTTCCAAAACTATTGATAAAAACAACAACCCAATGTTGATGCAAATGTTGTATTTGAAAGTATAATCATTTGGCGAGATATAAACTCTGATAAACACACTATTGACCATCAGGTGTCAACATCACAGATTCAACACAGCACTAGGGGTAAAATGGACGATTTCACAGATTACACTCAGGACCACATGTGAGTTTCCATGATCATTACTGTCACTAAATGAATGCCAATGTATCGATAATGTGTATGGCCTCAACGAGCAGACATACAAGCGTGCACACGACGTCGGACAGAGGTCGTTAGGCGTCTAATGACGTCATCAGGAATTTCCCTTCATTGCTGTCCCAGTGCTTGCAAGATCTCTGTCTGTTCATTTGAGGATTGGGACGGCGTCGGATGCTCTGGTCAAGATGATCCTAAATATGTTTTGTGGGTGACATGGCTGGCGAAAGCCCTGACCTTTGCTTTATATTGAAGTTGTTTGTGGTCAGAAACTGGTGTACAACAAAAGTGAGAGCTCTTGCCATGTCCTATTGGGCTTCAGAAATCACTTGATTGCTTTGAAACGTATTGTAATTTGTGGAATTAACTGTAAACACTGATAAAACGAAGGTCCGTATTCTCGGTGGAACTAAAACTGACAAAAAAGGAAATCTATTTTGAATGAGAATTATTTGGATTTGTGGATGAATTTTAGTATCTTGGTATTTATTTCCAAAGTCAAAATAAATTTTCCAAATCTGTTACAATCTGTGACCAAGCAACAAGAGCAATGTATTATGTCTTCCATCAAGCACGTTTACACAATCTCTCCTTAAAGTGTCAAATCTATCTTTTTGACCAAAACCAATACTATTCTGTGGATGTGAAATATAGGGTTGTGATCATGGTAAACTAATTGAAAAGGTTCATGTACAATTTTATTTTATTTTAGAAAATTATAAGCATTACGTTTTGGCGAACTTAGTAGGATCCCACTTTGTTTTGGTGTTGAGTTAAGAATGTTAACTTTTTGGTCGATGCTCATGTCAGAAAAATGTAGCAAACTATAGTGTGTTTTGTATTCAAATTTGTACAAAGACTCAATTGTAAATCAACGGATTTAAAAAAATGTATGTCTCTTATTGGAAATATGTTAGATGTATAGGGTATCACAGAGTTTTATATCATCTTCCAGGTTGAAATCATCTGTCTCTCTTATAATACATATTGGAAAACTTGATATTTGGATATTTCAAACTCTAGTAAATACTTTTCAAAATCGAACTGGGAACATATTTAATAAACATTTCTCCCCCCACCTACCCCATTAATGCTATTCTTTAGGACATCTTGTCACCGCTTGCCAACATGAAGATGGAATAAAACTCAGTTGAATGAACTTTTATTTAAAGCGCGTGATAGATGTTGGAAATGAATTCCAACTATATATCACTCTGGTCAAAATAAAAATATTCCTGCAGGACATATTACTCTGGTAACGTATCTCTTCAATCCCACCGACAATCCCACCCATATAAATATATTCTATATATAAATAAACATCAACATTCAAATGGCTAGCATGTAATATCCAGAGCAAGTGCTCGTGTAGATAAGAACTTGGTCAATGAAAGCCAGAAACAAGCTTCACTAGCGGCTGCCGATTATAAACCCATAGATATTTCCAACATGCCTGATAACTGCTCTTTTGTTTCGTATGCTCCTATCATGGCCCCTTACTACTAAAGATGCTACAAAGGGGGTGAAAAGAATCAACAGAATCACTCTGGTTCTTTACTGGAACTTAGATGGCAGTGATAACCTTATCTCTTTTGTGACTGGCACATCTCCGAAGCCACGTTACAATCACTTCAGTAATTATATAGAATATAATGCTAATAATAAATCATGGATGACGGGTGTGCTCTTTCTAGCGCGTTGAATCGCTTTAACAACTTAATTAGATTAGATTAGCGCCATGTAACGCCCCTAGGCACGTGGTCCCTTAGGAATTGTCATATGTCAAGGTGCAAGTTGCAATATTTGAAATGTATTGGTCCATGACATTTTCGTAAATGTCTCTGGCTCCCACTGCCTGGCAACAGACATTGTCCCGATCTATGTAATCTCGGCAATTCAAGTTCCTTACACCGAAACAACGTCGCATTATATATATTACATTCATTTATACGTGATGAACAGAGCCTATACATTAACAGCTTGTCCTCTGGAGCTTGCCTGGCACGTGGCGGTATGTGTCGGCTGAAATTGGTCTACAATGTATTGAATTCCGTGAAGCATATCGTTCAGTAACACAAAGCAAACATAACAAAGAACGAAATGTATTGATTTAGATTAGAGAGGTATGAACATTTAAGTATTATTTGTCTCTTTGTGCATCATTGATGACATCCACCCACAAAGCAACTGAATACCTTATAACAATGGCGTACATAAAATGTTGATAATGACCTATTCAGACTTAAAAGGCTCTTACAATTATAACACCAATCACTCTCTGACCAGATAGGGGCGGTCGGGTAGCCTAGTGGTTAAAGCGTTCGCTCGTCACGCCGAAGACCCGGGTTCGATTCCCGACATGGGTATAATGTGTGAAGCCCATTTCTGGTGTCCCCCGCCGTGATATTGCTGGAATATTGTTAAAAGCGGCGTAAACAATACTCACTCACTCACTCACTCTGACCAGATAGCCCAGTGATGGTTGTGCAGTGCAGAGTTGCGTACATTAGGTTTGCAAGGATCCGGTGATCGTGGGACAGCTTCTTTTAGCTTCCCAACGATGGCGACTACCATAGGCGACGACCTAGCCGATCAGATAACGAAAACATTCGCGATTTCATCCCTTAAACCATCAATTGGGAAAAATAGAATTAGAACCCATAAATTAAATCTATAAAGATACAGCAATGCTGGATAACACAATGCACTATAAACTAGTATATCGAGGGAAAACGGGCGAGCAACTCGCCACTAAACTCCCTCCAGAACCTCCGCCTCTCCTTGAGGGATTTTCTATAGAATGTACCTAGCTAGGGATATATTTTGCAGTGGGCGGAATGATGTGAAATCAAACGACAATTTTTTCATTTCAGTGGATTGAACTTGCAGCCTTCGTATTTGTAGACCCGTGAAGATTCAAGGGTATTATAGGTCTTCAGCAACCCATGCTTGCCGTAAAAGGCGACTATGCTTGTCGTAAAAGGCGACTAACGGAATCGGGTGGTCGACTTGGTTGATGCATGTCATCGTATCCCAATTGCGTGGATCGATGCTCATGATATTAATCACTTGATTGTTTGGTCCATACTCGATTATTTACAGACCGCCGTCATATAGCTTGAATATTGCTGAGTGCGGCGTTAAACAACAAAACAACCAACCAACCAATCGTATTTGTCAGTGAGCCAGCAAGAGATATTTTACGTCCGTTTCCTAAGGTTCATGGCAAGTATATTTAACCCCCCAAAATTATTGATTAATTTTGTTTTGAGATGTTTCTTTCTTTTTAATGTCATCACCATGAGGAAGTATTCAGTCAGAGATTTTCCCAGGCAGCGTTTTAAGACTGAGTGTTAGTTTTTGAATTTTTCATGATCATTTTTGTCTTCCGAATCAGCTTGTTGACAGCTTACCTTGACGAGTCGAAAATTTGTCTGTGTGTTTCCAGTCGCAAACGATGTTTAGCTACTTGCCTCTTAGCTTTAGCATCCTTGACATCAACGACTACTTCTCATATTACTACTGCTGCCGCTACAAGTAGTACTACTAGGTGGCCCAGTCGTCTGGGGCAACGCAATTCGCTGTGCAGAGTTGCGTCCCTTGGACACGCAGAAACCTACGATTGAGGGTTCGAATCCCGGTTCACCCCGATTATGTTTACGTCTAAGCCCTGCATCACATCGGGCTTTCCTCCCACATCAAGCTGACAAGCGAGATATATGTAGCTACTACTACTACTACTACTACTACTACTACTACTACTACTACTACTACTACTACTACTACAAGTATTAACACCCCTACCCGTCACATCCATTTGAACATTAAATGGTTGGTCCTTTAGACTATACGTTTAGACTATACATTAGACCCTGCATAACAGAATTCAGTATTTTGTATTAGAAACAAACAATGGTGTTGTCAGATGAGATCAGAAAGATAATCGGGAGTTAACGTATTTACCATTTTATAGTAGAGCATCATTTAAAACTAATTTTCCCGAGAGATTTAAACTTTATTTTTTCTTATATCTTTTCATGACTAGTACTTCTAAGAACCCCGCAAATTGTTCTTCAAGCATTCAGGTGAGCTTTCCTAATATTTGAATATGATGTATCGTACAATTATCCCATACATTACTACAATAGTTCCAAGGTTTATCAAAGGTAAGTATATCAGCACGACATTTGATCGCAGTAGGAACGTGAATACATAGGCATAGTTTAACAACCAAATTGACACAGAGGCCTCTCACCTGACAAAATATAAAACTAAACAAAAGACCACAGATTGAGATTTTGACATCGATTATGTTTTGGCTATGTGCATTTGGATATGTTACATGGTTCGACGTTCATATATTATGGCTCTCCCTCTCTGAAGGTACATACTCCACTACACACACACACACACACACACAGTGAAGACAGTTGGTAACATTCGTCATGTCTTTATGTGTTTGGTATCTCGAAGGGTGTCTACACAAGTTCATTTTCATACGTACATGTTTACACTGAAAGTGAGTGAGTATGGTTTTACGCCGCTTTTAGCAATATTCCAGCAATACCACGGCGGGGGGACGCCAGAAATGGGCTTCACACATTGTACCCATGTCGGGTTTACACTGAGAGCCATACAGATAGCCGTGTATCTAAGGAGGGAACATTAGTTCTTCAAAACTAGTGATGGTATAAGTGATAAGATCATACAGTAACATCCTTTGTAGTTTGAATACAACAAATAAATTTGAATAATATCATCTCTATTATGTCACTGAAGCGTTAATTTCCCCTTCATGTCGAGAAATATACCATCAGCTCCAGATTATAGTGTCTACATGTCTCAACTGCTTGATACCACACTTAGAATAGGATGATCTAAGCGATGCTCGGGGTAAACAACACATGTTTGTCTGTGGCTCCACAACGTGTATTTAGACTTACTTACTTACTTAAATTGGGAATTTAACGTGTGCTTTCCGGCATATGCGTATTATGCGCACGGGCTGAAAAGTGATTGGTCAAAAAGGGTTGTCCGAAAAGGTGAGGGGGGCTTTTATGGCTGCTTACTTAATTTTGGAGAACAAATTTGGAATTTTGAAATATGACATGCAGAAGTTGTAGTGGACAAAGCGGAGTTTCTGTGAGGTTGTGTGGCTGTGTGTTTTTATAGGTTTAGAATTTTAGGGTCATTGACAGCTTGTTTGTTTGTTTTTTAGATGCGGTCGATTAGGCCTGTTTTAATTAGATAGATACCTTGCGCTTTATAGGTTTATTATAAGTCATTTAGGGGGTTTAGTAGCGTTGCTAGTGTCATTTGATTGTTGCAGTTTAGTGTGGATTGGAGTTTTGTTCTATGTTGCTGGTAATGTGTGCAATATAGTATTACGTCTTCAGGAGTTTCTTTTAAGTTGCTGTGGGGGCATTTACCGGTTTGGTGTTTTTTAATTGGTGCATGTATCTATTTAGAATGAATTATGTGTGTATTATTGTGTCGTGCATAAACTTACGCGTATTAACTTCTATTTAGACCACACGTCTGATGTGTATCAGGCGCAGGTAACGTGTAAACTGCCCAGGTCTATTCCCTGGTCAGTGTAATGGTTTTCATTTCAATAATGTCCCCATGCTAATTCGGGTAAACCCTGTCCAGTATCAGTCTCAACGGCCATACGCCATTAGTCATACGTCCATTTGTTCCCCCCATTTGTTATACAGCAAAGTGGAGGTAAACATAATCAAAAGTCTGAGTATGCCCTGAGAAGCTGAATGGATTAGTACACTATTTGGAAAGATGTGAAAAGCCATTTAAATCAACAACCTTAATTCCCGTATACCCTTTGAGGTGAGGTGAAATTGGGTTTAACGTCGCGTCCAAGATTATTGCACTTATATAGCGACGTGCATGTACGTGTATGTGTTTGTGGGGCTCCTTGTACTAGTCCGGACTGATGCCGATTTATAGTGCTAGCTCACTGAGATACCATGCCGCAGTTTAAGATGAATACCCCACTCAGACACAGTATACGGACTCCGAGCCGACCAGTCCTTGTTTTAGCCCCTTAATGCCGAGCGCCAGACAGGGTAACAACAAGTACCATCTTTTAACGTCTTTTGGTATGACGCGGCCGGGGATCGAACCCCGGACCTTCCGCTCTACCACTAGACCACGGAGGCCGTAGTATACCCTTTGAAAGTGTATTTATAAGACACTAATTCCATAATCAAAAGTATGCTCACAGCGCTATATTACCGAGATGTAAATCACAAAATATACAATACTTGTTTATACATTATGTTCAATCGATAGGAGTTAAATTATAATAGAAGGTGAGCAGCCTCCCTGATGTAGAATAGTGTCAGGGGCTATAATAGTAATAGCATTAACAGGAGCACTATCCTGCGATTTACAAGACTTTTTCCACACAAATATAAACATCTCAAAACAAACATAGTGTTTGTTGGAAAAGTCTGAATTCCCGAAATCAAGGTTCTTGGTGTAGTGACTCATACTTGCACAAACCTGAGTGACAGGGAAACAGTACTTTGGAAAACAAATAAGAGAGCTGCATGTAGTTCGCATATCACACTCTACACTATTTAAAGGACATCTCTACAATAAGAAGGATACAATAAGGAATATTGCATCCATTTGAGTGAGAGAGTATGGTTTTACGCCCCTTTTAGCAATATTCCAGCAATATCACGGCTTCACACATTGTACCCATGTCGGGAATCAAACCCGGGTGTTCAGCGTGACGATCGAACGCTTTAGCCACAAGGCTAACCGACCGCCCCCATCCATTGGAAGTGTGTTGTTAAAATATTGACTATTTATATATTAAATATATCCTTACATCCTACATTGTGTTTTGCCATAGTCATAGTGTGTGTTGGTGTGTGTGTGTGTGGGGGGGGGGGGGTATGTACGTTTGAGCATGTACACTTTATTCAAATTTCAGGGAAAGACACATTTCGTTCAAAATTAAACGATTCAATCAAGGTTTCGCCGCCCAAAGCCTTGCTGAATATTTTTTGAAAAGGTTATGGTGACATTCAGGTGAATGTACTGAATTAGACCCATCGTTTGTCAACATGATTCGCGGTGCTATTTCACACTATGACCTGAATTTGTCCTCTGTATAGAATGTTCACACTCACTCACTGGCCTTCGACCCGTGAAGATCCGGGGTACAATTGGTCTTCAGCAACCCATGCTTGCCGTAAAAGGCGACTATGCTTGTCATAAGAGGCGACTAACGGGATCGGGTGGTCAGGTTCGCTGACCTGGTTGATGCATGTCATCGTATCCCAATTACGTGGATCGATGCTCATCACATCAATCACTGGATTGTCTGGCGTTAAACAACAAACAAACAAACAAACAAACAAACACTGGTCTTTACTTTGGTTATGGAAGTTTTGTGAGTAGCTGGTACATCCGGTAGGACATGCCTACCATTTTAGCGGTGTCATCACCGATTTTCAGTGACCCATTCACATAATTGCCATGACAATTTTGCCTTTGCCAATGGAAAGATATTTGAGATTGAGCTGACGTGCTGAGTATCAAAAGATTAACGCCATACGTCCGCGTTTATAATAGCCACAGTCATAATACAATTAATATTCATATTGCGAACACACTACGTGAGTGCCCTGTGGTCGTGACTGATCATGACAGCCAACACTACATAGCATCAGGTGGAAATTGGCCAAGCGCCGGTCGAGTCCACTTCCGTATAGGGTTGGCAAACCAGCTAATATTTGTTTTTGCTTGATATTTGACATATATTGATCGTCATCTGGTATAACCCTCCTGATTATGCCTAGGATGATATGGGAAGGGAAGATCCTCGGAAAGAAAGCTTCGGGAAAGTGATCCCTCGGGTTTCGCAATCGGTCTTACTTTCCCTCAGCTTTGTTTCCTCGAGTCTAACAACCCCTCGCCTTACGTAGAGGGGAATGTCCGAGTAACTGTTCATTCCGAGGCCCATTATTTTTAAGGAATGGAGAGTTACGAGGATATTCCCCTACTTAAAACTCATCCCTACTTTTACACTTTGACAAAATATTCTGTAGTTGAAATTTTTTGAAAAATTCAAATGCTGCTTCAAGATAATGTACAGTTGACAAGCAATTTTCCATTCCTGAAAAATAATGGAGCGTTCAAACAGTAGAATGACGTCACAGATTGTTTTTAACTCGGAGTCGTGCAGAAATACATGCTGTTCACTTTATTATTTTATTGCGATTGTTCTATGGCAATTTATGTTACTGATAAAGACTGCTCGGATATCAACTTACTTCGACACAGTGCACAGTATCCTCGGGCGTGATCGGCCATGTATTGATTGACGAGCGAATTTCGTGATAAGTTAATGAGTTTCACCGGAAATCATGGAACAAGGGGCGGGCCTGAGGACGATCAATACGTGCGTCATCTTCTGGCTTATTCCCAGCTCAACACTTGACTGGAGCGAATCTGTTTTATTATTGACCTCTGAGCTGTTGTCTGTCCATTGCAGACGTGGAGCACCTTCCGATAGGGGTCTGTTTGTTTCGCCCACCTATTGTTTAGGATAGACGGTGAAGGATACACATCGAGGATAAACCCCAGCGTCAACCTCGCCACCCCCATAAATCAACCCAATGTTGTAACACGTGCTTGCCACGCATACCTCACAGGATTAACTCACTTTCTAACAGATCACAGACGCAGGACTCTAAGTGAGTATATTTTGCTGTAATTTAGTTTTAGAATACGACATTGTGTGTCCTTTGTGTCTCGTGAGTCAATTATGGCTGGACGCACTTCTGTTACAGTGATTGTTATACAATGCAATGCAATACATAACAGTTTATTATAGAATCGCCGTTTGTACAGTACACGGCATTAAACAACAAATACCACAATGCATGATGTATTCTGTGTATCAGCGGAAATTGTTTCCAGAGAATGCTATTTTTAACCCCTTGCCAATGATAGCGTAAAGCACGTGTTTATGTCTTGTACGATCAATATGAATGACCGACATTTACTCTTCAACACCATATGTGATATTCTGGATGTAAATGTTTTTGTTAGGATCTGGGAGAAAGATGATGATGTAATTCTTGCATTTTTACTTGGTGGATGTCCAATAGAATATACTATGGAATTAGAAAGAGATGTGTGCGCAGAAGTAATCATTAATGTAAGCCACTTTTAAGGAAATGGCAATACCTGCCAGAAAACTTGTTTGTTGAACATGCTTAAATATACCCCCAGTCCATGTCAAACATGTAACCATATTATCTCTGCATATTGTAATCTGCATTCCCTTGGAGGAGCGGTTGGGTAGCCTTGGGGTTAAAGCGTCCGCTCGTCACGCCGAAGACCCAGGTTCGAATCCAATCACGGGTGCAATGTGTGAAGCCCATTTCTGGTGTCCCCCGCCGTGATATTGCTGGAATATTTCTAAACGCAGCGTAAAACCATACTCACTCATTCATTCCATTGGAGGATATCTATCTATCTATGTATCTATCTATATAAACATACACTATGTGCCAGCATCACAGAGATATACAGACAGAAGTAAATAGATTCATTCATTATAAATATATAAGAACGCAGATGTAAATATACATACCTCATACATGAGTACATACCTGCAGATATTCTTAATCCAAACGCGTGCATATTCACACACACGAACATCAGAAAACAACTGACACACATGCACACACGCACGCAAACGCACACCAGGCAGACACACGAACATGCACTAACACACACACAGACGCACACAAACAAATAAACTCAACTTACTCAGGTTCATACAAACATATAAACACACGTACATATATTATAGAATACATGCATACATGACTAAGTTGAATACCAGTGTTATTATTAACATGCAATGGGCTTAGGCACAGTAAAATAATATGATATAATACAAGAGTAGTGATTTGCGAAACAGTTTACGACGGAAAAAAAGTTTTAAAAAACATGGTAGCTATTGCAGGTACTAGGTTGCTGTCATTAAATAAATTATTCATATCAGTAGTATTCGGTATCAGTATTCGGAATATACGATTCTCATCTTCGACAATCAGTACAAGATTTACCGTTTGATTGTTTGTTTGATTTGCCGCACTTAGCACTATTCCAGCTGTATGACGGCGGTATGTAAATAATTGAGTCTGGACCAGACAATGCAGTGATTGATATCATGAGCATCGATCTATGCATTTGGGATACGATGACATGCATCAACCAGGTCAGCGAGCCTGACCACCCGATCCCGTTAGTCGCCTCTTATTGCAAGCATGGTTTGCGGAATATCTCTATCCCGGATCTTCACGGGTCACAAAATATGCAGAATCTCATTCGTGACCGACTCGTGTTATTCCGGGACAAGCCGAATAGCGAGGCTATGGAAAGGGGTGAGTGGTGACGAATGGCAGAATCTTTGTTTTGTTTTCTTTGTTGTTTAACGCCGCACTTAATATTCAAGCTATATGACGGCGGTCTGTAAATAATCGAGTATGGCCCAGATAAACCAGTGATTGACATCATGAGCATCAATCCACGCAAATGTGATACGTTGACATGAATCCGAAATCAGCGATCCCGATCCCGTATGGCTAAGGACCACCACTTGACCATGTAGCATATCACTAGAACATGCAACCACAGCCCGAGGTAAGTCGATTGTCACATGACTACAGGTCACTCAATGTCCATTTCCGCATACCTACATATAGGATGGTTATCAGCGTCTGGACCCATCAGGACTATGTCTTCTGCATACAGCAGCACTGCAACGTTAACATCGTCGATCTGCATTACACAGCTGCTTTCTTTTAAATCTGTAGCAAGAACGTTGATATATTATATAGCAAACAATGCAGGTGATAAGGCACATCCTTGTTTTACACCGACAGTACGAGGAAGATACCTGTTTCATACCTGTTAACTTGCACATTGCACAAAACGTTGTCATACATTGATCTGATGGCCATAATTTATGAATCCCTATTTACAGAGAAAAAGGCTTTGTTAAAGTCCATAAAACAAGTACAAATGCTTTTTTCATACTTTCCGTTATTAACAATACTATAAATACGAACACATGGTCTGGCAAGACCAGGTCGTCCTTTTCTGAATCCGCATTCTGTTCGGCTACAAGGATATCCTGGGCCTCAAGATATCGGCATAGCCTCTGGTTTATCACGTAGAGTGAGTGAGTATGGTTTTACGCCGCTTTTAGCGACATTCCAGCAATATCACGGCGGGGGACACCAGAAATGGGCTTCACACATTGTACCCATGACGGGAATCGAACCCGGGTCTTTGGCGTGACAAGCGATCGCTTTAGCCATCAGGCTACCCGACCGCCCCACATAGGCGTAGATCTTGAAGGGGGTGGATAAGTAGAGAATGAAGCTCAAAGGGTCACATGGGTTGATATCTTTTCCTAGCTTCGGGATTGGTTTAAGCTTGCCTCGATTCCAGATGCTATGTCGAACATGTGTGATTTAATTCTATACATTAATTCAGTAAATACATCATTTTTCACACGATATTTGGAATATTATCGAGTCCTGTTGCTTTCCCTATCTTAGATTTGTATGTGGCAAATTCAATTTTTCAACCCTGCTATAATTGGACCGTGTAACACATGTGAAGCATTGCCTTCCTCTTCATGGCTTGAGTCAGGTCTGCATGTAGTCCCTGCAAGATATTCGTCATCGGCATCGCCTGCAGTATCCTGTGTAGGATTATATATCGTCTTGTTATTCACTTACCCTTCAATATCAACAATTTTCATAGGAATAATAGTCTTCCTCTCGTTACCAGTTCCAACTTTTCTAAGTTTCCCTCAGTTAATATTTTTGATAGGTTTGACATATGGACTCTTGCTATCGATTTTCTTCTGTAGATTGATATGCTATATCAGCTTTCTTTGAACTCTTATCAAAGAAATATCCATTGGTCCACGTTTCAACTGTTTATTCCCTTTTAATTTCAACAAGGCCCTCTCTCTCTCTCTCACAAACACACACACACACACACACACACACACACACACTACGCGTACACTTCTGTGCATAAGGACCCACATACAGTATTCTATTTGGCAGTTCATCACTCATCTCACAGTCAACTGATGTTGCCAGACTTATAAACCTCTGATGATGTCACACTAAGTAACAGAAGGTTTTTCAAAATGTTGGTAAACATCACGGGGCGGTCGGGTAGCCTAGTGGTTAAAGCGTTCGATCGTCACAACAAAGACCCGGGTTCAATTCCCGACGTGGGTACAATGTGTGAAGCCCATTTCTGGCGTCCCCCGCCGTGATATTGGTGGAATATTGCTAAAAGCGGCGTAAATCCATACTCACTCACTCAGTTGATGGGAGGTTGGTCAGTTTATCATGTCATGACTCTAGCTAGTCCATGCTGCACGTTGGTTTTCTCTCCCACGCTTTGAGCGAATTCCTTTTATAACACGATACACTGTATTCTTTCACTACAATGTGTGTTTCTTTTTTCTTGAATTTCTTGCATTTAGACTTTTCCCTCGCTCGCGGTTTTACATTTTCAGCTAAAACGTTTTTTCCTATTCAATCAAAACCAGGTCAACATCATTGCCTTTAAGGGCTTGTTCCGTACAGGATATGTAATGTGTGGTGTACTTTATTATGAGCATCTTCATTAATAGAAAAAACTTTGTAGACATGTTTAATGTATAGTATCGTTTTTCTCTTCTGATTTCATCCATAACTAAAGTAGACTGAATCATTATAATCAACTTCAAATCTTATAGTACACTCAAGAAGACTGTGGTCAGAGGTTTCACGGCTTAGCGGGATGTCAGAATTGCCGATGAGCTTTGAAAGCAAAATGTACCTAAACGTCTGTACAGTCTGATACTTGTTCGTATGGGACAGCTGCTAATATACAACTGATTTACCTCTGCGTGGACTCCTGATGTCCAAGGCTACCATTCAACATAGTTACACATATTAGAGTATGTTAGAAAATCAATAAACAGATCTTTGCAGTACCATTACACGAGATATCCCTCCAATGAAATGAGAAGCCTCTGTCTTTCGTGTATTGGCGGCCGAGTTTCGCACACTGGTGATCTACTTTCACACACTGGCGACTAATACTGGGGCGGGGATCAGAGAAATCTCATGTATATATACAGATCATTAATCCGCTCTAAATTGGACTTTGACTCCATCATGATGCTAGAGCTTGCGCTCCATTGTGTATGCTGGAGCTTGCGCTCCATTGTGTATGCTGGAGCTTGCGCTCCATTGTGTATGCTGGAGCTTGCGCTCCATTGTGTATGCTGGAGCTTGCACTCCATTGTGTATGCTGGAGCTTGCACTCCATTGTGTATGCTAGAGCTTGCAGGAGTAATTTGAAACAACAAGATGCAATCCACCATCAACATCTTCCTGAGGCAAGTGAGTTAACTGACCATAAAAGTCCAGTTTCCACCCTTGTCGAACTAGGCTGGAATCGATCGTAGCGCCACCAATGCTATTACGAGTTATGTCCCTTCTATGTCTCCCCTACACGTTCCTTCCCAGCGCGTGACACCTTCGTTACACACTCGGCAACATCGCTGCTAGCAGTGTGGGCGCGGCCATTGCAAGAATCTTGAAATTTGCCCTATAACCCCAAATGTAGTAACGTTGATACTTTTGTTTATGTCTTTGGGAATACTAATACTGTTATTTTTTAAAAGGTTTTTCGACTGACCTTATTTCCCAGATGAATTTAACTTTTTGTGGTTTGAGATTGCCGACGAACGGAAAATCACTCAAATCCCCCCTTACATTCTTACTATATCATTTACGTGAAAGTTGAAAGGAAATAGAATTTCAAATTGACAAACAAAGTAAATCATTTAGTTAGGGTAAGAGTATTCGGCGTCACGGCAGTCATGCTTGTTTGTAAGCATAACAGTCCGTCGCACTCTATTACCCAGAGTTCCATGCAATGTCACCGCTGAGACGGAGTGTGGGTCCGTCGGTTGCGAGTTGAACTCCAAGCATGGTTAGTTTTGACTGGTGGCAGCGATAGTATAGAGCTCAGCGAACGGGCTATCGATGTGAGGAGCTTGTCTCCCACTAATGACCAATCGTATTCCACTTCTCATATCACTTGCCTTTGCTTCAAACAAAATGGCGATGCCCAGTCAAGACGGTCTAATCGATAATCAAGATCTATGTTGTAATAACGAGTCTTGCCTAGCGAAGTGCATCAGATCACTTGAGCTCCTTGACTGAAAACATGAGAAGATTTGCAAAGTTGGCGGTACACATCAAATCCTGCAGTCGAACGAAATCTGCATGTTAAAAGTTTAAAAAAAGAAGACCATATTCTGTTATATGAGGGGGGCACGGGTGGCCCAGTCGTCTAAGGCGCCGCGATTCGCTGTGCAAAGTTGCGTCCCTTTGGCACGCCAGAAACCTATGTTTGTGGGTTCCAATCCCAGTTCGCTCCGATTATGTTTCTAGGTCTGTCAGCACCATACCCGTGCTCGTGGGTTTCACCGAAGTGGTAAACGTCTGAGACATGCAACACTTCGGTCTTTGTCTCCCACATTAAGGTGACACGCCGCGATATAACTGTAAAACTGTTAAAAGCCGCGTTAAACCCAACTGACTGGCTCACTGGATAGGTTAGTCTGTGGTGTAACAAACTTTGACCAGTGTTTGTGAAACCTTAACCTCACAGCAGTGGTGTGAAGGTCATCTCTTGCTCGCAGTCTCATTCTAAGTAATAATGTAAACAATGTAATTATTGGATAGACAAGACAACCATGTGTACGATAGTTACAGAGTGGGGACACTTGAAAAGGGGTAAGAATACATGCCCAACCCTTGCTATAAGCAAGCTAACCTTAAGGACCGAAAAGGGGTGTAGGATCGTAAACGTATAACTTCCCCTAAGACCGACAAGGGGTGTAGGGTCGTAAAAACGTGTAACTTCCCCTAAGACCGGAAAGGGGTGTAGGATCGTAAAAACGTGTAAGTTTCCCAAAGACCGAAAAGGGGTGTACGATCGTAAAAAGTGTAAGTTTCCCAAATGCCCCCATTTCACTACGACCACGAATATCCCGAATAGGAATTTTTTCATGTTCGTAGATAAATCTCAGTCATTTCTTGAAGTTCTTAAATGAATTTTATTTGATTCCCAAACATTCGTACAGTTCGCGGGAGTTCGTCAAATCGGCGAGAAAGGTTTTGTTTGTCAAAAACTTTCGTGGAAGGGTCCCCGAATTGCAATTTCGTGGCTGTATCGTAATCCATTTGTAATTAATTCTTATGTTCCGTAACAGCTTCGTATTCGATTCTTTTGCATTCCTGGCTATTCTTTGGCGATTCGTGGCTCCCAAAATTTCTTGTCCTCAACCCGAAAACATCCCGAAACAGCCAAGAATGTCCCAAGTCAACTGCGAATCATGTAAGAACATCACGATTCCCCAAGAAACGGAGCCGTTGAACCTCGATGATGGAAATGATGGGTTGGCCAGCGATTGGGGGCTTTTGATTCTTTCGGGACCTAAGAACATTCCGATGTGTCTGGAAAAGTACCGATTTTCGCAAACTACTCGTAAATACATCGTATTGGTCGTATCTTATTCGTTGCGATCGTCCTGTATTCGGCATATTCGTAACTTAGTCGTAGGTGATTAAAAAAATTCTTACAATTCGTGCATGATCCGTACATAAATCTTGTAATTCGTACATGTTTCTTAATCCATTCCTGGCATTCTCCTTACAACGAGTTGTTTCAAAACGTATCTAACGAGCGAAGGCGAGTTAGATACGCTTTGTAACAACGAGTTGTAAGATCAATGGTATCTGCCAGGCACGAGTGCAGTAATCTGTTTCTTACACACCCTAAAATCGCACCTTTTTAGCATCGAATCGATGAATTTTGTCTATTCTCATGATTGCAGTAGCGCATTAATACATGACAACACTGTCATAAGTGACGTCATCCTATGTGCCGCTTACTTCTCATAAATAATGTGACCCTACACGAAAAGGTTTCCGCCATATCTGAGGATTATCAAGGCGATGAGGATAATGCAAACTAGACGAAAACAAAGAACACGCTGAATGCCGAGTTAAAAGTTTACACCTCAAAGAAATTACCAAATATGTACAACAGTTTTTACTCCCGTATGACATCACTACCGGTGACCGACTTTTACAAAATGGCGTGTTCACTGACAACAGTACGCGGGATTTCCAGAGGAGGATTTTCGTTGATTGAGGGATCGTATACACATAAATGTTTCACGTAAGTAATCAGAAACATTCTGACAATCTGTGTACTGTTAAATGTTTACCATGTTTTCCAATGTAACAAAGAGAATTAGTCAGAAATGCAGATAACTACCGTCATCGTTGTGCGTGATTTAGCGTCAGTCATGGCGTCACACAGGACGGAAACTTTTACGGCTTCTGTTGAATTTACCACATCATTGTAATGTGTATATGTGTATTTCCATAATTAGTGCAACGATACTCGTCCCATGAATATTCTCAAACGCGTGTTCGAGCCAGTGTATGCAACAATTAGACAAAAGTACCTCTAAAAAATGTTACTCAGTGTAAAATCTGAATTATGCTTTGATTACATTGCAGCAAGTATAATTTTCCGAGCACAGTTTTCGTTTTCCATACCTAGACTCTAATTTATTTCGCATGATTTCATCTAGATAATTTGCATTGGTGACAAAGACCATTTATCCATTGTTTCGAAAATGTATGAGGAATTCAGGGATGCATGTATAGCAGCAGAGTTTGAAATATACCTGATCGAATAGGCGTCTCATAAACGGCATTTTGTAAACACAATCCAATCCAATATGGCGGAACGTATTTTCCAAAACATTCTAAACGATTCTAGGCTTATATCAGCGACGTTTCAGAATTATGATTAGTGATTTGATACCCGTGATCGCTAATATGTTATTTGTCTTCTTTCATTATTCGAGTAAACATCCGATATTTAGATTTCTAAACACACAATAAATATTTAAGCCTAGATCTATATAACGCCGCCAATTGTGATTTGGCGAGGTTTACAATGTATCTAATTTTCAGAAGTCACTTTCAGTAATTTTGAATTGCCTAAAATGACAGTGAATGACAAACAGAAGGGGGGATTCAAAACTGTGCACATGAAGTGTATTAGTCTGCGTGATGTATTTTGAAGTTTATTCTATTTCGAAGTTAGGGTTGAAGAGCTGGGACATATGTGTCGCTGTGGCACTCTGAAAAAACGATAATGTTGACATAACAACAGATAATGTAACTGATAATAATACCAAACAAACTCTCAGACGAGGACGAGTTTGTTTATTTTTATTATTAATTACACGGTCCTGTTGTTCACGACAGACGTAGGTGAACATTCGACTGAAGCACGAGCAACTTATGAGTGACTTACACTCAAGGAAAGTAGTCCGTCATCATCTGACCTCAGGTCATCACCATCACAACCACACTCCGTCGCAGTGGTGACTCAGCATAACACCACTGCCACAGGCTAATTTGCATATAACGTGACCGCACTTTTCTCTTGTTTGTAAACAAACGCGCTTTTTCAGAAATCAGTATAGAACGGACTATGTAAGTATTTGGGGGCGCTTTACATGTTGTTTTGCATAACTATATCGTGTATATAGATATGCTACTACAACTGCGACAGTGAGTTGCATGACGATATATATATTTATGCATCAAAGTGACCGTGTCGCTAGCTCTTCGTTGCACTTCGATGACAGCACGTGGAGCCGTACAACCAATGTAAACATAGGCTAACTACGCAAAAACAAGTCGATTTTTACGTATTTGCATACTTTCTCAATGAAAGTTAACCATTCTTTGACATTTGTTTATGAAAATGTGTAGACTTGTCAAACATGAAACGGATGAAAAGCATATGCAATATCTTGAATGGACTGTGAAAGATGTGGTGAATCGTCACATGGCGCTGGCCTGTGGCAGAGGTACTGAGCTAGCTGGCTGCCGGCCGCATGGAATTCTGGGTAGGGGAGTGCATCACCACAGGTGTGTACGAAATTGCTGTACACTCGCGCGGTCGCTCGCCCTCCTGAACACGCCTCAGGTAAACTATACAACCAGTGATGTCGTGATGATTTCCCCAAATATTGCGGAGTCTGAATATTGAACTAAAAGGTTTGGCAATGACACTATGGTCACATAAATTCATCTACCGTAAACAAACCATGTAATCGACTTAGAATTAATAGAAGTATGATATCAAAAAGTGCAGAACATTCCCAAAATATTTTAATTATTACAACAACTCGGCGTGAGAGTTCTGATGACAGGTGATCGATGAGATCGGGGCGTGTGGGGGTTACCTTTAGTCACAGCCTGGGAATGCGGGATCTGGCGAGGGAAACTTGCCGCAAGTCTATGTAACCCAACTCCCTGTGTTAACGCGAGTGGCACTTACCTCCAGTCGGGTCCCGGCACCCATGTCCGACTCGCTTAGTGACGTTGAACCTCGGTCGCCATTTTATGTTGCTGTACGAGTTCTGAGCATTCGCAGAACTTGAGATTCAGAAGCATAGATGGAATGTCTCAGTAATACATATTAATTTCAAAAGTGGCAATATTATACAGACACTGTTTTACAAATTTAAGTCGGTAGGTATGCGTTATTATTTGAATGCTCCTTGACTAGATGAGGAAATCGATGCCGTGCACAAATTTGGAGGAAAATATTAGATTTACACTCATATTTCCCCATCAACATCGATAAACTGGACATTTCGAAGTGTCATGAGCATATTAATGCATAGATGAGTAGAGATTTGATCTTCTTGACCAATATAATTTTGAAGTTTATAAATATTTATTTTTCTCTTAAAATTTGAAGATGCTAACTTGAAATTTGAAGATATTAACTCTATTAATCTGAAATTTCATCTTATCATCAAGATACTAAGTTGAACTTTCAGGAAATTATCTTAAAATTTTAACTTATTATCTTGATTGCACTAAAAAGCTTCAATAAAAGAGAATTCACTGGTAATTAAATAGAGAATCTCACCTGAGTGTCTTTTGATATCAACGAGTGTTGAAATATTTGATATCAAAAGACACTCGGGGGAGATTTTATTTATCATCAAACATCATTCTTCCAACTTTTTCAGTTTGTAGACAGTAATAGTGTCTAAGTGTTAAAAGTACTGCTAACAGCTTCAGTAGCAGAGCCATTAGTGATGTCATGGTAACCAATGGTATGCAAAGTATTGTGATGCAATTTCATTACAGCGATATCTACAATGTCTTACATATCTACACATCTGTCTCCATATCTTCCCCTGTCATATAGCTGGAATATTGCTGATTGCGGAATTAAACAACAAACAATATATACGTTTTTCACTCGAACATGTCATGAACAAGAATGGTAAGCTGAATATAGATTTGAAAAACAGCCACTTGAGAAAATTAATTAATTTGGATTTAAAAGATGACTGATTTGTCTTTACTGTTATGTCTTTACTGTTACGTAACACTAACAGCAAGGTTGGTTGGTTAGTTTGTTGTTTAACGCTGCACTCAGCAATATGGCGGCGGTCTGTAAATAATCGAGTCTGGACCAGACAATCCAGTGATTGATATCATGAGCATAGCGATCCACGCAATTGGGATCAATGACATGTATCAACCAAGTCAGCGACCCTGACCACCCCATCCCGTTAGTCGCCTTTTAGACAAGCGTAGTCACCTTTTACGGCAAGCATGAGTTGCTGAAGACCTATTCTACCCCGGAATCTCCACGGGTCTAACAGTAAGAACAGGACGGATAACAGTAGGCACACGTTATGTAACAGTTTGGACAATAGTAACAGTATTTGTGTTTTCATGTTTAATTAATAATGTTTATGATGTATATTAATGTAAGAATGAATATTTAGATAGATGGTGATTCATTTTTCTCAAAGTTGAAAGGTGCTGAATTGTTTAACTTCTTTAACAGCTCTTTCATTTGATGGCATTGTAACAGAAGGGACAGTCCTAGCTGATTAAATTATATACTTTCGAAATGTGAAAGTTGTGCATTATGAAATATGAACTTTTAAAGACTTAGCAAACTACTAAACTTCAACAGAATAATCTTATATATCATAACATGCATTGGACAGACAGTTTATGCAGTGATTTAGGCATCAAGGCCCATAGTACAATGCAGATTGGATATTAACATTTGTCACGTGATGTGCATGATTGGACTTTAAATCAAGTTACACATTCCTCATTATAAAGACATGTTTAAAATATACAGAAACAGCATGTATCATATCAGGATTTTCAGAGTTTAGCAGATTTATCATTAACTGACGGTTGGTTAAAAAATACCTTAAATGGGAATATGTTTCACATGTAACTAAGACATGGTATTCATCCTCTACTTCTCTGGATAAACAGTTTGTACAAATAGAGTTCACAATATCCCCGTCTTTGGACCTGCGTCATACATTTACATTAAAATTGTGAAAAGAACTTCTAAGTTTACAATAAGATTAAACTTTTATCGTTTGAACTAGTTAAATATCTTTCAGTTTGTAACAATGATTTTACTTTGCTGTAATTGCTGAGATAAAGTTTTGTGCCACTGTTGTCAAAATATATAACAAATAATAGATTTCTCACATCTGAAACCCAATTATTTTTACCATTATCAAAAGTACATTTTGTAACACTGATCATATCTATCAGACATCACTCTATGTAACTTTATCCAATACTTGATTACCCTTAATTGGCTGACGACAAAAATATTCCTACGGGTTATTTCACCATGCATTGCCTTGTTTGATATTTACTGTTGTTGAAGTCTAACTTCAGATCAGAAGACATGTGTAACTATAGGGACTTTAGTTTGTAATTTCTTTATCATATGTACATTTAATATGATACATTTGACCATTCAAAAGTTGCAAATAGTTACAATTTTTAAACTGATGCAATGTATATGTTTACATGTATGCATTTAGACACTTCAAGACATAAAATTATGCAAAATTATATCCATAGTGTCTGATAATTATTTATGGTTAGATGTCAACATAGTTCAGATTAAGAAAAAATAAGAATTAGAAATTTCGTTTTATGGTATGATTGATATTTTTGTATGTTTGAATCCCATGTTAAATGTTTGCGCATTAATCGGGTGCAAAATTAGAAAGCAAAGCTTGAAAATAATGAATATTGATTTTTTGATAAACATGATAAAAAAACAAATTCGTCGATTTTTCTGCAATTTGGCTGTAAGTTACATTTTCTGCAAATCTTCCGTGATAAGATAATCTCAGAATTCGTCTATGACTGACCTATGATGATATGGACATTAGACTTCATTTTGATGTATTTTGCATTGATCCTGATTACTTTGCTGAATAAGGTCCAAAGAATATAAGAGAAGTCAAGAACTAGCAATTGATCGATTTTGCATGAAGGCAATGTCATCAAGACATCAAACGTGGTTCAGCTAGTTAATAATGTTAATCAAATTTTAGTTTACCTGTACTAAGCGATTAAAATCACAATTTGTATCATAACTTCAGTGTTATGAAAGTTTCTTAACATCCCAGAAATTATTTTAAGCTATGTCCTACCATTGATATTTTCACTGAGCTGATGCAAAAAAACAAATGATAAAATTCTTTATTTTTCAAAGGTCCTTCCTGTTACCATGTTTGTTACCACTGTTACAGATAAATTTTGTTGTTGCTGTTACTTCTAAGAAAGTTAAATATACATGTAAAGTGTCCTTTAGGACAGCTAGAATATACATACCGGTAAGAAAATTTCGGGTTGGAATATGTCTTCAGTATCCGAATTGTGTGGATCGATGCTCATGATATCAGTCACTGGATTGTCAGGTCCAGTCTAGATTATTTACTGCCATCATATAGCTGGAATATTGCCCAGTGCAATGTTAAACAAAAAACAAACAAACAAAAAGTCTGATCAAGAATGGAATATTAATAGTCAGCTGTGATATTGCTGTAGATGTTTAATATATATCATTATTCTTCCTTTCTTCCAGGTGGTTGCTGCAGGTGGAGCTGAAAGAATGCCTAGACGCCAGCCACATTGTAATCCACAATGACATCAGACATGCTAAAGAGCTGGAACAAGAGATCTGATGGACCACCAAGACTGAAAACTGTATTGATATAGACGCCTTTACTACTTTAGTTTCTACGGGATTATACAGCTTAAAATGGCACGGCCGGTTACCATCCACTGGAAGAAGATAGCTGGCATTGTTTCTGTTGTGGTGATTGTGTTATTTGTGGGCTGTCCGTTAATGTGTAAATATGAAGTGTGGAAGAAGAAGCAAGAATGTAGAGTGTTTCCGTATCCAGATATTGTGTACTCAAACTCCCCTATGGATGAGACAGATAGTGGTTCACCTGAAAGTCGTGTTTTCCGTTGGGATGGCAATGCCTGGATCAAACTACCCAGCTTCTGTGCATGGACAGATAGCTTTGAGTGTGTAAGCCTCAAAACAGATGCTGGTGATACACCTATATACATCCATGATCTTCAGGATGATAAGTATGTATCTGGAGACATATACTACCAGGGTGTTTATGAGGCTGAGTCTGCAAAGGTAATCCAAGACACCTTGGCAGAAGATCGGACACTTGGATTTGTTGACATCGGTTCCCACGTGGGAACGTTCTCCATTATGGCTGCACGTGCTGGGCATGAGGTTGTAGCAGCTGACCCGCTTGTGGAGAATGTGCTCAGGTTTTGTAAGTCGGTTCAACATGGTGGATTGACCAAAAAAGTGACTATTTTTTTCACAGCTATTTCTAATAGTTACAGAGAAGTTAGGTTCAGTCGTGCAACAGGGAATATTGGTGGAACTGGCATTGTTGATTCGCACCATGGTAGCAAGGTTCGGTTCTTTAACCCTGACGTCACACAAACAGTTCGTCTTGATGACCTTTTACCAGAAGCGACGTCCAAATTTCAGAATGCCTTTTTAAAGATGGATGTTGAAGGCCATGAATACCAGGTCCTCAGTGGTGGAGAAAAATTCTTCAGTACTTTGAATGTAAAAGCTATTTACATGGAATGGAGGTTTTATAGGAAGGGTTCAACTGGGGAGAAAATATTAGAATGGATGGCCAAAAGAAACTATGTACCGTTCAATCCTTATCGGACAAAAGACAGATATCCAACTGACACCTATAGTGAGTGGCCTGATAATGTGTTGTGGAGGAAAGCAAGTTCGAAGTAATTATTTGTGTTAGTGCTTAGAAGTGCGAGTGATAAAAGTTCTTGCAAGGTGCCCAATGTGTCATGTTTCTGCCGTTAAACCATTACTTTTTTAATTTAAAGTATTGCTGCTGCCATGTGTTGGATAGTTACATGAAAACCACATGTACATATTTAGTCATCAGAAAAATGGAATCTCCGCCATGATGCAATATTCCAGTTTATATGTTGATTAGACCATACCAAAAGAGCTGCATTATGGCCCTGAGTTAACAAGGGACATTTGATTGGTCTTCTGGCCCTGTATCAAGCAGTTTCCAGACGATTTCTGATGGTACTGGTTAATTGGTCTTGCTTGGTAGCCACTGTGCCTTTAAAACTGAATAATGCTGCATCTTCTCTCCTGGATGTCTGACCTGACATGGGTCTTGAATTTTAAATTTAGTGACGTCCAAGTTGATGGCCAATTTCCCTACAAGATATTTCTGTGTTTTTCATTCCAATAATCTGCCATCTTAATTCTTCAGACAATATACAGTGTGCCATGATGATGATTTGGTGTGGGAAAAGGGCCCAAATATCTAATAGATGGATACTCGTTTTCAAACCTTGTCATTCTGTGTCATCTTTATGTCCAGGTGATTATATTTTTATATGATTTTCAGACATTTTACCATTACCTGTGTTAATAAAACATTGCTTGACAGTTTGAATTTGTTGAATCATTTTTGCTTTTGGACACATATATGGGAGAAACACAGAAATAGTGAAGATTACAATTACATAGAGATATTTAGTCAAGACAGCTGATGGCAAATTGCTGTGGTCAGGTCTCATGTCCTATAAGCTGATGTGCCTGGGGTTATAAAAAGTAATCTGGGTGAAGACCATCCACAAGATGTCAGTGTTGTGTTCATTATGTCATCTGGGTCAAGGCCTACTATATGATGTCACTGCCAGTGTTTGCATAAAGTCATCTGGGTCAAGGCCATCTATAAGATGTCACTGCCAGTGTTGTCTGCATAAAGTCATCTGGGTCAAGGCCATATATAAGATGTCACTGCCAGTGTTGTCTGCAGAAAGTCATCTGGGTCAAGGCCATCTATAACATGTCACAGCCAGTGTTGTCTGCATAAAGTCAACTGGGTCAAGGCCATCTATAAGATGTCACTGCCAGTGTTGTCTGCATAAAGTCATCTGGGTCAAGGCCATCTATAAGATGTCACTGCCAGTGTTGTCTGCATTATGACAACTGGGTCAAGGCCATCTATAAGATGTCACTGCCAGTGTTGTCTGCATAAAGTCATCTGGGTCAAGGCCATATATAAGATGTCACTGCCAGTGTTGTCTGCAGAAAGTCATCTGGGTCAAGGCCATCTATAACATGTCACAGCCAGTGTTGTCTGCATAAAGTCAACTGGGTCAAGGCCATCTATAAGATGTCACTGCCAGTGTTGTCTGCATAAAGTCATCTGGGTCAAGGCCATATATAAGATGTCACTGCCAGTGTTGTCTGCAGAAAGTCATCTGGGTCAAGGCCATCTATAACATGTCACAGCCAGTGTTGTCTGCATAAAGTCAACTGGGTCAAGGCCATCTATAAGATGTCACTGCCAGTGTTGTCTGCATAAAGTCATCTGGGTCAAGGCCATCTATAAGATGTCACTGCCAGTGTTGTCTGCATTATGACAACTGGGTCAAGGCCATCTATAAGATGTCACTGCCAGTGTTGTCTGCAGAAAGTCATCTGGGTCAAGGCCATCTATAACATATCACAGCCAGTGGTGTCTGCATTATGACAACTGGGCCAAGGCCATCTATAAGATGTCACTGCCAGTGTTGTCTGCATAAAGTCATCTGGGTCAAGGCCTACTATATGATGTCACTGCCAGTGTTGTGTTCATTATGTCATCTGGGTCACGACCATCTATAAGATGTCACTGCCAGTGTTGTCTGCATTATGACAACTGGGTCAAGGCCATCTATAAGATGTCACTGCCAGTGTTGTCTGCATAAAGTCATCTGGGTCAAGGCCTACTATATGATGTCACTGCCAGTGTTGTGTTCATTATGTCATCTGGGTCAAGGCCATCTATAAGATGTCACTGCCAGTGTTGTCTGCATAAAGTCAACTGGGTCAAGGCCATCTATAAGATGTCACTGCCAGTGTTGTCTGCATAAAGTCAACTGGGTCAAGGCCATCTATACAATGTCACTGTCAGTGTTGTCTGCAATTATGACAACTGGGTCAAGACCATTTATAAGATGTCACTGCCAGTGATGTCTGCACAAAGTCATCTGGGTCAAGGCCATCTATAAGATGTCACTGCCAGTGTTGTCTGCACAAAGTCATCTGGGTCAAGGCCATCTATAAGATGTCACTGTCAGTGTTGTCTGCATAAAGTCATCTGGGTCAAGACCGTCTGTAAGATGTCACTGTCTGTGCTCTGTGCAATATGTGAACTGGGTCAAGGCCATCTATAAGATGTCACTGCCAGTGTTGTCTGCATTATGACAACTGGGTCAAGGCCATCTATAAGATGTCACTGCCAGTGTTGTCTGCATTATGACAACTGGGTCAAGGCCATCTATAAGATGTCACTGCCAGTGTTGTCTGCACAAAGTCATCTGGGTCAAGGCCATCTGTAAGATGTCACTGCCAGTGTTGTCTGCATAAAGTCATCTTGGTCAAGACCATCTATCAACTGGGTCAAGATGTTAATTTACTAAACCAGCTATGAAAACCCAAGTCAAAGTACAGTTGACTCCACAATGGCTTGCAGAACAGACAAACGAAATTCACATCTGCATAAGACGAAAGAATTATCACAAACAGATATCAGAACAACAATCACTGATATCACTTCTGATTTTTATTGCAGAAATAAATTATCACATGTGGTCACATTACACCACTGGTAACAAATTTGCAGAACTTTCCATATCCTCGATTGTTATAGAGAGAGCAAGCAGAAATCCCATCTTAACGTGTGCTTGGAACATGAATGTGCTGATTTATTTGTTCTCATAGGTTACTTTTGTGAGGTTAAAGGTATTCTCAGCACACCTGAACTGCAATAGGTCACATGACCATCACATGAGACAATACATTCTGGCAGCAGTCATGGCCCTGATAAACATCCATATCAAATTGTATACTTTAATATCATACTGGGTTGCCATGAAACAAAACTTAATGCTGCAGGATCTGGTATCATGCCAATTACAATGAAATCATTCAATATCACAACTCCACTGTTTCCTGAGGTATTATTTAGTTGAATGAGTTTTCTCAGTCTGTTTACAAATAGTAACTTGGTCATCTGTTATTTAAAATGATATCTCATTCATTCAAAATATTCAAAATGTTCAATTTGACATGCTTCCCAATCTTAGGTCAACTTGAAGTATGTGCATAATTTAACCCAAAAATTTAGAGTATAACTAATGTTGAGAGAACTAATTTTATATGAAGTTGTATTTAAACAGCAAAACTACACATATCTATAATAAATCAATATGAACCCTTATGGTCATTACCTGTAAAAATTAATCATGTACTATTAGCTGTAATAAGCACCTTGAAATTGACAAAGGTGTTTGTGTGTGTGTGTGTGTGTGTGTGTTGGGGGGGGGGGGGGGTTGCTTACTAACACCATACACGGTGAGCTAAATGTTAGTCAGTGATCTAGCAAAATTAACATTTTTTCGATAATAGTTACAAAGCAATTACAAACTCCTGAAACATTCTGGTGTTTGTATACTTGTAAAAAATAACTTTTGTCTGGCTTAATATGGTGAATATAGTACACCAAGTATACAAAAATATACAATGTATTTTCAAAACAACCATGTACAATTCCTTCAAGTCGTACATGTTTTGAGTGTTCTATGTGTTCAAAATGATTTTCACAAGAACAATTGGCTCCTCTAACATTGTAAGCTGCAATATGAACAAACACAGTCGTACAACATTAGAAAGTGGTTTAATGGGTCCGCTGAACCTATTGGTGGACCCTTGTGGTGTGTATTGTTTCGGATATACTACACCTGATTCTTTCATATGATTTCGTTAAACTGTCATGACAGATTAACTACAGTAAAATGGAAGAATCGGGTGTTCTTATAACAACATCTATGAGAAGTACATATAATATATTTTAGAAAACAGTTGACATTATGCTGTAAAGACAAGGAGTCAGTCTTCAATAGAAGGTGTCTCATCTTCACAACAAGAAAATCTTGAGTAGATACTGACCCGGGACAAAGTTAAAGATGTTTCTTATAAACTATTTAAATATGAACCAAAAAATGTCAGAAATTTATACAAACAATCAAATAAAGTAAAAATGTTCATGAAATAAACTTTGGTCTCCTTTTTCTTCTTATGGCTACTTATGTGGGTCTTGCGAAGTTGCAGTATCAATAAAAAGAGCTGACACAGAGAGCAAGGGATAAAGGTACTAGGTTTGTTACATCTAAACTTCCCCTAAGTCAACTCATTATGATGCTACAACACTGAACCCCCAACCTGTAGGCTCCTGGTACAGAACACTGAACATGCCGGACCGCCTTGTGCCAAGATCATTCTCTACAAGCGGGCTGCCACACGTGGGGCTTTGAGCTTCATCTCGTCCATGAAAGGCTTCATGTGCTTGTGGTATGCATCTGCGACCTGAAATAAACATTATGTACTCAATATGCTATCCACTATCCCCTTCACAGCCATCTATTTCTGTGGAACAATGAAACATAGTATCAAAAGTATGACAGGAGGCACAATATTGATAAATTTATTAGGACTGGCTATTTATATATATCATGGAGGTCGATAATTAAATATCTATTAATTATCGATAAATATCAGAGAAGTAATCCTGAGCTAATACACAAAAAATCTTTCGAAAGAAATCAACTTATTTCCCTCAACTGGCGAATTGTGGCACATTTGTGCAGGAATTACTTTGTGGACATTAAAGGCATAACAAAGACAGTTACATTCAATCTACAGCAATTGACATACTTGACAAGTCTGTTTTGTTAAATCTCAAATTTTTTTCATCACAATAGTTTATGTAAGATATTGTAGATGACATAATTTTCATATCTATAATCAATAATTCTTCCATCGACGATAATTCTGATTATTGATCGTTTTTGCCGGCCCTAAAACTTATCATATCATTTTGGAACAAGCCGACTTGAAGTGAGTTGCTTTTATTGTTGTTTTAACTGTATCTTAGTAATATTGATTTGTCCAATTCACACAAGAGATACACAAGTTGTAGACAAATACCACTGAAACAGATGAACATGGATGTGGTGCTGTCACTAATTATCCGCACCGGATAGATACAGGCTTCAAATCCATGACAAGTAGATCCCATGGAATTCAACCCTGGGACTTGCTCTGCTGTGTACAAGTTACTGAGTCTAGGGAGTTAACTGACTGTAAAAGTCTAGTTTCCAGCCTTGCTGAACAAGGTTGGAATTTCTGGGCTCTATCGTAGCACCACCACTGGTTATCATGAGTTATGTCCCTTCTATGTCCCTACTATTGACCAATCACATTCCACCTCTCATATCACTTGTATTTGCTTCAAATAAAATGGCATCGTCCAGTGAAGACAGGTCTTACTTTGCGGAGTGCATCTAATCACGTGAGCACCTTGATTAAAAACATGAAAAAATTTGGAAACTAAATGTTGATGCTTAGCTGTTGGTACACATGCTTTGAAAATCCTGCAATCAAAATGAAATCTGCATAGCAGTTTACAAATACAAACAGGATGTCAATTTCATTACACAACTTTGATTAGACTTATGCATAAACTTGTTAGTCTAGCCAAAATATAACTCCATAATTCCAGCCTCGTATGGCAAGGGTGTCAGCCTAAAGATACAGCTGCCAAACAACACACACAGTTGTCAGCCTACACACACAGTTGTCATTCTACACATAGTGGTCAGCCTACACATACTGTGGGTCAGCCTACATATACAGTTGTCAGCCTTCACACACAGTTCTCAGCCTACACACATGGTTGTCAGCCTACACACACAGTTGTCAGTGTACACATACATTTGTCAGCCTACACATACATTTGTCAGCCTACACACACAGTTGTCAGCCTACACACATAGTTGTCAGCCTACACACATAGTTGTCAGCATACACACACAATTGTCAGTCTACACATACAGTTGTCAACCTACACATACAGTTGTCAGCCTACACATACAGTTGTCAGCCTACACACACAGTTGTCAGCCTACACACACTGTTGTCAGCCTACACATTCAGTTGTCAGCCTACACATACTGTTGTCAGCCTACACATACTGTTGTCAGCCTACACATTCAGTTGTCAGCCTACACATACTGTTGTCAGCCTACACATTCAGTTGTCAGCCTACACATACTGTTGTCAGCCTACACATACTGTTGTGAACCTAAACATACTGTTGTCAGCCTACACATACTGTTGTGAACCTACACACACAGTTGTCAGCCTACACATACAGTTGTCAGCCTACACATACTGTTGTCAACCTACACATACAGTTGTCAGCCTACATATACTGTTGTCAGTCTACAGATACTGTTGTGAACCTACACACACAGTTGTCAGCCTACACATACTGTTGTCAGCCTACACATTCAGTTGTCAGCCTACACATACTGTTGTCAGCCTACACATTCAGTTGTCAGCCTACACATACTGTTGTCAGCCTACACATACTGTTGTGAACCTAAACATACTGTTGTCAGCCTACACATACTGTTGTGAACCTACACACACAGTTGTCAGCCTACACATACAGTTGTCAGCCTACACATACTGTTGTCAACCTACACATACAGTTGTCAGCCTACATATACTGTTGTCAGTCTACAGATACTGTTGTGAACCTACACACACAGTTGTCAGCCTACACATACTGTTGTCAGCCTACACATACTGTTGTCAGCCTACACATACTGTTGTCAGCCTACACATACAGTTGTCAGCCTACACATACAGTTGTCAGCCTACACATACTGTTGTCAACCTACACATACAGTTGTCAGCCTACACATACAGTTGTCAGCCTACACACATAATTGTCAGCCTACACATACAGTTGTCAGCCTACACACATAATTGTCAGCCTACACATACAGTTGTCAGCCTACACATACAGTTGTCAGCCTACATATACTAATTCCAGACCACAGTTCCTCGCACTAAAGCTAACTGAAGCTGAAGCTAAATAATAATAATAATAAAGTTCATTTCTTCAGCGCCATTCCGTCTATGTAGTCACTCATAGCACCTCACACAGGGTCATAGACACACCTAAAGAGATAAGTCTTTAGTTTTGTCTTGAAAGTGTCCAGAGTTGGAGATTGCCTAATTTCCACTGGAAGAAAATTCCAGAGCACAGATGCAAAGTGAGCAAAAGTTCTGTTGCTGAATGCTTTGAGTGAGACCATAGGGACACTAAACTGGAGTTTATGTGCTGATCTGAGATCTCGTGCTGGCTGGTGTAGGGTAAGAAGTTCACTCAGATAGGAAGGTGCTGTACTATAGTAGCACTGGTATGCAATGCACACGACTTTGTATTCAATCCTAGATCTTATTGGAAGCCAGTGTAATGATTTTAATAAAGGAGTGACATGTGCACGCTTATTTTGTCTACATATCAATCTGGCAGCAGCATTCTGCACACGTTGCAATTTGCTACATAGATCCTGTTTGATATTAATAAGCAGACTGTTAGCATAGTCCAACCTGGATAGGATAAGAGATCTCACGAGCTGATGTGCTGCATCGTATGTCAACATGGGTCTTATCTGACTGATATTTCGAATGTGGAAGTAGCAACTTTTGCAGATATTGTTTACTTGACAATCCATATAAATAATGGTGATTGATAGTTCTTGGTAACTGTGCTGCAAGGAACAGGGCCTGTGTGTGATATTGCATGCTACGTTTTATATCCTTATTTCAAGCATGTACTTACATCCTTCTCATTCAGTTTGGAATTCTTTGCATATTCAAAGATTGCCTCATACACATTGCCATCAAAGCGACCCAGGGCACTCTTGAGGACATTATCAGGGGTGTCGAACGCATCTACGAAGGCCACTGCATTGGGTCTGATCTCAGCCAGGAGGTCCAGAAGTCGCTGATTCAGCATTGTCGCCTGCTTGCTGCTGACGTAGCCATCCTGAACATAGTAATGTCTCTCCTTTTACATCAATAACACAGTCAACTTTCCTTAACAGTGAGTGAGTGAGTGAGTGAGTGAGTGAGTGAGTGAGTGAGTAACTGTATTTTCATGCCCCTTTACACCATATTCCTGCAATATCAATGCAGAGGATACAGAGAAATAAGTGAACAATTGGGATGAGCACCTCTTCATTCCCCCTCTGGATCTGCGTATGTATGGTACCTATATTCCCAGTCTTCTGTGTGGTGAAAGAATGCTTTAACCATTAGTAAGCTACTTATGAGCAATCAAACCATCAATGCCTTGCAATTGTCCATATACATTGTGATATACCTCAAAGCCAATATATCAATGACAATGTAAAATATCATTTGGTTTTATCAATGCCATGCTACAACATCAAGAAAATCAACAGAGGCAATGGACTGAAAAGCATGACTAAAAATTTACTTCATCACTCATTCCTAGCAAGAAAACATTCTTTAGGGGCTGACCATTTGATATTTGGGGGGAAGGGGCTGCGGTCTGATAGAATATTATGTTTGGTCCCTTACTTCATATAAGATAATCAGAGTTATCTCCCTTGTTGCAAGTTCCCTCGTATTCTACCAATTCTAAGAAATACAGGTGAGGTGAGGTGAAATTGGGTTTAACGTCACTTCCAAGATTATTGCACTTATATACCGACGTGCATACACATGTGTGTGTGTGTGTGTGTGTGTGTGTGTGTGTGTGTGTGTGTGTGTGTGTGTGTGTGTGTGTGGCTCCTTGTACTAATCCGGACTGATGCGGATTTATAGTGCTAGCCCACTGATATACCATGCCGAAGTTTAACATGAATACCTCACTCAATTACAGAAATACTGACTCCCAGCCGACCAGTCCTTGTTTGAGCCCCTTAATGCCGAGCGCCAGACAGGGTAACAACAAGTGCCATCTTTTAACGTCTTTTGGTATGAGGCGGCCGGGGATCAAACCCCAGACTTTCCGCTCTCTGGGTGGACGCTCTACCTCTAGACCACGGAGGCGGTCTCTAAGAAACACAGCCATATAAGCCTTCATATCATGTTGAATACTGCAAGGTAATCTACACATCAACTGGAAGATAACAAGTCTCCATGATATTGTCAAAATAAAATTGAAATAGTGGCACAACACTTAGTAAAAACATAGCAATAGGGTCTTTACTATTGCAGTTCTACTGTGATAACAGTAATACCCCTGTAGATAGCCATGATGCTATCCAACACTTCAAGACTGTCTCAGGCTATTCATCATAACTGTTAAAATGCAATTTGCAGACTGAAAAACATACCAAGTAATGTTCAGATGAAAACTTTCAAACCATTATGTTTGTTACATTTGCAAAATTTAACAACAAACACCTTGTTGATGTTCCTCTGTAAATGGTGATTCTAGTCATTAAGGGTGCTTTGTTACTCACAATCATGAACTCTCCCAAGTTGTCGACGATGCCGTACACAGCATACAGCTGACACAGGGTGTTGAGGGCGGACCTCGCTGCAGCATCAGACACACCCACCGACAGCTTGTCCATAAATGTCTTCAGGACAAACGCATGGCAGAATGCCTGTAATATAAACAACAGCCAATAACCACACAATCACACATTTAAGTTTGTATGTTTGTTGTCGAACACTTTGTCATAAAGGTCGATAAATAATGGAGCCCAACAGTCCAACCTACATCAGGAGCATCGACCTGGGACACGATGACATCTATCAACCAAGTCATTGAGTCTGACCACCTGATCCCCTTAGTAAACCTCTTACGACAAGCATGGATTGCTGAAGACCACTTCTAACCCGCATATGAAACATGTTGAAAGGGAGTATTGGGTTGTCCAAGGTGTTTGTACAGTGAACACAGTTAAAAGATCTACAATACGATATAACTGCATTTTGTGGACCTTGAAAAGTAAAACTTATTTTTATTTAATATTTAGCAATAAAATGTTCAAAAACATAGATTCTGTTTTCATCAGCAAGGTCATTGGTAAAAACTACCAGTTGGGCTACATGTATATTTTCTATAAATACACCATCATTGTTCCATAATATCTTCTGTACTAGTATTTGTTTTGTGTTTATGTTTGTTGTTTGTTTAATACGGCAGTCGGTAAATTATCAAGCCTGGACCAGAGATTCCAGTGATTGAGATCATGAGCATCGATCTACGCAATCGGGATATGATGATCAACCAAGTCAGCAAACCTGACCACCCGATCCCGTTATGACAAGCAAATTCACACATTACGGTAAGGATATACACAATTCAAAAACATTTTCCCAAATTACCCTGGATATTTAAAATTACGGTTGTATTATATCTT
This sequence comes from Haliotis cracherodii, assembly GCF_022045235.1. Lineage (NCBI taxonomy): Eukaryota > Metazoa > Mollusca > Gastropoda > Lepetellida > Haliotidae > Haliotis > Haliotis cracherodii. The sequence continues at coordinate 58,801,200 of NW_027266264.1, forward strand.
TTATATTATTTGAATCTGATATCATGATATAATCAATCAATCTTATGAAAGGATTGTCCCCATTATTTTGGGAATATTTATAACATTGTGGATATGACATTGTATCTCTTTTTCTTCAGTCTTGTTTGCCTCTCCAGGTAAATCAAAACTTCTTTTGAAATTCTTCTATTATGAGATCTGTAGTATTTGGAACAAATGACTTAACTTTGGCAGTAATAAGGATTTTCAACTTTCTTTTCTTCCTAATTGTGTTAAAGTTCGTGCAGACCATGATTTCATTTCTTTGTCAACTTTTGTAAATTTATCTCTGTAGTTTAAATCCACCAAACATCAAATGGCGTGCGAAGATTCTCTGTAAGTATCTGCACTCACATTGGCTGCAGCAACAAGCTGTACTGAGGCCTGATTGGATGCCTGCTGACCTGTCTTCCCTGATGTGACCAATCCCTGCACTCGACCTGCCGCCTCTGTGATAAGTCTGACAACATAATAATGATGACAACATACAGAAAGGCAACAACACATAGTAACAGAACACAGTGACAACAGATGCTGACAACATACCGATAAACACATAGTGACAACAGATGGTGACAAGATACCGATAAATACATAGTGACAACATACCGATAAACACATAGTGACAACAGATGGTGACACCGTTCAAAATTAAGCATTCAAGTCAAGATGTCTTTGTCATAAGATAGCCCAGGTGACCTTAATTTGAACACTGGTCTAAACATGATCAATTGATGACTACAGAGAAGATTCCCAAACAGTTAGTGGACCTACCTGACAGCTCTGTGTTCATAGGCATCAAACAGTGCCGTGAGCTCCAGCCTGCTGTCGATGGAGCTGGAGCCCCGTAAGGGTCTGTTCAAACAAGACACCAGGCCAGGCAGCTTGGCCCCAGACTTGGCCTGAGCAAAACATTTCAACAGGAACCTGAAAGATGAACACATTTATCAACAACTCTCAAAATCAAGCAAACTGCCAATCTCGGTTTCCTGCTAACAAATTTGATAAAAAGTTTCATATGTACAGATGTAACTTTAGGCCACGATAAATAACTTTTAAAAGTTTTGTATCCCAAATTTTCAAACATATGACTCATTGGCATTAAAGTTTGGTGTGTCTTGAACGGACTATACAAGGCGTTAAAGCCCCATCTGCGGTAGTAACTACCGCACTCTAGTGGGCGGAGCTTATACAAGTGATCTGACAGGTCAATATGACGTCAAGATAACACATACATTTCATTGGTTAATGCGTAAACGGGTGACGTCATGTAAACACCCACCCACGTGGGTCGTTTGACAACAAGGACGTAAGTTTTAATGGTAATATAAATATCTACCAAACGATTCCAGGACTTTTCAACAAACGCGTACGTCTTTGGTTTCAAAACCTACCTGCCATGTCGTCTTCACATCTTCATAAAATGATACAGTGGAATATCCACGATTTATCCAACACAGTCCAACACACAAATTATATTTCTATAGATCTCTGGACGAGAACGAAATACGTTTGTCGTGATGCATATGAGCAGTGTAAATGAACAAGAAACATAACATGTGTTGGGGCACCAATCGTTATCCTGTGATGTACGGTATATCTGCAGTTTATAAATAGCATTTCTCACAATATATACGGCAATCGGTGATTTCAACAATGTTTTTCTTCGTTGTGTTCATCTTGCTTCATCTGGAATCTGGATGACAACGATCGTGTAGAAAACCCTGGTAATGGTCAAACATATTTTCAAGTGATAAAAGTAGGTTTTTGTCGTTTCCGTGACATTCTTTCATTGCCAAGTAGATCTAGCAATGTATTTTGGCAAAGTCACACTTGTCCGATGAAGCCCTTATGCTGAAGTAACTCGATCCGTGAAACTTGGCGGGTCCCAGTGACCCAAATCCCTGTTGATTGGCATGCCAAGTGTCATTTGCATAAGGCCATCCATATTGTTTGTATGTGTTTCTCTCCTCAAGCCTAAACTAACCAGAGAGCGGGCGGACGAAATAAAATATATTACTTATAAAAAAATCTCTTTCAATAATTGTGTAAGTTATTTTATGACATTTAAAAAAAGTGTTTAACACTTGGTACTAGAATCTAGTCTATGAATTAAGTTATGATGTAGATCGATTCGCTTTGCTTCGGAAACGAATTTTTAATAAACAACGGAACAAAGATAAAGTTGACCTGGTTCTTTTATGACGGTGCAATGGTAAATCTAGTAGTATTTCTTTTATTAGATCGGTGCGCAATTTTCCACAGCGTCAGCAAAATTGAGACACGAAGACATATTATTTCACGTCGGAATGGAGATATAAATAATAAAATACGGACAGCCTCACAGACTTCGAAACGATGTTCAGATAAATATTAGTTCACATTAATTCTGTCATGTGAAAATGGGTTTTAACATTATTTTCATCAAGCTTACATTCAGGTCGCTGGCTACTTCGGCATTAACACATGTTTTGTCTCGAAGCTCAAAGCAACAATGTTTCTCTCAGATACATTTTTCTCTCCATTCATGACGAACATCTGTCAAAATTTCAATGCCTCAACAATCTTCCTGGGCAGTTGAATTCAACAATGTAATACACACGGCCTCATTCACGGCGTCATCGCAAAAAATTCCTTCCAAATACCCACCACGTGTTCAGGGTTACGACCTTTGGATAAATTAATAAATTAATTTGCATTTTTAGAAAAGATTTTTTTTCGTGAATATTATTATTAAAAACTATCCTGTACATGGTACTTTTGGATTGCACTGCGTATTTCTTTTATTACTTTCTAAAAAAAATTGTTTTCCCCTTTCTGACCACGCGATCTCCTAGCAACCACGCCCCATGAGCGCATCGAGTTGCTGCTTACAACTGTCAAGAACTTTGCAATTTCGCTTGTCTTCAATATGAGCAACAAAACATTTTCATGTGAAGCCTAATTTGACGAAGATTTGTTCGAGATATTCAGGGAGCCTTTGGTCATTTCGATTATGACATTGGTGACTTTATCGTGGAGAAAGTTCCAATTCAAGATGACATCATTCCGATTCACAACTCGAATCGACAAGATGGCGCCTCTCTTCCCGCCCTTGCAAGTGCAACAGAAACTTTGATAAATTCAGTGCCGATTCTTGGGATTAGTGAATCAATGTGACAGCTAGATTTCATTGTGGAACCAGATGAAGCCGAATATGTATGTTCACACTTCTTTTGTCAACCATGCGTGACACAGCACAGGCAATCACAGTTGGGGAATGGTGCGGCCACCATGTTGCAGAAATTCGTGGATTTGAACACATTGCTTCTGGACTGAGCTAAATAAACGAAGTGTTTGGAGACATCGTAGATACTTGGACTTGAAGAAACGTAATTAAACGTTGCAGCAGATGAAGGATTTGTGTGGACAAAACGGGAAAGGGATCCCAGATTGTATTTCAAAACTTGTGCGCGAAGTGTATCCAAATACCCCGAACAAACATATACATGGGACAAGTGTGGATCTAATGATCAAACTCAGTTTTGTGTGTGAAAATTCTGTGAAAGAAAAGGAAATTCATAATTAAAGTTGTCTTGGAATATAATTATGTATTGGAGTTTTCGTTTATCGTAAGTACAATATTATCTGGATACGCCTTCTGTAGGTAAAAAAATCAAGTATATTTCGTTACTTATTTACCAGTTGCTTATGTGCATTGTTATGTTGATACACGTGACATATTCATCTATTGTAGTCAAGCTGAGAAATATTGGCGGAACTTCTGGTGCTTCAAATTAGGCCCCTTCCTAAACACTAGTTGAAAATCTGTGTAATAATTTAAGTTTTATGAATATAAACTAATTATTGTGTGGCACAAATCTAACTGTTGAATGCAAATGACCAAAACTAAACAAATATCTGTAATTTTCGGATTGAACTGAAAGAATCGCGTCGTCAATTTCGTATTTAAGTATCGTTACGGTTACATTAACCGAAATTGATATTCTGCTGCTGTTCTGCCGTAAAAATATGCAACACAATTCCCTTTGACCACAAATGCATTGAATGTGTCACATGTACATCTGACCATGTGCTTTGCTATTTATAGCACTAACGTAAATAAGCTCCGCCCACTGTGATCGATGCAGACGCCAAACACGATCGATTCGATTTTTTAGGATAAAACTACAGAAAATTTATTGACTTATATCTTAACATGGAGCCATTTATTGTATCCATGGTTTGTCATTCAAGTTGATACGAAGTTTGACGGTCAATGGTGATCTTGTTCCCGTATGGTTTTCAAAAAACCTCTCCCGACACTCGGTTGTGTTTACATTGTCAGTCATTGTTCGAAACTGAAACACCGCCACCTTGCGGGCTATTTATAGTCAGGGTGGGGCTTTAAATGCCAGCGGTGATACACATGAAGCAGATAGTGTATTCCATCAAGTAATGAAAGAAAGGAACACAGGGAGCAGATAGTGTATTCCATCAAGTAATGAAAGAAAGGAACACAGGGAGCTGATAGTGTATTCCATCAAGTAATGAAAGAAAGGAACACAGGGAGCTGATAGTGTATTCCATCAAGTAATGAAAGAAAGGAACACAGGGAGCTGATAGTGTATTCCATCAAGTAATGAAAGTTTCATCAAGTAATGAAAGAAAGGAACACAGCGAGCAGATAGTGTATTCCATCAAGTAATGAAAGAAAGGAACACATGAAGCAGATAGTGTATTCCATCAAGTAATGAAAGAAAGGAACACAGGGAGCAGATAGTGTATTCCATCAAGTAATGAAAGAAAGGAACACAGGGAGCAGATAGTGTATTCCATCAAGTAATGAAAGAAAGGAACACAGCGAGCAGATAGTGTATTCCATCAAGTAATGAAAGAAAGGAACACAGCGAGCAGATAGTGTATTCCATCAAGTAATGAAAGAAAGGAACACATGAAGCAGATAGTGTATTCCATCAAGTAATGAAAGAAAGGAACACAGGGAGCTGATAGTGTATTCCTTCAAGTAATGAAAGAAAGGAACACAGCGAGCAGATAGTGTATTCCATCAAGTAATGAAAGAAAGGAACACATGAAGCAGATAGTGTATTCCATCAAGTAATGAAAGAAAGGAACACAGGGAGCTGATAGTGTATTCCTTCAAGTAATGAAAGAAAGGAACACAGACAGCAGTTTTCTTTGTAGGAAATTGGACGTGGGAGTTGGAGATACAGAACTGACTTTTTAAGACCTAACCTGAAACACCTACTAGCCCACATGGTGTGAAAACATATATGGACACCGCTAAAAATCTGAACTTGCCCTTGGGATACTTTGATATTAAACAAACTTAATCAGGCAGGCTGGCTTAGTTCCTAGCTGCATCCCTGAAAGGGCAGACATTTCTTTAACAATTTCTATGTCACTTGCTGACTTTGCACACTGAAGCATATCACCCAAAACAAATGTCCATGACAGTTCCCTGACAGACGACTGATGTCAAATGCAAGTGATATGAGAGGTGGAATCTGATTGGTCAATAGGAGGGACATTGAAGGGACATAACTTGTAAAAGCCACTGGTTCCACTACAATTGAGCCCAGAAATTCCAACCTAGTTGGGCAATGGTGGAAACTGGACTTGTCCAGTCAGTTAACTCCCTTTCCTTGGGAAGAAGCATTTCCCTGACACACCACTGATGTACCTTGCACTCTGAAGCATCATGACCATATTTTCCCCTTCGTAGGTACAAGCTGGAGTCAGATCCACATAGATCTTGGAGAAGCCGCTTGCGTTGCTGTAACCATGGCCACCACAGGACATGCGACACTCCTCCAGCATCCTAGAGGCTGCCCAGCTGCTGAAGGCTTTGAGACCTGATGAAAGGCCATGGAGCTATGGATGGAAGATATTGTAGGAGGAATAGAAAGGGCTTAAAGATCATAATGTCAACGGTCAAAATAATAAAGACATTTAAGTAGAACTATGTTACCGTATCTCATCAAGAAGAATTTACACTTTAACAAATCTGATATCAAAAGGTGGCACTTTAGAAATGTTATTGTTTTTTGTTCTAATAAATGGAACTAAAAGCCACCTACAAAAACATAATAATCCATGTTAATTCTTCATGCGCTTCTAAACAAGCTTTAACTGTAATTGATTTGTTTTAATAATTGATCATAAAAAGCAGTCTAGTACCTAGCATCTATTTACACTTGATAAGAGGGACACATGTTTGTCTTATTCGTCATACTGTACTGTAAATATCTCCTACAAATAAGAAGCATTTAATTTTTCCTGCACAACAGGCAGATAATGACATCCCAAATGAAATAAAAATATATCTAAATACACAAACTATTACTTTACTGTTTTGTTTACTTGAACCGGATCAGATATGTCAGTATTCAACATATTCTTATTCAACAAGTAGTGTGGGCCATTAGCCACCCAGTGTGAGAGAATTTTAATGTACAATATAAAAGATGAAACACTAGTTTTAACCACATTGCCTGAAGATAACAAAAGATAACTAACTTTTGAAAAGTGGAGATATCAGTTGAACCCATCAAAGTATTAAACTTATATAATGTCGGGTTCACATAGAATTTATGTGTCGGTAAAATATCAAATACACGAAATGTGTCAGAAAGGCTGACAGACATGAAGATATTTGGAATCAAGACCCAGCTGTACAAACATCCGTTGCCCTGTGTAATAAATCAGCTAAATTTCCATCTTGTTTGTTTGTTTCAGTATTCCAGCTATATGACGGTGGTATGAAATAATCGAGTCTGGACCAGACAATTCAGTGATTGACACCATGAGCATTGATCTAAGACATGCATCAACCAAGTCAGCCCACCTGTCCTGTTAGTCGCCACTTATGACAAGTATAATTCCCATCTTATGTGACCCGACTGTCCTCCATCAACCAAGTCAGCCCACCTGTCCTGTTAGTCGCCACTTATAACATGTATAATTCCCATCTGATGTGACCCGACTGTCCTCCATCAACCAAGTCAGCCCACCAGTCCTGTTAGTCGCCACTTATGACAAGTATAATTCCCATCTTATGTGACCCAACTGTCCTCCATCAACCAAGTCAGCCCACCAGTCCCGTTAGTCGCCACCTATGACAAGTATAATTCCCATCTGATGTGACCCAACTGTCCTCCATCAACCAAGTCAGCCCAACAGTCCCGTTAGTCGCCACCTATGACAAGTATAATTCCCATCTGATGTGACCCGACTGTCCTCCATCAACCAAGTCAGCCCACCAGTCCTGTTAGTCGCCACTTATAACAAGTATAATTCCCATCTGATGTGACCCGACTGTCCTCCATCAACCAAGTCAGCCCACCAGTCCTGTTAGTCGCCACTTATGACAAGTATAATTCCCATCTGATGTGACCCGACTGTCCTCCATCAACCAAGTCAGCCCACCAGTCCCGTTAGTCGCCACTTATGACAAGTATAATTCCCATCTGATGTGACCCGACTGTCCTCCATCAACCAAGTCAGCCCACCAGTCCCGTTAGTCGCCACCTATGACAAGTATAATTCCCATCTGATGTGACCCGACTGTCCTCCATCAACCAAGTCAGCCCACCGGTCCCGTTAGTCGCCACTTATGACAAGTATAATTCCCATCTTATGTGACCAAACTGTCCTCCATCAACCAAGTCAGCCCACCAGTCCCGTTAGTCGCCACCTATGACAAGTATAATTCCCATCTGATGTGACCCAACTGTCCTCCATCAACCAAGTCAGCCCAACAGTCCCGTTAGTCGCCACCTATGACAAGTATAATTCCCATCTGATGTGACCCGACTGTCCTCCATCAACCAAGTCAGCCCACCAGTCCCGTTAGTCGCCACTTATGACAAGTATAATTCCCATCTGATGTGACCCGACTGTCCTCCATCAACCAAGTCAGCCCACCAGTCCCGTTAGTCGCCACCTATGACAAGTATAATTCCCATCTGATGTGACCCAACTGTCCTCCATCAACCAAGTCAGCCCAACAGTCCCGTTAGTCGCCACCTATGACAAGTATAATTCCCATCTGATGTGACCCGACTGTCCTCCATCAACCAAGTCAGCCCACCAGTCCCGTTAGTCGCCACTTATGACAAGTATAATTCCCATCTGATGTGACCCGACTGTCCTCCATCTCACCTGTGGCAATTCTTCCAGGGCCCCCTTCTCTATCTGCTCCGTAACACGCAGGTACACGTCCACCATGTACCTCCCAGCAAACCACAGTGCGTAGGACGTAGCCAGGGCTGGGAATACTCGGTGCTGCTGTGTCTGGTAGTCTAGGACCTGTGCCTCCTCACCTCTGCAACAAAAGCAACTCTTGAACCAAGGCAATGCAAAGCCATCTGTAACCATGGCAACACACAGGCCTCTGTAACCATGGCAACACACAGGCCTCTGTAACCATGGCAAATAAAGACCTCAGTACCATGGCAACACAAACATTTATGTAACTATGGTAATGCAAAGACCCATATGTAACCATGGTTACAGCAAGACATCAGCAACACAGGACCATGCTGAGAGTGAGTGAACGTTGTTTATAAGCTGCAGTGCCCTTGTGGAGAATCCAACACTCCAGAGAAAACAAGGAATTCTTTAACCCCATTCTGTAATTCTGTGTCTGCAAACATAACTGTCAAGATGAACTAGCAGGAACTAGCATTGTTATGTTGTAATGCTCACTTGGGGCTGACTTCAGTCTGTCTGCGCACAGCGCTGTAGCGGATGGCAATGGTGCAGGCCTGGCCCAGGCTGCGTGCAGCGTCGTTGGTGATGACGGAGCGTATGAAGACCATGGACCCATAAACGAGCTTGTCGTTGTCTGGCTTTATGAAGGTCCCATCTTCCAGCACCTGGCAACACACATTCAGGCAGACATGAACACAGAACTAGTTCCCCATTTCCACCTCATTATGCTGACATAACATGTTAAATAGAAATGAGTTTGTCACAATCAAATTTTATTGTTCAGAATTTGTCAGCACCGTTGACAGATTAAGTGGTGCTCTGTTACATAAATGTTTATATTATCATAAATGAGAAAATAATATCAAAAGTAACAAGATTATATTTCGTTATTTAAAAAAAATAAATTTGATAGAGTGACATATTTCTACCAGTATTCCTTTTGCCGTTTTCACAAAAAAGGGCTTCAAACATTAACCCATATTCGGACACGAACCAGCGTTAGCTACTTTATTCTACATTGCTGCTTTTTCTCATCCTTAATGTCTTAGGCTAAAAAAAATAATAGTGTTGGTTCTCAGGCACCACCCGCATCATCATAAAGTCTGCCGCACGTTTTGTTTTTATTTCCATTTTCAAAAAAATCTAAAAAATCTGAATACTTGAACACAATGCACAAACAAAATCGAAAATGGAAACAAAAACAAAATGTGCAATGAACTTTATGATGATGTGGGCAGTGTCTGAGAACCATGACTATTATTTTTTTAGCCTTATACAGCTATCCGTTAATTATCATCATGTGACTTCACAAGGTTGTACCTTTGCATATCTCATAAGCATATTCATCCTTGGGACACGGACATGATTCAACTTCAGAAAGCCATTGTCTATACTCTCATAGCCAAACTTGGTGCCAATGTCACCCACTGTCACACCTAGTGAAACAATACACACACATCAGTAACTTGTGGAGGTGCATCAAAAATATACACAGTGTCAGTTAGAAGAAGCCACAGTTTGTCAATAGTATGTCAGTGTACAAGTCAAGCATTACATACACTTCAATAATGAACACATCTTGTCAGCAGCAGTAGCTGCAGCAGCAGCTTTGTTTGTTTGTTGTTAAATGCCATACCCAGCAATATTCCAACTTTACGTCAGTGGTCAATAAATAATGGAGTCTGGCCAGACAATCCAGTGATTGACATCATGAACATCCATCCGCGCATTCGGGATACGAGATGTGAATCAACCAAGTCACCGAAGCTGACCACAAGACTTGTTATTCGCCTCTCACAACAAGCATAGTTGCCTCTAACAACAAGCATAGTTGCCTCTAACGACAAGCATAGTTGCCTCTAACTACATGCATAGTCGCCTCTAACGACAAGCATAGTCGCTTCTTATGACAAGTATAGTCGCTTCTTACGACAAGCATAGTTGCCTCTAACGACTCTCATAGTCGCTTCTTACGACAAGCATAGTCGCTTCTTACGACAAGCAAAGTCGCCTCTAACAACTCTCATAGTCGCTTCTTACGACAAGCATAGTCGCTTCTTACGACAAGCATAGTCGCTTCTAACGACAAGCATAGTCGCTTCTTACGACAAGCATAGCCGCCTCTAACGACTCTCATAGTCGCTTCTTACGACAAGCATAGTTGCTTCTTACGACAAGCATAGTTGCCTCTAACTACATGCATAGTCGCCTCTAACGACAAGCATAGTCGCCTCAAACAACAAGCATTCATTGCTGGAGACAATACCAACCCGGATCTTCATGGGTCAGCAGCATCTCTAGTAACAACATTTGCAGCATTAGCAGCAGTACTGACAGTAGTACTAGAAGTGCCACTAGTAGTAGTAGTAGCAGTGATGTTATTTTTGTTGTGTGACTTAATACATTTAGTTTCAAACAATTGATAAAAACACAGTACAAGATATAAAATTCCTGTTACCTGGCAGTGCCTGGTGGTTGTCAAGGCGACGAAGTGGCACGATGAACGCCTGTATCCCACAGTTCTGACCCTGGGTGAGCAGCTGGGCCATTACGACACAGTAGTTAGATGTCTTGCCCACTGGAATACACAACATATACACAGTGTTTGACACAAGTACTGCTCCCCAGTCACCTAACTTTTCTCCGGAACCAATGGCATATATATTAAATGGTGGTCCAGCAAAACATAAATTTGGGTGTGTTGTTTGGCATTGGCTTATCAACAAGTTCTAGTCAGTGTCACACACTGAAGTAATGTTCTGAAGACACCATTTCTTAAAGGGGGACCACATGCTCCTTCCCTTCTGGTGTATGTCTTGTTGCATACATTGCATTCATGCTTGTCGGACATTTTTGAGGATGAGTGACAGTTTGTCAGGCTGTACCGGTGGTGTCATTGTGACGTCATGCTGGTTGGTGACGTCATAGTTTCTTATGACGTTACAGGGAAAAGAGCGTTCCCAGGTTGTACTCACATGCCCCTGGCCAGAATTTGGTGGAGGTCAAGGTTGGAGAGTTGATGACAAACTCCTTAGACTTTGGATCATATGTTGCTGTGGTCTCCAAGCCTCGTACAAATGTACCTGGGATAAAAATGTTACCTGTGTGAAATCTGTTCATTATACATGGCACAAGAAAATTTCAAAAGGAAAACTTTGATTTTAGATAGTAGGTGGCATCTACTAGACATGATTATTTCCCCATTACAGAATTTGATATATTTTTTTCAAAATGGCTTAAAAGTGACAGTTGGGTCTGCATAAGAAGTAATTAAATTGGTGTGGTGTGGTCTAAAAAACAAACAAACTTGTAAATCTGATCTTGCACTTGAAATGGACAGTTGTCTAGTTTTCAAATAAAATCATGGTGTCTTACCATGTCCGAGTTCCGTCTGGGCATACGTCCCAATGACCTCGTATCTCAGGGATCTGGGGATCCATGCCTGTTTCTGCTCCTCCGTACCCATCTTCTCAATGGTCGGGATGAACATGCTGCTATGGAGACCAAACGCCGAGTTCTCATGAGCCATCCCAGCCCTGAGGAGGATAAATGCAAGGTGAGGGGAATGTCCATCAGCACGTGGGACTATGCCTTTTGATGGCATGTGGTTAGTATACCGATATATAGGACTTCAAAAATAAAACTTTACTTATGCCTAGTTGGGCGGTTTTTAAAGCAGGATTTAGTTAAAATCGTGCACTTAGGGTTAAAAGCACCAAACTTGAAACACTTCTACATCGAACAACTCCTAACATTTCTGGATATGGATCCAGTTCAGTAGCCCCTCCTGGTGGTAGAAAATCCAAGATGGCCACCAATGTGGCTGAAACCTCTAGTGACGCCATTCTATACTCAATATATCATAATTATTTGGTCAACCTTAGTAATTTATTCAGGATTAATTGCAACATTGCTATATATATTTCAAATGTAGCAGCCAGCATCCCCTGGTGGTGATGAAATCCAATATGGCTGCCAAAATGACTGAACTGGACAGGACGTTGACCGTTCTGAATCTCTGTTTGTGAACAATAGCTGACATCGTCCGAGCTTACTTGGCCTTTTTTTTTCCAGTGACATCACTGCGGGTCGAGGCTGATCAAGTGACTGGACTTTTATCTTGTTTGTAAAGAGGACACACTTTTTCCTTATGCCTTTCAGTGTGCTTTACATATTGTTTTGCATAATTGTATATAAATACACTAGTACAACTGCGACACTGAGGTCCATATCTTTACACAAAGCAGAGACCATAATAGATTCTATTTGATGGTCTCTGCACAAAGTGACTGTATCTCTAGCTCTCCAAAGGCCTCGATGACTGCACGTGAAGAATGAATATGCAAATGAATATAGTTTTTCACATTTTAGGATGTTTTCTCAAAGAAAGTTAAACATTTCATGAGATAATCCAAAATGAAACAGATGTAAAAAAAACATGAATCGACTGTGTCAGATGTGACGACGTGACACACATACTCGGCTGGCCGCAAGGAAGTCTGGGTAAGAAAATGATTGGCTTCATACGACTGAGGCATATTTATATTGTAATCTGGGCTTTGATAAACACTAGCTTCTAATCAAATCAAGCTGGCAATGGTATTTTGTAACTCATTTGTAAGAAAAATACTCCAATCTGCCTCTAATAAGAAGAAATAAGACTAAAGCCAGTTTACTCTGCGCAGCGCTTGTGTTGTCTGCTTCGCTGTACAGAGCTCTATTGTTTTGGTTTGAGAATTGAATAAGGCATGTGACATCACTTTCGGAAATTATTTAATGTCGATTTAAAAACACACAGAACTGTCGACATACTGTCCCTTTATTCTTCAGAAATTGTCGAATGTTTGTTCACAAAATCAGTATCATTTCTTCAATTCCATTAAATTTGGATTTAAACATTTCCATGTACAGTGTTACTGAATGTTTTAGTTTTTGGTACTAAAATTAATTCATTTGAAACAAGGCATGTATTCCATATGGCAGATCTGCAAAATCTATACTTGCGTAGAGTGACAGACATAGGAATCAAATCTTGTTAGCAATTACTGATCTGAGAGCACACAATCCAGGCAAAGAGGTCAATTAATGGGTCATCATAATCCCAACAAATAGATCCTCCAACTACAATTGCCCTTATGCCAATATTTCAGAATGAGCACACTATGTTGCTATGATACAGCATTCAATGAATGCGGTTAAACAGGCCGTTGAGGGAATGAATCCAGGTCAAATACCTGTGCTTGCCATGGATTAACTTCTGTATGCAAATGCTAAAACAATATGGAGACAGTTGCTTGATAAACATCCCACACTACAGAATGCTGCAGATGGGCTGGGAGAAGACATGTAGTAATATGTGAATATCCAAGTTGACACTCTTGGTCAGGTACAAGAACAACGATAGGGACTTATATACAGCACCTGTGAGCAGTCTTGCACAGACTGTAAATATTACAAAGCCATTCCTAGGCATGTAAAGTGCACTGCTCTGTGCCACTATGAAGGAAAGCTTTAGTTTCCAGTAACTAAATTATGGAACTGGAAACACATGCACGAGACTGATATTCCTTGTCACAGTAAGTAGATAAGTAAGTAAGTTGATATCAGAGGTTCATGGCATAAATGTCAATTGGTTGACAGGCAACTGTACCATGATACGGATAGATCATACACAATACATATACATTCATACAATGGCATTTAAAAATGTGTTTTGTTCATCATATCAAAACTTATCAACTTATTGAAAGAGCAAACGATATCAAATAATATCAATATTTGCAGTAGAAATGGACAATATCTAAAAATTAAGTTTGTCTGGCATCCACTTTGGATTTTCATCACCATTTGGGTTGCTAGATACTAGATTTGAATTAAATACATCATTGCTGCTATTAATCCTGAATAATTTGTATAAATTGACCAGATAATTATGACATTCTGAGAACTGATTGATATCATTAGAGATTTCAGCCATGTTGGTGGCCATCTTGGATTTTCTACCACCACTGCTAAACTGGATCTATATCCAGTAATGTATGGAACGGTTCAGTGTCTAAACATATGCTAAGTTTAATACTTTTAACCCAATATGAACTAATTTCTCCTTAACCGCCCACCTACATATATAAGGCCAGACTATTTATCAAACTTGGTTTACAGATCCGCTGACTCCTGAAAATTGAATTGTTAAAAAGCCCATTCCTAAATTAAAGCAGTGGTTGTTTCACTCCACCAACAAGGAATAAGTTATATGCTAAAAGATCAACTCATTTACGGGTGCTATCCCCACAAAAAAAATTGGAAATTGGAAGCATGGAAGGCAAAATTTCATACCCTTTCCCCCCCAAAAGAACTGTCACTATTATACCAAGGCTTATCCAGGAATTTTATCTAGATCTGTCACCAGACATGAAATACTGCATTCTTAACACATACAATTTCTAAACAGATGCAGAAAAAGTGAATGCTGCTATTTCATAATTTGGTACTACTTAAAATTAATTTCTATACACAGTCATTTAAGACAAATACAAACAGTCAAATGCTTCATGATCTAGCACAAGCTCTTGTATGCATGAATCATTTGGGAAACTCCATATCTTTGTTTAACTAACAAGGCGCAATGTTACGTCACTAGTGGTAGAGTAATGTATTCAATTATGATATTTCTCTGGGAACCTCATCTCTTAACCTGGGACGCCTCCAATTAAAGGCTTTGTGTCCTCTGGACCCCCCCAAGGTACATAACCCAGATAAATCCCCATTCTTGTGTTAAAATAGTTTCCTCGAATAACTAAAGTCATATCTTTGTACAGCTGATTTGTATTTCACTGATAACAGGACCAATAAAAGTGCCTTTAAACAATTTAAACTTTAAAAAAATCTGTTCTAAATTATCGAACACCACAGCTTTGATTATGACTTGATTGGTGCTGACTGTGCAAAAACAGCATCTTGACATATGAGTAGTGTTTATTAGTATTATTTTCAGATTTTCTCAACTTGTGTTACTGTTTCTATATCATTCAAAATATCAGTAGGCCTGCAATGGACACTCCACTTGAAATCATTTCCTACATAACTTTACTAGACTAGTGTCTAAATACACAGACGTTTGTTTCCAACTTGACCACCATTTCAGTTCCAGCTATGTCTTGTACTGCACTTACTCCCTGTAGCTGAATATTTCTTCCGGGTTGGTCAGTCCGAGCTCCTGTACTCTGTTGGTGTAGTATACTGTCTTGCGCATCACCTCCTCATACTTCTGTTCACGACTCAGTGTGTGCCAGTCAGGGCTGTTTGCAATCACGGGATCATTGATGGCCAACGATTCTGACAGAACAATTGACACAATAAACAAATAGTGCATGATTAGCAATTTATCGTATATGTTTGCGTGAAATGATTAAACAAATATTTTCAAGAAAATTTAAGAGTGACAGAGGGAAAGATTTTTGAACATTGGATTAGCATTGATTTAAATGATAATACATTTGAGTAAAATGCATCAAACGTTTGATAAGATCATTGTTTCAATTACCGGTACTCATTCACTGCAAGTGTTCTTTGGTAATGTCAGGAAGCCTCTCAGTTCCTCAAACCCCAAACTCTAAAATTTTGCTTGGTTCTGTTACCATGATTACTCTATCCTACTTAAACTTTGTGGGGCAACATTCATTATTTGTGACCCACGAGGAGAAGAGGGACCTTATGCATACCAGAATACAATTGTGCTGTGATGTCTTAAAGAAAGACTTTTGACGTCAACTTACTTCTGTAACATGTCTATATCTTATTTTCTCGTGTTAGTTCGTAATGTAATTTAAACATTATTGAAAAACATTTCAGCATACATTTCTGCATTCAATTAATCTGACATTATATCTAAAACTCCAACTATTACATAAACAGTTATAAGTCTGAAAATAGGACATTGCAGAAAATGAGCCCAAGTGTTTGATGCCATGTCTCTCTGTATAAAATATGAATTGAAGCTTGTGAATTGTACTTTTTGAGTTCCTAAGATACTGTAGTTTTAAAATATAATGAGAAGTTAAAATGTGATTTTTCACCCAAAAGGTCCTTGATCTTATGTTTGGTTGATTTAAGTTTTGACTTCAATAGTTTTTGCATTTATTTAGGTATAAATGTAAAAAACGATCATGGATGTGCATACTGCGTAAATCCGTTGAGCACATCTGTGTAGTGGATTTACTCCAAGTGTGAACACCGCTTTATAGATATGTCAACTATAATAACTTCACAGACTTCTTATACACACGAATTACTGCAGCCAGCATTACGAAATCAGCGACACCCTTCAGCGCATTATTGCAACACAAGCCCTGCTCATTCTACCATCAAACAATGAAGAAACAATAGCCTGTTTACACTAGTATAACGTTAAAGGCTTACCATGTGGTTTCAGAGATGTCAAACTTCATAAAGTTTATGACAGTTGGTAATGGTGAAGTGAAATGGGGTTTAACGTCGCGTCCAAGATTATTGCACTTATATAGCGACGTGTATGTGTGTGTGTGTGTGACTGCTTGTACTAGTCCAGACTGATGGCGATTTGTACTGCTAGCCCACTGAGATACCATGGCACAGTTTAGCATGAATTCCCCACTCAGCTACAGTATACTGACTCCGAGCCGATCAGTCCTTGTTTGAGCCCCTTAATGCCAAGCGCCAGACAGGGTAACAACAAGTACCATCTTTTAAGGTCCTTTGGTATGACGTGGCCGGGGATCGAACCCCGGACCTTCCGCATTCCGGGCGGACGCTCTACCACTAGAACACAGAGGCGGTCCAGTTGCTTATGGATGGGAAGTAAAATTCATGAATTGAAATATGAGGTTCACTTAATATCTGAATATATAGGACAAGAAAGAGAAACACAAATGCATTGCTGCACTTCAAAACAGAATATCTTTTACCTAATCTACTGTAAGTCTGAATCTTTAGCAGTTAAGGGACCAGTTCAAAAGTTTGAAGTCAGACATATAAATGAATTCCTTAAGTTGTGACACATACCCCCTATACCCCTACAACCCAAAAACCTTATTCTGAAAATGGTGAATTCCGGAGTTTAGTGGCCTCATTAGTCACACATTCTTGTTTTGCCCCGCTTTTTTTAGAGGTTTCATATCAACTCTGCCATTCTTTATCATGCACTGCACTAGAAGGACTCCCCACGAGTACCAGCAATAACTAAGCCCTATCTTGTGGAGAGATCGGACTTATCAATGCCAACTCCTGACAGCATATGAATGAAAATAGGATCAGAGTTTTTGCTGAGTTTAGTAACTGTATAAAACATTGAGAAATCAGATAAGTTGATCTTGTCGGATGGAAAACTTGTAGAGCCATTTATCCCCCGCTCACCATCTCTAAACTTAAGCAAATAAGATTTTATCAGACATCAAACGTCTGGTCAATCTCATTAAAAATCAGTATGTGCTTAAGTACTACCTATACGCAAAGTCATGCGGATGCGAGAACTAAGATGTGATTATGATGTGACTGAAGCCTGGGTGCTTTTATACAAAGCAATCATAGCGCTAAGATGAGTTGTAAGTGAGCGTAACTCCCATACCTTGCATACAGTTATGGCACTTGTACTAAGGTTGAAAAATTAATGTCTGTTGTAAGGTTACAGCTAGATAGAACTCCATAAACTAACACTGAATGGGACATTAATTGTCTACATAATAAAATGCACCATAGTTCTAGTTTTAGACATGGCTGCAGTTTATGAATCACAAACAGTGTCACATCTGTGCTGACGGTTTTTGTGCAATATGTATGACTGTCAAAATCATTTTGATTTTTTTTTTCATCTTTATTTACAACTTGGTGTTATTCAAAATAAATCCACACTTCCAATAAATAACGGTGATAATTTCTATAAGATCCAAATGCCGGTGTCACATGAGAGTGGACTTTGCTCACACCGAAAATTGTACAGTCACTGCGCTATTTGCAGATCTGGGGGGTATCTGAAACTTGATTCACTCGATAGAAATGTTAATAAGAAAAGACAACTCATGAAAAAATAACTCACGTAAATATCGCTTTCTTCTGACCCTCTCCGGCCCATTATATAAGACATAAGTCAGTTGTATGGGATCGAACGTAGCTCTCTTTCTCTCGCGAGCCAAATCAGGGTTTACTGTAGGAGACGCCATCTTGCCTGTGTCAAAGTTCACGACAACCAGCTGTATCGTCTTGACGCGCGTCTAAACGAGATCGCTCCTTGTCGTGCTCAGAAGCAAATTTTGACCGCGTCGTTATTATTAGAACTAAACGGTAGACAGTGATGGGCAGGAGCCAGGAACATGTTTTGCATAAGAATATCTCTTTCTTTTGTTATTAAACTAAAATTGGAATCCATTAAATTTCAAATATCACTAATTGTAATACAATATCTTAATTTATAGTTGAGCGAATGTTGATTTGACAGAGCGCAAATGATTAAGCCGTAGTCAGCAATATTCAAGCTGTATAGTGAGAGAGTATACTTTTACGCCGCTTTTAGATATATTCCAGCAATACCACAGCGGGGGACTCAATTGATTCACACATTGCATACATGTACACAAGTAGGGGACCTGTTAAGATCCGGGTTAGAAAAGGACTTCGGCAACCCGGCCATGCCTGTCGTACTTGAAAGGGAGAACTATATGCTTGTCGTAAGAGGCGACTTATGGAATACTGAAGGAATAGATTTTTTTTATCCGACATCGAACGTTTGAACTGGTCCCTAACCACGAGGCTACCCCATCAAACTGTATATAACGGAGTTCTGTAATCAATCGAGCACGTACCAGTTTAGGCCGACACGACCAACAGTGGACAGACATTAAGTCTTATTTCTACAAAATATAAGTTACAAAATCCAAATGGAGTCAAAAACAATCCTTAATTCCAGTCCCAGAAACAAAAGTTATCTCATTTAAAATTATACTGTCGCCTTTACTATAGCTCTAATATTGCTGAGTCAACCACCATCCACTCAAAAAATACGAAATAACACAAGTTAATTAGTATTCCTTTCAAAATTGTTGATGCAGCGGAAAGCAATACTATAAATATATAGTCTTTGAAATATATAGTCTTTGGATGACATTTAGAAGTGATATACATCAGGAAGAGAATTTATGTTGTGTTCGTCATAATAAAGAAGTTCTTTTTAAATACTTATATAGCCTTTCAGTTATTTACTTCGAAACAACTGCAACAATATGTGTTAATAACGTCGAGCTCGGACTGCTGCCATTTGTAACATTTGTAACTTTCCTCCTGAAACTGACATGCAGTGATTAAACTAAAATAATGTTCAAAACAGCGCTCACTGATTCATTCATACGGAGTAAAACCGAAAGTGAAGATACAGAAGACCAATTTCTTAGTTTAGAGGCCAGAAAAGATGACATGGGTTTCGGAAACCGTGATGGTGTTCATTACAGGTGGTTAATAGATGAGTGAACGGGGGATAACAGAAAACAAATAATGATGTTTTGTGGCCTTAACTGGTATCACTCTCGAAATGGTGTCGTACACCCAGACTATGTCCATACATATAGGTTATCACTGATGTTAAGTGACCTGATTCCCGGCCATATCGCTTTGTAACTGTCGTGACTGAAGTCACGCGCTATGATATTGGACACGCGACTTGTCAGTTTAACAAAAAGACAAACGTCCCATATAACTGGCGTAAACTTTGTGAAGTTTACGAAGTTTTGTTAAATACCCGTAATAAAATACAGCAATCTGATTGACTAGTTGCATGTTAGGGAAAAAACAAAACAACATAAAGTCGGTTGGCTTGTAGGGACGTCAGACTTCATAAATGAATAGAGGATATTATATGAGTGTTTATGTTATACTATGTGTACAGCGTTAGAAATTGGCACTAGTCCTGTATGCTACCATCACACCAAAGTAGTTCTATATCCCGTTCTACCCCGTTCGGAAGAACGCGTAGTTTGGCGTAAACTAAGTACTATGCTAGTTCGTTCATTAGCAGTCCTGAATTTTACTATCTCGTTTTTAGCCAGTCTGTAGATCGTTTGTATCCAGTTCAGATCGTGTAAAAGTGCCCGTTCACCTCATCCGAACAACGTTTCGAAGCAGTTCAAGCACGTCCGTAGTCGTTCTGAACCGGACCCGTGAAGATTCGGGGTAGAATAGGTCTTCAGCAACCCATGCTTGCCGTAAAAGGCGACTATGCTTGTCGTAAAAGGCGACTAACGGGATCGGGTGGTCAAGGTCGCTGACTTGGTTGATGCATGCCATCGATCCCAATTGCGTACGTGGATCGATGCTCATGATATTAATCACTGGATTACCCGATTATTTACAGACCGCCGTCATATAGCTGGAATATTGCTGAGTGCGGCGTTAAACAATAAACCTACCAACCAAACCAACCGTTCTTAACCAGTTCAACCTCGTTCTACCCCGTTCACAATATGTCCACGCCAGTTCTAACTAATTCTTAACCCGACCAACTAGTTCGCAGTACGTCCTCATCTCGTCCCAAGTGCGTGTGTATTCGCGTCCTGGCACGACTTCTATGGATACCGAGGGCGTTGTAGTCAGTCTTCATTCAAGTTCAGGGTGCCGTTGTACAAAACAACCTTAGCGCTACGACTGTCGTAAGTCTGTGTTAAGGTATGGGAGTTACGATCACCTTAGCGCTAAGATCGCTTTGTACAACGGCACCCTGGGCTCCGAGCTGTACACATCATGCCTCCAAAGAGAAGTCGACCCGGTCGGTGTGCACACGTACTAAAATTTATGTTCGACTGCACCACGTCGTAACACGTCCCTAGTAGGTTCGAAGTACGGCAATATGTTATCATTATAAGGACTAGTAGTCTAAAAATGTTAGTTTTTACCGCTGTGTTTACGACACGACACTATGTTGGTCTCACTCGGGAAATACCGGAATTTAGGGGGGTTCCACTCTCAACCTAATGCCCCTGAACCCAGGATCTAAAGCCAAGAACTTCGACACTTAAATGGGATTGGAAGCTTTGCAAAGCTGGTTCAGTTACGTGCACGTTTGAATATTCTTCTAAAATGGATTTAGCGTAGAAAACATTTCTCGAAGTTGTGTTCATGGTCAAAGGGCGGCAAGCGTGTTTCTATAAGAGTTAACTCCCTTCTCTAACTCCGCACAGGGTATCGTTCATAACGTCACACATAGCATGTGTCCTCAATCAAAGGGAGCTAATCCCATACAACAAATTAAAATTATGTCCTTCGTCCAGAAGGGAGGTAAGTCTGCTTAGCAAATGCTAAACTTGATTTACATTAAATTTTACTTCTCTTCCATCAACGACACGGCTCCTTAAATGCAATGCGTCGTATCGATGCAGTGTGTAGGTAACAGAATAAGCCGAGTGGACCCAGATAAAACTGAAAACATCGGTGCGGGTCAACTTAACATTTTGCACTCACAACTGCTTGAGGAATTTGTAATTACTAAGATTATGGATGATGGGCGATGGAGATACGTTACCAAACTGATTTTTGTACACGTTGGGCCCAGGACGGAATAGTGTTACAAAAGGGTTGAGAATCAATAGCCCAAACACAACCAAAACCATATGCTGAGTACTCCACATGCTACAGTACCCAGACCAGTGCCCACTTGCACAAAGCGATCTTAGCGCTAAGACTATTGTAAGCCTATGTTTAAGTATGGTAGTTACGATCATCTTAGCGCTTGTGCAAGTGGGTCCAGATCTCAAGAATTATGAGCTGTGTTGTTATAACACGCCCCCTAAAGGGGCAGCTGACTATTGGACAGTTGGAGTCATTCCTCTTGTGATGTCAAACAGGCTGGTGGAGAAGTTTTTTGTCACTCTGCATACATCTAAATGTGGAACAGAGGAGACGGTTTCACTAGTCTCATTTATTTTTTGGCCAAATTACTGTGTTTTGATTTTGCCAATTCGAGCAGAAATTTCGATTTATATGCATAAGAAACATCACCAAGAAGGGGAGCACAACTGGTGCTCATGGGGATGCCCCCTTCTTGCCTAAATGTCTTTCCACCCAAATTTACACATATGTATGTCATCAATGAGGAAGTCCAACATTTCACATATTGTTTTGTGTTTAAGCGATGTGTTT
The DNA here is from genome assembly GCF_022045235.1 of Haliotis cracherodii. Classification (NCBI taxonomy): domain Eukaryota; kingdom Metazoa; phylum Mollusca; class Gastropoda; order Lepetellida; family Haliotidae; genus Haliotis; species Haliotis cracherodii. The sequence goes on from NW_027266264.1 coordinate 58,823,586, forward strand.
TTTTATTATCTGTAGTTGGACGATTCTGGTGAACCAGTTCATTGTCTATTAAATATTAAAATGGAAAAATAAAAGCCTATGCTTTCTTTTGCCTCTTAGTTTATGTATTAGAAGTGAGACACTGACACTGATTATAACATCTGGACCTTGACTAAAACTTGAGGACAGACAGCGGACCTAGTCTTCCTTTAAAGGGAGATAATGCTTCATGGTATGGTACCTATTTTCAGTCGAGGTCTAGACCTAAAAGTGCCAGAAATGAAACTGAGACATTGCCTCTGTGTAAATAGGATACTATTTAAACAACTAGATTGATATGCATCATCATCATAAACATCATAAAAAATTGAAGTGATGTATGTACTACTTGAATCTAGCTGGCTAGGACTGCCAACTTGCCCTCGCCTAATGACAGAGTCAATTGCCACTGAATATCTCCTTGTCAATTATTGCCTTCAGATGAATTCTTGGCACTCGTCTGCCCCCAGGGCGTTTTTGTGACAGAGAATTGCCACAGAATATGTTCTTGGCAATTACTGCCTCCACGGGACTTCATGGCGCTCGTCTGCCTCCAGGATGTCTTCGTGACCATCAATTGCCACTGAGTATCTTCTTGCCCCTTGAGGACTTCTTGGCACACATCTGCCTTCAGGGTGTCTTCGTTACAGAATTGCCAATTAATATCCTCTTGGCAGTCACTGTATCTTGACGTCCTCAATACATACTTCTGAATCCAGGATGTCTTCGTGACAGAGAATATCGTCTTGGCAATTGTTGCCCCCATAGGACATCATGGCGTTCTTCTGCCTCCCCTGTGTCTTCGTGACAGAGAATTGCCACAGAATATGTTCTTAGCAAGAATTGCATCTTGAGGTCTTCTTCACACTCTTATCCCTCCAGGATGTCTCTGTAACAGTCAATTGCCACTGAATATTTTCTTGGCAGTCATTGACTTGCAGAGGTGTTTTTGACTCACTTCTGCATCTAGAGTGTCTTTGTGGGGGAGAATTGCCACTGAATAGAATTTCTTCTTGGCAGCCATTGCCTCCAGAGATCTTCTTGGCACTCTTATGTCTCCAGGATGCCTTCATAACAGTGAATATCTACTGCATATTTTCTTGTGAATCATTCCGTCTAGACGTCTTTTTCGTACACTTGTGCCTTCAGGGTGTCTATGTGACAGAGAATTCACACTGAATCTGTTCTTGGCAATTATTTCCGGAAGAGGACTTCTTGGTGTTCTTCTGCCTTCAGGATGTCTTCGTGACTGTTAAAAAAAAGCCACTGAATTTCTTCTTGGCGATCATTGCCTCCAGAGGTCGTTTTAGCACACTTCCGCCTTCAGGGTTTGACCGTCGTGATCTATTGGTCGGGCATGCTTCAGGCGGAAAAAAAGAGGCCGACACTGCCACAGAGAACCAAACAGTCCCAGATTTTGGACCTAACTCTACAGAATTTGTAAGTGTCTTTTCATAAAAAAATGCACCTATGTGCTAGTTGTTAGTGGTGTTAATGGGGTTAGTGCAGTGTTAAGTCAATAAATCTAACACCCATTAGAAGCATACCCGACGCTTGGATCGAGGTCTCCTGAGGTCTTCTTTGGGAACAACTCACCGTGGGGGGTTTCTAGTGAACCTTTGTGCCTCTGGGGTGTCTTCTTGATAGTATCTTTCCACATTATGCATTGCACGCAATCATTTCCTGAAGTGGACTTCTTGGCACTTTTTCTGCTCCCAGGGCGTTTTCTGGAAAGTCAATTGCCATTGAATGTCCTCTTGGCAGTCATTGCCTCCAGACGTCTTGTTGGCACACGTCTGCATTCAGAGTGTCTTTGTGACAGAGAATTGCCACTGAATGTCCTCTTGGCAGCCGTTGCTTGCAGAGGTCTTCTTGACACTCTTATTGCTCCAGGATGCCTTCATGACATTGAATATCCACTGCATATCGTCTTGTGAATCATTGCCTCTAGACGTCTTCTTGGTACACTTCTGGCTTCAAGGTGTCTTATTGACAGAAATGCCACTGAAAATCCTCTTGGCGTTCTTCTACCTCCGGGATGTCAAGAGCTATTGAATATGTTCTTGTGAACCTCCGTGATGGCTTCGTGACAGAGAATTGCCACTGAATATGTTTTGGCACTTATTGCCTCCTGTGGACGTTTGGCTTTCTTCTTCCTCCAGGGTGTTTTCATGACAGACAATTGCCACTGAATATGTTCTGTCAAATATTGGCCCATTTGTACTTCTTGGAGGTCTTCGTTACACAGAATTGCCACTGAATAGAATGACTGTTTAGCACACACTGCCTCCAGTGGACTTTTTGGCGCTCTTCTGCCTCCAGGATGTCCTTGTTACAGAGAATTGCCACTGAATATGATCTTGTGAAATATTGCTCTCAGGGGACTTCTCAGCTTTCTTCTTCCTCCATGATGGCTTCGTGACTGAGAATTGCCACTGATTATGTTCTTGGCACTTATGCCTCCTTAGGACGTTTGGCTTTCTTCTTCCTCAAGGATGTTTTCGTGCCAGAGAATTGCCACTAAATATGTTCTGGCAAATGCCACAGAATATCTTCTTGGGAATTATAGCCTTCAGAGGTCTTCTTGACACTCTTGGTGATTAGTTGCTGTCTTTGTGACAGAAGTGCCACTGAATATCTTCTTAGTACTAATTACCCCTTGAAAACATCGTGGCGTTATTCTCTCTGGAGGATGTCTTCGTGACAGAGAATTGTCATAGAATATGTAGTTGGCAATGGTTGCCTCCATTGTACTTCTCGGCCATCTTCTGCCTAACAGAATATGCTCTAGGCAATTATTGGGTCCACAGGACTTCTTGTTACATTTCTGCCTTCATGGTGTCTTCATGACAGAGAAATGCCACTGAATATCTTCTTGGCAATTATTGCCTCCAGCTGTCTTCATGGCACACTTTTGTCTTCAGGGTCTCTTCGCGACTGAGAAATGCAACTGAATACGTTCTCAGCAATTGTTGCATCTAGATGTCTTGTTGACGTTATTCTGCCACCTGGATCTCTTCCTGGCAGTTATTGCCTCCACGGGACTTCTTGTCACATTTCTGCCTTCAGGGTGTCTTCGTGGCAGAGAAATGCCACTAAGTATCTTCTTGACAATTATTGCCTCCAGATGTCTTCGTGGCACTATTTTGTTTGCAGGATGTTTTCGTGATGGAGAATTGCCACATAATATCTTCTAGGGAATGTTTGCCTCCAGGACTTCTTGTTACACTGTTGACTTCAGGGAGTCTTCGTGACAGAGAATTGCCTCTTAATATCTTCTAAGCAATTATTGCCCCTTGAAAACATCTTGGCGTTATATTCTGCCTGGAGGATGTCTTCGTGACCGAGAATTGTCACAGAATATGTAGTTGGCAATGATTGCCTCCATTGGACTTCTCGGCGTTCTTCTGAATCAAAGAATATGCTCAAGGCAAGTATTGGCTCCACGGGACTTCTTGGCGTCTATTGCTTTTAGGATTTCTTCATGACAGAGAATTGCCACTGAATTCGTTCTTGGCAATTATTGCCTTCAGGGGACTTCTTGTCACAATTCTGCCTCCAGGATGTCTTCGTGACAGAGAATTGCCACTGAATCTCTTCTTGTCAATTAATGCCTCCAGTGGACTTCTTGTTACACTGTTGACTTCAGGGAGTCTTCATGACAGAGAATTGCCTCTTATCATCTTCTTAGTAATTATTGTCCCTTGAAAAGTTCTTGGCGTTATTCTGCCTCCAGGAAGTCTTCATGACAGAGAATGGCCACAGATTATGTTCTTTGCAATCATTGGCTCCACGGGACTTCTGCTTCTTGGGTGTCTTCGTTACAGGGAATTGCCACAGAATCTCTTCTTAGCAACTATTGCCTCCAGGTGTCTTTGTGGTACTCTTTTGGCTTCAAGGTCTCTTCGTGACAGAGAATTGCGAATGAATTCGTTCTTTGTCTTCGTGACAGAGAATTCCCAGAGAATCTCTTCTTGGCAATTATTGCCTCCAGGGGACGCCTTGTCACACTTCTTCCTTCAGGGTGTCTTCGTTACAGAGAAATGCCACTGAATATCCTGGCAATTATTGCCTTTAGAGGTCTTCTTGTCACTCTTATGAATAGTTCCTGTCTTCATGACAGAAGGGCCACTGAATATCTTCTTAGTAAGTATTGCCCCTTGAAAACTTCTTAGGGTTGTTCTCCCTGGAGGATGTCTTCGTGACTGAGAATAGCCAGAGAATCTCTTCTTGGCAATCATTGCCTCCAGGGGACGTCTTGTCACACTTCTTCCTTCAGGGTGTCTTCGTGACAGAGAAATGCCACTGAATATTTTCTTGGCAATTATTGCCCTGAGAGGTCCTCTTGACACTCTTATGAATAGTTGCTGTCTTCGTGACAGAAGTGCCACTGAATATCTTCTTAGTAAATATTGCCCCTTGAAAACATCTTAGGGTTGATGTCTTCGTGACTGAGAATAGCCACAGAATCTCTTCTTGGCAATCATTGCCTCCAGATTTCTTGTGGCACTCTTTTGGCTACAGGGTGTCTTTCTGACAGAGAAATGCCAATGAATATGTTCTGAGCAATTGTTGTATCCAGATGCTTCTTGGCTTTATTCTGCCTCCACGATGTCGTCGTGACAGAGAATTGCCACTACGCCTTCAGGGTGTCTTCGTGACAGAGAAATGCCACTAAATATCTTCTTGGCAATTATTGCCTCTTTTGGCTTCAGGGTGTCTTCATGACAGAGAAATGCCACTGTAAATAATCTCAGCATTTGTTGCATCCAGATGTCTTCTTGGCGTTATTCTGCCTCCAGGATGTCTTCGCGACAGAGAAATACGACTGAATTTCTTCTTGGCAATTTTTGCCTCCAGATGTCTTCGTGACACATTTTTGTCTTCAGGGTGTCTTCGTGGCAGAGAAATGAGACTGAATATCTTCTTGGCAATTATTGCCTTCAGATGTCTTCTTGACACTCTTATGAATAGTTGCTGTCTTTGTGACAGAGAATAGCCACAGAATCTCTTCTCGGCAATTATTGACTCCAGATGTCTTTGTGGCACTCTTTTGGCTTCAGGGTCTCTTCATGAAAGAGAATTGCGACTGAATTCGTTCTTGGCAATTATTGCCATCAGGTGACTTCTGGTCACAATTCTGCCTTCAGGGTGTCTTCGTGACAGAGAATTGCCACAGAATATGTAGTTGGCAATGATTGCCTCCATTGGACTTCTCGGTGTTTTTCTGCCTTCCAGAATATGTTCTAGGAAATTATTGGCTCCACAGTACTTCCTGTCACTTTTCTGCCTTCAGGGTGTCTTCGTGACAGAGAATTACCACTGAATATCTTCTTGGCATTTATTGCCTCCAGATGTCTTTGTGGCACTCTTTTGTCAATAGGATGTCTTCGTGATGGAGAATTGCCACTGAATATCTTCGTGGCAATTATTGCCTTTAGAGTTCTTCTTGACTCTCTTATGATTAGCTGCTGTCTTCGTAACAGAAGTGCCACTGAATATCTTTTTAGTATTTATTGCCCCTTGAAAACGTCTTAGGGTTGTTCTCCCTTGAAGATGTCTTCGTGACAGAAAATTGTCATAGAAAATGTAGTTGGCAATGGTTGCCTCCAGGGGACTTTCCGTTACACTTCTGCCTTCAGGGTCTCTTCGTGACAGAGAAATGCCACTGAATATCTTCTTGGCAATTATTGCCCCCCAGATGTCTTTGTGGCACTCTTTTGCCTTAGGGTGTCTTCGTGACAGAGAAATGCCACTGAAAATGTTCTCAGCAATGGTTGCATCCAGATGTCTTCTTGGCATTCTTATGCCCCCAGGACGTCTTCGTGATACACTTCCTGTTACACTTCTGCCTTCAGGGTCTCTTCGTGACAGAGAAATGCCACAGAATAACTTCTTAGCAATTATTGCCTCCAGAGGTCTTCTTGGCACGCTTTTGATTGGTTCGGGCCTTCGTGACAGAGAAGTGCCACTGATATGTTCTTGGCAATTATTACCCCTTGGAGACATCTCGGGGTTCTTCTGCCTCCAGGATGTCTTCGTGTCACTGAATGTTTTTTGTGTGCAATTATTGCAATTATTGTGGTTCTACTGCATTCAGGGTGCAGTTAGGGAATTTCCGCTGAATATGTTCTTAGCAATTGTTGCCTTCAGATGTCGTTTTGGCACTCTTTTGACATCAGGGTAAGAGAATTGCCACAGAATACGTTCTCAGCAATTGTTGCATCCAGATGTCTTCTTGGTGTTATTCTGCCTCCAGGATGTCTTCGTGACAGAGAAATGTCACTGAATATCCTCTTGTTAGCCATTTCCTTTAGACGTCTTGTTAGCACTTCTGCCTCTAGGGTGTATTTTCATGGCAGAGAATTGCCACTGAATATGTTCTTGGCAATTATTGCCTCCAGAGGACTTTTTGGCACTCCAGCGTGTCTTTATTATTGCCTTGAGATGTGGACTTTGCACTATTATGCATGCAACGTGTCTTTGTGACAGAGAAGTGCCTCTGATAGGAATGATTGCCCAACAGCCATTGCCTCCAGATGTTCTTCTATCTTTTTAGCAATTGTTGCCTCCAGATGTCTTCTCTTTACTCTTCTGCATTCTTCTGCCTCCAGGGTGTCTTCATGACATGCAATTGCCTCTCAATATCTTCTTGGAAATAACTGCCTTCAGTGGCCTTTTTGCACTCTAATGCTTCCAGAGTGTCTTCGTGGCAGTGAAGGGCCACTGAATATCTTCTTGGCATTTTTTGACTCCAGAGATCTTCTTGGAATTATTCTGCCTCCAGGATGTGACCTTTGTGATCCATTAGTCGGGTATGCTTCAGGCGGAGAAAATGAGGCCGACACTGCCTCGTGCAATTAAACAAACCCTCGTTTTGGACCTAACTCTACAGAATTTGGAAATGTCTTTTCATAAAATAATGCGCCTTCGTGCTGGTTGTTAGTGCAGGTTAGTGCAGGTTAGTGCAGTGTTAAGTCACTAAATCTAACATGCCTTGGAAGCTTCCCCGACGCTTGGATCGAGGTCTTCTGAGGTCTTCTGGGGATACCACTGGCCAAAGGGGGTATCTGGCAATCCCTTTTACCTCGGGAATGTCTTAACAGATCCTTCCATATAATGACTTCTTGGCAACCATTGCCAAGAGAAGTCTTCTTGGAAAATCTTCTGCCCCAATGGTGTCTTCGTGACAGTCAATTGCCACTGAATATCTTCTTGGCAATCATTGCCACCGGTGGACTTCTTGACACTTCTCTGCCTCCAGGGTGTCTTCGTGACAGTCACTTGCCACTGAATATCTTCTTGGCAACCATTGCCTCCAGCGGTCTTCTTAGCATTCTTCTGCCCCCAATGTGTCTTCGTGACAGTCAATTGCCACTGAATGTCGTCTTGGCAGTCTTCTGCATCTAGGGTTTTTTCGTGAAAGTCACTTGCAATCGAATAGCTTGACAGAGCATAAAGATTCAGAGTGATCAAACACTCTCAAAACTGCTTGTGGAGGACATTTCCACAGTTGACGCATCATTGACAAAAATTGTATCCGGTGCAGTTCCCAATTTTGACTTGTACCATGTGTTCCCGTGTTTTCGGGTGAACAAATGACTTGCCTTTGCATGTCTTTGTAATGGATGCCAGCGTTGGGGCAGGATACACTTACCTTTTGTGAACACCTGGTCTCATTATTATTTGATAGCGATTCATAAACGCGTGCTCATGACAGAGACGAAATCGTATAATTATTAATATGTTAAGGGTTTTATATAAGAGAGTATCTCCTATTATGGGGAGACTCCTGGCGATCCCGTACGCCTTCCCGTACGCAGTCTCTTGCCACCAAAGGTCTTCTTGGCAATAATTTCCAAAAGAAGTCTTCTTGGCCCTCTTCTGCCTTAAAGGTGTCTTGGTGACAGTCACTTGCCACCAAATATCCCGTCTTGGCAACCATTCCCTCTTGAGGTCTTCTTGGCCTTCTGCTGCCTCTGGGGTGCCTTGGTGACAATATAGTGGCGCTGAATGTCTTCTTGGTAACCTTTCCCTCCGGAGGTGTTCTTGGCACTCTTCTGCCTGCAGGGTGTCTTCTTGTCAGACATTGCACCGGATGTCTGAATAGAGGGTCCCAGGTCAAGGGGAACATCCTGGTGATCCCTTGGGCCTTCGGTATGTCTTCCTGGTAGTCACTTACACGAAAGGTCGTCTTGGCCCTCTTCTGCATGTGTTCATGACAGTCACTTGACCCTGAAGGTCTTCTTGGCACGTCTTCCTGACAACCGAAGAAGGTGTAATCAATATTTGGTTAAAATTTTATGTGATCTATTTATACGTATTTTTGGTGTCCCACTTTTTTATATTTCTAATGTAACATCTAATCACAGGTTGATAATCACTGTATGGGATTAGAAGTGGCGTCATAGATTTGTTTAATGCTGGCTGATTTAGCATCAGTCATGTGTTACTAACCTATCCAAACTTGCAAGGTAACCAACAAAATACGATGCCGCATTGACCAGTACCAAGTTCATTTTTTAATTCAACAATTTCAATTAATGGATGTTGACATGGCATATTTTTAAAAAGCCTGAGGGCACGAAAGGAAATATAAGATTATTATATGTTGTGTATCTTTAGAGTGAGTATTTACATATTTAAGAACTGTTAAACTTGCCTTTTATTCTGCTGTAGAAACTGAACTTTTGTAATCATGATATGGTTCATGGTCCAATGGCTTTGGCGTTAGCAAGTGCGTTACCATCCTTGGATCCGTCTATAAATAAAAATTAAAATATAACGCCAAAAGCAGGGTGGGAGATATGTTTTAACGTCAATTGTGCAGCGGGCATTTCAGGTTTTATTGATATTCAAAGCGGTGGAAGAGGGGACGGTTTCTGATGGTACATGTCTCTTTAAAGAGGGGTAAAAAAGCAGTCGTATGCTGGATTTGGATGTAGTAAAATGTTATTTAGGACCATATTACAACGAAAATTTTATGCGACATTGTTTAATGGATGATTCATCAGCGACATAAAACTGTCAATATTTGTTGGAAAGGCTACAGGGCAAATATCCAGACCTTGATGGTGAATAGAATCTAGTTTGTTTGAATTGTTTTAACATGCTCCACCATATACATGTATGATGGCGCCATAAAACAGTTTTACCGGATGAACGCCCTGTATATTTGGAGGAGGATTTTCTGATCCCGCTTTCAATTTGAAACGACAAAAATCAAGGGCCTTCCGGAATATAATCTTTAGGTGATTTATGAGTGGTAGAAAGGTCAAGAAATAGTAAAAAATAATACCAAGGAACTGTTACAACAGAGTCCAAAACTAAATGAGAGTCCGTCTGCGGCTTATTTTTTAGACATAAAAGTTACCTAAGCTTTTGATAACTTAAAACCATTTTCAAATGACCATTTACGGATTTTATGTAAACATAATTGTAGCTGCCTTTCAACAATATGCATGTGTTTACCACAAAAAGAAATCCTCCACAAAATAAGATCCATCCTTTGAATCGTTTAAAACCTTCGATAAACTAATCGTAATACTAAAGAATATGACCGACAAGATACTGCCCTGTGGGACAACCTGATTCTCATTATAATGACCTAAAAGGGTTGACCACACGCACACTTAAAATTGTCTAAAAAATTAAAAGCTTGTATATAAATTGTAAACGTTTCAAAACACTGTGTTCCCATGTCGTGTTATATGCTTTTCAAGGCGAAGAAAATGGGCACTCTATGTTGGTTTTTAACAAAAATGCATTTTTACAAATGATTAAGCAGACTAAATGGTCAACGGAGCTTTTTCAAAAACTACAATGTATATTTGTGATTAGATTATTAGTTCCATGTGCGCTGTTTATCTATAGTTGACCATGGTTTTTTTAATGGTTTTACAAAGGCGACTTGTCATTGTACTTTCTTTATAATTTGAGGGGTCATGATTCCGCCAGCGTTTGCTAAATTACGATTGTAATTATTTTTAACAAGGCCAGTTGGCCTCAGTAAGTTTAATCTTGTTGTAGGAGTCACGGGTTTAATAATGATGGAAAATTGTTCACTTCCACCGAGGACTTCGTGGACGGACCATTGATATTCATTAGAAAATCTGAATGTATAAATGATAAATCAATAGCTGAGTAAGTAGACGTAGCAGGGTGTATATACAATCCCCATACATTCCCCAAACTGAATATATTCATAATCTGAATGTATAAATGATAAATCAATAGCTGAGTAAGTAGACGTAGCAGGGTGTATATACAATCCCCATACATTCCCCAAACTGAATATATTCATAATCTGAATGTATAAATGATAAATCAATAGCTGAGTAAGTAGACGTAGCAGGGTGTATATACAATCCCCATACATTCCCCAAACTGAATATATTCATGATCTGAATGTATAAATGATAAATCAATAGCTGAGTAAGTAGACGTAGCAGGGTGTATATACAATCCCCATACATTCCCCAAACTGAATATATTCATGATCTGAATGTATAAATGATAAATCAATAGCTGAGTAAGTAGACGTAGCAGGGTGTGTATACAATCCCCATACATTCCCCAAACTGAATATATTCATAATGTATATTACAGTTTTACAATTTGACAATCTATAATAAGATGAATATTAAAATTCATCATCACTTCTCAATTTCATTAAAATGTCATTGGCTGGAACTTGCCACAGATAAGAACTGATTTTAACAAAGCTGGATCGTCATTGACACAGCTGTTCGTTCTCTGTTCACCACACTGCAAGGTATTAACAGTTACAAGCACAGGAGTCATGCAAAAAACGCTCACAGTAGTTAGTGAGTGAACTCAACTGGGGATTTTTATGGCATCCATCAAAACTTATGAAAGCTAACTGAGTTCACTGATATATAAATTATTAAGGCACTTGCAGTGACCAGTTAACAAGAAATCGACGAGAGTATACAAATACTGGGAACTTCATTGTAACATGGCAAATGCACCCGTGATTTCTAGTTCATTCCCAACAATCGTGGTGGTCGTAGTCTTGTATATCAAAATATTGTATGTCCGACATAGAATGCATGGACTAATTATGCGACTTCTTTCCAAAGGATTACCCCAAGACAAAAATAACCTACATGGTATAAATATTCACAATCAATGTCCTCTAATGATAAACTGTTACCATCGGTATCTCTCAAAAGCAATACTCAGCATGCGCATTGGACAATTGTAAAAATCACAAACCCTAATGAGAATCTGTGTTCATGGTCACACCCGGTGATTGTTAAGAGCACAAATTCTATCTACAGCCAAACGACATATAGAGAATCTTACCCGAGTGTCCTTTGATATCAAATATATCAACACGAGCAGATAAAGGTGCTAAACTTGTATCAACGAGAGTTGATATATCTGATATCAAAAGACATGAGAGTGAGATTTTATTCATCATCCATCATCATTCTTCCAACTTTTTCAGTTTGTTGTCAGTAATATGTAGTGTCTTAAGTGTAGCAGAGCCATTAGTGATGGCATTGGATTGTGCCGTCATGGTAACAAATGACGTCACAGTGGTCTGCAAAGCATTGTGATGTAATTTCATTGCAGCGATATCTACAATCGCTTGATCTCACCCAGTTACCAAGATAGTTTATATTCATTTTCAATATCCCCTTATAATTATGGGTTATGGGGATTCCTTCGTGAGATAATAGGACATGAGTAGTGGTGACTGCTCTATCATAATTGTTCCATCTAAAACAGTCCTTTGGCGAACGAACATCGTTATATTTGGAATCACATCGAATAACTCATCTATTTGTCAAATTCAACCGAAACCCGGTGTAAAGTCTAAAAGTATTGGGGATGCATCTAACTGTGTCTTGATCTCTTCTGGCCAATTGCTGTAACAACATTGTCATATGATTAGGTTTACATAAATGCCTGTTCAGTACACATGTAATTAGTTTTAACACATTCATATCCTGCTTTTTTAAATTGAGAAGACAAAGGTGGGAGCTCCAGTTTTTCCAAAAAGTAATCATAATTAAATAAATCTGACATGCGAGATGAGAATGTGACTTATTTGAATAGGTTGTTGAAATGACTATGCTACCCAGCATCATTGACGCTTGAGAAGCTGTCCGTTGGTGCAGTGTATCTTACCAACCTCCATGAACAAATGTAGTTAGGTCTATTCACAAAGCATATTAAAGCTTATTTAATAACATAAGTGAAAGACATTTCCTCACACAATTCTCAACAACAACTTTCGACCTTACAAATCGATGATGACTACACTGAGTTAAAGTCAATGTGATTTGTGAGATATTTTTTATTAGTTTAAACAATATTTATTTCTTCTTTGCATGTATCAATCAACATTTTGATTTTTGGATTCGATAACAATTTATTATTATGTGCATCGGGGTAGCTTCTGAGAACTCCCAGATGTGTGATATGTAATATGAGTAATGTGATATGTGTTATCTGAAATGGGGCCTGTGTCCTTTAATAAAGGGTCCACGGGTGGCCCAGTCGTCTAAGGCGCGGCGATTCGCTGTGCAGAATTGCGTTCCTTGGGCACGCCAGAAACCTATGATTGGTTCGAATCCCGGTTCGCCCCGATTATGTTTCTAGGTTTGTCAGCACCATACCCGTACTCGTGGGTTTCAACAAAGTGGTAAACGCCTAAGACCTACATCTATTCGGGCTTTCCTCACACATTAAGCTGACACGCCGTGATATAACTGGAAGACTGTTAATAGCGGCGTTGAACCAAACTCACTCACTCCTTATTATATATCATGACATATGTTTCATGTGATATGTGTCATGTCATGTGTCATGTCACACATGACAAATACCTCATATCATATGACACATACATGCGAAATGACATATTCCACATATCACATATCCAAAGACACATGACACACATCAAATCACGCATGACGAATGAAACATCATACGGCACATAGCACTTGACACATGACACATATCACATAACATATGTCACATATCACATGACACATGCAGCATATATATCATCTCTGAACCGTCACCTATCACATGACACATGCCCTGATACCACTCGTGGTACCACTTGACACGTGACTCATATCACATGACACATGCAGCATATATATCACCTCTGACCTGACACCTATCACATGACACATGCCATGATGTGCCATGTGTAATATGTTTTGTCACATGTGTCATCTGGTACATGTCATCTGTCATTTTGATATGAAATATGGGATAAATGTCGTGTGATATGTATCATGAAAGCGTGTGATGTGTGTAATAGGACGTGTGATTTGGCAACTCGTATGTGGCATGTGCCGTATGTATTATGTCATGTGTCGTGTGATAAGTGCTGTATGTCATGTAATTTGTGTCACGGGATGTGTCACGGGATGTGTTATATGATGTGTTATGTGATTATTTGATATGTGTGATGTGTTTATGGAATATTTGCCATGTATCATGTGTCTTGTGATATGTGATGTGTGTCATTCATCATGTATCGCGTGGTGAGTGAGTGAGTGAGTGAGTTTGGTTTTACGCCGCTTTTAGCAATATTCCAGCAATATCACGGCGGGGCACACCAGAAATGGGCTTCACACATTGTACCCATGTCGGGATTCGAACCCGGGTCTTTGGCGTGACGAGCGAACGCTTTAACCACTAGGTTACCCGACCGCCCCTGTATCGCGTGGTATGTCATTTGGCAAGTGTTATGTTCCATGTGATAGGTTTCATGTAAAGGGTGAAAGGTAATAGTTGATATATGAGAAGTGTAAAGTGTACATAGTTGATATGTGTTATGTGACAGGTGACATGTAGCGTGTGACATTTGTTATGTGTAATGTGATATGTGAAGTATCATTCCTCTTGGGTCATGTTTTATGCGAGAGGTGATGTATGACATGTGTCGTGTGTCGTGTTAAACGAGTCATATAATATGTCTTATATCATATGCGATGTCTGATGTCATGTGATATGTGTCATGTATGATGTGTCACGTGTCATGTGCTATATGTCATGTATGATGTGTCACGTGCCATGTGCTATATGCCATGTGCTATGGGCCGTGTTTCATGTCATGTGTCATTTTTATTTGGTATATGGAATATGGTATGTGGTATGTGGTATGTGATATGTGTCATGTGATATGTGATTTGAGATATGTAATATGTGATATGTGATCATTTATATGTGATCTTTTATAAGCTAGGATATATCGAAAATAATAAAAAATAGTTATGCTTGAGATTGCCTGCCACAAAAATTACGTTGTTGCAATGTAATGTTTTTTTTCTAAATACTTTCATAGTTTTAAATAAAAAAATATATCAGCTTTTGTGGCTGTAGCTGAATAAATACAGTTAGCAACAAATGCTGCAAATACCCAAAAATCAATTTTAAGGGTTTCTGTAGCGAAATTGTCTTCTAGTAACTACTTCTGTCAGTAAGAATTCAATATCTGAGGACAGATGGTATCTAAGAACACGCGGAACGGTTACATTGCGGCAAATGCGCGTGTAAAGTGCAGCTGATGTTACGGCAATGCTCGAGCGCCCCACCCTTATACTGGGTAAAGTTACACACCAAGCTATCACTAACAGGTGAGGTGACCCCCAAGTACTCCCACCCCTACCCTAATTGTTTTTACCAATCGCCACGCCTGATTACTAGTAGTTATAAGTAACCAACGTCGGTGTTGTCAAGTACGCAGACTTTATCACACGTTTGTATAACTAATCATGTTAATCATATTAAACTTGTCTTGTAACGGTCATTAAGTTCCAATTATATCCTATTTAAAAAAAGTTGAATTACGTTTCATATCTGTAGTTACATTTTAGTGTTTCTTCAAACAAAGAAACCATTTTTGAGTAAAGGAACACTACAGTATAGGCCAAATGTTTTGATAACGCTTAACATTGGTTAAATTATGTTAGAAATTGGTTGAATTATATGTCTTGAATGTACAAATGTCAGTCTTGGGCAAAGGAACATTTGTTACCATGTGGTTTAAAACATGAGTATTCTATAACATGTTGTTTCGTTATTACTTCAGTATGTTCAACTGTGTGAAACTGGCCACAATGCGGCGATTTTCTGGACAAATGTTTTTGTACAGAATGAAAATGGTGTGTGTTATAGAATAGGGTAGAAAAATCATTACCTCTTTGTGTGTCCAGCGAATTGTCTCCACGTCGGTAGGACGCCGGTTGGGTTTGCCTTTGCTGAGGACTTACTTTATCCAGTATATTGGGGGGGTTGTGTTTGTAATACAGTCATGTAGGCAATATACACCGGACGCGTAATTCTGTCACCGACGTCCTGGAATTCTTTTTTTTTGTAGACGTTTTGGTAGACATCCATTTGGGAGAATCATGTCGACTATTCTTGTCTACCCAGCTTCACTTCGTTATCTTATCTTCATCGTCATTGTATATTTCCAGAAGTTCAGTTTCAAAAGAAATTCCATCAAGTTGTCCAAGGCATCTGTGTATTTCTTTGTAAATGTCAGTGTCTATATCCTCAACACTTTGTGTAGCGTATCGCTGGTGGTCTTCCTCATTGAGAGAGCTGTTCAATGCTTCATTGCCTCTGTAACTTGGGCTACCCATTGTTTGTTGATTACCTGGACGCTCAGTCATTTAACACTGGTGCACTTATGAAAATTCCCCAACACATTTGTTTACATTTTATACGTTGTATACTGAAACACGGTGCGTACGTTCTGATATATACAGCTATGTTCTATATTGACACACTGTGTGTACAGGTACCAATATACATAGATACATGTACGTTGTATACTGATACACGGTGCGTACGTTCTGATATATACAACTATGTTCTATATTGCCACACTGTGTGTTCATGCACCACTATATATAGCCACGTTGTATACTTGCGCTCTGTGTTTGCATGTTCCAATATATACTGCTATGTTCTTAGCTGACAGCCTTCGTGAGTACATGTACCACTATGTATAGCTAAGTTGTTCACTGTTACCCTCTTTGTACATGAACCAATATACAAAACTATGAAGTTTATACTGCCGGTGCGGGTCCACCTCCACTATGTCTAGCTACGTTGTGTAGG
The DNA here is from genome assembly GCF_022045235.1 of Haliotis cracherodii. Taxonomy (NCBI): domain Eukaryota; kingdom Metazoa; phylum Mollusca; class Gastropoda; order Lepetellida; family Haliotidae; genus Haliotis; species Haliotis cracherodii. Next base: position 58,839,723 of record NW_027266264.1, read on the forward strand.
TAGATGTACCAATATATGAAAGTATGTTTTTATGCTAGCAGGTGATAGCCACGTGGATGTGCCAACCACACTATTACTACAAATGGCCAATCGGGATAATCGGGTCAATCTTACGCACCCTAACGCAGCTTCGTGGAGTTGCCTCCCTTGTGGATGGAATCATGAACAGGCCATGTGACGTTCGTGACTCGAGCATCTGTCCGCGCACATTGAAAAGCGGGGCACGCGTGTATCTTGATCAGCAGTGTCTAATTTATCCCTTCCCACCCGGCCCAACTTTGCCTTTACCGTTACGTTTCAGAGTTCGTACACAGACGTTTTAATGTAAACTAGTTATCTTTTCTTTTGTCATTTATATCATTTAGTGTGGCAATCAATACTTCCTGCATCATATTGTAACGTTATATTATAAGAATTCATACCGTTCATCAGCAAAAAAGGTAAATGCTAAAATGAACTTGTAAGAATGTGACCCTTTCCCTATTTTTAGGGCGTGTTTCAGTGCCTCTCACTGGCATACTGGCCCGTGAAGATCCGGGTAGAATAAGTCTTCATCAACCAATGCTTGCCGTAAAAGGCGACTATGCTTGTCGTAAGAGGCGACTAACGGGATCGGGTGGTCAGACACGCTGACTTGGTTGATGCATGGCATCGTATCCCAATTGCTTGGATCGAAGCTCGTGGTGACAATCACTGGATTGTCTGGTCCCGACTCGATTATTTACAGACCGCCGTCATTTATCTAGAATATCGCTGAAGGCGGCGTTAAACAACAAACATCACATCACATCATGGGCATACTGTTATAATAATTATACCTTGCTGCTGTAATGGTCGGCGGGGGTCGTGGCAACAAGTGTCCTCAGTTGCCGAACTGCACCTCAAGTAGTGTACCAAAACCACAGAGGATGGTAGTGTGTGTTACGACACAGGATGGAACTACATTGTTAACCCAGACATGGTATTCGGAGCATCGAGTTTTGACTTTACATTTGTCGTATTTGTGTTTACCTTCATCAATCAAGTTATATTTATTATTTCATATAATCGATCGTTTTCGTTATTTAAAGGCTAATGTTGAGTTACATGTATCACTAGCTTGGTGTTGCGGCTTTCCGATCTGAATGGGCGGTGCGACAACATAGTCACAAACTGGGTGGATTATGAAGCCAGATTCCCTCTTTCGCTGTGGAACCATTACCAGGCATTCGGCCCAAGGACCAACAACAACCTGGAGGGTTTCCACAGTCGCCTCAATGCATCACTGAATCATCGTCATCCTAATCTCTACAGGTTCATCGAGATCATGAAGAAGATTGAGAAATCTGAGAAGACCATGCTGTCTCAGTTAGACCTAGGTGCAGCTCCACAAGGAGATTGACAATCGACTTTCCAGACTGAAGGATCAGCTATCCCAGGGTGTCAAGACACCACTCCAGTTCTTGGATGCTGTTGGCAAACTTCTGAAGATGGATTAAGGTTGTGTCAGTGTGACAACCTCGATGTGAACTGTGATGTGAACTGTGATATTAACTTTAACTGAACTCTAAGTGGCGAATATTTTAAAACAATGGATTTAAGGGATGGATGAATTAAAATGTAGAATGAAATAAAGTTAAAGAGGGTATCCAGCGTCTTGAGTCATTTCTTTTGTCTATAATAAGACAAGTCCATTTTCATGATAGGGGTTAATTACCTGATTAACATGTACAACCAGGTATGACATTGTTGTTTTAAGGTGTCTCACAACTGGGCTGTCTTACTAATGGGAGGAGACCGAGGGGCGTACAAGAATGTTCAGCTCGTAATATTCCTCACACACGTGACACCTGTAACGAATGGATCATTCATCGGTCACAAAACATTCAGTTGAAGTACTTTTGTGTGATATTTTGATATATCTAGATGTAGGTGTTTACTCAAAGTGCGAACAAGATCAATTGCGACGTTACAAGTAAATGACATGCTGATCATTGTGACGTCACGATGACCGCACAGACCGGCAGATTTGTGCTGGTTTATGGAAAATTGGTAACACCGGCGTAAAAACATAATCACAAACGCACAACTATTAGAAATAAACAGTGTACACAGCTAGGCTATAATTAATTCTCTTACTCCAGTCCAGTATTGTAGTTATTGCAACAGTTCCCCTGGTGAATCTCCACACATCTGTGGACAGTATGGATTGGCAGGGGACCTCGGCTATAGATATACTTCTAGGATATAAATATACTTGTACGATCACATGACTGATACGTCACCGAGCCACCAGGTGCATATCCCCACTCCCCGATAAACCCCATATGACCGTGCTGACGTTGCGTAAGTGGGTCAGGAAATATCCATGACATCAGAGCCCTAAAATTGCTTTTACGGTCTCTGATGACATGTAGTCCTTGTAAGTGTTAATACACAGATTGAAGTCTTGATTATTCCCTTCTTATAACTAACAATACCACGTCATTTATTCGTTTTGATATCTATTTCTATCAGTAGTTATGTAAACACTACATACAAAAACAAACACATGCATTCCTATAAAATGCACATACAAATGAATTCCATCGTGTTTCTCGTTGTTTAAGCTGTGATATCTCATAATCCTTTTGAGATGCGCTTTGCCGTTTTTCCTGAGCGATATTAACTTTATATTTTCTCTGCAAAGCGCGTTACATTAAAAACAGTCATATTTTCACGATCTCACCCTCAGTGATTAGTATGATCTTGTGTAAATGTCAGTTTGTTTTCACTTCCGCTTCGGCACGACTGCAAACTTGTAAGATAAACTTCAAAGATATAATGATTATTTCATATCTTGTTGTGAAATATATTTATCAGCAAAATTAATTACTTTCTAAAAAATTGATACCCTCCTCACCGCCGTTATAATTCAGTTTAATAGACCTTATGTAGCTCTGTCTCATTCAATATTCTGTGTGTCTCTACGCAAGAGTGTCCCACGAAACATTATAGCACGAAAGCTTTGTCTGCAATCGTGTATATACCGAATAGCGTGGTTCTCCACCAGAACGAGAGTACAACTTCAAACTGAGTTATAGTGATAACATCCTGTTATCTACATAGCGAGTGTTTCCCGTGTTTACAACCCGGATGTTCGCGCTGCCGCAAGTGTGACGTCATTGAATGTCAATATCACACACACTACGACATAGCATTGACACACACTTGCATCATGAGGTTTTCATAACGTTTGCCTCATTCACCAGTGATCGGTGTAAGGCTTCAGTCGTTCAACTACATTGTGTACAAGGGTATGGTACTCCTAGCATCAAGTTTGGACTTTACATTCATGGTAATTGTGATAGCCTTCATCAATGGTAAGTTATATATATTATTTCGTATGATCGATGGTTTTCATCATTTACAGGCTAATACTGAGTTATATGTGTCACACGAATACGTACATACACCCGAAACACAGTTGTCGAGTGAGTGAGTGAGTATGGTTTTACGCCGCTTTTAGCAATATTCCAGCAATATCACTGCGGGCGACACCAGAAATGGGCTTCACACATTGTACCCATGTCGGGAATCGAACCCGGGTCTTCAGCGTGACGAGCGAACGCTTTAACCACTAGGCTACCCGACCGCCCCCACAATTGTCGAACCTTGTGGTGTCACCCGGGGCATATGACTTAGTTCAAATGTGCCTCTGTTCACCCAGCAGGGAATGGGTACCCGATATGTAGATGTGAAAACCTTCTAGCGCCCCTTGACAACTTCGGTTGTATACTCCCCATGGGGTTGAGAATGATAACTGGAATGCGAACGGATCCACGGGTCGGGGAACAAATAAAACCGGGAATATGTATAATCAGGGAATATACATAATCCCTCAATTTTCAGGTATTACTCATCTTTTAATGTGAGTAAACACCATACCCAAAAGACTGTAAGTGAGAAGGGCATGAAACTAATCCTAAACAACTACGGCTATAATGTAGAACAAGTGTATTAAAATATAAAAAGAAAAGATAAGTTAAATGGTAATATATTAAGAGAGGTGAATATTGAAAGAAGGATATAAGGCCTGAAAATTTCACGGAATACACATATTCCCTTATCATACATATTTCCTGTAATATATGTATATATATATATATATATATATATATATATATATATATATATATATATATATATATATATATATATATATATATATATATATACATATACGAGTCATACTGTATTACCGCACCTTAATGTTGTACGTACTCAACGCGCGTTTCAAAATACAACTACAGGTGTGTAGGTGTGTAGGTGTGTAGGTGTGTTAGTTATTTCTGATTTTGTAATAACATTCTTTTTTATGGTTGTTGTGTGGGTTTTTCGTTTCGTTGTCATTTGTATAGTATAATAGGTAGACGTCAATGTAATCAGGTTGTTATTTATCATATTGTGATTTTGTACAAAATTAAATATTCCTCGATGTTCTTTGATCATTTATGATTATAAGTGACTCGTGTGTGACCTTTTTTTGCCAAAGATGGATTTCCTCGGCTTTCTAAATATTTCACATTTTACAAAAAATCAAAATTCAAAATTGACCAAGCAATTCGTGTGTTCTTCACAAAAGTAAAATATCTGGTTATTTAATTTCCATATGTACTGCAGTTTGAGGGAAAGACAATTAATTTGATTAATGTTTGAATCCAAAACGTACGTGCAGTTATATATTGACAACGGCATTAAGCTACCCTGACCCGTCTTGTCAAGTGTTTTGTTATTTACACAGTTACGGCCGACGCGACGTTCAATTTCAACTCACTCATTCATAGCAGCAGCGCAACACACCCGAACAACCCGGAGTTTTAAAGCCACATTCAGGCAGCGCACAAGACCAGCAGTTTAGAAAATTTAAAAAAAATAAATAAAATTGAATGTGTAAGAAAAATAATTGGACATTTATTTATTTATTTTTTTAAATGAATGCCAGTTGTACATTACAGTGGAACCACTGAGATCCTTGATTTGTTAACACGATGGACAGGGAAATGCGTATGAAGAAAGTATTGATAATGATATATCTATATCGGACAGCGCAATCTAAATATGACTGAAAAACGAGGATCCTGGGCCAATGAAAATATCCTTGGTGCGGCAGGGAAGAAAGCAGTAAAATCACCCTTTGAACGATCCAAAATATTAAACTTCTGCTGACGCAGAGCGTTAATCTGGATTGTCATGGAAACACTGATAGGATTTTTTAATGCCGTCGCGCTCCGTGGCGCTATTTCAATGTAGGGCGACTTGAGATGGTTGCTCAATGTAAACGGCCATATAGGTCCATATCGTAATATTACGATGAATTGTAATTTATTAGTTAATTCATATGATCAGAGTTATCGTTTCCTTTACATACCCTCATATATATATATATATACCCTCGGTGTGTCATTATCTACTCTGTTACAGCGGTCAAAGGGGACATCGATCAAATTTTGACAGCGACCAAGGAGGCACAATTTCTGACATCACCGGGCTACCCACTGGGGTACCAGAAGTAAGTATAGCTGCTATACACTGCACCTACATGTATACAACACACATGTGGATCGATACCCTTTGAGGGGGAGCCGCCAAATTTAAAATTGTAAACTTTAGGAGGAGATGATATATCAGAAAAGGATGGCATAGCATTGCAATGAATTCGTTTCGATTTTAAGACTTGAAAGTTTTTTTACATTAACGTCCGGCTATGCATGAATAAATAGACCCGTGAAGATCCGGGGTATTATAGGTCCTCAGCAACCCATGATTGCCGTAGAAGGCGACTGTGCTTGTTGTGAGAGGCGACAAATGGGATCGGGTGGTCGGGCTCGCTACTTGGTTGACGCATGTTACATCATATCCCACACCCCAGGCCGCCCCCGCCTCCTGAAATAACGAACGGACTTTACATATTCCTACTGATAACGATGGTGACGTCACATAATTATTCTTGAAAGCTTGACAAAGACGGCTGAGCGTTTAATAATAAAACGTTAGCAGTTCTACTGCCTTTGTTTAAAGGCTTCATTCAGATTGCCCCCCCCAAAAACAACAACAACAACAACAAAACAAACAACAACAACAACAAAACAACAACAACAACAAAACAAAACAAAAACCAACAAAACCAACAGCAACAACAAACAAACAACAAAACAAAACAACAACAAAAACAATTAAAAAAACTACAAAACAAAAAACAAAACAAATCAAAACAAAGGCAAGAACATTGGACCAGCTCGGTTACATCTGCGTGCTACCCAGCTCTTCATTGTTGAGAGGTCACTGTTAAACAGTTAGCTATTACATTGTCTATTCCATAGTACGCCAGACAACATTTGAGAATAACCTTTCATTCTTCCTTTGCAGCAACTTAAATTGTAAATGGGAAATTGTCGGACCCCAGAACAGCAAGCTGGAAGTGAAGATCCTCAGCAGTGACATCGGCCGGCAAGTGACCTGTGAAGGAGACTACGTCCAAGTGCTTGATGGTAGGTTGCTATACGTTCAGTCCAGGTGCTAGATGGTAGGTTGTTATACGTTCAGTCCAGGTGCTTGATGGTAGGTTGTTATACGTTCAGTCCAGGTGCTTGATGGTAGGTTGCTATACGTTCAGTCCAGGTGCTTGATGGTAGGTTGTTATACGTTCAGTCCAGGTGCTGGATGGTAGGTTGCTATACGTTCAGTCCAGGTGCTTGATGGTAGGTTGTTATACGTTCAGTCCAGGTGCTTGATGGTAGGTTGCTACACGTTCAGTCATTGTGCTTGATGGTAGGTTGCTATACGTTCAGTCCAGGTGTTTGATGGTAGGTTGCTATACGTTCAGTCAAGGTGCTTGATGGTAGGTTGCTATACGTTCAGTCCAGGTGATTGATGGTAGGTTGCTATACGTTCAGTCCAGGTGCTTGATGGTAGGTTGCTATACCTTCAGTCCAGGTGCTTGATGGAAGGTTGCTATACCTTCAGTCCAGGTGCTTGATCGTAGGTTGCTATACGTTCAGTCCAGGTGATTGATGGTAGGTTGCTATACCTTCAGTACAGGTGCTTGATGGTAGGTTGCTATACGTTCAGTCCAGGTGCTTGATGGAAGGTTGCTATACCTTGAGTCCAGATGCTTGATGGTAGGTTGCTATACGTTCAGTCCAGGTGATTGATGGTAGGTTGCTATACCTTCAGTCCAGGTGCTTGATGGAAGGTTGCTATACCTTCAGTCCAGGTGCTTGATGGAAGGTTGCTATACGTTCAGTCCAGATGCTTGATGGTAGGTTGCTATACGTTCAGTCCAGGTGATTGATGGTAGGTTGCTATACCTTCAGTCCAGGTGCTTGATGGTAGGTTGCTATACCTTCAGTCCAGGTGCTTGATGGAAGGTTGCTATACCTTCAGTCCAGGTGCTTGATGGTAGGTTGCTATACCTTGAGTCCAGATGATTGATGGTAGGTTGCTATACGTTCAGTCCAAGTGCTTGATGGTACGTTGCTATACCTTCAGTCCAGGTGCTTGATGGTAGGTTGCTATACCTTCAGTCCAGGTGCTTGATGGAAGGTTGCTATACCTTCAGTCCAGGTGCTTGATGGTAGGTGGATATACCTTGAGTCCTAGTGCTTGATGGTAGGTTGCTATACATTCAGTCCAGATGCTTGATGGTAGGTGGCTATACGTTCAGTCCAGATGATTGATGGTAGGTTGATATACGTTCAGTCCAGGTGCTTGATGGTAGGTTGCTCTACGTTCAGTCCAGGTGTTGATGGTAGGCTGCTCTAAGTTCAGTCGTTGAAGTAATCGAGGTGACTATCTCCGGGTGAGTGAGGGTACTAGGGCAGTTATTATACACGTGTATAACGTCGTACGACAAATCATAATTCAGTTTTCTTTAGGTTTACATTAGTTTTGTTCTCAATGGTATTATTCTACTTTTAGGCATGGTTACATGATAATGATTTTCAAATTTCAGCTATAAATAGATTGTACAGTGCAACTTTAAAATATCCCTATAAAGCGTTGTATATATTGCATCAAAAAATATATAACTAGTCTCCAATTCAGTCAATATACATCTGTTTGTCAGATGTACAAATGCTGTTAGATATAAATCAGTACTCATTAAATATATTAACCTTTTCCGGCATGTTATGACCTCGTGGGAATCCGGGTTTCTAGCACTCCAGTGCTTTTTGTAAGAGGCGAATATTGGATCGGTAGGACAGGCTCAGTTGGTTGCGTGTCATCGGCTTTCTACGTTGCTCATGATGTCAACCATTAGTTTGCCTGCCCAGATTCGATCACTGATATAGTTGAATATAGCTATATTGACTGCAGCGTAAAACAGCAAATAAACAGACTAACAATATATCCTGTACGTACACCTATTTCCTGTGTAGTGTGCACTGAACATCCAACATTGTGCTCACCATGTAATTTTTCCTTTGTTATATCAGGAAGCACGATCAACACTTTTTGTTACTTTGAAACGCCGTCATACACTAGTAGCGGCTCCACCATCACAATCAGGTTTATATCTGATGGATCAGGAACTAGTAAGGGTTTCCGGCTGCAGTACTACTATATAGGTGAGTTGTTGCGTTGTTGCGTTGTTGCGTTGCTGCGCTATTGCATTATTACCCTTACAAACTTTTTAAAAAAAATGTTTGTGTTGATAATTAGCATTTTCATATTCATATCTGTAATTAACGAGTGAGTGAGTGAGTGAGTGAGTGATGTAAACAAACCCCACAAAAGCAATCCTGAAAATCACTGAAATCTCAATCAAATATTGTTCAACTAAAGATCTACATATTCTCATATAATTTTATTTCTATAAATATGGTATAATCAGGTGTGGACATTTAAAAAAACTTTGTCTGACACTCAAGCAAAATGGACTTCATACTGATTGAACTGTGTATTGCAAGCTATGCATTGAGGTGGATCCTCTTCTTTCAATTAAAAAGAACGTGTATCGTAACTATGTCCCAGAGAACATGACGACTTAGACCATAGTGTCCTATGGTTGGCTGTAGATATTGTGTATATCATATACATTTCTCTCGTTTCAGACTCACAGACGGATAACTCGCTAATGTACGGAATTTTGATAATGGTAGGTGTGGTTGTATTCTTCGTTCTTCTTTACACGACTTCCACAAAATGTTCAAGGAAGAGCCCCGAGAGAAGTGAGCTTGAAACCCGGCATCAAAATCAGCAAGCAGAGATGCAGACTGTGACTGTGGCTCCGAACACTAATAATACAGAGTTATTTGCCCCTCCTCCGACATACAACGACGTTGTTAATAGCAACAACATAAGCAATAACAAAGACAATATGAATGACACGTCACCACCGCCTTATTCATCATTACGCATATCGGATACAATTGTACAAATACATGGAAGTGCAAGGAGTGAGGAGACTCAGTAGACCAGTCTCTTCGGAAAAGCCTATTACAGTGGAATATATCTGAGTGTTACTTTTTAGGATAGTTGCTCATGCTATCACTCAATGTTTTTGTGTGTGAGACAATCGATTACTTACAGGCAGTCGCGATACAGCTGCAAAAGTGCGGACAACGGCGTAACACAACAGTCGGGTAATCTTATTTATTGGCATTGATCCGAATGAATGAATGAATGAATGAATGGATGGATGGATGGATGGATGGATGGATGGATCCAATTTGTATAGGTTGTAATCATGTGCGACTTTGATTATGTTTATGACTGACAATTGCATTTATCTTTATATACATTTTTTATCTTGACAAGAGTTGAATCAGGTAGAATAAAAGATTTGATGTACATTTGGTTTTGTTATCTATTGTTTGTTTTAACCATGGTACTGTATGAGATGAACTGCACAAAATGTCATTGAACATGTTGTCAAAGTAATGCAGGGATTTAATGAAATCAAAAGTCATTATATTCAGTGGATTTATGAAATCCCTGAATATTCTAGGGATTAAAACAAATCCCTGACCATATTTTTATGAAATCACTGAAATATCCGAAATGTGCTAGTTTCACAGTATCAGTGTCAGATTTGTCGTATAAGATCACAGAAGAAATCTCCAACATCTTGCATCAATCATTTAATACATTCATATAAATAATATTTACAGTGTATCTCCTTGAGAAGTTAGTTCTGGTAACATCTTTATATATTTATTACGTGTAATATATTTTAAGTTAAACATTGCTATAATGTTCCAGATAAACGTTTAACCTAAGTGTAACCAAAAATAACGTATACCTTTCATAGGTGAAGTTGAAATGGCTTATCTGCAAGCATACAGTGAACAAGAGCTAATCATCTATTGTTAACGTATGGTATCACAGCATGAGTGTCTAAGCGGACTAAGTGTTGGTTCGAATCTCACATTTCACTTGATGATGATCTGTGGTTTGTATCCATATCCATGTCCTTGGACTTGTTTTATTTAAGGTGGAATGACAAAATCGATGACCTGCCTCCTTTTATCTTGATATGCCGCAATTTAACCGAATTACTCTTCATAGAAGCGTTAAACAGTCGCAGTAATGTACGACAATGCTTAACCTAGATCCAGCAAGGTTTAACAAAATACGTTTAATTCTGTTGATAGAGGCATATTTCTTCCAAGAGAAAAAATAACAGGCATCTAAATATTTCTATATCTGGCTTTTTGGAATTGGAATCTTTGGATTCACCTAGATTTGAATGAGTTGCTCCCACGTTTACTGATGGCAGATGAAAACTATAACAATACACTGAATTAAGATTGTGTCAACGCCATCTTAAATGTTTTGGTCCATGAACGATCTAGAGATCAACTCGTAACATCCTCAATTTGAAAATGCATCATTCAGAAGGAGTGTATGTTCTCTTGTCGATCCTATATGTCTTAGCTATGATCACAGTTCAATACCCCAGGTGTTACGACCATTTCATCCGAACCATGGCGGAAGGGAAAATACACAGGCTTGACATTATGTGCAGAATCGAACCTCGGCCCTCCGTGATTTTAACAGATCAAAGTGTAGAATTTATGCATTCATATCTTAAGTATCAGTATACGTGATCAAACGAGGTGCAAGATTCCCTTTTTGAAATTGTTAAAATAACCCAAGGATCGTAAAGATTGCATAATTTGGACAAAATATCATTCGATACTCTGTATCATACAATTAATACAGAGCCCCCACTGCAAGCGAACACAATCTATGCCAGCTGGGATTAGTTTATTACTTTCAAAGGCATTCAGACATAGTAAATAGTGAAGGATTGGTTGAGCATGATTAGCGAAAATTGATAAACAAATAATTCATGTACAAACAAAAAATAACGCAATAACAGAATATGTACTTAAATCCTGCATTTGCTCAATACATAAAATAATCAGTGGTCGTCTGAAAAAATTACAAACAAGTAAATGTAATATTGTCATAATGTTATGCAATCCACTGTACAGTGAGTGAGTGTGAGTGAGTTTGATTTTAGTCCGCATTTAGCAATATTCCAGCAATATCACCGAGGGGACATCAGAAATGGGCTGTACCCATGTCGGGAATGGAACCCGGGTCTTCGGCGTGACGAGCGAACACTTTAACCACTAGGCTACCCGACCGCCACTCCACTATAGAGTATTGCATAATGGTATTATTCCACACTGCAAGTATGGCGCAGCTTGTCATTTAGAAAGAACCCCGAGGAAAAATATCTTTGATACAAAACGTTTGCAATAGCCTTAAATATTTGGCAATATTAATATACATTTCTGTCCATCCAACTGTTTGTCAACTGACTTCTTCGAAATGAGAACTGGAACATTATATCAAAGGAATCAGTGTGTGAGGACTCTTATTTACTGGCCACTTGACTTGTTGACAAATTGATCATGAAAGCAGAGCCCCTTGGTGTGTCTCCGATGCTACTCTTCTTTCTGAAACAGCAGGAGGATCAATTCATGGTCAGTAATGAACTTGAGAGTGAGATTGGCTTTGTGCCGCTTGAACAGTATTTCAGTTGTTAACGGCGCGTCAGCTTGATGTTGGAAGTGAAGCCCGAAGTGATGCATATCTCAGACGTATGGAGAAATCCACAAGAACTGGTATGGTGCTGACAAACCCGGACACATAATCAGGATGTACCTGAGTGTCTAACGCACGATCAGAATCTGGAAGGCCCAAGGTACGCAACTCCAAATAATGAATTGTGGCCCCTGAGACGACTGTGACATCCGTGTCCTACTAAGTATCCATGACATTCAATCATATGTACATCACAGGTGAAGAACTCATCAATCATGCATTTCAAGTTTAACGGGAACTCCAAATGATCATGGGAATGACAATTGATGTATTAGTGCTGAACCACTCACTTTCCGTGTTTGTAGATGCAACATCCTACACCGATGACGCCGGCTAGGATAAGGCCGACGACCACTGCTCCTATTATCCACAGTGAGAAGGATATGGAGGTGTCCTTGGTGGTTGCTGTACACGCACCATCTGCTACAGAGATATAACACAAGTTAGCAGTCACTGAACTAACGAGAATCGAGACAGTGCGTATTATCTGTCCCGAGTAATGAATGCCGACTTCCTGAGTTACACCTTCCATGATTAAGGTAAATGTAAGCGACAATCATGTAAGCAACAATCATGAAAAAGCTCTACTGAATGCAGAGTCCATTGAACGATTCCGACTATATCATGAACATGTGTTTATGAATCTCTATCAATTAGTGATGATGCCGGGTGTTAGCGAAGAGGTGAGCCTATGCTGCTCTACGTATTTAGCTGGTGTGTTGTATGGTCTGTTTGATGAGGGATTAAAGCATGATGACTGTTCAATTAGGAGATAAACCTACTGTTTTGAAATTTGGGATAATCTAACTGTAGATTAGATACCTCTTATTATAATTTGGAACTAAGAACTTTATCTCAAAGCTTAAATGTATCCAAGAGGTATCTTAGAGACAAAAATATTTATGTAAAATCTGCCTCCTGTTGTTTATACAAACTTTATATCGATGTTTCAGATCCCTAGACATTGTTGTTTTCGAAAAGAAAGACCCAGGGTCATCCCTTCAGTCGGGTTTCAGTCAAAAGTTAACAGGACGGACTGACGGACAACGGGCAATGCCAAAAATCCTAGCACTGTGAGCTAACAATATCTTAAAATATCGCTCCAGCAAATAAACTTTGCTGAAGTAAATTTGTAGACAGTTATTGTCAATTTGTGACATAAAAAACCAATGGGTAACGCACTTCCGCATTTTTCTAAATAATGCAGCAATACGATTGTATGGGGTGCCAGCTAATAAGTCATCTGTGGGATTCGCTAAAATATCCGCCATATTGTGAAGAGGTAAAACTCACATAACGGTAAAACAATAACGTAAATATCTCAGATTCAATATAAAACAAAGTAGATAAAAATATATTATTTAGACAACTAATTAAAAACGCGTAATTAATCAATAGATTCACAATATATGTACACCTTTTTCTTTCAAATGATTAAGGTTGGTTACTTAAAATATCTTTAACATTAACATTACTGTTTAAACAACAAGACAAAGGAGGCAGAATTGGCCACATGTGTTTTGCTTCAACAATGATCATCTCCGGCTGTAGTTTAATCTTGTCTGTTGCAAAGTACAAGTCACTATTTTCTGTGAAAGCGTAACTGTATGAAATCTTTTAATCTCAATGTACGTCTATCTTACCACTTTTCAGCGTCCATTTTCGGACAGAACTGGATGCATCACAAACGTAGCAGGGGTTTTCGGGATGAATGTCGCCATGGCTCACACACACGCCTTTGGCGTTGCAAGACTGACTCTAAAATATCAGAATAAATCATCACGATTAACTATAGATCTAGTAGTAAAAGGACAGATAAATGCTCTTCTACAACTGCGAAAGCGTATCTTTACAACCGCCATGTTGTATTTTTAAACAGTGAAACAATATATTAAAGCAACAAAATAATCACTCAAACTGGCAATTTTATTCATTTTAATATGCACGTGCGTTTTTACTGAAATCTGATCGAAATCGGTGATACTGTGAATTTAGTCGGACTGGTGCAAAGATACCAGCAATCCATGAATCATAAAATTACTTACCACATGACAAGCAACATGCTTACCACACGACAAACAACATGCTTACCACATGACAAGCAGCATTCTTACCACATGACAAACAACATGCTTACCAGATGATAAGATACATGCTTACCATATGACTAATAAAAACATGCTTACCACATGACAAGAAACATGTTTACCACATGACAAATAAAAACATGCTTACCACATGACAAATAACAAGATGCTTATCATATGACAAGCAACACGTTTACCACGTGACAAGCAGCATGTTTATCACATGACAAATAAAACATGCTTACCACATGCGAATAAAAACATGCTTACCATATTACAAGAAACATGCTTACCACATGACAAACATGCTTACCACGTGACAAGCAGCATGTTTACCACATGACAAATAAAACATGCTTACCACATGACAAATAAAAACATGCTTACCATATTACAAGCAGCATGTTTACCACATGACAAATAAAACATGCTTACCACATGACAAATAAAAACATGCTTACCATATGACAAGCAACATTCTTACCATATGACAAACAACATGCTTACCACGTGACAAGCAGCATGTTGACCACATGACAAATAAAACATGCTTACCACATGACAAATAAAAACATGCTTACCACACGACAAGCAACATTCTTACCATATAACAAGAAACATGCTGACCACATGACAAACAACATGTTAACCACATGACAAGCAGCATGCTTACCACATGACAAATAAAACATGCTTACCACATGACAAATAAAAGCATGCTTACCATATGACAAGGAAAATTGCTTACCACATGACAAATAAAAACATGCTTACCACACGACAAGCAACATTCTTACCATATGACAAGAAACATGCTTACCACATGACAAGCAACATGCTTACCACATGACAAATATAAACATTCTTACCACATGACAAGCAACATGCTTACCAAATGACAAGAAACATGCTTACAATATGACAAGAAACATGCTTACCAAATGACAAACAACAGTTCTGCAAAGAAGTGAATGTAAAATTGGGACTCAAATTCCTGAGTAAACTTCAAACTGCACTTACGCGATAAGAAAGATCATGTACTACAGTCGATCTTACATCGAGGATAATCTCAGGAACAAAAATAATCTTACTGTGAAGGCGCAAACTACAGCTGTTCCGGTCACACTGCAGTACTGACACTGGGAGTTGTACACGACCAGGACGCTCTCATCGCTGAATACATCACCATAGTTAGCAATCGAGATTCTAAACCCAGCTGCTAATTCGGCTTCTGGGGGTTGAGAGCTCGGGGAGCGCTTCGTACGTTGTTGTTTTGGAAGGATACAAATGACTTCCACAAAACTCTCGACCAGGGGTTTAGAGTAGCTGACCGTCCCCGTCTTTTGTGTCCCGTCAGCATGTACCTAGGGTGATAATTATTCTTAGTGACATGTCCGATTTCACGGTCCTAAAGGTTTCATTTACAAAAAAAAACCAATAAGGCATTAAGGACATAAGGATCATTATTTGTAGTGTGAGTGAGTGAGTTGGGTTTGACGCCGCTTTGAACAGTATTACTGTTATATCACGGCGTGTCAGCTTAATGTGGGAGGAAAGCCCGAAATGATGCAGGTTCTTAGACACTTACCAATTTGGTGAAGCACACGAGCGCGGTATGGTGCAGACAAACCTAGAAACATAATCGGGTGAACCGGGATTCCAACCCACAATGATAGGTTTCTGGTGTGCCCAGGGGACGGAACTCTACACATCGAATTGCGGCGCCGTAGACGACTGGACCACACATGCCCCTTATTGTTTGTAAAATGTCGACAAATAAGTGTTGTAAAATAACCATGCTTACAGTGAAAGGTACAAATCGGCATTGCAGTTGTCCATGTTCGTCAAAATATGGACCATGCAGCGACGTCTCATTGCAGACACCTGAGGCCAGATCGCAGAGCCCGTCTCCGCTAATGCCATCGATAACAGGAGGTAGAGACTTGTCAATGGAACAGTCATCTCCACCAAGCCCATCGTTACAGGAGCATGTACCTAATATACAGGTATGAAGTGATTACATGAATTTCGTTTTCTTGTATCCATATATATACAATAAACTACGGTGATAACAAACTCAGAGGGACCACTAGTTTTTGTTCGTTATAGGCATTTAAACAGCAAATGGCCGTGGCCAATAGAGACCAGATCGTTGTACCCGCCAATTCGTTCTTCCAAACGTAGTATATATATATATTTTATTATGTGTGTGTGTGTTTTAGGAGTTGACAAAGGGAAACAACGTGCTTATGAACATTCTCATGTCAACATAGAGTCTTTGCTTCGCCTTGTTGAATGTTTAAATGTTTAACGTCGCGCTCAGCAGTTTTCCAGCTGCATGACGATGTCCTGTAAATAATCGAGTCTAAACCAGACAATACAGTAATTGATACCAGAAGCAACGCTCCACGCCGTGGATCGGAAGTTGAAATGTGTATTTGAATGAGGTTTCCACAAGTTTGGATACAAAGGACACAACTATTTTCCGACTACAAAATAATATTTCCTTGATTTCGTACCGTTTTGACATGTCCCTTTACCAGAGCAATCGTGACTACATGTCATGGCAGACAAAGTGCTGAGGAAAGAAGGAACACCAGGTGTTTTCTCAGTATGCAACGTTGAATTCATCTCCACTTCGTGCATGCACTCAGATTTGGCTGCCTCGAGCGAGTGGGTTGCAAAGTCTACTGCATTGATCGCCTTTGTTAACAGAGAATAAGTGAGTGAGTGAGTGATCGAGTGAGTGAGTGAGTGAAATTTCATTTTACGCCACAGTCAGCAATATAACTACTATTTCGCGGCGGTCTGTTAATAAATTTAAATCGAGTTTGGTAAAGGCAAAGTAATGGTACCAAGCCATTAGGGCATGATGGCACACATTCAGCCACGTCATTGTAATTAGCTGATCTTCATAAGTAACGCATAGTAGTGAGTTCGCAATAAGTCACGGCGGACCAGGCAATTTTGAAAGCATTTATTAAAAACATGAGCACAGATACATGTATGACGGTATGTATATCGTTTATATAATGATGGAATACATACAGTTATATCCATGATACAGTTGTCTTCGTGTTGTTTTATGATTTCAGACACACCCTGCACAGTCCTGCAAGCAGCTATTGGAGGAGAATTGTTGAACAGCTGGTTACAGTATGCTGTGGCAGTAGCTGTTGTCCACGTTGTCAGTGTTCCCGTGTCCTCCTAATAACACATTACACAATCTAAAACATTTGTTTGTTGTTTAACGCCGCACAGCGTTGTACGCTTAATGTAAGCACAGCGGGTGTTAGCATAAAAAAACATACTTCTCTATATTGGTACATCTGCCTACACATCGTAGCTAGACATAGTGGACATGGTTTTGGTTTGGTTTGGTTTGTTGTTTTACGCCGCACTGAGCAATATTCCAGCTTTATGACGGCGGTCGGTAAATAATCGAGTCTGGACCAGACAATCCAGTGATTGGCATCATGAGCCGCGTTCCACGCAATAGGAATCGATGACATGCATCAAACAAGTCAGCGAGCCTGACCACCCGATCCCGTTAGTTGCCTCTTACGGCAAGCATAGTCGCCTTTTACGGCAAGCATGGGTTGCTGAAGTCCTATGCTACCCCGGATCGTCACGGGTATATATGAATCTACAATCTTAAACAAAGTAGAGCGTCAGAAACAATTAGGAGGGAGGGGTAGGGGGGGGGGGGGGGGGTGGGGGGGGGGGTAGGGGGGGGGGGGCGGGGTGTGATGCGATGGGGTAGCCTAGTGGATACGTTGAACAGTTCCATTAACGTTGACGCTGGTCTCAAAACCTAAACACTGTAATGGCTTCTTAAACGTGACAACTTTCAATGTTGACAATGGCCTCCATGATCAGGCAACAACACAGTCAAGTAACTGCCGTATTGTGACATGCGACATAACCTGTGAGTCGTGTTCCTGATATCAAATGTGGAATGGTTCAACACTTAGTGTTCTCTCTTACAGCGCAGGGGGCGGTCGGGTAGCCCAGCGGTTAACGCGTTCGCTCGTCACGCAAAAGACCCGGGTTCGATTCCCGACATGGGTACAATGTGTGAAGCCCATTTCTGGTGTCCCCCTCGGTGATATTGCTGGAACATTACTACAAGCTGCGTAAAACCATACTCACTGACGCACTCATCAAACGGGACAGGATCGGTTTCATCATTAGAATGGACTAAAATGGTTTCCTAATGGCCAAAACAGCTGTCTGCAAATCATACAATGTCAGCCCACGACAGCATACGCCGACTTTCTGGCTCTATAATACATGTGAAAATATCGTTTTTCTGGTCCAAGACCCGACTTACTCATTGCAGATTGTCGTTAACGCATATCTACATCAACAAAATATCTCATGTTCCAACAAACGTTATTTCCTAAATCAGTGTCAGGTAAAATTTACCGCATCTCTTTTTTCTCGGTACATTTGGCGTTGAACAGGGGAACGCCTTTTTCTGTTGGTTTCAACTGCGCATTGCCTGGAGGATGAAGGCGGTGGGAGAAAGCGTTGGTTTAAGATGCACACATCTTTGTTTAATTCCGGTGAACATGTTACTCTTTCTTCCAATTTCTGCGGGAATCTGTTGTGGTAGACACATGTGCAAAGCTGAATGGAGGATGTCCAGTTTTTCAATCTATGGAAATCGTCATGGTTGAACAGATTCACATCGGCCCTGAAATGCCATCATATGTAACATGTATTAGACACATACATGTATTTAGTTGTGAGTGATTTTGGTTTTACGCCGCTGTTACCACTATCCCAACAATATCACAGAAATGGGCTTCACACATTGTACCCATGTTGGTAATCGAACGCTTTAACAACTAGACTACCCTACCTTCCCCAATTATTAAGTAACATATGAATGGTACCAATACATGAAGTCGGATATACCCCGAATACAGAGTTTGCCTTAAGTCTGAATATACCTCCAGGTAGACGCGAAGCTGTCAAATCTGTCTAAAGAGTTTCCCGTGGCACATGCGTGTTCGCCTTTGGGGTCCGTTTCAAACGTTCCATCCCTTTTCTTGAAATTACCCTCACACTTATTGGTAAATGTTCCGCACAGTCCAGCCACCATTCCAAGATCGTTATACGAAGGATATATGTGTATATCGATGAACTTTGAAGAAGGAGTAACGTTGATATCCAAGAAGGTTCCAGTTGGCAAATATATCTGGGAAATATAAATACGTCAAACATAAGAATACGTTTAGTAAGTGATCAAACAAATAAATGTCAGATTTCGACGGTTTGTCTTTTTAGTTCTTTTCCCGCAAATCCTCGAGACAGTGCGCGTCTTGAGGCCTGTTATGACCAGCATAAGATACTGGGGAACTATTCAAACCGAAATTCCCACGTAGTTTTAATTGATTTTTGATAACTGCGACGTTAATGACTAATACTAGCTTAAGTTACTCTCATATTACTATTACAGGCAAACATGTGACTGATATCATGAGCAACGAAAAACGCCATCGGAGCACGAGTTACGTGCCTAAAAACTCGGTCTAATTTAGTCGCCTCTAACGACCATCAATTTAGAACAGCAAACACGGTGCATTGTCAGAAGTATTTTGTAGCATGACGTAGTTGTACACAAACCTTGTATTGAGTTCCACTTTTTAGAATTTTGATGAGGTCTTTACCATCCTTGCATGACACGAAGTCAATACTCCAGTTAGGTCTGTTACATTTATCTATATGGTATATGGTCTGTCCAGCTCGAACCGCTATACCACAGGGACATTGCACTGTGTTGCGTGGAGGATAACACTGTGATACTTGCATTTGAACCTGTCAAAAAACAGTGAGTAAAAGTATCTCTTGAAATGAATTAGAAAGACATATTTCTTTGACCGTGCAAAGAGATCATGGACATTTTGTTGATATTTCTTAAAGAAAATTATGTTTGAATTTATGTTTATAAAGAAAAATGTTCTTGTTTTATCTCATTTCAAATTGAGTAAGAAATATACACTTGAAAATTGGATTTGGCCAAAAACTACACACCTTATTAAAACTTTACTAGCTTACATCAGTCGCCGAAACACTCCAAACGTAAGGTCCAACAACACAACTATGATACCCATTTCAAAATATCACCATCGAAAAGCAGCCATTTTATGTTCGTTGTAGCCTGTTTGTATTGTACAATCACACTTGGGTTTATACTTTTCTTTTGCCAGGCAGTTTATATACCCTTCCGACATCGCAGAGGGGGATATATAACGACAAGATCATACCTCCAATTCCAGTTCATCGTGTTTATACAATAGAAACACGCCGGGCTGGTGAAATTCATACAATCTGAAAAAATGATGATTTGAAATTATAAGATGTAGAGTATTGTTTTCTGTAGACTTACAAAATTGACATGTAGCGCTATCCCGTCTATATCATTTCTTTAAAGCAAAAAAGTTAATTTTGGGTTTAGTTTTATGATGGCAGTCGTCGATTCGCGATCACGACCATCCTTGACTACCCAGTGAATTATTCCCATGATATATACCCTTGACCCATTGAATCAATGTGTTTTCCTTACCTTCCGTCAAATGTTCTCATGTGCGGGTCCTGCACAGCATGGCAGACGCTTTGTTTGTTAATAACAGCTTCCTTTACAACTTGAACCTTCAAAATTAAAATTTCGAACGTTTTTATTAAGGGAGTATATTACATTTCAACTTCACAGTGGCAATATTTCAGCACTCTTGCGGCAGAACAAAAAATACATAAATGTAAACAAGAGTGTTCTGAGAGCACAAAATCCCCCGCATGAATGTTTTTAACGAGTTTATATTTTCTTTGTATTTTATGAAATAACAACAGTAGATGGCACTGCATTTGAAACAAATTGTGCAGAACATTTTGTTGGGAGTAATCCAGTCTGAATGCTGATGCCATAAGGATGTAGCTCACCCATAAAAGCCTTAAACATGGAAACTAAGTATAGTTATAGTTATAGTTGGATATTGTGATATTCTCTGGAAACTGGAGGAGGAGTAGATTTCATGAAGCTCCGTAAAACAGGGGCAGTAACTCTGTCACAATGAGTCGAAATGAAACAGGACTGCGATATGCGTATCATAAACATGTCGACATCTTGTGTGTAGAGTGTCAGGGATATTCTCTAAAAGCTGTAGGAGGAGTTGATTTCACAAGCTTAGTACCTCTCTCACACAATTAGGCAAATGAAGCTCCGTAAAACAGGGGCAGTAACTCTGTCAAAATTTGTAAAAATGAAACAGGACTGCGATATGCGTATCATAAACATGTCGACATCTTGTGTGTAGAGTGTCGGGGATATTCTCTAAAAGCTGTAGGAGGAGTTGATTTCACAAGCTTAGTACCTCTCTCACAATTAGGCAAATGAAGCTCCGTAAAACAGGGGCAGTAACTCTGTCAAATTAGTCGAAATGAAACGGGACTGCGATATGCGTATCATCAACATGTCAACATCTTGTGTGTAGAGTTTCAGGGATATTCTCTGGAAACTGTAGGAGGAGTTGATTTCACAAGCTTAGTACCCTCTGTGGGACGGACAGACGGACGGACGGACTGCGCCACGACATAATCCCCCTTCGGCCATTCTGGCCCGGCGGGGGATGAAAAGCTTGTTGTTTAACGCCACATTCATCTTTATGACGACGGTCTGTAAATAGATGAGTCTGGAGCAGACAAGCCACTGACTGATATCATGCGCACCAAACAACACAATTGGGATACCATGACATACATCAACCAAGTCAGTGAGCTTGACCACCCGATCCCGTTAGTCGACACTTACGACAAGCACGCGTTGTTGACGAACAATTTTAACCCGGATCTTCATAGAGACTGTGTATAGAGGACAGTGAAACATCTATGAAGTGCCTTCAAAATAGCACTGTTTTTCACATTAATGTGAGCGGAACGTATTGTGAAATATGTAGCCACCAAGAAAGCTAATGGTAAGGGTTAATGTATATGGAGATGTCTAAAAGATACACCGGTCAATCCCTGAGATATTCTCAAATATTATCTTCTAAAATAAAAGCCTGGTGTTTCCGATGTCCAGTCGTCAAAGGCGCCGTACTTCGCTGTATGGAGTTGCGTCCCTTAAGCTATGACGGCTTCCAGTAATCGCAACCCAGATTCTTGCACCAAACTCGTGCTCTTGGGTTGCACTGAGGTGATAAAGACATGCATCACTCCGGGTTTTACTGATAACTGTTCATCTACATCCCAATACAATCGCAATGCTACACATCCTACAAAGATACCAGCGGTGAATCTTATTGTTTCTCAGATAATGACGGATACTGTGAGCAACGTCATACGCCGTCGGGGACGATTGCGCGCTGTCAACCAAGTCACACAGCATGACCTCATCCAAATTTAGTCGCTCATAACGATAACTTCGCGGAACTATTCTAAAGCTAATTGGAGACTAATTGATGTTCACTGAAATGTGGCCCCATTAATATTGATCGGGGACGGCGGGGTAGCCTAGTGGGTAAAACGTTCGCTCGTCACGCCAAAGACCCAGGTTCGATTTCCCACGTCTGTACAATGCGTGAAGTATCTTTCTGGTGTCCCCCGTCGTGATATTGCTGGAATATAACTAAAAGCGGCGTAAAACCACTCTCGAATAGCTACGTATCAACATTTACTTGTATTGAATGAATGACTTCATAAACAAAAAATGTGTAGACACGATTCATGCAGCTGGAACATTGCTGACTGGCGGTACAGAATATCTACTCATTCTCTCAGATCACGCATTGAAACAAGCACATCCTCTTGTGTCACCTTCTACCACAATCTCCGATTCTACTTTGGAATTATAGTGAACATAGTGAACATCTCGTGGAGTCTCGCCCAGAAGGCGGCGGGATGAACGTCGAGTTCAAGATCATGTCACTTACATAGCTGCGCACAAGCGCGTGTGTGTATATGGCTGCTTGTACTAGTCGGGATTTATTCCCGTTCCATCGTGTTGGACAACTGAGATGCCATGTTGCAGTTTAACACATAATACTGACTCCCTCCAAGCTTGATCCCCTTAATGCCGAGCACCAGGCAGTTTAACAGCAAGTGCCACCTTTCGGCATACCGCGACCAGGGGATCGACCACCGACCTTCCACTCCCCGGGAAGGTGCTCTATCCACTACACCACGGAGGAGGCAGTTTGAAATAACTAAAGGAATAATGGGTTTATTATCACTTACCGTCACGCTTCCAATTTCGTATTTCGACCAGAAAGGATGACTTATTACGAGCTGATCAGTCTTCAAGTACAACCTCATCAACGCCGTTTTGGCATTGTAACCCGAGGTCACTTTTCCTTTAATTTCAAGATGATGAAGTGTGCGCCAAGAAGATCCTTTGATGGTAAGACCACACTGGGTGGGGATGAAGGCCGAGGGGTCACACACACCTGGTTGATTCCTGGTGACTACAAATACTTCCATCGAACAGTGTGACCGTGATCCACATCCAAGTGGTGCTGTTAGGGTAAGGTTCAACATCACGCTCTCTCCTTCTTTCACAACCACTGTGCCACTTGGAATCTACCCGAGAAAGAAATGTCACATTTGTGAAGCCCGTTCACTACATACAATGATTTCATGAAAAAATATAGCATGAAGACATTTTGCCACACCAGCTTTATTTAAGTGGAGGGGGCAAGGATGATACAGTACTTACATAGCGGTGTGTGTGTGTGTGTGTGTGTGTGTGTGTGTGTGTGTGTGTGTGTGTGTGTGTGTGTGTGTGTGTGTGTGTGTGTGGCTGCTTGTACTAGTCCGGACTGATGACTGATGCCGATTTATAGTGCTGGCTCACTGACATACCATGACGCAGTTTAACATGAATACCCCACTCATACACAGTATACTGACTCCGAGCCGACCAGTCCTTGTATTAGCCCCTTAATGCCGAGCGCCAGACAGGGTAACAACAAATACCATCTTTTAACGTCTTTTGGTATGACGCGGTCGGGGATCGAACCCGGACCTTCCGCTCTCCGGGCGGACGCTCTACCATTAGACCACGAAAGCGGTCAGAAACTTATGAATTTAGGTTCGAATCCCAGAGTCGCGCTGAATATATTTCGATAGGTTGGTCAGGACAATACTCATCCTCTTGGTTATAACCAAACGCCCTGCATCACCTCGGAGTTTCCCCACATCAAGCTGACACCGTGGTACACATTTAACTGAAATAATGTTCAAAGATGTGTAAAACCAAACTTATTCAAACTTTTTATTTTCTGCAGATATATTTCGTAAATGGATCCTGTTTGGATACCAAATATTTCCTCCATATTTTCTATATCCTTAGAATAATGATATTAGAAAGGTGTTCGTTAACATTTAACAATAAGTATGAGGGTGATTTTAAAGGAAAAGAGCCTTTGTAAACATGACATCAGCTTCATTATTTAATGTTCAGGAAGTAAATTATGTTTGCTGGTGCTCAAATATTTTTTTAAGTACAAATATGACGAACTCTATTCTTGTGACACTTGTATTTGTATTTGTTTTTAGTTAAAGAGGTTTGATTATATTTTTTTAAAAAAAACCTTCTCTCTCTCAGACAAGATAATGTTGTTTAACGTCTAAGTCAGTTATATTTCAGCTATACCACGACGACCTGTAAATAATCGAGTCTGGGTCAGAGGTCGACAATATGAGCAGCATCACATGTCGTCGGGACACGATCAACAAAGTCACCGAGCCTGAAGAGAGATTAATCTACCTTGATACCGATGAACTTTTCGTCACTTAAGATACTTCCACCCGCAGGGAAACCCTCACCCAGAGATGCCTTCACTGCACACTGAACCTGTAATAGATAATTAATCAAAAGTAAATAGGTACATGCATTATATTTTGTTTTAACCAAACTGTATATGAAAATGTTTCTAATTTTCGCCATTAGACACTTGATCTTGTTCTCAACGAGGGTCAGCTTAGAGGACGGAAGGATAGCCTAGTGGTAAAGCGTTCGCTCGTCACGCCGATTGCGCGTGTTCGATTACCCCCGTACAATGTTGTGTCCCCCGCCCTGATATTGCTGAAATATTGCAAAAAGCGGCGTAAAAGCCGAACTCTCTAACGACGTCAGTTTAGTAAATGTCTATATTGCAATATTTATCAAATATATTTTATTAGCCTGAATACACTGACCTTTAATGTCCGATCAATTTAAATGGCAATAACGCATTTCATTTTAAAAAATAATGTTACCAATAACGTCACATTCAGCAATATTCAAGCTAAATGACAGGCGGCATGTAAATAATCGAGTTAAAACGTACATATGATCTCTGATATAGCAACGTCCAACATGTCGATGTATAATGACAGAGCAAAGTAGCAAAGTCACGAAGACAGACCATCCAATTACAAACATACAAACACTCATGGAGGAATTTTTTGCATAACGGAATCCCAACGACATACCTGGAATCCAGGAGTACTGAATCCACTGCTGTTTAAGATGTCTTCAGTGAGAGCTGACTGATCAACGAACGTGTTTGACCAATGTTTAGGAGGGAAGGAATATATGAATCCGCCGTTAACATACCAGAGGACATGGTACAACAGGTCCTCGTGAGACTTGCCAAACGTACATGTGAATTTGAAGTGGTCCTTCTGGTGTGAGTCGGTTTCCACGTCAACTTGAACAGTGGGCTTAACTTTGAATGATGTTCTTGCTGAAGGGAAAAATGTGAAAAAATGTGAGATAGAGAGTCGAACCTACATTTTGTTGTATTTAATTTTTAACGAAGTAATATTCCAGCTACATGCATGCAAAAACGTTGCTATTGTTATTAGAATTTTCAATGGTCGAATTTGTGTTTATTAGCTTCAATGAGTTGAGATGGGTACATCGCTTAATTGAAATATGGCCAGTTAGGAACTTTTCCATTTTCTCCCAATCAGCTGCGTTGCAGTGTATCTTCTTTTGTTACTGAGCTTTCCCCATTGCTCTCGGTGCCTTAGGTTTGGTATCCCCCAATCTGTTGTCTGACATTGGGAGAGTACCCGGGTTTGCTACCAGGAATAAGTCCTTCTGACAATCTGGGTAATGCAGAAGGCTGCAGTGTTGGGGAGTTTTCACATTCTCCGAAACATTCTCGGTGGGTTTGATCAGGCAGCGCTTCCTGGGAGAAGTCTCATTCGCTGTTTGGTCTGCGTGTAGAGGGGACAAGGGCCCTGAGCTGATAATGAGCCTAACCACCCTGACTGTGCCAGCATCACCCAAACCCTCTTTGCTACATTTTTATTTAATCTGTAACTACTACTACAACTACTACTACTGCTACTGCTACTACTACTACTACTACTACTACTACTGCTACTGGACGTTTGTAATACACCATGTAAATCCACAAATGCATTCTCATAGAAATGCTACATAATAATAAACGAAAAAGGAAGAAACAATTATATATAGTATCGAAGAGCGAAGAGATGAATTTTCAGGACTGCTTTGAAACAAGTTATGAAATGAGATTGCTTGTTAGGAATTGATGGCAGCAGGAAGACGGTTCCAGAGAATCTCCGATTTGTGAAAGACATACGTACGTTTCGTGGGGTCTGTCAGATCTGAAAAAATGAACATGCATATATATATATTTGATACATGTACATGCATGAACAGTAGGACAAACATGATTGTGTTATGGCCTAGCATTGTGATATTTGGACATATGCACATTGTTCTATACAGGCCGCGTTATATATGTTGTGGATACTGTTTACACCCTATCGATCTTTACGACGCACTAGGGTATTGTATCAGTAAAACATCTATATGAGACTTTGCAGGGGATCTCGATAATAATAATTAGAGACAGTAACGAGTGCGCACACTGTCTGATCATATAAATAATATTCCTTTTATTTCATGAATTTATACTTTGGAATAGAATTATGTCATGATACTATATTTTTACAGGGGGGAGGGGGAGGGGGCTTAGTGGAAATCATTCTGTTCTGGTTAAATCTATTTTATCGATCAAATACAATAAAATTCTCTAGACAAAGGTATGCATTCTTTCCATACGTATCGGGCGGTCGGGTAGCCTAGTGGTTAAAGCGTTCGCTCGTTACGCCGAAGACCCGGGTTCGATTCCCGACATGGGTACAATGCGTGAAGCCCATTTCTGGTGTCCCCCGCCGTGATATTGCTGGAATATTGCTAAAAGCGGCGTAAAACAATACTCACTCACTCACTCCATACGTATCGATCGTTTGTTTTATGTATTCAGTTATTCATGCGAGTGTTTTCTTACCAACACAAAACGCTGCTTCAAAAACAGGCGGTTTCTTCAGCTGATAAACACGTAGCGTACCACAATCCTTTACATCTATCCTGAACGTCGTAGAACAGTGTTCCGGTCCATCTTTCATGCACACTTCCACTGTCTTGAGCATACCACCACGAGGGAGTGTATCTGCGTTAAAGCAATCGGTCAGTGAATACCAGTGACATTTATATGAATGATCACGGATGACGGCATGTAAGGCACTGTCGAATATAAACTCGTTCCACCAACACGAAATAGAAATGAAATCTGACTAACACCCATGTCAATTTCATGATATTTAATTTATCATAAAGGATTATTATTGGTGATTAACTTGGTATCACGAGTCGATAAATATTCAAGTGAGGATACCGCGAAGGAATTACTTATAAGCGCCATACGTTTTCCCGAAGTGTGGGCGATTCTGTAGACAAACATGGCCGCGAATATGAAGCATTTGACAAATTGGACGGTTAGCTCTAACATTGTATTCACATGTGTTTCCAGTATTGCTTTACTGAACGAAATTATACATTCGGCAAAGATCTAATTGTATTCTTGCGTTTCCCTATCGTGAATATCATACATATTGAATTAAAATGAAACATAAAACAAGTTATATGCCATACATCACACTTTCAGCTAATAATCTGTTTGTAAAGTTTCACTATGGAATCAATCAAGCAGCGATTACCTCGAACCCATAAAGGATACGACGTTCCGCAACGTCCATCACCCGGTGGGGGAGAACTTAACACCAGATCATACCCTTCTTCCCCGAACCAATCATTACTTGCGTCAATGAAGATGTCGTTCAGCGGTGTATCAGCTGTCGGTAGGGTGTAGTTGATGCTTCTCTTCTCGAGATAGGGGAACGAAATGTAGCTTTTACATGGATCGGAACCTGGAATACATTCATCAATTCAGAGAGTTTACAAATCTAACTATATACTTTGATTAGGGTGTAGGCTGTCGGTAGGGTGTAGTTGATGCTTCTCTTCTCGAGAAAGGGGAAGGAAATGTAGCTTTTACATGGATCGGAACCTGGAATACATTCATCAATTCAGAGAGTTTACAAATCTAACTATATACTTTGATTAGGGTGTAGGCTGTCGGTAGGGTGTAGTTGATGCTTCTCTTCTCGAGAAAGGGGAAGGAAATGTAGCTTTTACATCGATCGGAACCTGGAATACATTCATCAATTCAGAGAGTTTACAAATCTAACTATATACTTTGATTAGGGTGTAGGCTGTCGGTAGGGTGCAGTTGATGCTTCTCTTCTCGAGAAAGGGGAAGGAAATGTAGCTTTTACATCGATCAGAACCTGGAATACATTCATCAATTCAGAGAGTTTACAAATATACTGAACAGCATTGAAAACGCACCAACAATAAATCTTGAAATATTACAAAAACAACTTGAGCAATGACCGATTTTAATTAGAACAGACATAGACGGATTATTAAGAAAGACGACAAAGGAAACAGGAATACCATACAGTAATTATATTTACGTCATCAGTGTAAGGAAGACACATAGGGTTAATATGTTATTCCTGTAGTAAAGGGCATTAACTCTTCCACGACAAACATGGAGCTCTGTTCGATGGTAATGACTGATGCCGCCCCAAATCATGACACTCCCTTCCCCCCATCGATCTGTCTGTACAACGCAGTCATTGTGTTAACGTTCTCCACGTCGACGCAACACTCGCAGTCGACCGTCAGCATTCCGTAAATGAAAACGGGACTCATCAGAGAACAGCACACCATGCCACTGCCGCAATCTCCAATGACGATGCCTTTTGGCCCAACCCAGACGTTCATTTCGACATCGATTAATGAGTATGGGTCCAACATATGGACGTCCAGCACGTAGGCCTGCTTAGCGAAGACGTTGACGTACGGTGTCAGCGCTGATCAAACCCCGTCGGCCTTGTACGGTTGCTGCAGTCCTGGTAGCCGGAAGTGTACGATCACGAAGATGCCGACGAACAATATGGCGATCCTGACGTGGTGTAGTTACAAGACGTTGACCCGGACGTGGTCGATCTCTGGTGGTTCTTGTCTGCTGGTATCTGCTCAGTAGCCTGAGGACTGTTGAATGATGGCATTGAAACAGTTGTGAAACGACTCTACTTGACGTACCAACTTGAAGCATGCCCAAGGCACGTTCACGTTCCTCTGCTGTTAATCTTGGCATTTCTTGTGTCAGTACCCTTTATGTCTGCAGCAACAAGTGATGTGGCTTTTAAAAGTCTGTCTTTTATAGCCCTATTCTGCATACACATCATGCAATTTGTTGCGTTTTGGCGATGTCGCTCACAAAAAATTTAGGAATGTGTTTTGACGAGCTGTTCTTCTTCATGCTTCGTCCAGAACGTCGTATATTACTCATTCACTTATATATTTTCATATGACTTAAGCCCGGATAAAAATACATCCATTTTCATGGTGGTGCGTTTTCAATGCTGTTTAGTATATAATACATAGGGTAGTGCCAGTTCCTGGGTGTACTATGACTAACGTATCAGCAGTCGTGTCAGTGAGTGAAAGCTCATCGAACAGAAGGGGATAAGACGGCATGGCATGACATGACATGACATTAACAGTGGACATGGTATCCCTCTGACTAAAAGCCAAATAACACATAATACGTATTCTAGAGACTGAAATGGAAATGATAACACGTTTAAACACATGACACGACGCCTTAAAGAAATTGTAACTGTATGTTTTCGGTCTTCTTTGTTATTTACACGCGGTCCCGTTGGAAGATGGCGCGTCCATGTTTTATTGCTCTGTACATATACCTGTCGTCCATCAGAGGTGAGGTAAAATGTGGTTTAACGTCGCGTCCGAGATTATTGCATTTATATAGCGACGTGCATGCACGTGTGTGTGTGTGGCTGCTTGTACTAGTCCGGACTGATACCGATTTATAGTGCTAGCTCACTGAGATACCATGACGCAGTTTAACATGAATACCCCACTCAGACACAGTATACTGACTCCGAGTCGACCAGTCCTTGTTTTAGCCCCTTAATGCCGAGCGCCAGACAGGGTAACAACAAGTACCATCTTTTAACGTCTTTTGGTATGACGCGGTCGGGGATCGAACCCCGGACCTTCGCTCTCCGGGCGGACGCTCTACCACTAGACCACGGAGACGGTCGTCGTCCATCAGAAGAAATGAGCACATGTACATAGCTACGTTACAATTCTTGCTTTCATTCATGAAAAACACACTTGCTTTATTGCCACATTTATTTTCGTCAGTATATGTGTTAGTTTCTGTCGACGCTATGTTTCGTCCTGCGTCTGGCGAAGTATCTCGTATTCTGCAGGGAAACATAAGGGTTTATTTAGCTGGCCTTATAATAGCAGGTTCACGGTGGTGTTTCGGGTAGAGACTGCCAGATTTTAATCAGCGGGTAGTTTAGAGTTTTCCTCCTATGCGTAAACATGATCAAGGAGGGCTCAAGAAAATTGAAAATGGACAATTGCTGGAAGGTCGGCTGTATCTATAAAAGCGCGACGAGGCCTTTTTCGATCTGATTTGTGTCTTATCTACTTGCCGAATTTCTGCCAGTTTCCAACACCATTACGGATTACGTATTGCTCTTCCCACTGATTTGTCACATTGTCAAATTGTATTGCCCCCTTTTCTAACCTTAAACCACATGTTTCAGTGTAATATATTGATTATATTGCTGATTTTACAATTTAGTTCTGAGCGTGACAATTTCTGTTTTAACATTGTGTTTCAATTTGCAATTTTTTGCAATATTAGCAATGTTTATTGGATCTACATCATTGCAAACACGAAAACGTCGTTATCTTCCGCTTATAGCCATTGGACAGAAAAACGACGGTTTTTTTGACGCTTTCAAACCATTTTTTCCCGACCAAATAACGTCGTTATTTGACATCGGAATTTACTGGGAGAGAACGAACATCAAGCTCCTCCTTTTCTTGATTGACATTAATTAGCAAGTCTATGCTCTAATTTCCTCTATTGGTCCCACTGGAAATGTACTTGAAATCATCAATAATACGTAAGCACATTATTGTGAGTACAGGACCCAGGAGTTTAAAAAACAGATTTATACGACATTGCCGCGATCTTTTTCAGGGAGTCATAATTTCCATGACATAAGCATGTATGAAAGTACAGTTATACATTTCAGCACATTTTGATGAACCATGAATCATACTTTGGCTCAGGACATTGTTAAAATAGGATGGTTTCACTAGAAAACGTTATTATGAAGAATTTGTTTCAATAAGCTTTACTCAGTGATTATACTTAACGGTGTCAGGTTTGTCTGTCATACAGTCCCGGAAACAAATATAAGCAAATACAGTCCAATATTTGGCAAAGTCTCTTTGCTCCTTTTATTATACTAGTATTTTTAATTTTTAGAACTATTATTTAACAACATTTCTTCCTGTAAAATATGTTCATTCCAGCGATAATATGTTAGTCTTATAGACTAGCATCAGGTATTTGGTACGTTCACTACATCAGTGTTGACATTAAACTGATATTTACATCTATAAAAATACATTAATTTTTCTTTAAGGAAGAGTGTAGGCCTTGCTTAATACATATATATGTGGACATAGTAGACAGTGATCGTAGATGATTGTAGAACGTGCATGAAGATAATTGAATAATTGTGTGAGTAATCTGGTAATCTGGGGTCAGGCTCGTTGACTTGGTTGATGCATGTAATCATATCCCAATTGCGTAGATCGATGCTCTTGACGTCAATAACTGGATTGTCTGGTCCAGCCTTGATTGTTTACAAACCACCGTCATATAGCTGGTATATTGCGGCGTTTAACAACAAACAATAAAAAATATCTTTAATTAAACGCCTTCCAACAATGAGAAATTAAACTTTTATTTATAAAATAATTGGATTAATAATTTAATCACATGTGTTGACTTACTGTCTGTCATACAATGCACATGATTTTTCACAAATGGTTACGTTAGTGAGTTGTCTTGATCTCTGGTTACCTACTCACGCGAACAGATTCAAATGATTTATTTGGACTAACTTTTCTTATTTAAGTTTATTAATATCATAATAAGAAATTAAAAGTTCACTTTATCACAATGTGGATCATATCCGTTTATATCACAATCTGATGTTACTCTTTTTTGCAGAGCATCATGGTGAATTCAAAATGTAGAAAGATACATAATTTGCGATTACTAACTTTTAAAATATATATAGTATAATATAATGATTGGAATGCCTGTAACGGACAGTGTTTAAGAAGGAATATTAATATATTCAGGAGATAAACCTACTGTGTTTTGAAATTTGATGTAGTCCCACTGTAAATGGGATACCTCTTTATTATAATTTGGAACCTCGCGCTAAAGCGATAAATTATAATAAAGGGGTATCTACAGTGGGACTATATCAAATTTCAAAACACAGTAGGGTTATCTCCATTCTACCATGGCGTCAACAACGCTTTGAAAAAGGTGCTCCCTGGCAACGCGTTACAACACAAGTACACAGGTCAGCAATTTTAGAACATTCCGGAAAGTGGTAACATGTAGTTATATATGTAACAATTATTACTAAAATTCAAGATTAAAAACACCATAGTAGTAGTTCAAAATAAATGTTCAAAACATGTACATGTTGGAGGAGGAAAGCTGCCAGTGCAAGTATGCAGCGAGAAAACAAGAATGAGCTAACCGTCTCCCTACAAAAATAGGAACATGAAATATTTATACGGACAATACAACACTTTGCAGGTACCTACCATTTGACAGCCCGATGAAGAGGAAGAGAAGCCAACAGAAACCTGCGCTGATATCTGGCGCCATGTCAGAAAGGTATACCTTGACAGACAGATACTTACCTATATATACAGAAAGCTTGGATCTTATCTCAACTGCAGTTACGCCTACAATCGCTGTGATTGGACAGACTCTGAAACATGCGTATCGATGCTTATCTATTGGAAATATGCCTGAAACGATATCTACCTACCCAGGAGACTGGATATTTTTACGAATGACACTACATTGGTTACACTATCCAGGTGTGATAACATACACCCAGTAACCCAGGCTATAGTGGGATTGGGCGGTGAGGCTGTGTCTCAAATGCATGTTGTCCATAAATCTAGCTAGTCGTATAACATATATTTGAGAGAGATTATTGATTTGTACACTGAAGTGTTAAAGACAATCGCTGCCTCGAGTGACGCCTTGATTCTGACTGAAATGATCAGATATAGCTGAATTCAGAAGAACCTTTCATACATTCGTTGCTTTTCAATCTGATGTCATATACTTCAACAGGACTTAGTGTAACCCATAGCTACAATACAAAACACGCAGCCCTTATCGAAGCGACGGTATTTATAGGACGATAAGAACACAAGTATTGAAGTCCTTTTACGATTGCAGTTGCCTTGATCAAACACTTTTTACCAATCAACACACCTGTGTTATCTCATCCAGGAAGGGCATAGTTCTTGGATTTAGAGACCGACCATTTGATATTCTGGCGTGTGAACAGCTATTAAAAACAATGAGCCAGAATAACACCTTGCAACAATGTCATGTCTGTGGTAGGCAATTTCTTTTTCAGTCTGAAGCATGATTATTTTCGGAAGTAATTTTCGGGAACAATACACTTTTTCGATAATGGCTATATGATGTTTCCGGAATAACGAATAATGTTTGCTGAAATTTCGCCCTTTGTATTCGTCAACATCGTCCGCATGGCGGATTTTCCGGACTAACGAGGTTTCTGTAAACAAACTGAATCATCCAACTCACTTTTTGATCAAACAAAAACTCTCGCTAAAATATGTTTTCTTCTTGAACATCATCATGAGTTTACAAGTGCACGGTTTTGGTTTTTCCAGTTCGTGTTGGTAATAAACGTATGATACACATACTGCTGAGTATAGCCGCTCTCAGTCACCTGACTGCTGACCCCAACCCGGACTGTAACCACGAAATAAAATATATATAAGCGACAAAAACCTTTCCATATTCATTAGAAATATCTGCCACAAGATTCGATTAACGATTCTGAGTACGTCATAAGCATGCGTGAATCACTATCAAATAGTGATGATACCAGATGTTCGCGAAAAAGTGAGCGTCTCCCCCCCCCCCCCCCCCCCCCCCCCCCCAGTGACACCCGTAACACAGATGCAAAGGCAAGTCAATTGTTCAATTGAATCATGTAATACAAGTTAAAATAAAGAATTGCATCGGACATCATTCTTGTCACTGATGCGTCAAATCTGGAAATGTCCTCCACATGTCTACCATGATATTTTTGAAAGCTTTATGGAGGACTTGAATGTTGTAACCTTCACCAAACAGCTTCTGAACAAGAGTCGTTTGACGCACTTTGAAATTTTGGTGAGAAGAACATGCTCGATTGTACCTCAAAAGTTGTGAAATGTAGACACCAAGGGATGGATCTGCAAGAATATTGCTTGACAAAAAGGGAAAGTTGACTATTTGAAAGCTAATCTTTCTTCTGATGACCGATCATAACATGTATATTTATTGATCCCCTACCTTTTTTGAGAGTATATTTAGCATATGATACCTGTAGATGATCACATTTCTTCATGTCATGTTAAGTATTGAATTATGTCTGTGTAATATGATTTGACCTTGGTTGAGATTTATATCTGATTGAGTTCAGTAGCTTAGAATTCTTCTGTTATCATGTTCTTGTCGGGTTTTTTTCAGATATTACAAAAATGTAATACATACTATCTCCCAGCAAACATATAGGTGGTGTTTAATATTACATGGTCTCTGGATCTTCCAGGGCGGTCGGGTAGCCTGGTGTTCAAAGCGTACACTCGTCACGCCGAAGACACGGGTTCGATTCCCGACACGGGTACAATGTGTGAAGCCCATTTCTGGTATCCCCCGCCGTGATATTGCTGGAACATTGCTAAACGCGGCGTAAAACCTCACTCACTCACTCACTCACTCACTCACTCACTCACTCACTCACTCACTCACTCACTCACTCGATCTTCCAACCCCAGATGTCACCGTAAAACAAAAACTTACTATTTGTGAGTGAAGGGTGTCATACCAGTAGGTTATGCAAGACGTGCTTACCCTTTTTGCGAACACATGGTGCCACCATTGACTTTCCGTGATCCATTCATATAATTGTCAAATCTATTTTGCCTTTTACGCCCAAGGTAATCTGTTTCTTCGGATAATCGAAAATGTTTTTTTTCTGGCGTTGGCGTTATATATTTCTTCCCAAAGTCTGTTCGGTTATTGAAAAACTGTCAAAGTGGGGCAGCCATGTTTCAGTAAGGAAGAGGAAATTACTATCTATTATCACAATTCTAATCTCTAGAACAGGAAATAACATCTTTGTGGTTTTGATTACATGACCCTGATTAACATCGGGGTAGGATATTAGTGGTAAGTGCCTGATAATCAGCTATCTAAAACAATCCGGATTTCTCATAGTTGACAAAGCATAAAAAACAAAATGTTCATGTCTTTATTTCTCACAATATGAGTTTTGCTTATCAATCACTTTATGTATTCAGACGTTTCCAACCCGAACACCACTTCTAGTTCTATTTCAGTGAAATGTGACTGGTAATGATGAAACACCTTGAACACCTGAACATGCTGAAAAAATACTTTCACTGGAGTGAAAAAACAGTGGGTGAAATAGCAGTAGGCCTGCTTCATTGACACTATAGTTTCCAGTGAAAGGTCACGAAGATGACTAAGAAAAAATGTTAAATATATAACATTTGTATATTTCTGTCAAATCTCCTGTTTATCTCGTCCTCGGCTCATATTTTTACTCTTATGAACATATCAACTTTGTGAGATCACATTATAAGGCTAATAATTACATGCTATCATGGATATTTGACAAGGAAAACAAATTTCCTCCATGTATGTTTCAAATTCCTGTCTTGATTACACCATCAACATCTTAAATGATCACACAATTGACTTGATTATCTTGTTGCAGAAAAGTTATATCATTTTGGTAAAATACTGTTTACAAAGTTGAAGATCAAACAGTGTTTAACTTTTAAAACAACCACGGTCTAGGTAATGATTCAAAGGCAATTAATTATTCACCTCAGGCAATGTGTCAACACTCTGTTATTTCACAATCACAGTAGAACTAGCAGAGGTCTAATATTTTACAATTTACACCAAATATAAACTCATGCAAATTTTGATTTCTTTGTGATTGTAAATTCTTAGTACGTTACAGTACGATATAAATTAAATTAATGTAGCTAATGTTTGATATCTATCTAGATGGGGTCAAAGGTCAGTAGTTTCTACTTTCCAAACTCACGTGCACACGTGACTTATACAACTGGTTTGACGTTATTCACATTCGCCCTTTACTTTTAAACAACTAAATACATAACTTGAGTGAAGGGTGGGTAAGCAGTTGATTATTTATCACACAATGCCAGTAAGATTTGTGTCAAGTCGGTGAAGCCGCCATTGCGACTTAACGGGGTGTTGTCAGGTGGTCATGGATTTCGAATTTGAAATCAAAACAGAACGGTCAGAATAATTTGCTAGGTTAATCAGTTAGGAGACTAGATGACAGCAGAATATTTTGTCATTTATAAGAATGTGAGCTGTTAAATACTTACGAAAAATCTTGCCGTGAGGGAGTCTCGGGAGGGCCAAAGTGTCCAGATCGTCCTGCGTGCATGCCTTGTTGACATAGCGACATGTACCATGTGCTATCCAGCCTTCATCTTATGGAAACCGGAAATTGCTGAGTGTGTAAAAGGTAAAACAAGTCCTCACAAGGACATCTGAGTACATTTTAATAACAACATGATACATAAAGATGAAAATTCCTTATTGTATATATTTGAAACCAAACATTCACCACCGTTTCCTTCAAATACATTGTACATAATATCAATCACTGGTTTATCTGACCCCGACTCGATGACTTACAGGCCGCCGGGATAAAGTTGGAATATTGGAGCGTGGCGTCAAATCAAAATTCTTCCTAAAATTGCAAAGGTATCGGTCTGAAGTCATAATTTGTACCTTTAAAACGCCACG
Organism: Haliotis cracherodii; assembly: GCF_022045235.1. Lineage (NCBI taxonomy): Eukaryota > Metazoa > Mollusca > Gastropoda > Lepetellida > Haliotidae > Haliotis > Haliotis cracherodii. The sequence continues at coordinate 58,877,326 of NW_027266264.1, forward strand.
AAATAAATACCAAGACTGAAATAGAAGCAGAATCAAAACTACATGACTATTTGTGATCATGTATAGCCTATGATAAATATTAGAACATTGCAAGAAGCTAAAGAAGGTACATGTATACAGATAAAGGTAAATTCAATCAAATTTATGATTACTGTATAGAAATAATAGATTAGAAACCCGAATATGTGGTTCTTAATAATGGGTGGATATGTTGATAATCGGGTAAACCTGAAAGACCCATTAGTTTTCCATTTTATAAATAAGTGTTATCAAGACGACATAAGGACATACAATTTGTGATTGTGTGATAAACATATTTATTTCACAATGAAAAGGATTGTCAAACAAGGCTTTGGCTTGTCTTAACGCGTTTCTAATAAAAAAACACACACATGAAAACGTATTGCATGTCACGGTAGACAATTAATTCTATTTTAAAATATTTGCCAACATCATATACTAATTCAATAATATCATTTAGGCAATAATTGATCCATATATTATAAGTAACTAGATAACTAAAATAGAAGCACGTCTTGTAATAAATCTTGAATAAATCTAAAGATTACGAGGGAAAACTCTATCACATTCAGAAATAATTACAAATTTTCCTGTACAGCTTTTTCAACATTAGCATATGAAGCTGTTATCATATCATATCCATGTGTATTATAATACATATTATTTCCGAAAAAGGCTTTATTTGGTCACACAAATAAGTAATGGATATAATGATCGCAAAAGAAACGTCACCATGGATAGATATATGAGAAACCTTATTTTTGTCCAAACGCTGTAAACATGCTTGAAACTTAGCAAAACTGATCATCAAGGTTGAAATTAAAGTGTCAAATGTTCTTAAAGTGAAACACAACACTAGTCTCTGAGAAGCCAGTATCTCGTGTGTCCGCCATGTCCATTGATGACGGCCGTGCAACGTTGATATATGGAATGGATGAGGCGGTTGAATGAAGGCCACAGGCACTTGAGCTTACACTCTGAGGAACGCCTGACGCAGTTCAGCTGCCGTTGTCGGCCTTGGTCGGACGTCATTCAACCGTCTTTAAATCTCGTCCCATAGGTGCTCATTAGGATTTAAATTGGGACTGTGGGCAGGCTACTGCGTGGTTCTGATGCCATTCTGCTGGAGGAAGTCTCTTGTTGCTCTCGCAGTGTGGGTACGGGCGTTATCATGCTGAAGCTCGTTGTTGCGGCGACGTGCCAAATGAGGTATGGCGTGTGGTCTCAAGACTTGATCAATGTACAGAGCTGCTGTGACACCATTGCCTCTCTCTGGACCGATGTTCCGATGGACCACAGGGCCGACCCTCTGTGCAAGACCAATTCCACCCCACCCCATGATGCCCAGACCACCCCACGAGTCTCTCTCAACAACACAAGCATCCGAATAACGTTCTCCACGGCGTCCCCAGACTTTCTCTCGGCCATCTGCTGTTGAGATACAGTAACGGTGCTGTGCTACCCACTGAAGACGGTCCCGGGGATGACGTGGTGTCAGAATGGGTTTTCGTTGTGGCCTGTAACAGTGGAGGTGTCTGCTCGTAAATCGCTGACGCACGGTGTCCGCACTAATGTGTCGCTGGTGTGTGACCCATGGCCCGTCGAGCAGTTGCCGCAGCAATAACAAAGCGATCTTGAAGATGCTGCCGCACAATCTGACGATCCTAACGTCGGGTGGCGACCCTTGGTCTTCCACTACGTGGCCTGTCATCTGTAGTGTTGGTGGTCTGGTACCGTTGCTGGAGCCTGTATATGGCCCTTACGTAGACTTGAAATGCATTGGCTACTTGCCGGGCGGTTTGTCCAGCTTGCAATCGTCCAAGGGCTTGGTTGTCAATCTTGGCATGTGGTAGCAATTCAATACCGGATGAATGTTATCCGATCTGGCTGGATTTTTATAGGGCAAGAAATGGGGGAAAGCATGTGCATTTCAATTTGCACGGAACTCACGTGCATCGGGTTACCATGGCCGTTGCTGTGATGCTTTTGGGCGATCGGTTTTATTGTCATCTGCATTGTTTTTTTATCATCAAATTTCATTTTTCCGGACAAGGTAATTGATGTTAAATTTTAGAAACTGTGACACAAGTTACCCAGATATTTAAATGACAACTGTTCATGCAATGTTATTTCGGGTGACGTTTCTTTTGCGGTTCAGTATAGTATTTTCATAAGTAGCGCCGCAGGTGCAGGATCGGTCATTTCAAACAAATCTGTCAGTTTTATGTGCAGTTAAAGTGCTTCAACCTAATCTGAGTCCAGAATATAATACTTGGCAGAATCAATTTCCAAACTTGATATCGAATGCAGAGTTATGTCTTAATTTCGTGGGTATCTTGTCTGTAAAACTACAAAAGGATTGCTTCAGTATTTTTGGTAAAGAGTTCCAAAGTCAAGTACAAGGTAGAAAAGGTAGGAAAGATAAGATGACGTCCTTACTTTGATATCTTTCAATTCAACAGAATGTCTGACAGTATGAGAGTTACCTGCCAACATTAAACTCAAATGTCTATGTCTTTTTATACTTGGCATTAACAATTTCTGACAGATATTACTTTTTTCACTGAACTGTTTTGTTTCTATTTTTAAGAATTAAACGTTACCTTCAACTGATCTGACGACATTGGAATTGTTTCTAGATCATCATTTAGACGTGTTTCTGTAGTGGTTGGATCAATATTTATTGCATTATAATCATTGATCGTCTGCAAAAAGTCGCAAATTGCAGTTTTTAATATCCACCAAGTCATTTATGCATACAAGAAATAAAAACGTCCCAACGCCGGCCTTTACTGGATAAATTTCGAATTATGTCCGTTTATAACTACTGTTTGAACTCTATTATGCTCAGTAGATTACCGCTAACTCCATACATGCGCAACTTGTTCAAAGATCCCCTGTGCCTTACTTTATCGAATGCCTTCCTTATGTCACAGAAAACAGCTGTAACGTCTCTGGCTATCTTACGCGCTCGAAATATATTACATTTACCAATCAACTGGTAACCGGTCGAATCTGACAGGGTAAAACCCGGTTGTATTACTTTGTCATTTTTGAATAAGTTGAATTCGTACTTTTGAACACATTTTCAAAAACTTGCAGGGTAACCCTTAGCATATCCACTTCTACTGCTTTTTTTGTATATAGCAATAACTGTCGATTATTTTTACACCTATGGAAGTTTGAAGTCATTGATACGATACGGTCGTGGACTGATTTACGAAAAAATCATTTAAAACGTTAGTTATCGATACTGGATCATTATGTACTAGTTTTGAAAAGTATTGGGTGGGTAGAGTACAGATTGTTCTTTTCCCTTTAGGAATAATTTATCAAACACCTCCATATCTTACTGCCGCTTTTCTCATTAATCTTGGAATCTAGATCGTGTAATAAGTTTCTTTAGCTTTCTCGATAACATATACTACCCAATTTCTTAATCTTCTAAACACTTCGTAATATGATGTTGAGTTTCTCTGCTGTGCAAATTTGTGTTTACGATTATATTGACTTTCACTATTCACTCAAGGATAATCTTTGCTTCTTGTAATAATCTTGTTTGGAATAAATCTATGATAAATATCAATAAGTAAATCCGTAAACTTGTGGACTGCTAAGTAAAACATAAGCTGTATGGAAACGATAACCCGAGTCATACTCACATAAATGAGACATTCATTTCTCCTTACGAAGTAAACTTGTACGTATAACACTATTTAGACTGACAGCTTGTCTCTGAAATGAACATGTCCTACAGCACAAAAAACCCGAAGTTGTTACATTAATAATATATAATGAAAAGGAGCAAAGAGACTCTTCTTTTTCAGATACTGCAGTATTATAGACTTACTCACTATTATGGACTTGCATAGGCTGTTTTGGATATATTTGTTTTAGGGTCTGTATGAGACACTAACCACTTTATATAAGGGAATGTAAAAATGTATCTCCAATATATATATTCTGTGTCGACCTTTTAATTTGATATACTTATATTGCAGCCAAATTGAATAAGCTATTATCATAAATCACGATTATTCACGTGCATGGATAGTGGTAAATAACAAGACATAACAAGTTACTTTTCAAAGAACGAAATAACATTTACATGAACATAAAAAAAATAAATCAGATGTTGCACATAACACCGTTGCTACTTCCTGGTGTTAAGGACTGACGCTATCTGGATCAATGCATATCCTTTTGGTATTAACCAGTGTTAACATTTAAAGTCATCAATGCACAGGGGCGTGTTGAACGTTACTCCGTTAGTTTTGTTATTGATTTTCCCCTGAACTAGGCGGCGTTTACCTTTGCTAAGTCAAATAGAAACGAACGAGACATAATTTATGTTGCCACCTGTTCACAAATGCCAGGCTGACTTGCGGGCAATCCAAGCATGTGACAATTTAAACGGTTACACATTGACATAACTTCTCAACATGGTCCGACAACAGAACGTGTTTTGTGGACTGATGGTTTTCATCACGGGTTTCCTGGGTAAGTCTTTCCAAACATTCACTTTGAATAACGCTTATTTCACGAAAAAAGCAACGACAACACGCTGCGTGTATTTTCGGAACTGATCATTTGATATTCACGGGAGGGGCTGGGATGTTTTTTGTTCCCGAAAATGATGTAAATAAAAACGACAAAATCCTTGTTTGTAAAGCGTTGTGAAATGTTGACACCAAGGCATGGTGAAGGAATTTTGCTCGACATAAAGGGAAAGCTGACTGTTGGAAAGTTGAACTCATTTCTCTTGTCATACAGTCTTAAAGAGAAGTTTTTGTCACGCTGAATCGTTATGCATAGACCTAAATATGAAACAGATGAAGCGGTCTCACTGGTCTCCGCTATTTCCAATTAAGGTGGGTAAATCACTGCAAGGGAATTGGCTATTTGATGGTTATTGAAAAATCATTTGTTCTCAGATTTAACCATTTAAATAAAATTCATCTGTCACAGGACATGCTGCATGTACTGAAAACAATGTGTTGTTCCACCTATGTCTATTGTATTGTAATTTGTATATCTGGCGGCGCTGACTGAATAAAATATTACATCGTAAGTTCCATTTAATGTTTTCGTTAATATTTTTGCTTTAGCTAGGTTCAAAGAGATTAAGAAAAAATAGATATGTTTTCGGTCACTAGTTCGAAGAGCAAATCATTCTCTCTGAGGGGAGGAGCCAATCAAAACTATAGCATTTTGACAACACAGTTCAGGACATCAAGAATGACAAGCCCTTATTTTCTTTCTGAGGCAAAAGAAAATTAAGAATATCCCCCAGACAATCCGAGTAATTGTTGACACATATTTTGAGTATATGAAAACTCATTGCAGCCCAGTCTGTGGATGACCCTTGTGCAAACTATACCGACTTTAAAACCAACGGCGACAGAAGTCCGAGATGCCCCTATCAGAAGACAGATGAAAACTGTGATGAGTTTCTCACGCCATCATGGTTTAGAATTAAAGTCGGTGAAGAAGACGAATTTCCAAAGATGACGTCGCACTGTCCCGAAGAAAACAGCTGTGGTGCAAATTACCCAATCTGGCTGAACGGTTCGCTTTTAGATTTTGTTTAGTCTGTATTGTTTTCAAAACAACCCAGCTCGTTTTAACAGTGGAAATGGAAAAAAAAGGTTTTCAGTGTGAAGTATTTAGCCATGCCTTGATTTCTCTGAGAATGTCATTGCACTTGTCACTATGATCCCATCAATTGAGTTTTGTATGTCTTACTGTCAGTTTGTCTAAAATTATGTCGCATATTTGACTTAATTTGACTAACGTGTGCACGTACACTGTCTTCGACATACTTGTGGTTTTGACACAGAGGTCCATCCATGGTACGACCCTGAATATGTAGAGGGCGATGTGAATAACACAGGGTATTTTGGTAAACTGCTTTATGTAAAGGATAGGCGATATTCTTTCGGATACAGTAAAATATTTCTACCCGCCACAACAAAGCTGGAGGGCGATACAATAAGGAAATCCATCCGTTCTTCCTTTCTTAACATTTTGTTGTTGACACTTATAACACATTCACAAAGCAAGCAACACAGAACAGTCTATTTTTTTAATATGAACAAATAGGCACAGTGAAAAATATATTTGACTTTGTCTCTTTCCTTCAATCTTTATTCTTAAACTTTTTATAGAGTTGCTATGTAATACCTTGCAACTGAATTATGATGAGAGCACCGGAGTTACCCGGATTGTAACCACTTGATCAAAACTCAATCAAAACATTTATCGCTAGAAAAATTAATATTTGTGCTAAAAAGCGCACATTGCAATATTTGGCATTACTGTAAGTAATATTCCTTATTGCCTGAATGGCTTTTTGTCACTTTATAAGAATTAACACACATGCGGCTGTCTTCGTTAATTAATCGAATTAATTAAAGTCTGTAGTGTATTCTGTAACCCGTCCTTATTATAAAATTATAGATGGTGGCGATTCCTTCTGGTGCAAAACACATATACCACCTTGTACATTAAGAGAATTAATTATGTTTCTGATAAAAACCTTTTTTTACATGTGATCAATTAAATGTATTATTCTGATCGTATCCATTCACATTTTACCAGGTACACATCCGGATGTCAAGGATGGTATTGCGAACAGGACGGTGTGTTTGAGATACGGGGAGGACTGCTGTGATCAGATGAGATATATTCAGATTAAGAACTGCACGGACTTCTATGTGTACTTCTTAAATAAGGCTGCAGCTTGTGCAGGTCGATACTGCTTTGGTGGGTACATTTGTTTTTTTGAATACGCCGAACAGTTCATTTTTATTAATTCCATTTACGTTCACGCTGCTCTCAAAACCTAAACACTGTAAATGGTTTTTAAACGTGACAACTTTCAATGCAGACAATGATCTCAATGATCATGCAGCAACACATTCAAGTAACTGCGGTATTGTGATATGCTAGATACACTTAGTATTTTCTCTCACAGCGAGGGGGCGGTCGAGTAGCCTTGTGATTTCCGACATGGGTACAGTGTGTGAAGCTCATTTTTGGTGTTCCCCGCCGTGATATTGCTGTAATATTGATAAAAGCGGCGTAAAACCATACTCACTCGCTTTTACGTCGCAGAATAAGCCTTTATTTTAATTGTGTATGTTTTAATTGACGAATTCAATATTTTTAGATTCGGATGCTGCATGCCCGACTCCTCCCCCGACATCAACATCCTCTCCAACGACATCAACAACTGTCAACTCCACCGCCACTGTGTCAATGTTGTTGCAGAGTCGCGTGCTAACATATGTCCTTTCTGTGCACGCAATCCTCATATTCTGATAGAAACTGGAAAACACAACGACTTTTGAAACCTGGCCTGTGATAACGTAAACTTGTGTTGGGACAATGAACAATATCAGATTGAGGTTGAATAGATATATATGACTCCATAATTACGCTTAGTTAGATGAAACACGTTTAAACGGACACGTGACGCTTCCATGATTATTATACATTTACAAGAAGATAAGCAATACGAAATATATTAACTCAAATAAAATCAATGCTTAAGACGAATCGATTTTATATCTAAATGTATGGTTAGCTTGGTTCAATAAATACTTGCATCGCCTTATTTGATTTGACAGCTTTTTTATATGTATTGTATCGGCTGCCGAGTTCTAATCGTGGCAGATAAATCAGTCGTGCGTAGATTTTTCGGTAACAACCGAACACAGTGGTTAATCCTTTTTCTCCCATAACAATACGCCATAAAAAATCGAGCTCGTAGTTGAAGATTTCCTGTGTTTTGTAACCACTCGGGATTCCCCCCAGTAAGACAACTGCACCAAAAACATGTAAAAAGGATCTAGCGAAGACAACCCACACGAGTTTTCCCGTGACAGGCAAGCCACACGTTATGGTCTTTGTTAACTATTAAAAGTTGATGGGAGTAACGTTTTGAAAATGATTAATGTGATTTGATATTTGTTGATAACTTTGGATTACTCGGCCCATAACTTTTATTAATTTTGCATTCGTCTCACCGTGACTGTCATTCTCAATGCGCAACACTAAACAGGCCCACATTTATAGTGTAGGTAAATACGTTATTCGTTTATTTGTCCGTTAGAAACTAATATAATAAACCCACATATGAGGAAACTAAATGTTGTATTTTTGTAACATATTGTTAACGAAAAACAAGGGCCATAGGAACTGTCAGCAGGATTGATCAGGCTAGATTCTATAAATACCAACTCAGGCAACTGATCAGCCAATTACTGCTAGGTAAATCTTCTCAACACCATTAATGAATTGTAATTTTTTTTAAACGCATTTTCTTCGTTAAAATGAACTTTACAGTGAATATTTTAATATGTAAAATGATGATTATTTCATGGCATCTTTTTTATTTTTTATTTGTTTTGTTCCTGAAAATGGTGAGCACATGTGTTTCTATTATAAATAAACGAAAATATTTACTAATTCAGTGGACATTTTTTTCTTTTGACCATGATATTTAACATCATTACACCAAAAATGTTACTAAATGAGTTATCAAATTTTTCCATATCTGTGAATGAAACAATGTGAATTTGACAAGCACAATACTTTATTGTGTGTGAAACATAAATACATAGAATATATGTAAACAATAAACTATCATTTCAATAGTTATACAAATATTTACATTTTTTAAATGCCCTTGTAATATTACGTTGTTATTTTATTGCTACAGTTACATCCAAACTTTATTTTCTTCTTATTTTATCAGATTAGAAATTAAGAATTACTGATCATAGGTAATTAAAATTTAACATGTGCTTCTTTTTATCCACAAGACTCATTATAAATATTTATTTTAGTGACCTGATCATATGTGAATTGTTTGTAAAAGTATTAAAATTAAAACATTGCTTATGTTAAGAAATTAGGTTAATGGTAAATGTTATAAGATGACCTCTTGTTGGTCGTTTCTTCATCATCAATAAATTTGAGTTTTTACTTACCAAGTCCTTAAAATTTACACATAACACAATAGAATAATTTAAGGTCTCTGGTTAAAATAGCAACATAGCTTTCCACTTTCAGGCAGCCAATAAGATTGTGTGAAAAAAATAAACCACTTTAAACCTTGTAATGGAAAAATAATACAGAAAAATTACATTTCTTATTTTTTCATATGTCCTGTTTATCATCCAAAGGAATGCTGAATAATTATCTTTGAAATTAAGCTAGCTATGCATATTGGGGTTCTTTAACTGCACTGATAATATAAAAGCTTCATTATTTAAGAAATGTGTTGTTCTTTCAGTAAACATAGTAAAAAATAAAAACAACAACTTTGGTTTCAAGAATATACATGAGAAAAACATAATTCTATATTTCTGTAATACTCTATGTTGTCTGTCAATTCTGAAAATATTTAACTGTGATAGTGATTGTCTACCTAAAAATGAGAATATGAAATTAATTTTGAGATATTTTCTTCCTATCCAAAATACCAAATATATTTTAAGATGCATTAGTGTAAATCATTATTAAAAAAAAAAGAATATTGTTTTTGAAAAAAATACCGAATAAGGTTGATTGGTGCCCACCATCTTTATCTTCATCATTTTGTCTGCTCCCTATAAGAAATCAAAATAGCTAAGAAAAATATAAATACATAGATCTAGATACTTAAACTAAATACATTCAAGTTTAAATGTAGTAATGTTTTGTTTGTTTTTAAAAAAAATTGTTAAAAATGAGTTGCTTGATTGGCCTGAAATAGAATGTTAAATAATTGAAGTCTTCAAGTTAAAAACACCCAACCAAACAAATAATTTCAGGCCATAATGAATGAATTATGTTGATCTGGATAAACTCCAACTGTTGAAAGGGGTTACAACTGCTGTGGTTGCAAAACATCTTGGTCGTCAGATGTTCGGTCCGGCAAATGTTGATTGTTTAATGCATTTAAATTGAGTATGTTTATTTAAGGTGTTTATTTTCTTAAAATATGAAATTTAAGCCTCGATTATTTTAATATAACTATCAAATATGATTTGGAGGTGGGTTAAACAAACGATCGATCGGCTCTAGATCAACACTTCGAAACAACCTGACATTTCTTATGTGGTTGATGGTTATTTTTTAAAAATACCAAAAAAATTATGGTATGTTTCGCTATTTCATCAGTATTTTTTTCAAAGAATTGATTAACTGTTTCATTAGTTGTTTTATTAGTCTTGAAAAAGCCCAGTAAAGAATCTACCGGACTGGCTCACCTGGTCCCGTAATATCGAAGCGGAATCTCGCTTCGGTTACCGTCTTCTCATTTTGCAACTGAATCCCGTACACTTGGAGGCCGATTGGATTTTGTTTTATGACAATGTATGGCAACACTGATTGTGGCTGTATTACATTGTTTCAGTTTGGATTTTGTTTTATGACAATGTATGGCAACACTGATTGTGGCTGTATTACATTGTTTCAGTTTGGATTTTGTTTTATGACAATGTATGGCAACACTGATTGTGGCTGTATTACATTGTGTCAGTTTGGATTTTGTTTTATGACAATGTATGGCAACACTGATTGTGGCTGTATTACATTGTTTCAGTTTGGATTTTGTTTTATGACAATGTATGGCAACACTGATTGTGGCTGTATTACATTGTTTCAGTTTGGATTTTGTTTTATGACAGTGTATGGCAACACTGATTGTGGCTGTATTACATTGTGTCAGTTTGGATTTTGTTTTATGACAGTGTATGGCAACACTGATTGTGGCTGTATTACATTGTTTCAGTTTGGATTTTGTCTTATGACAGTGTATGGCAACACTGATTGAGGCTGTATTACATTGTTTCAGTTTGGATTTTGTCTTATGACAGTGTATGGCAACACTGATTGTGGCTGTATTACATTGTGTCAGTTTGGATTTTGTCTTATGACAGTGTATGGCAACACTGATTGAGGCTGTATTACATTGTTTCAGTTTGGATTCTGTGGAAGCTCACTGCATTGTATTTGGACAGTGATTAGTGTTTGTCCCTCATTTGCGGATGTACTCGGCCTGAGAGAAATTAAGTGCTATTTTTGAACAGTACAGCATAAAATGTTTAGCGTTGGAGGAAATTCCCAAGTGACGCAAGTTGCAGGGTTAAGCCCTAGGGTGAAACTCGCGATCCATGTTTCGTCCAGTCAGACCAAGCATCAAGAAGGAATCTTAACTAAACATTAACGCTTTATATACATACCATACAATTAAGACCTGCATCATTCAATAAGACACGTAGTTTCGAATAAAAAAGTCACATTTAATAACATCATATTCCATATACAGACGACATTTCCCATACAAATAAGACCTCTTTCATACAGGAAAGGCCAAGGGACAGTCCCGTACAATAAGTTGTTTTGTTTAAGATCGTAACACTAATTGTCAGCTTCGGCAAATATGCCCCCCACCCCCAACCCCCACCCCCCAACACACGCAACTGAATCGAAGTTGTTCGGATACATATTGATCCAACTTAAAACTGAATAAATTTAATATATTGTGTTTCTCTTTTAAGGTTATTATATCTACACTATATAAATATGTGCATATATGCTTTCCCTGCATGTATGTATATTGATCCCTTAGGTAGTCATGCGACATCGCTACCTTGGATAAAAAGTCAGAGGACAGTGACCGTTAGTTCTCAATGTCGTGATAGGTTTGATGACGTCATGGACAACGTTATCAGCCACCTGCGATGACTCTTCATGATCCTCGTAATTGGGAATAATTGTGTGGGGAGAGATCACCATGACGGGCAAAGAGACCTGCACATATGCACTGAGAAAAAAGTTTAGTGAATTCTATATCCTAACTTAATAGGAACAGCGGTCAGGAGGTAAGTAAACAGTGACTTTACTATCCTGCCTGGTAGATTGCACGAAGATGCTGAAGATTGGTAAATATTACTCGAATTAATATAACTCACTAATTAAACCACACTGTAAGAATTAAACACAAACAAAACGTGTTAAGGAATGTGTTTCTCTCCTAAACGGTATGCCCATTTCGTGTGTTCCCTGTAAACGCGTTTAGGGCCTGAACACACGAAAGCAACAGTCGCCTGATAACATAAACACCATCTAAACACAAGATCCCCATTATCCAAACATATTTAGGATTTCAACACCTTGAAACATGTTTAGAATTTAGCAATGTTTAATATAGTGCATGTCATCAGACTAAAAGTGAAATATAAATCAAATGAATAATATAAAAATTATATTGAAATTAGATGTGCATATCAGATTTACAGGCACTAACATAACACATTTGCCACCCGGGACATACAACGAGCTTGGTAAATATTAACATAAATATATACAAATAAACCAAGCTAATGGTGACTAGGAAAATAGACACTTATGATGACAGCAGTCTCCATAGCACATATTGTAGCATGGCAGATTACAAAAGAGGAATTCGCAGATACGAGAATCCCACCAAGGTTAAATTTCTTTCTGTTCATTGATGTGTTGTTATTGTATGCTTCATATTGCTTGTCTCGTGCAGGAAGCTGACAATGAAAGTATATCTGATTACTGCTACACCTTTTTTCAGTTATCGCAAGTTAGTTTCAGATAGGCCACCTGGTGAAAAATTACAAACTATATTCGTAAAGTCTACTGACATGTTAGAGTCCGATCCGCTAGTGGATAATGAATCCACTAACAAGGTAAGTAAACTTTACAAAACATTTCTGTCAGTGTGCCAGCAACGAATCACTGGGTAAAGATTTTGTATCGAGATTAGTTATTTGATCAGCTACAGCTAAAATACCAGATATTTTTTATACTGAAACTTAGAGTCTGAAGTTTTTTTATAAGGAAAAACACCTTTCAAGAATGTATTTTTTGTGGCAGGCAATATTTTTCATCACTCTGAAGCATAAACATATTTTTTTCAATAATGTTGGGTGGCAGTTTATTTTGTTTTGATAAACTCCCAGTCCCCCGCCCACAGAATATCAAAAGGTCGGTCCCTAAGGTCATGAATGCTGTAACCCAGAAAATACGTTCAACAACAGAGTTGTACATATTTGAGCGGATTCTCATACGCGTTGAAATGTCATGGGTAGGGTCGTCAATGAAACACAGTCAGATATGACAGGGTGTCCAATGTCTAGTCCTAAAGATTCCTCTGTCAGAGTCGGAAGATCCGAAAAATCCTGGTTTATAAACAACATAGAGGAGATGCTTTCCCAGTGAGTGGTAAGTGAGTGTTATACTGCAGGTAGCAATAGCCTTATCAAGGCTACCTGTAAACAATCGAGTCGGGTAACGATCAGCCAGGTCGCATATTGCAACCAACAGGGAGTGACTGACGACTGATGTGTCCCTGAATCCCCATGGCGAACTAAAATGAATGAGTGTACTGTGTAATGTATGCTAGGATAAAGTGACGCTCGTGGTACAAACCACACTGCAAAATTTGAAATAACGTTTTGTTGTATTTGTTAGGTTATAGATGATTGTCACTGTATACCAGCAATTTAACCTTACTACATAAATCCCATGAACCCCATGAACAAATCCCATGAATCCCCCACATATATTCGCTGTTCGTCCAACCTAGACGTAATACGCCTGTCGTCAGTTACATACATTTGACACGGTCAATAAATACTTTACAAAGTATGAATGACCTGAGCATCTTCACCCATCTCTATCGTTACATGTCCCAAAGACATATATCGATGTATGCACGTCTCTGCATGTCCAATTTACACATTCAAATATTTCAGAACAACATAATTTTTTTATCGGTATGAAAGTTTTTTTTCATGACTTTACTGGAGCATTGGTCAAAATTGTCTGCAACACAATATCACATACTGATGTTTTGAAATCGGTGTTTAATTAATTACTTTACTACATTTGTCACTTCATGGTATAATATGCAAAGGGACATTACACGAAATGTCGTTTTTGAAAGCCAGATCTAGTTATGTAGCTGAAATGAACGGATGTCGCCGTCAAGCGAAATTGATTTAAATACTCGGTATTATTTGAGCGATTGGCTTGGCCGTTTCGACGCATGGCGGCCTTGTTTGTTACTTAAACATGCGAGTGATGACGAATGGCAAATGCTAGACATGACTTACAGTTACTTCGCTTTGACCATTACCGGCACGGCTCCTGCAATGCAATGATTCGTATCGATGCAGTACGAAGGTAACCCAATAAGCCGAGTGGACGCAAATCATACTGAAATCGTCAGGTCGAGACCCATGAAACCACATCCCTTTCTTCTCGTCATGTATTCCGCAAATAACAAGACACTGCTCAATGAGAGCACAAAGCCGTTGGTTGAGTTGTCTCCCGTTGACCAATAGCCGAACAAGCTTCTTCCAAGTGCGTGACACCTTCGCTGCTACTAAGGCTGGTCTTTGTCAGGACATTGCCCCACCAGGCTGTGCTAACAAGGGGCGAGCCAAATCCACGTTATCAAACTGGTTTAGCATCAACATGTCTGCAAGAATTTCCTTTCTGAGAATGATGGCGACCTCACATACCATATTAATTACGATGTTTTAACACAAACTACATTGGATATCTGTACACATGACACAGACAGTGAAAACGATCAAAACGGAAGTGAACGCCGAATTCCCTAATGTAGTATTGCACAGCCCCCAGTAGGCGGCCAGCATAACCCTTGTGGACGGAACATTTTGAAGCATGTCCAGCTTCACCGAGATGACCATCTACGAACATGGACTGTGTGGAGTAAAGCCCGATTAGTAGAAAGGGAAGCCTAGTTAGGCAAGGGTGAAAACTGGACTTTCAAAGTCGGTTAACTCCCTTTCCTCCGGAAGATGGTGATCACTTGATTCATGTATCTTTCCACCACTTTAGGGTCGGTGGTGGAAATAAATATTACATAACTTTTTAAAACATTATTTTGCAAGTATTGGAATTGTCAAACGGGTGAAACAGAAGCGATGTTCTAAGGATGAGTCTAAGGGTTACTTTGATGTCTATATTGATCTACATTGAATTGTTTCCATAAGCTGTAATTTCATATTTTGGGACAGGCGAGTCCATTGCATTCCTTGTGAAGCCAGAGTTTATTTCTAAATCTTCTAACCTGATTTTTTAACTTGTAACATCTCAAACAGTTTGTGATATACGCTCAATGATGCTTGATTTTAGAATCTTGACCTTGTTAAGGAATGAGTTTGACAATGTTTTGTACCAACTGAACGAACTAAGTGATTGTGTTTTGATACAGCGCTATATAACGCAGCTGTAGCTTCAGATATTATCTGTGTTTTTACAGTACCTTGTTAAATACACCAAGCACTGCACTATCCTACGACTCTGTGAGATTTCTGACTATTTGTACAATGCTATTAACAGTATCACGAACAGGTCTGTGATTGCTGCCATCATCACTTCCTTCATTAACGTTCGTTTTAGAGATGAAAGATAGCCAACTTGAACGTTTTTCCTCGGGGAACAATGTATTTGAAATCCGCATGTGGGATTTAAGCCCTAACTTCGTACAGAGCAGTGTTGGCATGTTTGAGAACTGAATGAAAGCGACAAAAACATGTCCTTAATCTTTAGAAATCCCCACTTATAGTGGAGTCCATTGCACGATTCAGACCATATCGTAAGTACGATATGTGTTTATGAATCACTGTCGAATAGTGATGATACCAGGTGTTCGCGAAAATCTGAGCTTGAGCGTATAATGTCCCACCGGTGGCACCCATCACAGACACATGTAAAGGCAAGGCAACTGTTGACATGACAAAACCCACGCAGGGACATATGGTGAAAATATAGTCAAATAGGGAATTGCATGAAGCATCATTTTTGTAATTGATGAGTAACATTTAAGGGGTTTGGGAGAAGAGTCATGTGTTTCTTCGTCTTTAGGGCATGACTTTTTCCTTCTTCATGAAAGAGAGCTGAGATTTTTGTTTTACGTCACATTTCAAATTCAGTCCACAGAAAGAATGTTAAAACTTTCTCACTTTTCACTGTAACTGAAGGTGATTTGAAGGCAGAACGATGAAAGCAATAGAACAATAAAGTATTTATATAATCGTTACAACACAATGTATGCAGCTGTCTTCAAATTGACCGAAAACTGGTCAACTTGACATTTTTACATCACAACTGATTGAAGAATGTGCTAGTACTTGTCAATTTGTTAACGTTTGGTCCAGACCCTGCCAAAAGTGTCGAGAATCAATCGCACAAACACAACAAAAACCATTTGCTGAGTAACAAACATGCTACATTACCCAGACCAGACCTCATGAATTATGAACTGTGTTGTGATAACCGTCCCCCTAAAGGGAAAGCTGACTATTAGTAAGTTGAAGTCATCCCTCTTGTATTGCCATACAGACTTGTGGAGAGTTTTCCTATCAATCGCATATATCTACATGTGAAACAGAGGAGACGGTTTCACTGGACTCATTTATTTTTTGGCCAAATTACCATGTTTTGATTTTGCCAGTCCGATTTATATGCATAAAGAAACATCACCAAAAAGGGGAGCTAAAATGGTGCCAATGGGGTTGCCCCATATTTTGCCTTAATGTCTTATCCCCAAATCTCACATATATGTCATCAATGAGGACGTCCAGCATTTCACTTATAGTTTTCTCAGTAAACTACAGATGGTATTTGCTTTCATATTTTGAAACATAGGCCTGAACCTTTGAAGACAGATATGTAACTGTATCTATGGTCAAAGCGTTTAGTGACAAATGTCCCATGGATTAAGAAGAATGACGTTTTCCCTTAAGTTTTAAGTGGAGGATAGTGGCGTACAAAATTGAAAAATCAAATGATTGTATATAATGGAACTTGGTTCTTTCTGGAGATTGCAAAAAAATATGCAAATCCTTTCTTGTTTTGAGAATCCACATGGTATTACTTTCAAGATGATAATTAGAATAACACCTTACTTATCAGTCAACCGATCATGTATTATAGAGCTATAAAGCACACCATTTAAAAAAAAGATATCAAGATATTTCAAATAACATAGTTATTGAATAAGAAGATTAATGTGTTGTTTCTGTTTGTACAAATCGTCAGACCTACATGTACGTATGGGCATATATTGTGATGACACACAAACATATAACAGTTTCTGAAAGGTTGGTAAAATGAAAATAGATTGTGTGTAATGCTGATACGACTGTCTTGTATTATTGCAAAAGGAGACTCGCGTGTCAAAGCTTCAATATTGATACGAATGCAGTTTGTAACACCTCGCCTACTCCGTGTGACTTGCCAAGACACTTTGCGATAATGAGTACAAAAGTATATGCAGAAAAGCATAGGGTATAATATGATTTCATGTTCAGACAAAATACAGAAATACACCCATCATTTAACATGGATATTATCCAACCACGGGAACAATTGTGACTCCAGATATCTTCATGGTTATGACTCTGCTCTTACGTTGATTTGATGGTGACCTGAAAACAATAACAATATTTTGCATTAATGATCACATGGAATCATTGTGGGGAGACCAAAAACACTTGTTTCGTCACTGAATACACCACTGACATTTCGACTGGTGAGGAAGTCTAACAATATTTATGTCTGGACTGTGTCTTTGGAATGTGCAAAGCGATGATCTTGCACCATTGCACAAAGTGATTAGGCCCGGGCAAATGGCAGCCCTTTACAATACTAAAGAAAGTATAGGTTGGGTTTTACATGTAGATAAAACATAGAAAACAAAATATATTGTTTTTTAAAGTAATCAAATTAATTTCATGTTATAAAGTAATCACTGGATGTTCGTCGTTTAGGCAGGCGTTGTGATATCCCCAACATTCAAGATAAAAATCAGAACTTAAACACACAGTAAGGGTAAGAACATCTACTTTCACGGATATGTGAACCTGAAATTAATGTCGTGAAGCATTTTATCTTTATTTTATGAATCAATTTTAGCCATAATAACTTGTATGAGCTCCCGCTGCATTAACACAAGCAATCCACACGTCTTCTCATGGATGACTTAAAAACATCGGAGGACGTAATTTGGTATTTGGTATTCCTCCTCTCAGTGTCTGTTCCACAACGACGACAGGGAATTCATCTGCCAAGCTGATCCCACAGAAGTTCTATCGGATTCATATCCGGAGAGCATGCAGGCCAGGGAAGAACATTGACGTTGTTCTGATAAAGACCGTCTTGTGTCTCTCTGTCAGTCTGAGTGATGGCGTTCCGTGGTGAACACTGTGCGCGGACTTATGCGAAGGCCTAACGCCGTTGCAGGCGTTAACGTTGACGTCACGAATCTATTCCGGAGATATATCGTGCGAAATATCGGTATGCTATGACCACTATGCGATCTGTCTTGGGTCCCTTTTGTCTGGCTGTGTCATTGTAACAATTTCAGAGGGGTACACCCAAATGTTCGGGAAGTATGGACTTGCTCAGCACCCATTTGTTCCATGCTAAGAGTAATCTCTCTGTGCACCGAAGTCAATCTGGCAATATGTTTTGTGTTCTTTTCTTAGGTTTGATACTAAAGCTGGCAGTTTGTACTAGATTACAGCACGTGTTTGTCACGCTACGTGCGGAAAACATGGTTTACGCATTTTTCATGACGACAGCTGTATGTTTTGTGTTTAATCGAGGTTTTTTTTATTATCTGCAGTTGGACGATTCTAGTAAACCAATTTACTGTCTATTACATTTTAAATAGTTTTGAAAAATTGAAAAATAAAGTCCTATACATTCTTTTACTTAGTTCATTCTTTAGACATGAGCACGATACTGTTTACAACATTTGGAAGTGTATCTCATGACATTAACTATGTAATGTTAGTATCATACATTGTGTAAAGACCAATACGTGTTCCTTTAAAGGGAGACAATGCTCCATGGTCTGGTACCTATGTTCAGTCTAGGTCTAGACCTTGCAATAACTGCCATGCATGAAACTGAGACATTGCCTCTGTGTGTGTAATCAGGATAATATTTAAACAACTAGATTGTAATGCATCATCATCATAAACATTGTGTTTGCAGACATCTGAACTAATGTACGTACTACTTGAATCTAGCTTGCTAGGACTGCCAAATTACCCATGCCTAATCTCCCTTTAATCTAAAACATTGATTAAATCTCTTATTGTTCCTAATAATTTTACATGTTGCAAATAAGTCAATGTGACGCAAGGGGCGGTCGGGTAGCCTAGTGGTTAAAGCGTTCGCTCGTCACGCCGAAGACCCGGGTTCGATTCCCGACATGGGTACAATGTGTGAAGCCCATTTCTGGTATCCCCCGCCGTGATATTGCTGGAATATTGCTAAAAGCGGCGTAACACAATACTCACTCACTTACTCAATGTGACGCAACATTGGTTGGCGGAAATGTTCTGGTGGTGCCAACAAGAGCTATACGCTGCCCTGGCTGAAACATGGCCATCAAGCAATACGACATCAGCGGATAATACATCTATAGTGAAACCTCGTTAGTCAGAACCCCGTTAATCCCCACCTCCAAGGTGATTACTGCTGGGGGCAGATACAAGTATTCAAGTGGAGACTCCTCGTAATGTTTCGTTAATCCGGTCGATTTCGGTTGGAATGCTAGGTCTGGATTAACAGGGTCCCAATGTACCTTGTTCTTAGCAGTACAGTTTGTCCATCAATGACCGTCATGCCAGAAACTGGGTTGACTGTGATCCAGGACTGACCAGCGTCTACGCTGGCCTCGACTGGAAGACCTGGGAAGGCTGTGTTGATGTGTAGCTGAGACCCGGATAGTCTACAAAGAGCAGGAAACATACATTGTTTCATGCATAATCCTAACAGTGTCGAGTATGAGAGCATAATACTCTGGTATTTGCCATCTAATGGTTGGTGTAAATTTTCCGAGGTTCCTCCTTTTGTAGTTTGCACGTCGACAATATTTCATTTATGCCATTAGGCATTTTTTCCAGTCTTTGATAAATGCATTTCCCCAAAACGTTGGGTTATGGTTGGAATACAAGTATATATTATTCACTAGTCATTTTGTGTAAATATAAAAGAATTGAAAAAATTGATGTTTTATATTAAAAGTAAAGGGGCACAATCCCTTCTAATATTGTCTTATTTTAATTTTATAAGAACTCAAATTAATAAAACAACTCTTTGGGAATAAAAAAGACAGACTGTTGTAAAACATTGTTACCAGGTAACTGAACAATAATCATGGCACTTGAAATTATGGATTCTTACCAGAAGTACATTTGTCAGACATTATTTCCTGATTTACGGATTATTTTCAGTGAAAAAACCTGGTCGGTATGTAAAAGAATTGCTTTTATTTTTTTTGTGGTTTTGTTTAAAATGCTTTACGAATATATTGACGTGCAAGCTAGGTTTGTCTCGTCGTCGGTCTTAATAAGTTTAACCTGTTTTATGCACACTTTTTTTGTACGTTTACATTCCTCGGATTTGTTTACATGGTTGGGTCGGTCCAAACCGTTAGCCCGTGAAAAAAATCTTGTCACAAGGGTTAGAAATAAAATCGACAAAAAAAACTTTCCCTAGCCACAAGAAAGATTGTACAGTTCCGACTATATCATCAGTATGTGCTTATACATGTGCTATCAAATATTGATGATATCAGATATCGGAAAGGGGAACATGTACTGCCTCACCAATGACATCCGTCAATGATGAAGCTTTTGAAAAATATATTACTTACGATGACTGGGTTTATTAAGCATTATGTTAATATTTTCCATTTTATCAATTATCCAGCGACAGAGGACACGTTTGACAAGTGGTATCCATGTTTGGAATCAAATCCAGGTATTCAAATTGATCATGATCAGCGACTGCTTTAAGTACTAGGCTACAATATTGTTTTAGTTTTGTGTAATGGTGGTGAACTCACTTGGCTCCAGGAGGTGGCAGGTGGTAGGTGTAGTTAAGTCGATCCAATATCTTCATCTCCTGCAAACCTATACTAGAGGAAAACTGCAGCCAGTCATCATCCCGCCTTGAATCTGAGTATTTCAAATTCTCCCATGGTGCTTTATGCCAAGCTCTCTCAGCCACAGCCAACATTCTAGGTAGCAGCATTTCAAAGAGTTGTTGCTCTGTTCTGATTTCATCTGTCCAGAGTTGAGCTTGCATGCCTGATGATCAATGAAAACATGCTTAAAAATAACCCCTGTAAGATAAATCCGATTTTCAAATGTTTTATCGGATGATGACTTATTTTCATAATGTAACTGTCTCATCCGAATTACCTATTTTTCAAACATGCAGCAAAATTCAGATCTGCTAAATTCTTCTCTCGCGATCCCACGTATACTCTCAGTTCATACCCATGTACTCCATGATATTGCTGGAATATTGCTAAAAGCGGCATAAAACCATACTCATTCACTCAAGCCCATGTACTCAGTTCATACCAATGTTCTCAGTTCATACCAATGTTCTCAGTTCAAACCTACATGTATGTTCCTGTTTCATACCTATGACGTTCTGTGGCCGAGTCAGTCTTGGGCAGATGGCGTTACTGTTCCCACACACGCGCTCCCTTGTCACTGTTATTCCCTCAGAGTTCGTGTGTATGTTACTGTAGATATCCCCAGGCATAAACTCGAACACCTTCTTTGTGTCAGTGTACCTACTGGCCCAATATTCTCCTCTTTCCTGGGGGTCGGGCTCATAGGGTGTGTCAAGGTTCAGATGTTTTGACGAAGCCACCACAAGCTGTAAAGTGTTGACAACAAGGATATGACGTATTCGGCAGATATGATTGTTGTTTAACACATCACTCGGCAATATTCCAACTATATGACGGTAGCCTGTGAATAATCGAGTTTGACCAGATAAACCAGTGATTGAATCTGTGGGCATCTTCCCACTTCGCGGACGTACAGTAACACACAATTAAGAAGACCCGAGGTTGACCATCCGATTCTTTCAATCGACCTCCTACAACAAGGTTAGGTTACGGAGGCACATATTCGAACTCGACTGAAAATTGAACGATTTCATTGTTAAGAGACCCCAGAACTCATTTAACTGCCAAAGTCTACCTTACATCAAGCAGAATACATACAACACGTCTTGTACATACACAACATTTTCAGGGCAGCGCAGTCGACCCCAATAATGGGCTTCACATATATTAGTATACTTCTAAAAACAAAGTGTATGCAAGAATCGGGTGCTCCTTAACAATGAGGGCTATTTGAGTTTATGTGAAGTGTGTTGAGAGGACCAGCAACCCTGCAGAGTCCTTCGCTTGGATGAAGTCGGCTGGCCTGAAAAGTGAATCCGAAACAACTTCAAGGCTTTCTTTTTGCTGCTCAGGTCCAGTCACTTCTCACTCGAAACCGTCAGGGGGTGATGTTGCATCAAAATGTAAATATGAAATGTAGATCATTCAATGAATTAATTGAAACTGTCCAACACATTGTCAGTGGATGACAGCTTTGCACAAACACAGTATCTTAAGTGACATGATGGAGTAGCTAGATAATTTTATTACCGTCTGCGCCAAGCTTGTGGTTTTGACACAGAGGTCCACCTATGGTACGACCGAGAATGTGTTGAGGGCGTCACGGAAAATGATGAATACAAACTTCTTTGACATGGTCCCGTATACAGCCTGTGACAAATTCAGACCAGCAAACCTGATAAATTCAATGAAATCGTTTATAGCGTTGAATATTTTTGGTCCCTTTTGACACTCATGTGATTGACAAGATTCAGGAACACCATGGCAAATATGCCGACCTCACTTTCGAAATATCACGCTTGCATCCTAAGAACCAAGTTGTCCGACCCCATTGTTCTCGGTGCCTTAGGTTTAGTACCTCCCAATCTGTTGACTGACATTGTGAGAGTACCAGGGTTTACTGCCAGGAATACAGCCCCTCTGACAATCTGAGTAATGCAGAAAGCTGCATTGTTAGGGAGTCTTCGCATTCCCACGAAGTTCTGGGTGGGTTTGACTAGGCAGCGCTTCCTGGGAGAAGTCCCTTTCGCTGACTGAGCTGCGTATAGATGGTGAAAGTGCCCTGAACTGCTGCTGA
Source organism: Haliotis cracherodii (assembly GCF_022045235.1). NCBI lineage: Eukaryota > Metazoa > Mollusca > Gastropoda > Lepetellida > Haliotidae > Haliotis > Haliotis cracherodii. The sequence continues at coordinate 58,900,428 of NW_027266264.1, forward strand.
GCCTAACCAGCCTGACTATGCCAGGATCACCCAAACCCTCTTTGCTGCATTGATGTTTTTTTAAAATGTAACTACTACTACTACTACTACTACTACTACTACTACTACTACTTATGTACCTCATAATCATCGTTTGCCAGTAAATAAGCCTGAGAAGCTGGAACTGATTGATCTGCCCAGAAATCCTTCCACTCATATGCCATCACACGTCCAGACAGCTGCTGTTTTGGGATGATATCGTAAATGTTGCTCATGAAGCCTTCTTCAAATCCAGCCAAGGTTACATTTTTGGAGCTTACTATTTTGGACAATTCTTTTACCAGTTTGATTTGAAAACTGGTCGCGCTAAGTGAATTCATGATATGGTCTACAACAGCATCCGACCATGCATGTATCGTTGCTTCCCCTCCTCCAAAATGCATGGTCTTTAGTGGGTTAATGTTTTGATGCATATTGTAAAGTTCATCAAACACAAGAGAGAAAAAGTCAAACGTTGACGAGAGCATGGGATTAATTGTGTTGGTTCCAATTGGTACATCTTCTTTAAACGGTATACTTGTCAGCATGAATTCTTCGGAACTATTAAAATCACCAACATCTAATCTGGTTTGTTTTCTGATCGCCATTGCTTGAATGGCTGCATGTGCGTTTCCAGGAAGACTGATTTCTGGTATGACTTCAATGTGGCGATAGGCAGCGTACTTCAGGATGTCTTCATAGTCTTGCTTCCTGTAGAATCCGGATGTGCTGTTGGTTGGACCCGATCCAAATTGGGGGTAGAGGCATCGTAGCCACACTTGATTGAAACAGCGCTGACTACCAATCTGCAACATTGATCGTTAATAATTTATTCCTGTCAACGAGCATTTCCTGTTAAAATTCACATAATAATTTATCTCCTTTTTGTGCAAATGATTGGATGCAACATCAGCCTATGCTTGTGGAACTGTAAATTTCATTTTGTTTGATATTTATGTATTGTGTTAGATACTAATACTAATACAAACACTAGGTAAAGATAGTTATGCTATAATGCAAATATATTTATTGAAAATATGCTTTGTATTAAATCCCCTTCGTGTTTCGCACGGTGTGAGTCCTGGACATATGAGATGGAAAATATGTTTAGAATAAAGCCAAAACAGATGTATATAGTGCAAAGGATTAAACAGCATGCTCTAACCTGGGTGAGCTCGTCAAGTCCAGAAACCTCAATTCGCCATGCATCATTATTGGTCAGATGCAAGTGCAGTTTATTCATCTTGTACATCGCCATTAAATCCAGTACCCGAAATAATGTTTCTTTTGGATAGAAGTTACTGGCAACATCTAGCAGGAGACCACGGTAGTGATATCTGGGTCTGTCCTTCAAACTGACTGCAGAAATGACGCCAACCTTGACACCTCGCAAGGCAAGACTGATCAGCGACTGAATACCGTAGAATGCTCCTGCCTGAGTCGATGCCGATATAAGAATGCCTTGGTACTTTGGCTCCATTGTCAACGTGTAGCCATCATCAGACAATGAAACGTCCTCCTTGATCCTAATGTAGCTTTGAGCAGTAGTATTGGCAGAAAGTGTCATGGTCGATAATCCTATTGCGCTAAGTTGATCTGAAAGTGAGCAATTACAATGTTTAAGTCTTCCAGTAACCAGCTTTCAGGCCTTCACCTCATATGAAAAACACCATGACTACGTCACTATGCACGTTTTTACAGCACTGTGGATTCAATTATAAAGCTCAAAGTTACTCTCAAAGAAAGGCAAACGGATATCAGTATCAGTATATTGAAGTTTGACACCTAGCCATGGATATACATAAACCTATAACCAATACACACCTCTTAAGTATCAGTATCAGCAAGCAACAGATAGTAGATCTATTGACATTGAAGTTTGACACCCAGCCATGGATATGCATAAACCTATAACCAATACACACCTCTTAAGTATCAGTATCAGCAAGCAACAGATAGTAGATCTATTGACATTGAAGTTTGACACCTAGCCATGGATATGCATAAACCTATAACCAATACACACCTCTTAAGAATGAAGCTTCTTTGGTAAATAAAACGTCAGAGGTAATAGTCCAGCAGCATCTGTCGAGGTATATGGTAGCCATGTCCCCCTCCTTCACAGATGTCAAGAACATGGGCGTTGGGATCAGGGTCTTGTGGGAGTCGGCTTTACTGGCAGGGTTGGGATTACGGTTAAATCTGTCCTCTGGTGAAAATGGTTTGTATACATCAGTAAAAGCATTCTGAAGTGAGAAACATCGTTTCCATTTGTTCGGAGTATCGAAAGCACTCACGAAGTCAAGACTTTCGCCAACAGTATTTGGTAATATCCTTGGTTCCAAACCTTCTGCAGCAACAAACCAATTAGGCATCTGGTCGTACTTTGAGACAGACCATGGTTTAAATTCACAATTCAAAACTCGCTTTTCATTTGGCATCATGGTTTTAAAGTCTTTCTGGGGTTTGATTGCAAAGAACCCTTCATTGAACTCTTCAGCTGTCATACCAGAGTCTATGTTGTGTAGGACAGTCTCACTGTTGAAGTAGATTCCCCAGTTCCCTGGTTCTACAGGAAGTGTTCCATTGTTGGTGAGGGTTACCTGTGCTTTGTAGGAGGTGCATCCATCGTAGAGATTGTCAATGACAGAGAAGTTTACAACTAGACTATCAGCAATTCTGTCGAGGGTTGGCTGTACAATGTAGGGCGGAGCTATGTGATTAGGTAAAGAAGAACGTGAAACCAAAATGCATGCCATGCTTGAAATAAGAAAAAACATTTACAGTTGCATTATGTCACTAACTGTACTAATGTTAATTTCTGTTGCTTTGGAATTTAAAAGAATTGGACGATGCTATATTATCGTATTCCAAAACGTTATTACCAGGCATACTTCAGTTTGCATGTTACTTGTTTTTATATAAATAATCTAATATACTACTGAATAATATATTTAATACACTACGTCAGAATAACTAACACAATTCGAACAGTATGGAAAACCGTGACACTTGCACTAACATGTGCCTGAAGATCACATAAGATTAAACGCGTGCCATAACATGTCCATAAGATTCGCGATACTTACACGAATCGTATTTGACAGCTCGACTGTAACGTTTTCCATCAGCTGTTCTGAAATGGCGGGAAATTAATGAGGCTCCAAATTGACAGATACAACTTATTGCTGTGTAGATACATATTAAACACCCCCAAGGGAAACATGAAGGAACTGTGCAAGACAGACAACAGAAAATTCAGATATATTTAACACAAGTACAACATTGGGTGATATTCACCTTGTTCGAATAGGCCTGTCAGTGCTTGAGTTGGTGAAGATATCAATCCAGTTATCATGCGAGTCTTGATACTGCACCCGTAGGCCGGGAAACTCGGCAATCGGTACCAGCAACCCATCGACAACTCTGCACATTGGAACAATATCGCATTGTCTTCACGCTGGACGTAAGAGTAATGTAAACGTAGACATGATAAGGTTAAATATCACAAGAGAATGACATTGTTTTATATCCAGCATTGCGTTTATTTTATATGTGTATGACATTCTGTCAGCGGTGATATCAAAGTCACACCTTGCTGCCACCACTGGAGGTATTGTGTTTTAACCAAACAAGACTTTGAATGCTCTAAGTCAAATGATATCAATGCGCACACACACATACACACACGCACGCACGCACGCACGCACGCGCACACACACACGCGCACACACACACACACACACACACACACACACACACACACACACACACATGAACGCACAACGCTTTATATTCATCGCTCCTCTACGTTTTAGTGGTACATTACATACCTTGCGGCGGGTGGCGCAACACGATAATCGATACCCTCTGAATCCAGCCAAGGAAGTTCTCTCAACCCAACCGCTTTCACATAACTTGACCAGTCGTCATTTCTGGCTTGATCACGTGTCGTAGAGTTATCCATTGATTCCCAGTCAGCTTTATGCCACGCCCTCTCAGCCAACGACAACATCCGAGGGAAGGCTCTCATGTGCATATCTTCTGTGCTACGTAACGTGTCAGACCACAGTTGCCCCTGGATTCCTGTCATAGGTGATTTTCAAAAGTTGGGTGTTGGGTTTATAGCCGCTTTTAACAGTATTACAGTTATATGCGCGGCGTGTCGGCTTCATGTGGGAGGAAAGCATGGAGGGAGTGATGCAGGTCAGATGGTGCTGACAAACCTAGAAACATAATCGGGGCGAACCGGGATTCGAACCCACAACCATAGGTCACCACTACTCCTCCTAATTTTATAGACCATGCATATTATATTAGTAACATGCCGTTGGAGTCTGTCATGAAATAGGTTCACGGTACCCAGTGCTTGTACCAACGAATGAGGATTGGGTGGTTACAATGTATGACATGACAGTTTGTGATTCACCTTTCCCTGACAGGGTTACTCATGCTATCAACAACATGATATTCAAAGGCTATCGTAATAGGGCTGTGTATTGCGGCTTAAAACAATTTACACTCGCTTTTGTTGTATAAACGTTTAAGATCAGAAGTAGTTTGTGTATCGTGTCTTCCTCTGGGTTTTAGTTTCATTTCATGGTCTAATAAAATTATCATTTCATGGTCAAATAAAATTATCCCCCCCCCCCCTCAAAGAGTTAATAAATTCAGTAATAATTTAATAACATTAAAAACGCACCAAAGTCAACATGGAAAGGGAAATATTTTACTTGATTTCTCCAGTGTGACTTGTTTTTTTTTATTCAGCCGACCGGTAATTATCAATAACGCGCATTCAAACTTGATTTTATTTATTTTTTGGCCTGCCGCCGGCTATTAACAGATATTAATAAAGAACGTCTTACCGACAATGTTGCCTGGTTTGAGCAAAGAGGGACACTTTTCATTGTTGCTCCCACAGGCCTCCTCGTGGCTGATGGGTTCTCCAGAACGCTGAGTGTCGATGTTTCCGTACAGGTTTTCTGGCATGAAGCTGAAGGCTTTCCTTGAGTCGATGTACCTTGCCGCCCAATAGTACCCACGTTCAAGAGGATCGGGTTCATAAGGGAAGTCGAAGTTAAGGAGAGTTGCTGGACACATCACCACCTGAACAGATGGCACGCCCAATGTAACAATCTCTACATGTGTACCTACTAAATACTATAGGAAGTAAGAACTGAGAAAAAACTTTATACAGGTAAAACATCACCACTCTTTTCTCTATCACACGATTTCACGTATGTAAATATGTGTGTAAAGTGCGTTCACATTTATTTGAATGTAAAATCTTTAAAGGTCAAATGACACATCAGTAGCTTTATTAAACACACGAAACGAGAAATCTTCAATCTAAAAAGGACGAATACATGCTGCTAAAATCACAATATGCTGAGTAAGAACATCATTATCGTTACCTTGGTACTACTTTGGTCTTACTTTGGAATATATATGGAGTATGACATTATATAGAGCATATCATTCAAATGAACTTAATGTTATTTTTAATGTCACTTGTCCTCCCAGGTAACCTACCTTATAACCATTGTTAGCTAGGTTATAGGCACGGCCCGCATTCCCCCATTCCCATATATTCTGGTACACATAAGCGTACACATCGTGACTCCCGTTTAGGCTGAACATTTTGTAGCCAGTCGACTGGTCAGGAGCGTTCTTACAGAAAAAGATATAAGAGACGAGGAATTAAAACAGGATCCAATCGCACAACCCCTCTCAACTCAAAACAACAAAAGAATCAAACCTACTCAAGTAATTGATTTGAGAGTGTGGTTATAACAAATAGCACACTGAACATATTTTTTGAGAGAATGAGTGAGTTAATTGAGTTTTACAGCGCTTAGTATTTCATTTACATCATAATGCATCAGTCTAATGCACCAGGAAAGTCAACAGTTGATGCACCAAGACGTATCTGGTATTCGAACCGTCATTCCCCGGCTAAGGGGTGCACCACTGCACCACAAGTTTAGGCCCCTAGCTGATACATCTGGGCCACCAGAGTAAGTAAGGAACACTTACAGTCATTACAAAGCCGCTCCCCTCTTGGAGCAACCCATCTTCCCAGGCTGCAATGTCTAGGTTTCGACTCGACCCGAGTCCCACCACCTTTCTGAAGAAATGCTCCTTGACTTTGGGAACATTGACAACAGAGGAGTTGGACACTTGTCTACAGGCGGTAGAATTGTCCCATGCTCCCTCCGCCACCTCGTCCCCTCCAAAATTGAAAATCCTCAAAGGCTGAATATCCCGATGCATGATGGATAATTCTTCCATCACATGATTGATGAAGCTATAAGTGGATTCAATGCAGGGATTCACTGCATCATCAACATACATCTGAATAGATAGGTAGTTTGACCAATCTTTGATTCCACCCTCAACTAGTCGATATTTTACTGCCTCTGTGTCATTGCCGGCCATCTTCAGAGTGTTATATCTTAGTTCCATCGACTGAACGGCGGCGCGCGCATGTCCAGGGAGGTCAAACTCTGGAATTATTTCGATATGTCGATCTTTGGCAAACCGTAGAATTTCCCTGTAATCTGCCACAGAGTAGAAACCAGATCCCGAGGTACAGTTCGTTGGACCTGAACCTATTTGGGGTGGCAGGCATTTGTTACCACTTGGGTCGTAACATCGCTGAGAGCCAAACTTGAGCAAATAAAAAGTGGGGTAAGGTTATTAATATAATAATCTGTTTCCAAACATCCTGGAAAAATGATTAACAAAGAACTTAAATCGTTCTCTGGAAATGATGGATGTTCTAAAGAATAATTCCTTCATTGTCTAAAAGACATTAGTTTTCAAGGCAGACTGAAAACATATCATGTCGCAAATAAAACACATAATCTCCCACAATATTAAATGATCGACTTCTAATAGTTTCTGCATGGCCCTTATCGGAATTGTGGTATGGTGTCAACGCTCCTTTTCAATCTTATTAAAGTCAGACCTTAGTTATTGCTATTGCTAAACAAAGATATGAGAACATCCCAATACGGGTCATGTCAGAACGACCTTTCTTCCGACCAAATAAAGCGTGGCTTACCAGATCGTGAAAGTGACAGTCAGAATGCGTTTTCTAATCATGCAACCTCGAAAACGTCAACGTATTCCGAACAACAGTTACGGCCCGTACGACTGATTCCGTCAAAATTATCGTCTATCTCTCGCTTACGTTGGGATAAACATTGAAGGGAGGAGGCGTCGCATAGTACGTGGGAAGCACTACAATACAATCTCAACCATATATTAGAAATTCGGGAATGTGCGTTTGTTCAGTTTTCAAAATCTTAATCGAGAATGGTGTCAACATATTTTCAAGCGTTGTCTGAAGTGGAATTCGCCAGGTTGAAACGAGTGCTGTGAAGCTCGAGAAAGCTTCTTTTTAATTGGCTGATGTCGACTTCTTGTTAGTCATTTTAGTGGTCGGTCAGAGTTCGCGAAAGGTCGTTCTGACATGACTCGTAATGGGATGTCCTCAGATAATTGTTAAGCAGCAGCGAAAACTAAGATCTGATTTTGATGAGATTGCACTCCGTTTTTTCTCGAATTATCCTAGGACAGGCCACATAGTACAATGCTTCGAATAATGTTCCAATATTTCAGCCATATGACGACGGTCTGTAAAAAATCACGTCTGGACAAGACAATCATGAGCATTGATCAACGCAATTGGGATCACGATGACATGCATCAACCAAGTCAGCGAGCCTGGCCACCCGATCACGTTAGTCGCCTCTTAAAACAAGCATAGTCGCCTTTTAAGGAAAGCATGGGTGGCTGAAGGTCTATTCTATCCCCAAGAGAATGGTGGCTGTTTGCGACAGACAGTTTGTCATGTAACAGTAAATGGGTTAAAGGAGAGAAATGTTGGCATTTCACCTGTGTCAACTCCTGAAGTCCGGGTATTTCTAGTCTCCATCCTTCGTCATCCGATAGATGGAAGTGAAATTTGTTCAACTTGTAGGACGCCATTTTGTCAATCAGACCAATGACGTCATTCTTCGGGAAGAAATTTCGTCCTGCATCCAGAAAAAGGCCACGATATCCATAACGTGGTGCATCGCGGACAAGCGTCGTGAAGAGCTTACCGTTCGCCTCGCGTATCAGCTGAAAACATAATTATTACACTTATATACAATGAAACTTCGCTGGTACAGAAAACCCTCATGCTCGAAACCTTTTGAATGTTTGAATAAATACAATTGAACATAACTCCGAACCTATGAATTAATTTAAGTATTAAGGTTGGTTTTATCATTAATATGACAAATACCATTTTTTATATTAAACAGTGTTTCACTGACGGCATATGAGTGAGTAAGGGAGCAAGTGGACATTGTTTTGGGCCGCTTTTTGCAATGTTTCTGCAATGTCACTGCGTGGAACATCAGATATGTCCTCCGGATGTGAGGGATTGAACCCTCGGTGGCGAACGACATCAATGCAACCGGTCAAGTAGGACATGCCTACCCTTTTCGCGAACATCTGGTGTCATCACTGGTATTTACAACTATTATGCATTTTACGCCCTATGGAATCACTTGCCTGATAAAGGTGTTAGGATCTATACGCCGCACTAATTGTAATAAAGAAGTTGTTCAGCCATAGAACTTGTCTTTCTACAACACATCAACTTCTAAATGCCACTCAAAGAACGTATGGGATCTGTTAAGTAACTCAAGATAATCGAGATTAATTGTTCTCTGGCGTTGACGTTTTATATTATAGAAGTAGTCTAGCCCACAGCCCCTCTCGTATAATATGTACCGCACACCTGTAATAATGTTTGAATTCCATAGAGCACTCCGGATGGTTGAGACCCAATAATGGTCACTGTCGACGACGTTGGGTTGATGTCTATACTGTAAGCGTCGTCCATGTGGTAGAGGCTTGTATTTTTTACTGTTACGCTCCCTATCTCTAATTTAACCGATGCGGTGGTTGTTGTGCCGGGTGTGGGACGAATGGATTTTAATGCTTGCTCTGCAAATACAAATATTTACTTATATTATGCGAACGATTACTGAAATGTACGCCTAAGTCAATTTTGTTAATTATTTTCAATTTACGACACAAATCTATTTGTAACAATTACATATAATAAGATGTCATGCTTGTTTCCTCTGTCTGAGGTACCAGGTGTCAAAGAGCGGAAGAAAATATAAATTTTCATTTCTTTTCATTAAAATTAAGTTTTATAATGCAGTAATGTTTTTTGAGGAATCAAAATTATGTTTTAGTCACTGTTTCAAGATGTTCAATTGTTTTTTCCCGCAACACATTAAACAGAAATCCAGAATATCAAATGACCTTCACTTATAGTATTGGGGCTTACTAAAGATTTGTTCCTCTGTGTCTAGCCCAGACTGTGCATGCACAGCAACATTAGACACATCCATCTGGAAGCTGCGGAGCCTGTTCATTGTCATCTCCATGGGTTTGGGGATGACGCGGATCTCTCCACTGTCATGTAGATCATCAACAGCAAACCGACTGAACCTTTCCTCCAGAGAAAATGGCGCAAAACGATCAAAGTTGTACCTCTTAAATTGCTGTGGCCGCGTGATTGGCTGCACAAAGTCCAGAGTCTCCCCGACAGTGCTGACCAGTACGTGGGGAACCAGACCCGCAGCAACGATGAACCAATTGGGCATCATATCTGTCTTAGCTGTCATCCAGAAGATGAGTTGCAGCTTTATCTATAAGAAGATAATTCAAACGAATACATGTCAACTGAACAACATACACTTCGTCCCACTTCTTGACCAATGAGTTCGAAACCCAGAACCGCCCTGACTAAAATTCTTGGTTTGTCAGCACATGTCCGGGTTTCATCAAAGTGATACACTTCTACATAACTTCGGGCTTTCCTCCCAGGTCACGCTAACGCACCGGGATATAAATGAATCCCTGTGGCGATAAATCAAGCTGAACTGACTCACTCACTCACTGATTTCTCATGTAGCATTAATGGAATGCACAGATAGCCGAGCGGGATATCTCTTTGCAGAGTTGCGTCCATTGACGTTGCTTGTATTATAGATTATCCTTGATCTGTCAGCATCATACCCCTGCGCGTGAGATTTCACAATACAGATAAACTCTTCTGACGACCTGCGTCAATTCATGCGCGTGACACATCGGATCCTCATGGGGGGTTAATATTGGTACCACGAATCCACATCCAATTTCATCATGATTATGATTGATTGAATATCTATCTCTAAATAAAACTCGTCCATGCAGTAAACATCACACGATCACTGTCTGTCTGTCCATCTATATGTCTCTCAGTCTCTCGCTCTTTAAATCTACAGTTAGACTACCTAAACAATTTCGCTATAAAACTATAAAACAACATCTACCTTTCTGCTTCTGCCAGGAAGAAGATCAAAGAAGCTGTCCGTTGCTGCTATCGTGAATTGCGTCCCTACAAGATGGTTGATCCTGACTCCTTGACCCGGAAGTTCATATCCCCCAGGTCGAGGCAGATAGTCCGGTTCTAACAAGAAGATTGAGTCGAGATGAATTCGCCAGTCTCCGTCTTTAGAGAGTGTTGTGTTGCCATTGTTGGTAAGAATTATTTCGGCAAATGCTCTAGTCTCTGTTTGGGTGTTGTCCTTGATAAGCCATTTAATTTGGAGATTTTTACCAAGGTCATTGAGGCCTTCCTGATCGAGAGCCATACAAGAGGCTATACCTGAAAAGTAAACATACATTTGACCTGTCATGAAGACATAGCAGTGATCGGGGGTGTCCTTGTGTATTTGGCGTCAGAATTCTCATCAGTATCACCATCTGATGCAATATACACAGGAGAAACAGTGGCAATACACTGTCATTTCTTTCATGATACTTTCTAGTCATATTGACATGACAAAGCTGTGTCTTTTTACGATGGTCTGGTGTTTGTATAACATAATCATCAGTATCACTGACTTCTGTCAATGTCATACGGACCATGGTATCTAGCACGTAATGGTTGATCAGGGATTGGCAAAGGCACTAAGATTGTATCACCAGGTCTGTCATGTCTCTCTTGAGACTTTTTGTCATATTGTACTTACATTTTGCCCTGGAATTCCTTCAAGTTATCCCGAGCAACTTCACAAGATTTTGAAAGACATACTCCAACAAACTAATTTTCAGACCAATCATTGAGCCAATGCTCCTTTAAGTGCTTAAAAGGACTAAAAACCTAGGGACTCCTGAACTGACTCCCTCGCAGCAAACAACAACAAATGAATGCTTTCACTCCAATCCATCTCAGTGTCAACACAGTAAGTCCTTGTCATATTCTTAAGAGTTTGATCAAATCGGTCTAAAGCTCCTTGAGATTCAAGATAACATGCCCTTGACTTAACCTGAGTTATGCCTACCTGGCGCATAGCCTGTTGGAAAATACCTCGACCCTGATCTGATCGTATAGTCTTCGGCAAACCAACCATGGTGAAAAACGTTACGAAACACTTGATAATAACCGGAGCTGTAATTGTCCAAATTCAGCCACATCATGCCGTCAATAAGGCCAAAGTCAATTTTTGTCAATTTTTGTCAATTTTTGTTCACACTCAAATGACCTGCCAAAGGAGTTTCATGTGCCAAGCTCTAAATATGCTTTTGATATGTATTTGGAAGAACAATTTTGCAGAAAACCTTCCATTCATTAACAACAGGTACATCTGGCGGTCTCAATTTCCTCATTTCCTTTAAATAGCAAACTGGAACCTTATCTTCTTCTTAAGAGAGTGCCTTGTTGGCAAGAGCTTTTAGTTCTGTATCATCCACTCTAACTTAACTAACTGCTCCCTACCCAGGGGTGGTTCCTCATTTTGAGTTGTCTCCCTCGAAAATTTAGACAGGTTAAGAGAATAATGCATAAAAATCCAGCCAAATCATAAATGGAATCATTATCAGAAACACTTTGCGTAGCACCAGTAACAACACACAAAAGAAAGAAAACTTTACTTAGCCATAGTAATAACAAATGAAGGTAAACTACCCGTTTTGTTCTTTTCAAGATTTTCATAACTTTTAGAATTTTCAAGCAAACATCCTACCCCTGCCAAATCATTTCCAATGAGCAAGTCCACACCTTTAACCCTTTAACAAAACCTCAGAGTTTGCCGATGACTCCAAAGAAAGTGACAAAATTCTACCTAGAATCAGAGGTTGAAGAGCACCAGTATCCCACAATATGGTTTAACATTGGAACATTTACTAACAAAAGTAAGTACTCCTCTATCACAACAGCAGACTTTGATGACTGGTCTACAACAGCTGACTCCTCATTAGCCGAACCACAAAAAGGCTCTGATTTGACATTCACAAAAGCATTCGGGGAAGAATGGCCGTTTGAGAAAGCGAACCTTCTACATTTAGAAATGATATGCCCTGGCTTGTGGCAATATCTACAAGTAGGCTCTGACGCAAATCCAGATATATTTTTAGAACCAACTGGAGTAGAACTTGACTTTATGTCAACAAACTCAGGGCCAAATGAACTATCCTTACCTGATTTGTAACCCTGCAAACTCCTGCCTGTAAGCCCTGACTGCTTAAAACTAACCCTGTGAGTAACGAATCATCATCAGCCAAAGTAGCAGCCTTGTGTAACGGATCCACTTTCTGCACATCAAGATATGTCTAAATCTATCAAAATCACCATGACCTCCGTTGAAGTACACCACCTGTCAAACAGAGTTTCCTTCTCCCTTGCAAACTCTACAAAAGTTGAACCATTCCTTTTCTTAGCAGACCGAAACATTTGTCTGTAAGCTTCAGGAATCAATCCATAATCCTTCAAATCTTCAGCCTTTAAAACCCGATAATCAGAACACCTATCAATAGGTAATGTAGAATAATCTTCCTGAGCTTTTCCTCTGAACACACGTTATAATAACAAACATGGTCCAATGATGTTGAGGCCATTTCAAACTGTTAGCCACCTTTTCACAATGTAAGAAAAACTTCTCAACATCATGTCCAGAGAAGGGCGGAACAAGTCTAATCTGCTTTGAAAGATCAAACAATCCATCACCTGCTGAGGTACGATCATTCTGTAGTTCAAGCTGTTTTAGCCTAATTTCTATCAGCTCTCATTTTTTAATTCTCAGTTTAAATTCTCATTTTTTTGTATTTTCAGCTTCAATTTCTTAAGCAGAAATTCTCTCCCTTTTTCTGCCTCCAATTCTTTTAGCGGAATTTCTATCACGGACAAGCCCCCAATTTCTGTTACGTGTCAATTCCCACATTGAAACAATATTAGGCTAACCTAGAACTTTTTACGTAAAATGACTTAGTGTTAAACCAACAAACAACCAACAAGTGGAATACAATCAACAAATGTTATTACAAAATTAACTAAATTTACAAATCAATACAAATTACAGCACAGCAATAACAGTGGCAGTACACAATAGAATCGTAGCACAATATTCAATGGTAATATATAATAAAACGGCAGTGGTGAGTATTATATACAAAAATACAGTAGTGATCACACAAGTCCATGATAATAATATATATTAACCCGGCGGCGACAGTGGTCAAGCTTCCAAGACGGGCCTATGAAGGAAATCTGGGATGAAAACTGATCTTCACACGAAAGCTGGTCTTGGTGTAATGGAATGTGAGAAATACGAAATGTGTGATACGATATACGAGAGGCATGCTCTTGTCCCCTTATATACATTCTAACTAGCTCCTGGATTTGTTTACACTGTGCCCTCACAAAATAGAATATTCCACATGTTTCACATGAATAGAATTTTCGCACTATCACAATCGGAGGCATGACACCAGCATCTTAAAATAGTAACTTCCTCAAAACTGCTTACATTAAACAGTACTATATTCCTGACAACTAATCACTATCTAAACACAATGCAATGGGCGTCTACCAAATCTGAACAGAAACAATGTAACCCAATTAGAATCATTGCTCAGCAATAAAATACACTGCCACTGCCATATAACAATGTCATAAGCTTATGTCATGGATAAAGGTTTTAGTAAAATTATACATTTTTGTTCATTGTTGCTTTTGTTGGAATTTTTCTATCAATTCTTGCATTACTTTAGGATACATCTTTCTAGCTCTCCTTTCTTTCCGAAAAAGTTTACTATAAAAAGACCACTTCCACATGGCCTACAAAGCTGTGTCACTGTCTGAACGCCAACTCCAACTCCACACTTGCGACAGGGCTTTGGAATAGTGCCCCTTTCCTTGTTATTGCACGATGATGTTGACGACAGTCATATTTACAGTGTTATCAACACATGACGTTTAAAACTAGCCAGTGGCACGTATTTGTTGCAATGATTGTTCACTCTGCTCCCATATTACTGTATGTCATATGACGCGTGGTCGTTCAATACACTGATAAGTGGACAGCTGAGAAATGCGCTATCAGCTGTGATAACTATTTGTTGTCTCAAACTGTCAAAAGGTTGTGCGCTAATAAAGTTATTTTGGCTGTATCAATTCTGAGTTAAACAAACTGAAAGAGCCATTTGTCCGATATTATGACTTTATACAGCTTCTGTTACTTTGTCTGTAATTATCTTGTAATATTTTTTTTCTATAAAGGCATTTACCAGATACAGAAGCCATGCCAATACATAAATTTTGAAACCGATGAGTTCCTATCCGATCTTTAAGGACATCGAAAACAATCATTGAATTGTAATGAAAGTGTCAGCGTTATCAGTAACGGACAAACGGACTTTATGTTGTGTTCACTATTTAGACTCACTACCGACATGGCTGTGGTCAGAGTAGGCAAGCTGATAGCAGCTTAGGCAAGTCATGAAGCAGTGCACTCAGCTCCCCTGCTGCTGAACAGATGTCGATTTCGTTACGTGGCTTTGATTGGACTATGCTTTACTTGTTAGTCCAACCATAATATAACTCTAGTGTGACATGAGAGCTAGAATCTAATTGGTCAGTAGGATGGACATGTCAAGCCCATAACTCGTAATGGACAATGGTAGCGCTTCGATCGTGGCACGAAATTCCAGCAAAGTTCCGCTGGATTTTTATAGTCAGTTGACTCCGTTGCCGCGGGAAGACGGGACATTGCTGAAAGCAGCCTTATGCCAGGATGTAATGAAGCCCCTCCAGCGCTATCGGTTTCGGGTAGGTAACACTTGGGTTCTAACGCTGATTTGAAACCGTGTGTCAATTATATAACAGCTTGCGGGTGAAAACAACAAACAAGTGCAGGTCTTAGGTGAAACAAACGAGTACAAGTGTACATCTGACAAACCCAGAAACCAAATCTGGAAGTCAGGATTTAAACCCATGCCCGGGTACAGGAACCCCGACGCCATTGGGCGTTGCTTATAATACACACAAGAATACTTTTCACACGTGGCACCAAAACGGCAAACAATCAGTTTATCAGAATAAGTTTAAAATGAAATAATTTCACCAAAATATATTGATAAACATTGTCATGTTTAAACCCATATGTACATGTCCTTTCATGTCTTACATCTTAAACCATGTTTTTCACTACCATGCAATGACCTCAACCCCACCCTAACCCCCTACCCACTCTCCCTCCCCATGCATACTGAATTTCATTATCAGTGTCTTTCCACATTCAGTCGAACTCCGCTTGTGACGAACCGACATGTAGCCACTGTCTCCCTCTAATATGCGGTAAACATTCAAATGAATGTCATGCAGTTCATGGTTTAAATGTACATAACATCTAACAATATATGGCAACATGTAAGAACCAGTAAACCCATTATGACATGTTATAAACAAATGCTTAAAAAAGAAGCATGTAATTTCTATTCAAATACCCAAAAGACCATGTTTCAACTACCCACAAGTCCCACAGAAAGCCGTGGGATAACTGGATTGTCTGACTATTTATAAGCCGTAGTGGAATAGTGCTGAGCGCGACGTTAAAAACAAACAAACAAACAAACAATTTAAAAGCACACGCAACAAATAGAAAACAACAAACATTATGAAGCCGATCAGTATATTGGTATGGGAGTATTACTGTAGATCAAACAATACTCACATAAATATGCCCCGAGAATCCACATACTTACACTACCGTCTCACTTCACAGCAGTGTATTAAACCAAAGACATGAAAGTGACACTGCTACCTTACAAAGACGAATGATAATTTCGCTCGTTTTGATTGGACAGTGTCACATTGATAGCAGTTGGTCACTTTAAATGCACTGTCGTGTGTATACAGGCAAACTTAACATATATTCAATTTCCCGGTTTTTGTTTCGTCAAGAACAGTCGTGTCCCTTCCATGTCCATAAGAAATCTCCACTTAAGCAGAGTCCATTGTATGATTCCTGACTATAATATGAGTATGTCTTTCAGAATCAGTATCAAATAATGATGACATCAGGTGTTCGTGCAAAAGGGAGCGAATCATGTCCGACCGGAGGTACCCGTCACAAACACATGCAAAGGCAAGTGAAGTGTTCAACTAGAAAACACATATGGTACGATGTCAAAATAGGGAATTGCATCGGACATAGTTTTTGTCACCGTGCGTCAGATTTAGAAATGTGACCCACAAACTATAAAGCTTTGCTTGCAATATGGTAATTAAACTCTTTCTTCTAAGTCTGACTACTTAATGGTTGTGTTTGTTTGTTGTTTAACGCCGCACTCAGCAATATTTTAGCTCTATGACGGTTGTCTGTAAATAATGGAGTCTGAACCAGACAATTCAGTGATTGATATCATGAGCATCTATCCACGAAATTGGTATACGATGACATGCATCAACCAAGTGCGCGAGCCCTACAGACACCTCTCACGACAAGCACTGGTTGATGAAGACACGGAACCCCAAGGGTAGAAACTTCAGAATGCAGCAGCGCATATTACATTCACCAATGAAGTTTCCACGATAGAATTAAATTCTTTTTGGAATTTTCAGTGCAAAAGTATAGTATGATGATAAGTAAATATGATAAAAGTGACTACATATGTATGTCTTTTGTTCATAGTTGTACTTGGAGTATGCACCTCCGTTTCATCAAAATGATTGAAAATGTAAACGAGACGATGGAGAGTAGTGGATAAATGATTACCTTGTCACAATGAAGCCCTAGGTTCGATTCTCCTTATGTGTGCAACGTGTGAACCACATTCTATACTACTAAAGCCGTAATAGGATAGCTATTTCCGAGCCGTGATAGCACTTACAATTCTGAACACGGACATATTACCGAAATTAATTATCTTATGTATGACCTACATATTTACTTCTCAGGAATACAATAGTGAAAAGAAAATGAAGGAACAGCACACTTTAACAGGGATGCTTTGTCAGTTAATTTGATAAAGTGAATAGGTTTCAGGGCATTATGCCACTGAACATATGAAAATCTTAAAACTCGCAATCGACCATTGGTGGAGCTAACGTTGACCTTTAGACCAGGAAGATGTTCCACAAAGAGATCTCATCATTAACGCGACCGTAACTCCCACTCTATAACACTAATTCACGGCAGTCGCTTTGTGGAACGGGGCACAGGTGGACTTGATGACAATTACAATGGACAAGTTGCAGATGTTAGTTCACTTTCCTACTGCCATTTCACATTTCTGGCTGTGTTCAAGCTTTGTCAGGAGTGTCCTTATCTGTCAGAACAGTAATAAAGTAAAATCGAGTCAGAAGGTAACTCAGTATATTTCTATTTAAGGTACAAAGATAAAGATAATAGTTAGAGATTATGGTGAATCGTTGTAATGACATAACGAACACCAGATAGCAATTGGCCACGTTCATACTGTTGTTGTTGACCTTGACAATTCAGCACCACCTTTGTTTAATATTTGATTGAATAATCAAGTATTATAAAAGTACTGATATTAAGACAAGTGTACTGGACACGGTACGAGGAAGAGAGACCGATATGAATGACTATGACCTTAATGGCCGGCATTGTCCATTGACATTGAAAAATGGGGAAGACCATTTGTGTCATGCCGATGGATGGAACGCTTTCGTTGTTAATGTGAAACATGTCATATATCAGTAACTCTTCATGATTAATGGCGGTAAAAGAATCCTTATGTCATGTGTGTGTGTGTGTGTGTGTGTGTGTGTGTGTGTGTCTGTGTGTGTGTGTCTGTGTGTGTGTGAGAGAGAATTCTGTCACATCGTGGGGGCCATTGAGTTTCACATAATCGTAACCCATCTGGGAATCGAACTCGCGCCTTTGACGGGATAAGGTTTCTTTTATTCCAATGGGCTACCGAATCGTCCCAACATGGATGATTGTATTTCACGAAAGGCAATATTATCATTAATCAAGTTAGAAATCGTAATCCTACAAGAAAAACTCCGTCATAGTCTGAATGTGGTCCGAGACAATGTGCACAGAAGCAGTCTCTCGTGGGATGGGCACTATCCCCTGGGATTTGCACCCAAACTCCAACCCAACCCTCCACATCCTTTGAAAATAATATGCATTTGTATCGAAGCAGACACATACGCATGCAAGCACAGACTGACTGAAGTTAACAATACGACTATTTGACTTTCGCACCCCCACTGAAGTTAACAATACGAATATTCGACCCCCACCCCCACTGATAATAACAATATTTATATTTGTCTCACCCTGCGGAAGTTGACAATACTCGCGAAACTTTCAGCGTATCCTTCACCACCGCTGGCACCCGTGACAAACACGAAAAATCATCTTCATATATAGACGACATCTTTCATACAGGGAACATGTCTCTTATTTTGAAGACGAAAAGGGACAGCCCCACACAATACACTGTAAGTTGCCGAATGTGCAGCGGGAATAACTCGTGTGACCATATCAATTTGTGTTTATATTGGAAGATATCACTTTCATGTTCTGTACTTGTTTAGATTCTTGAATGTTTTTTTTTTTATCATATAATGTTTTAAATGTTTATATAAAATGTTGTTACTAATACACCATCAACAATTTTGTTATGTTTGTGTATCACGTAAATGTCATATTATTAAATTGGTTGAATTGTTCTCTTTTTATGTCTGTATTCTATATATAGTCAACACTGTTGCAACATTGGCAAAGCATGTTATTGTTAAATATTATTATTTTAGTTAGGCTAGACAATTTGTCTACAATCACAATTAAAAAAAGGATAAACGTCGATATGTTTTGCCATTGTACGCAGAAGCAGGTAATGCGAGTAACGCATCTTTGATGAATATAATTGATTTGAAAAATCAACAAAAGATTTTATTCTTATATCTAAATTGTATATTATTTTTAAAAAAAAGTCTCTTACTGAAATCTCATATTTGCGAGACAGCCATGACGTCCCTCTGGCATGCAATGATGGCATGATATAATGGATGACGTCACATGCTTCCATAATTACTGAACTCGCCTATCCTGCAAAATATGCTGAAGTTGACAATATTAATATTTGTCTCACCCTGTGAAGTTGACAATACTAATATTTGTCTCACCCAGTGAAGTTGACAATACTAATATTTGTCTCACCCTGCTGAAGTTAACAATACTAATCTTTGTCTCACCCAGTGAAGTTGACAATACTAATATTTGTCTCACCCTGCTGAAGTTAACAGTACTAATATTTGTCTCACCCAGTGAAGTTGACAATACTAATATTTGTCTCACCCTGCTGAAGTTAACAGTACTAATATTTGTCTCACCCAGTGAAGTTGACAATACTAATATGTGTCTCACCCTGCTGAAGTTAACAGTACTAATATTTGTCTCACCCAGTGAAGTTGATAATACTAATATTTGTCTCATCCTGCTGAAGTTGACAATACTAATATTTGTCTCACCTTGCTGAAGTTGACAATGCTAGTATTTGACTAACCCTGCTGCAAAAAACATCCAAACTACATCAAAGTTGTTCTAATAAATATTGACACCACTTAATATTTAATTTGATTAATAAAATGTATGTCTGTTTCAAGGTGATGCAATGTACCCTATATAAATATATGCATGCATGCTTTCAAATGTATGTCCTAATGAAAGCGATTGCAGAATCAGTTTTATCCTAGTGTCTTATTAAATATCTTACTACAAAGCATGTCAATCTGTAATATTGTGATGTAGTAACGAAATTTTGAACAGAGAAGAGGTGACTAACGGGATCGGGTGGTCAGGTTCGCTGACTAGGTTGATGCATGTCATCGTATCCCAATTACGTGGATCGATGCTCATGATGTCAATCAGTGGATTGTCTTGTCCAGGCTCAATTATTTACAAATCGCCGTCATACAGCTGGAATATTGCTGAGTGCGGGGTTAAACAACAAACACACAACGACGTTCTGGGAAAAGGAAACATTCGAACGTTCAGAGCAAACTTCAAAATGTTGTGACGTGTCATATAGCTAGAATATTGCTGAGTGCGGCGTAAAACAACAAACAAACAAACAAAGCATACCCGCAAGCCGCTATATGGCTGAAATAATTCCGATGCGACCATAAATTGTAACTCACCTTTCTTTCAATTTCTCTCAAGACCTCTCAAGATTTATTCAACAAATTGTACCTGTACGCAGAAATGCATCGGCAAACATTAACGCATGGAAACATTGGCTGCATCCCTCTATAGATAGAATAACGCACGACAGAACAAGAATGACATTATACACACAAGCAATCTGGTCCTCATTTTAACAACTGCAAGCTGGGTTATAGTGGCGACATCCTGTTATCTACGTAGTGAGTGTTTCCTGTCTTTACAACCCAGACATACGCATGGCCGGAAATGTGACGACAAGCAAGGTATATTTCACAAATACTTGCCACATAATATTCACACACACTTGCGACATAATATTCACACACACTTGCGGCATAAGGTGTTCATCTTTCACCAGCGAGCAACTGCATTGTGCGCAAGGCTATGGTATTCGGAGCATCGAGTTTTGGCTTTAAATTTGTGGTATTTGTGTTTACCTTCATCAATGGTAAGTTATATTTATTATTTCGTATGACTCTATGTTATCTTACTGCTTTGAGTTACAAATGTCAATTGCGTGGTGTGGCGTATTTTACGGTTTGAATGGGCTCGTAAAATTCCGTCCACCCTGCTAGTTTTTGTTTTTTGTTGTTAAGCGCCGCACTCACCAATGTGCCTGCTATATGACGGCGGTCTGCAAATAATGGACCAGTCTGGACCAGAAAAATTGCAATCAAGTGATTGTTAACATGAGCATCGATCCACGCAATTGGGATGCGATGACATGCATCAACCAAGTCAACGATCCTGACCACACGATCCCGTTACTCGCCTTTTAAGGCAAGCACGGGCTGGTGAAGATCTATTCTAACCCGGATCTACACGGGTCCCAGCCAGCTGTTGACACATCTAACGAATTTAGAATTACGAGTTTGCAGGTTATAAAACCGTTCGGTGAATTAGATTTGTGTGAAATTCCGACCAATCTAGATCTGTCTGTACTAAGTTAAGCCTGTATGTGTCCCAGTGTGGTTAGTTAAAAGTGCGAACAGGGTCAGTTGTAATGTGACAAGTAAGTAACGCTATGTTGAACATGATGACGTCACGAAGTCTGCACAGACAGGGCGCCGATATACACGATCGTGACTGGCCAATACCAACATTTTATGATAATATAAGGCAAAGACAGGCAGCATATGAAATAGTGTATTGAAAGTACAATGTATGTTAACAGTCACATTCAATCACTTTGTTTTCATCCTGGAATGGACAGCCTCCGTGGTCTACTGGTAGAGCGTCCGCCCGGAGAGCGGAAGGTCCGGGGTACCAAAAGACGTTGAAAGATAGTACTTGTTGTTACCCTGTCTGGCGCTCGGCATTCAGGGGATAAAACAAGGACTGGTCGGCTCGGAGCCAGTATAGTGTGTCTGAGTGGGGTATTCATGTTAAACTGCGGCATGGTATCTCACTGGGCTCGCACTATAAATCGGCATCAGCCCGGACTAGTACAAGCAGCCACACACATGTGCATGCACGTCGCTATATAAGTGCAATAATCTTGGACGCGACGTTAAACCCCATTTCACCTCACCTCACCATCCTCGAATGAGGGACGCCTAGTGGATCATGCGTTAGCTGGTCACGTCAAACACTCGGGTTTGATGCCGGATGTTAAACGCCGCTTTTAGGGTTATTTCATGTGTGAAACCCATTTCAGACGACTGAAATAATCCTAAAAGCGTCGTTTACTCAACACACTCATCCATCCCTTTGGACATACATATATACAAAAACACGGTAAATGTGGGAGGACAGTAAGCAGTGCAAGTCACTGTTTGAAGTCATGTGTATGAATTATACTGCATAACCACACTTTAATGTTGTACATGCTCAACAGACGATTCAACATGCATGTAGGTGTAATATCTTCATCATATTGTTAAAAGTGGCTTCTTTGTTGTTGTATGGTATATGTGTTGTACATTATATATACTCAAATCTACTACATGTATAATTATAAAGCCAGAGTATAACAGTCGCGATTATCGGCCAAAACAGATTCGACTGGGCATAAAGGCAAGATAGCGGTGAAAATGATGTAAAAGGGTCACTGAAATTCAGTGATGTGACCTGTTGTCACTTAAAAGCAAACGTATCTGTATCTATGTCTTCATTTATCATATTGTCATTAAGCTCAGAAGCACAGGCTTAAATCTTTCATTTTCCTTCAAGACCTAAAAGTGAACTGGTATCTATTTGATTTGGCCGAATAGGAATTTCCCAGGATCTCTGAAGATTTTAATTGTTAAAAAAAGTTTCAAGAAACTTTAACATCCAATTTCAAATTCAGTGTTGGCTAGCAATTCTTGTTTAAAGTGAAATGTCAGCATATTGTGATTTCCTCATGTACAGCAGCTAGAGATGGAAATATATTTTGAGATGTGACCTTTGATCCGAACAGGACATCAAGCTTCCCTGGCCCGTCTTGGTCTGCTGGTTACACACTTACATGGTTGTATAACCGTATCATAAAATAACTATTACCTTCAGTTATCAGTCAATTATATAATCCTTTTTCCTTGAATACCCGTGCATATCTGTGATCCTTGTTGTACATGTGACCCGTGAAGACCCGGATGATAATGGTTATTGGCCGGGAAGGCGAAAATCAATCCCTCAGATTTAGAAATTACGTTCGCCTTCCCGGTCATCACAAAAATGCTTATTATGTTAATTACAAAGAAAACACCAATGAAATGAGGACACTATTTAATCTGGACAACAAAGTCAATATATAACAAGTATAGTATAACATATCATATATCATGCATGTATTTAAATATGTCTATAGACATACATTTTATCATTTATGTAATAATCCAGTTGATTTTTTTTATCTCTTTCTTCACTTTTCCGTGTCACAACACCCCAGTGTCCTCAATGTATAAGTGTCCGTTGTATACATAACGAGGGTACACATCACTGATCTTTTCATTCGCCTTCCCGGTCCCCAGTCCCTTACCCCTCCATTCGCCTTTCCGGTACTTCTGGTAAATAGATTTTCGACTTCCCGGCCCGACACCATAACAATAGGTCTTCAGCAACCCATGCTTGTCGTAAGAGGCGACAAACGGGATCGGGTTGTCTGGTACGCTGACTTGGTTGATGCATGTAATCGTATCCCAACTGCGTGGATCGATGCTCATGGAGTTAATCACTGGATTGTTAGGTCCAGACTCGATTACTTACAGACCGCCGTCATATAGCTGGAATTTTGCTGAGTGCAGTGTTTAACAACAAACAAATGTACAAATACATGTATGTACTACATGTGCATCACAACAATTTATCTACTCTGTTACAACAGTGGAAGGGGACGGATGCATCAGTGAAACATTGACAGCGACCAAGGAAGCAAGATATCTAACATCGCCAGGCTACCCACTGAGGTACCAGAAGTAAGTATAGCTGTACACAGCACTGTGTTAAAAAGAAGATGCCTTTGAAGCATTATAAAAGTAACCTGGATGTCTGTGGTTTCATTTATTTAATCAGATGAACTGATTGATCATGGTTGATTTATAGCATTAAGGTCACTGTTGATTGAGACAAGCGGAAGTCACCGGAAATTCAATATAGCCATCGCGTTTCTTGGCAAATGTCCATGGTGACGTTGCACGAAACAATCTTAGCGCTACGACTGTCGTAAGTCTGTGTTAAGGTATGGGAGTTACGATATACTTAGCGCTAAGATCGCCCGGAATCCAATTGCCGCCGGTCCGAATCCAAGAAAGGCCTTGATTAAGATTTTTGGTATGTAGCGCAATGCCGGTTCTCGTTGGTATCACCAAATAAGTAAACGTCTAAGACTTGCATCACTCGGCCTATCAGATAAAATAACTGTTAACAAGCGAAAGCTCGAAATTCAATATAGCTGCCGCTTTTCTTTCTAATGATCATATTTGTTAGGCGTGTCGGAATCTGATTAAGATTCTTGGTATGTACATGTAGCAATACCGCAGTTCGGGGGACTTGCATTACTTCCGGGTTTTAGCCCACATGAAGCGGACACGCCGAAAAGTAAGAGAAATACTTCTCCAAGCAGTGTAAATCGAAACTCACTCGTTCAGTCCATGTGTTTGTGTGAGAACCTCGGACACAATCTACGTCAGACAACACTTGAGAAAAAACCTATCATTTTACTTTTGCAGCAACTTAAATTGTATTTGGGAAATTGTCGGACCCCAGAACAGCGAGCTGAAGGTGAAGATCCTCAGCAGTGACATCGGCCGGCAAGTGACCTGTGATGGAGACTACGTCCAGGTGCTTGATGGTAGGTTGCTATACGTTCAGTCCAGGTGCTGGATGGTAGGTTGCTATACGTTCAGTCCAGGTGCTGGATGGTAGGTTGCTATACGTTCAGTCCAGGTGCTGGATGGTAGGTTGCTATACATTCAGTCCAGGTGCTGGATGGTAGGTTGCTATACTTTCAGTCAAGGTGCTTGATGGTATGTTGCTATACCTTCAGTCCAGGTGATTGATGGTAGGTTGCTATACGTTCAGTCAAGGTGCTTGATGGTATGTTGCTATACCTTCAGTCCAGGTGTTTGATGGTAGGTTGCTATACGTTCAGTCAAGGTGCTTGATGGTATGTTGCTATACGTTCCGTCCAGATGTTTGATCGAAGTTTGCTACACATTCAGTCCAGGTGCTTGATGGTAGGTTGTTGTATGTTCAGTCCAGGCGTTTAATAGGAGGTTGCTTTCCGTTCAGTCCAGGTGCTTGATTGCAGGTTGTTATAGGTTCAGACCAGGTGCCTAATGGTAGGTAGTTAAACGTTCAGTCCAGGTGCTTGATGACATGTTGTAATACGTTCAGTCCAGGTGCTTGGTGGTAGGTTTGCTATAAGTTCAGTCCAGGTGTTTGATGGTAGGTTTATTATAGGTTCAGTTCAGGTGCTTGATGGTAGGTTTGCTCTAGGTTCAGTCCAGGTGCTTGATGGTAGGTTTGCTATAGGTTCAGTCCATGTGTTAGGTGGTAGGTTTGCTATAGGTTCCGTCCATGTGTTAGGTGGTAGGTGTGCTATAGGTTCAGTCCGGGTGCTTGATGGCAGGTTGGTATCGGTTCAGTCGAGATGCTTGGTGGTAGAGTTGCTATAGGTTCAGTCCAGGTGCTTGGTGGTAGGTTTGCTAAAGGGTTCAGTCCAGGTGCTTGATGGTAGGTTTGCTATAGGTTCAGTCCAGGTGTGTGATGGCAGGTTGCTACAGGTTCAGTCCAGGTGCTTGATGGTAGGTTTGCTGTAGGTTCAGTCCAGATGCTTGATGGTAGGTTTGCTATAGGTTCAGTCCAGGTGCTTGATGGTAGGTTGATATACCTTCAGTCGAATTGTTTGATGGTAGGTTGCTACACGTTCAGTCGATGAATTAATCAACACGTGCTCATCTCTTCAGAATCTAATCCAGTAAATATCGGATCGGGTTGCCAGGCTCGATTACTTGGTTTGTTGCTCATGTCGCTACAAGTAATCAAATCAAACAGATGAACATATTACGGTTAAACATGGTATGTGATATACGTATAATTCTGTTGTTATACCAGGAAGCAAGGGCGCGGCCTCGCTTGGGACGTTCTGTGGCGTCAATACACCTTCGTACAGAAGCAGCGGCTCCACCATCACGATCAGGTTTATATCTGATGGATCAGGAACTGGTAAGGGTTTCCGGCTGCAGTACTACTATACAGGTGAGTTGGTGCGCTGCTGCGTTGTTGCATCCATAACATTCAGACGCCCTTGTGAAATGATGGGATAGAATTGATCTTCAGCAGCCAGTGTTTGTCGTAAGGGATGACTAACTAGATCGGGTGGTCAGGCTCGCTGACTTTGTTGATGCATGTCATCGCATCCCATTTGTGTAGATCGGTGCTCATGATGTCAATCACTGGAGTTTCTTGTCCAGACTTGATTATATACAGACCGCCGCCATATACCTTGAATATTGACGAGTGCGGTGTTAAACAACAAACAAACAAACTAATTAGGTTCAGATGTGTTTTTACAACATTTTTTTAACTAGTCACATTGCTGTCCCGACAGTGTCCATTTATCGTACCTTTTATACCAGTAGTAAATGAGTAAGTGAATGTTACAAACGTCGCATGAACAATAATCAAGTTATATCACGGCGTCCTGAAAATACGTTTGGACCACACAACAAGTGAGTGAAACGATCCCCGCAACAGGATTGCAGACTCATGATGTCGCAGCGTGATGCACGGGGTCGTTATGTCGATTACTTTGTATAAACTGTGTGTATAAAATACATTCTCTCGTTTCAGACTCACAGACGTATACCTCGGCGTTCCTTTGCGGTATTGGGATATGTGTGGGTGTCATTTTATTCTTCTTTGTTCTTTGCAAAACTGCCTCCAGATGTGCAAGGAAAAGACACGAGAGGAGAATTGAACTTGAAACTCAGCATCAAAATCAGCAGATAGAGATGCCTACAGGGATTGTGGCTCCAAATGGTAATGATACAGAGTTATCTGCCCCTCCTCCGACATACAACGACATTGTTAATAGCAACATCATGAACAACAACAAAGACAATATGAATGACACGTCACCACCGCCTTATTCGTCATTACGCATATCGGATACATAAGACTTACGCATAGTTTGTTGCTTAACGCAGCAATCAGTAATATTCTATCTATATGACGGCGGTCTGTAAATAATCGAGCATGGACTGGACAATCCAGTGTTGTGATATCATGAGCATCGATCTACGCAAATGGGATGCGATGACATGCATCAACAATGTCAGAGAGCTTGATCACCCAATCCCGTTAGTCGCCTCTTACGAAAAGCAAAGTCGCCTTTTACAGCAAGCATGGGTTACTGAGGACAAATTCTAACCCGGATCTTAACGGGCCACTTAAGCATAGAGAATGGAAGATATACTTATACCTCTTTCGAAGAACAGTTATACATGTTTTTAGCTGTTTATTGTCGATGAAATAAATGTTTTATATCCTTGTAAATTCGATCTGATGATGTGAGAAATATGCGCATTACTCCTTCTAGTCATGAAGCACATAGCAAACAACCTTGATATATCTCCTTGTTAGCAGATATGACAATATCCAAAAATCTATGGTTTTTTTATGATGCGTTATCAAACTCATGAACTCTTTTATTGTTTCACAGCAGAAAAATGACGTTTCCTTAAAATATATATTGTATGTAAACTTTATACCGATTCAACCATAACACTGAAGGTTGATCTCATTTGATTGGCTACTTTTACTAAATCAAAAGTGGTTAACGCGTCACTGCAGTGAAAACGTACACAAGAAAGAACGCTTTTTAGTCATGGTAGAACGGAAAGATTGCAGCTATTCGTGGCGAGAAATGTCTACATTCCTATCATTGGGAAACAGAATCAAACTCAAATCTCAATCAAATATCATATTAAAGGGAACATTTACCTTTCAAAATAAGGCAAATATAGAAAATTATCTGGATAGAACGTAGTTTATCCAACTACTACTACTACTACTACTACTACTACTACTACGTACTCCGATCAACTTTTCACAATACGACACGTGAAGATCCGGGGAAGAATAGGTCTTCAGCAACCCATGCTTGCTGTAAAAGGCGACTATGCTTGTCGTAAGAGGTAACTAAAGGGATCGGGACGTCAGGCTCATGATATCAATCACTGGATTGTCTGGTCCAGACTCGATTATTTACAGACCGCCGTCATATAGCTATGTATCCATGTAGGTCGCCATCTGTCATTGTCGGAGATGAAGTTTACCAGGAACTGGCAAAACGAATGTTGCGAGACTGTATTCGTGCACTGGTAGTAAAATGTACGTTCTGAATCTTCAGACGTTGTGTTTTGAGAGATCGAGCGACATTTTATTTCGAGGACACTTGAAGAAATAGGTAGCCTGCAATAAAACAAGTCAGTTTATCTATATTCTTACTTTGGCGTTTCCAATGTCTCCGGAATCGTAAACGAAAGATTAAAAAATAAATCGCCTTATGTTCAGGGAAAATGGTATTGTCGTTGAAAAGTATGTGATTAGGACGACGTCCAGTGATTATAATTATGAGGCTTGGCGGGTCATGACTTTTATTCTCAAGTACCATCTTTGACGTCTTTTGGTATGACGCGGCCGAGGATAGAACCCCGACCTTTTTCTGTCCGAACAGCTCTATCCACCAGACCACACTGACGGCCACTCGTGTTTCTTACACACCCTAAAACCGCACCATTTAGCATCGAATCGATACATATGTTGTCTTTTCTCATGATCGCAGTGGCGTATTAATACATAACACTACGGTCATGGGTGGCTTACTGCTTGTGACCCTCCACAAGTTTCCGCCATATGTGTTGATTACCAAAGCGATGATGATAATGCAAACTCGATTAAAGAACATTTATTAACCCTCTAAAGCCATAACACTTCTCGACACAGACGTGGGGGAATTCGACTGAAGCTCGAGTTAGAAACATATCGATGAAATACAACCAGAGAAGCTGTCCGTCATTAGCTGTCCTTATGTCATCACCGTGGAGCAGCCAATCACAGACCTGGAATTCGATGTCACAAATGTTTGATACCAATTATCTCAAATGGCATTCCCACCCACATGTGTGAAAGGCGTGTTGTAATCAACCGACAGGCATTGGGTTGATTTTATGTGCGCTTTACTGAAATGTTCTCCATGAACGAGGACAAACAATCTATTCAATCATATGGTAATAGACTGGTCATTTATTATGGGGGCCGGGGTTGGTGAGATTGGCCTTAGGACTGTATCAAATTTGGTGACACTCCCATTTGATGTAACATTTTTTCATGTCCCTCCTTCCTATCATACATGACCAGTCCCTAAATTACGTTTGTAGTTTGAAAACATATATCTGTGCCATTTTTTCATGGCCCTGCCGACCCGTGAAGATCCGGGTAAGAATTGGTCTCCGGTAACCCATGCTTGTCGTAAGAGGCGAAAAACAGGATCGGATGGTCAGGCTTGCTGACTTGGTGTGGATCGATGCTCATGATGTTAATCACTAGAAGTTCTGGTCCAGACTCGATTATTTACAGACTGCCGCCATACAGGTTGGTGTGGATCGATGCTCATGATGTTAATCACTAGATGTTCTGGTCCAGACTCGATTATTTACAGACTGCCGCCATAAAGCTGGAATATTGCTGAGTGCGGCGTTAAACAACAAACAAACAAACATGGCACTGACCCACTTAGTTATGATACGAGCACTCGGACCATGGTGTCTAATCGTTGAAATGGTTAGTTGAAGTAGAACTGAATTAGTTGAAATAACTGCTGGTATTTCAATAATTCTAGCCTATAGACAATGATACAGGGTGTTCGTGAACAGTTTAACATATACTGTTCCACCGGCAAAAAACACATTTTGATAGTTAAAAGCCATTCAACTGGTTCATCTTCTCATGTTTGGCGACCCCTGAAGATTTCGGGGTAGAATAGGTCTTCAGTAACCCATGCTTGCCGTAAAAGGTGACTATGCTTGTCGTAAAAGCGACTGACGGGGTCGGGTGGTCGGGCTCGCTCACTTGGTTGAAGCATGTCATCGATCTCAATTGCGTGGATCGATGCTCATGATATTAATCACTGGATTGTCTGGTCCAGACCCGATTATTTACAGACCGCTGTCATATAGCTGGAATATTGCTGAGAATATTGCTGAGTGCGGCGTAAAACAACAAACCATTCAACCAACCAATCTCATGTCTGGCATATGCCATAATGACTGTAAAACTATCAATGACTTAACCTTTCTTTTCAGTATAATAGCATCTTGATAATATTCGGATCAGCTCCGATTCTCGGACCGCGCTTGCGTTTTTCGTAGAAAAGTGCCACTGACTGCAGCGTCCATACGCGGGGAGTTTGCAACCAATTGACTATGCGTATGTCTGTGAAAAGATAACTTTAGTTTCACACATCTTGCCATGGTAATCAGATGAAGATATGTGTAGCGCAGTTTGGAAATTTACAAATGCCCTTTGGTCCAGGAATGATTGAGTGAGTTTGGTTTAACGCCGCTTTTAACAGTATTCCAGTCATATCACGGCGTGCCAGCTTAATGTGGAAGGAAAGCCCCAAGTGATGCAGGTCTCGGACGTTTACCACTTCAGTGAAACCCACGAGCACGGGTATGGTGCTAACAGATCTAGAAACATAATCGGAGTGAACCGGGATTCGAACCCACAATCATAGGTTTCTGGCGACCCCAAGCACGCAACTCTGCACAGCAAATTGTGGCGCATTAGACGACTGGGCCACCCGTGCCCTCTGTCCAGTAATGACCTTCTTGAACTCATGGGAATCGTTCAAGGATAATTAAACGTTCTTTAAATATGTCATGTACATGTGGCGGTCATTAAATTTGTCCACGTGACCAAAGAGGTGAACCCCGTCAGCAACGTGGCATGATGATGATAAATCCACGCGCTGCTAATACTCCCCACTGACAAAACACACCCATCAACCTCGGATCGTCGGATGCGACTTATCGGCAGTCATTTTGGAGCAGACTAGACCAAGTCGTAGATGGTGGTGGGTTGCTAGAATAGTCCATTAACCGAGTTGTAGGCATAAAATGTTGGATATTTTAAAGCAGTATTACGCATATGACAGTTAAACATACACCAAAATCATCTCTGAGCAAGTCCGACCTAATAACACCCTGCTACGTATACAAAAACGATCTGTTGCCTTGTTGATGACAACCAAGTTTATTATTCCTACAAGATGATAAAACGTACACAGCAACTGCTGCTGTGACTATGTGCTGAACGAACAGACGCCTGGCGTTCTGCACGACAAAACATATTGAATGTTTTCTTTTCCCAAAACGTCGTTGTGTGTTTGTTGTTTAACGCCGCACTCAGCAATATTCTAGCTGTATGACGGCGGTCTGTAAATAATCGATTCTGGATCAAACAATCCCGTGATTGATATCATGAGCATCGATCCACGCAATTGGGATACGGTGACATGCATCAATCAAATCAGCGAGCCTGACCACTCGATCCCGTTACTCGCCTCTTACGACAAACATATCCGCCTTTTACGGCAAGCACGGGTTGCTGAAGATCAATTCTAACCCGGATCTTCACTGGTCCTGAACGTCGTCAAATGTCTGAAGTGTGATATATATAATTCCACAAGAATTGCCCCTTTCCTCTACGTCCTAGTTCAGGACAGCAGCTAGACTTGTAACAAGTGCCGTGACAAATCTCCTTTTCCTGTCGTCTTACGAAACGTTTGCTGTGAGTAATTGTTTCATAATAATGACTGTGGGATTTGTATATCCTAGGTAGGTATTTACGACTCAGAGTTGAAAGGTTGTGTAAACTGCTGTGTATTGCAACAGTGTTGTAAGAAAGTACAAGTACTATTGTAGATTTAGAAACATATGGTCTCTTGATTCTTGTTAGCTTATGACTTTGTCCTCGGTATATAAACAGAACACCCATTGTACAGGCAATGCAGGTGGCAATTGTTTGTTACGTGGTTTGTTGTAACTTGTAAACAGGGTATCGGAGATCCACCCCTCCGTGGAGTATAGGGAGTTGGACGTTTGACATCGAGCGGAAAATGTCGCATCCCTCCTACAAGAGTACCTCCCAATGTGTCATGTCATGTTACAATCACGTTAATTTCGTGCAGTGGACTTCAGTGGGCGAAGCTGCATTAGGATGAAATGAAATTAGCAGGGTTATATAACTCATCAATTGTAGGGCTTTGGATGCGTTAGCCTGAGTATGAGTGTGAGTGAGTATGGTTTTACGGCACTTTTAGCAATGTTCCAGCAATATCACGGCGGGGGACACCAGATATGGGCTTCATGTTTCATGTTGTTTAATGCCGCTCTAAGCAGTATTCCAGTCTGTAAGTGGTCAACTTAAGAGGAAGCCAAAAAGTAAATTTGCTAATATTTACTGGAAACATTTTGAAGCAAGTTTTGAAACGACCCAAAGTCAGCTTGTCGCCTCGAGCGTGCATGTTTATCGATCACGAATGGTCATTTAAGAATGCGATCACTGGATTGTCAGTTCCAGACTCGATTATTTACAGACCGACGTCACATAGCCGGAGTATGCTTTATTGATAAACAACGAACAGAGAAAGCCTTTTGACGTAATTTGGAAAACTTGACTACACAAAACAGCCGCACAGCAGTGCTCTGTGGCGTTAGTCTAGCAACAAGATAACTGGGGTCATTGACGCTGAAACATCTTTAATAGCAGAGATCTAGAGATTGAATTATAGGAATTTTCAATAAACAAATACTACAAATGTTTTTGCATTGTTGTGTCTGGTTTTGTGTATGAATATATGCCCCATTATTTATTTATTTTTCAATAAGTTGTATATATTTATCATTAAATGATCGTTTGTATGCTCACACTTTTGCCTTGGACAAGGGCGACCAAGTCATATGAAGGTTGTCCCCAGATAAAACGTGTAAGTAAGCTTAGGTGCATTAAAACCCGATCAGACTAAGTTGTCTCAATATACACATCTAGCACATGGTTGGAACATTGTTATCCGTGGGACCTGAATGTAAAAATTGCATGTTCAAAATCCTAGTTTTCGCATACTGAGGTCGCCATGACTAATAATTGTTTTGTTATACCGAAAGTAATTTATAAAGTGATTACTTTCATCTTTAGGTGTTACTGCTATCCCTGTAGTCAACAGGATATTCAGTAAGATCGGCGTGTATTGCCACTCGAAAATCCCGTGTTGCTTTCTTGCCGATGAGGTCCATATTGATCACGTGATAGGTCAATAGTGATCATGTGACAAGTCAAAATTCGAGGTCAGAGTCAGTGGCGTGATTTGACCAAACCTTTTTCAGGGCAGTATTTTTGTGTCAGGTTGGCATTGAAATATATTGTTTCGTGACATGATATGGATTGACTCAATAAAAGGGAACGATTCTTAAACAAGTCGAAATTTGAAACGTAACACTTCTGATGGACGACATGTACACACACTCCCTTCTCATAGCCTCACTCAATACATATCTTACACATTTCCTGCAGTAGGAAGCCGGTCCTTTAGCTGAGTGTGATACGCCATTGTTACGTTCCGGAATTATTGGACAGATCATGATGCCTATGAAACAATACACTCATATAAAGTTCATCTGTTTCTGTTTTACATGGTAAATTACAAAACACTTGGACTTGGATTTAACATTTAATTATTGGGGATATTTTTTATAAATATATTAAATTAAAGCGACAAAAAACATTTCCATAATCATGCGAAATATCTTCTAGAAGCGGAGTCCATTGTGCGATTTCGAGTATATCATAAGCATGTGTTTGTGAATCACTATCAAATAATATTTATATCAGGGGCTCGCGAAAAGGTGAGGGTATCCTGCCCCAGCGGTGGCACCCCTCATAAACACATGCAAAGGCGAATCAATTGTTCAGCTGAATAAATACGGGAGCATATGGTACAAGAATTGGTTCGGACATATGTAGGCTTATATTACAGATCAGGTTGAATACAACCATTACTCTGTAACACATCGAGTTTGTTTATGTTATTACAGTCACAATTTTACAGCTATAGGGCGACGGCGTGTTAATAACCGTGTCTGAATGAGACAGCTCAGTGGTTGACGAGCAACGCCGTCGGAATATGATGACACTCCCCAAGCCTTTGCCATCCGATCCATTTAGTCGTCTTTTACAACAAGTTCCTATTGTGTAACCTAGAAAGTGTGCTATCTGTGTAGGATGACATAGATGGGAGCTAATTATGGTATTTGATCTCAGTTCACACGGGATTATTTCCTTAAATGAGGTCTCTACCTTGTTGTATTAATAAAATGCAAGAGAATCGGTGTGAATAGGTTATGAAACTGTGAATGTTGTATACACGCAGCATGCGTACATACAGGAAGTCAACTGAAGAGAGCTACCATTGTTGTCAGTGATCACAGTCTATCCTGTGTGGTGTCACTGGCAGGCCACATTGCTGCTGCACTGAGTCAGACGCTGCGACCATGGAAGGATGGACGGTTATGTGTGGAGCTTTCATCGCGATCTTCTTGTCGGGATTTACTTCTGAAGGTATTTATCAGGCACAGTCAATGACATTGATTGGATTGAAAAAATCGATATGAACCGCGGTGAATCACAGCCTTGCAATAAAGGCTTGTATGGCGTTGAATCACTGTCGTGTAGTGAGCTATGTATCAGGTTGAATCACTGTTCTTTTGAGAAGCTATGTATCGCGTTGAATCATTGTCCTGTAGAGAAGGTAT
Source organism: Haliotis cracherodii (assembly GCF_022045235.1). Lineage (NCBI taxonomy): Eukaryota > Metazoa > Mollusca > Gastropoda > Lepetellida > Haliotidae > Haliotis > Haliotis cracherodii. The sequence goes on from NW_027266264.1 coordinate 58,935,289, forward strand.
GTTTCTGTTTGAATCACACTCTTGTAGTGAAGGTATGTTTCAATCTGACCACATTGGCCGAGATGGTACCAAATATGCCACGCAATTACCGCAGGGTCATTTACCGATATCACCTTAACGGGCAGCCTTGCCCTCCAAAAGTGCTTTATGACATAGTCCGCCAATCGTGATGGTTCAGGGAGTTGGGCCTGAGGGTACGTATGGCCCTTTATGATGACACGCTTCTCAAAACTCCCAAAGGAACTGTCTGTACCAGAAGACAGTCGTGCAGTATGTGCAGTCGGATATACGTGCCTGTGTGTCCGTGTCTGTGTCTGTGTGTGCGTGTCTGTGTGTGCGTGTCTGTGTGTATGTCTATCTGGTTCATTCTCTCTTTGAAACCACCCTGTAAGAACATGTACAACTTTATGGATAACAACTTCCGGTTTATTGTTTATTGTAGAAGTTGTTATCCATGACGTACGTTTTCTTACTTTCTCACCAACTTCTAGAATTATTTTGAAAGTTGTTATCCATAAAAAGAAGAGAATACATGGATGTCAATTTCTTTATTATGAGGAACACCAATAAAGAATTAAGAAGTTGACATCTATATATTTTCTTCCTTATGTGTATCACTTCTAAATGCCGTTCAAAGACCTGTTATCCATAAAGTTGTACGTTTTCTTACTTTTTCACCAACTTCTAGAATGGCAGTCAAATAGTTGGGACACCTCACTGTGCCCTCCCCTATTGTTCTGAGTAAAAGTGCATTCAGCCTTGATAAATAGAGAGACAATAGGCTGATTAACTAAAGTCTGTTGCAGAATATTATGTATTAGTTTATCCATTTATACATGCACACAATACACATATACAGACAAAATACACTATGCGATACAGTTCAAGAAGCATACTCAGATACACATTCTATTGAACTCAATTATATGAATATGATTATTGATTTAATTAACGTATAATTATTAAGGTCTACATACATCAACTTCAAAGATTTACGATACATATTCTTGAACATAGATTCTGAAAATCTGTTACATGAAAAGCTTTGTAATGAACAAGACATTGATTGAGTTGACTTACTTACTGATTGATATGTACAAACATCTTCAAACAGGCCAACAATATTGAGATACATCATTAACATACTTAATTGGAGGTTGTTTTCTGCCGGTCATTATTTGCGATGTATTCCTCTCGTTGGTGGATGCCTGTCACCAGTCTGAATCTGGAGCAGAAATAAATTATATATGTATATATACGATCTCATTGATTGCTTTTCAACTTGTCAAAACAAGGGTCTTAATCATTGCAATATTCAAATTGTGTGAACCGAGATATCGATATATTGAACATCGTTCACATTATCATAGAGATCTATCCAGCCTGCGTTCAGTACACTCGCTGGAAGTGCGGACCCCCCACTTGTAATAACCGTGGAGCTTGTTTACTACTCCAAATTCATTTTTTATTAAATTAAATTAAATTATCACATTGAATATCTTAAATTATATATGTAATTTAAATATGTAAATAAGTTTAAAACATTGTACAAAATTAAATTTTATATGTACTTTAAAGATGATATTTTCCTACATGTTGCGACATTTCACTAACAGTTAGTTAATACCCCTTTTGTCTCCTCATTTTCGATTCTCATTTACTGACTGCACTTGTATCCAGCACAATAGGTGGCAAAACGAGGAGACCAAGCTGTATGGAGATAATTATTTATCGAGATACATTAGTGACAAAATAAATACCACATTTGAATCATCAAGCACATAGATTCGACGTATTGTGTCTGAGTAAGCAATTAAATAGCCATAGTATGACAAATTAAATACCACATTTGAATCATCAAGCACATAGATTCGACGTATTGTGTCTGAGTAAGCAATTAAATAGCCATAGTATGACAAAATAAATAGCACATTTGAATCATCAAGCACATAGATTCGACGTATTGTTTCTGAGTAAGCAATTAAATAGCCATAGTATGACAAATTAAATAGCACATTTTAATCATCAAGCAGTTAGTCAGTCATTTGAGGTTTTACGACCGCTCATATGATACTCTTAAACATATATTTCTGTAATCATTCATAATCTGTTATAATACTTATTCATTTAACTTATACATGCCCATTCTCAATACTTACTCTGAAATAGTTCTACTTTTTCTTTACTCATCAAACTACGCTGTAAGCTTTAATTATTTATTCTATTTTTTTATATAGTCATATCTTATATATTTTCTTAACTTATACATGTATACTTTTGGGTCAGGTATTTACCTTTATATTGGCTATATTTATTATGAACTTAACTCAACCTGACCCCGTCTAAGAAATGAAGTGAACGATAAACTCTTAAATGATGAGGATAGGTTGTTAGAGTCTGAGTAAAAGAAGACACTGTTTTTGTACTGTGAAGGTAATGCTTGATAGCGTTGCTTATGGTCAGAATGATAACGAGGACAGTGAATAAAAACATTTTCGGCAGTGTTGCAGTTTGTACAGTGTCCATTGTGGTGTCTGTTTTGTGTGTTAAGTATAGAATATAGATTTTGTATGCAACAAGCAAACCTTGAAATTATTTTGTCCAAATGGGTCGAATTCGAAAAGTTGTGGCATTTGTTTATCATTTAGCACAATGGATGGTTATTGACATTAGTCAGCATATATATCTTTGATCATATCCAACAGATGATAACATTGTTAACCTTGGCTTATTCCATCTAAACTAAGCCTTACTCTCATGGGCAAATTAGCTTGAACCTTCTTTGAAAAAGCTGCTTCTACTATTACAAAAGGTAAAAAATATCATTTAAACTAAGTGTAGGTGTATTTGGGGTATGGGCTTGGGCATGTAGGGGTTGTGGGAGACAATCGCGGTGCTGGTAATGGGTTGTAATCCCATGTTCTCCCTGACTGGAGAGACAGCACTATACACGTGGTCTGTGGTGTCAGTGGAGTTTGTAAACCTCTAAGACTTTATCACTCATTCAGATCTACAAAGGTACATAGACGCGAATGTTGACGTGTTTTGACTGTTGGTATGAAGTTCGGGTCATTGATATGTCAATACTATTGAATCTGAACTTAACAATTATGTTGCCTTTCTTTCCGTCGAGACATCACTCACATTATCGACATTCATGAGCGTATGAACGAGAGTATAATCTAAAAGAACACGTCAACGCTGACGGACTACATCCGAACACCTGGAATAAATACAGAGTTGCATCTTATGACCACTGAGACAATATATATTTGTACTCAGGGTATATCGTACCTTTTCTAAATCTGAATTTTCTACACGTTCTTGATAGAATACCCTCGCTTCGTTCAATCCTACTTACCATGACGGCGTTCATCCAATATGACTTTCAGTTAACGACGGTTCATTCCAATAAAATCACACAAAGTGAATGCAAAACTTCTTAAATGCGTTCTTATTCTCAACAAGATGGAGTAACTATGAACCTTATGACAGTTTCAATCATATAAGGGACAGGTGGTGTAACGATGTTCAAATTTTCAGCGATAGATGACACCGTCATCCTCGTTTCTGACTGGTCCGTTCCTGGAAAGGTCCAAAGCGTCAGCATGCAGCACATGAACTTCTCCACCCTCCCCATCATCAACATCTCCCGACCTGTTGCCATTGACTACGACCCGGAAGCACACGCCCTCTACTGGACCGACGTCTTCCTCAAACAGATTCGTCAGACAAGTCTACATGATGGGACGGACCTGGTTCTAGTTCAGCTGAACGAGTGTAAGTTTAAAAGAAAATGCTCTAAATGATTTCCGAAGCTCTAATTCTGTAGACCTCTCGAGCTACTGTATTTTACCGAATGCCTATCCGCCGTTTTTGGTTGTTGTTACCGATATAGCCGCACGCGCCTGCGTTAATATTTATATAAAACTAGGACAATGAAGCTCAAAATGTGCAGAAACAATGACATCGCTTAATATAATTAACACTCGAAATAGAATATCAAAGCAATTCATTAACATCGAAAATTGGACATAAAGAAATAAAAAATAGTCGCAAATAGAAGTTCCATAATGGTCTGCAAGAATCCGTCGGGGACACGTTTCAACAAACAGGTTCTGGTATAGTTTATTAGCTTTGATAACAAACAATAACATTTACTTACGAAAGTATTTAATTGAAGCCGCTGTATGGGAAAAAAGCTCCAAATCCCCTGTTATTTGAACGAGGAGGCTGAAAATGGTGTCTGATAAACTTAGAAACCGTTATTAAAGAAGGAAAATCCTTACTAAAATGGCGGAAGGTGTCCGGTAAAATACATTCTTTCCCTGATATGAATAACGTACATTAAATGCATATTCAAATCGTATAGAAAATTAAATTACATCTGACAACGGGCTACTTGGAAAATAAATGTTTACATTATGTTTGCATTGTATCATTTTCCTTTAAGCTGCAACGCCAGATGGAATTACTGTTGACGTCACAGAGAGGCTGGTGTTTTACACAGATGCTGGTAATGACTTCATAGGCAAGGTGGACCTGGATACTCTTGAGAGTCATGCGTTGATTGATACTAATCTCCATGAGCCGAGAGCCATCTTTGCATACACAGAAAAGCGGTGAGTTGTCATGTGTGTACGATGTGTAAAAAGATACTTTGCGTTTGTTGCATCAACGCTGTGCGTTTGCGTGATTAATGCGGTTGGTATTCGGAATTGAAACTGTACGTTTGGGGAATTACCATAACTTACCACACTGGTATCTCTTAATATTCACGAAAGATTCCGCAAAAAGAGGTAGGTACTTATGAGCAGTAGTGTACATTTTATGTCCTTGACGCGGAACAGAGTTGACAATAATCCCTTTGCCAACACAATGTCAGCTAACCTCACACACACACTGAAGTACCGGGGGTAAAAGCGTTTTGGCGCTCAGCATCCTTCTACTGTTTTGTGGACATTTCCGCCACTTTTGTGTGTAGCATACAGTTAAGTTTGTTATTGCATGATGTGAAATTACTTTGATGATTATTTGTTTGTTTGTTGTGTAACGCCCAACTCAGCATACTTTGATAAATAATAATATATCCACATTACACTAATTTCCACAACAAAATGGGTTTTATTTTAAATCCATATGTGTTTTAAAAACGATTTACTATTCACTATGATTTGTATGCATTCATTCATTGGGACCATGTTTTCTCGTCCATTGTATGTACCACGACAAGCTTTCTATATCATCTTAACGGCTTTATATGATTACAACTCTTAATATGCCACTGTAATGTTTGAATTTCACCGCAATAGCAACATGTCACTGTAACATTTTATTTCACTGCAACGACAATATACCACTGTAACATGTATATGTCACTGTAACAGCAATATACCACTGAAACATGATTGTATATGTCATCGTAATAGCAAAATACCACTGAAACAGTTACAGATAAACTGAAACTAAACCTGTAACATCAATATACCACTGTAACATGTATATGTCACTGTAAAAGCAATATACCACTGAAACATGGAGGTTATATAATGTAGATATACTCTAATATACACCGCTATGAATATAACCTGTATAGCCAGTGTTTTCTTGTACAGGCAGTTGTACTGGACTGACTGGGGCGCCTTTCCCAGGATAGAGACGGCCACATACGATGGATCAGACAGAACAACACTTGTGGCAACTGATCTCATCTGGCCAAATGGAATCACGCTGGACAAACTGAGTACGTATTCGGTCTCTGCGGTGTATGTCCCTGAAATAAGTACAGTACATGGTCGGGTCGAAATCACACAACCACCACTGTAACTGATAACTTTGAATTCCGTCGTACTCGCGGTTGAGAATCATACTAATTTAGGTATCGTAATACGCAGTATCCGCACACTTCCGGGTTAAAGTGTCTCAGTACATGGCCTGTAGTAACCCTGTAGAGTGTCAGAATATGATTTCTGTAGCTTGGAAGTTTATACTTAACTATCTCAGTCACACATTCATTTTTACTGCCGTCCTTGATAGGACCATTCCCGATTAAAATTTGTCAAAAGTCTGATCAAGATCCTGTGATTCGTGGCGGGAAATTCACAAACAATCAGATATTGTTCAGGCGTTTTTAGCCGAATTCGCCCCGATTCTCCCGTTCTCAATCCGAAACTGATCCGATGTGTATCTTCCGCATGGTAAAAAGACCGACAGAATCTGTCCCAACATTGTCCCGATTCTCCCAAATGCCATCCGACAGAGATCAGACAGTGACCGGACAGTGAACCGACAAAAACGGTTAGCATTCGGCAAGATCTGGAAGCAGTCTGGACACGATCGACAAAAAAAGGCAATGAACAATTCGCGCCCGTTCATCGCGACAGCGTCCCGATCCACAGGACCCCGTCCAGACAACACAGGACATTGTTAAGATCTTGATCCGACACAGTAGAATCTGTCACGACTGTCACACACATAATCCGACTAGACAAAATCTGCTGTGTTTCCCGAATGTTACGGGGCGCACCATACTGTCGGGAGTGCTTGGTCGACCCCTCTGGACCTTTCCCGATCCGTGGGACTCTGTTATGAAGGTACACGACTGCGTTCAGACAATGATAGGACATTCCAGATCACTGAGGTTAGTAATCCGACTTTTTCACTTTTCGCGTCGTAGCGCTGTCTGATCTCAAACGGGAGCCATAATCGGCACTGTGTTAACCTGGCATTATATAGCGACGTGCATGCACATACACATGTGTGTGTGCGTGTGTGTGTGTGCGTGCGTGCGTGCGTGCGTGTGTGTTTTTGTGTGTATGTGTGTCTGTGTGCGTTTGTGTCTGAAAGGATTTCTCAAGTACCATGCAAGTCGGTTTGCTTGTCTGTACGGACACCATGACATTTATTCGGACGTCATGTCTCCTTGTCACTTCCTAATTGACCCTTTTCATATTTGAGATAACATGCCGACCCAACTGGCGCTCGGAAGGCAGATCTGATATTGTCACACACACACATATTTCAGGATTTGACTTGCTGCACGTTCCAGTGCACCCTCGAGCTTCTGTCTCGTGATGCACGTTCATATATCATATCGCTAGTGATACATGCAACTCAAGGCGTTCAAATGTCTTGTAAAAGTATCTTTGACGTACCAGCACCTGCTGGCCGTTCGTGTGAAGACCCGATTGCCCTGATTATGATTTATTTAGTAAACCAGTACGGCCTGCGTTACGCCGTGAGATACTGTTCAAGTACTTGCTGAAGCCAACTCAACCACTCGCTCACTCCCTCTCATCCCCCAACTGGTTGCACTCGCCTACCTTCTACGTCACAACATTCACTTTCCGATTTGCCCTCAGTTGGAAATTTGTCATCAACATGTCCATTGTATCTGGTAAGTATGTCACAACGACAATGGACCCAATCACAATGATGTCATGGTGATATGTGAGTGTCCACAGCACAATGGGTTATACTCTTCCTGAATTGGCTCATCTGGGATGGGAAATTAAATATTCGGGAGGGGGTGCGAGGGGTTGGGGTGGGCAGGGTTGTCGGGAGAGGGGGTGGGGTGGGGGTCGGGAGAGGGTGCTATGGGAGCGCGGAGGGGGTGGTGGTGTTGTACTGGTAGTGCCGGAATTTTGTTGAAAAATCGTATTTTTGCTTCAAGATATACTAACCAATGTGTTATCTGGATGTGCTGGTTGTTATATACTATTGTGCCGTCATATTGTGAGAATGTTGGCTGTTATATAGATGAGATAAGATGCTATTGTGCCGTCATGATGTGAGAATGTTGGCTGTTATATAGATGAGATAAGATGCTATTGTGCCGTCATGATGTGAGAATGTTGGCTGTTACATAGATGAGATAAGATGCTATTGTGCCGTCATGATGTGAGAATGTTGGCTGTTACATAGATGAGATAAGATGCTATTGTGCCGTCATGATGTGAGAATGTTGGCTGTTACATAGATGAGATAAGATGCTATTGTGCCGTCATGATGTGAGAATGTTGGCTGTTATATAGATGAGATAAGATGCTATTGTGCCGTCATGATGTGAGAATGTTGGCTGTTACATAGATGAGATAAGATGCTATTGTGCCGTCATGATGTGAGAATGTTGGCTGTTACATAGATGAGATAAGATACTATTGTGCCGTCATGATGTGAGAATGTTGGCTGTTATACAGATGAGATAAGATGCTATTGTGCCGTCATTGTGTGAGAATGTTGGCTGTTATACAGATGAGATAAGATGCTATTGTGCCGTCATGATCTGAGAATGTTGGCTGTTATATAGATGAGATAAGATACTATTGTGCCGTCATAATGGGAGAATGTTGGTTGTTATATTGATGAGATAAGATACTATTGTGCCGTCATGAAGTTAGACAATGTTGTTGACATTAGATGCTGTTGTGTTGTGGTAGTGTAAAAATGTCCGTTGTTTGACAGATGGCCGACTATATTGGTGTGACGCCAAGCGGAAGGTCATAGAGTCGGTTTCGCTTGATGGCGGGAGCAGGAGGGTCCTATTGTCTGAGACCAATGCGCACTACTTTGACATCTTTCACCACCAGGGACGCCTCTATTTCACAGACTGGCACAAAAAAAGGTAGCACCCCTCAGTATGTACCCACCCAGAAAACACAGATCACGTTATTCCCAGTGATCACGCATCATGTCGTTTAGTAGGGCGTGAACAATGAACTAGGGGTGGCCCAGACGTCTGAGACGCAACAACTCGCAGTGCACAGTTGCGTCCCTTAGACATGCCGGACACCTCCGAATCCCAGGATCGCCCTGAATATGTTGCTTGGTCTGTCAACACCAAATCCGTGCTCGTAGGTTTCACCAAAGTGGTAAAAGTCTTAGAGCTGTATCACTCAACATGTCTTAAACATTTGCGCATATTGTTTTCTATTACTGTATATTACATTGATAATTGAACTTGTAAAAGTTTTAGTATGAATAAACCTTCACATACATGTATACTCTTGAGCCTCTCATGTCTTTTGGGGAGCGGTCGGGTAGCCTAGTGGTTAAAGCGTTCGCTCGTCACGACGAAGACCCGGGTTCGATTTTCGACATGAGTACAATGTGTGAAAACAATTTCTGGTGTTCCCGCCGTGATATTGCTGGAAAATTGCTGACAGCGGCGTAAAACCAAACTCACTCTCTCATGTCTTTTTGGCGGAGTATCCTTCTTTTAATATCTGTGTCCGGATATCCTTGCACTGGCTGACCTCGAAGCAGCATCCACACTGAACCACTGTCCTATCTCAGGTCTATTCTGTACATCCCCGTGTCTGGCGGCAATGTCAGCTCCCTGGAGTCCCACGGATTCTCCCACCTCGCCGGCATCCACGTCATCTCCAACATCTCCTCACCGTCAGGTACGGCATCGTCAACAACAGAGATGTAGCTCACTCCAGTTGGCAGACAAAGGGTTGAATCGGTGTTGTTATATATCTGACCAGTATTTATTAGCGAGGTCCTACATGTGACTGTCGTCAAAAAGAAAGTTGACAAAGAGCAGTAACAAAATGTACGAGGGTTGTTTAAATCTCCTGTTTGACTGTTTTGGTGAAAGCAAAGATGTTTGACTAGGCTTATCCTCGCATACAATGTCCCTGGGCGCTATTGGAGAATCCATCTCAGGCGAGAAGTTTAATGTCAGTAAATGTTGAGTAGAATCCCCATGATCGTTTGATCATTTAGTAACAATACAGTAACATTTCATTGTGTCATAATACATTGTCAGGAACCAAGAAAAGAGTAAATATTATTCAAATATTAAACGTGTCAGAGAAGTTTTGAAAATGCACGTAAAAAAATGATTGATCATCCGTAACGTTTGCTTTTAAACAATATATTCATCAATCTTTGGCCACGGCAAAATATAAACATTCACGAGTGAAAGTAATCAATTCCCAGATTATTATCACGGAGTCTGGTTTCGTTCCATGAACACATAACAAATCTGCGATACAGCTGCGTCATGAATTCCCTTAGAATTTCGTGTGCCGTGGTATTTGTTGTTGATGTATATATTGCTATGTTTTACTCTTTCCTAGGTGAACAATCAAAAATACCTCTATATTTTCAGCGTCTTCGGTAACATCTTCCACTCAAGTGACTGTGGTGGCGCCTGCGACTTCAGATTCGCACATCGACGTGGATGAGGAACGTTCGGGTAGATACTTTTACCATTATCAACAATGCTGAAAAATTAAATCCCGCTATGGCATTGGGGTAGCTTTGTGGGTAGAGCGTTCGCCTGTCACGTTGAAGGCCGGGGTTCAATTTCCAACATGAGTACAATGTGTGAAGTCCATTTCCCTCGTCGTGATATTACTGGAATACTGTTGAGAGCGGCCTGAAGCATGCTCACTCAAGCACCAATATTCCCCTCATGTTATGCACTAATGTTTGTTGCAGGTTCCAAGTATGACGCGGCCCAGGACGAGCATATGACCCCTGCAGTCGGGGCTTCACGTGTCGAGGTGGAGTCGGGAGTACATTTGTCTTTTGGTGAGCCGTTCAGTTGCATCTGCCTCACCTATTTCCACCCCCCCAACAAGATCCGTGTTAAAACTGGTCTTTAGCAACCCGTGCTTGATGTACGACGCTACTAACAAGTGGTCAGACGCGCTAACTTGATTGATGCACGGCATTGTATCCAAACTGCGCAGATCGGTGCTCATGATGTCAGTCACTGGATTGTCTGGTCTAGACTTGATTATTTACAGACCACCGACATATAGCTGGGATATTGCTGAGTGCGACATTAAGCAACAAGAAACTTTATATAAAATGATACGTCCATTGCAGTTCGTCCATTAAGCTTGTAAAGATGTTGCGTCATTATGTTGTTACACTGTTTCCATTGCTGTTGTTGCTGTCAGTGCAAACGATGTTCGTGGCGCTGGGCTGTGTGTCGGTGTTCCTCCTAATGGCTGTCACGTTCCTGGCCATCTTCTACCTGCTCAGGTAACTAGTCCACCCAACTCCCTGTCAGCCGTGTACCTGACCACGTGGTGCTGCTTGTGCGTTTTAGTATCAGTAACTCCTGGAACGATATATCAATTATTCTGAAAAAATTGGGTCAGGGGTCTGTTGGACCCATTGCAAGCTTAAGTCTTTTGTTTAGCTTGTTAAATGTTAGCATGAGAATCTCGAGCTTCTCTTCCATGCATAGGTTGCAAATCCCTGAGTCTCTTTTGTTGGTGTTTGATTTCTTGATTATGTCCCATTTGATTTTGTAATTGGTTTTGTGATACACACACACACACACACACACACACACACACACACACACACACACACACACACACACACACACACACACACACACATATATATATATATATATATATATATATATATATATATATATCGATATATATACAGGACCGCCTCCGTAGTCTAGTGAGCGTCTAGTCGGAAAGGTCAGTGGTTCACATCCGGTCGCCTCATACCAAAATACGTTAAAAGATGGTACTTCTAGTTATACCCAGCCTTTCGCTCGTCATTAAGGCGTTGAGGGAATGAAACAAGGACTAGTCGGCTCGGAGTCTGTGTCGGACACTGTTAATTTGGGCCATGGTTTCTCAGTGGGTTAGCACTATAAAACCGACATTAGTGCGGACAAGCACACTCACTCACTCACTCACTCACAAACACACATGCACACACACCTTCATGCACGTCGCTATATAAGCGCAAAAATCGTGAACGCGACGTTAAACAATCCATATGCATATCTTAAGCCCATTCTACAACGACACTTGACATAATCAATGAGTTTCCCTACCGACACATTATTATACCGGAGATTATACCTGAATCTTCTGATTTACAGACGCAGAAGAGAACATCGGCAGGAAACGTATTGCTACTTGGACCGTCAGCGCGAGGGGCCGTTCACTAACAACATGTACATGGAGATCGGAGCCAGTCTGGAGGACAACACGGGTGTGTATCTGGTACCCTGTGACGAGCTGAAGAGAGGCAAGGGGGAAGACCCCATCTACGATGAAATCGGAGACGCAAAGAAATACTGATTGTGAACCTCACCGTGCGTGTGTAACCTAGGGGCTGATGGACGATGTTGCAGTGGATGTACATTACTGATGATTCTGAAGGATTCAGAGCCCGTTGGCGTGCTGTCGAGAGTCGGACCTGGATACGTGGTTTTCAGTAACCCGTTACTCACACGTACACGGAGAAGGGTCCGTAGAAGACAAATAACAACAGTGGGTAAATACCTCCCCCTGAAAACCTAATATCCTGCTGACAAACTGTATATCATTGCTTGAAGCGTTGAATTCTACAAGCTGTGTCTAATCAGGCAGACTCCCAGTTCACGTTGTTCGCATTATATGCTGAAACAGTGAAAGTTATTTGAGATATACCGTGATTCTCCTGCCCTCGTCTTGCGGAGTATGGAAGATCTGGGGATACAGACCTGATCGGCTGAGGATGTAGATCAAATCTACAACATCTTACGTTTTAATCACGGGATACGATATTCAACAATCGCCTTGGTTTCGCGTTGGCAGTAGCCATACTATTATACCATTGTAGATTTTATCTAGATCGTTTCCTAAGAATAGTATACTCTGTAATGCCACCAGTTGTCCAGTGGATTGTAAAATCAGACAGTTTGGAAGCGTCCGCATGTGTCTGTTAGGTGTTTACCATGGAAATGACTTTAGCATCATAAAGTGAGATCTATTTTTGAGTTTGTAAATTTCAAAATGACTGTAATGTATCTGAATGATATCACCAGCCAGCTATGTGATATCAGTGTAGAATATGAATATGGGATATGTTGTGAATACAAGCGACTAGAACCTCATACCATTGCACGTTTTCGAGATGGGGTACTCTTTTCGGACCAGAAAGGCACAATGTACATAAAAGCCATTGCCGAAAATGTATTTTCGTTGATGTAAATACAGGCATATATTCACTCATTAAACCAAAAAAATAATAGTGTGTGCGTTTGTAATTTCGGATTCAAAATAGCAAGTGTCAAAGAAATCTATTTTTCTTTGGTCACAAATGTTTATACAGGACGCTTCAATATAACGCAGAGTAATAAGCACTCATGGAACATAATAGGGACATTCACTTGCTTCAGTAATTGTATTTTGATAAGTGTCATCTTTTATGTTCATGCAGCATCACTTCCCTATCATCTAGTTCACTGTCACGTCCAATACAATAGCTTTGGTGCCGCGTTTCATTTTCATGTTTCGATCGCTCTTATTTTCCTGCCGTTACCTCAAAAGAATTACTTTTCGGGGAAATAATACAACCGAGGAATATATTCCCATGAAATGTAACAGTGGGGTGAAAATGTGAAACGTATCACAGGACCAAAAGCCGGGATTTGCACCACTGAAACAAACGCAAATACAGTAGGAAATGTATGCCCTCACCTGATTTGCGTATGTTTCTCGATATGAGCGAATTTCGGGAATTATTTCATATGAAGCAAGGTGATCATATGTGCCCAACATTTGAAATATTGGGTTAACCTTAGTATATATTCACTTCTGCTGATACCGTTGCCATGGGACCCGTGAAGATCCTGGGTAGAATAGGTCTTCAGCAACACATGCTTGGTGTAAAAGGCGACTATGCTTGTCGTAAGGGGTGACTAACGGGATCGGGTAGTCAGGCATCCGACTTGGTTGATACATGTCATCGTATCACAATTGCGTGGATCGATACTCATGATGTCAGTCACTGGATTGTCTAGTCTAGACCCGATTATTTACAGACCGTCGTTATATGGCTGGGATATTGCTGATGGCCCTGTCACGCAACAACGTATAGCAGTGACGTATGGCGACGTGTGAGAAGTTTTGCCAAAACGCCGGCAATGCTGAAACACCCTATGGACGTTAGGTGTAGGTTGTATACGTTAAAAGCACGCAGGTATACGGTGAAGAAAAGCCCGGGGCTTACCCTGGGAATGCCCGGGGCTTACCCTGGGAATGCCCGGGGCTTACCCTGGGAATGCCCGGGGCTTACCCTGGGAATGCCCGGGGCTTACCCTGGGAATGCCCGGTAAACTACCAGTAGAGGTTTAGTCGGTAAAAGAAGACCCTGGCGAGACAAGAGAGTGACGTCACTAGAGGTTTATAAGTCTATGTCACAGATAACCTGGATATGGAGCTCTGGGGAAGCATGAATAAAGTAACATCTTGTACAGATTCATCCACTTTTCCCGCCCCCCTCCCCCCCCCCCCCCCTCCCCTTCCCATCTCCCCACTCTCCTACCCCATGGATTATAGGAGAATGTATCACACGAGCACATCGCATATAAAAATGTACATGCACACATGGCAGCCTTGACATATCCCATGAAATCAAGCTCTTATCAAATATCAGATACATGTTGATCATTTTACATACAAACAGTATAATATTTAACAATAGGATTTATGTGTGTGTCATTTCACTGATGACGAGAACAATCTACAAGATAACGGGACGCCCATATTCACTTCCCTGGTTAAATGTGAGGCATTATCCAAGGGAACAATGGCTAGACGATTGTTGATGCGGCGTTAAACAACATTCACTCAATCACTCAAAAGAAACAGATATATCTAATTGTAACACCCTAAACAATACAAATATAAAACATGTGATAATTGCTTCTTGTGATTTTTGCAGTGTATATAATATACCACACATTAAGGGATAAGAGACATGTAATATGGTATGATTGGTGTAGTTTTATATTTGTTTTAACCATATTTTATTGTCCAAACGTGCACCTTTTATTGTCGCCTATACAATTAAACATAACATCTCGCACTGGGAATGAACAATTTTCACGTGAAGCTTGACATTGTGGAAACACAGTGCACAATATATACTCTTCAAAAAAAGAAACTTGACACTGACTTTCAAAATGTAATATAACGCGATTGTTTCAAAATAGGACACAGAAACCATAATTGAAACACTGTTTAAAGATCAATGTACACAATGTTCAAAACATTAATCGTGTCACCTAGACACAAACACGTACACGATACAGTTAATGTCACAGGGGTACAGAAAATGTCAGTTTCGGTTGTGCCCACCGCGTGCATCAATCACCGTTTGACACCGACGACCCATAGATGCAATCATGTTGTCAATAACACGCTGTTGGATGTGCTGCCATTCATGCTGAAGTGCATCAATACGCGCCGGAAGTGTTTGGGGCGGTGGATTCCTTCTGCGAAGGCGTCGATCCAACTCGTCCCACAGATGCTCAATAGGGGACAAAGCTGGTGACCGGGCTGGCCAAGGTAATGTCTGGATGTTGTTGTGCTGTAAGAAGTCCTGACAAACACGTGCAATACTAGTATGCGGTCGGCGTTGTCCTGCTGGAACTTTCCGCCATGAAAGTTGACGTGAGGAAGAACGTAAGGCTGTAGGATCAAGTCTCTGTAACGCACACCTATCAATGCACCTGCCACATGCACGAGAGGCGTCCTACCACCGTGATGAATTCCGGTCCATACCGAAACCCTCGCCGACAAATGGGAGTTGGGGGCGAAACGTTCACCCCGACGTCTTTAGACACGTGCGCGCCCATCAGTACGTGTGAGTAGAAAACGGGACTTGCCAGTAAACAGTTCATTTCTCCACCTTGCACGTGCCCATCTAACCTTTTGTTGGCACCAAAGCAGACGGTCCGCCAGGTGACGTGGGGTCAATAAATGACGTCGAACAGGTCTTCGTGCAAAAAGTCAAGCCTCCCTCAGTCTGTTGCATACCGTTTGATCTGATATTCTGCGTACCCCAGGGATCTGTGTGGTTGTAGACGTGGCTGTGGTAGTGCGGTCTCGGAGGTGTCGCAGCCGGATATATCGATCTTGTGCTTGGGTTGTCACCCTTGGTCTTCCTGACCTTGGTCTGTCGTCAACTCTGTTGGTGTTGTTGTATCGGGTCCACAGTGCGGAGATTGTCTATCTGGATACGCCAAAGTGCCTGGCCACTTCTTGCTGAGTTGCTCCAGCTTGTTATCTCCCAATGACGTTGTTCCGTTGAGCTGCATTCAGTCTTGGCATTCTGTCACCGCCTCTACTGCCGTTATAAGGACTGTATGAACAGCCGTTGATGTGGATTTTTATACCCATTCAGCAGGGGGGCCTGCATGCCTAAATGCAGGATCCTGTGCTGCACGTTTTTTACAGGCGGTTGCGTTTGGATGAAGCTGTAAAATTGATCACCAAACGCTACGTTTATGTGCTTTGCATGTGTTTTCGCGAATTATAGACACATCACCTTTCTGTTTGACTTATTTGGTTCTCATTTAATGTAATTATTTTAGATATTTGGCAAAAAATGGTTTTACATCTATGTCAAGTTTCTTTTTTTGAAGAGTATATATATATAAAAACGCCCAATGGACATCTTTCAGCGGACAATCAGAATGAGTATTCTGGTTGACGTTCAATATTTACGATGGTATTCTGGTTGACGTTCAATATTTACGAATGGGTATTCTGGTTGACGTTTAATATTTACGAATCCGCCGACTCCACAAAATGAAATGTGAAAAACAATGACAAGCAGTGTATTCGCTATTAAAACCTGTTCAAAATCTAAAAATTTACACAACGAATTATGACGAATCGCAAGAGGAAGTATAAAATAACTGTATTTTTTTCCATCTAGCGACCTCAATTGTCAAATATCTGTTAATCAAATATCGTATATGAGTTTTGATACAAATCTGCACGTCCCCTTGCTACCTGTTATACGATAAGTTGTTTTTCACTTTGTATTGTCAACCAATCCTGAATGAGATGGGCAAGACACATGTACGCGTGTCCCAGATTCATGTATCACATGTATGATAAATCAGTGTTATACAGTCAAGTCGCATTATTCCGACATGGTTTCTTTGTGTATTCTGATATTGTGCTACGACTAGCATAAAGCCCATGACGAATGGGTTCGAATCCCGACATGGGTACAATGTGTGAAGCCCATTGCTGGAATATTGCTGACAGCGGCGTAAAACCATACTCACTCACTCACTCATTCAACGGGTCAAGTTACGCGTTTGGAACGTCTCCAACACAAACCCCAACGACTCCTCAAAATATTAAGTGCTAGGTCCCTAAAATCTATCCAACAGTTTCTATGCAACATTGGCTGTTACAAGTTTATTTCCATGGTGTTTGTTTCATAACGGATGTAATTGTAATGAGATGAGCTTGCAGTGTCAACTTCCATTCTTCCGGGCATACAATGTGCAATGTTTCCAGAGAACCCCCCATGACTACCTATAGTGTTTCAAGTTTCGATCTGTCTTTTGCCTCTGTGATCGTCGTTAGTATTATTGGCCGAAACCTCTTTGTGGTTGGTTTGTTGTTTAACGCCGCACTCAGCAATATTCCTGCTATATGACGGCGGTCTGTAAATAATCGAGTCTGGACCAGACAATCCAGTGCATCATGCATCAACCAAGTCAGCGAGCCTGACCACCCGATCCCGTTAATCGCCTCTTTGTGATTTGTGTTGACAGTAAATCCCATCTCGCATTTGTGTTTAACATTAGTCTTCTGAATGTTACCAGTGTTAACCGTTAGCATCTCCTCCCCAGGGGGTCCCTGGTCAGAGATTGCCCCCAGCACCCTGTTGTTGGTAGTAAGGGGTGTTAAAGTTGGATCAAGTGGCCAGACTGTCGTTCTGCAGATGACGTGGGTTGTCCCACTGGTTTGCCTAGTCTAGACTCGACTATTTACAGCATGCCGTTGTGTAATGCTTCCTGCCACGGAAGGCTGACTCAAACGCGGACGTAGTATCATGATACTATCATCTCTTATCAATTTATACGGTGTCCACCGCCACTGTGAGTGAAATGGGTTTATGCCATATTGCCCCACTCTTATCAGTGTTTACCTTCAGCTTCTCTGATCAGTGTTTACCTTCAGCTTCTCTGATCAGTGTTTACCTTCAGCCTCTCCTCTGATCAGTGTTTACCTTCAGCCTCTCCTCTGATCAGTGTTTACCTTCAGCCTCTCCTCTGTTCAGTGTTTACCTTCAGCCTCTCCTCTGATCAGTGTTTACCTTCAGCCTCTCCTCTGATCAGTGTTTACCTTCAGCCTCTCCTCTGATCAGTGTTTACCTTCAGCCTCTCCTCTGATCAGCGTTTACCGTTTGCCTCCCCTCTGATCATTTTTTACCTGTTTAGCACTTTTCTCACTACTCGAAGCTTTCACGCTGTGACATGAGTTTTGAGGTGACATGAGGTGGGGTTTAAGGTGACGTTCATGAATATTTCACTTTTATAGTTACCCGCATGCACGCGTGTGTATGGCTGCTTGGTACATGTCCTGATTTATGTCGGTTTTATAGCACAAGCCCACTGAGATACCTTCATGAGCCAACTCAGAGACATTATACTGTCTTAGAGGCAGCCAGCCCTGTTTTTTTTTCCCTTAATGTCGAACGCCAGGGCCAAGGGATCGAACTACCGTCCTTCCGACCTCCGGGACAGACGCTAAAACACAGTGCTTAATACAACGCCATTATTCGGTATTAAAATGAGGCGATGCATGTAGGCAATAAACTGAAAGGCAAGGTAACTACAATGCATCCCTTGGCAGGCATGCATGATATACGCAACATCATCCCGATGCACTTTTATTAAACCTCTTCAGTCATATCAGACAAATAAAGATGTAGCTGATATCGTATCACATGTTGCTACTTAGTGAAATGCATAACGTCAGGGACAATAAAACATCATATTCTACAACTGTAACTAGAGCTATAAATATTATCAATCATTTTAGTTGTTGAAATATCAAAGCCTTCCTACAGCGGCCTCGCTATAAATACAGCATCATGTATGTCCTTTATCGTCTTCTAGCCAGAGGTCCATGTCCTCAACCTCTGCTGTCTGTGTCAGTGTAGCGCCACCAGGTGGCGTCTTCCTCTTCTACGTCGTCGTCGTCGTCGTCATCGTCATCGTCATCGTCATCGTCATCGTTATAGTCTTCGAGATCGTCATAGTCTATCCTTGAATCTGCAACAACACTCCCAACTTTCGACTGTATCATCCGAGACCAGATGCTCCCCTCTTCTAAACCACTACCTTCATAATCCATGTAGTCTTCGTAGTCCTCGTATTCCTCGTAATCATCGTATTCTTTGTAGTCATCGTAGTCGTTCTTGTCGTCGTAGTCATCATTGTCATCCTCGTCATTATTGGCATAATGACCCTTGTCCTTCTTTCCCACATATTTCTGTTTTTTGCCCGATGGGCTGTCCTCACCATCTTTCATAAAAAAGACATACTGGGGCCAAGTGTCAGGCTGGTCGTCCAGCAGAGTGAAATCCTTCCAATAGCCATACGATCTATATCCGCGGCTTTGAAGAAAATTGAGGACGAATTTGTCTTGCTGTTTTTGAAGTACATAGAACCAGTTTACATGTACAAACACAACATCCACTACATCGAACAGCTTCACACCTCCTGCCAACACGCGGGTAACGTTGTCATGAGAGCCTATCTGTATCCCTGTTTTCGTCATAGGGAACTGATCGAGCAACTCCGAGAGAAGAATCGTGTTCGTTGTGTCACCTTTTCGATTGGGGTATGGCAATACCTTGTAATTGTGATTAAATTTTCCTAAAGCTGGTGTGACTTTAACCATTCTGTTCGAATCCCATAGTGCGTTGGTGACAATGTAGCATCTCCCAACCAAGTCCGAGTCCAGAATTCCTTGACAGAACCTTGGAATATTGTCATGGAATGGTTCAATAGCAACAACGGGGTTTCCAAGTGCAGCTACGACCAAACTGCACAGGCCTGTGTTGGCACCGATGTCAATGAAACTCATGTCTTTGTTCTTCCACATGAGTTTTAGTACAGGTGTCAAGATCTGTTTATCGTTCTGCTCATACGCAACGTCGTCATCTTCATCATGTACATACATTACGACATTTCCAGCAGGGGTGGACACGTTCACGGGTATGAGAGTGTCATTTGTGTCACACAGGCTGTCCAGGACGTTCCAGGTCTTCATCTGACGTCTCATCACCATCCCTGTGCCCAGAACTGACCAGTTGCCTTTCGACCTTTCGGACCAACTGGGGTCATATGAATTGGACACGTCTTCATCGTGAAAGGTTGAAGTAGACGTGCCCTCGTTGATTACAGTAATGATGAGAAATATGCCCAAGGCTGTCAGCAGGAGGTAGAGTAAGCGGTATCTGGATACTTGACAGGAAGTATAGATGTCATCCAGTCTGGATCCGGAGGTGCGCATGGTGTCTGAAAGTGAGAGTTGCGTTTAATTTCTCTTACATCACGAGGGGGCACGGGTGGCCCAGTCGTCTAAGGCGCCGCGATTTGCTGTGCAGGGTTGCGTCCCTTTGGCACGCTAGAAACCTATATGATTGTGGGTTCGAATCCCAGTTCGCCCCGATTATGTTTCTAGGTTTGTCAGCACCATATCCGTGCTCGTGGGTTTCACCGAAGTGGTAAACGTCTGAGACCTGCATCACTTGGGGCTTTCCTCCCACATTAAGCTGACACGCCGTGATATAACTGGAATACTGTTAAAAGCGGCGTTAAACCCAACTCACTCACTCACTCACCTACATCACGATGTATCAGCATAATGTTGGAGGAAAGCCCATAATCGGTTAAACCCATCACCACGGGCACGGTGCTGACATGTCGGGCGAAATGATACAACACAGAACACCATTTGATCGTCTAAACAACAGGAATATGAACGAGAATGTATGCATTTCGGATATCTCAACTCTGTGGACAATTATTATTATTGTTTTACTATTTATCAGTGCTAACATTTCTTGGGACATTAAAAAAAGTGGTTGTAGAATCAATGTTGAAAAAGGACATTGCTGTCTTACCTGTACCTTGAGCGAGTGTGTCGCGTCATGTACATGCCATGCTGCTGGCGATAAGGATCGCCTCATGGTATGCCCAACAAAGTGTATGTCGAGGCAGACATGGATACATTCATCGGCGTTATTGAATACTTATACCACACCATGTGAACAAGGACCTGTGTGAGCTACGCGTGTTTAACTATTATTATGATTATTATTAAAGACAATCGTCATGTTAATCACATTTCAGTCATGAGAGAAGGATTATTCCACTCTCGGATATTGCATGTCGGTTCTTGTCTCATGTTGAGTCGTGTCATGTCCCCAGATAGCGTGTCTATCACAATCCCCCGTCTGTGGGCTATAGTTTGACGAAGCAAGCTCATATCTAGTGTTTCAATGGATAGGTGTGCCCCATACTTCCAACAATACAGATGTGATTCATTAGTTACACAAATGAGATTTATTATTTGATTTTTCTCTTTTCTCGAAAACACCTTTAAAGGTTACTGCTGTATTTTAAAATAATTAACTGCCTTTTGCAGAAATTATATAAGGCCATACCTGTACAATGGAAATAATGATCTAAGTCCTGATCTGATATCGAATCACATTAAACGTCAATGAATTACCTGGGCACGTGCAT
This sequence comes from Haliotis cracherodii, assembly GCF_022045235.1. Taxonomy (NCBI): domain Eukaryota; kingdom Metazoa; phylum Mollusca; class Gastropoda; order Lepetellida; family Haliotidae; genus Haliotis; species Haliotis cracherodii. Next base: position 58,956,839 of record NW_027266264.1, read on the forward strand.
TCACGTGCAAAGTGAACAACATGGTTATGTCATTACGTACACAATAAGTCACTACAAAAGTTTCATAGGTAGTGGGAATCGAACAAGAGTTGTTTCGTTTCGAATTCCAAAGAGTTTATATTGAATGCGCCAGTCATCAAATTTAGTAAAATATTACATATTTTACAGTTGAGTGATACACAAAACAATACTGTGTAATGCAATACAACAATCATTGCGTATACTCAAATAGAAATCGACATAGCATTTATTGAATATCTCAGATCACAACGATCGACCATGAATGGTTGAGTAGTAATCATGATCACAAGGTCATTGAGTTAATGTCTAATTCTTATTGAAAAGACCCGTTATACTGACCTCGCTGAAAAAACATCGGACGAAAAATGTTAAATAAAAACAAAGGGAACAGTTCAACCAGACATACGATACAACGACACATTCTACATCCTGGTTTCTTGTGTCAAAACAAACGATTTGCAGATAATGTATTAATATTTTATTAAGAGATGATATTCTGCGATGATATGAATCAACTGAATGTGTTTATTTGTTGTCATTACTATAACCTCGCCATATTTAAGGGATTCATTCTGATATAGAATGGCCTATAATTTCCCTCTCGGTCAGTGTTAAAGTGATATGATTATACCAGAACACCTCACAACATCGTCGGAGCAACTGCACCCGAGATACTCATGCATGGACATTAATGTATTACTTTATGTATTTTATTTCACCAACATGACGCACCCTTTTCAAATCTTTGTGTTGGAACGTCGTAAAACCTGCTATTGCAACCCAGAGGTTATTTTGCCCTTTAAATATATACGAATAACGTTTTTGTATGTCTAGAGATTGTGGAAAGCAAACGTACTAGTTTAGGATAACCAGGTTTGGGTTCAATATTGGCTATGTTATTTCTTTTGTATATCACTGAAACTGTCGCATATTTCGCCAAATGGTAGCGGGTGTTTATTGAAGTCGGTAGAGACGTTGGAAACATTCATTCACTCCACGAGACATACTACGTATGAGTCTCCCTGATGGTGATCTTGGAGCGCCAGACCAAGTTCTGCCAACGTGGTCGACGGCCTGTGACGTTGATGCACACGTCTCCCTAACATGTCCCAGTATGTTGTACCGATTGTGTCGACCGTAACTGCGTTTGGGGCTTAAAGAGAACCTATCCACAGTTACCTAAACGTATTGCCGTTCGGTGCCGTCATGGTCTGTGTACGCCCTGGCTCTACAACTCGTCTGGTATCGAGGGGTCAGGGAGTGATCTCCGAATTGTCCTCATCAGAATTCATGTACCGGACCATACACACAAAGGCTTAACACAACACGAGGTTTATTCTCACATACATTTACTAATCTTCAGTCCATCGCTCAAAATACAACTTCTAAACAAGACAGGGTAGGCTCGTAACAGAGCAGGAAAACGGAGTAGTAGCGACGTTTTGTGCAGCACATTGATAACGTCGCGTGCACCACTACATGGAGCGGACGTCTTTGGGTAAGAGATAAGAGAGAATCTATCCTGATATCTGCCGTGTTAATCAAAAGCTACCGTCTAACCTCGGGAAACAACGATAATCACTGATGGCCGATTACTGTATGGTTGTATTGTGGGAATGCTATCTATTACCAGTAAATCTTTAAGGCAGGCATATCACGTTGCCCCTGTTGAATGTAAGAGGACAGACCCAAATGACGTAGGTCGTTAGTGTTTATCCACGTTTATCACAATTGGTTCAAATCTACTACCACAACCTCGTCTCCCTTTCACCCTCAGTCTCTATCACCATAACTCATCCATCCCTTCCCCTCCCTAATCCTACCTCCCCCCCGCACACGGACCATTTCAAATACGATGCTGAGTTAATACGTGCCTTTAATCCAGTACAACCCACAAGCTTTGATGATCTAAGCCAGTACATGACACATATAACTGTTAAGGACCTCTTCGTTTCCAGATTACATTTGAAGGCCAAATAAAGTGGTCCTCTATCTTAAGAGCGTTATCGAAGGCGTAGGGCAACATACCGTTGTCAGTCAAAAAAAGGCAAATGTACTTCCCCTTGAAGTCCTCATTCCAACGCCACTCCATATGCACAAACCTGACGTCTACTTTCTTAAAAAATGCTTTACCTCCCTTCAAAATCCTGTCAGGATGGTGCGTTGCTGGTATTCGCAATCCCGCAACAGTAATATTAAATTTTGTCAAAATGTCGTCTAGCAATATTGAGAATGACATGATATCTTGTTTTCGTTTCTTTTTTTGAAGTCATAAGCGATTTCATTGTGTACTTTTCTGGTGCAATTTCGTCATTGGTTAAAGCCAGATCCGTATGGCTGCTGTAAAGTGCATTCGTCACGATGTAGTTTCGCCATCGAAGGCCAGATGCAATAATGCCTCTACATAAATGTCTTGCGTTATCAGGTAATGGCTCAATAGAGATTACTTTGTGTCTCTTTGTAGCACCCACTCCTAGACTGTACGCCCCAATCCCTGCCCCCACATCCACAAACACAGAGTTTAAATCTTGGTTCAAGAGTCTGAAAATGATGTTTGTTTCCTTGTATGTCTTAGTCTGTGTTTGATTCACTGTTCCGTCACTCTCTGAGGCGTGGTTGTACAGAAAGAAGGATTTGAGACCCGGTGTTACCATCTCGGCAGCTGTGAAGTTCTCCTCTGACCGGCATATATCATTTTGCTTAGTCCAGCTTTGTTCCATCATATGGAATGCAACCCCTGACCATGCTGGTGGTATCCAGTAGTCCTTCAACTTGAATCCCCGTGATCCCTCTGATCCCTCTGATACCTCTGATCCCTCTGATCCCTCTAAACCTCTGATCCCTTTGACATACTAATGATGTATTGTGGCGGCATGATGAATATAGTGATGCTGATGTATAACACAGATGTATAAGACAGCAGGACAAGAGAAACATCGCAGCAGGAAGTGGGTTTCAGAGGCATCATCTGAAATTTAATGTCAGTGTAATAATAATAATAATAAGAAGAAGAAGAAGAAGGAGGAGTAGGGGGAGGAGGAGAAGAAGGAGGAGGAGGAGAAGAAGAAGTAGTAGAAGAAGAAGAAGAAGAAGGAGGAGGAGGAGGAGGAGGAGGAGGAGCTTTTAGCAATATTCCATCAATATCACCAGAAATGGGCTTCACACATTGTACCCATGTCGGGAATCAAACCCGGGTCTTCGACGTGACGTGCGAACGCTTTAACCACTAGGCTACCCGACCACCCCAGAAGAAGAAGAAGAATAGCAGCAACAACAGGAACAATGAAAACAATAACAATAGTAAAAGCGACAAAACCAATTCCATATTCATAAGAAATCTCCACAGTACGATTCCAACTATATCACTAGCATGTGTGTGTGTGAATCAGCACCATGACAACAAATTATAACAGATGTTACGGGCTTAATATGACATCAACGCACTAGCAGCTGTTGCGACAATGTCCACACCTGTTGTTTGGTAAGATCATGAGTATTTACTGCCTTTAAATTTGACCTTTTTCTGTATGTATATTTCTGTGACGAATAAGGTTAGCAATATACTAATAATTACAAAGAACAATGAAATATTCCTACGAATTACATCATGCGACAAGTTGTATCACATGGATTATGTGAATAGATAGACAGACAGACGTTTATGCATAGGATTCTACAGATAGGAGAACCATGTGAAACAACATTAAGTTTCATCCTTTAAGAAGATATCTTTAGAAATATGACCCCCAAAGGATTCCACTGAATTTCCTTGTTTATGCCTTTAACAAATTGAAATCCGTAACAATAGCAGACTTCGTAATGTATAAAAATCCATTGTTTGTTCTGGAGAAGAAGACTCTATATAGTAGGATGAATACTGTATCACAATAATGTGTGTGGCCAAGAAGCGGTGAACTAGAATGTGAAACGATGTATCAACTGTATCAACAACACAAGCATTGGTCCAGTATGATGAACAATTTATCGACTGTTTTATAGAAACAAGTATTGGTCCAGCATGATGAACAATTTACGGACTGTTTTATAGAAACAAGCATTGGTCCAGCATGATGAACAATTTATCGACTGTTTTAAAGAAACAAGCATTGGTCCAGCATGATGAACAATTTATCGACTGTTTTATAGAAACAAGCATTGGACTCGCGTGATGAACGATGTATAGACTGTATTTATGGAACAAGCAATGGAATAGCAAGATAAACGATGTACCGACTGTATTTATGAGACAAGCAATGGAATAGCAAGATGAACGATGTATCCACTGTATTTATGGAACAAGCAATGGAATAGCAAGATAAACGATGTATCCACTGTATTTATGGAACAAGCAATGGAATAGCAAGATGAACGATGTATCCACTGTATTTTTATGAAACAAGCAATGGAATAGCAAGATGAACGATGAATCAACTGCGTTTATGAGACAAGCATTGGACACGCGTGATGAACGACGTACCAACTGTATTTATGATAAGCAACGGACAAGAGTCACAAATGATGAATCAAATGTATTTATGAGAGAAACATTGGTCTTTCGTGATGAACGATGAATCAACTGTTTTTGTACGATACAGTAACCTCAAACAGTATGCAAACATTATTTAGGACGATAAAGAAGGTTGAACTTACCGCGATTTTGTAACTGACGTTGGGACACAGTTTCCCAATCTTGTTAAAGTTTGAACTGATGAAACTTACCTCGATCATGGGATTCCTTCAGCGTGATCTGGTTCAAGCGTCAGATTACAGATGGTTTCATCTTTAAAAGTTATCGAACAATCAGGTTTCAAATATCTTGTTCATTTCAAATACTTATCTATAGCGTGCCATATATACATATTGATGTCAGCCAATGCTGGAAAACGTCCAACCTGTCAAGAACGATCGTTAATTGCTAGAGAAGTTAAGTTTTTGTGAAAAAATAAGATTATTTTTGTGCGTGTGATTATGATGATAATGTAAGTTATCAGTGATCAAATCTATGTTTTGTTTGTTGTTTAACGCTGAACTCAGCAATATTCCAGCTACATGACGGTGGCCTGTAATTAATAGCCTCTGCACCAGACAACCCAGTGATTGATATCATGAGCCTTGCAAGTGGGATACGATGATATGAATCATCCAGGCCACCCAGTCTGACCACCCAATCCCGTGAGTCGCATCTTTTGACAAGCATTGGTTACTGAAGACCTATTCTACAAGGATCTTCACAGGTTCAAATATATGAAACCCCCTTAACAACCGTTCAATATACGTCAGCTAGTATTCTCAACCTTTGTCAGCTGCGGGTATAACTGATAATTTGTTTGTTTGTTGTTTCAGTACATGATTGAGGCTGGGCTTGCCATGCCACGGAGTCTATCATCGATACCACCCGAGCTCATTATGTGGTCCCTTACAACGACTGAGTGCAGGTAACCTGTTCTAACCCATGTTTCCACTAGGCATGTATAAAATTATATAGGTAACGTAAAAAACGATTGGTAGCAGAATAACCCAGATCCGATACTAATGTATAACGATGGCAATGACAGATCTGACATGAATGTAAAACGTTGGTAATGACAGATCCTTTACTACTGTATATCGTTGGTAATGACAGATTCGACACCATTGTATAGCGTTGGTTACGACAGATCCAATACTATTCTATAACGTTGGTAATGACAGATCCTTACTACTGTATATCGTTGGTAATGACAGATCCGATACTATTGTATAACGTTGGTTACGACAGATCGTATACTTACTGTATATAGTTGGTAATGACAGATTCGTTACTACTGTATATCGTTGGTTACGGCAGATCGTATACTTACTGTATATCGTTGGTTACGACAAATTCTATACCACTGTATATCGTTGGTAATGACAGATTCGTTACTACTGTCTGTAGTTGGTAATGACAGATTCGACACTATTGTATATCGTGGGTTACGGCAGATCGTATACTTACTGTATATCGTCGGTAATGAGAGATCCTGTACTGTATATCGTTGGTATTGGCAGATCAAACACTACTGTATATCATGGGTATTGGCAGATCCAACACTACTGTATATCGTGGGTAGTGGCAGATCCAACACTACTGTATACCCTGCATCTGCAATTAAAGTGCCATATTTCACTCAGTTAAGTGCACTGTAGCGCACGTATAATTTCCCTTTAAAACAGGAATGTGCTCTGCGTTATTTTACCGTTGGTGATTTATGTAAATCTACCTTCAGTTACTTGTTACTCGTTGGTTGTATACGCATGTATCTTTCCCCAGGGATAAATGTGTTTGAACTGCATCACACGTCTACCTACGTTACTGGTGATATGTCAGGAGTTGCAGGAGTTTTATTATCGCACGTATTATTTTGTATACGACACATGGCTCATATACATATTGAGGGCACATACTTACAGTTAGTCGTAAACAAATTTACCTTCCAATAATGCATGGCAACTGGACAGAAAATTAACAAGCTTGTCAATAGCTGTTGCTTTTGTAAATATATAATAGTTTGTTTTCCAAGTGTATTTTTGTGAAGTTCAACATATATTTTGTTAAATGGTGATGAATTAATGATTATTATAATAATAGTATTAATGGGGTCATTGTTTGGGGGAAAAAAAGTGATATTTTAGTTTTGGTAAGTGTTATTTGAATAGCAGCTTTTCGATTGTCCACTGTTCAACGAGACTTGAAATAGGGCGAGTCCCTAAATAGATGCGAGAACACATGAGCGGGACTGCATATGTTATTTTATGGAGAAAAGCATTAGCTGGTAGAGTGAATTAGTCTAAATTTGAACTACCATAGGCGTGTTCTATCAGTAGATTGAAAGAGTATATGTTAAGTAATGCCCAAATCGGTGAATTCAAGGAATTAATGTTCTCAGCATTAATGTTCCTATAACGACGAGCCCACACCTCGCCCTGGCTCCGGCACATTTTGAATATAAAAAAAACAGCAGCTTGAAGTTTTGTTGAACAAATTCTAACTCCACTCTTGTAAACGATCATTCCACTCCCCCTCTTTCCTTCTTTAATGGTGTTTATAATATATCTGACACAAACCTACCCCTTTCATCCTATTAAATATTTTATATAACCGATACATGTCCGATACAATACCAAATCTATTCTTCTTAATTATGGACAGAATTGATATATCCAGGGGTTGTCTCAGCATCACAACACAGCAATTAGCTGCTTTTGGTCCATGGTCTATTGGAAGAGTGTACCTAGTCATCTCGATTGGCGGCACAAATACCTGACAAACTACATCACTGCATTTAAGGTATATATCGTTGGTCATATATATACCTTAAATGCAGTGATGTAGTGATGTAGTTTGTCAGGTATATATATATATATATACCTGGTTTTATAATCGAGTCAGGTGCAAATGAAGTCGAGTATCTATTTCCTCTTTATTTAGGTATTTATTCTGTCATCGGTTATTTTTAGTTCAAAAGTACAACCGTAATGTTGACATAAAAACTACGTTTTATACTGACATGGCTGAGAACACACAGCCTTTACCGAAATGACGAATTGCTCTCCTGCATGTGTTTAGTGGTTCTTAATTAAGTTCCCCCTTCATCAGAACATTGACACATACTTGACCTGAAACCTACATTACCACAACGTTTATCTTTAAATCAGTGACGGCTGTTGTGTACATACTGTCAGCTGTTTGAAACTGAAGGCTACTTCCTGTTTGACAAAACCACGGTGGGGATACTGCTATAGGTCTGTTGCCGGAGTCATAGTTGAGAAGGGATATTTTACATTGTCGTTGCTTTATGTTCTGGATATATATTATACACTACTCTACTTTTAAGGGACACATGCATAACTTCTTGATTCACCACACGTACTACTATGCCATTACTGATAATACTGATAGTGTAGAAGTATGAAATGTCTAAGGATGCATGTCATCGAATCCCAAATGCGTGGGTCGATGCTCATGATGTCAATCACTGGGTTGTCTGGCCCAGACTCGATTATTTACAGACCGCCGCCATATAGCTGGAATATTACTAAGTGCGGCCTTACACAACAAACATACAAATGTCTAAGTATCATTATCCAAAGTTGAGTAGTGTAAGTAGGAAGTAGACTATCAAGTACAATAAAATAAGGACATCATATAATTGTGAGGGAGCACGGGTGGCCCAGTGGTCTAGGGCGCCGCGATTCGCTGTGCAGAGTTGCGTCCCTTTGGGCACGCCAGAAACCTATGATTGTGGGTTCGAATCCCGGTTCGCCCCGATTATGTTCGTGTCGGGTAGCCTAGTGGTTAAAGCGTTCGCTCGTCACGCCGAAGACCCGGGTTCGATTCCCGACATGGGTACAATGCGTGAAGCCCATTTCTGGTGTCCCCCGCCGTGATATTGCTGGAATATTACTAAAAACGGCGTAAAACATACTCACTCACTCATAGCGTGTCAACGTACGGCGTGGATCGTTGGTCATAATATCAATCACTGGATTGTCTGCTTCAGAGTCTATTATTTACAGGCAGCCTTCATATAGCCGCAAGTACGTCGTTAAACAACAAAGCTAGGTTTACGTTCATTATTCAGCCTCAGGCAATGGTGTTCAATTACTGCTGGTAAGGAAGTAAACTTCATATTAGAAGGTTAGCAAATGATTGATAAATGTAATGTCAGAATATGCATGTCAAGCGCGTTGACACAAACTGCAGATTTGACAGGTTTATGACTGGTATGATGTCAGATGCATACTCTACTTGTATGGATTTCTTTGTTGTCTGAAATATTCCACAGCAATATTGGTGCAGATTTAAGGTGCCAGAGGACCTTGGCGAATACGCCGGCCAGGTAAATTCAGGTGAAGCCTGTTAGTGGTGCATTGCAGCACCCGGATGTTCCCATTCGTAAAACAACCAGTTGACACACAAGCTGTATATGGGAGGTCGGTATCCTGTTCAAATTCAAACTGATTATCAGTCTTGCTCAAACGGTCCTCATCACGTTAACGAGTGAGTCGACTAAAATGATGGATGAGTGAGTGAGTGTGTTGGGTTTAACGCCGCTTTTAACAGTATTCCAGTCATATCACGGCGTGTCAGCTTAATGTGGGAGGAAAGCCCCAAGTGATGCATGTCTTAGACGTTTACCACTTCGGTGAAACCCACGAGCACGGGTATGGTGCTGATAAACCTAGAAACATAATCGGGGCGAACCGGGATTCGAACCACAATCGTAGGTTTCTGGCGTGCCCAAAGGGACGCAACTCTGCACAGCGAATCGCGGCGCTTTAGACGACTGGGCCACCCGTGCAATGATGGATGAGGCCTGTACTGTATCTGTAGGTGATGCCAGACAATCCAAAGATGTCTCCCAAGGGATCTTCTGTAAACTCAAGAAGGAACCAAGTCATCTAAGGTGCAGCGATTTTCTGTGCAGAGTTGCGTCCCTTGGGCACACCAGAAACCTATGATTGTGGGTTCGAGTCCCGGTTCGGCCCGATTATATTTCTAGGTTTGTCAGCATCATACACGTGCTCGTGGGTTTCACCGAAGTGGTAAACGTCTGAGACCTGCATCACTTCGGGCTTTCCTCCCACATTAAGCTGACACGCCGCGGTATAACTGGAATACTGTTAAAAACGGCGTTAAACCCAACCCACTCACTCATTTTCGGTCTACACAGCGTGTCACAAAGTAGAAGCGCCCGTACAATCTCCATTGACTCATCTGCTGTCTACATCTACTTGCAATTTGTTGTTTTCCTATTATTTGTTCGTTCTATTTGGATGATTGTGGTTGTTGTTATACAGTGTGTCAATATAATTGCTTTATCGCAATATGGGTGATGCTATGGGTAAGTATGACTCCCTGTGTTTGCATATCAAAGATGAATATGACCTGAGATCACTGCGGGTGATGCTATGTGTATGCATGGCTCCTTGTATTGTAGTGCTATGATAAATATTTCATAATATCAATATGGGTGATGTTATAAAGTAGGTATGACTCCCTGTTTTGTAGTTATAAGATGAATATGCCATGAGACCACTCTGGGTGATGTTGTAAGTAGGTATGACTCCCTATGTTGCAGTGCTAAGATGAATATGTCATGAGACCACTGTGTGTGATGTTATAAGCAGGTATGACTCCCTGTTTTGTAGTGCTAAGATGAATATGTCATGAGACCACTCTGGGTGTTGTTGTAAGTAGGTATGACTCCCTGTTTTGTAGTTATAAGATGAATATGTCATGAGACCACTATGGCTGATGTTATAAGTAGGTATGACTCCCTATGTTGCAGTGCTAAGATGAATATGTTATGAGACCACTGTGGGTGATGTTATAGGTATATACCACTCCACATGCTGTATTTCTCGGACGAATATGAAATGGGATTTCCGTGAGAGATGCTGTTTTTACATACCACTTCCTAAAATGACTTAGGTTTTCTATTGGTTAATGCTACGATTACAAACCAAATATATTCCCGTTCAGATAACCAGTATTCAGAGCGCAGTATTTGTTTGTTTGTTATTTAACGCCGCACTCAGCAATATTCAAGCTATATGACGGTGGTCTGTGAATAATCGAGTCTGAACCAGACAATCCAGTAATTGACATCATGAGCATCGATCCACGCAATTAGGATACGATGACATGCATCAACCAAGTCAGCGAGCCTGACCACCCGATCCCGTTAGTCTCCTCTTACGGCAAGCATTGTCGCCTTTTACGGCAAGCATAGGTTGCTGAAGACCTATTCTATCCCGGATCTTCACGTCGTGTAAGTATTTCTTTGATGCAACCCCTTCCCTAAACGTTAAAGCAGCATCACGTCATCCTTCCAAGAGTCCGCAACTAACAACGAACAAAGATGTCAAGTTCCATGGAAATTTTGACGACTGTTTACTCCAAAGATGGTTCACTCAGCCGATGATGGACACATATGCATGCACTGCAAGAAGAAATGAAAGTGTTTTACGAAACGCAATGTTAATTAACGCTATTGAAACGTGGAGGGTTTAATAGCGAGTCGTCCGTACCTGTGAACAGTCGGTTGTACTTGCTCTTCTTAGGGGGAGTCCAGGACCCCACTTTAGCACAGGCTGAGGAGGACCCGGAATGATGTGAACTGCTCACCTGTGAGCATGTGCATATTTATATGAAATTATATTCAATTGCTTCCGAGAAATGTTTTTAGGTTTATTTAGCTACAACAGTTATACTCTCAAACTACACATATCTCGTTTTACACAATGGAATTGCACACCGCTTATCGAGTGAGTGAGTGAGTGAGTGAGTGAGTATGGTTTTATGTCGCTTTTAGCAATATTCCAGCAATATCACGGCGGGGGACACCAGAAATGGGCTCCACACATTGTACCCATGTCGGGAATCGAACGTGACGAGCGAACGCTTTAACCACTAGGCTACCCGACCGCCCCCGCTTATCAAGACTAAGGGAGTCATTCGGTTGTTTCATTTACTATGCTTTCTTGATATTCATTGTGCTACAGATTATTGTTCCAGCACAACACGGAACTTAAGTGATTATTTGCCAGGGCAAGCCACTCTTAGTGAGACACATATTTCATAGATTTCATGTCACAATCAACAACAAGCAGGTCCTGGTTGTCTCTAGGTAATCAATCCTAAACCAGGAAAGTCTGTGGTTAATATCGACCCATACACTTACGGTACAATGACACACAATCAACAGGCTAACCGCAAGGTGTAACGTCTTTGACAGGCATTTAGGCAGTAAGGATAAGAATTCATCGATAAACAACTTCTTTATTACAATTAATCACTTGCTTGATAACGGTGTTAGAACCTGCACCGAAACGTCGCTCTGAATTGTAATAAAGAAGTTGTTCATCGATACATTCTTATCCTTAATAAGGTGTAAACGTAAAAAGGCATTTGATGGTGTTGAGGAGCTACGGTTATGTTCAAGAAATGCAGATTTGGACTGGAAACAGGTTGAAAGGTCTTCATGCGGACACCAGCCCATGTTCTCGTTGCAGTAATGATGTAATCAGCGGATCCCAGTAGTATTTGGTACCTATGAGACACATTTGGTACTGGGTACAAATTCTGCCACGGAACTCATACAAGTTTTGAGCACAAAATGAATACGTGTGTTTGTGCTGACTGCGGGTTAGTGGTAAGACTCAATCTCATCTCCAGGCCGCCTTGATGTGGCGGGTATATCGCTGAGACTGATTCACTACATTATATTACTTGGTTTGGCCAAATACAGACGTTATACAGACATCACATAGGCACCATACATATATCATGCTGACATTGCATGTATAATAAAGGCAGAAAACAGGCATCATGACAATCACATTAACACATGCTCTATGAGCGGCAATGCTTTGATGATTGTTGTTTTGATATCATGCAGGTCATACGTGTACTATTGCCATAATATCATGCAAGCACCATGCAGGTTATTCTTGTACCCTTGTTGTTACATCTGCAAACACCATGCAGGTCATGCGTGTACCATTGCCGTGATATCATGCAAGCACCATACAGGTCATGCTTGTACCATTGCCGTGATATCATGTAAGCATCATGCAGGCCATGCGTGTACTATTGCCGTGATATCATGCAAACACCATGCAGGTTATACGTATACCATTGGTGTTACATCTGCAAGTATCACGGAGATCATAAGTGTACTATCTTCCCATCTTCCCTCGTCTATAATGACAATGATGATGACAGTGTTCACAAAATGTGCATCCACTGCCGTTATATTCCTGTTAGTTTTATCACGTAACTATCTTGACTCACATGCAGGGTGTGCTTCAGGTCATTGAGACCTTCAGAGTAAACTGGCACTCCCCCGTTGTTGGCCAGGAGGACGTAGTAGTCAGACTCATGCTTCATGATCTTGTCACCAATAGCCAGGTACAACTGAAGGATTGAAAAGTTACTACATAAATTGACAATGTCAAACTATAAATATATATGTTACCGAATTAAGGGGACATACAATTAACATGTCTATTATGTTCTTGCACCGTCAGAATTAGCTGCTAGGTATGAATAATGGTATGAACGTAGTACGTAGTCTCGTATGATATAGTCTAGCTGGGATTGTATTGAGTTGTTGACCTATTAACCAACATTACTAGTCGTTAGATCATGTTGACTGATATAGAAAGTATGCGTGACATTATGAGGTAGCGATTGTGTGCTGTTGCTAAACCTACATCATACTGCCCAGCTGGGATGTTGGTTGGAATGTTGACAGAAGTAGCAATTGTGTGATGCTCATTGGGCTGCCATACTCGAACATCAACACTGGTGATTGGGGTACCATAATATTTTCCACTGAAAAAACACAACACACACGTAAGTTTTGGTATGCTGTAGAGATAAAATATTGTGGAGATAATCCTTTCTGCCCTTTACATGCAGGTGGAAAACCACCATTTGAATATCTGAAAATGGAGAAATACAACACTGATGTAATAGTGGCTTTCACTTTCTTTAACGTGGCCTTTGCCTACCTGGCCTTGTCATGCATGACAAGAGTGACATCCATCTCCTTGACTGGGGCAGCAAAACCGTCGTTAGTGAGAGTTAGATGGACGCAGAAGTCTCCTCCTTTCTGCACGCTGTCTGGAAGGATCGACTGCACAGAGAGCATGGCCCATGAGACATGAATGGGTTAATGAATGCGTGTCTTGAACAGCCTGAGATCAATTGGGATCGCAATAATCAGATGATTATGGATAATGCCAATAAGAAACATGAGGCAGAGGATGTGCCAATTGACATGAATTCTTTGCTGAATGTCTTGCTGAGTTGATTAGGTCAGTACGTGATGGCATTGATAAAGCCCACAAACTGAAATTTAAGATACAGAATTGGAAAGAGCCATTCTGTCCCCGCCAGCTGCCATCCAAAATCTGTCTGCCCTACTGACACTACATAGTCGAATTCTTTCGGGGCCACGTATACTTAAATCAATAGGATTTTATGCCAAGACACGTCTTCTAATACAAGACATATTTCATCCCTATCGAATGGATCTTCATCTGATCAAAAGACAATCATATAAATATATATAAAGTAAACCTGGTGTTTCAATGCCTACCTCAGTCAACCGTAACCTGTAGCCAAGCTTCCTGTGGACTTCTTCGTAGCACCCTTCCCTTGCCCAGAGATTATACATATCCTTGTCGAATTGTTGATTGAGCCACGTCCAGTGGAAGGTCTTCATCTCAGACAGGGCTGTAGGGCAGTGGTCTCTATTGGTTGGAAGATAAAGATGAGACTTATTTGATATTCTTTATTCCCGAACTCCTCCTCTGGAGGAGGCCACATGCCCATAGTACTTTTATAATCAGTAGAATGAGTGTATATTATTTTTCCTATATCTTATTGCATGATAACTGTACAAATTAAAAGTCAAATAAAAGAAAGCTATTCGAGTTGTTTAACAGAGAATTGCGAATTTCAAAGGAATTGGGGTTAACAGTAATATTCAGGGATGTACTGAATCCTTAATATAGAATGAAATGGATATATACAAAGAAAATAATATTCATCTTCAATGTCATTCAGTGCGCTTAAGTGGCAACTTCCCTTATAATACCTATGAAGCGTTATTAAGATTAAGATTGTATTATCTTTTTGTAACATTTATATTAAATCCTGGAAGAGACAATAAGTATTCGTTTGCTTTGCAAAAACTGACATGACACATACCTGAAACTACATTGTTTTCATAATGATATTAATAATTGGTATGACACTCATGTATCATGTTTCAAATAGGCCGTTTTAATCAATAGCTACCTATCATTTTTGGTGAGCCTGCATGTTTCTCCACCAATAATTAGGTAGCGAGTCTCGGCTGCAAGGTAGGGTCTCTCAATACTTGCGTTTTTGTAGGTGCCAACGTCGTTATCGCTTGATAGGAAACAGTCGTTGTGAGAAGCTGAAAGTGCAATAGCAACACAACTTATATCATTTTGGAAATAAACAGAAGCAGGAATCCTCTGTAGACAAGTGAAGGCTCCAAGAAAGGGAAACCGATTCTAGCCTAAAATAGCGCAAATATTGTTCTGTTTCTTGATTGTGGTGTTCAAGTTGTCAGGAAATAATCTATAAATGCAATTACTTAATAATACAAAAGACTGTTATACACTGGTTTCTAAACCTGACGCATCATTGACAAAAATGATGTTCGACGTTGCAATTCACTATTTTTAACTTGTGGTGGTTGCAACCAGTGGGTTGGGGGGGGGGGGGGGGGGGGATGAGGTGGGGGGCTACACTTACCTTTACGCGAGCACCTGATACCATCATTGTTTGATAGAGATTCATAACAACATGATCATGATATCGGGAGCGTACAATGGACTGCTTTTATCAGAGATTTCGTGTGGCTATGGTAGAAGTGTTGTTGCTTTCAATGAAAACACGGATTTTGCTAAAAAAAACAAGCAACTTTCAATGGTCAATGTTCAAAATTCAAAGAAAACAAATTTATCCAAGAAAACCTTTTTGTAGTCGGCAAACTATTTCATGGCTATATCCTATCTTCTGTTATTTTCAATGATTCATTTTATTATTTTGAATGAGACACTTCATAGAGTCTGAACCCCATGACGATTCCGAGGCAGTACCACAACATATGCTGGTGGTGAGAGGCGAAGGAATGGATCGGGTGGTCAGGCTGGGTGTCTAGGTGTCACCGTACCCCGACAACATGGATCCTCCCTCACAATACCGATCACTAGATTGTGTGGGACAGTCTTGATTTTTTTTCACAGTTCGTCGTGAAATAGCTGGAATATTTCTGAGTGCAGCGTTAAACAACACACACACAAGCAAACGAACATCATAGTTTCTGATGTTTATAGTAAAGGCCTATACACTGTACTGATCACGAGGGGCATCATTATGTAGCTTTAGATCTCATGCGAACAAGTAATTATTGTATGTAAATATTACCATTCAAAATGGAAAAAAAGCCTAGGAGTATGTAAACTAAATATTTGCTAAACAATCACAGAATTAAGATGACAATTCGATATTATGATAGAAAGTAGCCTACCGATCCTGGCAACGTAAGACTTGGTATTCTTGTTGACATCAGCATATGTGATGGGCTTTGTTGTATGGAACATGGCAATCTTCTGCCCCGGATATCGCAGCTGGACCTGACTGGTATAGCCGTAACATAAAGCTGTATTTAGCTAAATTGTTATATTTGATTATTCAGAGAGTTAAAGCAATGTCAATGGTTGATAGCGGGATCTGGCATAGGGATGACAGTCTGGAACTTACATGGACTGTGGAACAGCATCGAGAAGTGCAGTGAGGACGTTCTTTCGTCCTTGCCACTGTTGGGGAGTGTAGCCATAGTAAGGGTCGATGTGGAAGTTTCGATGCTCAGGATCACCAAAATATGTTGTGTAGTACCATTCTCCTGCAGCAGAAATATTGCATGACCAAACAACATCCTTAATATAATAGTAGTTGTTCCTCTGGACGAAAAACTAATGTCACTGGAATGAACATGAAAATCATTGCATATAACACTTACACTGGGCACACGGGACACAATTTGGGATGAAAGATACACGTGATGCAGGTCGTTAACGGGTATGCTGCCAAACTTTGTAAAGTCGCACGTGTCTCCAATGAACTTTGGTGTAGAATACGTAACTTAAGTGATTGTCACTCGGCCAACGTACTGAGTGAAGACATGGTAAGGATACTTTTACTCACCCCATGTACCGATGAAGCCAGCCTCTACTGAAGTGATGACCCCTTCAAAGTCGTGGAAGATTGGTTTGAGCTGCTGGATGTGCTGCAGGATCTGATGCTCTGTGGCGTCGCCATAAGGGGCATGTTGATTCTGTAGAGGAAGGATTAACAGATCCACGGAATATCATATTATTGAATCTATTCTATATCATGTTTGCTTGTTTGGTAGGAGCTTGGAATAACTTACCATGTGAAAGGTATAGCAGAACCGGAGAACTACTGTCATACCAGCTGTGTGGACGTTGGTTAGATCTACTCGGATCTTGTGAAGGAAGTCAGCGCTCATTGCTTTGGTACGAAATGTGTCCAAGACGTATGTCCTCCATACCATCGTCATGCCCGACCTCCTACGCTCACTGTCCAGGTGTGAAACCTGATGAAAGAGGATTCATGCCATGATACGTCCACAAACTTGCTTTCTCCTGCAGGTAATAGTAATGGTTTCAAAACAACTTGATCCTACCCTGTGAGACAGAAAATGCAGCAATTCAAATTTTGCAAAGTCCTTAGTACCAGTTGCTAAATAACCATCAAAATACATACACACTGATCAAGCAAATCTTATTAAACAAATGTCTAAACAAGGCACCCAATTTCATTTGTACTTAATGAAGTTTGAACTGAGAACTTGAATGTGTAAACGTCCTACTATTGTGTTGTAGACTTCAATGATTACCTTCCTTAACTGAATTGTAATTTGAGGGAAGACACAAAGAATTCATATAAGTGATTCATGCTGAGTTTTCAATAAAGAGTTTCGGTGGTAGATACTTTCAAATAGTTTTATTTCAATTTTACCATGACCATCAACTACCTCAGGCACCTTACCCCCGCCCTCCTTAAAAACACTCACAAAACAACATAATAAAAACAACAACATAAGACACAATGAACAAACTCCCAAATATACACACCACTATATTGACGCCACAAATCGACAGGAACTCAAGCACTGGGACTTCAAAATTTCTTCGATATTTGTTTACTATTAGTAATCATTATCTCAGCGTGTGTTCTTCTCCCTTTACATGAATTGCGACAGATGCTAGACCACATCTCCCTGTGATACTACCTGAGAAGTATATTACATATACATATACACATCAGTTAGTAGACTTAACGTGACAAATGCAGTTCCTCGGAATACATACTGTGAGTGGGTCGAAGTGAGAAGCAGTTCCTACGATTTGATCCACAAAGCCCCGGTGAGGATTCTCGAGATGGTCCATACTGCTGCTATAGGTATGCCTCCTGTTACCAGATAGTGATAGATGACAACATTATTCTGTATGTGTAAACCTACTACGTCACAAAGGTGTTACATACATAATAATCGATTACACTGGCAGTTCTAGTGATAAATCATTGTTTCGAAGAGAAATACTGAGCAAAGAGTTTATTTTATGATAATATATTTGATTGGTTCAAGCAGAATTGCAGGATCACAGAAACAGTTACATTTATATGCTACTCCAGTTTTTAAGGTATGTGCCGGAAAAGACAAGTTTACGGTAGCAACACATACCGTCCATTTCCGCTAGAGCAAGAGGTACATGCTGACTCGGCTGCAACATGAATGCGTTATGTCCTATAATGTGTGGGCATGTACACCATCAACACAAGTTATCCATTAGTGGCCACGTCACCGGCACGGGTAAATATCCATGTTATATATACAAATAACTGTCGAAACCATAAACACAAATAATATTCCAGTCCGTAGAAACAATTCATATAGATACATATAGCTATATCAAAGAACGTTTGTATACAACAGACACAAAAAGAAATGCCCATTCCACATTCAGTCCTTTTTGGTTAGGATAATAGGATAATATGAAGCGTACATTTTATTCTGTATCATTACATGTGGAAGTGTACAGACAAACACCATGTGACTTCATAAGGTATGTGCTGAAAGTGATTTTTAAATGTATCTTAAGTTTTTTCTTCGGCTGATTATTTGAAAAAGAAGCAGTTATAGTCTTACCCAGGTGCCATAGCACCACCGTCAGTGCAAACACTGTCCATCCAGTCATAGTTGTTCAAGCTTTCAGTAACATTGAATGGAGTTCTGAGAAGCCTCAGGTGCGAGGAGAAATTGTTATCTATAAGTTCTCTAGGTGTTATCGTTTCTGACTTTTGACCTTGGACACTTATAAAAAGGAACTGATTGGCGTTATTTAGCTTTTGAAAAGAAGAATAACTTATTTGAGTACTTAACAAAAGTAACCATATGAAACAGTTTAAAGTCCCATGACTACTGTATGTACTTAATGGACGCTCCCGTTGCTGTTCATATTCTATGTTAAGCAATTCACCTTTGACTATATAATTTTCATCTGGCAAATTGTCAATTGTCTATTGTCAATAAATTGAAAAACATCCTATTTATATATCTACTAAAGATAGTGGGTAGAATTCGGTATCGCATACCTTCGACTACGTCGAATGATGTTAGGGTTATTTTCCTAATCGTTTGTATCCTGATGTATTTATCATATTTGATTACGAATTCCCAGAAAAGTTCATTGGCCGCCGTCTTAACAACTTGTAACACAATGTAAACTGGCTTGTTTGCTAACATAAGTAATTCTACCATGAATTTGGAATTACTCGATTCTGATTGGTCAGTCAGAGGCTATTTAAATCACAATAAAACCCATCTGATTGAAACAGCTGGTTTGACGGTCGCATCACCGCGGAAGCTTATATTCGTAGAATAGTAGTCATTTTCGGTAGGCATATTTAAATAATTGCAAAGTTGCGGTTACTATAATATTCATTGGATGTGTGGCAAAACATTTCGTGCAGAAAACAAGATAGAAATCTACAAAGATAATGTAATTTAAGTTTTGGGGACAACAGAGAGCTTGGAATTTGGTGCTTTTCTATTTACGACTGTGACGTCATACTGTTTGCGTCACAATGTGACGTGCGGTGTAGAACGAAAGCTTTACAAAGCTTGTTTAGGGGTGCCCACCTTATGTTAGCGTTCCAAGTTACTGTGCTTACATGCTTTCAAAGGTGCTTTCAGGTAACCTAGCTCTACATTAAAACAAATAATGTTTATCTCCTAAATGAATCATTAAAGCGCTAAACGGTAACAGAAGCATAATTTAGTCCTTGTTTTGGTAATCAACCTTTTAAAAGACGTAAAACATTATATTTGCAAGGATCTAGTTTGACCATATGCTCGGACAATTCATCTTTTTTCCTGAAATAAAATAGAACATGAAAATGACTATCAATTGTTCTTCTCTAATTCTTGGTATATCGGCATGTCATATCCGCATGATAGAAATAAAGTTCTGTTCATGTCTGACGATGTGAGACACCATAGACTAACATATAGTCTCTGAAATAAACATATCATACAGAAAAAACCAGTTGTTCAGTTATCTTAATAAAAATCTAATAAAAAGGGAGCCCAGTGAATCTCTTCATATACTGCAGTAATCTAGACTTGCCAAACATTATAGACTTGCATGGGCTGATAGGTAGTTGATATAAATGTATCAGGGTCTGTAAGACAGACTGGAGACACCACACCATCTCCACATTTCCGCAAGGTAGAGACAACTTAGGGACAACAACTTCTTTATTTACTGTAAAGGCGACGTTTCGATATAGATCGTATACCGTTGTCAAGCATATATCGTTAACGACCCGGTATAAGGATTTATATCGAATCGTCGTCTGTACAGTAAATAAAGAAGTTGTTAACCATAAATTATCTCTACTTTGTCATCCGTAATCTTATAGGTAATGCCTATCAAACAACCCACATTTCCGATTTGTCTTCATTGAGAAATATGTCACCAACATTTCCATGGTATCTCGAAAGTATGTCACTGTGACAATGGACGTAACAGATTTATTGTCGCGACATGTGCACAATGGGTTTTGCGTTCCTGATTTGACTCATGAGGAGAGAACTATATATTCCATATGGGCATGAGGAGAGGGAGGCAGGACTAGTCATTCCCCGAATCGTGCACGTAGTAGCATGTGGTCCTGTAGGAATGGAATTTAGATTTTGATCATTATGAACTAACTCACTATTATTAATCTGAATAGATTAGATTTATTAGTAGGGATTTGTGTGTATAATTCAATAATTTATTGGTAACGACTCATTTGGCAAAAGACGCAAGATATCTAAACAAGATACTGGTTTTCATAGTTTTACATTATGTCTTTGCCTAGTTTGGCGTTTAGACAAGAAGCACCAATTGCACTCATGAGCACCAATTGTACTCCCCTTCTTGCTGATCTGTTTCCTTATGCATACGTTCAGCAATTTCCGCTCGGATTGGCAAAGTCAAAACAAGGTAATTTGCCCAAGAAATTGAAGTTAAGCTTTTCGTAAATTGATTATCTGATATCGTTCAATAACCATCAAATAGCAGCCCTTCTATCATTCCCTTCCATTGATTTACCCACCTGAACTGGAGATAAAAGAGACGGTGGGACGCCCTCATGATCATCTCATATATATTTAGATCTATGCATAGATATTCAGAGCGACAGAAAACTCTCTCCAAGAGTGTATGATAAGAGGGATGGATGCCTTTAACTTTCCCTTCATGTCGAACACTATTCCAGCAGCTCTTGCCTTTGGTGTCTACATTTCACACCTTTTGAGGAACAATCGAGAATGCTCTTTCTACGACGATTTCAAAGAGCGTCATACGACCTCAGTAATTTCAAAGCCTTTTATTGTAGACATGAGGAGGACTGATAAACAAGAAGCTGTATCTGCACACACGTGCTTAGTTTGGCAGCTATTAGACAAGCTGTATCGGAGAATAAAATATTTTTAAAAGGATCATTTGAATCATCTATCCTTGGTCATATGGGCGTGGGCGCATGACATTCTTCATTGCTCAAAAACTATATGTACAGAATCTCACCACTAGTTATTGAGTTATCTTTGCCACACAAAAACACAAAACAGAATAATAAATTATCATAATTTGAATGTTTGAAACACTTTATATCCGCATGATTTTCATGGTTACAGATAAGAGTAATTAACTTTTCAATTTCTGTGGTGTGAACTTAGCTGACACGTTTGGAAAATCAGCACCAAAAGTCGGTTCCCTATCTTTGAACAAGGGCGGTCGGGTAGCCTAGTGGTTAAAGCGTTCGCTCGTCACGCCGAAGACCCGGGTTCGATTCCCGACTTGGGTACAATGTGTGAAGCCCATTTCTGGTGTCCGCCACCGTGATATTGCTGGAATATTGCTAAAAGCGGCGTAAAACCTCACTCACTCACTCACTATCTTTGAATAGTCGGTTGTACATGCTCTTCTTAGGGGGAGTCAAGGATCCCATTTCAGCACAGGCTGAGGGGGCACGGGTGGCCCAGTTGTCTAAGGCGCCGCGATTCGCTGTGCAGAGTTGCGTCCCTTGGGTACGCCAGAAACCTATGATTGTTGGTTCGAATCCCGGTTCACCCCGATTATGTTTCTAGGTTTGTCAGCACCATACCCGTGCTGGTGGGTTTCACCGAAGTAGTAACGTCTAATACCTGCATCACTTGGGGCTTTCCTTCCACATTAAGCTGACACGCCGTGATATGACTGGAATACTGTTAAAACCGGCGTTAACCCCAACTCACTCACTCACTCAACACAGGCTGAGACGGACCCTGAGTGATGTGAGCTGCTCTCTTGTATAAAATATTGAATAGCCACACAAAACAATACTCCAAACAACAAGTACCGCATTCACAAACGTTCCGTGGGGATCCCAAGGGCCAGGCAGTAGCATTTATGTATTTCTGGAAAGGTAATTAATTATTTGATAATAAATATACCAATTTGCCAAATAACATTACAGAAGAATCCGTCCTGGTTAAGGCATATTCATGGACTCAGTATGTTAAGGAAATTGAGCTCTCTTAAGAACAGTTACCTATCAACATGTGAATAGTTCCCATGCAAAG
This sequence comes from Haliotis cracherodii, assembly GCF_022045235.1. Classification (NCBI taxonomy): domain Eukaryota; kingdom Metazoa; phylum Mollusca; class Gastropoda; order Lepetellida; family Haliotidae; genus Haliotis; species Haliotis cracherodii. The sequence goes on from NW_027266264.1 coordinate 58,979,629, forward strand.
GTATCTTATGTAGAAAGGAAGCCGACCCGTGATAAAATAGGTCTTTAGCAACCCATGCTGGCCGTGAAAGGCAACTATGCTTGCCGTTAGTGGCAACTAACGGAATGGGGTGGTCAGGCTCGCTGATTTAGTTGATGCATGTCATGGTATCCCAATTGCGTGGATCGATGCTCATGATTATCTGGTTAGGTTAGGTTATTTACAAATCGCCATCGTATAGGTAGCTGGAATATCGCTGAGTGCGGCGTTAAACAACAAACACACAAACAAGAAGCCAGTTAATCAAGTGAGATAAAAATGATTAGAGTGGCAATATATCCGCCGTTGAGCCCCCCTTCCCGACTCCTGATTATACACTACCTATAACAGACTCACATGCAGGGTGTCCTTCAGGTCATTGAGACCTTCAGAGTACACTGATGGCCAGGATAAGTGTCTAAATGGAATATTGTTCAAAGCAGCGTTAAGCTTAACTCACTCACTCTTCTATCAAGGCTACAGTAAACTACGGTTATAACGAACTCAAAGGGACCACTAATTTAAATTCGTTATAACCGTAATTGGTTATAAGCATATGTACAACATATATACAGAAAACGGTCGGCACCAAGAAACAGTTCGTTATATCCGACTGTTCGTTATAAGCGTGTTCGTTATAAACGTAGTTTTCTAAAATCACATGCTGCTGGACAATTTAGCCCTTACTTTATTTTGTACAGATGCTTGTGGGGATGTTAACCGATGAATCGATATTCGAACACTGACACTTGACATCAGTGTTCCACAGTGTCTGTCACTGGTGACCATACAACATGCATTTGATATATCAAACAGATTGCAGTGTAGTAGAAGCCATGTACACATATCCGAGTGTAGGTAATTATGTACACGCCATTCTGTCAACATGGTGTTGCCCTGCATCAACCATTCTGAATTTCGTTCACCTGGACCTATCGTACAGAACCAGCGTGGAATCCAGCTCCTTGATGGGTACAGACAAGTCGGCACTAAGGGTTATAAAACAAGTCATGTAATATATGTATATATTTACTAGCCGCCATCATATAGATGGAATATTGCTGAGTGCTGCGTTGAAGAACAAAAAACAAACCTGCATTCTAAAAAGTGTATACATCTACCGGCCAAATGTTCCAAGAACAGCACATTTAAACGCTGTGACCACTCTACTTGATGTTATTCCTTCTACAGATACGTAGGGGGCAAGGGTGGCAAAGGCGTCTGATTCGCCGCAATTCGCTGTCCTTCAAACAGACACTAAAAGTTGGCCGTATTAGAAAACTGATCGTGAGTTCGAATTCCGGTTCTCCCACATTGTTTCTGGGATTGTCAGCACCATACCCGTGCTCAAGGGGTTTAACCAGTTGCAAAGTGATAAACGTGTATGACCTGCATCACATTTTCCTTCCACATCAAGCTGACACGCCGTGAAATAACTGAGGTAGAGTGCAACGTGACGTAAACCACAGGTCAACAAGACAGAACACCTGGAACTGCTCTTGATCATGCAACGTTATCAAAGTTGGTCAGGCCAAGGATTAACATTCTATCTACACTCTTCAAAAAAGGAAACGCACAGGTAGATTTTTGGTAAATTTATTGTACCAAATAAAGCCGATATGCATGTATTTAATTCAATATCATAGATACAAATATGAATTTTTGAAGCTCGATAGACACATGTTGCCGTTGTACAACGGCATTGAAGATTGTTCATTGTCATGTCACATCTCAGTATCTCCTGTGACCGCCCAGGGCAGCAATCATGGTTCTGCATCTTCTCGGCACTTACTGGATAAGTGCACGAATTCTGTCCTGCGGAATTATGCGCAATTCTGCTTGCAACGCGTTGGCCAGTTGTGGGAGTGTCTGCGGCGTGTTCTGACGTTGACTTACACGTCGATCGAGTTCTTCCCAGAGGTGTTCGATCGGATTGAGACCTGGAGATCACGACGGCCAGGGTATGAGGTTGATGTTGGCATTATGAGGTAGTCTACTACGACACGATCTGTGTGCGGTGGAGCGTTGTCCTGTTGAAACAGCTCTCTCTGGCGGTCATTGATTGGAAGAAGATGAGGTTGAAGAATTTGATTCATGTAGCGATTTGCTGTCAAATTTCCCTAAGCACAACCAAGTCAGATCTCGTGGTGAAGGATATGGCCCCCACACCATGACACTACCGTCACCGAATTTGTCGAATTCACGTACACAATGTGGGGCGAAACGCTCATTTCTACGACAATAAACACGTTGTCTTCCATCTCGCCTGTGAAGAAGAAATCGCGAACCACACTCGTCTCCAGTTTGTCAAATTCCAAGGCTGTAAGGTATGGCACCAACGCAAGCGTCGCTATCGGTGGATCTGTTGCAAAACAGAGGCGATAACTGGTCTTCTGGGTCGGATTCCAGCCTCGCGAAGATGGTTCCTGACAGTCTGGTCTGATATCCTCCCCAAACCAGGGATGTGTCCGGCAGTCTCCATAGCTGTGGCATTGCGATGACGTAGGTGGGACAGTCGAATGTCGCGATCCTATGCAGGGGTGGTAACTCTTGGTCGCCCGGTTCTCGGACGGTCTACAGTGGAATTGAACTGTGTGTATCGGTTCCAAAGGCGGCAATGGTGCTGTGGTGGACTTTGAACTGGCGTGCAACTGAAGGCTGCGATTCCCCTCTTTGGATACGTCCTATGGCGATGTTTTCGGCATTTTCGAACTTGAAAAATGTTGACAATTGAATGACAAATTAGTGGCTTATGTTTGCCTTTTTATAGCCACTACCACGAGTAGCATGCCATAACTTGTGCATGCATTTTGCTTTACTGTTCACCTCCATGACATTTTTGAACAAGTGTGAAAACAATGCCGTTTAAGACATTGCAAATCGACAATGGCCTCGTTTTGACACACCGTTTGTCGAATATCAGGCCACCAACACTTTCCAATAACATATATCCAATTTATATACCGGATTTTTTGTGTAGTCAGGTTCAATGAACTACATACTACCTGTGCGTTTCTATTTTTGAAGAGTGTATTTGAAATCAAAGGCAGTACACATGACCTCCCTTTAACTTCTTTTTTCATTTATCTTGAAAAAGGCTAAACACGCAAATTTCCAACCAGAATTTTCCTTCCATGGGACGAGTTCAGTAGTCTTTACGAAATCTGAACTGTGTCGTCTTAATTTTATTGAATACAATTACTTCATTTAAACTATTATTATGTTTTACAGGCTGAACTAAAAGTGCATCAAAGGGGGGTCGGGTGATCCTGTGACAGGCTTGTTAGGCTCATCATCAGCTCAGGGCCCTTGCCCTATCTACACCAGCCCAGATTCCAGGAAACGCAGCCTACTCGAACAGCGAGTGAGTGAATATGGTTTTACGCCGCTTTTAGCAATATTCCAGCAATATCACGGCGGGGAACACCAGAAATGGGCTTCACACATTGTACCCATGTCGGGAATCGAACCCGGGTCTTCGGCGTGACGAGAGAACGCTTTAACCGCCCCTACTCGAAGAGAACGCTTTAACCGCCCCTACTCGAAGAGACCAAGTAGACTGGTCACGTGAGTTCTTCTGACGTTATGAGTAGTAAGTGAGTGAATATTGTTTTACGCCGCTTTTAGCAATATTCCAGCTCAGGGCCCTTGCCCTATCTACACCAGCCCAGATTCCAGGAAACGCAGCCTACTCGAACAGCGAATGAGTGAATATGGTTTTACGCCGCTTTTAGCAATATTCCAGCAATATCACGGCGGGGAACACCAGAACGTGAGTTCTTCTGACGTTATGAGTAGTAAGTGAGTGAATATGGTTTTACGCCGCTTTTAGCAATATTCCAGCAATATCACAGCGGGGAACACCAGAAATGGACTTTGTACCCATATCGGGAATCGAACCCGGGTCTTCGGCGTGACGAGCGAAAGCCTTAACCACTCGGCTACCCGACCGCCCCACGTAATGAGTATTTGTAAGGAATGGAGAGTTACTCGGCTATTTCTCTCAACATAATGGAGCGTTTAAACAATAGAATGACGTCACAGATGTGTTTCGGCGTCAAAACTACTTGACATTCCTCACTTCCGCCTTGGTCAGCGTCAGGCTCGCCATTTTGAGACAACAAGTAGATTATTATGAGTCAGAGTGTTAGGTATATATCGGCTTTGTAACGTTGTTAATGTAATTTATTTGTAGCCGGTTGGTAGTGCTAACTCACACTGAGTGAGAGTCACACACTGTCCCACCTAGACATCATGCAGCACAGCACACTGCCTCACTCACTCCTAGACACCCTGTAGCTCATCACACTGCCTCACTCACACCTAGACATCCTGTAGCACAGCACACTGCCTCACTCACTCCTAGACATCCTGTAGCACAGCAAACTGTCTCACCCACACCTAGACATCCTGTACCACAGCACACTCACTCACACACTGACATCCTGTAGCACAGCACACTGTCTCACTCACACCTAGACATCCTGTAGCACAGCACACTGCCTCACTCACACCTAGACACCCTGTAGCACAGCAAACTGTCTCACCCACACCTAGACATCCTGTAGCACAGCACACTGCCTCACTCACTCCTAGACATCCTGTAGCACAGCAAACTGTCTCACCCACACCTAGACATCCTGTACCACAGCACACTCACTCACACACTGATATCCTGTAGCACAGCAAACTGTCTCACCCACACCTAGACATCCTGTACCACAGCACACTCACTCACACACTGATATCCTGTAGCACAGCAAACTGTCTCACCCACACCTAGACATCCTGTACCACAGCACACTCACTCACACACTGATATCCTGTAGCACATCACACTCGCTCAAACACTGACATCCTGTAGCACAGCAAACTGTCTCACTCACACCGAGACAGCCTGTAGCACAGCACACTGTCTCACTCACAGCTAGACAGCTTGTAGCACAGCACACTGTCTCACTCACACCGAGACATCCTGTAGCACAGCACACTGTCTCACTCACAGCTAGACAGCTTGTAGCACAGCACACTGTCTCACTCACAGCTAGACAGCTTGTAGCACAGCACACTGTCTCACTCACAGCTAGACATTCTGTAGCACAGCACACTGTCTCAACCAGACCTAGACATCCTGTAGCACAGCACACTGTCCGACTCACACCTTTACCGGCTCAGCTCTTGTATAAAGTATGGTGTACATGTACCGGCACTTGTTTATAGTATGGCATACCTGCACCGGCACTTGTATATAGTATGGCATACCTGCACCGGCACTTGTATATAGTATGGCGTACATGTACCGGCACTTGTATATAGTATGTCGTACATGTACCGGCACGTGTTTATAGTATTGTGTACATGTACCGGCACGTGTTTATAGTATGGTGTACATGTACCGGCACGTGTTTATAGTATGGTGTACATGTACCGGCACGTGTTTATAGTATGGTGTACATGTACCGGAAATTGTATATAGTATGGCGTACCTGTACCGGCAGCTGTATATAGTATGACGTACCTTTACCGGCTCGGCACTTGTATATAGTATGGCGTACATGTCCCGGCACTTGTATATTGTATGACGTACCTTTACCAGCCAGGCACGTGTTTATAGTATGGTGTACATGTACCGGCACGTGTTTATAGTATGGCGTACATGCACCGGCACTTGTATATAGTATGGCGTACATGTACCGGCACTTGTATATAGTATGGCATACCTGTATCGGCACTTGTATATAGTATGGCGTACACGCACCGGCACTTGTATATAGTATGGCGTACATATACCGGCACTTGTATATAGTATGGCATACATGTACCGACACCTGTATATTGTATGACGTACCTTTACCGGCTCGGCACTTGTATATAGTATGGTGTACATGTCCCGGCACTTGTATATAGTATGGTGTACATGTACCGGCACTTGTATATAGTGTGGCGTACATGTCCCGGCACTTGTATATTGTATGATGTACCTTTAACGGCCCGGCACTTGTATATAGTATGGTGTACATGTACCGGCACTTGTATATTGTATGATGTACCTTTAACGGCCCGGCACTTGTATATAGTATGGTGTACATGTACCGGCACTTGTATATAGTATGGCGTACATGTCCCGGCACTTGTATATTGTATGATGTACCTTTACCGGCCCGGCACGTGTTTATTGTATGGCGTACATGTACCGGCACTTGTATATAGTATGGTGAACATGTACCGACACTTGTATATAGTATGGCGTACATGGACCGGCACTTGTATATAGTATGGTGAACATGTACCGACACTTGTATATAGTATGGTGTACCTGTACCGGCACCTGTATATTGTATGACGTACCTGTGTAGGCACTTGTATATAGTATGGTGTACTTGTACTGGCCCGGCACCTGTATATTGTATGACGTACATATACCGGCACGTGTTTATAGTATGGTGTACATGTACCGGCACGTGTTTATAGTATGGCGTACATGCACCGGCACTTGTATATAGTATGGCGTACATGTACCGGCACTTGTATATAGTATGGCGTACATGTACCGGCACTTGTATATAGTATGGCATACCTGTATCGGCACTTGTATATAGTATGGTGTACATGTACCGGCACTTGTATATAGTATGGCGTACACGCACCGGCACTTGTATATAGTATGGCGTACATATACCGGCACTTGTATATAGTATGGCGTACATGTCCCGGCACCTGTATATTGTATGACGTACCTTTAACGGCCCGGCACGTGTTTATAGTATGGTGTACATGTACCGGCACTTGTATATAGTATGGCGTACATGTCCCGGCACTTGTATATAGTATGGCGTACCTGTACCGGCTCGGCACGTGTTTATAGTATGGTGTACATGTACCGACACTTGTATATAGTATGGCGTACCTGTACCGGCACCTGTATATTGTATGACGTACCTTTACCGGCTCGGCACTTGTATATAGTATGGTGTACATGTCCCGGCACTTGTATATTGTATGACGTACCTTTACCGGCCCGGCACGTGTTTATAGTATGGTGTGCATGTACCGGCACTTGTATATAGTATGGTGTACATGTACCGACACGTGTATATAGTATGGTGTACATGTACCGGCACGTGTATAGAGTATGGTGTACATGTACCGGCACTTGTATATAGTATGGCGTACATGTACCGGCACGTGCTTATAGTATGGTGTACATATACCGGCACGTGTATATAGTATGGTGTACATGTACCGGCACTTGTATATAGTATGGTGTACATGTACCGGCACATTTATTGTGCATAACGAAAGGCATACACCTACAGGCCTCTTCACTACATTCTCTGTGTGGAGAAAATCGATATGTTACTTGGATTAATTTGTCCATTTGATGTACAAATAAGAAAATATGGATATGTTTACCCTAGCGAATCAATTATGGTAGCCTTTTAATCTAGTCATTATAAGTTTGGATAGTCACCCAATATAAATAAAAGGTTGAATGTTAACAAATCAGTATTATTTATATGTATTGTATTCCCGTGAAATTGGCATTAAAACATATATCATCCGTTTACCAAGACACATGTTCCATTATCTATCACGACGTATACCCCGTTCACATGCGCCTCTATGCATATGTATATGTGCATACGTGTGTATAAATTCATACGTGAGTATATTTGTCATGTGCACGCGTTTACTCACGTGTGTATATTTACACCAGGAGCAAATTTGCATCATGTCTGGAGCAGTTTCAAATGTAAATGTAAATTTGCACTGTGTGTATATGTTGCAATGTGAACGTTTATGTTAACGTAAGAGGACGATCTAATTAATATATGTTCTTTTGCCAACGCCAAACAAACTGTGAACAGTTGCCAACTTTTATGTGTATATACAGAGTTGAGCGGACGGTGTTTCCTTCAGGTTTCAAGGCGTCAAAATTTTGTGTACAAATTAAACCAAACACATGTTGCTTCACGCGAAGATTGTCGGTGTTTAAGTAACTCTGCTCTCATTCAACTTTGATTGGAAAACACCCTGTTTTGTGTTGAAAGTCGTAAACAGACTGACGAATATGTGTGCCTCACACAATTTACATAATTTATTTACACACCTAAGTTGATTTTCATGTGAACGCATTGTAAATTTACATATACACACGTATGTATAGTTACACATGTGCAAAATTACTTACGTTAGGAAATGTTGTGCATGTGAACGGGGTATTAGGCTGGTAGATATGCATTAACCATGACAGGTTCAGAGGTTTACACTGCACAAGGCACGACTTTGTCTCCTGGGCATATACCATGCAGCCGTGTACCCGAAGTAACTTAAATCACACAATCGCGCAGTGAATGCAGTTACTGTATGTATATTGTATTCACAAAAACTATTAGCTATACACATAGATACTGTCAACGCACTTATACTTCCTGTTAAGCGAGCCTGTGAGGAGGCATTGTGAGCCTCTTGTATTGTATTCAGATAAACCGCTAGTTCCCCTGAACAACTCAGGCTCGTTATATATAGTACAGTAAACTACGTTTATAACGAACACGCTTATAACGAACTGACGGATATAACGAACCTACTTTTTGTCCCTACTATTTGCTGTCGTTATGCTGTATATATGTTTATAACGAACTACGGTTATAACGAACAAAAATTAGTGGTCCCTTTGAGTTCGTCATAACCGTAGTTTACTGTACACGGGACATAAGTCTCCAGTTTTCCTGTTATCGGTAGATATATGGTTACATCTATAAAACATCTAACTCCCAAGAAAGGGAATATATATTGCACTGTAGGAATGCATTTTTGTTTGTATCATATTCACATCTGTTTGAAACTAACAGCTGCATCTATTCAGATGGAGGTCAAGTGTATATCTACACGATATGTAGACACTGAGCAATAGGCCGTGACCGGCCACCTACTTCCTGGTGTATTTCACTTCCAGGTCTGTGCTGTAATGAAAGATATGCCTGCTCGGAACCCCTCCTTAATTGTAATAGAGTGCGCACATGTATAAAACGTTGCATGTATTTCGACATGCGCCTAAAATAACTACACTTCTAACCAGACTGCAAGGAAACACATTCACCAGCTTCTAGAAGAACGAATTGCAGCTTATTAATTACCAAGCCTTAAGACCCACTGTAGTGCAAAATCAGGTGGACAAAACCAAATTATGCAATATGCGGTATTTATTCGTATTTCCTAACAACGATTTATTTGCCTATATTGTGTTACGTGTATGTGGTGGCAGTGCACATGTAATACAGATTATTTAAATTGAGTAGAATTGAATATAATCTGCTTCAAGCTATTGTGCATACATGCTGAACATACTCATGCAAACTCAAAAGAATATTTGTGTGTGGCCTCTTCCTAGATCTAGTCAAATGTTGGTAATGGTTTAAGGAATTATCGTGTAAGAAGATTATATTTGTGAATAAACTTGGTCAAATTGGCCAGTCCTCGATAAATGCATATATACAGACGTGTACAAGAATGCATTTCTTATTCTTATTATTAGTGCTTTTTAGAGCAACCAGTTTTGTAAACATGGTACAGATAGATATTATATTTCATAACCACAACTGAATGTATACACTGTAATATGTGTATTTATATCACGCCTTATCAAGCAAGCAAGCACATGTGTATAGGAATGCGAACTACATGAATGTACTGTCTGATTTCCACGCAGCCTCTTCATCTACATATAAGTGAAATAGCACTACTGAGATAATTTCTGTCTTTGTGTCTCCTATCCCGTAAGTACAATTTACTCATTGCTTATCATAAACGCTTTTCGAATTATTTATCTAAAAAACGTGGTAAGTTCTATGCACTGTTCACAGACTTTAAAAGGGCGTTTCACTTCGTTGATAGATCTAAATTATGGTTTATTCTAAAGTATAGGGGTGTTTCACCAAAACTGTTGAAGGCACACGTGTACATTTGTAGTTGTTTCAAGAGATGTATTAAGGCTAATAATAACTCTTCTGGGTGCTTCGGTAGTCCATTACGTCTTAGTTTGGGGCACATGTGGCAACAACATTTAATAATTAACATTGACAGCTTCATATCTGAATTATCTGTTGCCCATAGGTCTTAGACAAGGCTGTGTAATGATCCCTTTCCTATTCTCAATGTTTATCACTGAACTGTGGTAATGGCAAGACCAACTGGAGATCAAAAGCTAAACACTTTCTTTTCTTTACTAGTTTTGAGTACATGTGGCATCAACATTTAATAAATAAAATTGACAGCTTCATATCTGAGTGTTTCAGTTGTCCGCTAGGTCCCAGACAAGGTTGCGTAATTATCCCTTTCCTATTTTCAGTGTTTATCACTGACCTTGCATTGCAAATAGAATCATATTGTGTTCCAGATATACAGTTACACCCTGATATTATACAGCTATTGTGTTGCTATTTTCAGATGGTATTGTCCTTTTTAGCTGATGGGTCATTCTCTAAAAAAGTAACATTTCCAGTCCAAATGAATTTTCTTGAAAACAACTCATAATTCTGTTTTCAGATTACTTGACAATGAAGATATTAATCAGATGTATGCAATATTCTGATCAAATTACTGCTTTAACCCTATGTTAGCCAGCAAAATACCTTAAATGTGCAGAAATGTGCAGAAACTTGTTGTCCACAAATAAAAAATCAAACTTTCTCAAATTATCTTAAGTCTCTGGGAACAAATACTTCCCAAAGCCCTGGTGATTTATGTAGCATGACATCATGAAAGGCTGATAACAGCAGAAAAGCTGTTGGTTTTCCACTTGGATTCATTATTTTTGGAAACAGTAATCTTGTCCAGAGTAATAGTGTCTTTCCTGTCACCAGATAGTACAAATACAAATAATAATTGCTCCTTTGGTAAGCCAGAAGGCTAAGGTCTTTGCAGGTCTCTTCCTTTCCAGTACTATCATGGCACCATATGAGCAAGCAATTTATATTGGTGCAGTGTCTTCAAAATAACTGGTAAATGTTGTCTTTTGATGTGTACTTTTTGTAGGTGTCTGTGCTGTCACCATGCATTTTGGGTTCCAAAATTGTTATTAATAAAATCAAATATAATGAGTATATTTGACTGTCAAAATGGAACTCAACCAGTGTGCTTTTTTCAGTGCAAGAGAGAAGCCATTGTCCTAAGCTGGCATTAAGTCATAGTTTGTCTCTCCTGTCACTGTCTCTGCTGTCACCTTAAAAAAAGTGACAGGATAGACATATTTAGGCGACAGCACAGACATAGAGTGTTCAATAAATGTTTCCACGTATGTATATTAAAAGACAAAGAAAACATGAATGGCAATGTATTTTGTATGTTTGCTTTTTGCATGAAAATCACATTTCAGTGACAGCAAAGACATTTTAGGATTTTTTTTATCATGTTGACACAAATAATGAACAATTATTCATTTACTCGCCCTACTGTTGTACATGATTAAGAAATGTAACATATTTAGCAAATTTAAATGAAAGTAATGTTACATGATCACTTCAAACACCGTGTCTATGAGTGACTGTGACAGCACAGACACTTAACAGTAACAGCACAGACATTTAGTGTTTAATAGATATTTTGAGAAAGTTTTGTTCAATGTTTCAGTGTCTTTAAAACTCTATCTCTTAGGCTTTTGTTAGTTACAGGAAAAAATGAATTTCCATTAACATTTGGGTCAATAAACACTGATTACACTGCACAGTAGAACTTTGGTAACAGGACAGACATTTAATAATAACAGCACAGACACATTTCAGTGACAGCAAAGACATTTTAGGATTTTTTTACCAAGTTGACACAAATAATGAACAATTATTCAATTTGCTCGCCCTACTGTTGTACATAATTAAGAAATGTAACATATTTAGCAAATGAAAGTAATTTTACATGATCACTTCAAACAATGTGTCTATGAGTGGGGGAAAGAGAGAAGTGGAGGTGTGTGCTGACAGAATGGAGTGTATGAGTGGGGATAAGAGAGAAGTGGAGGTGTGTGCTGACAGAATGGAGTGTATGAGTGGGGATAAGAGAGAAGTGGAGGTGTGTGCTGACAGAATGGAGTGTATGAGTGGGGATAAGAGAGAAGTGGAGGTGTGTGCTGACAGAATGGAGTGTATGAGTGGGGATAAGAGAGAAGTGGAGGTGTGTGCTGACAGAATGGAGTGTATGAGTGGGAGAAAGAGAGAAGTGGAGGTGTGTGCTGACAGAATGGAGTGTATGAGTGGGAGAAAGAGAGAAGTGGAGGTGTGTGCTGACAGAATGGAGTGTATGAGTGGGGATAAGAGAGAAGTGGAGGTGTGTGCTGACAGAATGGAGTATATGAGTGGGAGAAAGAGAGAAGTGGAGGTGTGTGCTGACAGAATGGAGTGTATGAGTGGGAGAAAGAGAGAAGTGGAGATGTGTGCTGACAGAATGGAGTGTATGAGTCGGGGAATGAGAGAAGTGGAGGTGTGTGCTGACAGAATGGAGTGTATGAGTGAGGGAATGAGAGAAGTGGAGGTGTGTGCTGACAGAATAGAGTGTATGAGTGGGAGAAAGAGAGAAGTGGAGGTGTGTGCTGACAGAATGGAGTGTATGAGTGAGGGAATGAGAGAAGTGGAGGTGTGTGCTGACAGAATGGAGAGTATGAGTGAGGGAATGAGAGAAGTGGAGGTGTGTGCTGACAGAATGGAGTGTATGAGTGAGGGAATGAGAGAAGTGGAGGTGTGTGCTGACAGAATAGAGTGTATGAGTGGGAGAAAGAGAGAAGTGGAGGTGTGTGCTGACAGAATGGAGTGTATGAGTGGGAGAAAGAGAGAAGTGGAGGTGTGTGCTGACAGAATGGAGTATATGAGTTGGGGAAAGAGAGAAGTGGAGGTGTGTGCTGACAGAATGGAGAGTATGAGTGAGGGAATGAGAGAAGTGGAGGTGTGTGCTGACAGAATGGAATGTATGAGTGGGGGAAAGAGAGAAGTGGAGGTGTGTGCTGACAGAATGGAGTGTATGAGTGGGGATAAGAGAGAAGTGGAGGTGTGTGCTGACAGAATAGAGTATATGAGTGGGGATAAGAGAGAAGTGGAGGTGTGTGCTGACAGAATGGAGTGTATGAGTGGGGATAAGAGAGAAGTGGAGGTGTGTGCTGACAGAATAGAGTATATGAGTGGGGATAAGAGAGAAGTGGAGGTGTGTGCTGACAGAATGGAGTGTATGAGTGGGGATAAGAGAGAAGTGGAGGTGTGTGCTGACAGAATGGAGTGTATGAGTGGGGATAAGAGAGAAGTGGAGGTGTGTGCTGACAGAATAGAGTATATGAGTGGGGATAAGAGAGAAGTGGAGGTGTGTGCTGACAGAATGGAGTGTATGAGTGGGGATAAGAGAGAAGTGGAGGTGTGTGCTGACAGAATGGAGTGTATGAGTGGGAGAAAGAGAGAAGTGGAGGTGTGTGCTGACAGAATGGAGTGTATGAGTGAGGGAATGAGAGAAGTGGAGGTGTGTGCTGACAGAATGGAGTATATGAGTGGGGATAAGAGAGAAGTGGAGGTGTGTGCTGACAGAATGGAGTGTATGAGTGGGAGAATGAGAGAAGTGGAGGTGTGTGCTGACAGAATGGAGTGTATGAGTGGGGATAAGAGAGAAGTGGAGGTGTGTGCTGACAGAATGGGGTGTATGAGTGGGGATAAGAGAGAAGTGGAGGTGTGTGCTGACAGAATGGAGTGTATGAGTGGGAGAATGAGAGAAGTGGAGGTGTGTACTGACAGAATGGAGTGTATGAGTGGGGATAAGAGAGAAGTGGAGGTGTGTGCTGACAGAATGGAGTGTATGAGTGGGAGAAAGAGAGAAGTGGAGGTGTGTGCTGACAGAATGGAGTGTATGAGTGGGGGAAAGAGAGAAGTGGAGGTGTGTGCTGACAGAATGGAGTGTATGAGTGGGAGAAAGAGAGAAGTGGAGGTGTGTGCTGACAGAATAGAGTGTATGAGTGGGAGAATGAGAGAAGTGGAGGTGTGTGCTGACAGAATGGAGTGTATGAGTGGGAGAAAGAGAGAAGTGGAGGTGTGTGCTGACAGAATGGAGTGTATGAGTGGGGGAAAGAGAGAAGTGGAGGTGTGTGCTGACAGAATGGAGTGTATGAGTGGGGGAAAGAGAGAAGTGGAGGTGTGTGCTGACAGAATGGAATGTATGAGTGGGGGAAAGAGAGAAGTGGAGGTGTGTGCTGACAGAATGGAGTGTATGAGTGGGAGAAAGAGAGAAGTGGAGGTGTGTGCTGACATAATGGAGTGTATGAGTGGGAGAAAGAGAGAAGTGGAGGTGTGTGCTGACAGAATAGAGTGTATGAGTGGGAGAATGAGAGAAGTGGAGGTGTGTGCTGACAGAATGGAGTATATGAGTGGGGGAAAGAGAGAAGTGGAGGTGTGTGCTGACAGAATGGAGTGTATGAGTGGGAGAAAGAGAGAAGTGGAGGTGTGTGCTGACAGAATAGAGTGTATGAGTGGGAGAAAGAGAGAAGTGGAGGTGTGTGCTGACAGAATGGAGTGTATGAGTGGGAGAAAGAGAGAAGTGGAGGTGTGTGCTGACAGAATGGAGTGTATGAGTGGGGAAAGAGAGAAGTGGAGGTGTGTGCTGACAGAATAGAGTATATGAGTGGGAGAATGAGAGAAGTGGAGGTGTGTGCTGACAGAATAGAGTGTATGAGTTGGAGAATGAGAGAAGTGGAGGTGTGTGCTGACAGAATAGAGTGTATGAGTGGGAGAATGAGAGAAGTGGAGGTGTGTGCTGACAGAATAGAGTGTATGAGTGGGAGAATGAGAGAAGTGGAGGTGTGTGCTGACAGAATGGAGTGTATGAGTGGGAGAAAGAGAGAAGTGGAGGTGTGTGCTGACAGAATGGAGTGTATGAGTGGGAGAATGAGAGAAGTGGAGGTGTGTGCTGACAGAATAGAGTGTATGAGTGGGAGAAAGAGAGAAGTGGAGGTGTGTGCTGACAGAATAGAGTGTATGAGTGGGAGAAAGAGAGAAGTGGAGGTGTGTGCTGACAGAATGGAGTGTATGAGTGGGATAAGAGAGAAGTGGAGGTGTGTGCTGACAGAATGGAGTGTATGAGTGGGGAAAGAGAGAAGTGGAGGTGTGTGCTGACAGAATGGAGTGTATGAGTTGGGGAAAGAGAGAAGTGGAGGTGTGTGCTGACAGAATGGAGTGTATGAGTGGGAGAATGAGAGAAGTGGAGGTGTGTGCTGACAGAATAGAGTGTATGAGTGGGAGAATGAGAGAAGTGGAGGTGTGTGCTGACAGAATGGAGTGTATGAGTGGGAGAATGAGAGAAGTGGAGGTGTGTGCTGACAGAATGGAGTGTATGAGTGGGAGAATGAGAGAAGTGGAGGTGTGTGCTGACAGAATGGAGTGTATGAGTTGGGGAAAGAGAGAAGTGGAGGTGTGTGCTGACAGAATGGAGTGTATGAGTGGGAGAATGAGAGAAGTGGAGGTGTGTGCTGACAGAATGGAGTGTATGAGTTGGGGAAAGAGAGAAGTGGAGGTGTGTGCTGACAGAATGGAGAGTATGAGTGGGGGAAAGAGAGAAGTGAAGGTGTGTGCTGACAGAATGGAGAGTCTTGAATGATGATGAAATTCACCAAAAGACAAGTAAGGAAATGGTACAAAGTTCAGACGATGATAAGATGGAAAGACAAAAGGAAATACACCAGCCAGTTGATACAAATGAATGCCCCGGGAAATTTGTTGTCATTGTGTATAACATATATCCTGGTTATGTTGAAGATATAGAGCTAGGTGAAGTTTTTGTGGAATATATGCATAAAGCGGGAAAGCACGGGAATGCAAATTGTTTCATCTGGCCACGCAAACTTAAAGATAAATGCTGGTACCAATTTGAGGACATGGTTAGCTTTGTACCAGAGCCTTCCAAAATATCACTGTCCTCTGACTATTGTGTTGAGTCTTCTTTGTGGGAAGATATGTTGGAAACAATTCATGGCAAACAATAACCTGTGTTTATATGTGCACATGAATGAGGGCAAGAATGATTTACTGAATGTTATCATATAATGTTATCATTTGGTAAAAGTGCAAATATGTTATCAAACTTTGTCTGTGCTGTTACTGTTGAAGTTTTGAAAGTTGACTTCTCGTTTCCTTACAGCTTTTTGCTTGGAATAAGCAACAATAACCTCAAAAAGTGCTATTAAGGTTGTTGGTAGAGTTTCTGATCAAGTTCTATTTTTGAGATGAGCAACTCCACATAATATTGGTTTATGAATTTTTGCTTGTCTGTGCTGTTACCAAACCTCACATTTTTATCTAATTAATGTCACATACAAAATACACCTAACACTTTGATATGCACATTCATTGAGTTTCCCTTTTTTTGACTACCTTTACTTCTGAAACACAGAACACAGAAATAGTTATTATAGTTTTGGCAATTACAAAATATTTTGTCTTTCCTGTTACCATGTTGTCTGTCCTGTTACCGTGAATGTCTTTCCTGTCACCAGGTTTCTGCCATCTCAAAAGTTATAATTGGTTCAACTCTGCTGACAAAAATATATATAATTCATAAAATGAGTGTAATAACTATTATTACCTTATAGAATAATGGTAGTTCCATTTCAGCGTAAGCAGTAGACAAGTTTATCGTACATCTTTTTGCAAATAATTCCATTGTATGCATATATTTACAGTCTAAAAATTTAGTAAAGCCAATAAATGAAATTTTAAAGCTGTTGGTATTTGAACTATGCCAAAATGCAACAACCATATCATAAATTTAATTCATTTTAGATTTATGTTCGGTGACAAAAACTGGATTTTATGCACGGTAACAGCACAGACATTTGGTACAGAGATGCCAAAAATAGTTTTCTGCAAAAAGGAAAATAAGACATATTAAGCCTGCATACTTTACACTTGTATTCAGTAATTGTTATGTTGTTAATCTGCTCCACAAAAACATTTCAAAAATGAATTCTGATTTGTTGATTTTTCATAGACCAAAATGTTACTTTTTTAGAGAATGACCCTGATACTGTCTGCTGGAAAAACGTATTGATGTCTCACAAAGTGTTTGTGAAAGCTACCATTTCTCAGTTAATCTAGATAAAACTAAAATTGTTGTCTTCATGGGGTATTATTTTCTAGATCATTGTCATGATCTAATCATGTTAATAATGCATCAGACCGCCTCCGTGGGCTGGTGGTAGAGTGTCCGCCCGGAGAGCGGAAGGTCCGGGGTTCGATCCCCGGCCGCGTCATACCAAAAGACGTTAAAAGATGGTACTTGTTGTTACCCCTGTCTGGCGTCAGCATTAAGGGGCTAAAACAAGGACTGGTCAGCTCGGAGTCAGTATACTACGTCTGAGCGGGGCATTCATGTTAAACTGCGGCATGGTATCTCAGTGAGCTAGCACTATAAATCGGCATTAGTCCGAAAAAGCAGCCACACAAACACACACACACGTTCATGCACGTCGCTATATAAGTGCAATAATCTTGGACACGACGTTAAACCCAATTTCACCTCACCTATAATGCAGCACTTAGGCCAAAAAAAAGAAGATTCTCTGTGTAATTATAAAATCGCAATGCATGCTACAGCCTTTACCCCATGATCTGTTATTTTTTAGATATTTGACTCCAAAATCAGGCCAATTTTACAGTATGGTTCTGAAGTATGGGGTGTTGATAAATACCAAGAAACAGAAGTCCGTTGTACAAATGTTCACGTGTAAGCGATTTGTGTGTGTGAAGCGATCGTCCCCAAATCATCTTGTTAGAGGAGAATGCGGATATCCCATGTACATATTTGCATGTAAACGTGTTTTTAAGTACTGGTGTAAAATAATCAATATGACAGAATCCCGTTTGGTAAAGAAATATTATAATTTATCAAAGTTAGATTGTGATAATGACAAGACCAACTGGGCATCAAAAGCTATTCTCTACAAGTGTTGGGTACATGTGGCAACAACCATTTATTCACAGCTTCATATCTGAATTAACGCTTCGCCTAAAATCTTCTTATGATCAGGATTTGCACGCAGCCCTATCATCACGTTAAAATTAACCCTTTATGGTGCATTCAAATAAATTTTAGCTTAGAATCATAATTAAAATAAATAACTATATTGAAATAAAGGACTACACTTGCTCAGTAGAGATGTGTTTCGTCACCAGCTTCTAATTGAGACTGGGAGATACAGACTAGAGGTGAGGTGAGGTGAAATGGGGTTTAACGTAGCATCCAATATTATTGCACTTATATAGCGATGTGCATGCATGTGTTTGTGTGTGTGGCTGCTTATACTAGTCCGGACTGATGCCGATTTATAATGCTAGCTCACTATACTGACTTCGAGCTGACCAGTCCTTGTTTTAGCCCCTTAATGCGCCAGACAGGGTAACAACAAGTACCATATTTTAACGTCTTTTGGTATTGGGATCGAACCCCGGATCTTCCACTCTCCGGGTGGAAGCTCTACCACTAGATCACGGAGGTGGTCAAGATAAGGGATAAAACATCGAAGGTTGTGTTTGATATGTAACCTAGGTCTAGTAGAAGATGAGTATCATTTTGTAATAATTGGTAGCCGCTACCACAATTTGAAATATATACTACCTTAATCCTATTTGTACCCTACATTATATAAGTTTAATATGTTGATGGCGTCAACCGATGTACCCACTGTTCAAAACTTTACTTACAAAGCAATGTGATTGCGACTTTTGTAAACTACATTTATATTGTATATTTTATCCATTAAATCCTCCCACTGCACCCGCTGTAATATAAAATGTGAATATGGCCTACACTACTTTACGAATAAAAAAAGAAGAAAAGATTATTATGAATATCATGTGTCAGTGCAAGCATGTCGGAGGAAGTGGGCTCTTCTCACAGCCGGATATATCAAGTAATCATCGCGGCGTGACCGTTGTTTTACTATTTAGCTCCTCTTTTTATGATTTCAGAAAATAATTTAATTTATTTAATTTATTAATCACAAATTCGATTTCTACATGTCAAAATATCTTTGTATTGATATCACAAAACCGAATTAGTGAAAAAAATGAAATTGACAAAATCAAGATTTCAATAATAAATCTATTTTTCTTATACCAACCATTTATTTTGTGATATTACCAATGGATCTATTGGAATAATAAAATAGGGAATTAGAAGTAAAACAGCCTCTTTTATGGCAGAAGGCCTTCAAAGATCCGAAGCAAGCATGTCACTGCACTCGCTGACTTGGTTGATGCATGTCGTCGTGTCCCAACCGCGTGGATCGATGCTCATGATGTCAATCACTGGATTGTTTGGTCCAGACTCGATTGTTTACAGACCGCCGGCAAAATGCTGGAATATTGCTGAGTGCGGCGTTAAACAACAAACAAACAACCAACTTATAGTATGGGTTTTGCAAGTGATGTTCATCCATGCCAGGGTTAGTTAGATACGGCCGTTCTCATTGTAACGACTCTTGGTAATACAAAACTGAACTATGGCCAGCGGGGCTATGATTTGAGCTTACAAACAGGCTCAGCTGGTATATTTAACCAGGGAGTAGTCCACATGTCCTTAATACCCCCCCCCCCCCCCCCCCCCCCCCCCCAATCAAAACCGACAGAAAAGAATTACATATGCATCTGGTGTCACATGTGTGACAGAATGTCCTGATACAGCGTCTTTATGCCCATTCTTGCAAAAAGTAAAGGGACATTAAATTGTAACTCGTGTAAAGGCCTAACTTTCCCCCTTATACTTTGTTCCCTTATAGTTGTATGCTATAACGAAGAATTGAAAGCGTTAACGTGTGACGTTTAGTCAACCTTCTGTGTACAACAACCGCAACGTCGACAAGGAAGTAAAACCCAGTACAAGGAGATGATCTGTCAAAAGTATTTTTCTTAGCCAAACCATTCAGACTTCGGCAATTGTCTCCCTTCCTTCGATCAACGTTCATTGGTAAAATACAGCTTTTACTTGTAATTTAAATAATATCGACGGTAAACAATAAACCAATTCTGTCGCAGATACATTTTTAAGTGTTCAAAAAAAGAATACCTAACTTCCGCTTCAGGAATGGTTAGCACTAGATATACAGCAGCTGTTGATCTACCAAAACTAGCGTTTTTTACTTGTAGAGGTCTTCCTTCTCAACGAGTTTTATTTACGCTTGAAATGTCGTTTTAGCTATCCACACAACAAATGTTTTACCCTTTCTTCAAAATTATTTAATTCAAGGTGATTACAATGTTTAGAATGCTTTCCAGCCCCGATGTAGAGCTGCTTCTGATATGTGATGCAACGCCCCTCTATTACAACTTATTCGGGTCCTTTGACAGGCAGTTACGTCCCTTGGAAGACAGGGGGCGTTGTTTCCGAGCATGGCGGACGAAGTTTATTCTTCCTGTTTGGTTAAAATTGTTTATTGACACTTTATTGAGGATATATTTGGTAAGTGGAGCCCGTCATAACATTTCTCTGATAGATCGCTTTGTCTTAATTGTTCTGAATTCATCGTAACTTATTTCATTAGGCCTTTTGTCTGTAGAAATAACTGAAGTATTCGCAGAATTTGACCGGTCGCATTTAATTATTTGTGTGTCAGAGTGAGCTGGCGTGATTAATCACACTTAATTGTGGATGACGAGGATAAGACAACGTATTATCTTTGAATTGACAGATCAGTTAGTTCATCTAACTCTAACATATGTGAATACTTGTTCTAACGAACCTGACATTTTGCCGACGAATCCCGTCTGTGGAGAAACAAAGTGATCAACAGTGAGGTGATCAATATCACGAAATTGACACTGCATCAGAACTTGACAAGATGTTTAGTTAATAACATAGACGTTTCGCATACAGGCTATTTACTAGGTGTGCCGTCTCGAAGTAAGACACTCCTCTTGCAAACATGTTTCAGCCTTTAATTTATTAAATTCAATATGTTTTATTTATCATCATGGTCACTTATTACGAAGACCTATTTCAGACCATAATATTATTTTACATGTTTAGCTAATTTATTTTGCTTGGACATTGTGTAATGCTAGACATTAAAGTATGCTTGTCTTGTCAATTTAGAGTATGCTTGTCTTGTCAATTTAGAGTATGCTTGTCTTGTCAATTTAGAGTACGTTAACTACAATTTTGGGGCAATGATCATGCTTATGAGTTTTGTCGAGTGCAGGCTAAATAGTAAAACGGCATCTCCACAAAACGTCACAGATTTCTCTGGCGAAAACGGCACCGCATTTGGTGAAGACAGCTACAGTGTGTTGGGCGAAAACAGCACCTCTGTTTTTAATAACGATAACGATTTTATGTAGTATTATATCTTCGTCAATACCGGCCCATGTACCACAAAACATTGTGATAGTAGCTGACTCAGCTAATTTCTCAATAACAGGCTACAGAAAGTCGGTACCACATACACGATGGGTCCACTGGTCACAGTTATCACAGGATACAGCATGTTGATTTTTTCTGACATTCTTCTCACATGCAACACATGGAAAGGCCATTGTGAATAATTGTGATCTGACATAACCATGTTAGGCCTCTTAAATAGAGTTTCAGCTTGACATTGAGTTAAATTGAGTAAAGGTACTTAAAGGGGCACTGATCTAACGCAATTCCCTGGGACTGGTTGTTGCCTTTGTTATTGTTTTTTCCCAGTGAGTACCCGGATGTAGAGCAGAAATCTAGACTAGCTCGCGACCTCTGTTGCGCCATTCGTAAGCGCATTAGTCACTTTTATGGATACCGGTAGTAATAAGAGCTTATGGTCACATTGATCAACAAAATGAAATACAGTTTTCGAGATAATAAGGAAAAGTAGGTATCTTTGTGGGTAGCATCGGTAATGGTGTCGAAGTTTTGATAAGTCACTTGCTTGATAATTTTTTGCGATTTTCGTTAACACTAGTTTGACTTGCAACACAAAGTAAATATTTCTCCTGAGCATTGCTTTTTTTATAGTGTGTATATTTTTTTTACTGTCAAAATGTGTAACATATTTATTAAACGTCTAAATATTCAGTTATTTTACAAAGTGACTGAAACACATTTCCATCTGTATTATTATGATATCGAATTCCAAACATTTTGATGTTTAATGTCATCACCAAGAGACTGAAAATGTTACGTTGAAAAGTACATTTCTATGTTGTTTGGCTTCTAATCCTACATAACAATCTGTTGTGATGTTTGTAGGCCCTTTTGATCGTCTTAATCAATCTGGACAGATTTTTTAGTAAAAATGACTGAAATATTTACACATTTTATAAATTGCCTGAGAGAATCACATTTTACAAATTGACGGTAATCTATACACGCTTACAAAGGAAATGACCTGTGAAAACAACGTCTATCGCGCATTGAAGAATTTCCCAACCAAGACGTAGAGAAACAAGAACGAATCCGTTCAAATGAAGGAAAACAAAATGCAAATACCATAATTACAACTTACCAAATTGATGTGTATAAATAGGCAGCTTCCTTGTTCGAGGAATGTATCCGTGAATATCCACACAAAGGAATAATATCCCACTCGTCTGCAGCTATACAAAATAACTTATTCGATGTCACGTGTCTCTGTAACTATCAAATATTCTAAAAGATATATATCGTTTCGGGATATTATAACCAGTGTTCGTTTCTCAACTGATCACTTGGATTGTTTCAGGTGTTTCACATAGGTGTCAAGTCTTAAGGGTTGGCTGAGAAAGGCCACGTGACAACTATTTTCATTACGTCCACGGTTCCTAAAAAATCCATTGAGTTTGTTAACAATGAGCAACCAATCAACGTATTATTAGTTAACCCTTTGAACAAAGTATGTTGTTTTTACATCGGCACTTCACGCCATGATATGAGTGTATTCCCTTTGTTTTAGTAAACCTAGACATGTAAACACTCACTTTTGACATATCAACTGTGCAAGATAACAGTGATTAATCAATCAACGTATTTTCTGTTAATCCTTTGATGACTAGGAACGATCCGTTGATTTACCAAAAAAAAGTAAATCAACTGATCATTCATCTCTTGTTGGGCTGCCACGTGCATATTACATAACGCACATTTCACCTCACTTCAAACCTGGATTTAGATTGAATAATTGCCCCAGACACAATAAATGCCAAATGAGAACCTTTGTCAGGTAATCTAAGTGGCGCTACCACTAATTGTACCTGTAATAAATTCATTAACTGAGCATCAAGTGAATGACGACAAATACACAAGTGTAGGGTTATACGAGAAAACGTGGATGACAACAAGGAAGTAGTAATCGTATTATCGACGCAATCCGAAATCAGAAAATGCTTTCACTGCATGGATACTTTTTTTAGTATTAAACTATAACCATCTGGGGTATTTCCAAATGACGACTTCCGATGAGCTCCGCCGTTCTTTTTGTCTGTCTGTTTAGGCTGAAGAAATTAATTGACAGGCGCCCTTTGTCGAATCTTTATAGATCACAGTTAACCAATCAGTGTTTATGCAAAAATGCGTCAAACAAATATTGCCTCCAGCCTCCAAGTTTATTTAGCTGTCCTTGCAGACGGTAGCCCAGTCTCTGGTCACGCTCAGTTGCGTTGCGTATCATCCGGGTACTCACGGGGGAAAAAACAATAACAAAGGCAACAACCAGTCCGGGGAATGGCGTTAGATCAGTGCCCCTTTAAACTTCAAAGCGTGTAGTGTTTTCACAATAAGTAAGCTGCGCCTCCGAATCAGCATCGGCGACTAATTTGGAGAAGGGGGCAAATTTCTAAGGTAAACTTGTTTTAACATTTCACAATTATTTGTGTTTGTAAGAGACGATGTGAGTTTAATTTCATTTATTTTACTTCAAAGCATGTTATGTTTTCACAATAAGTTCAGTTGCGTATAGGCTAAGTTGGAATATAGTTGGAGTAGAGGCTAATTTCTAATGGAAACATTTCAAAATTATTGGTGTTTGCAAGTTACCATGTAAGTTTAATTTTATTTATTTGACCAAGGTAAAAAAAAAATAAGGTGCCATTTTCGCCAGGCAATAGTAGCCGTTTTCCCTTGAGGCGAGGGACGTTTTTGCCCGGTCACGTTTTGATGAGGTGCCATTTTAGCTATAAATGTGCACTGTACAATGTAAACTGGGTGCATGTTTCTGCATTTCAAAAGCCTGGGTACTGACCCTGGCCACTAACTAGTTATTGCCATATTTTTCATGTTGTTTTGAGAAATTAGCAGTTAATGTAATGAGTAAGAAATGTTAATGTCAATTTATCGTCTGCCAACTGTTGCAAAGAAAACTTCACAAACATAAGCTACACATTGCTTATTCATAATACTATTAACTATCAGCATGATCACCTGGCTATGGTTTTTCAATATGTTGAGGTTATGCTTATTTAAGCATGTATGTTTGGGGGAAGTTATTTTGGGCAGATTGTAAGCACGGGTGGGCGAGTCGCCTGAGGCGCCATGATGCGATGTGCAAAGTTGCATCCCTTTGGCATGCCAGAAATCTATGATTGTGGGTTCGAATCCCGAATTGCCCGATTATGTTTCTAGGTTTGTCAGCACCATACCCGTGCTCATGGGTTTCACCGAAGTGGTAAACATTGAAGACCTTCATCACTTTGGGCTTTCCTCCTACATTAAGCTGACTTGCCGCAATATAACTGGAATACTGTTAAAAGCTGCGTTAAACCCAACTCACTCACTCACTCTGAAGCCTTGTTTGTAAACAACAGCCGATAAACCCAGAGCCTGCTCATCTCTGCTTACCTTATTCTGTGAGAGGTGCAGGGGTAGGTTTATCATGTGACCTGATTTTTGTCTTATTTGTAACCAAATGCAATTATTCTGAAATGAGAGCAGACGGACCTAATGCGCACCCTTTGGTGCACTTTACATATTGTTTGCATAACTAAAGAGATATAACTACAACAACTGCGACAGTGAGCAACATGACTATAACTTTACACATCAGAGTGACTATCAATAGCACCCCAAGGGGCTTCCAAGGCATTATGTGGAGGATAAATACGCAAATGGTAATATGTTATCATGGTTATTGCATTTTATGATATTTTCTCGATTAAAGTTATGTTTATCTAAATGTGTAGACTCATCCATGAACCGATGATGAACACATAAATGGACATAGAGGTTATCACGCGAGTGTGTTTTGGGATGGTAAATATCCTGCATTAGGAATAAACATTGTATTTAGCAAGCCTTGGCGAGCTAAATACATAGTGTCTATTGCTAATAATAATTTTTCTGTGTTTCAAAATTGCTTTCCCTCTCTCACAAACATTACCGAAACATTGCAAGTTTTCCTTGAATGCGCACACTAATATTTATTACGTCACAGGGAAAGTGATGTGTCAGTCTGACAATGACTGTAGCCAATATAGTTCCAGCTGAAATCTGTTTCTTATACAGTGGCGAAGCAACATATACGCAAAACAACAATTGTTTTT
The DNA here is from genome assembly GCF_022045235.1 of Haliotis cracherodii. Taxonomy (NCBI): domain Eukaryota; kingdom Metazoa; phylum Mollusca; class Gastropoda; order Lepetellida; family Haliotidae; genus Haliotis; species Haliotis cracherodii. The sequence goes on from NW_027266264.1 coordinate 59,005,146, forward strand.
AATTGCCTTTCACGGCAATCCATCGGTCTGTCAGCTAGAGTAACTGCCTTTTGTCAAAGGGAAGCTACTCTAACCCTAGTCTATGAGATGTCAAGGCCACGTTCAGGTGTTGTTGACAGTCGGTCTGTCCTGTCATAACGTTAAGAAGTGTAGTCAGATGTACACACAACGACAAAACGAAACAAGGTAACAATTCAAACATATTTTGGCCAAATCCAACTATTTTAATTTGTGCAAAAGGTTTCAAGGCGCAGAGGTCTACAAGCACAGATATGGCTACTGATCCAGCTTGGCTAGGCCTGGTGCCCTCGCAAAATTGTTTCGAAATTTATATCTCTAAAGTTGCCAAAACTTATAAAATGCCTTAGCTACGTCACAGTTAGAAAATGATTTTCAGTACATTAGACTGGTCTTTTGATAATGATAGCAATTATCCCTGTTGTTAATCCAGATTCCCGATGGTTAATTCTGACTCGATCGCCGAATGACGAGGGCGACGCTATGTTTGTTTATAAACAGTGAAAGTAGTTCCTAGTTGACCTTTGATATTTGCATCTCTATCCGCATATGACCCCAACAGATATCGTATTTATCCGTTGGCTTTATCCTGCCAAGAAACCTACCCATTATATGTAAGATATAATATGTAAGATGTGACACTGGGACAGAGTTACTAGGCTGGCAGCAAGGAACTCTGGGTTGGAGAGTGATTAGCTTCAATCGACCAAGGCATATTTGTATTGTAATCAGGACTTTGATAAACACTGGCTTCTAATCTAATTAAACTGGCAATTAGTATTTTGTTACTCATCCATAAGAAAAATACATGAGCTCTCCCTTCAATTTGCCTCTAATAAGGAAAATATGACTGAAGGCAGTTTACTCTGCACAGTGCTTGCATTGTTGGCTTGCTATGCAGAGCTCTATTGTTTTGGTTTGAGAATTGAATTTGGCATGTGATGTCGTGCTCAGAAATGATTTCCTGAATGATTTTAAAACACACAAAGTCGTTGACATAGTGTCCCTTTATCCTGCTAAGCAGGCTTTTTTCAACTGTCCAGGCTATTTTTTTTCAAAGTTACTATATATTAGGCAAGGTCATTATCTTGTGTTTTTAATATTCCCAACAATATAATTTGCTCATGATATTCAGAAATAAGTGTCTTTCTTCTCATGAATAACAGCAGAATTCTAACCAGTTGCAATCAAGTGCAAATTTTAATACTTTTAAAACAATACTTTACCATGTTTACTCTGAGCATGCTAGAACAGAAAGGATTCTAACTCTCAAGAAGCTGGAGGGTAATGGCTGATGAAACTATAAGCATGACCAGAGCAGCTTGAATCCATGGGCGTAGTGGGTAATCGGTTATCACTGTACACATATTTACATCAAATCACATGGACACTTGACCATAAAGTATAATTATTTCAAAGCAGGTTCACTTCAAGAGTAAGTTGACCGTTGTGGCTATTTTTAGTTGTAAACTTGAAACACATTTGTGATATTTTGACTGATAAATGCTGGAAGGGTAGGTAATTAAACAAGTAGAAGGTGATTTATATTAGCAAGTATACCATCTTGCATTGATACAGAAAAAACCTGTATCATGTACATTGTATAGTATCGGTGCATGAAAACTCACAGTGCACCAGTGTATCATTAGCCCTATTACATAGTAGCACCTATGCTCAAGATGATCACTAATTCAAATGCTGATTATACTGAACAAAATTGTGTGACCCTTCTGCTAACAGTCATGACACGACCATGACACAACTTGAAAAATAAACGTCCCCTTTGCTGAGCAGGGTTCTATTAACTGCAACATGACCAGTTGCCCATTAATGCCATCTTCCTGAGGCAAGGGAGTTAACTGACTTTAATAGTCCATTTTCCACCCTTGCCAAACTAGGCTAGAATCCCGAGTTATAGTTTTGGCTGGACTAACGAGTCTATGCATAATCCTATCAAAATCTTGTAATGAAATCGACATCCGGTTCGTATATTGCCCTGCAGATATCGGTCAATTGCAGGATTTGCAAAACTTGTGTACCACCAGCTCGGCGTCAACAGATATTTCCCAAATCTTTTCATGTTTTTAATCAAGGCGCTCACATGATTTGATTCACTTCGCGAAGTATGACCCATTTTATCACAATATGGATTTTGATCATCGATCAGATCGAGTTGATTGGGCACTGCCATTTTGTTTGAAGCAAATGCAAGGGATATGAGAGGTGGAATGTGATTGGTCATTAGGAGGGACATGGAAGGGATAAAACTTATAATAGCCACTGGTTGGCGCTTCAACCGAGCCCAGACATTCCAGTCCAGTTTGGCAAGGTTGGAAACTAGACTTTTATAGTCAGTTGACTCCCTTGCCTCGGGAAGATGATTAATGTTCAAGACCAGTAGACTGTAGTAACGTTACATTTAGAAATACCATTGTCTGATACAACTTGTCGACTAGTTTGATTAAAGTTGTGTTGTCTCACCATGTCAACCCTGACATGTACATTTGTCTGCTGATCACAGTATCTGGCTAGAACATGGAGAATGGATGAATAAGGTGAACAAGACACACATCAAACCTCGCTTCCTTTAACACAGTGAGTTGAAAGATATAGCTTGTACCAAGTCCTGGGGTCTGAGCTCGTCGGTTGACAAGATATCTATTAGCTTTTATTGTTAATACAGTAAACTACAGTTATAACCAACTTAAAGGGACCACTTATTTAAGTTTGTGATAACCGTAGTTCATTAGAAGCATATATACAGCATATATACAACAAATGGCTGGGACTAAAAATAAGTTTGTTATATCGGTCAGTGTGTTATAAGCGTGTTTGTTATAAATGTAGGTTATTGTATTTGGCCGTCCTGGTAAAGTAGAGACTGATTATGGTGGCACAGCCATTGTTATCCCCCTTTTTATTTTATAATTTATAATGTCATGTCAGTGTAAAATTCAAACCTGCCATGGTATGCCAGGCCATAATGCAGATAGACCTTATAACCATGATAACCTTCTCCACAATGCATCTTCCTAATTATTGCCAATTACCAACCAACATTTATCATGCTTATGATAACTCACAGTGCATTTATCATGCTTGTGATAAATGGAAATAACTTATTCATATGACATGTTAAAAACTAGGTGGTAAATAAAAAATGCATAAACTATTGTATCTTATCACATCAGGCGTGTATTGTGGCTTTGTGGATCATAGATTTTACAGTACCTGAACTGTCCTATGCAAGCTTCAGACACAGGACATTGGTAAGAGAATAATTCCCCTGAATGATGTGGATTGAAAACACCAGTTGGTAAAGTTACAGGCTGCTAACTAAGCATGATAGATCCAGTTGCTCTTGTATCTTCTTCCGAGTTGTGAGTTGGACACTGGCACAAGTGTAGCAGTTAACAAGGGTGTCTATTCAAGAAAGGTTACCGTGATAAATAGTTTCCCTTCCAATTATTCTGGATGACAAGATGACCTTAGCATTCTTTTGTTCTTATTTGTTGACAACACAGCATGAACATGATGAAAGGTGGACTTTCATGTGCCTGTTAGAACAAACACTGATCTACGTGTGACATTTAGGTTTTTGTCATATTTTCTGAATGTGTTTGTAAATGGACATTATAATTTGATAGTCATATTAGTAACATCGTTGTCATTTCTTCAGATATTTCTACTATTATGGTCAAAAAGTATGGTTTGTGTAGGTCTATAGATAGAAACTTACAGTAAAAAGTATTATTTTTGTATCCCTTATCTCTGATCCTGATATTCACATACCCAACATCCTAAGGAAGTAATGATTATAAGACTAGTGCTAACCTCATTTCACTGGTCCTCAGAGTTTGTAGCTAGTCCTGCTTGACCAAGACAAAAATGTGTGCTGTACTTACATGTTATATCAGACTCAGTTTGTAGCAAAATTGAAGCATTGAGAACTGGTTTAGAGTCATAACCCTCGAGAATCAAATGCTACTAATCATTGAGGACACCGATGGATCATTGGATGTCTACTTGTCCACAGTACAATTTAGTAGTCTGGGGATAGCTGACTAGCGTGAATAATATAGAAACCATTGTTGATATAGACAAGGCTTCTACTTGGCTTCGTATGCACATCATTGTTGACACGATGTTTCTTGATGTCACAGCCAGTCGTCATGGTCTTTGTAGATGTCACAGTTAACAAAGTAAATGAAGAAGGCACTACTGTTTCTCTATACATACTACAGTTCATTTAAAACTTATCCTTGTTATCAAGTATTAATCATTGTTGATTATAAATAATAATAAGAAACCTGGGTTAGTATTTGTCCTCAGTAACCTCACGCTTGTGTAAGAGCGACAAAAATAGAAGAGGTAGTCCGGCTCCGTGGCGTGGCTGATTGTATGTCATCATGACCCAGTGCTATTAGATCATTCTTTCAGTCTCAGGTTTGTCTGGTCCTGGCTCACTTAAGACTGTTGTCATGTTGCTTGAAGACTGCTGACTGGCATTTTACAATATTCAATCAATGATTATAACATGGATGAAGGAATTGTTACAATTGTTTGTGTATAGTGACTTTAAAAAAATTATGCCAGAATTTGCTTGCACAGAAAATACAAATGTTAATCTTAAAGACATTCATTTACAATGTATAATGTTTATGAAAATGAATATGATATTAACATGCATTCATGTTGTAACCTGATAACTATATATATAGGGTTGTCATTTACATGTGACTGCCTCTGTGGACTTGTGTATGTAGCATCTGCCCAGAGAGCGGGAGGGGTTGGGGAAGGGGGTGCTGGGTGCTGATCCATGGCCCAACATACCCGAAGACTTTAGACAATGTACTTGTCCCTACCCTCTCTGGCGCTATAGGCATAAGGGGATGAAACAAGGACTGGTCAGCTCAGAGTCAGTATGCTGTGACTGAGTGGAGTATCCATGTTGAACTGTGACATGGTATTTCAGAGGGCTAGCACTGTAAAAAGGCATAAGTCCAGGCTAGTACAAGCATCCACACATGTGTATGGAATCTCTACTTATGTGCTATAATTTTGAATGTAACAGTACTGTATAACCTGGGTAGCCATTGGTCTTGTTGATAGGAAATGCTTATCAATCAGATACCACTGGACCCGTAAAGATCTGGGGGTTGAATAGGTTTACAGCAACCCATTCTTGCCATAGAAGGAGACTAAGCTTGTCGTAAGAGGCGACTAACAGGGTCGAGTGGACAGGCTTGCTGCCTTGGTTGATGATACATGTCATCTTATCCCAATTGCGTGGATCGATGCTCATGATGTCAATCACTGGATTGTCTGGCCCAGACTTGATTATTTACTGACCGTTGTCATATAGCTGGAATATTGCTGAGTGCTGTGTTAAACAACAAACAAACAAAAAAGATATCACTGGACTTTATGTCGCAGCCAACTACAGTATTAAACAGTGCAGTATTTTAGCAACAGAAGAATGAGTAGCTGTAAGATTATGGTAGTAAGTCTTCATGGGAAGGAACAGTGTGATAATGTGTAAGGAGAACATGAACTCCCCAAAGTGTATTCTGGACCGAATACTATAACCCCTTGATGATAAACAAGCATGTTCATCGTAATAATAAACCATAGGAAACTATGAAGATAATAACTGTGTAGATATTATAGCATTAAGTCTTCAATTTAGAATGGCGTTAAGAAGCCAGTTCGTAAAACCATTTTTTTTAACATCTTCTTTCTTGTTTTTAACTGGAATGTTGCATGTTTTGACCTTAGCAAGGCCATTATCTGTGAAGTTAGTGGAGATACTTGACGTCTGCTGGAGTATGACACGGTCTTGAATCCAGCATGGCAGTCAGCATACACAATGACGTACCACTGACCTGATTATGTTAGCTCTCGTCACAGTTCACTTGCCCAAGTGATGAGTGTAGAATGACTTGAGTGGTCCTTGTGACTGTGGACATGCCCCACCCTCAAGTCTCAATAGGACCGACAATCACTGAATGAAGCACTGACACAGTCACACGGGACCAAGGGTTTAGTTTCAGGTCACTGTGCCACGGTCATTTGTAGTTGTCTTATGTTTTTTTGACTGGTCCCAAAGAATTCAGCTTTGATCGCCAGGCCTTACTTCTCTGTTCCATGAAAGGGTTGATTTCATTCTTTTGGGTCCTGTTTGTTTCCTTTTAGCTGTGTACATTTTTGTTCTTTTGTACAAATTATTTCAAAAACACATTTATCAGGCTGGCATACATGACAAAATTGACGTGGGCAAATGGAGAAATAAGTATTTAATCTCAATGGTATATATCCGATATATGGCTTGTTATCTTTTGTTATCTATGGGATCCATTATAAGTTGTAGCAGGATCACGAGGGTTAAAGTGGGTTTTATGTGTCCTGGTTCGTGGTATAAAACCTATCGAGGGATGCATAAAACCCTGTGTACCCCTCGTGATCCTGCTACAACAAATTTATTTTACTGAAATGTTTTAATCATGTTAATGTGACATTGTAAAAGAATTAACACAAATTCAAAATTGATTTAAAACAGCTGTTCGATTGATCTGAGGTTAACTGTGTCATGCTGTGTCACATGACTTCCACTGACTCAGAAAAAGCATGCAGCTTTTTGCTTTGAAGCAGGGTATAAGGTCTTTATTTTGTCTCTCAGAAATCTACGTGCATCCTGTATTGCCCGTGGCGGGGTATAGGGGATTTAGTCACCCACTGTGAAATTTATTACCCTCCAAGACAGGTTATGCAGTATTGTATCAATATCACGTGGACCAATCAAATGTCATCATTCTGAAATGGAGGTATGATAAAAGATTTTATACAGTCTGTGGTGAAATTGTATGTGTTGGCATACACATCCTTGATTATTTTGAGCAGACTGTGCCAAAAGATTTGATTCTGAACTTGGCTCATGACATCAGTTTCAGTAGATTTTATATCATTACATATATATCCTTGGCATATTATCTGCTGAACATTGCTAGACCGAAGAGAATATTAGGAGACTCCACAATATGCCCTATACCCTCATTTCAAATTAAACAAAAGTCTTCCCAGCGATATTGTGGACAAGAAAACTTGACTTCTTCCAGTTGTTTGCCTTGCAGACTAATCGTAACAAGAAATCAATGCAATATCAATCGTGATTAGATGAATATATACGATCTGCCCAATGAATGTTGCGATAAGAAAAGCGTTGACCAAGTCACTATAGGTTCTGACAGCTTTTCACTTTGATAGAAAGTACGATGCAACATGTACAAAGACACATGCTGCCCAGAATTTCAATTACTATCTTTTATGGCTGTGCATTGTTGTATTAAATCGATACTGTGAGCATGGCAAGTAGGACTAATCCTTATTATTTACAATTGAATTATGAAATTATTAAATGAGTGATCATGGCAAGCTTTGCTTAGCATTTGAGTTGGTCAAAAGTTCAACGACTTATGCAAACCATCTGTCAAATTGAAATTTTATCAGTCTTTGTTCAACGGCCATCTAAAACATTGTAGTGGTTTTGCTGTATATGGTGTCATTATGAGGACTAGTGGACTAAAAATGTGAGGTTTGGGGTAAATACCTTGATAAACTGAAGATAATGGATGGCGATGCATAGGTTACAGTGCCTATCTGGGCAAGCTGCATTAATTCTTGTCTGCAGTGATCATGCTCAATCATGTGCCACACATCAGAGATGGGTGTTTGAAATCTGCTGCATCTTTGCATACTTTCCGGATGTTTATTGTATGTTTACTGATTACACAAATGTAAAATATACCAGCTGAAATACAAGAAATCTAATCTAGTGAATACTTCCTCCTAGAAATGATTATGAAGTACTTTAGTGCTATTGCAATTACATTTTTACAATTAAACCACAAAAGTATTGATATGGGTTGAAAAGGGTGGCTGTCAGCCTGCTGACAAACAATATGTATCCGTGGTTCAAGGGGAGAGTTCAGCAATTGTAATTTGATCTATTTAAATCCAACTGAGATCAGGAACACAATGCTTTAACCATATTCATTGTGTATAGAGGATTAAGATTGTGAAACACCAAAAAAGAGGTGTTATACATTGGCGATAAGTAATTACAGGTAGGACAGTGTTACAGATGTTTTGGATTTTGCATCTGTTGTATTATCCTGAATTCACAATGTTATTTCTATGCCAAACTAATCCTATCAGAATGATGTTTTTTTGGTCCATTGTTATTGTTGCAAAAAGGTGGAAACATTGCCAGTGCAACCATTATTTGCATCTCATCACACTCACCCTGTGGGGGCACAGGTGGCCCAGTCGCGATTCGCTGTGCAGAGTTCCGCCCCTTGGGCCCGCCCAAAATCTATGATTGTGGGTTCAAATCCCAGTTCGCCCCGATTATGTTTCTAGGTTTGTCAGCTCCATAGCCGTGCTTGTGGGTTTCACCGAAGTGGTAAACGTCTAAGACCTGCATCACTTCTGGCTTTCCTCCCACATTAAGCTGACACGCTGTGATATAACTGGAATACTGTTAAAAGCGGCGCTAAACCCAACTCACTCACTCATTCACTCACTCATTCATAGATATTAAGGGTGCACAGTTATATCGGTAAACTGAGATATATTCTTTCCATGATATGTATCACAAGATCATTTTTTTATGCTCGATATATGGGGTGAATTCAAATAGACATGATAGAGATTATTATTAGTTGTTTAATGTGATGCACTTGCCAAAACCCTTCTGCCTTGGAGCGAGCATCCAGGGTCCCCAAGATGGCTGCATATTTATTGAATTAGTTAACATCATGTTGTGCCAGCATCTTGTTTTGTTTTATTTATGAACTTCAATTCATACATTGACGTTTCAGATTGCTTCTATCTCGTGTATTTTTTGTTTAGGTTGGCCCCTGGTGACCATAACGCTGGCTGTGCAGGTTTTGCACGGAGATTTGGGGTTGGACCGCAGAGCCCACACAAACATGCCCATGGATCCGGACAACAATGCACAGGTAGGCCGCAATGCTTATCTCATATGAGACAAATACAGGCCATGCCGCAGTTTCTTTTGGTATGTCACCAGTTCTTGTGTTCAGTATGGGATGCTATTATGACAGATTCTTCTGTAGGTTGGCTGTGCCAATGTTTGATATGGGTGTGCTATCATGACAGATTCTTCTCTTAGGTTGGCCGTGCCAATGTTTGAATTGGATGCTATTATGACAGATTCTTCTGGTAGGTTGGCCATGCCTATGTTTGATATTGGTGTGCTATTGTGAGAGATTATTTGGTAGATTGGCCATGCTTGTGTTCAGTATGGGTGTGATATTATGACAGATTCTTCTGGTAGGTTGGCCATGCTTGTGATCAGTTTGAAGAAGAAGAAGAAGTTTTATTCATAAATGAAGGCCAAAAAAGTTTACAGGAATAATATATACTATGCACATGCACAAATTTTCTTACAACAAACATTCATCTTTTTTTACTTTTGTATTTACAAATTACATAGTTAAATGTCTTTTTAAATATATGGACAGGTTTTTAATAACACAATCATTTCTGGGAGATAGAAGACTGATACATTTGGGGACAGTTGGTTGCACATGGTAACATTTTGGAATTAAATTTTCTATACCATGATACTACTTTTATGAAAAGGACAAATTAACAAAAAATGATGGACTCTATTCATTTTCTATTTCATAGAGGCTACATCTCATACACAAACTAAACGATGACTCTGTGGTTGTATTGAATCGGGTTTTCTGTACATTTAGAATATGGCTTACAGCGGTAGAAACTAAGCTCTAAGAAGATCTCTTTCACATGCTAAAGTAGACAGATGTTTTTCTGGTTCGAGTAGTGATGTATCGGATATCTTGTTTCATGTAATCTAAGTAGTCGACACCAGTACTTAATACAAGGACTGTAATAGTGTACACACAGTGATGTTCTTCCCAGCTCTCCTAGAATTGCATTTGTTGATGTTCTTTTACCAACGGAAAGAACACTTTTAAAGAAATAACCTTTTCAATGCTTTTACTTTAGGCACATCCCCAAATTTCTGAGCCATATTAAAGAACAGGAGCAATCTTTGAATCAAATATTTTAGCAGCAGTAGAAAAGGGGAGAGATGGGAATTTCTTTATCATATTTAACACAGGAAAAGTCGCTTTCTTTGCTTGAATAGCTTGTGTATCACAAGCTTTAGTCCAAACAAGCCTTGAAGAGAATAGTAGACCAAGGTATTTGAAATATGATACAACTTCAATTTGCGAACCTTTATTAAACCATTTCTCTGTTTTCCTCACATAACCACCCTCTCTAAAAACTATGACTTTTGTCTTATCTAAATTAATTTCAAGGCCCCATTTGTCCTAATAAGAATGTAAAGCATCTAATTTTCTCTGCAGTCCAATTACACAATTGTCAATGAGAGTGACATCATCAGCAAATAATAATAACATGATTTCATCAAAATTATCTTACACAAATATTTCCCTTAGCCCAAGAATCTCCATTTCACATACAAACTCGTTTATAAAAAGTATAAAAAGAACAGGACTTAACATGCATGTGATCAGTTTGGGGTCCTATCATGACAGATTCTTCTAGTAGATTGGCCGTTCTTGTGATCAGTTTGGTGTGCTATTATGACAGATTGTTCTGGTCGACTTGTTTTGCATGTGATCAGTTTGGTTTGCTATTATGACAGATTCTTCTGGTAGATTGGCCGTTCTTGTGATCAGTTTGGTGTGCTATTATGACAGATTCAAGTTGATGCTCTTACTCATATTTGCAACAAATTACTGGTTATCCTGATATCAATGTGAACTCAGTAGAATTGCAATATGCAAAAATCAATAGAAATTGTGAAAAGTCAAGCGAACACTTGAAAGAAATGTGTGTAGGTGCAAGCCTTTGAAATTCACCTTGTTTACCTTATTTCACTAGTCATCAGAGTTTATAGCAAGTCCTCTTTGAACAAGACAGAAATGTTTACTGTGTTTACTATGTTTACATTTTCTAGCAGTTTTATTCAGTTTGTAGCAAAATTGAAGCATTGAGAACTGGTTCAGAATTATAGGTCTCAAATGCTACAAGTCTATGACGACCACCGTCATTGGATTTTCCCTTGTCCTCAACACATTTTAGTGGTCTGGGGCTTGCAGACATCCCTGAACTGGACTAGGTGGTAGCAAGGGATTGCCAGTAGTCTCTATAGCTGAGTTCTGTTTGCAGGCGAATGGTCCATGGACCCAGGGCATGGAGGTTATTGCCAACTACAACTTCCCTGGCAAGTCACATGAAGACCTGCCCTTCCAGAAGGGAGATATTCTCTTTATAGTCCGATCTACACGGGTGAGTTAATATTGTCTCAGGATTATTGTTTGGTATGTGTGCATGGTCACTGATCAAATGTTCATTGGAGTGCTCCGAGTGTAAATAAATGATATTTTGTTCTATATCATGTGTATGCAATTGCAAAAAGTTGCAATGTACAGTCAAGTCTCGTTAATCCGACACTTGTTAATCTGACAATCAACTTTATCCAACGATAATGATGGGAACCGATTAAATCAGTGCTATTTAGACCCGTTAATCCAACAGTCTCGCACTCTGACCCCGACGCACCTCATTTGCAACGAATTGCTGAAATCACTCATGAATCAGTCTCGTTGATCTGACACAGTGATCAGCGTACTCCGTGGTCATCTGCCCGCGAGTACACAGCCCGTGTTTTGATGCGAGATGAGTCAGCTTGTAGCAGCATATTACAACGGATGCAGAGATATGACTGACCCATCAAATGACTTACAGAAAGTCAACGTTAGCCACTAAGAAAACAGCTTTCTCAAGCTTTGCAGTACCAGTTTCAAACTGGCGACTTCCATTCCAGGCTATCCTTTTTAGAATATTTTGAATAAGTCATGCAGTCCACAACAGTTGTTTTGTGCTAAGCTTTAGAGGTTGCATGATTAGAAAACATATTCCGCTAACAATGTAATATAACAATATGAATTTTTCATTTTTTACTTCTTATTATCATGATTATGTGTTTGTTTCGTTACCTATCGTTACCTTAATTTCGTTTATCCGACATAATCGTTAATCCGACATAATCATATGCAACCAACGATGTCGGATTAAAGGGACTTGACTGTATATGAGGGAAATGATATAAAAATTAAATTGAAATGGAAGCCTTTATACTTGGAAGTATGGAATGATTATTATGATGATTAACATTTGCCATTGGAATAGTTCCTCAGAAGTCTATTATAGTCTATATATGTTGTTGTAAGGGGAGGTTCAATGTAATCAGTGGTCAGGCTGGTCACTGGGTTGATCTCATTGAACCACTGCAGTGGGGAAGCTGCTCATCATGTCTCCCACTGGTTTACAGGCTGCTGTCATCATATACCTCGAACATGGCTGGTATAAGAGTTCTCCAACATTTGTGTTTAGTTTTCGTTCAAAACATTGCGGTCATTCAGTTTTAGTCCATTTTGTTTCTCCTTGTTTTGCAGGATCCAAACTGGTATCGTGCCAAGGACAGCACTGGCAAGGAAGGGATGATCCCAGCCACCTATGTACAGCCCCGCACATCTGTGCCCCTCCATGCGATGCCGTATGTACACGTGTACAATCAACATGTAGCAAATATCTAAACAGTTCTTACAAGAACTAATTAAAAAAAGAAATTTATGAATGATTTTCATTGTGAATAACTCAGAATTGAAGGAACATGAAATGAGTTTTATTACTGGAGACTTCACATTTGTTTTACTGTAAGCTATATGTGTCCGGAAAGTTGCCTGGGAAGTATATGTGAGTATGGCCTCCTGACAACTTGTTCAAGGCTTGTTAGTAATGATGAAGGTGCATTTCCCTGATCCCAACAGCACTGGTCTTTTCAGGGTGTCACTATTGTGGAGGTTCCTCCTGACCCTGATGGGGTTCTCAGTAAGATTAGTTCCCCAGCAACCTATACTTCTAGAAGGAGGTAACTAAGTGGATTGGTTGGTTACGTTTGGTGACCTGGTTCATAGTGTTTCGATAGCGTGTCATGTTGCTCATAATATCAGTCAATGGTTTGTCAGATCGAGCTGCTGTCATATAGCTTGAATATTGCCACATGTGGCATAAACAACAACCAAACAAACTGCTCTGGGTCATCATGGTCTGGCATACACAACATCAGCCACATAGTTTGTTACTTGTCATGAAGTTTATCCATGTTGACACAAAAGGAATCACTTATTCCACGGTGATGTTACCTATCTGGATGCCTGGTTAGCTCTATGGTTATTAAGTAAGGATAAGATATATGGATGAACAGCTTCTTTATTACAATGAGGAGCGACGTTTTGGTGTAGGTTGTTACACCGTTATCAAGCAAGTGATGAACTTGGCTATGTGAGTCTTTGTGGCAGAATCCAGGTTGCAGTTGCTGTTGGTCTGAATCTTTCTGAGCGTGGAGTAGGTTTGTTCTGAAAGAACTGATTGAAGGTAGTTTTGAAGCATTGTGATGGCATTTAGTGGGAGGGACTTGGTTTTGCGATGGTGAAGCATCCGTTCTATGACGAGATGTTGCAAGGCTTTCTGGAGGATGGTGTGTGCTGCTGGTGAGTTGTCAGGGCTTCTTAGCTGTAGGCCTTTAGGTACGAGTTTGTTGTCTCCACATCACATCAGGAACGTAAGGTGGCTGGATGAGTGGATGTACTCGTTTTCCAAGTTGTTGAGTCGGTTGAGTCAACACATAGCACCGCTCTATGGTTATTACTTGAAGCTTTTTCAGATCTGTCAAGTGGACCTGGTTGATGATGTTGATTATCAGTTCTTGGTTTCTAGTGGAAAGGCTACTGGCTGTGCAATAATGCCACACATTTCATTTCATGAGGTGGTGTTGATGTTTCTTATGGAGCAAATGATTTTCAGATGAAGGTATCAGAAATTCCAACGTATGTCATGCCTGATAGGGTGTCACCAAGTCTACTTGTGTCCTGAAGATGGACAGATCAAGCCTGTCATCTTGTAGAGTATGGTAGCTTTCAGCTTGCAAGTCATCACTACTCATTAAGAGTACAGAGGGTCCTTCCAAGTCAACTGCTCTCTTGTCGTCTATAGCTGGAATTGACCTCACCAAGTCTACTATTCTCTTGTAGTCTATGGCAGCAATTGACCTCACCAAGTCAACTGCTCTCTTGTAGTCTATGGCAGCAATTGACCTCACCAAGTCAACTGCTCTCTTGTAGCCTATGGCAGCAATTGACCTCACCAAGTCTACTATTCTCTTGTAGATGGTATCATGGTCGTATGACACGGGAAGAGGCAGAACGTCTGTTGAAATTTCAGGAGGATGGAGTGTTTTTGATTCGTGACAGTGTACATTACCATGGCGACTACACCTTATCAGTTGTGTATGAAGGGAGAGTTGATCACTATCGGGTGTTGGCTCGTAACAGAGAGCTGGAAGTGGATGGAGGAGATTGTACATTTCACAACCTGATAGAGTTGGTTCAGGTAGCTTGGATGTCTCTTGTGTTGCCTTGTCTTCCCTCTCACACTGCAAGACTAGCACTCTCCATGTCTCCCTCTAATATGTCAGGACCTCTGTAAAAGCCATCTAGCCTCACACATCGAGAGTAGTGTATGTGTGTGTCTAGCTGGTCTCACACCTCAAACCCGTTAAGATCCGGGGTAGTAGAGGTCTTCTGCAACCCATGCTTGCTGTAAAAGGTGACTATGCTTGTTGTATTGGGTGGTCAGGCTCGTCGACTTGGTTGATGCATGTCATCATATCCCAATTGTGTAGAACAATGCTCATGATATCAATCACTGGATTTTCTGGTCCAGACTCGATTATTTACGGACCGTCGTCATATGCAGTAAACTACGGTTATAACGAACTCAAAGGGACTACTATTTTAGTTCGTTATAACCGTAGTTCATTATAAGCATATATACAGCATAACTACAGCAAATAGTCGGGACGAAAAAGTAAGTTCGTTAAATCCGTCAGTTCGTTATAAGCGTGTTCGTTATAACCGTAGTCTACTGTAGCTAGAATATTGCTGAGTGCAGCGTTAAACAAAAAACTCACACCTCAAGACTGGCACACCTGTGCATAGATTGTGAGTCTCACACCCAAGGAATAGCATACCTTCATGGCCACTAGTAAATCCCAAGGGTCATGGTATACCTTTCATTTGTTAGAACGGCGTACACAAAAAATGTTGTGTTCATACTGCCTTGGATTTGAATATGCTATGGGTTTTTTTGCACCATGTCAAAATAGTTATCCATTTGTTAGAAATAATTCTATGGCTGGACACATGGTAAATTAATAATGATTTGACTCTGGTGGCTACAAGCCACTTCATACTGCAGTCTGTGTCACAGACATTTGAGTCCGGTATCGCAGTTGACATCAGTTCGAGTAGATTATGGTGCTTTTTACCAAAGCATACAAGACTGAAAGACATTTTAAGAGACCAGGGCTTTGGACTAGTGGCTCAAGTTGCAGAATGCATACAGACTCATGGCATCCACACATTTATGTATATCAGACCTGACATGGGTACAATGTGCGAGGCCCATTCCTGGTGTCCCCTGCCGTGATATTGCTGGAATATTGCTAAAAGTGGCGTAAAACCATACTCACTCACTCGTTTCTGGTGTCCCCCGTCGTGATATTGCTGTAATATTGCTAAAAGCGGTGTAAAACCAAACTTACTCACTCATGTTTATCAGATATATCAGCATGGTCAGAGAGCACATTACGCACATTATGCAACAAGAAAGCAGGGTTCAATAGTCTGTTAGACTCGTCATAATCTGGAGCAACACATTATTTTATCCCCAAGTGTAGTTATTTTATATAACTAACTAGTCCGAAAGGAGTTGGATGAGACCAATGTTGTCTGCCACCTGACAGCCAACCTGCTGGCCTTTTAGTGTGAGAGGGATAAAGGGGGTCGTCATTGTGTGCACGGTGTCCTAGGTTAGTGCACAGAGCACCTGGTCGTGTGTGTTTGAACATGTAATCATGTGGAAGTTTGTTGTTGGTCTCAGTCACCATTTTGTCCAGTGCATTGTGGGTACTAACCATGTACTGTGCACATCCCTGTGTGGTTGCCTCCCCTCGTCACAGCCTGGCATGAACCTACCTTAATTATATCTTGATGCTTGATGATATCCAAGCTATTGCATTCCACCAATGTGTGAGCATGTTTGCTGTCATGTGTGTACAAACATTAACATTATAACATGTCATACTTCCTCTCAGTTTAAGGAATAATAAAAACAACATATTAACACTTAGGCTGATGCAGGTCACTCACATTATGTAGTTTTTCTGGTGCTGGTGAATTCTTTGTTGTTTTTCTGCATCTTGTTTCAACCTATATTCAACACATTTTCACTTTTTATGTCTCTATGCTATTTTTGAATGTATGTGATCCAAACAGCTTATGTGTTCACATGCGCATGAAGGAGCCATTCCCCTTTGTATTCATCACAGTGGTCTAAGATGACGCTGTGCACAGTTGCATCCCTCACTTGTGCCAGGATCTGCAGATTTAGGGTTTGAATCCCAGGTTTAAATTGATTATGACCCTTGGTTTGCCAGCACCAACCCAAGCGATGTGGTAACAGTTGACTTGCATCACTTGGGTCGTTTCTTCTGCACTAAGCTGCTATGCCATGCTATAACTGAAACCTAACTCACTCACTCACTCACACCTTCAGTCCTCCACTAAACATCTGCGTGTCGACTGATCATGCTGAACACATGTACCATTGCTGATGACAGGGATGCTCTGCCTGGGTTTGGAATTTAAAGATTGCAACGGATGTTTTGCAGTTGATATATTACATTATCTTATCTCATCTAGTGATGGTTGTTTATTTTGCAGAATCGTCTGTGCGAAAAGGATTTCATATTCTTCAAATAATCTGTATATGAATGTCAGATGAAACGATTTGGTTTGTGGTTTCAAATTATATGACATTGCTTGACTGGTAGTTTATTGAGTGGCAGAACTGATGGTTTGAACTGACAAAATTGTATCCTTGACCCTGGCCCTCCTCTCGGGGAGATTTGGGGTCCATTGTCTCCGGCTCATGTATGTGGGTGTTCTGTACTGAAGTTATCACAATCGTGCTGTCCTAGTTCAAGTTACCACCATTGTCTCATACTACAATGTCAATATCGATCTTCCTCAACAATGACTTTGATGTGAGGAAGACAGCCTGCTTTCCACAGTTAATAGCTTGTTGGGCCAGGTTGTGCGAAACAGCATCCTGTTGTGTCTATTACATCCTCCTGCCCATGGTGTAGTTTAACAGCTGCCACCAGATACCAGTAAGTTGAGCAAGACAAGAACTTCCTTAAAATCTGATAGTACATCATCCATCTAGATTAGCATTGGCATCATGTGACACAGATTGTCGTGAGCGCAGACAACAAGGATGTCACGTTCTTATTTGCTAAGGCAACATGTCATAATTTTATGGTTTACAGATTGAACTGGAGGCAAAAAACATTATCTTGCATTGCATATTGAGGACCATATTGGATGGAGTGTTAAACCTGAGCTTTGTCCTATTCTCATAATCAATGTGGGCTCTATCAATTAAGCTTCACATTTTCAGTTTTGTCCATCCGTGTTTTGTTGGATTATCAGTGATGGGCATACCAGACAATTTGGTTTTCTGTTGGGTGGTATTAACAGTGACAACTTGTTACAGAAATGTCATATCAAAATGTTGGATGGGTGGGTCAAGGTTTGTTCCATGCTCTATTTAATTGTCAGTTCCCATGGTTACATAGCTCTGTTTGCTTCATTATATGTAAAGTGTGGACATGTGTCCAATTCATGAATCTTTTTTACTCTCTTTATACCCATCAGATATAAGGATTTATGAATTAGATTTTCAATTATTTTGTCTTATCCTAAATACGTTTTTTCTCTTTCCTTGGCTAACACCTTAGCTTGAAGTGATCAAGGATCTTGGACAGATTATGGGGAGTCTGTGATTGTAGCGGAGTTGACTGACCCATTCTCTACTCATGACACTAGTCCCTTGTAGTGACAGCCCTGTGTATGCTTCCCCCTGCTTTCCTTGTAGATGGTTTCATGGTAAAATAACACGGGTTCAAGCTGAGGTGCTGCTGAAGCCCCCTGAAGATGGTCTGTTCCTTATACGAGAGAGCAGCAACTACCCCGGGGACTACACGCTGTGTGTGTGTTGTGGCAATAAGGTGGAACATTATCGCATTCTCTACCGCAACAACAGGCTCACGGTTGATGAAGAGGGGTATTTTCGGAACCTGGCCGAATTAGTACAGGTAGCAGAACAAATTGAGAAATTACGAACCAAATTTGATAAGCTATAAATACATGACCATAGAGAGTGTACAGAAGTGCATTACTAGAAACCTGAAAGGGAGTTAATATGTTCAGCTTGAACACATGGACGACCATGGTTGTAGCAGATGTGAAGGATGTAGGCATGATAATCAATTGAAGTAATTTACTTTGTGCACTTCGGAATGATGTTGCACTACATCTCTAAGCATTGGGAGAATGCTTCTATACCAATGTCAGGGGTGTGGAAAATCAATGTCTGACTTGCCCAATTCGTTGCATCAGATCGTGTGACAAAAAATACAGTCAGCTTCAGGAGTTCAGTTGTCCATGGACAACCTTAAAAGTTAGCAGACAGTCAGTCAAGTTTAATCAAATATTTGTAGCAAGTACTAAATGTAGCTTTGACAGAATATAAGCATCATCATCATTGACCAACTTAACAGACGGCATTATGTGTTTTACTTCCTTGTTTTAATTTTGGTCATGATTTAGAACAAATCTCTATGTACCATGAAGTCATGGCAGGTCAGACTGGCTGCTGATAACGTATGATTTACATTTGACTATGGACTAGGAATAGACAAAGTCACTCTTCGTGGATGGAAATATATTTTACATCTTATTTATATTTAAAAAAAATGCTTGTCTCCATTTGTGATTTTGTACAGTTTCGTTGTCCAGGGACAAGTTGCAAACAGTTGATATTTGCACACCCCTGCAATCAGTGTTAGCCCATGATAATAGTGTGACAGCATGCTGCATGCCATGTAGAAGTGTTGTACTTATACTAGCGTGGACTTGTTCAGAAAGCTCCGTCAAAATAACAACAAATATTGACATCTTCAATAAACATGATGAATCTCTCTCGTGCTACTATTTTCTCCCATCTACATTCAGTCATGGTTATCAGTTTCATTTTACTTATCAGATTTATATTCAACTATTTCTATTTTCAATTTCAATGTTTGATATCAATCCTTATTCCTCTGCTTCAATGAGTTTGTGTTAGCTAGAACTGCCAGGCATTGTATAAATCTCAATGTAAGAAGAGTCTGTTGTGTGGATCATGTAACCATTGTAACTCCTGTCCCTGTATTGATAGCATTACAAGACTGATGCTGACGGCTTGTGTACAAGGCTAGTGCGCCCTGTCAAAAAGGATGGGGAGAGTTTTGCGACGGTCAGTGTACAAGATTTCCAGTCAAGCGGCTGGGTCATCAAGATGGATAATGCCTCTGAGTGGGAGAAAATTGGCAAGGGAGAGTTTGGAAGTAAGTAATGTCAGGATCAAGGAAACCAGTATGCGCAGTAAAGTAGCGACATGTAATGGAAAGTAACTGCGCCCTATATTGGATCGCATTGTTTTTAAGTATTGTAGCATTTTACTGCTTGGGTCGTGTGTTCAAGACGATAATTTAAGGAATGTTTTTTGACAATGGAAATATGGAAATAAAAACGAATCATGTGGCAGACTGTATGATGATGCATGCAGAGCCTGATAACCAAGACTATTACATTTTTAGCCTAACATATGTATACAGGGATTATATGAGAGCTTCACTATGTTACAGATGTTTACAAGGGAGTGTACAAAGGACAGGCTGTTGCCATCAAACAACTGAAAGATAAGGACAAAGCTGAGCAGACCTTTCTCAAAGAAGCATCCGTAATGACGTAAGTTCCTTCATCCCACGTGCCAAAACATCAGTATATCATGTCTGGGTATCTCCCATTATTTGTGTGTGAGTGCCCCATCTTCAGTATATCATGTCTGGGTATCTCCCATTATTTGTGTATGAGTGCCCCATCTTCAGTATATCATGTCTGGGTATCTCCCATTATTTGTGTGTGAGTGCCCCATCTTCAGTATATCATGTCTGGGTATCTCCCATTATTTGTGTGTGAGTGCTCCATCTTCAGTATATCATGTCTGGGTATCTCCCATTATTTATGTGTGAGTGCCCCATCTTCAGTATATCATGTCTGGGTATCTCCCATTATTTGTGTGTGAGTGCCCCATCTTCAGTATATCATGTCTGGGTATCTCCCATTATTTGTGTGTGAGTGCCCCATCTTCAGTATACCATGTCTGGGTATCTCCCATTATTTGTGTGTGAGTGCCCCATCTTCAGTATATCATGTCTGGGTATCTCCCATTATTTGTGTGTGAGTGCCCCATCTTCAGTATACCATGTCTGGGTATCGCCCATTATTTGTGTGTGAGTGCCCCATCTTCAGTGTACCATGTCTGGGTATCTCCCATTATTTGTGTGTGAGTGCCCCATCTTCAGTATACCCTGTCTGGGTATCTCCCATTATTTGTGTATGAGTGCCCCATCTTCAGTATATCATGTCTGGGTATCTCCCATTATTTGTGTGTGAGTGCCCCATCTTCAGTATACCCTGTCTGGGTATCTCCCATTATTTGTGTGTGAGTGCCCCATCTTCAGTATATCATGTCTGGGTATCTCCCATTATTTGTGTGTGAGTGCCCCATCTTCAGTGGTGTGAGTGCTTTCTGCTGCCATGCTTTAACAGAATTTCCATCCCAAAGTTTCTAATCACCTGAGAGTTATCTCAAAACATTTACCACATCTATGTCACACTTGTTTCTTCTGTGTGTGCATCTACCCGTGAAGATTCCGGGGTAGAATAGGTCTTCAGCAACCCATGCTTGCCGTAAAAGGTGACTATGCTTGTTGTAAAAGGCGACTAACGAGATCGGGTGGTCAGGCTCGCTGACTGGGTTGATACATCTCATCGATCCCAATTGCGTGGATCGATGCTCATGTTATCAATCACTGGATTGTCTGGTCCAGACTCGATTATTTACAGACCGCCGTCATATAGCTGGAATATTGCTGAGTGCGGCATTAAACAACAAACAAACAAAACAAACAAACTGTGTGTGCATCTTGTGTGTATAACAGATAGATTTTCAGCTTGGTAGACGATAATGGGTCAAAGCTAGCCATGGCAGAATGAAGTATAAGATGGCAGGTGCTTAAAAAGTGACATGCAAGACAGACAAACTCACTACCATGCTTCTCAGTTCAGCCGTGCTGTGTGCAGACAAGAGAAGATGTAAATTCACTGCTTGTTTCCCAACAGGTCTCTACGACATGCCAACCTGGTCCAACTGATTGGTGTAGTCCTCAGTGATGAGTTCTTCCTTGTAACAGAATTCATGGGTAAAGGCAACTTGGTAGAGTATCTCCGAAGTCGTGGTCGCAGTGTCATCACAAAAAAGGACCAGATTAACTTTGCCACGTAAGTTAAAAACTATAAATGGATTCATTCATTTTCATTTGCTAGTTGTCAGCTCAGCAAATTGTAGTTAGTGAGTGAGTGAGTATGGTTTTACGCCGCTTTTAGCAATATTCCAGCAATATCACGGCGGGGGACACCAGAAATGGGCTTCACACATTGTACCCATGTCGGGAATCGAACTCGGATCTTCGGCGTGATGAGCGAAGGCTTTAACCACTAGGCTATCCGACCGCCCCTAGCAGAGAGCTTCTATTGGCAAACCGTCTTTTAGTCCATCGGTCACCAGACTTATGTCAGTTGTCATGTTAACATTTTTGGACATAAATAGGATAAAAAAAATTATAAATTTGATTTATTGTTCAGGTTCAATATTTACTGATGAATATTTAATAGCCAGTAAAATTGGTCACTTTTATAGAGGACAACTTATCTAATCAATGAAGTGAAATCAGTTCACATGGAGGGTCATGTTTTGCAGTGACACGTGTGCGGCTATGGACTACCTGGAGAGTAAGAACCTAGTGCACAGGGATCTAGCAGCCCGTAACGTCCTCGTACATGAAAATGGAACAGCGAAGGTACTTTTATAATCTGTTCTTACAGTATACACTGGATTGCAAAATGATCTGGAAATGTTGATATAGAAGTAAAGAATAAGGGAGGGAGACAACTGGACACCCCTAAACAGTAGTAGTATACTTATGATACTGATACAAGTAACATCAACAACAGCTGAAGTAGTAAAGTTTAAATTCCTCGCTCGGTTTACCAAACTATTTGTCTTCACAGTTTAGTAATTGATGAAGGGTAAGGAGTACATGTTATTATACCCTGCAAGCAATGGGGCTGGGGATGTAGGTTTGGGCTCTTTCCAACTTTAGTGGAAACTAGTTGCTTGTTTAAACCAGTGACAGAAGGATGACATTTTGCGTACATCAATACGGAGTACATATGTTGAATGGGTTCGAAACCCAGCATCATGAATTAATATTTGACAGAGTTATGGCCCTTGTTTGATCTTTTGACATGGTGCACAGGACAGGTTTCCTTGGAAACCACTATGGATAGAAGTATAACATTTCGCGTGCAGTACTAAGGAATATGAAGTAGCTATTCGATATTCGCAGAGACCAATGAAGAACGAAGCGTGATCTATTTAACGATAAAACATTGCTCTACCATGAATCTGGAGATTCGAACATCTGCTCGCAACATGTGCCTCTCATGGTTGATTCTCCCTGGAGTATTTTATTGTACAATAAACAACTCCCACTTGTTGTTAATTTCTAAAGTACCTATTTCGGCCAAATTCGAAACACAGGATGGGGACATAATACTTTACAAAGTTATGTCCCTTGTCTAAATTTTTAGACATGATGCTCTGTACCCCACTTTGGACAGATTTTCTCAGAAACCACTTTGTGTACAAGGATGACGTTTTGCATGCATCATAAAGGGATAAATATGTTGATCGAGCTTGAAAAACATAAAAATTCCATGCTTCAGACAGTAACGGCACAGTACCGCTTACTTCTGGGGAATCATAATAGGATAGGATACATATCTATTGGATAAGGAAGAGAATTTATGGATGTCACCTTTTTATTATAAGGAACACATTGTTTCGGAGTATATCCTTACTCCTTCATATGTAGTAACTCTGAAATGTTGTGTAAAATCTTCACCTATGACGTCGTTTCTAGTGCAACATCATTTTGACCTCACATTAAAATAAGATTTGAATGACGTCAACAATGCAGTCCGGATGACAGAAACAATACACTGTTGTCTCATGATGTGATTTGACCCTAGGGAACATATGATTTTTTTTAACCCTGATATGTTTGCCCTCGAAGGTAATAATTTAGTATATGTGCAGTTAGCAGTAGGAGAGCTCAGTGTATAGGTTCCATTTTGGATGATATTTTAGTTTTGACCCATGTATTGACTCTCATAATAGATCTTGCTGTGATGTTTTATCACAAATGATTACAGTTTAATATGTACAATGTATATGCTTCTTGGCAGGTTTCCGACTTTGGTTTAGCTAAATTTGAAGACTTCAGCACAGATGGTGGCAAGTTCCCGATCAAATGGACAGCACCTGAGGCATTACGGGACAATGTAAGTCAGAAGCAGCAGCAGACAGAACCAAACGAGTACTAGGCAGTGGTGTTTCCTCCATCAACACTGAAGGATAATTGTAGTGATAGTAAAAGTAACAGCTAAAAACACAAAATATTTGAATATATTATTCTTGGAGGGTAATACTTTCAGATATAATGTCTTTGAAAGGGATATAGAAGTTGAAAGAATATGAATAATAATAACTTTATTGATAATTTATAACAATAATAGCTCTAGACGTGGCAACTTCCAAACTTTCGGGAAGTTGTGATCTATCGGACCGTCATTCAGGCGATGTTTCTGACAGATCACGATCTGAAAAATACTGTCATGAAAGTGTATCCCGTGGATAAGCCGACCCCTTTTTACAGAATCTTTTTTTCTGGTCCTCAAAATTCAGCTTATACACGGTCATATACGGTACATGACACTTTTGGGGGGATAACATCATATATTATCATTTGCCCTGAAACATTGATGAAGAGGCAAGAAGTAGCCCTGAAACGTCATTACAAAGAATAAAGAAGTTGTTTCCCATAAAAAAGTGTCATGCATTCAAAAATTCTTTTCAGTTGGTATTTTTAAATGAATCACCGGTACATCTTGGGGAAAATGTGTGTACAGCTGATTGTATTGCTGAAATTGTAAATCATTATGTCATGTGATGTGTTTTTTCAAAAGTCACATTTATATTCACCACATTGATTATCTCCTGTTTGTTCAACCGACGCGTTACTATGTAGTTTTTGATTGCACAATTTGCAAAATAGCAATTTTAGTGAAAGCATTATTCTCGTGTGCACCTGTCATTCCTGTCTTAACCATACAGTCACAGTTATCCATCTTGAAAGAATGCTGATATGCTTTATCAATTGATTTTACAGGCCTTTACAAACAAATCTGACATGTGGAGTTTTGGCATTCTACTGTGGGAGATTTACTCATTTGGAAGAGTACCATATCCTAGGATAGTAAGTTCATATGTGTTCAAGAATCTACAGTGTGTTCATCATACTTTATCATTAGCATTCCATTAATACTTCATTTAAACCTTGGCCGAGGATTATATTGTGTTGTAAGATTGTTTAACAAAAAGTAGTTCAGCTAGTTGCTATGTGTAGGATAAAGCACATCCGCAGGTTAAAAGAACGAGGGTTTTAAATATCATAAAAACCCAAGGGGAAGTGTTTTATCTAACTTATGAACCGAAAAAAGAAACTTAAAACAACATTTATCAACATTTTTATGTTTCAAACAAACATTCCATGTACCTTAGGAAACAGGTGTAAAATATCTGTTTCTGGCATACAGCTCTTGAAAAAGACATTCTAAAAAGCATTGCGATGTATCAGGGCCTCTGTAGCCTAGTGGTACCCTCACTGGGCTACAGATAAGAAGGTTGCCTGTTTGATCCTCGGGAATATAAAGAAAACATTTGTTATTTGATTTTACATTTCATTACATGTTACAATCTAAACAGAAGTTGTATTAATGAAATACCTGGGATATTATAAACACATTATATAGCAAATAAGGCTGGAGTATCCTATAAAATCCCAGGGACATTGTATAAAATCCTGTCGATATCATATGAAGTCCCGGGTACATTACACATCCCTGTTTATGATGTTTATAACCTGACTGGAGAACAGTAGGATGACATCACTGGAGGTTGATAAGGGGATGTGCAGATAACAAAATGGTAGTGTATGTCTGTCAGTTACCTTGTGGCATAGCCAGGATTTTGAAAAAGGGAGGATGCACACAAAACCCAAGTTGTGAAGTGACGTGGCCGATTGCCCAGTAAACAAGTAACCTGTGAGGGGGCAAAGATAAAGATGGTTTTTATACCTATAACATTAGTATGTTTGATGCAGCTATTGGCAAAGATGGTTTTTATACCTATAACATTAGTATGTTTGATGCAGCCACTGGCAGAGATGGTTTTTATACCTATAACATCAGTATGTTTGATGCAGCCACTGGCAGAGATGGTTTTTATACCTATAACATTAGTATGTTTGATGCAGCCACTGGCAGAGATGGTTTTTATACCTATAACATTAGTTTGTTTGATGCAGCCACTGGCAGAGATGGTTTTTATACCTATAACATCAGTATGTTTGATGCAGCCACTGGCAGAGATGGTTTTTATACCTATAACATTAGTATGTTTGATGCAGCCACTGGCAGAGATGGTTTTTATACCTATAACATTAGTATGTTTGATGCAGCCACTGGCAGAGATGGTTTTTATACCTATAACATTAGTATGTTTGATGCAGCTACTGGCAGAGATGGTTTTTATACCTATAACATCAGTATGTTTGATGCAGCTACTGGCAAAGATTGTTTTTATACCTATAACATCAGTATGTTTGATGAAGCTACTGGCCGATATGGTTTTTATACCTATGATAACATCAGTATGTTTGATAGAGCCACTGACAAAGTTGGGATAAATATGAAATATGAATAGTAGAATACCACAATAGTGTTCTCCGCTGATAACGAATGTATGTTTGTTTCAGCCTTTAGCAGATGTGGTGGTGCACGTAGAGCGTGGGTACCGAATGGAGGCCCCTGAGTGCTGCCCCCCTGAGGTCTACACCATCATGAAGAAAGCATGGGCATTGAAGCCTGATGACAGGCCCACATTTCACTTGGTGTTAGAGGAACTAAATGCATTGAGATCAGTGAGGGTGTAGTGTTATACCACAAATGACCAACAATGCTCCACTTGATTCTATGAGACTGTTACGCTCTGTGTCAATCTTATTCCTACCAAGTTATTTATTCCACATGACATACGAAACATTGTCTCCCAAAATATTACCGAAAGGTCTCAGAAATATTCTTTAAGATTCTTTATATTGTCAGTATGGAATGGTTATATGCTGTTTTAAAAATGAATTTGTTACACTTAAATTGAAACAGGAGCAATAATATTGCCTTCCAAACTGTCTCACAGAACCATCTTGATCTTGGGTGGAAGTTCGACATTCATTGCTCAGGTTCTGTTCCAGATGAAGTTTCTATACTTGATACATTCGTCAAGACAGGTACATGGCCCACACATCAACACAATTCAGTGGTGCGCACATGCCCTGCAGGTATACGTGTGGACGTCTTGCCAGCTGTTATGTGCAGGGGGGCACTGTTTGCATATGCAAAGGTTTTGCCAGACATAAGATTTGAGCAGTTGCATGATATCAGTAGGTGCCCTCCAAAAACATATGTGAAGCTGTAGTCTGCCAGTGTGTGACATCTGCAGGTGTACTTAGCCAGTGTGTGACATCTACAGGTGCCCTCCAAATACATATATGAAGCTGTAGTCCGCCAGTGTGTGACTTCAGCAAGTGTACTCAGCCAGTGTGTGACATCTGCAGGTGCCCTCCAAATACATATGTGAAGCTGTAGTCCGCCAGTGTGTGACATCTGCAGGTGCCTTCCAAATACATATGTGAAGCTGTAGTCCGTCAGTGTGTGACATCTGCAGGTGCCCTCCAAATACATGTGTGAAGCTGTAGTCCGCCAGTGTGTGACATCTGCAGGTGCCTTCCAAATACACATGTGAAGCTGTAGTCCGCCAGTGTGTGACATCTGCTGGTGTATTCAGCCAGTGTGTGACATCTGCAGGTGCCCTCGAAATACATATGTGAAGCTGTAGTCCGCCAGTGTGTGACATCTGCTGGTGTATTCAGCCAGTGTGTGACATCTGCTGGTGTACTCAGCCAGTGTGTGACATCTGCAGGTGCCCTCCAAATACATATGTGAAGCTGTAGTCCGCCAGTGTGTGACATCTGCTGGTGCCCTCCAAATACATATGTGAAGCTGTAGTCCGTCAGTGTGTGACATCTGCAGGTGCCCTCCAAATACATATGTGAAGCTGTAGTCCGCCAGTGTGTGACATCTGCTGGTGCCCTCCAAATACATATGTGAAGCTGTAGTCCGCCAGTGTGTGACATCTGCTGGTGTATTCAGCCAGTGTGTGACATCTGCAGGTGCCCTCCAAATACATATGTGAAGCTGTAGTCCGCCAGTGTGTGACATCTGCAGGTGTACTCAGCCAGTGTGTGACATCTGCAGGTGCCCTCCAAATACATATATGAAGCTGTAGTCCGCCAGTGTGTGACATCTGCAGGTGTACTCAGCCAGTGTGTGACATCTGCAGGTGCCCTCCAAATGCATATGTGAAGCTGTAGTCTGCCAGTGTGTTACATCAGCAGGTGCATACTTGTGGTGACACTGCATGACTCAGGTGTATCCAGCCACTGTGTTGTGTGGCGATGATGTACAACACAGTATCCTTTTACCACAACACTTGACATGGCATGAACATACACCAGCTGTATACGAACCAAACAGTGTAAAGTCTTACCTATGTTCCAAGTGAAAGAAGGCTTGTCTTCATTGCTACAAATAACCAATATTGTGCCTATTTTGCTTTTCTACACAGTTACACAAATTATGTACATAATTTTACAAAAATATTTGTGTATCCTCCAGTGGCGGATATCAAAACCATTGTGCTTAAATAGATGTGTGGTTTAGAAATGCCACAGGGTTTATATTGGATTGAAAAGCTAGCCCTGCACAATGTACATGCATGTATGAACATGTTCACGTGGATGCTTGAGTGCAAGTGTATGTATGAACACCCTCAGTCTAGTACACCTGAGAATGAGCTGCCTACACTCTTTGATTACTTATTTATTGGATATAATCTTCATATCAGTTAACAGATTACCTTCCTTTGCTTTAGTACTTTTTAATAATTTTAAGTGCTTTTATTTCAACTGTCATCATGGACGTTTCAAGCCTGTACTATATTTGCTTTTTGATTACAAAGTATTAAGTGATGGCCACTGTATCCTTGTCAAGCAAATGTAATGTTTGCATTCCTTACACACAGCTATATCACTTGTGAAGTTTGTGTTGATATCGTGAAGTGAAGTGTCTTGTCTTGCCACGCTTTGCTTCATTGTGCATCGTAGGAGTATCTGATCAAGACACAATCGTACATCAAGGCAACCATGGTGACAGTGATCAGTTTCCATGGTACAAGTAGTTTGTGTCCAAGTACAGATTCTAGTGGAGCACTGCTTGATGACAGCATCATGCACAAACAGTATCCATTGTAACGGTGGTCAGTGTCCTTTGGACATAGTCTGCAACACAGGAGCCAAAATAATTCATCTATGCAGATTTAAGTGTGTTCTGTGAAATCAGTATGTGGATGTTTCTCGAATATATTGGTGCCTTAATGTTGTGGCTGTATGTGTCTATGTGGGAGATGGTTTGTGATTATTAATCAGATGTACGCTAGTGATATTACACAGATGGGACTCGTGAAGTGTACAGGCAATCCAATGGATGCCGGCTAACCACTACATCCGCTAGAATTGCTGTAAATGTTTGAGTGTTACTGAACCCAATGGCAAAGAATTGTGTGGGTTTTGCATCTGCAATGGAAGTGAACTGAATACTGCTTCGTGTTGAAAATGTTGGCTGAGAAATGTCTGTTTGCTGGAAATCCATGTATGTCATGTTGTCTTCTGGGTTGCTCTTGGTTGATATCCTTTGAGATGGTATCTCAGTCAGTGGAGAGTTGACTGTCAGTGTTTTAGGCTTCAGTGATGCTGTCCTATGCAGCCATTGTGTCCTGTGTATATATTCCCCTTTGTTGTCAAGTGGTCACTGCACTTGTAAATGCTTCCTGTTAATGAGCATTATTGACCAAGATTCCTCATTACGTGTTCTAAGATATTCGAGCTACTTTTTTCAAACATGTAGCTCATCATGCTCACAAAGATCTTTGTATGGACTAAATGTTTCTGAATATTCACTGATCCTTGCTATCCTGCTGATGTAAGATGTATGTTTTGCAATACTCTTATTTCTCCTTGGTGGTTCATTCTTGAGTGATCTGATCAAACACCTTGGCTAACTCATTGAAGTGATTGAACTGTACAGGTGCTGAATCAACAGCTTGTCACAACACATTGTTTGTACTTAGCAATAGTACTGAGTGACGCCTTTCAGTACCACTAAAAATCATTGTCACAAAAAGTAATTGCAGGCAATTACATATCTTCATGATTGATGCTTTCCTAATTAAAGTTTATGTTTATGTTTGCAGTTTAAGCTTGGTTTTTGGATTTTATTACTGCTATTAAGATACTGTTTGTTTTGTCAGCTTATTTTGGATCTGCTTTCGGAAAGGTTTTGTTTCTCCATATCATTTCTCTCAGTCACTATTCTGTATGTCATCCTCATTTTATGATCAATTATTTGTACAGTTTTTGTAGAATTTTTATGACCATGATGACAAGGTTAATTAATTACATGTGAGAAAATGAAAATTTGATGCATGTCAAAATCTCCAAATAGCCTCAGTTATTTTATACACACTATGGTTATTATAAGGGTAACGCTATTTTTCAGGGCATTATCATTTTCAGAAGCCTGAGGTCTTCCATTAACTGCCCGACAAAGGAGGGCAGTTGAAAAGACCGAGGGCTTCTGCAAGTGATAATACCCTGAAAAATAGCGTTACCATTATTATAGCTAAAATGGATGGAATTTGTTATCAAATAAAAAGAAACAACAATATCGGTATGAAACATTTACTGCAATCAACACGAATGTCACTGACCCACTTTTACAAATATGGAAACGTCATAGAACAAACCAGATGACGTCACTATTGAACGTGACGTCACCTATCCCTATCCTTTGACGTCACCTAACAACAGGCGTCAAGCAACATGAGGGCATTATCAAGTTACAGTGGCCCGCTCATTTCTGATAACATGCGAGCGGTTTAATCATAATTCTATCCATTTTAGCTATAATAATGAATAATAAGGCAGGTAACATGATATTGCTGACAACTTCCTCATCTAGTGCTCATCAGATTGTCAGCCTCTCATGGATACTGTCATGTCACTTGTGTCTGGTATACAGGTGGACTGCACTAAGCACAACACTGTCAATTTGTCTGCCCATTTTACAGTAAATAATGAATGTTTTACACCTTTCGAAATAGCCTCAGTCATGCTTGTCACCAAGTGACACCAGTACATACCATGCCTCATGCCTAGTATTGTGGTTGAAGGAAGACACAGTATTGTGCTTGTGCCAATGAAGTCCTTCAGTTCAGGTCTGTTATCTACCCAGTAGCCAGGTTTAACAAGCTCAATATCATATACTACTCAAAAGAAAATAAAGAACACCCATTTTTTTCATATGGCTATATTTAATCTGTCACAGCTAGTGGTTAGCATCGCACACAACCTCCCAATTGTTGGTGTTTTCTAACTTGTTTTGAAGAGGATACAATGACACATACATATTTTGTTCATATTTACAATCATATCGTCAGAAAACAGTCACAGCAACAGGTGGTACTGTCCATTCTACTCAAGTAACATCCTATCATAATAGGTGTCATTGAAATATCTGTGATTGTTTAAATATTTCAATTGTGTTGTTCTCTTTTCTTAGAAAACCATGAACTGTGTGTAGTATTTATTATGAGGTGACTACTATGCATATTGAACACCATAGTCCATTTACATGTGGCCAACATGTTTGTTGTCATTCACCACTGGTATCATTTCATTAATTTTGTAGATCTGTATCAACGCTCAGCTATGTTGGAGGTAGTTTCAAAGGACTGACTGCTGTAAGTCTTATGCTGAAACGCGGGGTTCGAAGATGGTCCTGTCAGACCAGTTACTTTGTAAACATGTCCCCTCAACATTAGGTGTCTTTGTGCGTGACAGAAAAGTAACTGTAACAGGACAAAAAGTATTTTTAGCTCTTATCTAGGATCCAAGCAGATTTTGTATGGGCTGCATTGTTTTGAAAGACTTTAAGAATTTATGAACATTTGTTATAGACTTAATCTTTTAGCAACTACCAACTTATAAAAAAATGCAGATAATAGTTCCC
Organism: Haliotis cracherodii; assembly: GCF_022045235.1. Classification (NCBI taxonomy): domain Eukaryota; kingdom Metazoa; phylum Mollusca; class Gastropoda; order Lepetellida; family Haliotidae; genus Haliotis; species Haliotis cracherodii. The sequence continues at coordinate 59,036,906 of NW_027266264.1, forward strand.
CGAGACCCTTTGACATTAGCTGTATGAGCGTGATCAGTAGAGATTATAACCCCATACTCTGGTGTATTGAAAATGCATTCTTGTATTTTGTAGTTTTTGCAATTTATTATTTTTGTAGCACATTATTTCATCTGATTGTTAACAACATGCTTAGGTCATATCAAAATATCAGAGTGACATGTTGCCTGATGATGTTCTGGGAGTACAGAATATTGTATTACAGTATCCTGACAGTTAGTCTTGCACATTGTTATGCTTCTAACACCACGCCATAAACCGTGTTTTATTTGTAGTTCCACTAGCTATACGTTGTTGCTACTATACTATGTACTGCACCGACACTTGACCCTCATATGTGATGAAAATACCTTTTCACGATTCGGGCACTGAGTATGCTCCGGCAGCTAGTTTGGTGTCTGACACTTTGAAATTACCTTTAGATGGAGGCTTGGAAAGGAACCAATACTAACATAACTGCTGTTTGAACCCTAATTTTGGATGCCATAAGTCATCTGTATGGAGGATGCTACAACTCATTGATAGATGCCATAGCGGTTGATGCAGTTTGTTCAATGGTGCATGCATTGATCCATATGCATCTTCCCAAGGCAAGGGAGCTAACTGACTATAAAAGTCCAATTTTACACCCTTGCCGAACTAGGGTCAACAGATATTTTCCAAATCTTTTCAAGTTTTTAATCAAGATGCTCATGTCATTTGATACACTTTAGTAAGACACATCTGAATACAGTATAGATCTTGATTATCAATCAGATCTTCTTCACCGGGTGCCGCCATTTTGTTGAAAGCAAATGCAATTGATATGAAAGGTGCAATCTGATTGGTCAATAGGATGGACAGAAGGAACTGATCTATAAATACCCACTCGTGGCACTACCTAGTTCGGCAAGGGTGGAAACTGGACTTCATACAGTCATTTAACTCCCTTGTCTCGGGAAGATGATCCATATGGTGGATACGGTGGATCTACTGAAAATCAAGAAATTCATGCATGAGACAGACCCTTGCCTTGAATGTGTCGGAACGTCATGTGAATAGCCCTTCCTTGAACAATAAACAACAATGAACTTAATGCAAGCAATTGACACTTGCATTCTTTGCATTAATTTCATAATTTCAGCTATTTGGTGGTTGCAGTACAGAGGAGTAGTCAGATGGTATAGGATGCTGGAACCATTTTGTTTATTGTAGCCTTCTCCATCGACAGCTTCTGCCTGACAGAATGGATGTATATTTGTACATGGTATAATCATAATAACAAATAAACATATTCAAATTTACAAGCTTGTTATTTCTTATTTTGCCTGCATATGTCAGAGGTATACATTAAATAGCGTTCAGATTCTCTGAAACCTTCCATTTTGAGTAATTTTGCTGGCACTTTTAGAATGTGCATGTGACATTGCAGTCATCAAGCTCCTAGCAACCACCTATTTCTGATCATCAGTTGTGGAATAAATACCAATTCATGTCAGGTAAAGTCATCTGTAAATGACCTTTGAAGCATTTTCGTGTCATCATCTGTGAAGATCTGTAGGTCTACCTGTGAAGATGTTAGCAACACATTCTCGTAGTAAGAGGCAACCAAGGGGATTGGGTGGTCAGGCTCTCTGACTTGGTTGATGCATGGCATCCTCATATTGCTGAGTGTGGCAGTATACAACAAACAAACAAACAAGCAGATGGATCTAGGTCATCAGCCCATATAGCTTAAGTTACAAGGCAGCCAATGAGCAGTCTTTGAATAACACATTAACACTATTGTTTGCAAATACAATGTTTTTGATTAGAGCTAGGTTACCTGTAGATTTAACCATGTTTTGAGTGGGTTGTCAATCTGAATTACAGAATCACCGACAACAGCCTGTAAACGAAATATGGCGCTGTATATGCTGAAGCAGTTTGTTACAGTTATACTTCACTCCAACATATGACAGGCATTTGAAAGCATATTAGCACGGCAACTTTGTCAGCTAACATGAGATAGACACCCTAAAGAAAAATAAGCAAGCTTTGCAAAGCTTTCGTTCTGATATGAACATTGAAACTTTCTTGTGTGAAGAACCTTGAACACTCATTTGCTTTTGAGGACAAAAAAATGTTGTCACCCCAGGGCATGGTGACCCAGAAAAATTTACGATTGCATTCTTCACATTTTTATATTAATTTGTGTGTGTGTCTGTGTGTGTGTGTGTGTGTGTGTGTGTGTGTATTATTTCATATTATAAATTATTTTATTTTATATTTGCAATATAGTTCATTTATTTCATTCTAGTCGGTTACTACTAATAAATTATACTTCAAGTTAATTACTACCAGTCATATATTTCATGTAATTGATTTTATACATTCATATCAGGGGTGCTGTCGGAAGTGTTTACTTGTGTTTTGCTGTAAATAACTTAAATGACCATTGTGTAGACATCCAGACTATGCAATTAACATCGTGTCACGGTCACGTGACACCAGCCCTGTAAAATTATTAAACAACAATACAGCAGCTGTAAAACAAACTAATACCAATCTGATGTAATTAACGCAACTATCATCGTTGTGGCGTGACAACTCCTCCAAAAGGTCAATTCCTATTATCAAATTGCCTAACCTATTTCACCCAACCAAAACCGTAATCCAATCAATCAATCTTTATTTTAAGTACTGAAAAGGCCATGGGCCTATAGTACATATATACATACAGTAGCAATGGGTGCAATAGGAATTACATATATCGTAACAAAATATCACATCTATAACGCAGAGGATCTGATGTTCATTGCATGATATATGTACATTGAAAGATATTTTGTGACTGTTTCATTTTGGGATGACATGAGGATATAAAATTTGTCTATTCTAGGATTCAGATAAAAATATTTATGTATGTATTCTTTTCTGATATTTGCATACAATGGACAGACTAGCAAAAAATGGTATTCATCTTCTATCTCTTGGCAAGTACAATATTTACACAATCTGTTTTCCCTTGGTATCGCTAAATGTCTACCTTTTTCTATTAGAAGGTCATGAGAACTACATCGGAAACGGGATAGTGCTGTTCGGAATTTCTTAACATTTATTTCCAAAAGATATTTTTCGGTCAGAATGAATGATTTAAAACAGGTGTAATGTGATGGTTTGTGAACCTAGTGAAGAGTACCACTTTTGAAAATACATATCTTTTAACCTTTGTCTTAAATTATATATGAAACGATCTGGTACTGTTACATGATGTCTCTCCAAATGTACTCATACCCGCAAGATTGGAGTTGTATCTTTTTGACACCCGAGGCCAAGTTATTTTTACCACTGCTATCGCAAAGAATCATCATGTTATAGCAGTTCTTTGGGAATCTGGTATTTGGCATTTTAAGCAATTTTATCCAATATTTTATTACTTTTATGTAACTAAATATATACATTGGGTCTCTCCCACATTCCCCGTAAACTGTAACATTTGGAATGTTGGAATTTACTCCTAAAATCTTTTATACGCAAATAGATGTTACTTCTCTATTGTATCATAGTTCTCTAGGCCCCAGACTTCAGCACCATAGAGTAGAATAGGACTGATCTTAGAGAATGTTTCATAGCTAATATTTCCAAGGGGTTTTAGGTTTTGTAAAATGCCAATCAAAATCTTTTTGGCTTGCAGTGCGGCTTTTTTGTTGCAATGCAGTGACCAAGTTAGTCGATTTGTAAAATGTACCCCAGAATATTTGTAACTTCTTACAACCTCAAGTTTTTCACCTTTATATAGCCATTTTTCTCGTTTTGATAATTTCCCTCCATTTTTGAAAACTATAACCTTTGTCTTATCGATATTGACCTTCAATTTCCATTTGTTACAATAATACTCAAGTTCATTTATTAACTTTTGAAGTCCCGGTATTGTGCTCGAGAACATAACTATATCATCAGCAAAAAGGAGTAGAAAAAGTTTAATAGTTTCTGGATGGAGTTGGATACCCTCGTTACAATTTTCAGATATTTGTATCGAAAGTTCATTTATGAAAAACCGTAATTAAGGACACGTTATTTGTTTTAGTCAATCAAGATTATTTGTTTTAGTCAATCAAGATAATTCCAGTACTTTTAGACCATAACAAGAGGTCAGCGATTTTATATCAAAACACCATAAAGAAATTAGAATACAAAACCCAAATCTAGAAGCAAATGGTATACAAATAATAAATCATAACAAACAAATATTTTTTAACTTATCCTATCTCACACTTTGCATTTCGCCCTTCTTCTTCGATTCAATGTAGCCCCCAAGCCCCCCTGTATCTCCACGGTTACGTCCAAAAGCTAGGTCAATTACGTGCCTCTCGTGCACGGCGTGCCTGCTTGAACTGACCACGTGTGCGCCTCACCAATTCATTCTCTTTCTCATCGACACCATGTGGTGACGTGTTTGAATATCAGAGAATTGTTTGTCCTTCGGCAAGTTGACAAGAATCCTAGATAAAATGGGGAAAAATGGACAAAAAAACTCCCTGCTTGTAAACAATGCAGACGTACCTATTGCACGTCTGATCCCCACTCATTATGTTGCGGCTGTCGGGGACGGTGCACCCCAGGTTCCCGATGTGCGGGATGTCATTCCCTAACCATCTCCCCGAGGCAAGAGAGTTAACTGACTATAAAAGTCCAGTTTCCACCCTTGCCGAAATAGGCTGGTATTATGGAGTTACATTTTGGCTGGACTAACGAGTTTATGCATAGTCCAATCAATATCGCGCACCGAAATCGAAATCCGGTTCGTAAACTGTCGTGCAGATTTCGGTCGATCGCAGGATTTGCAAAGCATCTGCACCGCCAACTCGTTGTCAGCAGATATTTTCCAAATCTTATCATGTTTTTAATCAAGGTGCTCACGTGATTTGGTGCATTTCGCGATGTAAGACCCGTTTTATCACAATATAGATCTTGGATTATCAATCAGATCGTCCTGTCTGGGCGCCACAATTTTGTGTGAAGCAAACGTAAGTGATACGAGAGGTGGAATCTGATTGGTCCATAGGAGAGGCTTAGAAGGGACATAGCTGGTAAAAGCCACTAGTGGCGCTACAATCCAGCCCAGTAATTCCAGCCTAGTTCGGCAATGGTGGAAACTGGACTTTTAAAGTCAGTTAACTCTCTTGCCTCGGGAAGAGTTTCCCTAACTGACTTGGCGTTTAAAGTTTTTACCTGCAACGTTATCGTCGTCATATTGTTGATCGCAGTTCCAAAGAGGGGGATTCCAAGGCTCCCCAGGCTGCGAGAGATACGACCGTCGATATTACTACCTCTCGTGTCGTTTTAGATCGTCACACTTCGGTGCGAAGTAAACCCTTCAAGACGACAGATCGGCACTCCCACGATCGGCGCTCTCGTTCCAAGAATTAGCGTTCCCGCTCCCAGGATCGGCGTTCTTGCTCACAGGATCGACCTTCCAGCTCGTAGGATCTGAGATCTTGCTCCCAGGATCGGCATTCTTGATCGAGTTACCATGCTTGCTCCTCGGCAGTTATCGAACGCTCGTACCATGGTCGTCATCATTCCTGCTCCCGATCGTCTTCAGTGGATCACCCTTGGGACAGTTCTCTCTACGACAAAGATTGGTCATCGGTCGTTGAGTATCACCATAGCGGTTATCCTCACGAGACCTTCCCATTGGTTGATGCCAACGCGGCTCGTCACCAGGGATGGGATGCCTACCCGATCTACCATGACTCTTATAACCATCGTCCCGAATACGCTTACTCACGCTTTCCTGACTACCGCTCTTATGCTGGCTACGTCTACCTGCCTTACAGGTAACAGGATCGGCGTTCACCATCGTATGAAGAACGCGATCGTCAAAGTCATTATGGGAGCCGTTCTCATTCAGGACAGATCGTTGGAACGTAATCCCTCTTCGTCGGCTCCTCCGGACCCCTGCCCACCGGTCCTACCCACGAGTTGGGATCCCAGGGATCAAGAACAGACTTCGGAAGCATCGTTCGACTCTCTTGTGAAAGCAATATCAGGATCGGGTGATTCGGCCGCTACTTCGGGCAATCCCGGTATCCAGATTCAAGTAGCTGACAGTTAACAGCCGTCAGGCGTTCTTGACGATTCCTCGTCACCGCTTTCCTCGGTCGGGAGTTTTGAACCCACGGACCCTGAATCGGTCCTGCATTGGATCGCTGATAAATTGCAGTTACTGATCGGTTCTCCAGATTCACAGTTCCATCGGCTAGCTCGTCCAAGATCACGCTCCCTCCCAGACCGGGACCGCCTCCGTGGTCTAGCCCGGAGAGCGGAAGGTCCAGGGTTCAATACCCGGCCGCGTCATACCAAAAGACGTTAAAAGATGGTACTTGTTGTTACCCTGACCGGCGCTCGGCATTAAGGGGCTAAAACAAGGACTGGTCGGCTCGGAGTCAGTATATTGTGTGTCTGAGTGGGGTATTCATGTTAAACTGCGACATGGTATCTCAGTAAGCTAGCACTATGAATCGGCATCAGTCCGGACTAGTACAAGCAGCCACGCACACCCACCCACACCCACGTGCATGCACTGCGCTATATAAGTGCAATAATCTTGGACACGACTTTAAACCCCATATCACCTCACCCTCCCAGACCGTTCTTACTGAACATTACCCCCCCCCCCCCCCCTTTGGAATGTTGCCTTCACATCAATAATCTCGAGTTCAAGGCAGCCATTATCCCGATTTCGAATTGGTCGAACCTTTTCTGGACCCCTCCTCATGATCTAGTCTGACAACGCGGCGGTAGTCCATCAACAGGATGTCCCTACTCTCACTTGCTCTCGAGTTTTTTCTTCTCATCAACTCGCTCACCACACATGTCCGTGCTCTGCACATTCCGGGGGTATCCAACGTCAAAGCAGACTCCCTGTCCCGACCAGACAGACTACACCAACCGAGTGGTCTCTTCATCAACAATCGTTCCAATGGATTTGCCAACTTTATCGGGCGCGGGAAGTAGACCTCTTCGCCACCCGCTCTCAACGCTCAACTATCCCGATTCATATCTCCCATCCCCGACGCTCGGGCTTGGGAGCATGACGCGTTAGTGATCTCGATCTCGTGGGAAGGTCTCAATGCCTAAGCCTCTCCCTCGACAGGGCTCCTTCACCGGGTCGGCACTAATAGCCTGTCTCTGATTTTGCTCGCGCCCTATTGGCCAGCACACTGGTTCCCCACCTTGCTAAGGCTCGCCGACTTTATCCTCGATTTCATCCTCTTCCGCTCCGCGACGACCTCCCCCTTCAGCCACTCTCTCGGTGGCTCCATCAGTCTCTGACAACGCTCCATCTTTGCGTTTGGCGCAACTGGTTACTCCCAGCGGGTAGCAAAGACCATCACTGCTGCCCATCGTGCTCTACTGTGTTGGACTTGGAAACTTCGGGGATCTACGTTGGCAACCTACCTCGCGGCTATTAACTCCGTCATTGCCACTACGTCCGGTGCGAAGGTTTCCACGGTTACGGAGCAACAATCGCACATCCTTCCCTACAAATTAGCCGACCAAGCTGCTCTTTGTCGGCCTCCTTGGTGGAACCTAAACGTTATTTTTCAACACATGGTTTACGGCGATTACGAACCACTGTCGGAGACGGACTTCCAGACAATCGTCTTTTTGTTGGCTTTGGCCACCGCTGCACTGGTTAGCGAAACTCATGCTTTGGATGTCACAAGGGTCCAGTTTGACAGATCCGGAAATTGCAAAACGTTCCTTGGGCTCCGTTGGGATTTCGTGGCAAAGAACCAACTTCCCCGACAGCCGGACCGGCTATTTACGATTTCCCCGATCTCGGCTTTTTGGGGGATCGAACGACCATGAAGACCTCTCCTTGTGCCCGGTTCGGGCACTTCGAAAAATATCTCGATGCGTCTCGCCTCCACAGACGTTCCCGGAAGAGACTTTTCATCCCATTGTCAACCGTGTCTTCGTCGGCAGTTTCTTGTTCGACACTATCCTTCTGGCTCCGCTTCATCATTCTGCGAGCGTATACATTCGCCGGGCTGCTTCCACCTACAAAGTCCAATCCTCACGAGACTCGTGCGCTTACTTCTACCATGACCCTCCACAGTAACTGCACCCTTTCAGCCATCGTGGAAGGGTGCTTTTGGAAGTCTGATTCTTTTTTCTCGTCTCACGACCTTCGCGACATTTCAGTCACAGACGTACAAGGGCTCCACAAGTTCGGTCCGTTGGCGACGGCACAACAGCTGTCTCGCCCCTGTTCACGCAGATAATAAACTGCTATACTTTGTTATCCTCGCGGGTTCCAATTATACATACAGTATTAATCATTGAACATTTTACGAACATTAGTATTCCAGTTATATCACGGCGTGTCAGCTTAATGTGGGAGGAAAGCCCGAAGTGATGCAGGTCTTCAACGTTTACCACTTCGGTGAAACCCACGAGCACGGGTACGGTGCTGACAAACCTAGAAACATAATCGGGGCGAACCGGGATTCGTACCCACAATCATAGGTTTCTGGCGTGCCCAAGGGACGCAACTCTGCACAGCGAATCGCGGCGCCTTAGACGACTGGGCCACCCGTGCCCCCTTTTCCCAGATCGAGTCTCTTATGGAGGGTGTATTAGTTAGTCTGTAGAGACCTATAAGTCTTAATGTACGAAGTGAACAATCGGTGCGTCTGATCATATACATTCAGTCACAATGGTACAAGGGTTCAGCAAGTTCGGTTCGTTTGTGTTCGCACCTCAACTGTCTCACGCAGAACACAAACTGTTATACTAGGTAATCCTTGCGGGTTACACTTGTATATTATACAAAACAAATAATTAAACATTTACTTGGCGTTACGTGTATTTTGATGCGTCGGGTTTCCCATTCATACACTCGAATGTGTTAGACGAGTTACCAAACTCTGTGGTCCGTTGGGGATAGTTGCTGTGTTTTGTTTGAAGAATTGATGTCCTTCCAGGATCGATTTTAAGTCGTCTACCGTTTTCGCTTGTGCGTTTACAGCGGTTGTTTGTGTGTTTTTTCTCGCTCACGAGTTTATGTCTTTTAGACACAAGACAGTTTTCAAAATCCTAAAACAAATTGAAAATGACACTGTCTAGAGCCAGCTTCTCACGCACATCTCACGGTTGTAGTCTATACAGGTTAGGGTATCTGCGGCCCAGCATCCAAAGTGTGAGATGGGATAAGTTTATAGATTTGGATATTTTAGTAAAAATTGTATAATTATTTATATACTTATCCTATCTCGCACGCGATAGGCCCACCAGACCATCCCCGCATCTCATTTACTCTAGCCTTATTAGCTCTGCGAAAGAGAATGAATTGGTAGAGGCGCACACGTGGTCAGTTCAAGCAGGTACGGCGTGCACGAGAGGCATGTAATTGACCAAGCTTTTGGACGTAACCGTGGAGATGCAGGGGGTTTCGGAGGCTATTTTTATTTTCAGAACCTGGAAACATGACTCAAGCACGTTCCCACATAGGATCGAAGAAGAAGTTGGAAATGTAAGGATAAGTATATAAATATACAACTTATACTATAATTTCGAACACTATAAATATATACCACTGGATCCTAAAACAAATAAAATCTGAAGACTTAGAATCCCTCAGTCAAAGAGGCAAAATTCACGCCATCCGTGGCATGAAACGGACCAAAAAAACACCAAACATAAAAAACTCAACAAATTCCAATACATAAAGCAAATAATCTAGCAAACCATTTCTCAGCCAGTAGTAGCAATAGCAACTTCAATAAGGAATTCCAAAAACAACTACAAAATTAATATAAATTCTCCAAATTACCCAAACCGCTCTACCTTAGATAACTTCGCCCGCTTAGAACAATATATACTACACCGCAAAAGAAACGCGAGTACTGTGTGACTGTGAAATATGGTTTATTCACAAAGCGACAGAGAGGTCAATTATGATAAGTCTGAGACAGTTCATGTTTTGCATGCACATTGACCACAGTCCATGGAACGTTCTTGTAAGTTCTTGCTTTGGGCCGATCACTCACATGGAAATGGTGGGGTGGGAAATGTCAGTACCTCGTATGCCCTCCCCGGGTGTTCAACACAGCCATACACCTACGGTACATGGAGTGTAGCAGGCGGTTCACAAAGGCCATAGGCACCTGTGCCCACACCCTGACGAAAGCTGCCTCCAGATCAGCACGAGTTCTTGGTGTTGGTACCACCTGGTTCAGCCGTCTCTGTATTTCATCCCACAGGCGCTCGATCGGTTTTAAATCCGGGCTCATAGCCGGCAATGGCATAGTTTGGATGTTGTGCTGGTGCAGGAAGTTCCTGGTGAGCCTGGCCGTGTGGGGACGCGCGTTGTCCTGCTGGAACACGTGGTTCTGGTGATGTGCGAAGTAGGGAACGATGTAAGGTCTCAGGATCTGGTCAATGTTACTAGAAGACCAACCTGTAGGTCCCGTGACCAAATCATGGAAACAAAGGTTTGAAAGTGTTTTTGAGTTTCCTGATGTATACAGAACAATTTTGACTTGGGCTGCCCGGTTGAAAATCCCGGGCATTTTGGGGAAGGGTCAACAAAGGTCACTCAGGGGTCAAAATTCAAAATTGTGTCGATATGCATATCAAATTACTCGTCCAGTCATAAGATACCTAGAAATATATAGTTTGTTATACTTCCGACCTTAAATGGGGGAGCTATGGCCAAAAACGTTGAAAGGTCAACGCACTTTTGGCAGTCGGTGAAATTCACAAACACAGTTAACATTGTCCGATAGTCATGATTTTAGTGTCTAATAATATGTTTTCTGACATGACAAATTCAACCAAGCAACTTTTAAAAGTAAAAAGGGTTACCTTGGCCTTGAAAATCGAAAATGGTTGGCTGCATGAAGAATTGTAATGCTTCAGCAAAGTCACAAGATCATTGGCCAATAACGCAGCATATTTCAGAATCCATTGTCCAGTAATGCTTTTCTAACCTTACTTTAGTGCACAGTTCATCATCCTACTCTGTGTCATACCAATCAGATGCAGAGTCGGAATCACTGTCACAATCACTTGAATCTAGAATCTGTGTCCGATTCTACAGAGCAGTTTGCTCTGGCATCACTCAGATGTTGAGGCAGTGCTGGCTGTGAATACCGTATTGGCAAGTAAGCATTTCTGGACAATGGATTCTGAAATATGCTGCGTTATTGGCCAAGGATCCTGTTTCCAATGACTTTGCTGAAGCATGGCAACCATTTTCGATTTTCAAGGTCAAGGTAACCCTTTTTACTTTTAAAGAAGGTGCTTGGTTGAATTTGTCATGTCAGAAAACATATTATTAGACACTAAAATCATGACTATCGGACAATGTTAACTGTGTTTGTGAATTTCACCGACTGCCAAAAGTGCGTTGACCTTTCAACGTTTTTGGCCATAGCTCCCCCATTTAAGGCCGGAAGTATCACAAACTATATATTTCTAGGTTTCTTATGACTGGACGAGTAATTTGATATGCATATCGACACAATTTTGAATTTTGACCCCTGTTTGACCTTTGTTGACCCTTCCCCAAAATGCCCTGGATTTACAATCGGGCAGCCCAAGTCAAAATTGTTCAGAATACACCAGGAAACTCAAAAACACTTTCAAACCATTGTTTCCATGATTTGGTCACGGGACCTACAGGTTGGTCCTTGACTATGTAGTGTTGCGCTGTGATGCCATTCCCCCTGCCAGCGCTAATATTGTGAAACACATGAGGGCCAATTCTCTGGCTCAGGCCTGTAGCACCCCAAACCATGATGCTCTGACCACCCCACGGGTCTCTTTCCACCACACAATGGTCCTTATAGCGTTCACCCCTCCTTCGCCACACCCTCACTCTCCCGTCAGACGTGGATCCACAATACCGGCTCTCGTCAGAGAAGACAATTGTCCTCCATCGTTGATGCCGCCAATGTCGGTGTTGTGTAGCCCATTTCAGCCGTGCCTGGCGGTGGCGGGCGGTGAGGGTGGGCACTCGAGCGGGCCGACGGCAATACATGTTGGTAGTCAGCCGACGTCCTTACCGTATGTCACTGATCGGTCGCCCTCTAGTGCCAATGGTGTTTCGAGCTGTCACACTGGCTGGTCTGAAGCGATCCCGTAGGTGTTGGCGGTGGATGAACCGATCCTGCCTGGGCGTGGTCACTCGGGGGCGTCCACGTCGGGCGCGGTCTGCAGTGCTGTTTGTGATGTTGTAGCGCTGCTGCAGACGGTGGATGTTGCTGACGTGAACATTGAAAGTGTTGGCCACAACCTGGGACCGTTGTCCAGCTTGTAATCGACCGATCGCTTGTTCTCTCTGTTGTGTGGATAATCGAGGCATACCTTCCGCTTCAAAATTACGAGTGCCAGAAAGGCAGTTCAGGTTGATTTTTATACCCATAGCCTCCATGAGTTACACGAGCATGTTGGTGTCCACGGCAAAGCATGGTAACTGTCACCCATGGCCTTGGACAAGGCTCCGTTGTGGCGACTAATTTCAGGCCTCGTTGTACCGTTCGATGGAATGTTTGTCTCACAAACGCATCAGGACGTCACGTAATATTCACACCTACAGTCTTGACATATATTTTCCGCATTTTACCATATAAAATTAATATTTTACAATCTCGCGTTTCTTTTGCGGTTCAGTATATCAAAACGGGCCAACTGAACCGACAACACACAGTAGGGATATTATTATCTTAACAGTTGAAAGGGAAATAAATTTCAAAGGTCAATTCTTTAACCAATATTCATTTTAATATAACATCAAGCTACGCTGGCAAATCTTGACAGATGGTTAGTCATGTACACACACAATGAACAGTTTAATCAAACATGTAAATAAAAGCGACAAAAAAACATTTCCTTAATGATAAGAAATCTCTACTAAAAGCAGATCACATTGTACGATTCCGACTATATCATAAGCATGTGTTTATAAATCACTATGACAGTGATGATACCAGGTGTTCGCGAAAATGTGAGCGTCTCCTGCCCAGATCAGACTTAATTAAATTTATACCATATAGATAATAAAATAATATAAGGTTACATCGCCTGTAGAACAGAACACTTCAAACCACCTAAAGCCGATTTTGGAACGTTGTGTTGATACAGGTTTAGATCATCGAAGAAGTGTTCTTTCTACGAAGGTAGTCAGGCATTTGTGTACGGAGAAACCCGAACTCATATATAATGTACATACATGAACAACATTCTAACTCAAATCTCCGCCTCAACGACCAAAGCGTGATGGAGACTTCGATGACAGCGTTGTGGATCCTGTGTTGGGTGGTTTCCTGTGTCGGGCTAGGGATGGAGATGTTCGAGTCCCCCCCATCCGATGGCAGTGTGATGTTTGCCAATATGATTGTGAACAATTTTCATCAGTGCTCTCGATTTGTGTGGTCACTGGTGGGTGCCAGGCCCGAAAATATGACGCCGAGTTCCGCGAGTGCCATCTGTACACGGCGCCAGAACAGATCAGGGACCCTGATGGTGACAACCTATCCCAGGAGGACACAGCAGATAAGGTGACGAGATACAGTTATTGACGTTATTTGATAATGTATACAATGAACATACACATGATAACTGAAAATTTTAAAGTAATCTTAAGATTCAAGAATTCTATGACGTTGTACAGCCCTTCATGTAGCTGTGACATGTATCTGAGTGAAAAGGAAAAACGCTAAATTCCAGTGTCCCATAGACGCATAAATGTTGAACTTATTATGCAGTATATAGAGAATATCACCCTTCGAACTTTTTCAGGTTGTAGACATTAATAAGCAGTGTCTTAGTGTAAAAAGTATTGCTAACCGATTCTGTAGCAGAGCCTTTGTGATTCCATTTGATTGTGACGTCATGTAACCAAAGAAGTCACAATGGTCTGCAAAGCATTGTCATGCAATTTCATTGCAGCGATATATACAAAAATGAATGTAGATATCGCTTGATCTCACCCAGGCGATATCTCCTGTGGGAGCCAGTTTGTTTGAATGCAATTAAGTGTATTGAGTCTGTTTATTTTTTTCCATTTTTATAAATGAATTAGCATCAGAAATCCATAACTATTGTGCAAACTGTATTCAGTTATATCCAGATGTTGTTCAACTCTTTCTTTTAGTATTTGCAGTTGATATTATTGTGTTCTCAAGCACAGTTGATGACTTGTGAAAGCAAACTGATGTATAAGAAAGTTACTGTGATAAATGGAAAAAACTGAAATAAGTGTATCAAAAGATAGTTGAAGATTTGCCAAATATTAGAAATGGTCATTTAAATGTGAAACTTTGGATGTAACAACGCACTATAAATATCTTCCTAAAATACAAACGCAAAGCCAGATTTGTGTGAGGTAGGAAAATACATTTATACGAGGAACTGTGCAAGGTATTGAGACAAACTGTTGGAGATCCAGGGATCTGGAGGGCCAGGGGAAACATCAACGTTGTTGTTGTGTAGACAGGTTCTTGTGATCCATGCTGTATGCGGCCGAGCGTTTTCCTGCTGGAATACACCGTTGCCGTTTGGTGCAGTTGGGAAGACGTGTGGTAGGAGAAATTCGTTGATGTATCGTCGACCCGTAAAATTGCCCTGGATATGGACCAAACTTCTCCTGCCATTATGAAAGATGTCCTGTCCCCTTCCTGAACGCATTGTCTGGCGTAACGTTCTCACCGACGTCTGTAGACCCGTCCTCTTCCATCCCCTTGACGGAGGAGAAATCTTGATTCGTCGCTGAACCAGACATCTCTCCATCGCAGTTGAGGCCATATCCTGTGTTGACGACTCCAATGAAGTCGTTATTGACGATGTTGTCGACTCAATATGGCGCGTCGAACAGGACGTCTTGCTCGTAGACCTGCTGATCTTGAACGGTTTCGTACGGTCTGGTTGGAGATTCTGCGCAGTCCGGGTATTTGGGATGGGGTTGATGTGGCTGTGGTCGTCCACGTAGTTGTCGCAGTCGGATGTAGCGATCTTACGCTGGGGTGGTTACTCTTGGTCGTCCCGACCTTTGCCGATCACGTGTCGACCCATGCTGTTGAAACCTGATCCCATAGCCTTGTGATGGTGCTGGGCGCTTCATTGACAACCCTGGCTACAGCTGATCGGGATTCCCCTGCCTGCAAGCGGTCGTTGTTTCTTTGCAATTCCGTTAATCTTGGCATGTTGTTGAACTGTCACTGTTCGATTGACGCAGATGCCAATCAAAAACCCTGCAATTTAATACCGTTCATAGTGCTGCTGCACGTGCAGCTCCATGGCCCTTTTGTTAATGCACTTGGTGCGGTTTTCCGAATCGTTCGTGTTTCCCGACTAATGGTTTGCATGTCTTTGTTGTGATCATTTTGATCCGGGAAATTTGTCACTGGCATTATAACACATGAAACGCCTCATACTGCAGTTCTTGGTCCGCTAATTTATGGCCCAAAATATCCCTTTTGCGTTTCTTTCTTTTTTGGAAGTGTATATTTGGGTGTTCATTTCAGTAACATCTAAATTGGTCTGTACATGCAAAAGTGGTCAAGAAGATTTAATTTGGTATAATGACGAACATAAACATTCTTGGTGATATAAGTAACAAGTGATTCTATAAGATTTTTTATGTTAAGATGATTCCAATTTTACTATACGTGTTGGAGCATGGGGATTAATTAAAACCATTGAATTTAATCGAAAAACTTCACTTGTATGCATTTAAAAGATTTCTTGGTGCAAACATCGACACATTTAGATTGATGGTTTATGGCGAATGTGACAGATGTGAAATCATATTTCAATGATTAAAATTATTAAGTACTGACTGAATCTCCCTAAATTCAATTCTTTCAGTTACCCTAAGAAATGTTACAATAACATGATGTTATACAATACGAATGATCCAAATATTATGAAATTTCTACATGTGACCATGTTCATATACGACACACTTTTCTATGGAACCAAATTTGTAAATAATTAGTTAAATGTACTGTCATATGTACTATAGGCATATGGCCTCTCATGTGCCTTAACAAAGATTGATTGAATTATGTGCACACTATTGCAGTGTGGTGAATTCAAAACAAGATAAAATAACTCTTTGTTTACTGTAACCAGATTTACACTGGACCCGGACCAAAGTGATGTGAAATGCGATTATTGTCTTGTCAATCGAATTATTATTTGAGTCTTTCGTGCAGGTATACCTCTGCATGCTGGAGGCAAATCTATACATTTGAACAGATAACGTTGAACCTGACATTCTTCTCATACGTTTAATGATCTTCATACTTTCTACGCCATATCCGCTTGAGCTGATAGTATCAGTCGGGACCGTTTCTTAAGATGTGTTAAAACATAATATAATGACATGATCCTGTGTGAATGTGGCAAATTCCACTTGTTACCTGTTTACGACCGCCTCCGTGGTCTAGTGGTAGAGCGTCCGCTCAGAGAGCGGAAGGTCCGGGGTTCGATCTCCGACCGCGTCATACCAAAAGATGTTAAAAGATGGTACTTGTTGTTACCCTGTCTGGCGCTCGGCATTAAGGGGCTAAAACAAGGACTGGTCGGCTCGGAGTCAGTATACTGTGTCTGAGTGGGGTATTCATGTTAAACTGCGGCATGGTATCTCAGTGAGCTAGCACTATAAATCGACATCAGTCCGGGCTAGTACAAGCAGACACACAAACACACACGTACATGCACGTCGCTATATAAGTGCAATAATCTTGGACGCGACGTTAAACCCTATTTCACCTCACCTGTTTTCATTACAAGGGTCTTCAAATGTCGGTGTAGAACTGTTCCGCTTTCCCGTACCATATTACCACACCAAAGCTTTATAGTGGGCGTATAGCTTGGAGAAGTAAGTGAAAAATGTACGTTTTGGTATGGATTTGGCTATGCATGGTAAAGACAAGGAGTTGGTAATGTAATAACTTTATAAGATTGTTATCAGATACCTTACAACAGTCATGGCAGTCATCTGTCAATGATTCATAATGATGGTTCTGTTATAAACAGTTCAAACACACTAATAAGTAGAGAGATATTTATGCTGTTTAGATGCTTATTTTAAAGCAGTTGCAACACTGATCGTTACAAGGTGGGGTATACCTTCCATACCTTGTAAATCTAAAGGTTCATTCTTTAATGTTGAAAATGAAATGCATGTTTTGAGAACATTACCCCAACATTACGATAAAGTATATGTCCAGGCACGTTATAGAGCCGAACGCATATAATACACTTTACAAATACTTAAACTTTACAAATTCAATAGCAACTATAATATATGTGACACTTCCTCATATTTATAACAATTAACCCAAATTGTAGAAAAACAAGAAACCATGAACGTAAACTGTACCCTATACATCTTATGTATGTTGGATCGGATGTCTTATACTGAATGATATATTGTCTGAGCGGTTATACTATATGAGTATATACTATGAACATATTATACATTTGCTTCTTCTAGAGACAGATCTGTATCAGAACCCGATCCTCTATAAGACCCTGTGTAAATACCCGTATCAGACCCTGCATCAGACGCTCCACAATACCCGCATAAGACCTTTATCAGATGCTGTATAAATACCCGTATGAGACCTTGCATTAGACGATGTATGAATACCCGTATGAGACCTTGTACCAGACGATGTATGAATACCCGTATGAGACCTTGTATCATATGTTGTATGAATACACGTATGAGATCTTGCATCAGACTCTATGTGATTACCCGGATCAAACCTTGTATGAGAACCTGTAAATATACCCGCGTGGTATCATTACAAGAATACCTGGATGATCAGATTCCTGCTATATTAGGGTTATACAGAGAAATATTGGATTAAGGGACACGGATGTGTAGACCTAATGTGGTTGTGATGGATATTCTTACTGGACCAAGTACAATATAGGAGAGTGGTATCTATATAGGTCTTACACAAGGTTAAATTCAAGAGGCTAATAAGACCATACTTATCTTATTATTAAACGAATCCTTGGCGAATCTCTTCTTCCAGGTGTCACCGAGCCCTTGTCGAGGTCGCCCTTGCAGAAAGGATCAGATCTGTGTTGTTGCTGCGTCGGGGGATGGCCACGTGTGCTTGTCAGGTAAGGTCGTAGTCTTACACACTGGAGGACACCTCAAACACACGCCAAAAGACTATCAATTGCGTTGGATCGCAACCTTTCCACATTTCAGTCTCATCAATCTTAGATTTAGAAAATGTTATTTTTATGAAGGAAATGTTGATGTTTTGTAAAACCTGATTCAACCTGATGGTTAAATGCCGAAATGGGTGTTCCACTGGGTGGGTTATACCATTGTCAAACTGGCGGTCATGACAAGGAGAGCAGGGATGCTACCCACGTTGTGTGAGATATACGTAGGAATGTTCTCTCACCCCTTACCACGACCTCCCCCTCACCCACCAGTTTGGGTATCTGCATGGTTGGCGAGTTTTTAAACGGGGCTCCGGTATTTCAAAATACCTATGTCAAGTTTTTCTCTTTCTGAGTTGGTGGCATAATAATATATAAACGGAGGCATGTACTATAACTATGGTATCGTGCTCAGGATCCGATTGCGGCCGCCCCCCGCTGCGACCTACATTGGTTATGGCAGAGACAGGATGGAAGGACAGCCACTTGGGGGCATTGAGCGCGTACACGTGTGAGCTTGGTAACAACAAGACAGGGGGCAGCGGGGTCACTGTTTGTCAGGACAGTGGGCAATGGTCACCTCCGACACTACAGTGTGCAGGTAAACATAATACGATGTAGAGGTAAACATCACTACAGTGTACAGGTAAACATTACTACAGGGTACAGGTAAACATTACTACTGTGTACAGGTAAACATTACTACTGTGTACAGGTAAACATTACTACTGTGTACAGGTAAACATTACTACTGTGTACAGGCAAACATTACTACAGTGTACAGGTAAACATTACTACAGTGTACAGGTAAGCATTACTACAGGGTACGGATAAACATTACTACAGGGTACAGGTAAACATTTCTACGATGTACAGATAAACATTACTACAGGGTATAGGTAAACATCAGTACAGTGTACAGTAAACATTACTACAGGGTACAGGTAAACATTACTACGATGTACAGATAAACATTACTACAGGGTACAGGTAAACATTACTACAGGGTACAGGTAAACATTACTACATTGTACAGGTAAATCACTTCAGTGTGCAGGTAAACATCTCCAGAGCGTACAGATAAACATCACTAAAGTGTGCAGGTAAATATCGCTACAGTGTAAAGGTAATCATTACTACAGTGAAAGGTAAACATAAATACAGTGTACAGGTAAACATTACTACAGTTGTTACTTGTCGATTCCCAAATTGAAGGAATTAACCCAGAAATCTGTACGTAAAAGAACCTACTGTGAAACCAACAAACAACCAACAAGCGGTATACAATCAAGAAATGTATTACAAAAATTAACTAGGGGTACAAATCAATACAAATTACTGCACAGCAATTACAAAGGCAGGAACAATAGAGTGGTAGTACAATATTCAATGGCAATATATAACATGATGGCAGTGGTCGGTACCGAATACAAAAATACAGTGGTGATACCAACAGTCAGGGATAATATTTTCTATTCACCCAGCGGTGACAGTGAAAGCTCGTTCCGAAGCGATGAGTGAGTGAGTGAGTGAGTGAGTTGGGTTTAACGCCGCTTTTAACAGTATTCCAGTCATATCGCGGCGTGTCAGCTTTATGTGGGAGGAAATCCCAAAGTGATGCAGGTCTCAGACGTTTACCACTTCGGTGAAACCCACGAGCACGGATTTGGTGCTGACAAACCTAGAAACATAATCAGGGCGAACCGGGATTCGAACGCACAATCATAGGTTTCTGGCGTGCCCAAGGGACGCAACTCTGCACAGCGAATCGCGGCGCCTTAGACGACTGGGCCACCCGTACATTGTACAGGTAAGCATCACTACAGTGAAAGGTAAACATCACTACAGTGTACAGTAAACATTACCAATGTTTATAGGTGAACATTGCTGTAATATACAGGTAAACATGACTGCTGTGTATAGGTAAAAATCACTAGATTAACATCAGTACATCACAGCTATCAATAAGGGTAACCTTTATATTTCTGATATACTTATATGTGATATGTTCGTGTTCAGCCAGCTCGATATTTATTTGACCATAAAAGTAGTAGACAGTGGTATCAAAGAGAATGCTATTCTCACGTGACGAATACCCTCTTTTTAATTGATCTTCATGAAATAGCAATGTGTGCGTCTGTTTGTGAGTCTGACTCGTTGGTGAAGAGCACTCAGGACACAATAGTCACAGTATCCAAACCAGGCTTCACAGATGACCAGTTCAGGAAAAACGTTGCCATTTAAATATTGATATATACGTTTACATTTTCCCTCAGCGCGGGTCACCTTTGAGGCCCGGAATATGTCTTGTCAATAATTGAAAATATTTCTAGGAGACCATTAGTGAACAATGAAATAGCACTTTTGTCAAGATGAATGGAATAATGTGCCGGAAAATGAAGTCGATGATGATGAAGTAAAGTATGCTCGCAAACCAGTTCATTTGAGTGCCTACATTATACACTAGAAGCACTTGCCCGAGCTTGCATTAAATTATTAAGATCCAGGTAATATGTGACCACACGTGACTATGTATCTTCTCTAAATCCATGATCTAGATTCCTCAGTACTGTGAATGTATAATTATAGACGAATAGTGTCGTCCCTACTGACGTTGTATGTGATCTAGATTCCCCCTGACAGTGTTTATGTGAAGAATATGGAGCTTCCCTACAGCAAATACACATGATCTAGATTTCTGTTGTCAGTGTAGGGGTAAACAAAAGCCATTATCATGCCTCCATGTCAGAATGATAAAATCTGATTGGTTCATGTGAAATTAATCTTGGTACAATTGAAACAAACAACACCTATCTTTTCTAACTCATATTAGAAGGTGGAAAAGTTATCCAGAATTATCTCTTTGAACATCTCAATTCATCGTCTATTTTTTATCATCTTTATCTTCAACATCTTTATCTCCAACATCTTTATCTTCAACATCTTTATCTCCAACATCTTTATCTCCAACATCTTTATCTTCAACATCTTTATCTCCAACATCTTTATCTTCAACATCTTTATCTCCAACATCTTTATCTTCAACATCTTTATCTCCAACATCTTTATCTCCAACATCTTTATCTCCAACATCTTTATCTTCAACATCTTTATCTCCAACATCTTTATCTCCAACATTTTTATCTTCAACATCTTTATCTCCAACATCTTTATCTCCAACATCTTTATCTTTATCCCCTTTATCTTCTATATTTGTATCATCTTTATCTTGTTTATCTTTATAAAGTAATAGATACAGGTCATATTGATGTATTACAACTACGATACAATTACAACGCTACAATTGCAACAAAATTAATATTGTTGATAATGCTAACTGCATTATTGTTTTAGTTGTGGATTGTGGGATTCCTGCCAGAAGAAGCAACGCAGAGCCCAGCGTCCAGATGACCACCACATTCAACACGACGGTGACCTTCACGTGTTCTGCTGGCTACAGGAACCATGGCGGGGACGACACCATCACCTGTCAGGCGAACGGACAGTGGTCATCAACATCGTTGGACTGCCAAGGTACATTTTCCATATAGTGATGTCATTGCAAACCTCCAGTTCACTTGAAGGATTGCATAAAATGAGGGAACAATTGAAAGAAACAACACCTATCTTTTCTAACTCATTTTAGCAGGCGGAAAAGTTATCCAGAATTATCTTTTTGAACAACTCAATTCATCGTCTATTTTTTTTATCATCTTTATCTTCAACATCTTTATCTATAACATCTTTATCCTTATCTTTTTTATCTTTATCATCTGTTTTCAACTTCTTTATCTTCAACTTCTTTATTTGTATCATCTTTATCTTGTTTAACTTTATAAAGTAATAGATACAGATCATATTGATGTATTACAACTACGATACGATTACAACGCTACAATTGCAACAAAATCAATATTGTTGATAATGTTAACTGCATTATTGTTTTAGTTGTGGATTGTGGGATTCCTGCCAGAAGAAGCAACGCAGAGCCAAGCATCCAGATGAACACCACATTCAACACGACGGTGACCTTCACGTGTTCTGCTGGCTACAGGAACCATGGCGGGGACGACCCCATCACCTGTCAGGCAAACGGACAGTGGTCATCAACATCGTTGGACTGCCAAGGTACATTTTCCAATTGGTGATGTCATTGCAAACCTCCAGTTCACTTGAAGGATTGCATAAAATGAGGGAACAATTGAAAGAAACAACACCTATCTTTTCTAACTCATATTAGAAGGTGGAAAAGTTATCCAGAATTATCTCTTCATCTCACCTCATCGTCTATTTTTTATCATCTTTATCTTCAACATCTTTATCTATAACATCTTTATCTTTATCATTGTTTTCTTTATCATCTGTCTTCAACTTCTTTATCTTCAACATCTTTATCTTTATCCCGTTTAGTTCTAACGCCTCGACTGACATGTATGTTTTAGCTTCATGCACTCAGCAATATTCCAGCTATATGACGGCAGTCTGTATGTCCGTCTGGTCTAGGTAATCCAGTGATTGATATCATGGCATGACCATCTCATCATGTCCATGACCACCTTATCCCGTGCCTCAAAAGCCTCTAACAACAATCATAGACGAATTCTTACCCGGTTCTTCACGCCTATTGTTGTCATAATTAACTACCTGCACAGGGCCAATGAGCGTTCTTGCGTCATCAACACACCTATCGCTGACAGTATCTGTGAATGACCTATCTTTGGTTGCAGTCATCCCCAACTGGATCACGACGAAGACGCTGTCTGCTGGTCCGGCGAAGTTGACGTGTACTGACAGGATGTCCCTGGCCGGCAGTCTGATGTCAGTGTCCTGTGAGACTGATGAGATGCTGATAGGCTGTTCCTCAAAATCTGTGGTACTACCGTGTGTTTTACGTCGTTATTACTACTGCTTTTATTTCTGGTCAAGTACATCTTTCTGCCTAACCAGGTTGGCGCGTCGGGATACAACTGAACTACAGTTCAAAGCGGGCGTTAAAGCCACTTCATTCGCTCACTTCAATATATGTTCGATTACTCAGTGCATATTTCCATTCCATCATGGCATATAAAACCTGGATCCAATGCCCACCAATTCTTCGTTTGGAACCAGAATCGAATGATACTAAGATAGAACTAGCTGTCAATCAAATTAACATCTGCGAGAGAAATTCTGTTCTATGATCGTGATCATAAGAGGAGAGGTGACTTCAATCCTGAAACGATGATGTTGTGGCGAATCTGTCTAAGGCATTTATTATAATGAAAAGGATATAATACACTACATAATTGAGCATGGATATAGTATAATGACAGTGTAGTATCATTTGCAGCAACGCCTTTATTATTTACCAATCAGTAAATCGACATTCTGACAGACCGTTCTCACAACGAGCTGACATGCCTTGGTATAGCTGGTTTTATTTAACCAACATCACTCCAAGGATCACTTTAGAGGATCGACATTACCGGTGTTAGTTTGACTAAAACGACTTCATACGTATATACTTCTTACACCCAAGGACGCCAACAGTGGTGTCAGTCATACACTAACAAGTGGGTTCACCTCGTCAACACTGCTATATTTACAGACTTCAAGTGGCAAAAACAACGGCGTCAAAATAGTCATGGTCAAGGACACTCCTTTCTGCCAAATTGACACAACGAGCACAAGTAAGTCTTAAATGTGGCAGGTGTCGAGTACTAATGATAAAACCATGAACTATTAAAGTTAATTATGTACAAATTGTAACATCAGAGTTGTTTGAGATGAGTGTCCTGTCATATTCATTTGTGACAAGTACACACTACTAAAAACCGAAATATTCACCTCCTACCAAGATAACTAATAACCAGTCATTGGTGAATCTGTTTCTAGAAACACTACAAATAGTGAGAACATAAAGTCTGTTTCTCTGTTCCTTAAGCATGTGTTATATAAGATCACACATGAGTACACTATCCTTTTACGTTAAAGTGTACTCTAGGCAATGAATAAAAAGTTTGTCTTGCCCATTTCCATGTGTGCCAGTATGATGTTGTCTCGTTAATTTTTTTAAAGATTTTTTTATGTTTAAAGTCCTAATGGTAACAGCACCAGTCCATCTTGTTTAAGTTTTCCATTCTATGGTAGCATTTGTATGTTTATGTCTGAATAGCTGGCGCCTCAGCACAGTACGCCTCTGCTAGATGCTGTAAACAGGACGGACTACACTGTGAATACCTCACTGATGGACCATCTAAGAACATCGATGATGCACATGTTCAGTCGGAATGTTTCAAGTCCTTTCAAGTCATGGGTATTGAACTATATTTCCGATCCATTGAAAAACTTACTTCGATATTTATTTGCGTTTATTAAAGTGTAATACCTCCGTAAACACAACGCAATATATAAGTTAAATCTAATAGATAAATACACTACTGCCTAAAAGTTCATTCCCCTCACACGCGTTGAGAACGCGTGTTACACGCATGTGACACGAGTGCTCAACGGGTTGCACACGGGGTGAGCACCCGTTGGACACGGGTGTGCAACGGGTGTGCGTCGCGTGTGCAACCCGTTGCACACGCGTGTGCCACGCGTGTGCCACGCGTGTAACACGGGACCGGGTTCCAGTTGAAGTTGACAAATTTATCAAATGAATAGTGAGATAAAACAAAACAGTGAGATGTGAAATTTGAGTTAATGAGCGGCCATTGAGCTGTGCTCACCAGACCGTAAATACAAGGTCGGCCATTCTTAATTAGTGTTCGGTTGCTAGACTTTTATGGCATGAACCATTCCACTAGGGTCCAGTCTAGCCATTGTGGCTAGCCGACAGTAGAACAGTAGTGAATTTAGATGCGAGTTTATTGCTAGGGGAACCCCCGTGTTGACACGATTGTCGCGGGTTGGTAAATGTTCGCCATTAATAAAATGATTGTTTGTGGATTGTGAACATATTCATTTGCCCACACGAGTCATTCCATCTGATTGCAAATATAACGTTTTTCGTTCGCCAAATTTATGCTTTAGACAATACAATTATGATATAGCCGTCACCATTACTAATGTCTCATTATTTCACGTAGGAATATGTGCCATTTCCCCACACCCCACTTTCTGTGTTGTATTTTGAAAGAATAAATAAAAGAAGGTTTTGTGTGGGACACTTTTATACTAATTATAAGAGGATGTTGTAAATGAATATGAACAGCCATGCTGTCTGACAGTTGAAAGAATTTGAGATCTTCACAATCACCGGGTGTGACCATGTTGACAGAATCTCGTTAGGGTTTGTGGTTTTTACATTTGCCCAATGACCATGGTGAGTATTGCTGGGGATACCAAACGTAACAGTTTATTATTAGAGGTTGTGAGTACCTATACCACGTAGATAGGATATCTTTAGGATTTTAATCCTTCTTTGAGAGGCATTTAGAAGTTGGAGTACTACGTTAGGAGAAGATTTATGGGTGACTTTAATCCTTTCTTTCTCTGTGGGTAATCCTTTCATGTTGATTGGAGGAAGTCACTCAACCAGGTCATGACAGGTCGTGAGTTTACTCACTAACTACTGTGAGCGTTTTTGGCATGACATCTTTTCTTGTATAAACATAGAAACGATGCTCACTCACTCGCTATTAATCTTCTGCAGTTTGCTGGCAAAATGGGGATAAACCTCAGTGTCAAAGACGATCAAATTTAGTTCGAATCCTTGTTTATATGTGACATCTCCCAAATGGGGACATTTTCATAAACTTGGCAAGTGATGATGAATTTTAATATTAATATTATTATAGTTTATGAAATTGTTAATAAAACTTTAATAAAATTGTGCTTCACTCTCACGAAAAATATATTGTCTGTGAGTAAATTTATATGTCACGTTACATCGGCATTTTTCAGTGATATTGGGACTACATGAAACATGGCTGGTTTTACATTTCTGATACAGGTGCTTGACTGACTGAGTAGTTCATGATCAATAAGATATGTTTAAATCAGTCAAGTTTGCAACAATAGACGAATAAGTTGATACATTTGGACCGCAGTTACCGATTAACAACTTAAGACATAGAGACAGGGAGGAGATATATAACCAAACCTATGATCCTGTTGAGACAGTTGACAGTTAGAACGTTGGATTAAATGACAGTAACTAATTTGAACATTCCCCATTTATATCATAAAATACATCACAACTCATAACAGTCCGAGAGACAGCTTCCAGACTTATACTAGTATTGAAGGGACAATAGCTTTTGACAGTTTAAAAGTAAACTCACCTTAAGGTGCTTGGCAAGTCAAAACTTACCTCCCTGTATATGTTTTTTAGGTTTGACAGCAACTATGCTTGTAGATTTCATAGATAGACATGATTGGTTAGCTAGATGTTATTACAATAAGCGAAAATGTCTTAAAAGTCCACAGTTTGTTTAAAAGTACAAAAAGTGTGTTATAGATCTATCAACGTTTTCTTTTATTGAACATAATATTTGCACTATATTGCTGTAAGCTGTAAATAATCTAGCCTCCCAATGTACGTAACTTACATATATTTATGTATGACCAGAACAGCAAATAAAGTTCTGGTAGATAGGTACCTCGGAGATTTAACGTGCGCTTTCCGACTTTAGCCTATCTCGCACACGGTGAAGCACTTATACTATTAGGGTAAAAAAGCGTAATGATTAAATAAAGAAGTGCAAACACCCCCCCACCCCCCCACCCCCCCCCAAAAAAAAAAAAATTTTAAAAAATTAAGTTTAGTCCTTGTAGTAGTCTCTTGGTCAGCTTCTCATCCTGGGGGTCGGGATTCTGGTAGAGACTCTTGGCAAGGAGGGCGGCGGTATTGGCGACGAAGTGGTTTGAGGTCGGTACGCCACTACTCTGGAAGAAGTGGTACAAGTCTGTGGAGTTTGTGATGTCGTACTCGATGTCCTGTCCCCCCTTCTTGTGCACCATGACGAAAGGGACTCCTTGTTTGGCGTAGAGATATTCCTTTGGGGTGTTGATCTGGTCAACCTTGAGATCCGGCCGGGGCTTGTAGTGGTTGATCGGAATGTCTGATTTTTCCACTAGTAAATAAAGTTCTTTGGTATGACCTCTTTTATCCCTGCTGACGTTATCCTAATGTTCAATTTCAGTCTGCCTCACCAAGCGTAAGAAAGCATTGTACATGATAAACCACACTGATGCAATTTTCTCTATATATATTTGTAGATATGAAGCATTCTAGTTAATTGTGGATACACTGGGCAGACAGAATTGTGTTTATTTCCAGGCCATCCTGATCGTCGTTTACTACTATAAGGTGTATGGTTGGAGGCAAGATCAAAGGCGCCGCACAGCATTTATTAGATAACAGACGGGGTCGTCCGTTTCGCTTTGAACAACCACCCCACCTGTCTGTAGGAGTTATATAATCAGTGCGCAAATAACTGTGTCAAGTCCACTGCCGGGCTGATGCGGTGTCAGTGTCAGCGATGAACATGAATGCCAAAATCATAGACCTGTAGCACTCACAAGTTGCTTAGCCAAAATATTTGAAAAGTGTATATTCAATTCTCTGATAACAGCAAATATAACCTTAGAAAAAGATTCAACATACAAACAATCAAATGTAGAACACAGACCTATGCTTATTATCATTTCTTCTGGATATGATCAACCTGCGGAACCCTCTATCCGATGAAGTAACTAATGCTCGCTCATTAAAAGAAATCAAATCCTTAATTAATCGTTCTGATGCAATTATTAATAATTTTGACTTCAAATATTTTCATAGATCATGCCAAATTGTCCACTGTCGCCTTAGGCTCGGCTGCAGTGACTTAAACGCTGATAAGTTTAGACGACATGTATCAGACATACCAGACTGCACTTGTGGATATCACCTTGAAGATGCAATTCACTTTTTCTATAACTGTTAAAAAATACGATAATATCAGAAACACTGTGTATTTCTACACACATGGGTATGGTCTAAACATGATATTACATGGCAGTAGTTGAGCAGTTCTACAAACATGACTCTTCTTAAATCAGTTCATGACATCATTGTCAAAAGCAAAAGGTTTGAGTAGCTTAATTTTATGCATGTAGTATTAAAGGAAAACTGCATTACCTTATTTCACAGACACCACTTGCTTCAGTGTACTGGCTTCGTGTATTTCATTTGTGCATTTTGTATGTTTATGTTCATCACTCTCTTATATATATATATCCAGCTGTTGTTAAGTTGTTACCTGGAGAGGTATTACATAAGCAAGTTTTGCTTGTTTACCGATCCAGATTTCTTTTGAAATAAAAATACGTTTAAGCCAACACAGCTAACCCTAAAACACATGATTGTAAACTATTCAAAAAGGAGCACTAATCTCTGGCTTCTTCTCGGGTGTCGAACTCAAACGCAAACTCATTTATTCTTAGAATAACATGACATACAATTATCTACAATTTTTATTATGTACAATTTAACAAAAATAATAAAAATAGGATACGTGGATACTAATACAATTTACCAATTGTATTGTACACATTGTTAAGGAATTTAGATAGGCCTTTTAGATTTCTTACACTGTTAGTGGTCATAATTTTCTTAAATGTTTGGAAACTTAAGATATTGCTTATTTAAGAGTTCATATCGCCGTTGGTGTAAAGCTTCACATCGGAATGAATAATGCAATTCATCTCCCACAGCGATAGAATCACAGAGTGGACACTGGCTGTCTTCCCTGGGAATGTTCAGCCATCGACCAGTTTCAACTGGTAATCCTTGGTTAGAAAGTTCTGAATTTTAGTATTGGGAGAAATATTGATTTTAAGAGCAGTAGATATTTCGCAAATGAAGGTTGATTCTTCAGGTAATACGACCTTTGGATTTCCGCTTGGGCTTACTAGCTGCCGTGAGTCAGTTTGCTCGTTAACGCAACCGAGCGTGACAAGAGACTGGGCTACCAGTCTGCAAGGACAGCTAAATAAACTTACGCATTTTTGAAAACTGATTGGTTACCCGTGATCTATGAAGATTTCAACAAAGGGCGCATGGTAATTAATTTCTTCAGCCTAAACAAACAGACAAATAACGGCGAAAGCTCATCGGATGTCGTTATTTGGAAATACCCCTGATTGTTACAGTTTGATACAAAAAAGTATCCCTGAGTGAAAGCATTTGCGGATTTCGGATTGCGTGGATGATACAATTACTACTCCCTTGTTGTCATCCACATTTTCTGGTATAACCCTACACTTCTGTATTTGTCGTAATTCACATGCTGCTCAGTTAATGAATTTATATTATGTATACTCAGTTGTAGCACCTCTCAGATTACCGGATAAAGGTTCAAATTTGTTCTTTCTTGTACCTGGGGTAATTATTTAATCTAAATCCAGGTTTGAAGTGAGGTGGAATGTGAATTATGCACGTGGCAGCCCAGCAAGAGATGTATGATCAGTTGATTTACTTTTTTTGTAAATCAACTGATCATTCCCAGACATCAAAGGATCAACAGGAAATACGTTGATTGATTAATTACTGTTATCTTGCACAGTGGATATGTCAAAAGTAAGTGTTTACATGTGAAGGTAGGGTTACTAAACCTAGGGAATACACTCATATCATAGCGTGAAGTACAGATGTAAAAACAACATACTTTGTTCAAAGGGTAACCGATAATACACTGACTGGTTGTTCATTGTTATCTAACTCAATGTATGTTTTTAAGAACCGTGGACATTATAAAAATAGTTGTCACGTGGGCTTTCTCAGCTAACTTGGCACCTATGTGAAACAATTGAAACAAACTAAGTGATCAGTTAAGAAACAGACACGGGTTATAATATTCGATACATTTGAATAACGTTTAAAAACGATATATTTAAATATATTTCATATATATTCCAAATATTGTTTCCAAATAATTATTATTAAAGTATTTGATTCTCACATAGACATTTGACATCGAATAAGTATTTTTGTACAGCTGCAGACGCAATGGATATTGTTCCTTTATGTTGATATTCCCGGATACATTATAACTTTGGTAGGTTGTAATAATGATATTTGCATTTTGTTTTCATTCATTCGCTGCAGCTTTGAACAGAATCATTCTTGTTCCTTTCCGTTTGGTTGGGAAGTTTTTCGATGCGCGATAGACGTTGTTTTCACAAGTATTTTCTTTTGTAAGCGTGTATATGTTACAGTCAATGTGTAAAATATGATTCACTCAGGCAATTTATTAAATATCTAAATATTTCAGTCATTTTACAAATTGACTGAATAATCCATTCATTTATTTAACCGACTGACTAAAAATGATAAAGACGACCAAAAGAGCTTAAACACATCACAATATATTAATTATGCTAAGAAAAGAAGCCAAACAATACAGAACTGTACTTGGTGATGATATTAAACATAAACAAATATTTGGAATTCGTTATCATATTAATAAAGATGGACATATTTTTCAGTTAATTTGTAAAATAAACTGAATATTTAGGCGTTTAATACATTTCCTTAGTGAAATCTGTTTACATTTTGAATGTAAACATATATACACGGTAAAATAAGCAATGTGCAGATGAAATATTTACTTTGTGTTGCAAGTCAAAATAGTGTACACGAAGATCGCACAATTACCAAGCAAGTGACTTATCAAAACTGCATCACCATTACCGATGCTCCCACAAATATACCTACATTTCAAAAACTGTATTTCATTTTTGTTGATCAGTGTTACCATATGTCCTTCTACTTTCAATAAAAATGCGCTTACGAATGGCGAGCACAGGTCGCGAACAAGTCTAGATTTCTGCTATATCATCCGGGTACTCACTGTGAAAATACAGTAATGCACAGGTAACAACTACTCCCGCGGAATTGCTTTAGATCAGTGCTCTTTTGTACGTTGAAATACTATATATTGTGAATGCCAAAATGATGTATCAAGGATCAAGTAGAAGATACATTGACCTTTGCACTGGGAGTTTATTCAACAGACCGTGAAAATAACACTGCTGTATCTTATTATTTATTTTAGATGACGCAGTCAAAGCTCACTTCTCCTGGCGGCCATTATCGAACGGCCAGCTAAAACACAACCCCGCGCTTACGTCTACAGGTCTCTTCCTGTAGTACGGTAATTAGTATTCTCTCCCTCAAGTGTATCCTCAATGATATAACTAACCCACCCTCATTAATTACATGCTGCTCTTTTCCAGCCTCACGGCTATGGAGCTGTGATAAAGAGTCCAAGTCATCATAAAGTAATTAGGGTCCAATAAAAACAATGCGCCGCCAAACCTCATACATATTATCACTGAAAGTCGTACTACAGACGGTTAATGTCAAATCACAATAAAAGCATTTCAATTGCAATAACATGTTCCAGGACCATGTATTCTCTTAACACCATCGGATTTAGCAATGGTCGTATAAAACAAAACACATCTATTTGATCACAACAGTATTCGTGTTATCCCCACAAAATCACATAAAGAAAGGAGACATTAGGAAATACATGTGCATTATCATTTTTCGTTAGGATAACAAAATTTTCTCTCCTTGTTACCACCTCCAGGTTCAGCTTAAGACGGGTCCTCCTTTGGTCAAAAGTTTGTTCCCCCTCTAATGAGTGTGTCACGCGTTGCACACGAGTGGCGGACGGGGTGCACACCCGTGTGCAACGCGTTGCACGCGGGTATCACACGCGTGACCAACCCGATGCACACTGGTTGCGTAACGCGTTGCCCATGCGTGTAAGGGGAATGAACGTCTAGTGTACGTCAATAATAATAACCTTTTCAGACTCCTTACTGAATCATTAACACAAAAGGCGGCAGACAACTGTACGAAACCAGTGACATTGTTCAGTGCAGAAACGCAAAACAAGCCCCTCCCACACAATGTTCAGCCAATAAGGAAACAGTAGTTCGCTTGTGGGCGTGGCCTTGTATAAATTAGATTTATGGAAACATAAACGAAAGGAAAAATATGCAAGGATATGCACCACACAAACCGATTCTTTAACAACATTGAGCCACACTGAACCTGACTAAACGGACTGTGTCTATTATCCGCACCATATCCACCACACACTAAAATCCTCTCATGTTAATCTGGTTTCCTAATTAAGTATGCCTTATGTACTATGTCCACTACGCTATGAACTATCCAGCATGTCTACTTTTATCAGGATGTGGTGTGCATCAGCCTAATGGTTATCTGGATGGCGTAAGGATCAACCCCAGTTACTGCCGTGCATACGCCGGGAGTTCCTCAGTTACAGGTAAAAAAAGCAACGCACGTGTTTCTTTGTGTGCGTGTGCGTGCGTGCGTGCGTGCGTACGTACGTACGTGTATGTTTGTTGTTTAACGCCGCATTCGGTATTATTCGTGCTATATGTCGACAACATTTATTTAATCGACAATACAGACAATCCAGTTATTGATATTATGAGCAACGCTCCACGCCGTCGGGTAGGTTAACACGCCATCGTATCTGAGCCTGACCACTTACCCGATCCATTAAGCATAGGCTCCTTTGGACCAATTCTAACCTGGAATCCCCACAAGTCCACAACTTAGTCGCCTCTTGCGACTGTGGACCCGAGAAGATCCGGGGTAGAATAGGTCTTCAGCAACCCATGCTTGAAGTAAAAGGTGACTATGCTTGTCGTAAGAGGCGACTAACGGGATCGGGTGGCTCGCTGACTTGGTTGATGCATGTCATTGTATCCCAATTGTGTGGATCGATGCTCATGATGCCAATCACTAGGATTGTCTGGTCCAGACTCGAATATTTACAGACCGCCGTCATATAGCTGAGGGCGGCGTTGGTGCTGAGGGCATATGCTACAACGAATCTTAACTGGCCATATGATAAAAAGAAACACGTAACTAGTTATGTCACAAGGAATCACGATCATTGTATCACTTAATTAGCTTCTATTTGTAGTTTGGACCAGCAGCTGGTATGATGGTACGCTATATTATCGCGGTAGTTAATTTATAATGGATCGTAATGGCGCACGCTTACAAACTTATTAAATATGCCATACGCAAAATATGTGTTGGTCTTTGTTCAACTTTTATGACACATCAATTAGGATTGATCGATGCTGATTTTCTTTATCGAGTTCGGTAAACAAAGTACCTGTCATTAGCGAATCAAGGGCGGGCAACTCTTTGTTACCGCGGTATGGCTTTTTTGTGGTGTGATACGTGTGGATTGTGTGGTTTACATCACTTCCTGTTTTGGTTTATGCCTAAGCATTATGCATACGACCTAGGTTCGGTCAAGGGACTTCGTCTAAACCAATGGGTTCTTTTCTAATCAATTTCGAATGTAGGTAGGGGTAATTGCACTTCAAAATTATTCCAGAAACTATCATAAAAAAGTTAATGTGTGTACTTGCGAATAGCCGTGACATACCGCAACGTGTCTTGTATTCGATCATGCGAAACAGTCGACAGGGTGTGTGGATTACGAGATTTACCGATACCGCGATAATAGTCAAGTCAAAGAAGTTTATTGTACAAAAGGCCACCGGCCCATATACAAGAAAGAGTTAAGCATGTAGATCCAATTATATATGTTACACATTGGGATATACACGTTGTTTGATTAATTCATGCATGCTTAATATAAAGAGAAAGATTTAATATATTTGATTCGTTCTTTGCCGTCAGCATAACTACAAAGGCGTTTATCGGTGACATTGCTATTAAATAACCTTTTATATATTTCTTTCGGAGATCATTGTAAAATAGACAGGCAAACACAAAATGAATTTCATTTTCTATATCTAGATTACACAATGGACAAATTCTTTTCATTTTTTCAATGGACAGTTTTCTTCCTTCATTTACAAATAGGTCTAGCAAACCAAGTCGATATTTAATTAACTATTTTCTTAAGTTTTCCGTAGTGAGTACTGATAAATATATTTCTGGTTGAAGTAAAGTCTTGAAAGTTTTGTAATATTCATAACGTGAACTATCCTCTAAAGTGGAGTGCCATTCTTGGTAGAACATATTTATAGACCGATTCCGAAATTCATTTAGGAAACATATTTATATTTCCAACTGACTGAGATGATATAGAGCCCACGATAATATAGAGTCATACTATACGTCACGATTGTAGAAATATATACATTCCATATGAAATGTTATGAAGTTACCATAATTAAATGACCAATTGCAATGCTTTCATGACCAATTACTATAATTCATGAACAATTACTATAATTCATGAACAATTTCTATAATTCATGAACAATTACTATAATTAATGAACAATTACAATGTCATTGCAGGGGTGTGTTCTTATTTCAGGCGTGTATTCCTATGCCACCTGCTGCCGAGCTCCGGGTCTCTCGTGTAGTGTACACTCTGCAAAGCCTCAACCTGTGAGCGGACTGCTGAAGGCGACTTGTCCTGACGGCTTCACCCTCACTGGTTGTGGAGGACGCAATCCATGGAAAGAAGCACGAGGCTCATATATAGCAGGTACAATCATAACCATGCATTACCTAGAAGTCAGAGCACTACAAAATACTCGCTTCTGGAATCCTCCATTTGCTCTAACTTAAGTACTACCTTTCACTTTTAATACTTTCAGACGACGGGGGTACCCCGACATGCCACGTGGAGAGTAAGACTGACAGGCCGGACCGAACTACCGTATTCTACGTATGTTGT
The DNA here is from genome assembly GCF_022045235.1 of Haliotis cracherodii. NCBI lineage: Eukaryota > Metazoa > Mollusca > Gastropoda > Lepetellida > Haliotidae > Haliotis > Haliotis cracherodii. The sequence goes on from NW_027266264.1 coordinate 59,071,785, forward strand.
TGATGGGCGGACAGCATCAGCTCTATATTTCAAGGAGTAGCAGTGCTTAGAGAAACACCGATATATCGACGATTTTTATCGATTAGCTTTCTGAATGTGTCCTATACATTCTGTCTGGACATCCTATGTCTGTCTGTCTGTCCATACATATTTTTCTTCTTTTGTGAAATACTTATAACATTTGAACTGGTCAAGATTAAATTTCTAGATAAAATCCTCTCTTCTTCAGTAACTATAGTGATAACATCTGCTGATGTTGAAGACGCTTTGGACAAAAAAAGGTGTTGCAGTATCCCGCGGTAGGTTTTATACCACGAGCTAGAGGCTACCCCGAGTGATACTGCTACAACGAATTAATCTTACCGATATGTTTTAATATGACGTTGTAGGAGAGGTTAAAACAAATTCAAGATTGATAGAAAACAGCTGTTAAGGCTGGGCTTAAAGTGTGCTATGTCGTGTGACCTTCATTAACTCGGTATAAGACGTGCGGCTAATTGCTTCGAAGAGGGTATAAGGGATTTATTCTCCCGCTGAGAAAATCCACGTGCAGCCTGTTTTCTTCGTGGCGGAGTATAAGGGTTATATTCTCTCGCTGAGAATTTTATTTCCATCCAAGGCAGGATATATCGTATTTTATCAAAATCACGTGAACCAATCAGATCTCATCATTCAGACATGGTTGTATGATTTAGAGATGTTGTGCATTCTTGGTGTTAAAATTTGGGGGGGGGGGGGATGTTACTTTTTGTCTTGACGCTCAGAGAATAGCATTCATTGTTGTTGATTAGCTTCGTTTATATGTGTGGTTTCATCTCTCTCCATACACTATCTATAAATGTGTTTGTACTTTCATTTGATAAATATAAAATTTCAATACAAGAGAGTAAGCAGTCTTGTTTGTCCAACGAAACACATTCCATTTTGCGAAAAGGGTAAAATAGCTGTGAAAATAGTATGAATGGACCACTGAAGATCACTGATGACACCGAGTATTCTCGAAAAGGGTCATCATGTCCTGCCCCATCGGTAGCTCCCGCTGTTCACATATTGTGCATACAATAGTATTTATTACCTGACGCCGCACAGCAGTATGCTTGACATGCGACGGCGGCCTGTAAACAAACCTGACAATCAAGTGACTTAATTAGGAATTACCATAAAGAATGATCAGGTCTTTCCTGTTGAACATTTGTCAGTCTTCCCTATATGCTTCTCGGGATTGTTCCAGAACTCATGTAGCCAGTTCAACAGGGGTGTAGGGATGGAGATGTATGTAAGGAGTTGTGGAGAGATGGAGATACGTGGAGACGGGGCAAGGTGTAGAGATGGAGGTGTATATAAGGAGTTGTGGAGAGTTGGAGATACGTGGAGACGGGGCAAGGTGTAGAGATGGAGATGTATATAAGGAGTTGTAGAGAGATGGAGATACGTGGAGACGGGGCAAGGTGTAGAGATGGAGATGTATATAAGGAGTTGTGGAGAGATGGAGATACGTGGAGACGGGGCAAGGTGTAGAGATGGAGGTGTATATAAGGAGTTGTGGAGAGATGGAGATACGTGGAGACGGGGCAAGGTGTAGAGATGGAGGTGTATATAAGGAGTTGTGGGAGAGATGGAGATACGTGGAGACGGGGCAAGGTGTAGAGATGGAGGTGTATATAAGGAGTTGTGGAGAGATGGAGATACGTGGAGACGGGGCAAGGTGTAGAGATGGAGGTGTATATAAGGAGTTGTGGAGAGATGGAGATACGTGGAGACGGGGCAAGGTGTAGAGATGGAGATGTATATAAGGAGTTGTGGAGAGATGGAGATACGTGGAGACGGGGCAAGGTGTAGAGATGGAGATGTATATAAGGAGTTGTGGAGAGATGGAGATACGTGGAGACGGGGCAAGGTGTAGAGATGGAGGTGTATGTAAGGAGTTGTGGAGAGATGGAGATACGTGGAGACGGGGCAAGGTGTAGAGATGGAGATGTATATAAGGAGTTGTGGAGAGATGGAGATACGTGGAGACGGGGCAAGGTGTAGAGATGGAGATGTATGTAAGGAGTTGTGGAGAGATGGAGATACGTGGAGACGGGGCAAGGTGTAGAGATGGAGGTGTATATAAGGAGTTGTGGAGAGATGGAGATACGTGGAGACGGGGCAAGGTGTAGAGATGGAGGTGTATGTAAGGAGTTGTGGAGAGATGGAGATACGTGGAGACGGGGCAAGGTGTAGAGATGGAGATGTATGTAAGGAGTTGTGGAGAGATGGAGATACGTGGAGACGGGGCAAGGTGTAGAGATGGAGATGTATATAAGGAGTTGTGGAGAGATGGAGATACGTGGAGACGGGGCAAGGTGTAGAGATGGAGATGTATATAAGGAGTTGTGGAGAGATGGAGATACGTGGAGACGGGGCAAGGTGTAGAGATGGAGATGTATATAAGGAGTTGTGGAGAGATGGAGATACGTGGAGACGGGGCAAGGTGTAGAGATGGAGGTGTATATAAGGAGTTGTGGAGAGATGGAGATACGTGGAGACGGGGCAAGGTGTAGAGATGGAGGTGTATATAAGGAGTTGTGGAGAGATGGAGATACGTGGAGACGGGGCAAGGTGTAGAGATGGAGATGTATATAAGGAGTTGTAGAGAGATGGAGATACGTGGAGACGGGGCAAGGTGTAGAGATGGAGGTGTATATAAGGAGTTGTGGAGAGATGGAGATACGTGGAGACGGGGCAAGGTGTAGAGATGGAGGTGTATATAAGGAGTTGTGGAGAGATGGAGATACGTGGAGACGGGGCAAGGTGTAGAGATGGAGGTGTATATAAGGAGTTGTGGAGAGATGGAGATACGTGGAGACGGGGCAAGGTGTAGAGATGGAGGTGTATATAAGCAGTTGTGGAGAGATGGAGATACGTGGAGACGGGGCAAGGTGTAGAGATGGAGGTGTATATAAGCAGTTGTGGAGAGATGGAGATACGTGGAGACGGGGCAAGGTGTAGAGATGGGTTGTGTGCAAAGATTGAGGGGTTTACTGATGGAGTTGGTGTAGAGAGTAAACCTTCAAATATTGTTCGAGGGAATCATTGCAGGGCAAACAAACAGATTTAGCATATTATGTTTCAAAGCCTGTTGTCAGTGATTGACAACCCAGTGACCCACTCAAAACACTGGACTCAACCCACGCCGCTTCACTCAATATATTTGCTAACACCCAAGAGTTCGCGTTTTGTTTAGTAATGGCAGAATGGAGATGAACATACCGTTTTTTTAAAAGTATGTATTCAGTGCTAAATGTAACATTTGAAACCTCACGCTGCGCATTCGGTTCCAAATTCAATTTAGCGCGGTTAAATCTACAGGCAATTAACCTAGCTCTACATTGAAAACAAAGTATGTTTATTTCTTAATTATAAGTGTAAGCTACTTGATGTGGTGCCTCACATTTGATTTCTGCAACTGCCATATCTGTTTTTTCACCCACAGCTTACAAGAGGTGCCTGGTGTTCCTCCATCATACAGTTTGGAACTGTTTCTTACATTCATTTTTGATAACATTGAAGGCCAATATCACTCAGTGATTTAAGTATTATGATTGAAATTGGAGGAAACACTATCCATGATGTCAAGATCGATGTCTTGAATGCATTAATAAATATGTGACCTCCACATACATTGTAGGTTCAAGGTCACTGGACGTCACATAATGAAACTCAGCTTAAAACACAAGAAATTTGGATTTCATTGTTTTTAGTTGGAATTTGACAAAACTTGACACATGGTGTGATGGAGAGTTTATTGTGACACCGAACATAAATATTTACCATTTTCGTGAATATAAAAATCACGGTTATGATACTGACAGACCAAGGGTCATAGTCGGGGAGAAACAGGGATTCGAAACGGATCAGGGACGCAACCCTGCACAACGAGATCGGAGACTATAATCTCTTGCACCCTGTATCTACGATAGGAAGAATAAGCGAGAAATGCAGGAAAAAGATCATTATTTACAAACTCCCACGGCACACAATTGTGAACAGCATGGTAAAATAAATTTGCATAATAAATAAAAAAATGAAATGGGAACATAATAAGTGTAACATATTTATTTATTTAAGGATTGACTGTGATTTATTCGGTTCATTGAGGTATGGGACGAAAAACCGATGTGCAAACTGTATGAAACCGCTTAGCCTATCAGAATCAGCTTATCAGAATGCACGAATTATAATGAACACAGCGACAATTTAATTATATAAACATGACATTAGGCCTATTTACAAATCAAGAAATTGAGTTATATTTAAATAAATTATCAACTCAAATAATCCACAGTTTATCTAATATAATGTAATGCACATGCACCTATGTGCCTTATAAACATAATTATCTAGATCTGCGATCCAATAATTGAAACTTGCAGGTCTGTTTGTTCGTTGTTTGACGCCGAACTCTGCAATATTACACCTATATGATGGTCTTCTGTATACAGTCGAATCTGGACCAGGCAAACCAATCAAGATCTAAGGCGTTGGGACACGATGGCATGCATCAACCAAGTCAGCAAGCCAAGTCCCGTTATTCGCCTCTTACGACCAGCATTGGTTGCTGAAGACCAATTCTAACCCGGACCTTCTCGGGGAAATTGTATGTGGGGGGTGAGAGGGGTGGGGGATGTGGGGGTTAGGGGTGGTGTAGCTAAGTGGTTAAAGCGTTGACTCATCACGCCGAAGGCCCGGGTTCGTCTCTTCCCATGGGTATATTACGTAAAACCCATTTCTTCTGTCCACTATGTTGTTGCTAGAATATTGCTAAAAGTGGCTTAAAACCATACTCACTCTGCATTTGCCAATGATTAATCTACTGAGGCTATTTTCATGGAAACACTAATCCATATTGTTCCTGGATATAGTCCTACGATATCTTCTAAAGAAATTTCATTGAGTATGCACTATTTAGGTTATAGTTAAGAATTGACTTTCACTTTGTGTTGGAGTTTGAACCTTCAAATTAAAGAATGAGGGTGGAGAGTGGAAGTAGTCCGTCAGTGTTTACGTCATTTAAAGAACACGGTTTCGTGAAAAAAGCATGAACGTAAAATTGCGTCGTCAATACCGCTGTTTATCGTTATGTAAACTTCAAATTAAAAAAAACATTATTATGTGTTATGGCAAATTGCGTCAGGCATACAGCTGTTTATCGTTATGTAAACTTCAAATTAAAAAAAACATTATTATGTGTTATGGCAAATTGCGTCGGTCATACAGCTGTTTATCGTTATGTAAACTTCAAATTAAAAAAACATTATTATGTGTTATGGCAAATTGCGTCGGTCATACAGCTGTTTATCGTTATGTAAACTTCAAATTAAAAAAACAACATTATTATGTGTTATGGAAAATTGCGTCGGTCATACAGCTGTTTATCGTTATGTAAACTTCAAATTAAAAACATTTATCTTATCAGTATGCAGATGTCCAGGCAGGTAATATATAGAGTGTAGATGGTCGGTTAACATTCACCTGAAGACACACACGATGTCGGAACGTGTTTTGCTGGCCGTGCTCGGACTGTTCTATTGCCTGCTTCTGGTGGGGTGTACGTCGGAAATGTTCAAAGACCCTGGTTTCGAGAGTCCCGACATCCACTCTAGTTGGACAGCCAGAGGATGTCAGATGCGTTCGTCCACTGATCATGTGGAGGGAAAGCACTCGGTGGAAATCTCATCACGGTAAGGGCAACGCTGATCATCAAGCTGGGTCCATCTCTGACCCTGGCATAATCGGTACGTTTCGCTATTCCTTGTGCGATTGGCTGAGAAGGTATAGCTGGAAAATGTGTGTCTGTAAGCCAGCGATAATAGTCATAACGTATTGAACCTTGAACTATTTTAGGTGCTATCATATATGTACATTTAAAAAATACAAAACGGCCATCAACTATGGTCCTTTGGAACTGCATAGGGAGGGAAGGCACCGATTTCCCTTTATTGAGTTGCACTCACTGGGCTCTAGTGGAAACAATGACAGTGAGTTCGAATCCAATATTCCCTCTGATTATGTGTCTAGGTTTGTCAGCACCGTTCCCGTGTTCATGAATTTCCTCAAAGTAATAAATATCTACATCACTGTCTTCCCACATTAAGCTGACACGCAGAAACAGAAATATTGTTCAGAGCGGCGTTCCGCCAATCTCACTCACTCACTCACTCACTCACTCACTCACTCACTCACTCACTCACTCACTCGCTCACTCACTCACTCACATGTTATTATGTTGTACACAGAGCTGGTGCAAGGGCGGGGCCTGGACAGATGGCTTCCCTCCACATCAACACCCGTTACTTCGTCCAGGCACGTGTCAAACAGCTGAACGATGTGACTGGAAAGGTCTTTCAGACGTTCGCCATTATTATGGACATTCAGCTTCATGATGGTAACTTAAAATAATCAAATATCTTCACATAGATCAGTGTTGTAAAGTCGTCATTTCTGTCAAAAACAACAGATGTCAACGGAGTAAAATGGCAGTGCTATGCCTTACCTCAATATTTATGTACTCGAGGTAATAGACTAGTACATTCTAAATATGTATTGACGTTGCACTAATGTCGAAGCAGTGACCCCGGATGATAGCCAATGCAGTTTTCACAGTTCCCTCACATCTACCCTGCCAGACATATTTGCTTGGGATGACAATTGTCTCTGGGGATAGAGCATAGTAATGACCAGAGGACGACACTGATCTTGTTGCTACGTTACGCGCCTTGGCAGTGCCAGGATACGCAGATTCGCCTGTATGATCCTTGATTTGTCATCATAGTACCCTTCTGGCTTTCATGGAGTGGTGAATGTGTATGTTATTGTCGTGATAGAACTGAAATTATGTTTGTTTATGGCATTAAAGCCAACTTTGTAGGCACTGAGTAGACTCCGTTTATCCCAGGTTCCCATAGCTACGTGGACGTGGTGGAGAACAAAGCCATGTACAGCCAAAAGGGCTGGACTTCCATCTCCGGCAACTTCATGTTCCAGGAGACAGGTTTGTTTGTTTGTTGATTGGTTGGTTGGTTAGAGTCAAGCTCAGCAATATTCCATTTATATGACTGCGGTCTGTCAATAATCGAGTCCGGGACAGACAATAAAGTGAATGATATTGTGAACAAAGACCCATACCGTCGAGATACGATGACACGCTTTTAACCAAGACATCGATTATGGTCACCTCTTATGACTAGTATAGGTTGCTGGAGGCCTGTTCTAATCCTGAAGCCCCACGGGTCCCAGAAAAAAGGGTAACACGATTGATGCAACTGTTATATTGTCACGAATTGTAAGATTTACGTTGACTGTGCGTTATAAGGGTGATAGCAATATAGAGGCTGATCAGTCTCAGTACGAAGCCGAAGCAACGCACTGCCATAGTCCGACGCTTACACCTTTTGTTAAGATTATCCTTTATTTATTTTGTGTAGTATATTATACTCAGATGCATTGGTAACTGTGCCGATGTTCCTGGTTCAGATCACAAGACCATAGAACTGAGAGTGTCCGGGCCAGACAAAACCGTCAATTACCGAGTGGATGACATGTCACTGACGGAAATACCCGAGGACAAGAACTGGAAGTCTGAGGCCGACAAGAGGATTGATCAGCTCAGGAAGAACAACATACACTTTAGGTATGGAATTCTAATTGTCAAATAGTTTTGCACATGGTCATTTGTATATAATTGTTCGAAGTAAAGGATGAACTGTACTTCAAATCCTTCTACAGTATTGCCGAGTAGTGAAATGTATTGCTGTTATAAAACTTAAGTATTCAACAGGATTGTTTACTAAATTCTAAAAAGTATGTTTAATGAGGTGTAATGAAACTCCTTATTTCTCGACATTTGTTCTATATTTTCACTTGGCTCCTGATCCCATGAGTTCAGATCCCAAACACACACGTGGCTCCTCATCACATGAGTTCAGATCCCAATCACACACGTGTCTCCTCATCACATGAGTTCAGATCCCAATCACACACGTGGCTCCTCATCACATGAGTTCAGATCCCAATCACACACGTGTCTCCTCATCACATGAGTTCAGATCCCAATCACACACGTGTCTCCTCATCACATGAGTTCAGATCACAAACACACACGTGTCTCCTTATCACATGAGTTCAAATCCCAAACACACACGTGTCTCCTCATCACATGAGTTCAGATCCCAATCACACACGTGTCTCCTCATGACATGATTTCAGATCCCAATCACACACGTGTCTCCTCATGACATGAGTTCAGATCCCAATCACACACGTGTCTCCTCATCACATGAGTTCAGATCCCAATCACACACGTGTCTCCTCATGACATGAGTTCAGATCCCAATCACACACGTGTCTCCTCATCACATGAGTTCAGATCACAAACACACACGTGTCTCCTCATCACATGAGTTCAGATCACAAACACACACGTGTCTCCTTATCACATGAGTTCAAATCCCAAACACACACGTGTCTCCTCATGACATGAGTTCAGATCCCAATCACACACGTGTCTCCTCATGACATGAATTCAGATCCCAATCACACACGTGTCTCCTCATGACATGAGTTCAGATCCCAATCACACACGTGTCTCCTCATCACATGAGTTCAGATCCCAATCACACACGTGTCTCCTCATGACATGAGTTCAGATCCCAATCACACACGTGTCTCCTCATCACATGAATTCAGATCACAAACACACACGTGTCTCCTCATCACATGAGTTCAGATCACAATCTTACACGTGCATACACCTCTTTCCCTACTTAAAATAAAATCTATTGCACGTCACCGACTGCCATGAGCTTGTGTTCATGAAACGCTATCAGATAGTGATAATGGCAGGTACAGTTCTGTTTATGGTTTATCGCCACACTCAGCAATGTTCCAGCTCCATGACGACAGACTGTAAATAATCAGGCCTGGACCAGACAATCCAGTGACTGATATTATGAGAAATGATCCACGCCGAAGGTGAACGATGACACGCAATCAACCAAGTCACACAGCCTGAGCACCCGAGCCATTTGTTCGCCTCTCACGATCAGCACAGGTTACTGGGGACCAATTCTAACCCGGAATCTTCACAGGGGTTCAAAGAATAAAGGGGAGACGTGGGACCCAGTCGTCTAAGGCGCCGCAATTCGCTGTGCAGAGTTGCGTCCCTTGGGCACGCCAGAAACCTATGATTGTGGGTTCGAATCCCGGTTCGCCCCGATTATGTTTCTAGGTTTGTCAGCACCATACCTGTGCTCGTGGGTTTCACCGAAGTGGTAAACGTCTGAGACCCGCATCACTTCGGGCTTTCCTCCCACATTAAGCTGACACGCCGTAACATAACTGGAATACTGTTAAAAGCGGCGTTAAACCCAGCTCTCTCACTCACTCTCTCACTCACTCACTTACTCTCTCAGTCACTCAAAGAATAAAAAATAGATAGCCGTAAGACATCATATGGTTAATGCGCTGCTACGTCACACCGAAGACACAGGTACAATTCAAGAACCCAATTTATGTTTGTATTGGAAGATTATTGCTATACTTTGCGTAAAACCAGACTCACATACCCAAAAAGTTTGGTATTTCTTTCAGCGTAAAACAATTCAAAAGCATTTCAATGACGCCATTTTGGACATGTCTGTTACAGCGTCCATTCTCCGCCACATGTATCCAACGCTGACCTTGACATTCAGGTAAATGGACATGGCGATACACCCATAGGGGAATAGGGGCACATATAGAGAATCTGACATAAGTGGGTTTTGTTATATCAAATATATCAACACGAGTCGACAAAAAGTCATGACTCCTAGGCTTTATAACTTGTTTTTCAGTATGTAAACAATGATAACCAGTGCATTGAGTGTAAAAGTACACCTAACCAGCAGAAAGATAAGCGATATCATTTGGTTGTGACGTCGCAATGGCTTGCAAAGCATTATGATGTAATCCAATCTGGTGATATCTCCTCGGAGAATAAACTGACGATATCTCCTTTGGAAACTAGTTTTGGATGATAAAAAAATCGCTCCGGGTAGAAAATAGTAAATATATCGATACGGGTATCATAGTTGTAGTTTGGACCTTGTGTTTGCAGTGTTTCTGCGACAGTTTTCAGCGCGTTAATGTTTTGATAAGGTTTTTAATTGTTTGGTCATTTCCTATTGAGTGTTTAGAACCACACATTAACTTGTGCAAGAACATTTATATAATCTTATACAAAGGTGGACTTGGTGAAACACAGCTTCCCATTCGGATCCCAGACGCGATCTCATGAGATGTTTACATACCCGCACTACAACGACTTGTTCTACTACATGTTCAACTGGGCCACCGTGAACGACTATTACTGGTTCCTGAGTCGTCAAATAGAGGTAATCCTTCCAACCACGTCCTTACTTCAGAGCCATGTGGGGATTCTGGCTTAGAATAGGTCCCCATCAAACTATGTCTATCGGAAGAGTTGAATTAAAAGGCTGGCCAGACTGAATACCTCGGTTGATTGTCTCATTGTACCCGGTAGACTTGGATCGTTGCTTCTATTATCAATCACTGGTTTGTCTGGTCCAGACTCGATTATTTGCAGGTTATCATTATTCAAGTCTTTAAAAGGTATTTTGAAGTGATACACATACGGAGGAGAATTTATGGATGTCAACTTCTATATAATGTGAAACACAACGTTTCAGGGTGTATGCCTACTCCTTCATCAGGTGAATGAATAATATGTTGTTGTTGCTTTACGTGTTTAAGAGGTCGCCTTCTGCCTTAGCAATTTCGGCTGACCTGTCCCTCTTTTGGACTCATGTGTGTGAGTAGGGTACACCTATCTATTGTGAGTTTGGTATTCACAGAATTTCTGTTTTTGTATTGATATGATTTCTATTTTCGTATATTGATTTCACCAAGTCTCCATTTTTATCTTTGGCTGCTCTGTTTATATAAGTTCGAGTGGTTGTCCATCACTCATAAATAGAGTTAGTTTGGTTTTAGGAGATCTACGATAGATAGCGGATCTAACTGCAATTCTTGTTTTAACCGAGCCCGGGCAGGGGCAGGGTCTTGACATTCCAGTAACAAGTGAGCGATGGATTCAGGTTGATTGCAAGATGGGCATACCTTGTCATAGTGCTTTTTGTGACCGAATCTGAGGCGTGGGAAAGCAATTTCAACTGTCCTTTCATTTGAGTATGAGTATATCTTTTGGTGGATCGGTTAAATTTTGTATAGCCGTCTGCAAATCTTACTTGCGGTTCAGTGATGTGTCAGTCGGACAATGACAGTAGCCAATATAGTTCCAACTGAAATCTGTTTCTTTTACAGTGTCGAAGCAACATATACGCAAAACAACAATTGTTTTTAATTGCCTTTCGCGGCAATCCATCGGTCTGTCCGCTAGAGTAACTGCCCTTCGTCAAAGGGAAGCTACTCTAACCTGGTCAGACGTTGTTAACAGTCGGTCTGTCCTGTCATAACGTTAAGAAGTGTAGTCAGATGTATACACAGCGAAAAACGAAACAAGGTAACAATTCAAACATATTTCGGCCAAATCCAACTATTTTAATTTGTGGAGAAGGTTTCAAGCCGCAGAGGTCTACAAGCATTGATATGACTACTGATCCCGCTTGGCTAGGTCTCGGGCCCTCGTAAAATTGTTTCGAAATTTATATCGCCAAAGTTGCCCAAACTTATAAAATGCCTTAGCTACGACACATTTAGACTATGATTTTCAGTATATTAGACTGTTCTTTTGATAATGATAGCAATTATGCCTGTAGTTTATCCAGATTCCCGATGGTTAATTCTGACTCGATCGCCGAATGACGAGGGTGACGCCATGTTTGTTTATAAACAGTGAAAGTAGTCCCTACTTGACCTTTGATATTTGCATCTCTATCCGCATATGAACCCAACGTATATCGTTTTTATCCGTTGGTTTTATCCTACCCATTATATGATAAAGAATATTATTGACTGTGCGCTGATAGTTATGGACAACGGGAAGCCAGGACTAGATTATCACTGCTAGGTAATTCCAGTTGTCCATAACTATCCGCGCTAATTACTGTAAAGTGTTGGCTTCTATTGTCTATTGCTCATCGCCTATCAGCGCCAATTATCTGTTGGCTTACCTTGTTAAGTATCCACCTTTTGTTAACTTATTACTTTTGTTGTTCTTACATGTACATATACATGCCCATTTCTGGGGTCCCCCGCCGTGATATTGCTGGAATATTGCTAAAAGCGGCGTACTCACTCACTCACTCACTATACATGCTCTTTTCCTATATCATTCACCCGATGAAGGAGTAAGCATATACGTTGTGTTCCTCATCATAAAGAAGTTGACATCCATAAATTCTCTTCCTCATCATTATACAGCTGAAATATTGATGGGTGCGGCGCCAGACAAGAAAAATCAAACCTACGATAACCTCAAGTCAAGTCTGTATTTCTCTATTCTTGTTGTTAAATGTATATTGTCCTTTCACTTGAAAATTCAATTGTCCTATGAAAAGTAAAGTGCAGACCAGACTTAATTTTATGTAGTCAAGCTAAATCTTTAATCTAAAATCAAGTGCATATATTTAACAGACTAACGGCAGTCGTGCGACTTTACAGAAACATGGACCTGTATGACTGAACGATCCTACATCTGTGACTATTGTAACTCTCACAACCCGTTCATAAAAGACGTAGCACCTCCGTCACGCCCTTGAACCAAGACAATGCAAGGAGTGCAATTAGTGGCTACAGCGTTGAGGATAACTCAGGTGCCAGACACTCAGTAATATTACTCCAGGTTCAGCACAGGCCACGGAGACAGGGGGTGATTGCTTGAGGGTGTGCGCCTCATTTCAATAATACCCCAGTACATTCTAGACGTTTGCCACTTTTGGCATTGTACAGCCACCCAAAGATCATAATCAGGGCCAAGTGAGAACATTCTGCACTTCTGTATTTCTAGCACGACCCTGACTATGGGAACGTTACAAAAGCACTGAATCTACTTCACCAGCATGGGTAGGTCTATTCGGGCGTGATCTCAGGGGGCGAATAATTAAATGACACTCGTAGTAATGGTGTGATAAGTATTATTTACATGTACATGTATTTCTGTTAGGCTAGGCATCTTGGGATGCATGTTTCATGCATTGATAACATGTGTAAGTTACAGTATTAGAAGGGATGATATTTTTCCTACAATTGAGTGAAGTGTTGGCAAATAACATGAATCTACATATCATATGACACATTTCAGAGATTCGGCTGCCAATTAACAGTTCGTATGATGAAGCGTCCCGAGCAGAAGATTTACACGTTTTATGAAATGTTCCGTTGAGGATTCATTAATGCGTTTGTGTGTACATGATTGATGATAAATGCGATTGATACCTATTTAATGGTGCCATGCATGTTTGTTTCATCATAACTATTGAGTTCAATTGAGTATATGAATGTATTGGCTGTCTTTCCATTATTTTGTTATTTCATGCACGTGTTCTAAATTCACAATGCATTCCAAACCCTGTCGATATGCTTTAAACGTCCTCCTATTGCACTTGCCCCACATCTTCTATCACCTTTCTTATCTTAATTTTGTGTATTTATTTTGCCTTGATATTAGAATATCTATACGCGGTCACAACATATTCTGGGGTAGCGCTCGTCGAACACCAGCGTGGGTGCAGAGTATGAGTCCCGACCAGGTGAAGCAGGCAGTGGATGAAAGGATACAGTACATCGTCAATGACACCAAGGGGAAGTAAGTCACAAATTAGTGAGTAAACATGCTAAGCTTTAAAACAAAATTCCTGCTTAGAAGCCTTTTTTTTTAAGCAAATCCAATCTCCCTTACCTTGTTGTTAATAAAAAAGGTTGCAACACTGGGATGTCAACAACGAGCTTCTTTCCGGGCACTGGTTCGAGGAACGCACTGGAGACAGATTCTTCACTCACAAGATTTTCGCCAAGTTGCACCAGGCAGATCCCAGTGTCAAGCTCTTCCTCAATGACGCCCATGTTGTAGCGAGAGGCACATTGACAACGGTGAATACAAAAAACGAGGTTAATCTAGACGGGTAATTTTCATGATCGTTACAATAATAACTGTGTTTTGAAAACCTGAATTTAAGTGGAAACACTTTGTCGCTGGCATAGTGGTTGTTGAGTCATTGGTTTTGGAGTTATAAACTTATTATTTAATCAGTCTGGAAAATAGTGATATTGTATAGGGTTCTGTGAGGTACAACTGTTCCAGTGATAATTATCTCATCAGGCATACGTGGACCAAGCTAAGGAGTTCAAATCGGCCAATGTCGGTCTGTATGGACTGGGTGTCGAGAGCCACTTCACACCCTACAAGGCCCCTGATCCAACACTTATCAAGGTAATAAGACAATCAAGAATAACTTACAGACACTAGTACACTGCATTGACCTTCAACGCATGTCCAGATAGGCAGGTCAGTCAGTCGCCTCATTTCATACAGTGTTACTGAGTCAATACTTATCAATAAAACAGCAACTAACATCATCACTTTCGGTATGCATGTGAAAATGACATATATATTTTATTTTATGAGAAGAAATTTCCTGGAATTTGTTCTGAGTATATGCAGGGTGTAGTGAATGCTTTTTTAAAGATTTGATGGCCGGAAAACAAGATCGGCAATATATGATGTATTTGAATAAAACCTAGGTAGTCGTGTTAATGGCATGAACAACACATCAAATTACAACATTCGTTCTTATTTAACATGTCTTCAACTAATACTGTAAGCACAAGATACGGGTTTGAATTGGTCTACAGCCACTCATGCTTCTCCTAAGAGGCGAGTATGTGATCGGGTGTCAGGCCCACTGCTCATGATGTCAATCACTGGCTTGTCTGATCCAGACTCGAGTATTTCCAGACCGCCGGCATATAGCCACCATATACTGCGGCGTTAAACAACAAGCAAATAAATGAATAAAGACACAAATGTTAGAAAATATAAGCCAGTTATCAGAGTTTCTTTTCCTCCTGTTGACTCACAATCCCCGGGACAGAAAGTGGTGTTTTATTTAATGGCAGCGATAATTATATACTACTCAAATGAAACAACACCCAAGTTTGTCATATGACTAGAGTTCAGTCAGTCATGGATGGTAGTATATATTTGTTTAGGTGGATGACATATATATTTTATCATTTAATTGTTAATTTATTTACGCTTGTGCTTTATTTTGATTTCACCACTTCAGCAAGTTTGGTACATATTTCTGAGCAATATTTCAGAGACGTCTGGACATGTTGGCCACAACTGGCCTGCCTCTGTGGGTCACCGAGATGGACGTTGTGGCCAGTGACGAAAATACCCGAGCTGACTGGTACGACACGGCATTGCGCATTATGTTCAGTCACCCGGATGTGGAGGGCATCATACTCTGGGGATTCTGGGATGAACATCACTGGAGAGGCCCGGATGGAGCTCTTGTTGATGGACCCCAGTTCAATGTAAGTTTTATTACACAACTGAATTTGTTTATGACTGCTATTTCTTTGATGTGTGAACCTGGATTATATAAGAAAGAGATCAAACATACTCAGTACGTGCCTTTAATGTGGTGGTGGTAGGTAACCTGTAGATTTAACTGTGTAAATTTGAATTTGGAAGCAGCGTAGCCTGAATCGAGTATTTTCCAATTTCCTGGTGGAATGTAGAATAAACATGCATGGTTTAGATTAACGCAGCAGGAAAGAGATATATCGACCTCCTCTACAAAGAATGGAGTACGCATGTCACGCACAGGGTGTCATCAGGGACACAATTTAACGTCAGTGGTTTCCATGGAGACTACAGGGTGGTCGTCAAATACCATGGCAACCCGGTGATGCAGCAGACTTTTACCCTTGGGAAACAAGACAAACAAGTTAGCGTCCAGATCACCAACGTCAACCGTGAGTTCTGTTACATTCTACTTTTATGAATCAATTTCACTAACATATGATATACACTGTATGAAATTCCCCACTGTATGGTCAATAACCATGGCAAACCCGGTGATGTAGCTGGACGTTTGTTTTAGAGAGCAGAATATTATTGAAATTTTAAAAAATAATGAAAGAAATTTTTTTTTTTTTTCACAAAATAACTCGGAGTTTAGTTGCTTTACTTTTGTATTTGGCAAATGCATGTATTTGTGATACAATGAACAACCTATTTGATACCTGGCCAGGCTTTCATTTATCGCCAGATTTGGTTCTTTCACAGATGTCATCAATATCCCCACAGCGACATCCCCGCTTGATTACCATCATTCAGTACCCCATCCTGTGACACACATCAACGAACGAACAATTGGTAACATGACTTCCGGCTCTTCCAATCAGCTTAAATGTTTAACCAGATACTCAGGATTTTCTGAAGTCGCAGATGACAAGAAGGCGGAAGTAGGATGTCCTTCCGGGTACGTCCTGACTGGATGCTCAGGAAAGGTGAAGGTGAGTAACAGCAAGATTACACGGAGTTTGATTCCTTGAACAACCCCAAGTTATAGCTAAAGCATGAGTATATTGATACAACTCCCCATCTAGCTTTCACCTGCATTCACCTGCATTCACCTGATCATAATGTTAACTTATTAAGGTATTAAATATCTGAGTTGCTTAAGCAGAGAGTTCACGCAACGATTTCTTTTTTAAGGACAGTCGTGATCAAACCAATGGGGAGAAAATATCCTTCAACACTGGAGCCACATGTGGGGCCTATGAAGGAGGGTCACCAACGGCACGTGAGTCAAGCTGCAAATTATCGCACATCATTCTGACGTGAAGAAGTATAGACATTTCTGATACCTCTTTATAGTAAACATGCTTTCAAAAGTGTTTAAAACGCCTGAAACATGTGCTATTATGAACATCACTCACACACTCCATCATATTTTTACTCAATGCCAAATCGACTCTTGCGACAAGCTTGAGGTAATGCAGTCTCATTTAAATCAGATCTAGGTTCTAAGATCTGAGGACATCCCATTTCGGGTCACGTCAAAACGACCTTTCGCGAACTTTGACCGAGCACTGAAATGACTAACAAGAAGTCGACATCAGCCAATTAGAAAGCAGCTTTCTCGAGCTTTACGCCACTCGTTTCAACCTGGCGACTTCCATTTCAGACTACGCTTGAAAAATATGTTGACACAGTAATCGATTACAATTTTCAAAACTAAACAAACGAACATTCCGAAATGTCAAATATATGGTTGAGATTGTATGGCAGTGCTTCCCATGTACTGTTCAAAGCATCCTCCCTTCAAATGTATATCTCACGGTAGCAAGAGGTAGACGATAATTTTGACAAAATCAGTCATACGGACCGTAACTGTCGTTCGGAATACCCGTGTTAACGTTTTCGAGGTTGCTTGCTAAGAAAAAACATTCCGACAGTCACTTTCATGATCTGGTAAGCGACGCTTTGATTGGTCAGATGAAAGGTCGTTCTGACGTGTTTGTTTAGCGATAGCGAGAACTAAGATCTGATTTTAATGAGATTGGAGGTAATGGAGATCGATCTTTGGTGACCCTGTCTCAACTGGGATGAATTTTGAGAAGAAAAAGATGTTTCGTTCCAATGATTTTCTGTCATCTATATCTACTGTACGAACGGATCTCACAATTCTAACATTGATAAAAAAAATCATCCCACCCGATTTCAGTTGGCTATGACTCAACTGTTTGTCGTCTCTTTGGGTACGTTGCTTTTCTCTCTCACAGCTCTCCAGGCGGTGGCAAGATGTTGCATGTTGACGGGTCTCAAGTGTGACTACAGGACGTCCGGCCCTTCACTGGGTGTCCTTGACCAGAGAATTGAGACTAGGTGTCAGAACAACATGTATGCCACTGGTAAGACAGAGCTTGTCTCAATATTCTGTGAAATAGAAGTACATAGGTGTTTTTGGTAACTTTGGTAAGTACTTCACCCGTGAAGATGTAGAAATCTTACGATTCTCTACAAAATGAAGTTTTCACTCCTAATCCTTCAAATTCACACATTCAGTAATTACTTATAATCCAATAAATCCTGAGGCTGCAGCAAAATGCAAACAAACAGGAGTAGTTCAAGGTCTTAATAGAAGGGGCGCAGGCAGAAGAAGGAGTTGGCTGTCTATTCGCAGTAGGGAAACATATTGTTAAACAAAAGGCTACGTCAATGGCCGCAATGCGGGACACTGGGGTGACGTCTCGAGTGATAAATGTTGTTACCCCCAATTATTGGTGTCTAAGTTTCAAGTGTTATTGTTAGAGTTCACATAAACAATCCCAAATGTCGTACATACAGCAAGAATCCAGAGGATGTATGTTGTCATCTTTGACGTGTGAGTCTTACTTTAATAAGGAATAGAGAATACAATCACCGACTCAAACTGATTTAATATGGCAAGGAATATCAGCAACATTTACACCTCAAGAGCAGACATAAAGTGTCTGTACCTCTCCCATATCAGGTTGTGCTGCGCACACCATCTTCCGGTTATCTGACGGAACCTTCCCATCAGCACATTCCTGTATTGCTCAGAATTTTGAAAACAAAGGAGGTAAGTATGTCGACATTGTAATATAATAAATAGCAATTATGAATAAGCTGACCCAATCTGGTCGTAAGCCTCACGGACGTAATATTTAACTAAATGAATCAATGTTTCACATAGATGTACACATTCTATATTGGATGGAACTGATCCCTCCAATCTCTACCATATACTACACTGCAGGGTTGCAGTCCTCGGCAGTGTGTTGCTCGGCTCCCCATCTCATGTGCCGCGTGAAGGTCTCCCCTCCCTCGGGTCACAAGTTGGGGGACACAACGTCTGTGTCATGTGACTCTGGCTGGCACCTCCTGGGATGCTCTGCCTACTCAGAGGATGCTAAACTGAGTGGGGCCTATATAAGCGGTACACGGCATTGCACTACATTTCTGTGAACTTTAAAACCTTCCAAACCTCCTCCAACCAAGCATTTTATTCCAAACATCCCTACATTAGTGTTAGCTTTCTATAACGTTTAGAAACTGAGAAACATTTGTTACATATAGGTTTGATAATGATGTGGGTTGATTGTTAACTTCATTACATTACTTGTATGATAATTGTATTATGGGTCCATGATCTTTCATTGAATTTTTATCGAAAAACATTCACTTTTATGATGACGCACCAAAAATATATTTATAAACATATTGTAACATGTATTTGAATGTTCCTTAATAATATTACATAAATTTAATTCCGAAATATACTTCAAAGAATATTAATAATCTTTCACATTAATATCACAAATACTCCCGTTTTGAACTGTAGACTTAGGACTGTGTAACATTGTTGGTGGTACCACTGACTTGTAATGCAGACGCTCCAAGGTAATGCTCTTGCAGGTAACCCGGAACAGTGTGAGGCAGTGAATGGGGCCGAGAGACTGTACGGGGAGGTGGGGGCCGTAGCCTACGCCACCTGCTGCCGCACACAGTTATGAGAATAAAACTCACAAACTTCACTGTGTTTCATTTTGTATGGAAATCATCATGTACTGAAGACAATTTGGTCAATCTGAGTTAACGTGTTAATACCAGAACTACCATGGATGCAACCAATACAATAAGCATTTCCTGGTTCCAATACCAATATTACTCTGCATCTGCCAATATACCTAATTCGCTCAATTTATCGTTATTGAATGATAAAACAGACCAAAACATTTCCTCAATCATAAGAAATATCTGCTAAAAGCAAACTAAATTGTACGAATGTGACTATATCATAAGCACCTGTTTGTGAATCATCATCAAATAGTGATCATACCAGGTGTTCGCGAAACGGTAAGCCTACTGTAAACAGGGAATGTTTTGCGACCGTTTTATTATTGCGAGTTTTGCGAACGAGACTCAATCGCAAAAATTAAAAACGCAAAAATAAGTATAAATAATACATACATACCTTATTCATTGCAACACGTCATCAAATGTTGAAATCATCAACCAGAACTACAAGTTACTCAATAACTTAAAAACACAAATGAATGCAGAATGGTCACACAATACATCACAAATGACAGTGTAAACAGACCTTATTCCACTGGTGGTACCTGTCACAAACACATGCACAGGCAATTCATCACTTGTTCACCTTAAAAACCGTGGTAAAAGTATGATACATATACTCAATAACAAAAGTTCCTGTGACACCAATATTTTGACTTTAATGTCGATTACATGTCACTCACGGAAATACCCGAGGACCGGAACTGGAAGTCGTCTGCGGATAAGAGGATCGACCAGCTCAGGAAGAACAACATCCACTTTAAGTAAGCTCTTTACACAATACAACCAAAAAATCTTGAATACAGTTAAAGTTCATTTGTGAAGTGAAAATGTTATCTGACAATACCAATCTCGAAAAACAAATATACTCAACAACAAAAGTTCCTGTGACACCAATATTTTAGTGTATTTTTCTAACAAGTAAAGTTTGGTTTTCAATATTGTAGTACATGTATGGAATCAAGTCACAAAAACGCAACTGCTACAGAAAAGCGTGCTTTCCATGCAAATCCCCAGGCCCCATGCATTTCACTACCCAAAAATGGGTATAAAAACATGTGCGTTAACGGGTTTCCATATGCATTGTTTTGCATCGTGTTGACAACAACCACTCAGAAAAACAACAAAATTACGCAATTATTCAACATTACGAAATGCCACGCCTGTCCGAAAATGAGCGTCTGCGAGCCATTGGTATGCCTGAAGCAGGATCGAGTCAACGTGATGTTGCAAGACAATTTAACGTCCAAAGAAACACCATGTTGGTGTTTATGGCAACGTTGGAAACAGACGAATGCAGTCAGAGACCATCCTCAGAGTGGCAGGGCGTGCGTAACCAATAATCGACAAGACAACTGGATTCGAACAACACACCTACGAAATCGATTCCGGCCAGCAACAGTGACTGCAAGAAGCATCCATGGCCTTCGACGAATATCTTCACAAACCGTACGTCGTCGCCTCAGATGTGCAGGGATTGTCGCCAGAAGACCCGCCAGACGTCCCATTTTGACAGGAAACCACCGTCAAGCACGTCTACAGTGGAGCAGACAGTGTCTACGCTGGACGACCATGCAGTGGGGACAAGCTCTTTTCACTGACGGGTCTCGTTTTCACGTCAGCCACGGTGGACGGATTCGAGTGTACCGACGTCGAGATGAACGTTACGTCAATCATTGTGTCATGAAAGAAGATCGGTTCGGGGGCGGCAGCGTTATGGTATGGGGTGGGATTACAGCAAGACAGAGGACCCGTTTGATAGTGATAGAGAGAAATCTCAATGGACAGCACTACCGCGACGAGATCGTCGGCCCTGTTGTTCTCCCGTTTTTGCGTCGTCATGGCCCAGGCATTACCTTTCAACATGACACGGCCCGGCCTCATATTGCTCGACTTGTTCGGGATTTTCTTCAACAAAACAACGTGAATGTCATCCCTTGGCCGACTCGCTCCCCTGATCTCTCACCAATCGAGCACCTGTGGGATGAGATGGATCGGCGCCTTCGACATCAACCACGTGTTCCACAGACAGTCCAGGAACTTCGAAACATGCTCCATCAGATATGGACAGATATCCCGTGGGACTTTGAGCGACGCCTGGTCCATTCCATGAGACGAAGATGTGTTGCTTGCATCGCAACCAGAGGTGGACACACACGCTATTGATTTGTAAATTGACATTTTGCCATGTTCATGTTATGAAATCACGCATCTTCCGGAGTCACTATGGCAAATTAAACCATTTGAACACTTACATTTGTCTTTTATCTGTTGCAAACCGAAATTGTTTCAGATTTGGTAAAAAACATAACTTTGCATTAAATCTAATTCAATGTCACGGGAACTTTTGTTGTTCAGTATATTTAGTTTCTCTCTTAAAGAATTAACGCTAAATTGTAATCGTAAAAATGTCCCCTGTATTCTTTCCCCGTCAAGATGAACACTGTATCTTGATAAGAATAGTGTGTCAGTCTCAAGCGTCACCAAGATCCAAGATCGGGATGTGATATATAATGCACCAGTCTTGGATTAATTGTCAAAATTACACGATTTGGATTTTTTTATGTTTAACTCCGCAGAGTCAATGTAATAAATTGCAACCTATATTGCAACCTCACTACACAATACTGTATCTGTAACTACAGGATTATCGATAACGTTTTGCAACTTCGGTGATTTAACCTAATAGTATGGTGCCGCGACACTCAATTTTTATCATTCCAGCCAGTTCTAGTTGTTAACACTGTTATCTTATCAGTGTTAAGGTGTCGTTAGTTTTATAACAGGACAATCTGTAAAACTGTCACCCAGTCTTGATCAGTGCGGTCAACAGTCATGTCTGCGTCGTGCCGGCTGCTGGCGTTTATACTCGCCCCCACCCTGCTGATTGGGGTAGGAATGGCAGAGATGTTCAAGGACCCTGGATTTGAGGGTTCCAACCCGTCCTCCAACTGGATATGCGCTGGTTGTAAAATGGACATCACCACTGATCACAGTCAAGGTCAACACTCCGTCAGAATCACCGGAAGGTTAGCGGAATGGGCGTGTTAGATATTCATTCTTTTTAACTATTAGTAATTATAAGTAAAATATTAAGGTTGAATAACGTTTAATATAATACGGCTATTACGATGACACATTCTATTAATCCATTATTGTAAACATACTTTGAAACATGTCATTACTTGATGGTGATTGTCTCCCTTTTAGACAGGCGGATTGGGCAGGTCCTCAGCAGACAGTGTACCTCAAGAGTGGCACCCGCTACTTTATCCAAGCCCACATCAAACAACTGAATGATATTCACGGGACACTTTTCCAGAAATACACAATTCTTGCTGATATTGAGAAAAATAGCGGTGAATATCAGAAGCGGTACAATGGCATTATATCTAACAAATGACATCTTCCCGAGGCAAGAGAGTTGACTGACTATAAAAGTCCAGTTTCCACCCTTGCTGAACTTGGCTGGAATTACGGAATTTTGTCTGGACTAACGAGTCCATGCATAATTCAATCAAAATCGAGTTACGAAATCGGCGTCCTGTTCGTAAACTGCCGTGCAGATTTCGGTCGATTGCCGGTTTTGCAAAACATGTGTCCTGCAAACTCAACAGATATTTCCCAAATCGTTTAATGTTTTTAATCACGGTGCTCACATGATTTGATGCACTTCGCGAAGTATGACCCATTTTATCTCAATATGGATTTTGATCATCGATCAGATCGTGTTGATTGGGCACCTCCATTTTTGTTTGAAGCAAATGCAAGGGATATGAGAGGTGGAATGTGATTGGTCATTAGGAGGGACATGGAAGGGACAAAACTAGTAATTAGCCACTGGTTGCGCTACGATGGAGCCTAGAAATTCCAGCTTAGTTCGGCAAGGGTGGAAACTGGACTTTCATAGTATGTTAACTCCCTTCCCTCGTGAAGATGAACAGTTGACTGGTAAAGTGGTTTTACTCACTTTAAGCAGTATTCCGGCATTGACGAAGAAGAGAATTGGACGGAGATTGCCTGAAGGACCAAACCGAAAACAAATGACAGTTAACAATTTTCCAGTCACTTAAAAATGGTATCGAATGGTAATGACTTACACATGAATACATAGATTTGTCATTCTTTATGAAATGCAGATGTAGCGACAATACAAATTTGAAATAGTTAAGATCCAGTAAGAAAATCATTTTGTTACTCCACTGAGACACTGGGCATAGAAAAGTAAAATAAATACTGACAGCATAATTTATTATATTGTCATCCCATATTTAGCATGCCCTAATGCCAATTGTTTGATTTATCTTAATTGTGTTTCCAGGTTCCCACGATTATTCTATAATCATGGAAAACAATTCTGTGTACACCAAATCAGGATGGATCGAATTGTCTTCGTACTTCCAATTTTTCAATTCCGGTCAGTGATTTGCCAATGGTGCGATTTGAATCGCTCGTCGAATAGTAACAGTTCGAATATGTCAGTCTGCTTAGTGACATACTTTTTGTAACAATCGTTAACAATGGATGTAATATATATTACCATGACAAATTAACTATCGTAGTATGAAAGAATAAGGTGACCCTTAACAACGTTTTTGTGTGTATTATACATGTATGACGTGATTTTTTTATTGCTCCTTGTTTAGATTACAAGAGTGTGACGTTGAGGGTAAATGGGCCAGTCCCGGCAATTGACTTTAATGTCGATTACATGTCACTCACGGAAATACCCGAGGACCGGAACTGGAAGTCGTCTGCGGATAAGAGGATCGACCAGCTCAGGAAGAACAACATCCACTTTAAGTAAGCTCTTTACACAATACAACCAAAAAATCTTGAATACAGTTAAAGTTCATTTGTGAAGTGAAAATGTTATCTGACAATACCAATCTCGAAAAACAAATATACTCAACAACAAAAGTTCCTGTGACACCAATATTTTAGTGTATTTTTCTAACAAGTAAAGTTTGGTTTTCAATATTGTAGTACATGTATGGAATCAAGTCACAAAAACGCAACTGCTACAGAAAAGCGTGCATTCCATGCAAAAGTTGACTTTTAAGCAAGCCCCATGCATTTCACTACCCAAAAAAGGGTATAAAAACATGTGCGTTAACGGGTTTCCATATGCATTGTTTTGCATCGTGCTGACAACAACCACTCAGAAAAACAACAAAATTACGCAATTATTCAACATTACGAAGTGCCACGCCTGTCCGAAAATGAGCGTATGCCAGCCATTGGTATGCTTGAAGACAATTTAACGTCCACAGAAACATCATGTTGGCGTTAATGGTAACGTTGGCAACTGACGAATGCAGTCAGAGACCATCCTCAGAGTGGCAGGCCATGCGTGACCAATAATCGACATGACAACTGGATTCGAACAACACACCTACGAATCGACCCCAGCCAGCAACAGTGCTTGCAGGAAGCATCCATGGCCTTCGACGAATATCTTCACAAACCGTACGTCGTCGCCTCAGATGTGCAGGGATTGTCGCCAGAAGACCCACCAGACGTCCCATTTTGACAGAAAACCACCGTCAAGCACGTCTACAGTGGTGCAGACAGCGTCTACGCTGGACGACCATGCAGTGGGGACAAGCTCTATTCACTGACGGGTCTCGTTTTCACCTCAGCAACAACGATGGACGGATTCGAGGTGAACGTTACGTCAATCATTGTGTCATGGAAGAAGATAGGTTCGGGGGCGGCAGCGTTATGGTATGGGGTGGGATTACAGCAAGACAGAGGACCCGTTTGATAGTGATAGAGGGAAATCTCAATGGGCGGCGCTACCGTGACGAGATCATCGGCCCTGTTGTTCTCCCGTTTTTGCATCGTCATGGCCCAGGCATTACCTTTCAACATGACAAGGCTCGGCCTCATTGCTCGACTTGTTCAGGATTCCCTTCAACAAAACAACGTGAATGCTCCCCTGATCTCTCACCAATCGAACACATGTGGGATGAGATGGATCGGCGCCTTCGACCTCAACCATAGGAACTTCGAAACATGCTCCATAGGTTCTCAACACTATTGTTAGCATATCCCTCTCTTGATGACAAATTCTAGATCTGGCTGTCGCCAACCCCTCAGCCATTGCTTGGAGTCCTTGCACTGAGACAGCCTCCCTGACACAGAGCGTGTGCCCGGAGAGCGGAAGGTGTGTGGTCCGACCCCCTCGCCGCGTCATACCGAAAAACGTTAATAGATGGTACTTGTTGTTACCCTGTCTGTCGCTTGGCATGAAGGAGATGACACAAGGCCGACTGATCGGCTCGTATTTAGTATAAAGTCTCCATGTAAAACTGCAGCACTGTATTTCAATTGGCGAGCACGACAAGAACTGACAAGGACAAGCAGCTCCACGCACCTTCAAGTGCAATATGTTTGCTTAATGTATGAATTGCTTTAGTCAAGATATGGCTGGAATATTGCCGATATGAGTCAGTGAGTGTGTGAGTGAGTTTGATTTAACGCGGCCTTGATGGTATCTCCGTAAACATCGGATTATTTATTGCATATGTATCCATGGAATATTTCTCGATGTTAACTGTATAAACGATGTCAAATGTGTTCAGTCATATATCCTGCATTTAAATCGGAATGTGTTTGGTTGCAGCGTCCATGTACCAACACACGTGTCAACAGCTGACCTCGAGATTGACGTACGTACGGGTGACCCAGAGTTATCGCCTTAGTCACAGCCTAATTCACTGCTTAAGTTAGTATTTCTATAACAAATAACGGAGTCACAACAAAATGGAAGTGATAAACTCAAAACAACTGCTCACGAATTTACCGTACATTGTTCACCATGGTAAGTACTAAAATCTATTGATTTCAACCCTCTTCACTCTTAAACCTACGTACGTGTCAATATGGATGAACTCCCAAGTCAAAGGATACAATGAAATCAGAAAATCTTGCTGAATATAAGTCCAAAGCTGTGGGTGCCTCACAAGCTTTATTCTTTATTATGAATAGGGAATATCTGATATAACAGCAGACACTTAGATCTCGTTGAGTCCCCTATATTCGTCCGCTAGGTCCGTAATGTCCCTCTTTTACAAGTGGGCGGAAAGGGAGCCAAGTGGTCAAAGCGTTCACTCGTCAGCTTAAAGCCTAATACTGCTAGATATATTGCTGAAACTTGCGTTAAAAATAATCACTCATACATTCTTATTCAGGTAGACTTGGTGAAACACGGATATCCGATTGGCTCGCAGACCACGTGGGAAGTGATGACACAGCATCCACAGTATGCTAAACTGTTCTACTACATGTTCAACTGGGCCACCCTCAGCAACTACTATTGGGAGTGGTCGCCCCCGCCTCGGGTACGCCCTAATTCTTTCTCAATCTTTAGTTTACATTGCATTCAGAGTCACTGTGGTCAGTATACTAGATAACTAATATCCCATTGTCATTTCCAGAACTAGGTTCAACAAGAATACGACAAAAGCAAGTATCATATTTTGATGTATCAACGTCTGTTATCATTCTGCTTTTTTTTGATTCCCTGAATGAGTATAATGTCTGTAGGCCATTTCTGATATCCCCTATCCTGATATGGCTTGATGTCTACATTAAAACAGTGTAAAACCATTCTAGTTCCCAAACAGGGCTCTATGGAGAGACTTGTATTGTGTAATTTCACTGAATTACCACTTCTGAAATGTTTTTTTCTCGCAGCACAACCCTGACTACAGCAAAGCCACTGCCGAGTTGAATGTCCTCCACCAGCATGGGTAGGGCACTCTTATACATACGAGGGGTGGCTGAAAGGTTCTGAGCCTAACTACGAAGGATGTACCGTACACCCTTATCAGTTTGTATGTTGTAAGTACAGTACTGTCCATGCGTTAAGGCTGCATATGAACCTAATGCACAGCCAGGCAGCATATTTCTACAGGCACCAAACATATATGCAAATGATGACGTCGTTTCCGCTCTGGAAGCGCCTTTACACCACCCTGCCTACACCAGGCTGAGAATTCTCATTGATACCTGTCCCTCGCTCTGAACCAGCCGGCAGAGATATAGCAGACGACACTCTCAGCTGTCAGCAAAGAGACTAAGTCAAGCATGTCCCGAATATCACTGATTTTTACTGAAAACTGTGATGTTTCTTTCAGCTTGAATCTTTGATATTTGATAAGAAATAAGGTCTTGGTAGGCTGAAACACTAGTATTCTTACCATATTTTGACAGTTAATCTTTGCATCCAAACATGTGATGCATTGTGAGTGAGTTAAAATTTAACGTCACATCGGCAGTATTTCAGCCATATCGAGACGTGATGCACTGTGAGTGAGTTAAAATTTAACGTCACATCGGCAGTATTTCAGCCATATCGTGACGTGATGCACTGTGAGTGGGTTAAAATTTAACGTCACATCGGCAGTATTTCAGCCATATCGTGACGTGATGCACTGTGAGTGGGTTAAAATTTAACGTCACATCGGCAGTATTTCAGCCATATCGTGACGTGATGCACTGTGAGTGGGTTAAAATTTAACGTCACATCGGCAGTATTTCAGCCATATCGTGATGTGATGCACTGTGAGTGGGTTAAAATTTAACGTCACATCGGCAGTATTTCAGCCATATCGTGACGTGATGCACTGTGAGTGGGTTAAAATTTAACGTCACATCGGCAGTATTTCAGCCATATCGTGACGTGATGCACTGTGAGTGGGTTAAAATTTAACGTCACATCGGCAGTATTTCAGCCATATCGTGACGTGATGCACTGTGAGTGGGTTAAAATTTAATGTCACATCGGCAGTATTTCAGCCATATCGTGACGTGATGCACTGTGAGTGGGTTAAAATTTAACGTCACATCGGCAGTATTTCAGCCATATCGTGACGTGATGCACTGTGAGTGGGTTAAAATTTAACGTCACATCGGCAGTATTTCAGCCATATCGTGATGTGATGCACTGTGAGTGGGTTAAAATTTAACGTCACATCGGCAGTATTTCAGCCATATCGTGATGTGATGCACTGTGAGTGGGTTAAAATTTAACGTCACATCGGCAGTATTTCAGCCATATCGTGACGTGATGCACTGTGACATGGACAAAACAATGCTGATGTACCTTCATTATTTTCAGTTTCATAATGACACAAGGGACAGAGATGATTTTTTTCTCTCTAACTGACTGACTGAGTATGGTTTTACGCCGCTTTTAGCGATATTCCAGTAATATCACGGCGGGGGACACCAGAAATGGGCTTCACACATTGTACCCATGTCGGGAATCGAACCCGGGTCTTCGGCGTGACGAGCGAACGCTTTAACCACTAGGCTACCCGACCGCCCCTTTTTTCTCTCTAAGCTTTAACCAACATTTGCTTTGTATTGACATCAACATAACAAGGCTGGCACAAGCATCTGTGAGAATTTAGAATAGAATATCTTTACCATTTACTAAACAGTACGAACTTAACAGTTCACTTTCGTTTTGATGCTAGGGAATATTGTGATGTCACGTGACTACATCTGACGCCCATTTACCCATTATAGCGTTGAATGTCACTAACATTCTGTCCAGAGCAGTTGCAAAATGAATAAGGAATGTGGAAGTGACCATGGGTATTAAGAGTGATACATTATTATCTACATATCTACCATTTAGTGAGGTAGGTGAATGACACAAGTAAGAGCATTTAATTGGCCAGAAGATGTGACGTCACTGTCATGTACTGTACAACTACACCTTCAAAGGGATTATGTTGCAAAGAAAATAGCAGCCAACGCCGTCCATCCACGTTAGGCGGAGAACCTTTCAGCCACCTCTCTTAGATATCTGGCTGCTTTACATGGGGCATAAACGGAAAATAGCTGTGAAAAAGATATGAATGGATGACACCGGGTGTTCGTGAACAAATAAAATGAGCATTGGATGGATGAAGAAAACACATTCGCTTAACCAATTATGCTTACAACGAAATGGAATATTTTGGGCTGTTGCTTACGTATACATAGCAGGAAAAAATTACGAATTGTTGTTTGTAACAATCGCAGCTAAGTCCAAGTATGTGTTTTTTAATTTGTAATATATAAGATATAAGTGAAGACTTTTTTCAAATTACGTAGAAGGAGTACTTGGGGGACGGTTAAACTATTTTTTTAATTCAGAGTCACGATCTTCAAAAATGAAAAGATCCGCTTATCGTGTGCTCGAATCGCATATTTGTCCTTATTATGAAATTTGGTTTGTCTGCGCCAAATTCCTCGTGGGTTTAACCAAGGTGATCGACGTTTATAAGCTATTCTTCCTCACAAGCGTTGATGCGCCGTGATTGAGTTGACATAATGTGTAACGTACTAATTCACCCACTAATATCAAAGAGAACTGACTTAATATTCCAGCCTGTTTGTGATTATTTTCAATTCCCTTGAAGCGTTCCTGTCCGAGCACATAACATATTCTGGGGTGCTAATACGAAGTACACGCCCGACTGGGTGCAGGCTCTGAGTCCCGACCAGGTCAAGCAGGCAGTGGATGAAAGGATACAGTACATCGTCAAGGACACCAAGGGGAAGTAGGTGTAACGATGATTATGATTGTGACAAATATGGATGTCTGTGACGTCTGACGACTAGGTGAGGTTGCGATGGTCCTTAATGTGATCCCTACTATCTTCAGAGTCCAACATTGGGATGTCAACAATGAACTTGTCCATGGCCACTGGTTCGAGGACAAGACAGGAGACCCTGACTACACCAAGAAGATATTCGCCAAGGTTCACCAGGCTGATGCCAGCGTCAAGTTGTTCCTCAACGACTATAGTGTTGTGTCTGAAGGAACGGCAACATCGGTAATACTAAAATATTTGTTTAACAACTTGAAAGTGAATGATGTATACGAGTCCATTTCCGACCTCAAATCACATTCATAACATCTTGTGTTCAAGAAGGTACAGACCAACAGGTCGTAAAACCATATAGGTATATCCATAGTTACTAGTCAATTCAGAAATTGTTTCGCTGTGACAAGTCATTAAAATAAGCAGGGGTCTTTGACCTTTGGAAAATAGACAACTTGAGAAGCGTGTTGAAAACTTACCAATCAATGCTCATCATTGAGAACTCAGTCAGTACTACTATCTAGATGTGTGTATATTTACAGGCTTACCTGACTCAAGCAAAGGAGTTCAAGGCTGCCAATGTTGGCTTGTACGGTATTGGCATTCAGTGCCACTTCGGTAAAGACTCTGCACCAGATCCAACGCTCATTAAGGTAACGATTAAAAACCAAGCCCACGTTTAATATATATATTTCCATAAAGGACCGAAGATCCAGATGCATTTTGATAACATAGGTATCCAATATAACTATCATTTGTACATTGTATTACTTTATATCACTTGGGCAAGAAAGAACACTCAGTCTCCATCTTAAATCCCCCTCACCCAGTCCACCATGCAGTCACAGTAGATTTTGTTATGGATCCATTAACACCAGCACAATACTCTGTCAATCCAAGGTACTTCGATTTTGCGTAGAAACGTTTGGATCAGCTTGCTACAGCAGGATTACCGATCTGGGTGACAGAGCTGGATCTATGGACCCACGACGAGAACACTCGAGCTGACTGGTATGAAACCGCACTCCGCGTTCTCTTCAGTCATCCAGCTGTTGAGGGCATCATTCTGTGGGGGTTCTGGGGCCCAGATCACTGGAGAGGTCCAGATGCAGCCCTTGTGTCCGGCAATAATTTTCAGGTATGTGTTCCCCACAGTTCAATTTTCGTACCAGTGAAACATATTCACTGCAATTGTTTTACATCAAATTATGAATTGTGACGAACATGTATAATTAATTATAAAATGATCTATCGTTAATGAAATTAGTGAGCAGTCGGTAGCTATATTTGTTGGTAAGACATCACATGTTTTCTAGGAATCATCGAGCAACCATTTGATTTACAAGAGGGGCATTTGGGTTTGAGATGGACATTTTGTTGTCTAAATGTTTCGAATAACAATGCATTAACAATGTTAATACACGTTAGTCTTTATTGTTTCCTGATTTGCGGTCACAGTTGATATTTACTAAACTGAATTGTCTAAACTCATGCAATTCGTTGGTAATGACATTCTCAATGAGTGACAAATCTTCTCATAAAAATAATTGTTGTGAATAAACATTTCCAAACAAACACATATGGTTGGGAATATTAAGTACCTGGAAAGATCTGACAATAATGCAAATGTCCACAATTTATGGAACGCCGAAAATGAGTATGATGTGCAAAGTTAACTATACCCTTTCATCACCCTGAACATATATGTCTCTCAAGATTAATGCAGCAGGAAAGAGATACATCGACCTCCTCTACAAAGAATGGAGTACGCATGTCTCACACAGGGTGTCATCAGGGACACAGTTTAATGTCCGCGGTTTCCATGGAGACTACAGAGTGGTCGTCAAATACCATGGCAACCCGGTGATGCAGCAGACTTTCACCCTAGGGAAACAGGACAAACAAGTTGATATCCGGATCACCAACGTTAATCGTAGGTGTTTCTGGCATTTTCTACACTAGTTAAGGGAAAAGAAGAAAAACTATCAAGAAGAATTTTACCTGCAACTTGCACAAGTCCATGGGGGTCATTCTTCCTCTGAGCCTTCCGAACAGTGATGCTAAATTTTAGGATTTACCACTTAAGCACGCACGTTTATTTTTTAAAGGAAAATCGTGTATTGATAGCCTGGTTGGAAGCAATATATGTTCTTAATGTGTAACAAATTCGAATGCGAACTTACATACACTCTATCTTTGTGTCAACAGACGTCATTCAGATCCAGACAACACAGTCGCCGGTCGACCATCCAGTTACAGTACAGCATCCGGTCGCTCACATTGGCGAATATACAGTGGGTCACATGACCTCAGGCTCATCCAATCAGTTGACGTGTATGTCTAGATACTCGGGATTCACTGAAGTTGGAGATGATAAGGAGGCCGAAGTGTCTTGTCCATCAGGATATGTTCTGACTGGGTGCTCAGGGAAAATAAAGGTACCAATTGTACATTACAGAACAGAGAACTGTTGCACAATGATCAGGGTGACGTTGTACAAAGCGATTTAGGTGAGGTGATCGTTAATCCCTTCCCTTAACATTGACTTGCGACTGTAGTAGCGCTGAGGTCAGCCTGAACGCTAAGGCGATCGTAAATCTCATACTTTAAGACAGCCATAGTGGTAATATATCTTTGAGCGTTAGTACCACAAAGCAATATCAGCTTTACGACAGCCAGACTGGTAAAATATCTTTGAGGGTTAGTACCACAAAGCAATATCAGCTTTACGACAGTCGGGCTGGTAAGATATCTTTGAGGGTTAGTACCACAAAGCAATCTCAGCTTTACGACAGTCGGACTGGTAAGATATCTTTGAGGGTTAGTACCACAAAGCAATCTCAGCTTTACGACAGTCGTACTAGTAAGATATCTTTGGGGGTTAGTACCACAAAGCAATCTCATTTTTACGACTGTGGCAAGCGTATGTTATAGTACGGGAATCACGATGACCTAAGTGATAAGATCGCTTTGTTCAACTGGGACCTGGTTGCGAACTTCCCCACAGAAATAACAAACTGAACTCGGGTCTATAATAATTCTAGAGACTTCATTATCAC
The DNA here is from genome assembly GCF_022045235.1 of Haliotis cracherodii. Lineage (NCBI taxonomy): Eukaryota > Metazoa > Mollusca > Gastropoda > Lepetellida > Haliotidae > Haliotis > Haliotis cracherodii. The sequence continues at coordinate 59,105,066 of NW_027266264.1, forward strand.
TTCAATGACAGTGAGCATATTCTTATTTGAAAGGTGGAAAATAGTAACACTGTTGCCTTCAGATTATATGATTATAAGGGACTTTTGGCTGTGTAATTGTCGGGTACGGGTGGCCCAAGCACCTATAGTGCCGCAGTTTGAGGCGTGCCAGAAAGTTGGGTTCGATTCCCAGTTCGCACTGACTGTTGCTTGGTTTGTCTACAGCATACCCGTGCCCGTGGTTTTCACCGAAGTGACAAACGTCTGATATCTACATCACATTAGGTTCTCCTCCAACATCGAGCTGAAACATCATGAAAACAGTGAAATACTGTTCCAATCTGTGTTAAACCAAACGCAATCACTCACTCTTATTTGAACGGAGGAAAGGATTAAGACCGTTGCCTTTAGACAATGTGATCATTATAAACAGCTACCTGTGTGATTGTCTATACAGAATGGTCATGACACACGGGACGGCGAGACAATCAGTGTTGTGGGCGGCGTCGCTAAATGCCAGGTTTACGACGGATCGGGCACCACAGCACGTGAGTAAAGAAGTACTTAAACACCATAGTATCAAGCTATCAAATTCAAGAAGACAGTTCACTTTATTCTTCAGACAGCCATCAGGTGAGGTATATGGTAGTGTTACATCATGAATACCTATAACCGTATGAGCGACTTGGTTGCAGCGGCACAGGCGGTGGCGAGATGTTGTAAACTGACGGGACTCCACTGTGACTACCGGAAGTCAGGGCCTTCACAGGACGTACTAAACCAGAGGATTGAAACAAGATGTCAGAACAACATGGTAGCTACAGGTCAGGCGTTTGAATATATGTGCCATAATCACATATCGCTAATGAATTGTTAGTAGCTTCGTTAGTTAGGTGAAATGACCCCGATTTCCTGGTCAACCATACTGTGAGTTGTTTCCTGTCTTCAGGTTGTTCAGCCCATTCCTGGTTTTCATTGCTGGACGGAGCCTTCCCAACTACCCACTCCTGTATCGCCCAGAACTCTGAAAACCACGGCAGTAAGTGATGCTTTTTGTGGTGATACATCTGATCTTACATCCTCACAATAAGCGACATGTATGTATTTATGAAAGACTCTATTGTGTTTGGAGTTGGTCCTATATGAAGTTCATTAACAATGTAGCACAAATAGACACATTCAGATATCAATTCTAGTGTACGAAACTTTATCTTCCTTTGTCTGTTCAGAGGTCGAGGCGTCTGCTGTCTGTTGCTCTGCGCCCCACCTCACGTGTAACGTGAAGACCTCCAGTCCCTCAGGCAACAACTTGGGGGATCAGACAGGGGTGTCATGTGACCAGGGCTGGCAGCTCGTCGGGTGTTCGGCCTATTCAGAGGACGCAAAGCTTGGAGGGGCGTATACAGGGGGTATAGTGTGACATATCTTGATGACTTTAGTGCTGATTTGACCGACCGCTGCTGTGACTTAAACAAAATGTTTCCGTAAATGCAAAAAATAATTTCTACCTCAGGTTTTACATTAATACATTGTTTCTTTCAGGCAATCCCGAGCAGTGTATCGCTGTGAATGGAGCTCAGAGACTGTACAACGAGATGGGCGTCGTGGCCTATGCCACATGCTGTCGTGCACACTGATAGCAATTTGCCAATACAAAATCTCGCATTACTTGTCGTTGTGTACTGTTTTCATTAAATGAATTGGACATAGCTGTAATTATATAAAACAACTGCGGGAATATATTCTGTAATTATCCATTTTATACAAGACACGAAACCCATTATTCAGGCATTACACGCCAATTTGTAATTATGATATATATGTAAATGCATGTCGTTGGCTAAATTAAATAACAAGCATGCAGCAGTTGTATGGGTTCGATTGTGACTGCACATTGTTCTGTTTGGTATCCAACTTAAGGGTCTGTAGCATGTTTTTACTTCAGATATTACTTTTTAATGACATTTTTACAACATCCACATTAGATCCCTTTAACGATTAATATAACAAACAATATCAGTTATAAACGGTTGTCAAACGACATTGCAGATAATAATTACTCTGTACATGTTCTCGGCATATGGTAACTATTCAGTATGACACATTGCGAATCTCTTCATTTAAAATGTAAAAAGGGCAGAGTGGAATCTGAAAACCTACAAATACAAAACTGCAATAGATTCCCACCTACAACATCCGCCATATACAATATATACTACAAGGTCTCTCACTTAAAGAAACATCTACAAATTAATTACTCAAATTTATTATCCTCCTCTCCTTGCAGTGAAAACACGATCTCGAGGCATTTGTGCTCACTCAAATGTTAAACCACCATAAAGCAACGATCTAACTGAGAACGGCCACTTTCTCCAGCTCGTCATTTTGCAGTAGGATTGAAAAGTATGTCGCAATACGTTAAGCGGCGAAAAATACATACAGATTCAAACAGATATACTTTTTCTTGTTAATTAATGTGGTGGTGGCCCCGTTATCGACGTGCGCCTGTTGTAACAAGAGTGGCATTTTACCCCCCATGAATACCAAAATACAAGTACACTTATATATGAGAACAACTGATTTTGTCCGATAAAATTGTATGGTATCGTAGTTTGATGTTCAGTTTAGGTTTCAATATTAAAATTACATACCAAAACCTTCTGCAACAAAGAGGTATCTTGCTTATCTGTGTAAGTGTGGTGGAAACTAATAGTCACGTAACATGGTAGCAGTAACGATCTGAACTCCGTCGTCCCCTGGGAACATTAGTCTTCGCACCGTGTTTACACATGTTTGGCTTTCTAATCATTGTGGCCTTTGCTCCCACTGTACTGCTAAGGACGTGTGCTACACCTTGCGGCAATAGTGACACTTGATGTTACCCTGCCTAGTTCTCGGCATTAAGGGGAAAAACAAGGACTGGACGAAGGGGAGTATATTGTGTCTGCGTGGGGCATCAGTGCTAAACTGAAGCATGGTATCTCCGTGGGCTAGCTCTATAAAACTGGTATTAGTCAGGACGAGTAGAAGTAGTTACACACACACACGCACGTGCATGCACGTCGCTCGCTACATGAATGAAATAATCTTGTACGGGACGTTAAACCCCTTTTTCACCCCACCCGAAACTTAACACTCTTGATGGTTCTGGAATGTGTTGGCTTGATTTTCTTCCTTTTGACAGAGGTACGAATGTTTATACCCTATATACCCGTAAAGATCCGGGTTAGATTTAGTCTTCAGCAACCCATGCATGCTTGTCGTGAGAGGCGACTAACAGGATCTGGTGGTCAAGATCGGTGGTTTGGCTGATGCATGTCATCGTATTCTAATTGCGCAGATCGATGCTCATGAACTCACTGGAGTGTCTGGTCCAGACTCGATTATTTACACACCGCCGTCATATAGCTGGAATATTGCTGAGTGCTGCGTTAAACAACATGAGTATGGCTTTGCGCTACTTTATTCAAGTAATATCACGGGGGTGGGGGTGGTGGTGGGGTTGGGGACAATAGGGGGAATCGAACACGGATATTTTGGCGTGACGAGCGAACACTTTAACCACCCCACATGAAATGGCGAATTGTATCTGTGTGATCGGCAGGAGAAGGCAAGGTAATGTTCCGGTCGTACTTGATGTGCATGGCGTGCATGGCGTGCATGGCGTGCTTTCTAAATATAGATAACAATGTACAGAAATCCTTTCATAACGGCTTTGAAGAGGCAAGTGGAAAAACCATAATGCATACAATTGACTCATAAGCTTAGGTGGACCTGTTTGAACAGAGCTCAAGACCATATCAACAGAACGGTACTGGACGACACACACGACAGGTCCATATGGAAAGTAGGTTTTCTTTCATATATTCACTTTGGACAAGCTGTTATCTTGATAAGGTTAAGTGCATGGCAATGAGAGAGGCGTGAGTGTCAAAGTTTAGTACTCTACCCTTATCTTGCAGCCCAACCTCTCAAACATGAGATAAGTAGTAATTATTATAGAACAGGCAAGACCTCAGAACATGGTTCTCTGGATAGCTTTGTCATGTATTCTGTACTGCTATGCATCAGCAGCAACAGAACTGTTACAGAACCCAGGTTTCGAAGCATCAAACCCCACATCCGGTTGGACATGTTCCGGATGCTCAATGAGTGCGTCTGCTGACCAACATGGTGGTCATCATGCTGTCAAAGTCTCGGGTCGGTACGTGACGCATGTGCATGGGAGGACTATATCATGCGTAACATTAGTTCAACTTGTAACTTACCCAATGGTGCACGGGTATAAATCACATTATTTTTAATACTTATTAATGACATTTTTGGATTTTGCTTAAGACTGATTGGCTAGTTCGTTCCAATTGTTCCATTGTTTTCATTGCTTGCTAAAGGCCAAAACCAACGTGACTTTGTCGCCAATACTTGAAGATGACGCAAATCTTTGTTCACGAGGTCACAAACGATTTTATGTGACGTCATTACAACAACACACTCCCTGAGCTTATGTCGGCAGTTGAGATCAAGAAACAAAATTGTTCTACATTTTCTCAGAAAAACGAAACGATTGGTAAAAATATAAAGAACAATTTCTCTGCAACTCTAAAAAGACGGACTATTTGTCTCTCGAGAATTAATTATGAAAGATCCTCACCAAGGCAAGAGCAAAACAAAAACAATACTAAAACATAACATATTCCTTTGGAGCTTCAACACATACAATCTGCCTTGTTTTCAAGGTCATATAAATTCTACAAAAAATGATAATGAAAACAAACAGCAGTGGTATCTTTCTAGAACACCTAACCAGACATCTTTGTATCACTATGTTGACCTGTGTCTGTGATATCCTGTGACTCTCGGCAGTCAGGCCTACTGGGCTGGAGTGGAGCAGGTCGTTCCATTGGGCCCGAACACACGGTACCACATCGTGGCACACATCAAGCAGCTCAACGACCTGGCGGACAAGATGTACCAGGAGTACTCCATACTGATGCAGTCCGTCACCGACAATGGTAAGCTATTCTTCACGAAACCTACTGGACAGAAAAACAGGACAGATAAGCTCGATCGGTGAGTTGTCCACGCTGAATATGCATGAGCGACATAGTCTCATTAAATTCCTGGAGTGGATTAGCACATAAGGTACATGTTAGTTTTACTGCAGTAATTTGCTGATTTCTAGTATCATCAACACCCTGGTGATTAGATATGGGTTCTAGTGTCACCAAAACTCTGGTTATTAGATATGGGTTCTAGTGTCACCAACACTCTGGTGATTAGATATGGGTTATAGTGTCACCAACACTCTGGTGATTAGATATGGGTTCTAGTGTCACCAACACTCTGGTGATAAGATATGGGTTCTAGTATCACCAACACTCTGGTGATTAGATATGGGTTCTAGTATCAACAACACTCTGGTGATTAGATAGGGGTTCTAGTGTCACCAACACTCTGGTGATTAGATATGGGTTCTAGTGTCACCAACCCTCTGGTGATTAGATATGGGTTCTAGTGTCACCAACACTCTGGTGATTAGATATGGTTTCTGGTATCACCAACGCTCGGGTGATTAGATATGGGTTCTGGTATCACCAACATTCTGGTGATTAGATATGGGTTCTAGTGTCACCAAAACTCTTGTGATAAGATAGGGGTTCTAGTGTCACCAACACTCTTGTGATTAGATATGGGTTCTAGTGTCGAAAACACTCTTGTGATTAGATATGGGTTCTAGTGTCACCAACATTCTGGGGATGAGATATGGGTTCTAGTGTCAAGAACACTCTGGTGATTAGATATGGGTTCTAGTGTCATCAACACTCTGGTGATTAGACTTGGGTTCTAGAGTCAAAATACAAATACATTTTTCAATGCACACGCACACACACTCACTCTCTCTCTCTCTCTCTCTCTCTCTCTCTCTCTCTCTCTCTCTCTCTCTCTCTCTCTCTCTCTCTCTCTCTCTCACACACACATACACACACACACACACACACACACACACAATGTATTAAATATTATGCATGACCTGTTGTCGTCACAATGTGGCTAAAATACTACCCATGTGAATTTCAGTTTAACTCAATCTCTTAATAAGAATACGCCTGAGACGTCACGTTTTTGTCGGAGATTGATGGCATCGCATAGGACCGCTGATGACCTGCATGTGAAGGAACAACACGTCCGAGGGTTTTCAGGAGATTAAAAACATGTATCTGAGGAAATAAATCTTAGGACTGACGAGGTTTTGAAATGTCAAAATAGGGAAAGCGTTTTATTCAAGTAATACAGACCTTTGCACTTCCTTAGAAGTAATGAGTTTGTACACATTTTCGTGAACGATAAACGGCCTCCCGAATACAATGCATGACCTAATAACAACACTCCAAATATAATTTCTGTTCTGTTGCTAAAGAGGTAGCTTGTTGAATCATTAGCAAATGTAATTCGATTTGTAAGGGTTCGAATCCCAGCAGCTCTAAGGACAGTTTATGAGAAGAAATCACTGGAACGTTATATAATATCTCGGGGATTGTATGTAAGGTATTACCCGGAGAGTTAAAGGCATGACGTCATTGAAGGTTCAAAATGCGCACCCGAACTTTTGTTCAGAAACTTATATTAACCTGTACCTGGAGTATTTTTCTTTTATAAATGTTACAATAATATGTAGGTCTACCTCCGCTGAAGTAAGTATTTTATATATATTTTATGATAGATAACCTGTACCTCCGCGGAATGAGTTTTTTACAAATAGGTTGATAACCTCTTCTATGGTAAGTCTTAACAAATATCTACCTGCACTACAGTCCTATCCTGTCACACCTGAATTAACTTTTCTTAAAACAGTTCACGATCAGGGGAATAGAACCTAAATACTGCATGGCATTTCTTTCTTGATTCAGAGCTCGGTACGTTTTTGTTTGTTGTTTAACACCGCACTCAGCAATAATCCAGTTATAAGCTCGGTACTAATTCAGCCACTCAAGGCCTTTCTACATACATGTAGATGTAAACGTTGATGAAGTCATTTTTTGGAAATATGAAAAATTATTATTTGGTGAGTTGAGGTGATTGATTTAAAACATACTGCTTGTCTTATATATTTGTAAAGGAATGGGCGACATTAAAGGGGGACAAACCAACCAATATTAGTTTTTGTGTTCGATATTTGACATATTTTCTCAACATATTTTAGCAACATATTCCGTTATGTGTCGGTATGTTAGTTAAATAAAACCGTCCTCATCGGTATGCTCGAGACTGTAAACTCTCGAGAAGAAAACCCGTGAAATTAAGAATTCACCCTTCCCTGAGCTCTCTTTACAATCTTAAACATACGATTTATGATCCTAAGCATCACCTCGGACTCGTGTTTTATCCTACACATAATGGTCCTTCTCGACCTCAAAATGCATAGCTGTGTACACGCATATTTTATATACAGGTTGATGAAGATATATCAATAAGACTTGCCTGGATTTTTTCTGTGATCTGCCACCTGTAGGTACCCGGCTGTATGACACCATTGCTGTTGACAAGACCATCTCCACAAAGTCCGGCTGGGCCTCACTAGACAGCTTCTTCATCTACCCGTATACAGGTTGGAGAACATGGAGGAAGTCAAATATACGTGTGTCATTATTAGCTGTATCTGTGGTCATAGGTTCCAATCCCGGTCTACAACGGTTATGGTTCTAGGTCTATCAGCACACGCCCGTGGTCGATGGTTACATCAAAGTTTGAACGTCTAAGACCTCATCACCTCGGCGTTTCTACCATATCAAGTTGACACGTTGTGATATAACTAAAATACACGTTCAATACACGTATAATTAAACTCACTCACTCAGAGGATGTCCTTGATTGTGTAACGGTTACCATTGATTCTATTTGTGAGGACCAGCTACATACAGAAAGCACTGTATCCAGATAGCTAGTGTAATTGTATTTAAATATGAGTGAGTGAGTGAGTGAGTATGGTTTTACGCCACTTTTAGCAATATTCCAGCAATATCACGGCGGGGGACACCAGAAATGGGCTTCACACATTGCACCCATGTCGGGAATCGAAACCTGGTCTTCGGCGTGACGAGCGAACGCTTTAACCACTAGGCTACCCGACCGCCCCTATTTAAATATAATATACTAGTATCGCATGATCATGTTTGGTAGTCGTTAATGATATAATAATGTGATATTGTCAGATATTGGATACAATTTACATCCAGAGAAATTGCATTGGGAGATGTGCACCGAATCGTCCGATGTGTATGAACATATATTGTATTGGTAAATCTTAACATAAAGATCTAATGCATAGAAAGATGTGAACACTATGTCCAGGCGAATAATAGGATATTACTTTGGTTAACATTATGTGCAGGTGTATATCAGTGTCGATGAGATGTTTGCAGATGTTCATGTTAACTGTGTACAGGTGTAAAAGAAGTCAGGCTGAGGGTGAGGGGTTCAGACGCTGCAATTAATTTCCTGGTTGACGACGTATCTCTCATGGAAATACCCGAGAACAAGAACTGGAAGTCGGAGGCGGACATGAGGATCGACCAGCTCAGAAAAAGCAACATCCACTTTAAGTATGTTCTTTGTGCTTCGTGAAATAGATGTGTAATCCAGTTAACGTACCCGAGGAAGTCACATAGCATGAAGTTTAGCCCTCATCAGTGTCTTAAACTAGCTACACAACTGTGATGATTCAACATTGCACTACATGTCAATATCTTTGTTTGGCTCCCATAACTTGGCGCACGAGTGGCTCAGCATCCTCATTAAAACAACTGTTCCACCAACACCACCCGCGAAGTCGTGGGTTTGACAATAGTCATAAACCTATACGGTGTATCCCATTGGAATTCGTACATAACTGACTAGTGGGGATCCGGGTTAGACTTGCTTTTCAGCAACCCGTGCTTGTCGTAAGGGGCGACTGACGGGACCTTGTGGTCAGGCATGTTGGTTACTTGGTTACTGCATGTCATCGTATCCCAACTGCGTTCATCGAAGCTTATGATGTCAATGATGATGATGGAACATGGCTGAGGACGGCGTTAAAACAAACAAACAATTCTTAATGAAATAATGTTCAAAACCGAAAAATACGAAATACAACAGCGAATGACATCCAATGGGTCAATCTGTTTAAGCTATTAAAAGAGGCCGGCTTTAGTTTAACGTTGTTTATCTCTTGGACTCAAACATATAACTGAGGTAGACACGTCAAATAGCCGCATAACGTACTTTCCTAAACATTACAACCCATACACACCGAATGATGCGATTGAATCATGACACCACCTGTCATTCCAGCGATTTAAAACACGTGACATCTCGGTTACAGTCACTTCCTGAATAGCCAAGCATTAGAGTGACCTCCCTTACATCTGTCACTCATCAATGTTTCCTTCCAGTGTCAACGTACTGCCTCATGTATCTCTAGCTGACTTGGAAATACAGGTGAATCAAGAGATGACAGAGAACTGTGCTATTTAGACAACCATGTTGCTGTCGATCGTCGATGGGGAATCTGTGGGTAGTCTAGATATGTTGATAACGTGTTTGCTGTGTTTTATCTACACGTATAAAATTAAGTCAGGGATAAAGATCTTTTCTGTTATTAACTTTGAGTGCTGTTTCAGACACTGACGACAATTCCTAGTCAAAGTCAATACTAAAATCTCTACCATACCACCTGAGTCGCACTGTCAAGATATCGCCACCATCACAAGTCATTATTGATTCCAGGGACGCCTGGCTAACCTAGGGGTTAACGCTTTCGCTCGTTACATATGTACAATATGTGAAAATTATTTCTGGTGTCTCCCGCCTATATAATGCTGGAATATTGGTTAAAGTGGCGTAAAACACAACTCAGCCACTTTTGTTGATTCCAGATTGACTTGACTCGCCACGCCTTCCCGTTCGGATCCCAAACCACCTGGCAGACAATGGCAGAGTATTCGCACTATAACGATCTGTTCTACTACATGTTCAACTGGGCCACCCTGTCCAACTACTACTGGCACAGCTCACCGCCACCAAGGGTACATACCAACATGATATTTAACACAAGACAGGGGCGGTCGGGTAGCCTAGTGGTTAAAGCGTTCGCTCGTCACGCCGAAGACCCGGGTTCGATTCCCGACATGGGTACAATGTGTGAAGCCCATTTGTGGTGTCCCCCGCCGTGATATTGCTGGAATATTACTAAAAGCGGCGTAAAACCATACTCACTCACTCACTCACTCACTCACTCACCATACTTCATCGCATGTAAACTCCACACCGCATTAAGGCCAATCTCACCGCACCATTATGTCATCTGAATCATTCTTACCTTCTTAACCTTTCTTGATATTCATCTTACAAATATTCAATACATTGCTATTTAAACAATTCATTTAGCATTAAAAAGGATGAAACTCGAGTCACGAAGAATTACTGCACATTCAATGACACATGATATTTTCTTCACTTTGTTTCCAGGACAACCCGGACTACAGTAATGCGACACACGCGCTGAGTGTCCTGCGGCAGCATGGGTGTGTTCATTTGTAATGAGGCTGTGTTCAATGTGCCGGTGTATTGGCATGGGTCTGTGTGTGTGTGTGTGTGTGTGTGTGTGTGTGTGCGCGCGCGTGCGTGGTGTGGAGTGTTGGTGTATGTGAGCTGGTGTGCGTGTCGGGTGTGACGTTTTAGGTGTATTGGTTATGTGTGTGTGTGTGTATGGTGGTGTGCGTGTGCGGGAGCGTGTGTGTATGAACGCTCAGGGTCGCAATACAGTACTATACAATTAGAGCTACATTGTACAACGCTACATCTTACATATATATATACCATTATATTTATATTTAATAGTATATTATACATATGTACCTCAATGTTCCTGTCAAGCGTTCCTGTGCGCGCGCACAATATGTTCTGGGCAGTGGAGAAGCATACTCCAGAGTGGATCCGAACCCTATCCCCTGACCAATTCAAAAAGGCGGTGGATGACAGGATCAACTACGCAGTCAGGGACACTAAAGGGAGGTAAGCCGAGTCTATCAAACTGTCCTTTTCACAGAACTTGTGCCTGCTCTAGGTAAAAGTACATGCCCACCATCCACTAATCATGCGCAAGCTGACATGTGTGAACGCTGGGATGCTGGGATGTCGTGTACATTTTAGTAAATAACTTTGCTGTAGTGTTGTTCACGTGATCAAGTGACGCGCCGATCTGTCCGTCTGTAACAGGGTCCAGCACTGGGATGTGATGAACGAGATGGTCCAGGGTCACTGGTACGAAGAGAAAACCAAGGATCCTGATTTCACAAAGAAGATCTTCGCCAAGATCCACCAAGCAGATCCGAATGTCAAACTGTTCCTCAACGAGGACCACGTGGTGTCTTCGGGGGTCGCCACTTCGGTAGACACAGTATCCATGTGGTTCATGTTAACCGAGTTAATGTAAATCCATATGCACACACAATAGTGTTGCCATGAGCCCTAGGGCATTGTTAACGTAATACAAACACCATTGTTGACGTAATGCAGGCAGTTGACGGTATACAGGCCTTGTTGACGTAATACAGACATTACTGTTGGCGTAATAGATACGTCATTGTTAACGTAATACAATCACCATTGTTGACGCAATGCAGGTAGTTGACGGTATACAGGCCTTGTTGACGTAATACAGACATTACTGTTGGCGTAATAGATACGTCATTGGTTCCGTAACACAATCACCATTGTTGACGTAATGCAGGTAGTTTACGGTATACAGGCCTTGTTGACGTAATACAGACATTGCTGTTGGCGTAATAGATACGTCATTGGTTCCGTAACACAATCACCATTGTTGACGTAATGCAGGTAGTTTACGGTATACAGGCCTTGTTGACGTAATACAGACATTGCTGTTGGCGTAATAGATACGTCATTGTTAACGTAACACAATCACCATTGTTGACGTAATGCAGACAGTTGACGGTATACAGGCCTTGTTGACGTAATGCAGGCATTACTGTTGGCGTAATAGATACATCATTGTTTCCGTGACACTATTGTTGACGAGAATCAAGCATACTTCTTGACGTAATATAGACATTATTATTGACGCAACACAGACATCATTATTGGCGTTTTACACACATTGTTAACGTAAGACAAGCATAATTATTGACGTAATACAAGTATACTTATATACAAACATCACTGTTAAAGAAATACATATATAATTGTTGAAGTAATACAGATATCATTGTTAAAATAATACAGATATCACGGTTGAATTAATACAGATATCATTGTTGTAGTAATAGAGATATCATTGCTGAAGTAGTACAGATATCACTGTTGACGTGATACAGATATCACTGTTGAAGTAATACGGATATTACTGTTGAAGTAATACAGATATCAATGTTGAATTAATACAGATATCACTGTTGATGTAATACAGATATCAATGTTGAATTAATACAGATATCATTGTTGAAGTAATACAGATATCACTGTTGAAGTAATACAGATATCATTGTTAAATTAATACAGATATCATTGTTGACGTGATACAGGTATCAATGTTGAAGAAATACAGATATCACTGTTGAAGGAATACAGATATCATTGTTGACGTGATACAGATATAATTATTGAAGTAATACAGATATCACTGTTGATGTGATACAGATATCATTGTTGAAGTAGTACAGATATCACTGTTGACGGTATACAGATATCACTGTTGACGTGATACAGATATAATTGTTGAAGTAATACAGATATCACTGTTGACGTGATACATATATCACTGTTGACGTGATACAGATATCACTGTTGACGTGATACAGGTATTACTGTTGACGTGATACAGATATCACTGACAGATATCACTGTTGAGGTAATACAGATGTCACTGTTGACGTGATACTGATATCACTGTTGAAGTAATACAGATATCACAGTTGAAGTAATACAGATGTCACTGTTGACGTGATACTGATATCACTGTTGAAGTAATACAGATATCACAGTTGAAGTAATACAAATATCACTGTTGACGTAATACAGATGTCACTGTTGACGTAATACAGATATCACTGATGACGTGATACAGATATCACTGTTGACGTAATACAGATATCACTGTTTATCATATAATGGGTAGGTTTCTCGACAGGATAAGGCCAACGGATAAAAACGATTTCCGTTGGGGTCATATGCGGATAGAGATGCAAATATCAAAGGTCAAGTAGGACTACTTTCACTGTTTATAAACAAACATGGGGTCGCCCTCGTCATTCGGCGATCGAGACAGAATTAACCATCGGGAATCTGGATAAACTACAGGGATAATTGCTATCATTATAAAAAAACCAGTCTAACATACTGAAAATCAGTGTCTAACTGTGACGTAGCTAAGGCATTTTATAAGTTTGGGCAACTTTGGAGATATAAATTTCGAAACAATTTTGCGAGGGCACGAGGACGAGCCAAGCGGGATCAGTAGCCATATCTTTGCTTGTAGACCTCTGCGGCATGAAACCTTCTGCACAAATTAAAATAGTTGTATTTGGCCGAAATATGTTTGAATTGTTACCTTGTTTCGTTTTGTCGCCGTGTGTACATCTGACTACACTTCTTAACGTTATGACAGAACAGACCGACTGTCAACAACATCTGACTGTGGCCGTGACGTCTCATAGACTAGGTTTAGAGTAGTTTCCCTTTGACAAAGGGCAGTTACTCTAGTGAATAGGCCGATGGATTGCCGCGAAAGGCAATTTAAAACAACTGTTATTTTGCGTATATGTTGCTTCGACACTGTATAAGAAACAGATTTTAGTTGGAACTATATTGGCTACTATCACTGTCCGACTGACACATCACTTACCCTGTGACGTAATAAATATTAATGCGCGCATTCCAGGAAAACTCGCAATGTTTCGGTAATGTTTGTGAGAGAGGGAAAGCGATTTTGAAACACAGAATTAAAGAATGACATTATATGATAAAGAGGTTATCACGCTTGTGTGTTTGGGAATGGTAAATATCCTGCAGTAGGAATAAACACTATGTATTTAGCTCGCCAAGGCTCGCTAAATACAATGTTTATTCCTACTGCAGGATATTTACCATCCCCAAACACACTCGCGTGATAACCTCTATTGACGTAATACAGATATCACTGTTGAGACACCATATGATATTGTTAGGTTTCCTACTGGACAACGTTTTTTTATACGGAAGAACAGTTAATCCTATATTTATGTATCAACTCATGTAGTTTATTAATCTAGAGAAACAAACTTCTGACACTCGTCAATACGTGTGTCATACTTTCTACCTTTGATAACAAGTAAGTTTGCTTCAAACTGACCGAAAACCGTAGTTTGTAACTGTTAAATAAAGGGGCATAGTGCACAGTTTTTTGTGTGTTTTGTACTGTTTGAGATTTGTTATGCCTACTTCATCTGATTGTTACATAGGCCTATCTGGCCCTGGCCAAGAGCTTCAAGGCTGCTAATGTAGGACTGTATGGATTGGGCCTAGAATGTCACTTCATGTCCTATAGGCCACCAGATCCCACTTTAATGAAGGTAAGCTACCGTGTCAAAAATATAATTATGAAGTCAATATTAATGGAAAACCTGCCGGATTGTAATGACAATATCTGTTGTCCCAGTTGCGTTTGGACCAACTGGGAGCTGTGGGTCTTCCTCTCTGGACCACCGAGATGGATGTTGTGGTCTACGACGAGAACACCCGTGCCGACTGGTACGACACCGCGCTGCGCATGTTGTTCAGTCACAAGGCCGTCGAGGGCATCATTTTCTGGGGCTTCTGGAGCGTCATCCACTGGAAGGGACCGGATGCTGCTTTAGTCAGCGGCAACAGCTACCACGTAGGTCTTTACACCCTTTTCTGGAATACCATAATGTACCCGCTCTCAGAACTCTATACTCTAGATCTTCGAGATGTACCCGCCCTTCGAAGGGTTGAATATTGAGTCATGAAACTTGATTACGTACAGGAACATGTATATTTTAGTCTTGGAAACTAACAATCATATGTATTTTTCTTTTGAAAAACAATAACAGATAAATGCAGCTGGGAAACGATACCTGAACCTGATACACCATGAGTGGAGTACCCACGTGATTCACAGACTGACTTCAGGGACACAGTTCGATATCAGAGGGTTCCAAGGAGACTACGATGTCATTGTCAAGTATCATGGAACACCAGTAAAAAGGCAGACATTCGTTCTTGGTAAAACAGACACAAGCGTTACAGTTGACATCACTGACGTTACAGGTGAGCATACAGTATCACAGTAGATAAAGCTGGTGTCGTATACAGTATCAGAGTAAATAAAGCGGGTGTGGTAACAGTATCATAGCAGGTGTGGCATACAGTATCAGAGTAAATAAAGCGGGTGTGGCAACAGTATCATAGCAGGTGTGGCATACAGTATCTGAGTAAATAAAGAGGGTGTGGCAACAGTATCATAGCAGGTGTGGCATACAGTATCAGAGTAAATAAAGAGGGTGTGGCAACAGTATCATAGCAGGTGTGGCATACAGTATCAGAGTAAATAAAGCGGGTGTGGCAACAGTATCATAGCAGGTGTGGCATACAGTATCAGAGTAAATAAAGCGGGTGTGGCAACAGTATCATAGCAGGTGTGGCATACAGTATCTGAGTAAATAAAGAGAGTGTGGCAACAGTATCATAGCAGGTGTGGCATACAGTATCAGAGTAAATAAAGCGGGTGTGGTAACATCATCACAGAAGATAAAGCGGCTGTGGCATACAGTACTGATCATAGCGGGTGTGGCATACAGTTTCAACGGATATAACAGGTGTGGCATACAGTATCACAATAGATAAAGCTGGTGTCGTATACAGTATCACAGCAGATAAAACGAGTGTGGTAACAGTATCACAGCAGATGGAGCGACCGAGGCATACAGTATCACAGTAGATAAAGCTGGTGTCGTATACAGTATCACAGTAGATAAAGCGGTTGTGGTAGACAGTATCACAGTAGATAAAACGAGTGTGGTAACAGTATCACAGTAGATGAAGCGAACGAGGCATACAGTATCACAGTAGATAAAGCGATTGTGGTAGACAGTATCACAGTAGATAAAGCGGTTGTGGTATACAGTATCACAGCAGATGAAGCGATTGTGGTAGACAGTATCACAGTAGATAAAGCGGTTGTGGTATACAGTATCACAGCAGATGAAGCGATTGTGGTAGACAGTATCACAGTAGATAAAACGGGTATGGTAAGTTTATAACAGTAGATAAAGCGGCTGTGGCATACAGTATCACAGTAGATAAAGCGGGTGTGGCATACAGTATCACGGAAGATAAAGCGGGTGTGGTAACTTTATAACAGTAGATAAAGCGACTGTGGCAAACAGTATCATAGCGGGTGTGGCATGCAGTTTCAACGGATATAACGGGTGTGGCATATAGTGTCACAGTTGATAAAGCTTTACAGTATCACAGTAGATAAAGCAGCTATGGTATACAGTATCATAGCGGGTGTGGCATGCAGTTTCCCGCGGATATAACAGGTGTGGCATACAGCATCACAGTAGATAAAGCGTCTGTGGCATACAACTATCGGAGTGGGTGTGGCATACATATACATATTAATACATATAGATTATTTAATACAACTACTAGAACGTCTTATCTGACAATTTGAGCGTTGATTTACACATATGACTGTCAAGCTGAGGTTTCTTTTAAAAGGATGGCATTATGTATTAAACTAGGCGCTGTCCACATAGCAACAACTACGTCCCCCGTGGATTACCAGCGGCCATCACCCCAACATCACGTGGTTCAAATAGGAGAACATAGTATCGGTCACGTGACATCCAGTTTCTCCAGTCAGCTGTCGTGTATCACCAGATTCTCCGGACTGTCGGAGGTAGCAGACGACAAGTATGCTGAGGTCACGTGTCCGACTGGCTATGTCCTCACGGGATGCTCAGGTCGAAGCAAGGTAGGCGGTCACGTAACATTCATTGAGTGAGTGAGTAAATGGGCTGAACGCCGAGCCTCTAGTCAGCAAAATGTATGAACCGCACAAGCTACTGGCTGACATCATGGGCAACTTTCACGCCACGTCACCGATTCATTTTACTCGTTTCTGCAATTGGGTAATATTATTCCCATGATTCCCCCGAAAAAGTTCAAATATATATTTTTGTTGTTTATTGTTTAACGCCGCATATTCCAACTATATGACAATAGTCTGTAAATCTGTAACCAGACAGTCCAGTGATAGTCATCATGAGGATAGATCTACGAAATAGGGATACGATGTCAGCGAGCCTGACCACCCTATCCCGTTAGTCGCCACTTTCGACAAGGCTGAAGACCAATTCTAACCCGGATCTTCCAAGGGATTTCAAATTACTGATGACAATAATCTGAAAAGTAAAATGTAATCCCAGGTGATATGGTGTACTGGCTACATCCTGCTCCGTGTCTGTCTGGCAGGATCAGCGCAGTAATCGGGACGGAGAGGAGATTGTTATACACTCCGTTGCAGCCTGCAGGAGCGTTAATGGCGCTTCAACAAGTGCACGTATGTATCATAAAAACAATACATAATGTGTAAGTGTGTGTGTTGTATGCAATTACACCCTCATATTTTCTTGCTATTAAGAGCGCCTGGATGATTTGAGTATAACGCGAGAATTCAATTATGAAAAACACACTAGGTCTGGGACTCTTGGAGTGAGTGAGTGAATGAGTATGGTTTACTCGGATTTTAGCAATTTTCCAGCAATATCACTGCGGGAAACACAAGAAATGGGTTTTACACATTGTACCCATGTCGGGAATCGAACCCGGGTCTTCGGAGTGACGTGCGAACGCTTTAACCACTAGGCTAACCGACCGCCCCGAGACTCTTGGAATCTAAGATAATATTGTTCTTACTCGCAAAGGGACGCATCTCTGATTAGACAATACGCCATTCGATTTCGTTCTCCATCTGACTATGACTTGAAAAAGGGTTGGGCGCAATTTGCCTCCAGTAGGTAGTAGTACACGAGAATAATGAGCTGTGTTTATGGTAACTCAGCCGTCCAGGCCGTTGCTCGCTGTTGCAAGCTGTCGGGTCTCACATGCGACTACAGAATGTCAGGCCCTTCTGCTCAAGTTCTGGATCAGAGGATAGAAACTAGGTGTCTCAACAACATGTACGCTACAGGTGAGATGTGACTAGGTGTTCATGCACTTTGGATAAGTTAGATGTAACCAGGTCCATGTACATGTTGGTTTACGCCCCAGATAAGATTTAATAAGGTATCTGTGAATGTCGGTGCACGCTCCAGATAAGATTTAATAAGGTGTCTGTGAATGTAGGTGCACACCCCAGATAAGATTTAAGAAGGTGTGTTAGTGTAGTACCCATGCATGCACGTGTCTGTGTCTATGTCAAAAGCCGCACGTCACAGATAATATTTTATCAGATATCTTAACATGTTCAAGCTTCTTGTATGTGAGATTTGATCAAATGACTCCGAGCATGCTTCAGGCGAGTGATTTTTGGTGTACGTCACTTTGAACAGTATTTCAGCTACACAGGTGCCTACACACATAATCGGTTCGAATATAGGATTCAAACCGACGAATAGCAGATCCTGGCATAAGCACCTTCGCCGACTAGGCCACTCATGCCCTCTATAGGTTTGCTTTAACCAGGTGACCATACTCGTGCATGAACGGCGTTTTACAAACAAACAAACAAACAAACACACAACCTTGTGATGACCGCGTCCCTCTCCCCAGGATGCACGAGCCACACTGCCTACAAGTACACTGACGGCTCCCTCCCCGATGCAAGCCTTCACTCATGCCTTGCCCAGAATCAACGCTCTGAAGGACGTGAGTACGCAGGGAAGTCAAGAATTGCTTTGTAAACTTTAATTTGAACGACGTCGTATACAATAGCAATCAAAATGGCATTGTGATAATCCACGTTATCTAAAGCACGATAGCATAATGTGTAATTACACACTTTGAATATTTATTAGGCGATTAGGATAGGCTGTAACTGTAATGCCCCGTTCTGTTCCCACACTTTTGAAATGAGTCCTAGTCTGTACGTGTACATGTACCTCTTCACCCTGACAACAAGGAATCTACTCTTACGCCGCCTGCTGTTCCGCTCCCCACATGACCTGCAAGGTGAACAAGTCTACTCCGACTGGGGACGCCATGGGGGACGAAACATCCGTGTCATGTGACCACGGCTGGACTCTTCTTGGATGTACCTCTTACTCAGAGGACGCGGGTCTGGCAGGAGCGTACATTGGACGTGAGGAGATACTTGCTTTGTTTGTTTGTTGTTAAACGCCGCACTCAGCAATATCCCAGCTATAAGTCTGGACCAGACAATTCAGCAATTCATATCATGAGCATCGATCCACGCAAATGGGATTCGATGACATGCATCAACCAAGTCAGCGAGTCTGACCACCCGATCCCGTTAGTCGCCTCTTACGACATCCTTAGTCGCCACTTAAGCTAACATTGTTTCTGAAGACCTATTCTAACCCGGATCTTCACGATGTGTAGCAGATGTATATAGCATATGGCATAAACATGAAGTACGTACGGTGGCATGGCGCAAGTGAACAGTAATTTGAATGTCGATTTCTTGAATGCTGGTTTCTGATTAATCGATCTAGAGCTTGTACGTTGTTGATCATGAAGTGGATGCTGGAGCCATGTGGTATATATCGTGTAGACATGTAGTGGATGCTGGAGACATGTGGTATATATTGTGTAGACATATAGTGGATGCTTGAGACATGTGGTATATATTGTGTAGACATGTAGTGGATGCTGGAGACATGTGGTATATATTGTGTAGACATATAGTGGATGCTTGAGACATGTGGTATATATTGTGTAGACATGTAGTGGATGCTGGAGACATGAGGTATATATTGTGTAGACATGTAGTTGATGCTTGAGACATGTGGTATATATCGTGTAGACATGTAGTGGATGCTGGAGACATGTGGTATATATTGTGTAGACATATAGTGGATGCTTGAGACATGTGGTATATATTGTGTAGACATGTAGTGGATGGATGAGACATGTGGTATATCTTGTGTAGGCATGTAGTTGATGCTGGAGACATGTGGTATATATTGTGTAGACATGTAGTTGATGCTGGAGACATGTGGTATATATTGTGTAGACATGTAGTGGATGCTGGAGACATGAGGTATATATTGTGTAGACATGTAGTTGATGCTTGAGACATGTGGTATATATCGTGTAGACATGTAGTGGATGCTGGAGACATGTGGTATATATTGTGTAGACATATAGTGGATGCTTGAGACATGTGGTATATATTGTGTAGACATGTAGTGGATGGATGAGACATGTGGTATATCTTGTGTAGACATGTAGTTGATGCTGGAGACATGTGGTATATATTGTGTAGACATGTAGTGGATGCTGGAGACATGTGGTATATATTGTGTAGACATATAGTGGATGCTTGAGACATGTGGTATATATTGTGTAGACATGTAGTGGATGCTGGAGACATGAGGTATATATTGTGTAGACATGTAGTTGATGCTTGAGACATGTGGTATATATCGTGTAGACATGTAGTGGATGCTGGAGACATGTGGTATATATTGTGTAGACATATAGTGGATGCTGGAGACATGAGGTATATATTGTGTAGACATGTAGTGGATGGATGAGACATGTGGTATATCTTGTGTAGACATGTAGTTGATGCTGGAGACATGTGGTATATATTGTGTAGACATGTAGTTGATGCTGGAGACATGTGGTATATATTGTGTAGACATGTAGTTGATGCTGGAGACATGTGGTATATATTGTGTAGACATGTAGTGGATGGATGAGACATGTGGTATATATTGTGTAGACATGTAGTTGATGCTGGAGACATGTGGTATATATTGTGTAGACATGTAGTTGATGCTGGAGACATGTGGTATATATTGTGTAGACATGTAGTTGATGCTGGAGACATGTGGTATATATTGTGTAGACATGTAGTTGATGCTGGAGACATGTGGTATATATTGTGTAGACATGTAGTTGATGCTGGAGACATGTGGTATATATTGTGTAGACATGTAGTGGATGCTGGAGACATGTGGTATATATTGTGTAGACATGTAGTGGATGCTGGAGACATGTGGTATATATTGTGTAGACATATAGTAGATGCTTGAGACATGTGGTATATATCGTGTAGACATGTAGTGGATGCTGGAGACATGTGGTATATATTGTGTAGACATATAGTGGATGCTTGAGACATGTGGTATATATTGTGTAGACATGTAGTGGATGCTGGAGACATGTGGTATATATTGTGTAGACATGTAGTGGATGCTGGAGACATGTGGTATATATTGTGTAGACATGTAGTGGATGCTGGAGTCATGTGGTATATATTGTGTAGACATATAGTGGATGCTTGAGACATGTGGTATATATTGTGTAGACATGTAGTTGATCCTGGAGACATGTGGTATATATTGTGTAGACATGTAGTGGATCCTGGAGATATGTGGTATATGTTGTGTAGACATGTAGTGGATGCTCGAGCCATGTGCTATATATTGTGTAGACATGTAGTGGATCCTGGAGATATGTGTGTCGAAGACATGTAGGGAATGGAGCAGGCTTGGGTAAGGAGCATACATTAAATGAACCTTAAGATGCTTCATGAGTTATAAGTGTACATGCGCTTGTGTTTTCATAGATTGTCCGGCAATAATGACAAATGCATTAGTATCGCTACCTTTATTCACCTCTTTTATTCCATGTTGCTAGGCCACGACCAATGTATCGCTGTGAATGGCCAGGAGAGGCTGTACGGGGACTACCAAGTGATAGCCTACGCCACGTGCTGCCGGACACAATGAGCAGCTGTACATCGTCAACAATAAACCCGCTAACACCACTGTCTCGTTTCATTCATTGTCTTATTCACATATCAACCGTAACTGTAAACCGAACTCTAACTCTAACCCTAACCCACAGCAGTGTTGTATCATTCACACTGTTTGCATGCTCAAATTTTCGGAACGTATGAATTGTAAATTAATGTAATTGAAACTTTGTTGTTACTCAATTCACTTTTGAACAATACATATTTTTCCGAAATATTAGTTGCTGAAATAGCTAGGATTTCTACCCCTTTGCGGGCAATATATGAAATGAAATAAAATCACAAAAAGAGCAAAATTACGGTTTCGTTTCTCACCTTTTACATATCTAGACCGCTCGCGCTTTTCGTGGTAATTTGATGAATGGGTGTACACTACTAATTATACTAACGCGGGGCCCGTTTTAAGCCTAAATCACACGTACTTCAGCGTACAAAAATCTTACGTAGTGTAACGTATCCATACGTGGTTCATCGTAGCTGTCCGTGGCTATCTGTGTTCATAACGTAGCCATTAACGTGAGAAAAACGTACTTAAGGATTTATGTGTTGTGCATGCACAACAGATAGCCACGTAAGCTGACATTTTTGTTAACGTAGTAGTAACTTAAATTAATGTAGTTAGATGTAGTTTGCCGTAGTTATAACCATAGTCTACTGTAGCCAAACGTAACGAACATCGTATTTATCAAGGCATAAAATATCTACGAACCACTACGGTAAACTTGATCTTAGTAGGGGCACAAGTCCGCCTAACTTCGTTTAACTTCACATGACCCAGTTATACTACACTACACTACATTTACCTTATTGACATTAAAGAACGTTTCAGTACAGTGAACTAAGTATTTGCACAGTAGTCTACGTTTTGAAAATGCTATATCACGTCTTGCTAGGTGTGCTCTTAGCACATGTAAGTTAAAGTAAGTTAAAATACGTTTAAATAAGTTAAACTAAGATAAACTACAGATAACTAGGTAGCAAGTATCGGTTGATACACGTGATATTTATAACCCATGATAATATCACTCTGATCATTTGTTGTCTGAACTCTGCAGACACAACATGAGTGATAGAAAAGTAAATATGATTCGGTTCTGGGCTGATGTCAACAAAGAGCTGCAATGTTATGCCCAGTGTCTCATGCAATTTAAAGAGGACGATGAGAAGCAGAGAAAACAGAGAAGATGGTGGGCTCGTGACTGGCTTCTGCGCAGATCAATCCATGGTCAGTATGATGCCCTGATGGAAGAATTACAACTTGAGGATCCTGAAGCTTTCATGAACTTTCTGCGCTTGGACATGGCCACATTCCATGAGCTGTTAGCAAGGGTAGAGGACCGTCTCACCAAGAATAGGACCCGATGGCGTGATCTTGTGTCTCCTGGACTGGCTGGCTGTGACATAAAGGTTCTTGGCTTCTGGAGATTCATACCACTGATGTTTAATTTCAGACTTGCTCACAACACCATCTCAGGGATTCATGTTTCCGTGTGTAAGGCTATTTTGGATGTCATGGAAGCCGAGGTTATGAAGACTACAAGTGGCAGAGCGATTTCAAGGAAGATGGCAATTTCCACATGTCTTGGGTGCTCTTGGTGGTAAGCATATCGCCATAAAAAAGCCCTCGAATTAAGGCTCTACGTATTACAAGGGGTTCTGCTCCATTGTATTAAAGGACCTGGTTGATGCAGATTACAAATTCCGATGGATTCAGGTTGGTGATGTTGGGTCTAGCTCCGATAGCCAAATATGGAACCACTGTGCCCTCCACCAATCAATACAACAGGGACTCTTGGGTATACCAGATGCAGAGCCTTTACCATTTTGATGTTGATATACCCTATTACATCATTGCAGATGATGCCTTTGCCATGCAGAGTTGGTTAATGAAACCATTCTCTCGCCGGGGACTGGCAAACGATAAGCTAGTATTCAATGATCGCCTTTCAAGAGCTCGCCGTGTGGTTGAGAATGCCTTTGGGATACTCGCAAACAGATTCAGGTGTCTGCTTGGCACTCTCCAGGTTCAGGTAGATACTGCATCTTTGAAAGTGAGAACGTGTGTGGTGCTGCACACCTACCTGAGAGAAAGGAACCCCTCCAATGATGTCATGATCCTTCATGAAATGAAACTATTTACATCATTGAGTAGTAAAATTGTCATGTTCGAGTTTTTGATCGAAACAAAATAGTCCTTTTTATTATGACCACACACCCTTTTGTGCACGTGCTATAAGTTATCAATTTATAATCTTTGCAGCCAAAATGTAGAGTACGGCCCAATAGTTCTGACCCTCCTTTTCACCCCTTAAATTTCGACAAAATGATCTCAGATTTTGCGTGAATACTAAGCAAAGATGTCTTTATCAAAATATTTGAAAACCTTAAAAGGATAAGATTTGACCGATTAAATACTGTAAAGCATCTTTTACTATATACAAGCTTTATCTTTAATTGAAATGAGGGTCTTCCAATATCTATTTTCACATTAGATTCTATCTATATTTGAAAATAGGACCTTATTTACAGAATTTTTTTCAAATGGCCTTTTAATAGGAACAAGCAGGTTGTTTTGGTTTGTTAGCACAACTCTCCCTGTTAATAATTTGGCTGTTTTGATATCTTATCATATCAACAACATCACATTTGTATTTTTTATTTCAACTATATGTTTAAAATACAAACAAACATGCAAAATAAACATACAGGGAAGCATCAAAAGTCTTTGATCCTCCAGGCAGTGGTGACAGTGGTTGCCAAACAGGAACAAAGGTCAACCCATTCCTCAAAACCTCAATTCAAGGAAGTCCTGTAGTGAGTGTGCTGGAGGTGCACTTGAAGACCGCTTTGACCACACACACGTGCACGACCCGAGGCGGGGGCGACCACTCCCAATAGTAGTTGCTGAGGGTGGCCCAGTTGAACATGTAGTAGAACAGTTTAGCATACTGTGGATGCTGTGTCATCACTTCCCACGTGGTCTGCGAGCCAATCGGATATCCGTGTTTCGCCAGGTCTACCTGAATAAGAATGTATGAGTGATTATTTTTAACGCAAGTTTCAGCAATATATCTAGCAGTATTAGGCTTTAAGCTTACGAGTGAACGCTTTGACCACTTAGCTCCCCCTCCGCCAACTTGAAAAAGACGGACATTACGGACCTAGCGGACGAATATAGGGGACTCAACGAGATCTAAGTGTCTGCTGTTATATCAGATATTCCCTATTCATAATAAAGAATAAAGCTTGTGAGGCACCCACAGCTTTGGACTTATATTCAGCAAGATTTTCTGATTTCATTGTATCCTTTAACTTTGGAGTTCATCCATATTGCCACGTACGTAGGTTTAAGAGCGAAGAGGAATGAAATCAGTAGATTTTAGTACTTACCATGGTGAACAATGTACGGTAAATTCGTGAGTAGTGGTCTTGGTTTGTCACTTCCATTTTGTTGTGACTCCGTTACTTGTTATAGAGATACTAACTTACGCAGGTATTGGAATCATGAAATGTTTATTATATTGGTTGCATCCATGGTAGTTCTGGTATTAACACGTTAACTCAGATTGACCAAAGTGTCTTTGTCTTGATGATTTCCATACAAAATGAAACACAGTGAAGTTTGTGAATTTTATTCTCATAACTGTGTGCGGCAACAGGTGGCGTAGGCTACGGCCCCCATCTCCCCGTACAGTCTCTCGGCTCCATTCACTGCTTCACACTGTTCCGAGTTATCTGCAAGAGCATTACCTTGGAGCGTCTGCATTACAAGTCAGTGGTACCACCAAAACCAAACAGTCCTAAGTCTACAGTTCAAAACGGGAGTATTTGTGATATTAATGTGAAAGATTATTAATATTCTTTTAAGTATATTTCAGCATTATATTTATGTAATATTATTAAGGAACATTCAAATACATGTTCCAATTTATTTATAAATTTAGTTTTTGTGCGTCATCAGTGAATGTTTTTCGGTAAATTGACTTATGTGCATTCAGTGAAAGGTCATGGACCCATAATACAATTATCATACAAGTAATATAATGAAGTTAACAATCAACCCACATCATTATCAAACCTATATGTAAGAAATGTTTCTCAGTTTCTAAACGTTATAGAAAGCTAACACTAATGTAGGGATGTTTGGAATAAAACGCTTGGTTGGAGGAGGTTTCGAAGGTTTTGAAGTTCATTGAAATGTAGTGCAATGCCGTGTACCGCTTATATAGGCCCCACTCAGTTTAGCATCTTCTGAGTAGGCAGAGCATCCCACGAGGTGCCAGCCAGAGTCACATGACACAGACGTTGTGTCCCCCAACTTGTGACCCGAGGGAGGGGAGACCTTCACGCGGCACATGAGATGGGGAGCCGCGCAACACACTGCCGAGGACTGCAACCCTGCAGTGTAGTATATGGAATGGACTGGAGGGTTCAGTTCCATTTAATATAGAATGTGTACATCTATGTGAAAAATTGATTCATTTAGTTAAATATCACGTTTATGTGGCTTACGACCAGACTGGGTCAGCTTATTCATAATTGGTGTATATTATATTACAATGTCGACATACTTACCTCCTTTGTTTTCAAAATTCTGAGCAATACAGGAATGTGCTGATGGGAAGGCTCCATCAGATAACCGGAAGAAGGTGTGCGCAGCACAACCTGATATGGAAGAGGTACAGACACTTTAAAGTGCCCCTTGAGGTGTAAATGTTGCTGATATTCCTTGCCATATTAAATCAGTTTGAGTCGGTGATTGTATTCTATATTCCTTATTAAAGTAAGACTCACACGTCAAAGATGACAACATACATCCTCTGGATTCTTGCTGTATGTGCGACATTTGGGATTGTTTATGTGAACTCTAACACTAACACTTGAAACTTAGACAACGTTAATTGGGGGTAACGACATTTATCACTCGAGACGTCACCCCAGTGTCCCGCATTGCGGCCATTGACGTAGGCTCTTGTTTAACAATATGTTTCCCTACTGCGAATTGACAGCCAACTCCTTCTTCTGCCTGCGCCCCTTCTCTTAAGACCATGTACCCTCTGTCTGTTTGCGTTTTGCCGCATCCTCGGGCTTTATTGGATAAGAAGTGAATTCTGAATACATGAATTTGAAGGATTAGAGTGGAAACGTCATTTTGTAGAGAATCGTAAGATGTCTACGTCTTCATGGGTAAAGTTCTTACCAAAGTTACCAAAGCATACTTGTTTAAAAACACCTATACACTTCTATTTCAGAGGATATTGAGACACGCTTTTTCTTACCAGTGGCATACATGTTGTTCTGACACCTAGTCTCAATTCTCTGGCCGAGGACATCCAGTGAAGGACCGGACGTCCGGTAGTCACACTTGAGACCCGTCAACATGCAACATCTTGCCACCGCCTGGAGAGCTGTGAGAGAGACAAGCAACGTACCCAGAGAGACGACAAACAGTTTAGTCATAGCCAACTGAAACGAGATCGGGTGGGATGATTTTTGTTATCATTCCTCCATGTTAGAATTGTGAGATCCGTTCGTACAGAAGATATAGTACACAGAAAATCACTGCATCGAAATATCTTTTTCTTCTCAAAATTAATCCCAGTGGAGACAGGGTCGCCGAAGATCGATCTCCATTACCTCCAATCTCATTAAAATCAGATCCTAGTTCTCGCTATTGCTAAACAAACATCTGAAGACATCCCATAACGGGTCACGTCAGAAGGGCCTTTCATCCGACCAATCAAAGCGTCGCTTATCAGATCATGAAAGTGACAGTCGGAATGTGTTTTCTTAGCAAGCAACCTCGAAAACGTTAACACGGGTATTCCGAACGACAGTTACAGTCTGTATGACTGATTTTGTCAAAATTATCGTCTACCTCTCGCTACCGTGCGATATGCATTTGAAAGGAGGATGCTTTGAACAGTATGTGGAAAGCACTGCCATACAATCTCAACCATATATTGGACATTTCGGAATGTTCGTTTGTTTTAGTTTTGAAAATTTTAATCGATTACTGTGTCAACATATTTTTCAAGCGTAGTCTGAAATGGAAGTCGTCAGGTTGAAATGAGTGGCGTAAAGCTCGAGAAAGCTGCTTTCTAATTGGCTGATGTCGACTTCTTGTTAGTCATTTCAGTGGTCGGTCAAAGTTCGCGAAGGTCGTTCTGACAAGACCCGAAATGGGATGTCGTCAGATCTTAGAACCTAGATCTGATTTAAATGAGACTGCATTACCTCAAGCTTGTCGCAAGAGTCGATTTGGCATTGAGTAAAAATATGATGGAGTGTGTGAGTGATGTTCATAATAGCACATGTTTCAGGCGTTTTAAACACTTTTGAAAACATGTTTACTATAAAGAGGTATCAGAAATGTCTATACTTCTACACGTCAGAATGATGTGCGATAATTTACAGCTTGACTCACGTGCCGTAGGTGACCCTCCTTCATAGGCCCCACATGTGGCTCCAGTGTGGAAGGATATTTTCTCCCCATCGGTTTGATCACGATTGTCCTTAAAAAAGAAATCGTTGCTGAACTCTCTGCTTAAGCAACTCGGAGATGCAATACCTTAATAAGTTAACATTATGATCAGGTGAATGCAGGGGAATGCAGGTGAATGCTAGATGGGGAGTTGTATCAATATACTCATGCTTTAACTATAACACGGGGTTATGCAAGGAATCAAACTCCGTGTAATCTGGCTGTCACTCACCTTCACCTTTCCTGAGCATCCAGTCAGGACGTACCCGGAAGGACATCCCACTTCCGCCTTCTTGTCATCTGCGACTTCAGAAAATCCTGAGTATCTGGTTAAACATTTAAGCTGATTGGAAGGGCCGGAAGTCATGTGACCAATTGTTCGTTCATTGATGTGTGTCACAGGATGGGGTACCGAATGATGGTAATCAAGGGGGGATGTCGCCGTGGGGATATTGATGATATCTGTGAAAGAACCAAACCTGACGTTAACCGAAAGCGTGGCCAGGTATCAAATAGTTTGTTCATTGTATCACGTTAGTCAATGTCCAAAAGATACAAATACATGCATTTGGCAAACACGAAAGCAGGGCAACAAAACTCTATTTTTTTAAATTTCATTAATATTCAGCTTTCTAAAACAAACGGTCTACTGCATCACCGGGTTTGCCATGGTTATTGACCATACAGTGTTGAATTTCATACAGTGTATATTATTTGTATTGTGAGATTGATTCATAATAGTAGAATGTAACAGAACTCACGGTTGACGTTGGTGATCTGGATGCTAACTTGTTTGTCTTGTTTCCCGAGGGTAAAAGTCTGCTGCATCACTGGGTTGCCATGGTATTTGACGACCACCCTGTAGTCTCCGTGGAAACCACTGACGTTAAACTGTGTCCCTGATAACACCCTGTGCGTGACATGCGTACTCCATTCTTTGTAGAGGAGGTCGATATATCTCTTTCCTGCTGCGTTAATCTAAACCATGCATGTTTATTCTACATTCCACCAGGAAATTGGAAAATACTCGATTTTGACCACGCTAACGCTGTTTCCAAATTCAAATTTACACGGTTAAATCTACAGGTTACCTACCACCACGTACTGAGTATGTTTATTTTCTTAGTTATATAATCCAGGTTCACACATCAAAGAAATAGCAGTCATAAACAAATTCAGTTGTATAATAAAACTTACATGGAACTGGGGTCCATTAACAAGAGCTGCATCCGGGCCTCTCCAGTGATGTTCATCCCAGAATCCCCAGAGTATGATGCCCTCCACATCCGGGTGACTGAACACAATGCGCAATGCCGTGTCGTACCAGTCAGCTCGGGTATTTTCGTCACTGGCCACAACGTCCATCTCGGTGACCCACAGAGGCAGGCCAGTTGTGGCCAACATGTCCAGACGTCTCTGAAATATTGCTCAGAAATATGTACCAAACTCGCTGAAGTGGTAAAATCAAAATGAAGCACAAGCGTGAATAAATTAACAATTAAATGATAAAATATATATGTCATCCACCTAAACAAATATATACTACCATCCATGACTGACTAAACTCTAGTCATATGTTTCTTTTCAGTAGTATATAATTATCGCTGCCATTAAATATAACACCACTTTCTGTCTCGGGGATTGTGAGCCAACAGGATTAAAACAAACTCTGATAACTGGCTTATATTTTCTAACATTTGTGTCTTTATTCATTTATTTGCTTGTTGTTTAACGCCGCAGTATATGGTGGCTATATGCCGGAGGTCTGGAAATACTCGAGTCTGGATCAGACAAGCCAGTGATTGACATCATGAACAGCGAGCCTGACACCCGATCACATACTCGCCTCTTAGGAGAAGCATGAGTGGCTGTAGACCAATTCAAACCCGTATCTTGTGCTTACAGTTTTAGTTGAAGACATGTTAAATAAGAACAATGTTGTAATTTGATGTGTTGTTCATGCCATTAACACGACTACCTAGGTTTTATTCAAATACATCATATATTGCCGATCTTGTTTTCCTGCCATCAAATCTTTAAAAAAGCATTCACTACACCCTGCATATACTTAGAACAAATTCCAGGAAATTTCTTCTCATAAAATATAATATCCACATGCTTCTCAGACAATATATTTCATTTTCACATGCATACCGAAAGTGATGATGTTAGCTGCTGTTTTATTGATAAGTATTGACTCAGTAACACTGTATGAAATGAGGCGACTGACTGACCTGCCTACCTGGACATGCGTTGAAGGTCCATGTAGTGTACAAGTGTCTGTAAGTTATTCTTGATTGTCTTATTACCTTGATTAGTGTTGGATCAGGGGCCTTGTAGGGTGTGAAGTGGCTCTCGACACCCAGTCCATACAGACCGACATTGGCCGATTTGAACTCCTTAGCCTGGTCCACGTATGCCTGATGAGATAATTATCACTGGAACAGTTGTACCTCACAGAACCCTATACAATATCACTATTTTCCAGACTGATTAAATAATAAGTTTATAACTCCAAAACCAATAACCGAACAACCACTACGCTAGAGACAAAGTGTTTCCACTTAAATCAGGTTTTCAAAACACAGTTATTATTGTAACGATCATGGAAATTACCCGTCTACAATAACCCCGTTTTTTGTACTCACCGATGTCAATGTGCCTCTCGCCACAACATTGGCATCATTGAGGAAGAGTTTGACACTGGGATCTGCCTGGTGCAACTTGGTGAAGATCTTGTGAGTGAAGAATCTGTCTCCAGTGTGTTCCTCGAACCAGTGGCCGTAAAGATGCTCGTTGTTGACATCCCAATGTTGCAACCTGTTTGATTAACAACAAGGTAAAGGAGATTGGATTTGTTTTTCGAAGAACAAATGAAGGCTTCTGAGCAGCAATTTTGTTTTGAAGCTTAGCATGTTTACTAACTAATTTGTGACTTACTTCCCCTTGGTGTCCTTGACGATGTACTGTATCCTTTCATCCACTGCCTGCTTCACCTGGTCGGGACTCATACCCTGTACCCACGCTGGTGTTCGACGAGCGTTACCCCAGAATATGTTGTGACCTCGTATAGATATTCTAATATCAAGGCAAAATAAATACACAAAATTAAGATAGGAAAGATGATAGAAGATGTGCTGCAAGTGCAATAGAAAGACTTTTAAAGCATATCATCAGGGTTTGGAATTTAATATGAATTTAGAACACGTGCATGAAATAACAAAATAATGGAAAGACAGCCAAACCATTCATATACTCAATTGAACTCAATGATGAAACAAACATGCATGGCACCATTAAATAGGTATCAATCGCATTTATCATCAATCATGCACACACAAACGCATTAATGAATCCTCAAC
This sequence comes from Haliotis cracherodii, assembly GCF_022045235.1. Classification (NCBI taxonomy): domain Eukaryota; kingdom Metazoa; phylum Mollusca; class Gastropoda; order Lepetellida; family Haliotidae; genus Haliotis; species Haliotis cracherodii. Next base: position 59,136,900 of record NW_027266264.1, read on the forward strand.
GGAACATTTCACAAAACGTGTAAAACTTCTACTCGGGACGCTTCATCATACGAACTGGTAATTGGCAGCTGAATCTCTGAAATGTGTCATATGATATGTAGATTCATGTTTTTTCTCAACACTTCACTCAGTTGAGAAATATATCTACCCTTCTAATACTGTAACTTACACATGTTATCAATGCATGAAACATGTATCCCAAGATGCCTAGCCTAACAGAAATACATGTACATGGAAATAATATTGCTCACACCATTACTACGAGTGTCATTTAATTATTCGCCCCCTGAGATCACATCCGAATAGACCTACCCATGCTGGTGAAGTAGATTCAGTGTTTTTGTAGCATTCCCATAGTCAGGGTCGTGCTAGAAATACAGAAGTGCAGAATGTTCTCACTTGGCCCTGATTATGATCTTTGGGTGGCTGTACAATGCCAAAAGTGGCAAACGTCTAGAATGTTCTGGGGTATTACTTAACTAAGGTGCACATCCTCAAGCAATCACCCCCTGTCTCCGTGGCCTGTGCTGAACCTGGAGTAATATTACTGAGTGTTTGGCACCTGAGTTATCTTCAACGCTGTAGCCACTAATTGCACTCCTTGCATTGTCTTGGTTCAAGGCCGTGACGGAAGTGCTACGTCTTTTATGAACGGGTTGTGAGAGTTACGATAGTCACAGATGTAGGATAGTTCAGTCAAACAGGTCCATGTTTCTATAAAGTCGCACGACTGCCGTTAGTCTGTTAAAGATATGCACTTGAGTTTAGATTAAAACTCTTGACAACATACAATTAACCCTGGTGTGCACTTTACTTTTCATAGGACAACTGAATATAGCAGGACAATATACATTCAACAACAAGAAAAGAAAAATACAGACTTGACTTGAGGTTATCGTAGGTTTGATGTTTCTTGTCTGGCGCCGCACCCATCAATATTTCAGCTGTATAATGATGAGGAAGAGAATTTATGGATGTCAACTTCTTTATGATGAGAAACACAACGTATATGCTTACTCCTTCATCAGGTGAATGAATTATATGAGGCAGAGATCATGTATATGTACATGTAAGAACAACAATGTATACAAAAGGTGGACACTTAACACGGGAGGCCAACAGATAAGTGGCGCTAATAGGCGATGAACAATAGACAATAGAAGCCAACACTTCACAGTAATTAGCGCTGGTAGATATGGACAACTGGAATTACCTAGCAGTGATAATTTACTCCTGACTTCCCGTTGTCCATAAATATCAGCGCACAGTCAATAATATTCTATACGACTACACACAACTATCACACCAAGGGCAACAGGTGGAGCTGTCTTGGATTCCCTCACACATAGATATTCATTGAAATGAAAAAGCAGACACACTAGCGAAGCTAGCTCTAGACAAAGCGGATGTACAGCCTATTCCCTGGACTAGAGATAAAAAGCAAAATCAAAGCCTCCATAGCCCAAAGATGGCAAGTCCAATGGTACGCAAGTAAGATCGGCAGATGGCTATAAAAAATTTAACCGATCCACCAAAAGCCATACTTATACTCCAATGAAAGGACAGTTGAAATTGCAATCTCACGCCTCAGATTCGGTCACAAAAAGCACTATGACAAGGTATGCCCATCTTGCAATTAACCTGAATGCATTGCTCACTTAAGACTGGAATGTCAAGATCACACCCCAGCCCGAGCTCGGTTAAAACAAGAGTTGCAGTTAGATCCGCTATCTATCGTAGATCTCCTAAAGCCAAGAGATGCAATAGCTAAGGCCAAAATAACACTATTTATGAGTGATGGACAGCTACTCGAACGTATATAAACAGAGTAGCCAAAGATAAAAATGAAGACTTATCAATATACGAAAATAGAAATCATATCAATGCAAAAACAGAAATTATGTGAATACCAAACTCGCAAGAGATATGTGTACCCTACTCACACACATGAGTCCCAAAGAGGGACAGGTCACCCAGGTAAGAAGGCGACCTCTTATACACTTACAGCAGCAACAACAATATTCATTCACCTGATGAAGGAGTAAGCATATACTCCCAAACGTTGTGTTCCTCATAATAAAGAAGTTGACATCCATAAATTCTCCTCCGTATGTGTATCACTTCAAAATGCCTTTCAAAGATTTGAATTATGATGACCTGCAAATAATTGAGTCTGAACCAGACAAACCAGTGATTGATAATAGAAGCAACGATCCAAGTCTACCGGGTACAATGACACAATCAACCGAGGTATTCAGTCTGGCCAGCCTTTTAATTCAACTCTTCCTATAGACATAGTTTGATGGGCACCTATTCTAAGGTAGAATCCCCACATGGTTCTGAAGTAAGGACGTGTTTGGAAGGTTTACCCGTGGTTGATGATTCTGGAACCAGTAGTAGTCGTTCTCGGTGGCCCAGTTGAACATGTAGTAGAACAAGTCGTCGTAGTGCGGGTATGTAAACATCTCATGATATCGCGTCTGGGATCCGAATGGGAAGCTGTGTTTCACCAAGTCCACCTTTGTATGAGATTATATAAATGTTCTTGCACAAGTTAATGTGTGGTTCTGAACACTCAATTGTGGACACAACTGTCGGGCATAAAGTATTAACTTGAAATAGGAAATGGCCGAAAAATTAAAAACGTTATCAAAACGTTAACGCGCTGACAACAGTCGCTGAAACACTGCAAACACAAGGTCCAAAACACAACTATGATACCCGTATCGCTATTTACTTTTTTTTCTACCCGAAGCGGATTTTTTATCATCCAAAACTAGTTTCCAGAGGAGATATCGTCAGTTTATTCTCCGAGGAGATATCACTAGGGTGGATTACATCACAATGCTTTGCAAGCCATTGCGACGTCACAGCCAAATGATATCGCTTATCTTTCTGCTGGTTAGGTGTACTTTTACACTCTATGCACTGGTTATCATTGTTTACATACTGAAAAACAAGTTATAAAGCCTAGGAGGTATGACTTTTTGTCGACTCGTGTTGATATGTTTGATGTAACAAAACCCACTTATGTCAGATTCTCTATGTGTGCCCCTATTCCCCTATGGGTGTATCGCCATGTCCATTTACCTGAATATCAAGGTCAGCGGTGGATACATGTGGCGGAGCATGGACGCTGTAACAGACATGTCCGAAATGGCGTCATTGAAATGCTTTTGAATTATTTTACGCTGAAAGAAATACCAAACATTTTGGGTATGTGAGTCTGGTTGTCCAATACAAACATAAATTGGGTTCTTGAAGTTGACCTGTGCATTCGGTCTGACGAAGGAGCGCATTAACCACAAGGCTACCCCAATGGAAAAAGGTGTATGCACGTGTAGAATTGTGATCTGAAAGCATGTGATGAGGAGACACGCGTGTGATTGGGATCTGAACTCATGTCATGAGGAGACACGTGTGTGATTGGGATCTGAACTCATGTCATGAGGAGACACGCGTGTGTTTGGGATCTGAACTCATGTCATGAGGAGACATGTGTGTGGTTGGGATCTGAACTCATGTAATGAGGAGACACGTGTGTGATTGGGATCTGAACTCATGCGATGAGGAGACACGTGTGTGTTTGGGATCTGAACTCATGTGATGAGGAGACACGTGTGTGATTGGGATCTGAACTCATGTCATGAGGAGACACGCGTGTGTTTGGGATCTGAACTCATGTGATGAGGAGACACCAGGTGTTTGGGATCTGAACTCATGTGATGAGGAGACACGCGTGTGATTGGGATCTGAAATCATGTGATGAGGAGACACGTGTGTGTTTGGGATCTGAACTCATGTCATGAGGAGACACTTGTGTGATTGGGATCTGAACTCATGTGATGAGGAGACACGTGTGTTTGGGATCTGAACTCATGTGATGAGGAGACACTTGTGTGATTGGGATCTGAACTCATGTGATGAGGAGACACGTGTGTGATTGGGATCTGAACTCATGTGATGAGGAGACACGTGTGTGTTTGGCATCTGAACTCATGTGATGAGGAGACACGTGTGTGTTTGGGATCTGAACTCATGTCATGAGGAGACACTTGTGTGATTGGGATCTGAACTCATGTCATGAGGAGACACGTGTGCGATTGGGATCTGAACTCATGTCATGAGGAGACACGCGTGTGTTTGGGATCTGAACTCATGTAATGAGGAGACACGCGTGTGATTGGGATCTGAACTCATGTCATGAGGAGACACGTGTGTGATTGGGATCTGAACTCATGTGATGAGGAGACACGTGTGTGATTGGGATCTGAACTCGTGTAATGAGGAGACACGCGTGTGATTGGGATCTGAACTCATGTGATGAGGAGACACGTGTGTGATTGGGATCTGAACTCATGTGATGAGGAGACACGCGTGTGATTGGGATCTGAACTCGTGTCATGAGGAGACATGTGCAAATATAGAACAAATGTCGCCAAAGAGGGAGTTTCATTACACCTCATTAAACATACTTTTAGAATTTAAAAGTTTTATAACAGCAATTCATTTCACTACTCGGCAATACTGTAGAAGGATTTGAAGTACAGTTCATCCTTTACTTCGAACAATTATATACAAATGACCATGTGCAAAACTATTTGACAATTACAATTCCATACCTAAAGTGAATGTTGTTCTTCCTGAGCTGATTAATCCTCTTGTCGGCCTCAGACTTCCAGTTGCTGTCCTCGGGTATTTCCGTCAGTGACATGTCATCCACTCGGTAATTGACGGTTTTGTCTGGCCCGGACACTCTCAGTTCTATGGTCTTGTGATCTGAACCAGGAACATCGGCACAGTTACCAATGCATCTGAGTATAATATACTACACAAAATATATAAAGGATAATCTTAACAAAAGGTGTAAGCGTCCGACTATGGCAGTGCGTTGCTTCGGCTTTGTACTGAACCGGAGACTGAATAGCCTCTATATTGCTATCACCCTTATAACGCACAGTCAACTAAATCTTACAATTCGTGACAATATAACATTTGCATCAAGCGTGTTACGCTTTTTTTTCTGGGCCCCGTGGGGCTTCAGGATTAGAATTATATAGTTCCCCAGCAACCTATACTAAGTGACCAAATGGATCGACGGGATCGATGTCTTGGCTGATAGCGTGACACCGTACCTTCACGGCATGGATCGTTGTTCACAATATCAATCACTTTATTGTCTGTCCCGGGCTTGATTATTGACAGACCGCAGTCATATAAATGGAATATTGCTGGCTTGGCTCTAACCAATCAACCAATCAACCAATCAACAAACAAACAAACCTGTCTCCTGGAACATGAAGTAGCCGGAGATGGAGGTCCAGCCCTTTTGGCTGTACATGGCATTGTTCTCCACCACGTCCACGTAGCTATGGGAACCTGGGACAAACGCAGTCTACTCAGTGCCTACAAAGTTGGCTTTAATGCCATAAACAAACATAGTTTAAGTTCTGTCACGGGGGCGCGGATGGCCCAGTCGTCTAAGGTGCCGCAATTCGCTGTGCAGAGTTGCGTCCCTTGGATAAGCCAGAAACCTATGATTGTGGGTTCGAATCCCGGTTCGCCCCGATTATGTTTCTAGGTTTGTCAGCACCATATCCGTGCCCGTGGGTTTTACCGAAGAGGTAAACGTCTAAGACCCGCATCACGTCGCGCTTTCCTCCCACATATAACTGGAATACTGTTAAAAGGGACGTAAACTCAACTGACTGACTGACTCACTCAGTTCTATCACGACATTTAACAGAGTAATGATCGGGCGAAGCCATGAGTGACGCAGGTCATACACATTCACCGCTCCATGAAATCCAAAAAGGGTACTATGATGACAAATCATACAGGCGAATGTGGACTTCCAACCCCAAATCAGCGGATCCTGGCATGGCCAAGGAGCGTAACGTAGCACTGTAACTTGCGGAGCTTTAGTCTACTGTACCAACCGTGCACCGAGTCATTCCTTAACGCAACAAGATCAGTGTCGTCCTCTAGCCATTACTATGCTCTATCCCTAGAGACAATTGTCATCCCAAGGAAATATGTCCAGCAGGGTAGATGTGAGGGAACTGTGAAAACTGCATTGGCTATCATCCGGGGTCATTGCTTCGACATTAGTGCAACGTCAATACATATTTAGAATGTACTAGTCTATTACCTCGAGTACATATATATTCAGGTATGGTATAGCACTGCCATTTTACTCCGCTGACGTTTCTCGTGTTGGACAGGCAGATTAATATTTTTATTTTTTTTATGCAATGAAGATGTCGGTTGTTGACGAAAATGACGACTTTACAACACTGATCTATGTGAAGAAAATTTGCTCTTTTAAGTTACCATTATGAAGCTGAATGTCCATTAAAATGGCGAACTTCTGAAAGATCTTTCCAGTCACATCGTTCAGCTGTTTGACACGGGCCTGGACGAAGTAACGGGTGTTGACGTGGAGGGGAGCCATCTGTCCAGGCCCCGCCCATGCAGCAGTTCTGTTGACAACATAATAACATAGATGTATGAGGATGAGTGAGTGAGTGAGGTTGGCGTAACGCCGCTATGAACAATATTTCTGTTTCTGCGCGTCAGCTTAATTTGGGAAGATAGTGATGTAGATGTTTATCACTTTGAGGAAATTCACGAACACGGGTACGGTGCTGACAAACCTAGACACATAATCAGGGGGAATTTTGGATTCGAACTCACTGTCATTGTTTCCACTAGAGCCTAGTGAGTGCAACTCAATAAAGCGAAATCGGTGACTTAGTGGACTAGGCCACGATGCCTTCCCTCCCTATGCAGTTCCAGAGGACCATAGTTGATGGCCGTTTTGTATTTTTAAAAGGTACGTATATGATAGCACCTTAAATAGCTCAAGCTTTAATACCTTATCACTATTATCGCTGGCTAACAGACACACATCTTCCAACTGTACCTGATCAGCCAATCGCGCAAGGAATAGCGAAACGTACCGATTATGCCAGGGTCAGAGGTGGACCCAGCTTGATGTTCAGCGTTGCCCTTACCGTGATGAGATTTCCACCGAGTGCTTTCCCTCCACATGATCAGCGTTGCCCTTACCGTGATGAGATTTCCACCGAGTGCTTTCCCTCCACATGATCAGTGGACGAACGCATCTGACATCCTCTGGCTATCCAACTAGAGTGGATGTCGGGACTCTCGAAACCAGGGTCTTTGAACATTTCCGCCGCACTACCCACCAGAAGCAGGCAATAGGACAGTCCGAGCACTGCCAGCAAAACACGTTCCGACATCGTGTGTGTCTTCAGGTGAATGTTAACCGACCATCTACACTCTACATATTACCTGCCTGGACTGTGTATGGAAACATCTGCATACTGATAAGATAACGCACATTATATCCTAACTAGCGTCTAGTCGATGAAATTTCTTCAGAAGATATCGTCAGACTTTATATAGGAACAGTAAGTGTTAGTGTTTACATGACAATAGCCTCAGTAGATTAGTCATTGGTAAATGCATAGTTACGTAAATGAGTGAGTATGGTCTTCAGCGACTTTTAGCAATATTCTAGCAACATCACAGTGGACAGAGGAAATTGGCTTTACACAAAATACCCATGGGAGGAGACGAACCCGGGCCTTCGGTTGCGTCCCTGATCCGTTTCGAATCCCTGTTTCTCCCCGACTATGACCCTTGGTCTGTCAGTATCATAACCGTGATTTTTATATTCACGAAAATGGTAAATATTTATGTTCGGTGTCACAATAAACTCTCCATCACACCATGTGTCAAGTTTTGTCAAATTCCAACTAAAAACTATGAAATCCAAATTTCTTGTGTTTTAAGCTTAGTTTCATTATGTGACGTCCAGTGACCTTGAACCTACAATGTATGTGGAGGTCACATATTTATTGATGCAATCAAGACATCGATCTTGACATCATGGATACTGTTTCCTACAATTTCAATCATAATACTTAAATCACTGAGTGATATTGGCCTTCAATGTTATCAAAAATGAATGTAAGAAACAGTTCCAAACTGTATGATGGAGGAACCCCAGGCACCTGTTGTAAGCTGTGGGTGAAAAACCAGATATGGTAGTTGCAGAAATCAAGTGTGAGGCACCACATCAAGTAGCTTACACTTATAATTAAGAAATAAACATACTTTGTTTTCAATGTAGAGCTAGGTTAATTACCTGTAGATTTAACCGCGCTAAATTGAATTTGGAACCGAATGCTCAGCGTGAGGTTTCAAATGTTACATTTAGCACTGAATACATACTTTTAAAAAAACGGTATGTTCATCTCCATTCTGCCATGACTAAACAAAACGCGAACTTTTGGGTGTTAGCAAATATATTGAGTGAAGAGGCGTGGGTTGAGTCCAGTGTTTTGAGTGGGTCACTGGGTTGTCAATCACTGACAACAGGCTTTGAAACATAATATGCTCAAGCTGTTTGTTTGCCCCGCAATGATTCCCTCGAACAATATTTGAAGGTTTACTCTCTACACCAATTCCATCAGTAAACCCCTAAATCTTTGCACACAACCCATCTCTACACCTTGCCCCGTCTCCACGTATCTCCATCTCTCTACAACTCCTTATATACATCTCCATCTCTACACCTTGCCCCGTCTCCACGTATCTCCATCTCTCCACAACTCCTTATATACACCTCCATCTCTACACCTTGCCCCGTCTCCACGTATCTCCATCTCTCCACAACTCCTTATATACATCTCCATCTTTACACCTTGCCCCGTCTCCACGTATCTCCATCTCTCCACAACTCCTTATATACATCTCCATCTCTACACCTTGCCCCGTCTCCACGTATCTCCATCTCTCCACAACTCCTTATATACATCTCCATCTCTACACCTTGCCCCGTCTCCACGTATCTCCATCTCTCCACAACTCCTTATATACATCTCCATCTCTACACCTTGCCCCGTCTCCACGTATCTCCATCTCTCCACAACTCCTTATATACACCTCCATCTCTACACCTTGCCCCGTCTCCACGTATCTCCATCTCTCTACAACTCCTTATATACATCTCCATCTCTACACCTTGCCCCGTCTCCACGTATCTCCATCTTTCTCCCATAACAGGGCTTGATCTTCAATCGCCAGCAGTGGTTTATTCGCAGTGGTTTATTTTTTTTCACCTAATCTGATTGGCTGCCTGAGAGTGGAGAGTTGTGTCATCGTGTTATGATTGGCTGGCTAAAAATAATTGACGGCACTATTTTCGGATCGGGGATACCCGAGGTCGTCTAGTACAGGAAATCCCCAGCAGGCAAAACATTACCGTAGTGACAATGTTTCCATTGCCGAAAGTTGATGACCGAAGGAAAGTTTGTGGGGGAAGAAGGGGTATGATATATGGAGATATATCACAGAATTTCGGCTTCCCAAAGTACCAGATTCAGTTGCAGAATGAGAAGACGGTAACCGAAGCGAGATACCGCATCGATATCACGGGACCAGGGGAGCAACTCCGGTACATTTTTTACTGGGCGTTTTCAAGGCTAATAACAAAGCTCATGAAACAGTTAATTAATTCATGTAAAAATACCGATGAAATAGTGAAACAAACCATATTGTTTGGTATTTATAAAAAACAACAACTGTCAACCACATAAGAAATGTCACCTTCCAACAAAGTTTTGATCTAGAGCCGATCGATCAAAAACATATTTCATAGATCTATTAAATTAATCGAGACTTAAATTTCATATTTTAAGAAAATAAACACTCAGATAATTTGGATCTAGAGCAATACTCAATTTTAATGCAGGAAACGATCAATCTTTGTTGGACGGACCGTACATCTCACGACCAAGATGTTTTGCAACCACAGCAGTTGTTTCCCCTTTCAACAGGTGGAGTTTACCAAGATCAATATAATTAATGTATTTTGGCCTATAATTATTTGGTATTTTTTAAACATTAAGACTTCAATTATTTAAACATACTATCTCAGGACAATTAAGAAACTCATTATGAAAAAAACAACATTACCCCGTTAAAACTTGAATATATTAAGTCATACCTAAATCTAAATAAACTCCAGAAAGTAATATATGTATTTATATTTTCTCTTAAATATTTTGATTTATTATAGGGAGCAGACAAAATGATGAAGATAAAGATAGTGGGCACCAATCAACCTTTTTTAGGTATTTTTTTCAAAAGCAATATTCTTTTTTTTCAACAATGATGTACATTTATGCATCTTAAAATATATTGTGTATTTTAGATAGGATGAAACTCAATATCACAGTCAATTATTTTCAGAATTTACAGACAATACAGAGTATTAAGACATGTAGAATTAGGTTTGTCTCAAGTATATTCTTTAAACCAAAGATTTATTATTTACCATGATTACTGAAAAAACCCACTTCTTTAGAAATGCATTAGGAATGTCTAATTTTAATTTAAATACTTTTTGCCCCAAAAAAATCACATATGAACAGGTCACTCAAATACATATTTATTATTATGTCTTGTTTTCATGAAGATAAAATGAATGTTTAAGAACATGTTAATTTTAAACTACCTTATCAGTAAGTCTTAATTCTAATCTGATAAAATAACAAAAGAATAAAGTTTGGAGGTAACTGTTGCAGTAAAATTACAATGTAAAATTACAAGGGTATCAAAATGCAAATATTTGTAGAATTACTGAAATGATAATTTATTGTTTACATACTATCCTATGTATTTATGTTTCACACACAAAACATTATTGTGCTTGTCAAATTCACATTGTTTCTTGTCATTCACAAATATGGGGAAATTAGATGACTCATTTAGTAACATTTGGTGTCATGATGTTAAATATTATGCTCAAAAGAAAAACTGTCAACTGAAAAGGGTTTTTTTTATATCATAAAAACACATGGGCTCACAATGTTCAGGAACAAAAAAAATTGTAAAAAATTTACAATCCATTGAAGGATTTGAGAAGATGTAATCAGCTGATCAGTTGCCTGAGTTGGTAATATTATAAAATCTTGCCTGATCAATCCTGCTGACAGTTCCTTTGGGCACTTGTTTTTCGTTAACAATAGTTCACAATATATAAGACAATATTTAATTTCCTCTTAATTGGGTTTATAACATTTGTTTCTAGCGAACAAATAAACGAATAACGTATTTACATACACTAAAAAGTGGGCCTATTTAGTGTTGCGCATTGACAATGATAGTCACGACGAGACGAATGCAAATAAAGTTATGGGCCGAGAAATCCAAAACCATTAACAAATATCAAATCACATTACTAATTCTCAAAACGTTACCCCCATCAGCTTTTAATAGTTAACAAAAAACATAACACAAATGCTAACAAGTGGCTTGCCTGTCACGGAAACATCGTGTGAGTTGTCTTCGCTAGAACCTTTTTACCTGTTTATGTTACAGTTGTCTTACTGAGCATATTCGAAAACGAGGCTGGGGGGAATCCCGAGTGGTTACTAAACACGGGAAATCTTCAACTACGAGCTCGACTTTTTATGGCATATTGTTATGGGAGAAAAAGGATTAACCACTGTGTTCGGTTGTTACCGAAAAATCTACACACTCGTGATTAATCTGTCACAATTAGAACTCGGCAAAGCCTCGTTCTAATCGTGACAGATTAATCACTCGTGTGTAGATTTTTCGGTAACAACCGAACACAGTGGTTAATCCTCTATCTCCACAACTCCTTATATACATCTCCATCTCTACACCTTGCCCCGTCTCCACGTATCTCCATCTCTCCACAACTCCTTATATACATCTCCATCTCTACACCTTGCCCCGTCTCCACGTATCTCCATCTCTCCACAACTCCTTATATACACCTCCATCTCTACACCTTGCCCCGTCTCCACGTATCTCCATCTCTCCACAACTCCTTATATACATCTCCATCTCTACACCTTGCCCCGTCTCCACGTATCTCCATCTCTCCACAACTCCTTATATACATCTCCATCTCTACACCTTGCCCCGTCTCCACGTATCTCCATCTCTCCACAACTCCTTATATACACCTCCATCTCTACACCCCTATTGAACTGGCTACATGACTTCTGGAACTATAATGAGAAGCATAGAGGGAAGACTGACAAATGTTCAACAGGAAAGTCCTGATCATTCTTTATGGTAATTCATAATCAACATATCGTTGGTGTCAACAAAATCAGTATTGCACTATCGTGTCATAAGATGTTTTAGTTCATGGATCACTTTATTGTGATTTTCTGTGGACTATTTATACTATTTTCACAGCTATTTCACCCTCTACGCAAAATGGAATATGTTTCGGTGGACAAACACGACTGTTTACTCTCTTGCATTGAGATTTTATATTTATGAAATGAAAGAACAAACGCATTTACAGATAAGGTATGGAGCGAGATGTAACCACACATATAAACGAAGCTAATCAACAACAAAGAATACTGTTCTCTGAGCGTCAAGACAAAGAGAAACATTTCATCTCGACCAAGCATTCGACTAAATCATTTAAAACAGGTGGCACCCACAAGATGCGGATATATTTTACGAGAGCTTCGATGAGTCTCGCGTTAAATATCATTGTTTCTCGATCTCGTGGATGTGATTTATGATGACCTAGATAATGCCGTAAATATTTTGACACACATTTTAGAAGTTTGTGGTTCAAAAAACAAAATTATCCGGGTATAGACAAAACATGCTGAGGCAGTAGAAACAAATCATTCAACTATCGATGCTATGTTTATATTGCAATCATTAGTACAAAAATATATTACGAAGAAAAAAGGAAAACAATATTGTGCTTTAATCTATTTTAAAAAGGCGATTGATTTCGTAAATGGACAAAAGTTATTGTATATATTACTAAATAATGGTATCCATGGTAAGTTTTACAAAATTGCTTAAAATATGTATGTTAATTTTAAAACAACAGCATTATGTAACCATGGGAAAAGCTCCTCAAATATTCCACCTGTCTTAGATGTGTTAAACAAGGCTGGATTATTTTATCTGTTTATGAAGGAAGGCTCTGTATATGAATGATAGTTTTCAAGATGTTTTTTTTTTAATTTCGGAGAAAATGTTTAATATCATAGAATTACTATATGCAGACGATCGTATTATTGTCTCATATAAGACTAACGTTAAATGCTTCTCAACAATATTGTGATAAATGGGGTATGGAAAATATTGAGGATAAAGCAAAAATTATTAATCTTAAAAATGGTGGGCCTTTGTCCAGATATGAAAAATTGTCATTTAATGATAACCAATTGAGCACTGTAATTGGCTATAAATATATGTCGGATTGATGGTCACCCCAAAATTAATATGGACTTTCAGAATAGGCAAACAAACATCATAAGGAAATTTGACTTATCCTTGAATAATGCATTAGAAATATTTAACAGAAAAATAAGCCCCATTTAAATGTATGTTTGTGAAATTTGGGTGTTTGCTTATAGAGATAATATTGAACGTAGCCGTAGGAAATTTTGCAATTTTTTGTTAGGAGTAGGACATAGACTTCCAAATGCAGAATATGGAAGACTCCTACTGAGTACTATTTATTATGTTAGATGTATTAAATATTGGTTACGGCTAATTATGATGGATAATGATAGATATCCTTTTCAATGTTATCTGATGTTAAGAAAAACTTGTGATAGACACCACCCAAATTTGGCCACCCATGTGAAAATATTACTCTATAGATATGTTTTTTATATGCCTGGAAAGCACAAGATGTATGTAACACAGATTCGTTCATCCAATTATCTAAGCACGGAATTAGAGAGTGCAACGTCCAAGATTGGCACTCTTCAACGATAACTTGTCCCTGTTTGGTATTTTATTGATGTATAAAACCTTTGAACTTGAATAGTATATAGTAAATATTACCATCACAGAGTATAGAATGACACTGCTAAAATTTAGGGTCGGTTATAGTTTATTGGGTATTCAGAAATATAGAAGAAGCAGGTCTGTTGATGTAGAGAACGAGTTTATGTGCCCAGAATGTAATGTACTTGAAAATGAAGCGCACGTAGTTTTCAATTGTCCTCTGCACTCACAGACAAGAGGTAAATATTTGTCAGTATATGAGCATCTCAACACTTGTGTTAGTTATGACATGGTAAGCATGTTAAAGTTTTATAATGATATGAAGATCTTTGATACAGCAAAGTACCCTTTACATGTTCTGTATAAGAAAATAATTGTAGCTGATGATTACTGCATGTGTTGATGTTTAATATTACAAGTGGGTATAAAAATACGTATGCAGTCTCACCTTACATATGCTGTACATTTGTGAGTCACATGACTTTATCTGTATTATGGGTCTTCTGGCCTTTCACCTCAATACAGCCACGTTTGTAACATGTTTGCCCACACCTGTCGCATACTTACAACATTTTATATGAAACCGTTCGATATATTCAATTTTAGAATGTCCCCACACTGACACGCGTACAGAAATAGTGGTTTAATGTGGGTATCAAGTATTTTAAATAGAACAGAGGGTGAATATATTATAACTTGTACTGTAACTGTTTAACAGGAACTATTAGCATTATGAACAAGAATATTAACTCCTTTAGACCAACACGGCCTATTTGAGAAAAGCAGCCCAAGATAATTATTATACGTAGATATTGTTACATGTTCATTTCCGTACATCCATTTGCAAGAGCTTCTAAGTCAACCACCGTTCCGAAAAACTTCTGCATTATATGAATTGACATGAAATCCCCATTTAATGCTAAATTCCTTGAGAACATTAAAGTTTCTTTGTAAACCAATAATAGTTTTTGCGCCAGTCGTTCAACATCCTCGACTGTAGTAGTACCAAACAGCGAACGCACGAACCAATTAACGGAAGTATAGCTTGTTTCATGCGGGAATCCGGGTGGAATATGTTATTATGGGGAATTAACATTGTAATGTCTTTATGGACATTTCTCCAATACGCGAGCAACTCTCGTTCGGTCTGTTCTATATATCCATCCACCACAGAAACGATATAACAAGCCAAAGTATGTGTGACACAAAAGTCTCGATATCTTGATCTATTGCCCATTCCATCTAAATCAGGCAATTTATATTGAAAAATATCAATCAATTTATTTTGAGAAATGTCGATTCGTGACATTCGTGACATATGTACGAAGACAACTCCCTATGGAAGTCGGAGTTCCGTATGCACGGAATTAACCCGATTCTGGATGCTAACGAGCGCACTGAGAATCAATAAGGCCTCTGGATTCTAAAATGCAAGATATAAGACTTAGTACATAAACACATACCCAAGTAACTGTCTGACTGTATTCATCTCGAATCTTCACCTCGCTAATAACAACTGACTGTATCTTAGAAGTATGATAACAATTGTCACAAGTAGGTAATATATAAACTCACACTAGTAACCGTGCGAGTAAGCAACATCCAACAATAGTGAACTTGTGTTACAGCATCAAAATATATCATCACGACATTATTCATTGTCTCGTCATTGTATTTAACGTCACATGACTGTATTCAGTTCACATGACTGTATCTCAGTTCTCATCATTGTATTTCACTTCACTGTATTTGTAACCGTATTGTATAACCATGCGACCCGTAGTCGTCATTTCTCGTATATTGTAACTCATTTGTATTCTCGTATATACACACAAAGCGAACTTGCTTTATAGTGGCCTGCGAAATACATTTGCAGCCAGAATCATCTCGTAGAAGTAGTATATAACCATGCGACCCGTAGTCGTCATTTCTCGTATATTGTAACTCATTTGTATTCTCGTATAGACAAAAAGCGAACTTGCTTTATAGTGGCCCGAGAAATACATGTGCGGCCATAACCCATGAACGTGATTTTTATTCTTCAATGTCAACCAACACATCACTGTAAATAATCCGAGTATTCGGAGTATTTAAAACACAATATTTAACGATAACAATACACATTCTCAACATATTGCATTTTCCTATAACCTTGTGACAATTGAATCACCTAACAATGGAATAACGATCTATAGCATGTGCTACTTCAGTGCATATAGCTTCATGTAATTCTAAACCTGAAATAAAACACATGCAAAAATCAATTTTAGGTTGATCAGTCCTCAATATGAAATCTGCAAGTGCTGTAACTGAAAAGGAAACGAAATTAACAATTAATCTGAAACACTATTCGAAATATATATTGAGATATATTCTAACGCTTGGGCTTCTTTTTGAATGACTTCTGGATCATGTAATCACGAATCAATACTTGAGGGATATTAGATTCGAGTTCCCATGTAACCTCCTGTAAAGTGAAATTTTCCTAGCGAATCTCGTAGTACTTTTCTCCATTTACTATTTTATGCGCTAAGATTCGTTTTATTATGAAAACGTCGTCCTCATGTATATCAAAGTCTGGATTCTGTGCCTTGGGGGTTAATGTCTGTGGCGTCGGGGTGGTCATCTCCGTATGATTTTCGTCAGATTGAGACGGAATCGGTTGGTTGCCCGTAGCAACAACTGGGAGTGGGTTAGTTGGTCTATCTTTCGGGTTGACAAACTGTTTAAGCCGGTTCGCGTGAGCCGGAACTTTCAGGACTTTGTGATCATTACAAGATAGTTTGTAAGTAAAATAAACTAATGTCCAAAAGAAACGATACCACACATTTTCTTAAATATTTTTTATGAAGAGTTAATTTTCGTCTGAAAAGGTACTTTTGCGTATCCTACGTTCCAAACCAAACGTATTCGGTCGATAAAACCGGGAACATTTGATCAATTGAGAAAAAAGCGTGAAACGTTGGGACCACAGCAACAAAAAACACACAAAAGAAATGCCACGTTTGACAGCGATTGAGAGAGAGAGAGACGTAGGAATGCACCAACAGGGAGCTACGCACCGCGACGTCGCCAGAAGGTTAGGATGCGCGCGCATAACCGTCACCAGGTTAATGCAGCGATTGCGTCAAACAGGTCGGAAAGCAGACAGGCCGAGAAGCGGGAGACCACGGGTGACCACGCCCATTGAAGACCGCCACATCCGGGTACTTCACCTTCCGAACCGCTTCGTAACGGCACGGACGGCACTGGGACACGTGATGAGTCGACAAACCGTGCACAGGAGACTGCGGGCACATGGTATCCGAGCATGTCGCCCCTACCGCGGAGCGTTCCTGACACCTCAACACCGACTCAACAGACGGATATGGGCCAGGCGACTTCGACGGTGGAAACGGTGGGACTGGGCACGTGACGTGTTTTCTGAAGAACACCAGATTTTGGAACAATGCCCCCTCCATGAATGGCAACACATCCCCCCCCCCCCCCCAACGTCATCAGACGTCTGACGTCATCAGCCCGTAGACGTGTACTAGCGTGTATTGACGCTCACGGTGGACATACCCGGTACTAACGTGACTTGGAGACGTGTGTTGTGACATTTTCCACACTTGACTCATCAACTGTGTTCAAATGAAATTCTCATTCTCATAAAATGAATTTTTGTACACATACTGTGAAAACATTACTCAGAAGTCATATACCAATTTGAAATTTGAAGTCCTTTCAAACACGTGGCATCGTTTCTTTTGGACATCAGTTTAGTTTGTGACAGAGAACTTTTAGTTCGAAAGGAATCAATAGATAAAATACATTTCACATTTATCACAAGTGTATTCTTGACATTTCATGTTTATCATTGGATTGGTTCCATGTTTTCGTCCATTAGTTAATTAAACAAGCAGAGAGGCAAGGTACTTAATTTTCATTTGTAGCATCCGGAGAGAGTCACAAAATCAATAGAGAAATTAGCAATCTGGCACGTAGGCTTCTGTATTTTCCGATTACAACACACATGAGTTTATGGTCAGATCTAACTTCTAACGAATCAAAATGAGGTATGGTGACATGTGACAAGGACAGGCCAGGCCCGAACACTATAAAGTGATACTTTAACATTAGGAGAGGAGAGCGCGGTTTGCAATCGATCGTTCTAAGTTTTCCCCATTTAGTGACGAGTCTGGCCAGTCTGATCCTGTCCTGTATTGATAGATGGGCTGAGAGTAAGTAAAACTATGTGAGTATAAAGCTGGTGTTGCGTTTCTTTATTACGCGAGTATGAATGCTGATAGAGTATGCTTATGACACTGTCCTCTTTACTGATTCCGTAACCGAACTCCAGAATTCATTAGATCATGTTACTAGTTATTTGTCTTCTCACAAAATCTAGATAGTAAAATAATATTCCTTGTACTGTTGACTTAAAGCTTTTGGTGTTATGGTATTTCCAATATTAGCATATGGCTGTGAAATTTGGGTGTACGAAAATATGAAATTAATGAGAAAAAATGGTTTAAAGGGTAAAATACCCTTATTGACATATGCAGCTAAACGAGTAGTTAGTTTCTGGCATAAACTTTGTAAACTTTGTAAATTTTGTAAACTTTCTTCATGTATCGAAACAAAACTTATTATCCTGATCTGAAATAAAGAATGTGTAACCATTATTTGCCTGTCGAAGTTGTCACTACCTGTGTGCGTGCGTGCGTGCGTGCGCGTGCGTGTTTGTGTGTGCAGCATGCAAGGTATTGTGTGCCCCGCTAGGTGGCGTTATTAAGGGTATATAAAGGGTTTGTGAATTTGAATTCTTCTCTCCAGCTTCATGTGCAAGCACGGCCAGTTGTACTTGTTTTATATTTGTGTACTAAATAACGCACCGTATATATTTTCATAACATAATCTAATTCAGATTGTTATACTGAATATGTGGAGTCCCATGTTGGACGGGGCCGATTGTTGTGTCGGGCAACGGTAAAGCGTATAGGTGTATTTGTGATCGGTGATGACAGTTGTATGACAGTTGTGTGACAGTTGTATGACAGTGGGGACTGGGCATGTATTGATGTTGTCATACATTTGGCCGTGTAACGCACAGCGTGTTCCACTGTTAAATGTGTTGTGTTGTGATTCGGTGTAACAGTCGAGTTTAGGAAAATAAATGTCGCCTAATACTTGTGAAGTATAACCAACATCTTGTTTACTACAAATTATTATCATGTAAAGAAACTGTTTCTCCTGTAGCACCGCGAAATAAAGTGATAAAGTGATATTGGTAAAATGTATGAGGAGCTACTGTGGTGAAATTATAGACCCTGAAATGTCATTTTATGCATTTGTAACTTTACAAGACTTTTATTTCATCGCTTACATAAAGGCATGGTGTGTCCTTCTAAACACAGTTTGTGACAAGGATAAATGTATTAACAAATTCAGTTTATTCTCTCCTCGGGGGCAGATGATGTTATGTTTTATAATACACATTGGGATTCTGGATTCTCTTTACCCGAATAAGTACTTACAATATCAAGTGGTAGGGATGAGCGCAACCGTATGAATAGTTGCTCATGATATCAAACACTGGTTTGTCTTGTCCAAACCCGAATATGTACATGTCGCCATGGTATAGCTGTATCTGTAGTATTAATGTTTGTAAAGTTCCCTTGGCATTCATATAGTATACAAGCAGTGACAGCAGTCGTTTTCAGCCAAAAGAATAATAACACTGACGTAAAAGGTGATTTAAACCGTATGCTGTCTAGTTTTATCATGTAAGTTCATTTTACCTTTTCATCTATCTTACGAATGTAATATGGTATCTACATTGGGTACAAAATGGCGAAGGTTGTCAGCAATCAATATTATCAGTGTATTACCAACTCGCTTGTTTCGACCTTTATGAATAATATATAATGGCTTATAATATCTAAAGGAGTTTACAGTCAGTCTGGGATGAAGGCGTTGATGTGAGAGTGATGGATCCTGTGTTAGGTTGATCTATGGTTGAGATAGGGGTGGAGATGGCATGACAACAGGGCCTTGGAAGTGCAAAGTTCAAAACGATGAATGTCAGCCACTCTCGATACAGGTTTTGTGTGGCCACCTAGGGTACCACGCCCCAAGGCACAAAGCCCAGAGCCGGGGACACACAATACATAAGAGAGACCATGCCCGCAATACATACACGAGACCATGTCCACAATACATTCGCGAGACCATGTCCACAATACATTCGCGAGACCATGTCCACAATACATACGCGAGACCATGTCCACAATACATTCGCGAGACCATGTCCACAATACATACACGAGACCATGTCCACAATACATTCGCGAGACCATGTCCACAATACATTCGCGAGACCATGTCCACAATACATTCGCGAGACCATGTCCACAATACATACGCGAGGCCATGTATTGTGGACATGGTCTCGCGTATGTATTGTGGACATGATCTCGAGTATGTATTGTGGGCATGGCCTCGTGTATGTATTGTGGACATGATCTCGAGTATGTATTGCGGGCATGACCTCGTGTATGTATTGTGGGCTTGCTTTGTTGCTCTTTGTCCCTAAGTAGACATGGGTCTGGTAGCTTAAGATTCAACATTTCTGGTAGCAAGGATAGCGTCCTTAGTGATGATTTCCATGTCTTATATTGCAGGCCTTCCAAGCAGGGTACATGTATTTCCGAGCCCTCGACTTTTTGCGTGATCTCTTTTTGTCCAGTCATTTTAATGTGGTCACAAATTGTTCACAAACCTATAGCTTGTACTCACCAACTACTGAGAGCTTTTTTACAAGTGATTCAAACTCAATGTCAGAATTACTTGCAATTTCTGCAAAGTATTTCTTTGGTATCAAAGTCACATCCACACCTGTGTCTATCTTGAACTCCAAATAATGATTGGCAACCTTCACCTTGACCTATGCTTTGCTTGTCTCATCAAGGACTGATTCTAACGGTGCTTTAATAACTGGATCCACGATGACTGAACGTAAGAATGTTTCCTCTTCAGATTCATTATCACGAACTACCTCATGGACGTTGAAGACCTACCCAATTTCGGCCAATGTCCTTTCTCTTTGCATAAGTTGCAATTGGAATCTCTAACCGGGCATTTCGACTTGAAGTTCATGTTGCCTCAGTTTTCTGAGGTCTGTTGAGTGTATTGTTTGTGTGGTTTTCCTCCACTACCATAGTTAGGTCTGTGGTTTCCTTTCAGAAAACCTGATGAATGGGTCTCTGGCAGAAGAATTTGCCCTTTCGGATAACTGAATTAACGTTCCCGTTTGTGTTGTTTCTCTTGCCTCCTGGTGTTTGTGTACAGTTTCTGACTGGCGATGATGTGTGATTGCTGAATCAAGGGTGAGTGTGGAATATTACTGCAACTTGGTTCAAAGTTTAGTATCACGTAGTATCTAGCCTGTCTCTGATCATCTCTTCTTTCAAATTTTGGTAATTGCAATGTTCAGCAAGTCCATAAAGTGCAGTGATAAAAGAGTCAACTGATTCCCTCACAGCTTGTTTGCTATTGTTTAATGCGCCTCGTTCAAATATAATGTTCCGTCTCACAATGAAGAATTGGTCAAACTCGACCAAAACCGTCTTTTCCCGCGGTTTCGAGGAACACTTTCTAGTTTCCGTTTAGACTTCACAGGAGAAATCTTTGTACGACGCCCGCTCGTCGCGCTCACAAAGTTCCGTGTCTAGAATGTAGTTAGGCACTTCTGACACCATGTTGTGTTATATTGACTAGGGTACATGCGACAGCCAGCATTCAAGTACTAGTACACAGGTAGGGTAGAGTAAGTTGTTGAATCAAATTGTCTAGGGGTGTCAAGAACAAACGTGGTTGAACGTCGCGTCCAAGTGTGTGTGTGTGTGTGTGTGCGTGTGTGTGTGTGTGCGTGTGTGTGTGCGTCTGCCCACTGAGATGCCATGCCGCAATTTACCTTGATCAGACATATCATACCGACTTCGAGTCGACCAGTCCTTGTTTAAGTTAAGCCCTTTAATGCCGAGCGCCATCTTTAAGGGTGTTATGGCATGACGCGACCGGGGATCGAACCACCGACATTCCGCCCTCCCGGCAGAGGCTGTACCCACTAGATCACGGAGGCGGTCCTAATCTTTGTATGGCCATCGATGGAGTTACATGTCATCACACGGAGCTCCAGACAGTATTCAAACAAACGCCATTTCTGTCACCTTTATAAACTGACATGCACACTCAAACAGTCTTATTGATTTTGTAGAATAATGACGCAATATCTCAGAATGCATATTTTAGGCGATTTCTTTGTTAGAGTGAATAAGAGACAAAAGCACAGACTCCAAGTTGTAACTCAAGCAATGCCATTGTAAAGCAAGGAGAAGCACAGTATCAGCCCATACCTATCAAGTCACTCGAACATCGACATACACGACACTTCAGTTTCCGACATACATTATCTCAAACACGCACATATTGTTTATATATTGACATTTTGTACATTGCTGTATGTCTTCTTAGTATTCTGGGAAACTCCGATAAACATGAGGATCCTAACCTGTCCTTAAGCACGTCAGGTTTTATTCAAGCATTTTGAAATGCAAGCGTTTTCTTTCGTTTTACTATAATATAACACACAGGTTAAGGTATTAAACACTGTCATGAACTTATATTGCGAGAATTTGCCAAGATGAAATAATCGACTCCATTAACAAATGAAAACAAACAAAATAACCTTTGTGAGAACTTATGTTGGTTTCCTTCCCCTGCGTGCGAAGGGGAATATATACACAAAGGAAAAAAGGTTTGTGACATACAAAAAAAACAATCTAAAAGAAATGGTCAAACATTTTTGAAACATCTTACAATGTGTAGATGAGTCACGTCAGACAATGTGATTTAGAGGCAAGTTCAGCCAGTAGCAAGTGTGCCCACCTATGTCATCGAGGCCCCCAAAACGTTGACGAATGGCGAATGGCATTCCGTATCTGAGGAAGGATAAGTATCTGCGTCCTTGTTGGAGAATTTTGTAAGACATCGCTAACGTTTTATTTCATTCGATTTGTGACAGATCAGCGATTCGTGTGGTCCGGCGTAACACGTTAAGATTTTTACCATGCCTGGCCAGCTTTACCGATTTAATCCATTGGGAAGAAATGCAATCAGGCGTTTATCGACCAATAAGATTAACTTCATTCCAGGTA
The DNA here is from genome assembly GCF_022045235.1 of Haliotis cracherodii. Lineage (NCBI taxonomy): Eukaryota > Metazoa > Mollusca > Gastropoda > Lepetellida > Haliotidae > Haliotis > Haliotis cracherodii. Next base: position 59,159,945 of record NW_027266264.1, read on the forward strand.
TTTGATCGATCAAGATGTAACAACGTCTCTGTGTAAGTGTAATTCTTGAATGTGATTTCTGAAGTAAATAGGATTTTTTTTTAAACTTCGTCGTTAGTTGTATAGTGAGTGTGTTAGTCTTTATGACGCGGGAAATTGTAATAAAATATAATTATTGGCAAACAAACATGATACCTGAAGCGCAGGATTCTCAGTGATACACCGATGCCAAATAAACATCTTCTTTTCAATGAAAACTAAGTTTCTTGAACTCCTCTGCAAATAAGTTTGTGCGTTATTACAATTTGGTCCAAAAATCATTATTCCAAAATAATATAACAAACAGAATGTTGTGTCATTTGTGATCAACGTTTCACACGAGGTTCGATATTGTCTTTGGTGGTTCATTCAGCGGATATCTTAAACGTACCTTTATCCCCTCTTGCAATGAATGTCAACGTACACATGTTTTTTCGGGGATTTTGGTTTTGCGTTGTTGTTTTTTATTTTAAAGAGGATTTTGTTTTGGGGTTTTATATATATATTTTGTTGGTATTTCTTGTTTTTTGTTTTGTTGTTTGTTTTTGGGGGGTGGGTGGGATGGTAAAGTTACACCTGTTCGTATTTAACCCGACATGGTTTTGTTGCACAAAATCATAACACCACCAGATATCAGTACAACTGTCTTGGTGAAACGCAGTTGCCAATAATCTGCATCAATATACATATTGTATGGGTCGTTCAAATTGAAATACATATTGCAAGAGAGGTGACTGCTTTGTGGCTTGCCTATTTACGAAGTTTGTTGCTATCACTTGGATGGTAGCTTTAAACGTACACCTTAGAGTAAGTACGTACTCCCACTAACATTATGACAACAAAACGAGCAAGCATTATAACGGAAGTCAACTCCTACGCTTCCTTTGTATGAGAAAACAATGACGTCGGCTCTGTTAAGGATTCTTCGATGTACTAAACATAGACCCTTCAGAACAGAAACTATATAAGTGTTTGCATTACAAACGGAAGCAGTACTAATACTTTAGTGAAGACACACATACTACGCTAGTAAGAGTAGTGTGTTGGTATTTCAAGATGGATTCAATACTGTTGAAGAGTAAAAGTATACACTGAACTAAGCTTTTTTTTAAGTTAAGTAGATATAAAAGCTAACACTATCTGTGCCGGTTCCATAATGTCAACAGTGAAAGAGAGTGACAGGACATATCGAACTTTGTCAAAACAAGAAAATTTGACCATCAGGTTTAACGTAAGCTTCAGGTATATCGATGACCCTATTTGGTTCAATACCCGTCAAATAGCCATTCCCTTTTGGTGATTTAGCAACCTGAAATAAAGGAGAACAAGTGAGGCCCATCATGTTTTGAAATTGTTTTTGTCGCCATGGTAGACTGGAGGTTAACCTACTGCCTTATGAAATTTGATGTGGTCCCACTGTGGTTCTTCAGTGGAAATACATCAATTTTCAAAACTCAGAAGGTGTATCTCCTAAGCTGATAATCATAACTTTTAGACAGCCCGACAATTTATTTAGTATCAGGCCACCGACCCTTAATACATTAATACAACATGATAAACCATGCAGGCTGGCGTAAAGAATATAACGATTAACGATTATTTCATTGTGAGTTATTGTTTCAAGTGTTTCTTAATTTGTAGGCTTTTGTTAAGTAGACACCAATACTATGAAGGACAAGATTACCATCTGTTTGCCTTAGGTGTGTAGTTTTCAGTGATGGCGATTCACTGTAATATAGCGGGAGGTGTTTTGTTCTATTTCTAGGCCATTCCAATTCATATTTCAATCTATTAATAAAGATTCAGAGTGACAAAACACTCTCCACAAGACTGTAATTTCCAACAGTCCAAGTTTCCCAAATGTCGAGCAATATTCCTGCCGCTCCAGCCCTTGGTGTCTACATTCCACAACATTTGAGGTACAATCGAGCACGTTCTTTCTACCCAGATTTCGCGTCATACGACTCTTTCTCAGAAGATGTTTGATCAAGGTTACATCATTCAAGGCCTCAATAAAACTTTCAAAACAGTTTATGGTAGATATGACTTGTACCACTTGAGGGTTTTTTTTTCAGGTGAACATGTGCATGTGTTTTTGACGGATGCCACAAGTGGTAAGGATACGCTCACCTTTTCGCGAACACCTGGTATCATTTTGATACTGATTCCTAAACACGTGTTCAGTCAAACGATATAGTCAGAATCGACCAATCGATTCTGCTTTTGGCAGAGATTTCTTATGAATATGGAAAGGGTTTTGTCTTTTTTATTTGCTTATATCTGAAACGCTCTGTTTTTCCTCCGAGAAGGTAGGTCTGAAGGCTGGGGACATATTGCTGCATTACTACCCACAGGATTAGAAATAACCATTCAATAAAAAATGAATGTGCACTAGTGCAAATATCACTTCACTGGAACCAGTGTGTTGTTGACGTCATCCGGACGGCACTGTTGACATCAATCGACAATTGTGGTTATCTAAGACGGCGGTCGTGATCATCCTCTGTTGGGACCCGCCAAACCCTAGGGCTGTGGCTTATGAAGGGAATAGAAGTTGTTCCTGAGGAAACTTTGAAGAGCTAGATTCTTATGATTCTAGATTCTGTTCTTCAAATGGGGGCACTATCTGGTGAATACGCAGAACGCCAAAGCCATTTCGCATGATATAATGAATGTTATAAAATACGCTGCCATTCATCACCTTTACCCCATAGACTATAGAGCCTTAGCTTGATGTACAAGAAATCTACATGGCCAATCTCGTTAAGCTTGACATGTTACCAGTCACACGTGGAAAGCGTCTGAAGTGCCAGCCCGAGTGTGATGACGTTGTAAAACATCAACTTTTACACGGTGAAGATCTAATGCAACAGAGACAAGTTCTAGCCACGTTATGACAAACGCGTCGGTCGCATCATATGAACAACTGCCCTTTCCGTATTTGGCCTTCCATTAACTTACTTAACATTGATAACGTTGGCTTTATTAAATGTATATACACGTATGAGAAAGTTAGAAATGTTTGTCAACGTGTTGTGTGTATGTCATGACCATAATCCATAATGTTAATCTCAAGCCATTCTATTTAACTAGTACGAAACTATCTATGATATGTAATTACTATTTACAGTTCAAATCTATGTTAAATTCATAACGTTATTTAAAAAGTGACATCTGAATATATATATATATATATATATATATATATATATATATATATATATATATATATATATATATATATATATACAGATTTAAACTGTAATTAGCAATTAGTAAGTATATATATATTCATATTTATACAGATATATATATAAATATATATATATATTTAAACTGTAATTAGTAATTAGTAAGTTTATATACACAGATTTAATCTGTAATTAGTAAGTATATATATATATATATATATATATATATATATATATATATATATATATATATATATATATATATATATATATACAGATTTAAATGTAATTAGTAATTACTTTTCGTAGATAATCCCATTGACAAATTGACAAGGTTGTTCTGTTTTTGCTGAAATTCATAACAACGTGATGATCACTACACAATACTCAAATGATTTTTTTGGGGGGATGCTTCAGGGATTTATTCACAAAGGTGTTTCTGGTAGATACAAATGTGAAATGTCCATACCATGCTTGCAATTCTCCCGAAACACTATTAGAAACCGAGCGTTTGCTATTTGAGAAAATCATTTGTTTCTAGGGTATTCATAATGCCGGTTATGTGCGTTTACAAAGTGTTTTTGATGTTTAAAGGTGGCTGCTTAATAATCTATATTTATTTGTAAGGGTATTTGTTTAGTTTTGTATTTATTGCCCTCTGGGCAGGTAGAGGAGCATCGTCAATACTTTGTTCTTCCATCACGTAAATACGATACCGTCGCCTGCATTACAATCGGTATTTGATGTGGTAGCACAAACGGCAACAATTGTCGTGCAACATAAATATCAGTCAAAAGGAGTAGTATTTGAAGCAGACACGAGGCACTACTTCACCGTATGTCGGCCGTATGTAGACACGGGTGACGGGGGGAACGCGGAGTATACAAATCCTTGGATTATTGACGATGTTTGATGTATGCAATTATGTTTGATATAGAACTAAATAGATAATACTGAGAAAACCACAATCTATCATTATAATGAACCCTTTTGCACAATGATCTGACAAATAATACTTTTTAATAGAGTAGGGTAATTATTGAACTTAGTCTAGTTAAATAGAATGGCACGGGATTAACATTATGGTCATGACACACACAACACGTTGACAAACATTTCCGACTTACTCATTTATACATTTAATAAAGCCAGCGTTATCAATGTTAAGCCCAAATGTTAATGGAAGCCCAAATACGGAAAGGGGTGTTGTTCAGATGATGCGGTCGACGCGTTTGTCATAACGTGGCTAACTTCGCAGTCAATAGTTTGCATTCAAGTGTATCGATGTGGCATCATGCCAATATTGGCACAAGCATCGTCGGCAGCAGTAGGATACCACGTAGTACATTGTTGACGGGGACAGTATAGCAACTGCTGCATCTACGACAGCTAGCAGGGCAGACCACTATTGTCAACAGCAGCAAGCAGGACATATCCGTGCACCACCATTGTCTACGGCAGAAGCAGGACATATCCGTGTACCACTATTGTCAACAGCAGCAAGCAGGACATATTCGTATATAACCTTTGTCTACAGCAGCAAGCAGGACATATCCGTGTACCACCATTGTCTACAGCAGCGAGCAGGACATATCCGTGTACCACCATTGTCTACGGCAGAAGCAGGACATATCTGTGTACCACCATTGTCAACAGCAGCGAGCAGGAGATATCCGTGTACCACCATTGTCAACAGCAGAAAGCTGGACATATCCATGTAGAACCTTTGTCTACAGCAGCAAGCAGGACATATCCGTGTACCACCATTGTCAAAAGCAGCGAGCAGGACATATCCGTGTACCACCATTGTCTACGGCAGAAGCAGGACATATCCGTGTACCACCATTGTCAACAGCAGCAAGCAGGACATATCCGTGTACCACCATTGTCAACAGCAGAAAGCAGGACATATCCGTGTAGAACCTTTGTCTACAGCAGCAAGCAGGACATATCCGTGTACCACCATTGTCAACAGCAGCAAGCAGGACATATCCGTGTACCACCATTGTCAACAGCAGAAAGCAGGACATATCCGTGTAGAACCTTTGTCTACAGCAGCAAGCAGGACATATCCGTGTACCACCATTGTCAACAGCAGCAAGCAGGACATATCGGTGTACCACCATTGTCAACAGCAGCAAGCAGGACATATCCGTGTAGAACCTTTGTCAACAGCAGCAAGCAGGACATATCCGTGTAGAACCATTGTCTACAGCAGCGAGCAGGACATATCCGTGTACCACCATTTTCAACAGCAGCAAGCAGGACATATCCGTGTAGAACCATTGTCAACCGCAGCAAGCGGGACATATCCGTGTACCTTCTGTCCAGATCGTGCCGGAGAACTATCTTCATATACAGGTATACAACATGTGGGACATATGCAAAGCAGCAAGCTCCACTTAGTTGAGCATTATTGTCCATATAGGAAAGCTGAGCTTGCTAGGCCACGTGCATCATACCGAGGGACGTCTCTTGCACATGACAACTTGAATCAGTAGGTGTGAACTGTTTGAACATTTCAAAAACAACCAAGACAACAAGGAGGCGCTGGATACCAACGTCGGCAAGCACAGGCATGGCCAGGAGTTGTCTGGTAAGTTGTATAAGATTGAAATAACGCAGCAAGGTGAGCTGTAAAGAAACAATTTGTTGGAAAGTGAGGTCTATAAAGCAGACATATTACAGGAAGGTGAGGTATACAGAACACACATGTTGCAGGAATTTGGGTCGAATAAAACACACATGTTGTAGGAAGGTGGGGTGTATAGAACACACATGTTGCAGGAAGGTGGGGTGTATAGAACAGACATGTTGCAGGAAGGTGGGGTGCATAGAACACACATGTTGCAGGAATTTGGGTCGAATAAAACAAACATGTTGCAGGAAGGTGGGGTGTATAGAACACACATGTTGTAGGAAGGTGGGGTGTATAGAACAGACATGTTGCAGGAACGTGGGTGTATAGAACAGACATGTTGTAGGAAGGTGGGGTGTATAGAACAGACATGTTGCAGGAAGGTGGGTGTATAGAACAGACATGTTGCAGGAAGGTGGGGTGTATAGAACACACATGTTGCAGGAAGGTGGGGTGTATAGAACACACATGTTGCAGGAAGGTGGGGTGTATAGAACAGACATGTTGCAGGAAGGTGGGGTGTATAGAACAGACATGTTGCAGGAAGGTGGGTGTATAGAACACACATGTTGCAGGAAGGTGGGTGTATAGAACAGACATGTTGCAGGAAGGTGGGTGTATAGAACACACATGTTGCAGGAAGGTGGGTGTATAGAACACACATGTTGCAGGAAGGTGGGGTGTATAGAACAGACATGTTGCAGGAAGGTGGGGTGTATAGAACAGACATGTTGCAGGAAGGTGGGTGTATAGAACAGACATGTTGCAGGAAGGTGGGGTGTATAGAACACACATGTTGCAGGAAGGTGGGGTGTATAGAACACACATGTTGTAGGAAGGTGGGTGTATAGAACAGACATGTTGCAGGAAGGTGGGTGTATAGAACACACATGTTGCAGGAAGGTGGGGTGTATAGAACACACATGTTGCAGGAAGGTGGGTGTATAGAACAGACATGTTGCAGGAAGGTGGGGTGTATAGAACACACATGTTGCAGGAAGGTGGGGTGTATAGAACACACATGTTGTAGGAAGGTGGGGTGTATAGAACAGACATGTTGCAGGAAGGTGGGGTGTATAGAACAGACATGTTGCAGGAAGGTGGGGTGTATAGAACACACATGTTGCAGGAAGGTGGGTGTATAGAACAGACATGTTGCAGGAAGGTGGGTGTATAGAACAGACATGTTGCAGGAAGGTGGGGTGTATAGAACAGACATGTTGCAGGAAGGTGGGTGTATAAAACAGACATGTTGCAGGAAGGTGGTTTTTTAGAACAGACATGTTGCAGGAAGGTGGGTGTATAGAACAGACATGTTGCAGGAAGGTGGGGTGTATAAAACAGACATGTTGGGTATAGGCGTGATGTAGCCTCATTTTGTGGATCACCTGACTTCCCTCCACAGCATGTAACCCCGAGTGTTGTCTTCGCAGACCACCAGCGTGAGTCTTATGTTGCTGTTGCTGTTGACGTGTCGACCCTTGCAGTCAGGTTAGAATTTCTTTTTACGTTAGAACTTAATCTACTTGAAAGTCTAAAGCATCCTCGATTACCCAGTGTATATCCACTCACCGTCAACATTTCTCTTATTAGTTGTTTCTTCACATGAACAATGCACTCGCAGACAAAATATAGACATTTTAGCTTTGACTAATTCCAATCGGACTGAGAAAATCGTATGCTACAAATTCTTCATCGCTGATGTCTTAGGATGGATCCAGGTGTTAAGGTGAAACGGGGTTTAACGTCGAGGTCAATGCGTGTGTGTGTGTGTGTGGTTGATACGAATATGGACTGATGCCGGTTTTATAGTGCTAGCCCACTGTGATGCCCCACTCAGACACGGTATTCTGATGCCGAGCCGACCAGTCCTTGTTGTATCTCTTTAATGCCGAGCGCCAGGCAGGGTAACAACAAGTACCATCTTTTTGCGTATTTTGGTATGACGCGGCCAGGGCATCAAACCACCGACCTTCAGCTCTCTGAACAGACTCTCTGTCCACTAGATCACAGAGGCGGTCGTGTAATCTAATGAGATATCACACAAGTTTGTAAACTAAATTGTAAAACAAATCATTCTGCAGGATTCCATTGACTCCTTACTTTCAATTTTCATTTCATGCATAGCATTAGCTGCTTGTCCTGTTTTAAACGGCTATGTGTATGACGTCACTTCCGGCCTTTGTGTGATCCTTCTGCCAGACTGGGTGCCACGTGCTGCAGGCGAGACAATGTGCACGGACAAAGGGGACCGTCTGGTGTGGCTTGACACGGCTCTGAAAGACGCTTTCTTCAGGACTTTCGCCCGTTTGAACGGTACGCATCACCTTCCCATGAATATATTCCAGTCGTTGATAAGTTTTCGGTTAAAGTCAGTCATAGCAGTGTACATGCATAGTGTTCAAAGAGATCTTTGTATTGCACCAGTGTCACTGGTAGCCAGACGTCTAGACGTAGAGTTGCGCTCCTTTGGCCTCCCAGAAACCTATGATCTTGGGATCGAATTTTAAAAATGAATTTGTTAAGTTTCTAGGTTTGTCACAGTCGTCTGAAGTTTATACCCTCTCATGAGAGTAACTGATAAAAGACAATTAGATTATCCTTGTTTAATCATCACAGTACCTGTTTTGGTAGGATTCACGGACGTAGCAAACGTGTATAGCTGAAATATTGTTCAAATCACACATTCACATGTGGATTTTGAAAGAATGAATATGGTACTCGTATTGAAAAGAAATTAATAGATGAATTATGATTATTATTCCCCGCCAGGAAGTGGGGCGAGGGATATTAGAACGGAGTTCGTCCGTCCATCCCTCTGTCGTCGTTCTCAAAGGGGACACATTTTCTCAAAAACTGTTAAAGTCAGAGAAATTAAATTCTACACACTTATGTTACTGGTCATGATCTCAAACGAGTTCGAAAATCGGTGTCGTAAATTCATTTTTTACGGAGTCATGGCCCTTGCTCCGCGCTTTTAATTTCAACTTGCATACTGTGTGAAAAGGGGACACATTTTCTCAGAAACTACAGAAGTTACATGAATGAAAGTTTGTGCTTATCTAAGAGATACTAGTCAAGACTGAATTCGAAAATTGGTTTCGTAAATTATTTTTGCTTATGTACATGCAGGGGACAGTTTCTGGACTGGTGGTTACAGGACAGGGTCTGGCACCTGGGCCTGGTCTGGCGGGGAGCAGATGTGCAATCGTGGCTGGTTTGACAGTCAGCCGGATGGCAGCGGGGATTGTATGGCCGTGGCGAACTGGTATGACTGGCAGTGGGACGACGTGTCTTGTTGGGACAGTATGCGACCAGCGTGTGAGAGGCCGATCTTCACAGCTGTAGGAGGGTGTGGACAGCAGCTGGCTACCTCAACACCTGTTGGTCAGTATAGAGGACTTATTGTTCATGTCCATAAGTTGCTTCACATTTAGAGATCAGTATAAATCATTGCTATTGTAACCATTGCCTTGTAGGACCCAGTGCCTCTTTCCAAATTGTTTGGTAAAAGAAATATTTGGCACAGAGGCTTTATCTTAACTAAAGTGTGCTGCGACGGTGGTCATATTCATTTTTTCTAAAGGAAAGTCAACTTGCCAGGGAATAGCACACATGCTGTAGGAATACAATATGTTCAGAAGGTTAGGAGGGTAATGTAAGTTCAGCTCAAACAGAAGGACGGACAGATTTTTTTCTTACTTATACACATTTATTACAATGGATAGGACGGGAATGTTGATCAGCTAGATAACCTAAAAACGTTTATCATTAACAAACCGTATTCAAACGTTATGAGACAATATATTGCAGTACACTCTTATGTGTAATAGCGTTTGATGTTCTGGTGATGTGTTATTCAAAGCTCTTCCAACTGCCTCACCAGGTGACGCCGAGAGCACTGGGACAGAAGTAGCCAGTACATCCCCAGACAGCTGGACAGTGATCAGATCAGTGAGCACACCGACGGGTGTTGAGAGTTCATCCCTAACCTTGCGGACGTCAAAATTCACTGACGATGTCCTGTATGTGTCCACTCCAACTTCAACTACACTGCACCCGAGTCCTGTGGATTCAGAGACTCGACAATCGACAGGTATTATGCTTGGAGGTTCCTCAAGCATGGCTCAAAGTTCGACCACTGTTACCAATGAGTTGCTACACGCTAACAATAGAGGTCTCGGTATCGGCAGCTCTTCTACAAGCCTGTTTAATATGGAGACATATGTGTATAGCATGGAGCCGGGTGGTCTCACCAGCAGTTATGTCATAGAATCACTAGACTCAAACGCATACCTCTTTGAGTCAAGCGGTTCTACCATAGAGCCAAGTAGTCCTACTGTGGATCCAAGCGGTTTTGCCATAGCGTCAAGCACTTATGTCATAGAATCACTTGACTCAAACGCATATCCCTATGAGTCAAGCGGTTCTACCATAGAGCCAAGTAGTCTTACTGTGGATCCAAGCGGTTTTACCATAGGGTCAAGCAATCATGTCATAGAATCACTTGACTCAAGCGCATATCCCTATGAGTCAAGCGGTTCTACCACAAAGCCAAGTGGTCTTACTGTTCAACCAAGCGGTTTTACCATAGGGTCAAGTAGTTCTACAATAGAGTCAAGCATTCACTCCATATCATCAAGTGGATATGCAGTGCCTTCATTGACAGGTAGCATTCTCGAAACAAACTACGACAAGGGTTTGCCCCTAACGGACGAAACTGGGGAAACTAGCGTTGTTTCGTCCGCTTCAGTAATTGCAGATTCAGCAGACCATCAGTATACGACCTTGCCACTTCCTTCTCGGTCACAGCCGACTTCTTCTACAACTCCAGCGACAAGGCCGTGTCGGTGTTTCTGCGATGCAAGACATCGATACGATGCTCTGAAGTCTGTTGACCTTCATCAGCGGAAGGAGGACATTCGCGAAAGCCTGTTGTTGAACACACGGGGGCTGGCGAGCTTTGAGGCTCGCTACACAAGTGCGGATGACCACCGGCCCTCTAGCTTCACTATAGCCAGCATGGGAATCATAATATTAGTAGCATGTGGGTGTTTCATTATCTTGTCTGATCTCCTCAGTTTGGTACGTACGCGCGCAACGAAAACTACACGACTGTAGAAGGATTTAGTGATATATACTGTCCCAACAGAAATAGGGTATATATCCGAAAATATCTGACGATATCAAATATACAAAGATGTATCGAGTATAATGGGATGATAAGAAAAGGGAAGGACAAGGCGTTACTATCAGAAGAACATGTGTATTGTGAGGGAGCAAGTAACCAAGCATGGCGACAGGGGTGGTATTCAAAACATGAACGTTTGAGACGACTTGTTTGAGATGAGACATGCCCCCATGCTGCCCAACATTCATTTGCACAGCGTGGCATGATCCGAATTAATCAATCAATCTCCCAATGACAACTTGAGGGAGCCATGTCCACTTCTCTTACACATCTCCTGATCACGTCACAGACGTGCTTTATGGGGAAATGTTGGGACTCGTGGCTGGCCATTGCATTCTAGTGATATTTTGTTGCTTGATGTGGTCAGTTACGATACGTTCGCAGTGGGCACAAGCGTTATCGTTTTGAAAGACAACCCGTAGACCACGTATGTTGACTCGGTAGCACTGTCCAGTGACCCATCCATTGACAATATGCAGTAGGGTTCTCAAAGTCCTTGATCCCGTCCAATATCATTTCAGACCCACACAGAAACCTGTTAAATTTCCTTACGCACCAGGCATGTTCAGAAAGTCAGAGTGAATCTGAAAACATTACACGAGACGATCGTCGATTCCCCTAGTTTCTACGCACTAAACACCATTGGCGTCTGACCAGAATGTGTCGATCTGTTAACGATGGTGCAACCTGTAGTCGCCGAATATGTAGGTTAACTGTATGCAGACAAATTCTTATATTCTGATCAGTAACTTGAACAGTATATTCGGTTTTGAGATTATAATCACGAATGTATCAGTACTCAGAGGCACTGTATTTGTGCAAAAACAAATTGCCCAATTTAGTATGGAGGTGCAGAATCAGAAACCAAATTCCACATCATGATTTTTGAATGTTATTGTCCAAAGATGACATTCATGAAAAAAAATCATCAATAGCGGGTAGATCAGCCATGTGCCCGGATGACAGCTTCCGGCCTTCATCTCATCCCTCCAGAAAGTCGTCTGATCTACTGAACGGGCAACTGCAGCCATTCCAGGTGATGAGCTGCCTCCAATTGGGCCAGATTCTGTAGCGGTGGGGCCGGTGCCTGTACTCGACCCCCCAAGATGTCCCACATATGCTCCAGCGGGTTCAGATCAGGACTCACAGCGTCATTACGGAGAAAAGCTGTTACTGCTGCGGAACGATGTGTTCTTGCATTGTCATCCATGTACACAGGTCGGGTGGCGAATGGGTGGTTGTCGAAATGCGGCACAACCGTTTGCAGGACGTTACGAAAGTACCGATCACCATTGGGGTCGCCTAGCAGGGTGACAGATCCAGCTTACAATCTGTGACAGGCAACATCAACCATTACCGAACCGTGCTTGGTCGTAGGTCTTATGTTCCTGGGTATGTAGATTGTATTTTCATGCTTCCAAACCCACAATCGGCCATCTGTGACATGGGGCAGGGACATCGACAAATGGAATCTTCGCCAAGTCCTCAGATCACAAGCTCTCGGGGCCAAACACCTTGCTAAACGAATTCCCTAATGATGATTGGCAAGGAAAGGACGCTTGATTATCCCTCTGGACTTTATTCCTGGCCATTTCACTCGATTCTTAACTGTTTTGGTTGAAATCCGTCTATTGGGTAACCATTGGCGCTCCAGAACAGGAGATGGTTGCAATGGTTAACGACGTACAATCGGAAGCAGGGCCATGTCCTCACGCCTTGACATCATGCGAGGTCTTCCTGAACGTGGGGAATCCTGTACAGCATTGGTTTACCCGTGTTTTCGTACCAGTCTGCTGATTACGGTATAATGACAGCCTAGTTAACGTCCTATGCTTTTGTAGGTCGTGCATGTCGAATGCATACAGTCGTGCCTCGTTTATACGGACACTTGCGTCATTTCACAATTCGTCCGTATTAACGAATTTCCGTATAACTGAAACCAGCTTCTTACTGGAAGAGTTACTTCCCTTCAATTATGCAACTCATGATAAAATTCCTTATACATATTGTTTTTATTAATTTCGGCGAAATCGTGTGTGAAGCGATCGGAAGATCGCACAACTCACCGTTATTAACAGCAACCACGGTCAGAATACCGCTATTGACGCCTTGAAACGAACTTTAGTTGACAGAGAATGGATACATATATCATAAATGACATACTTTGACTCGTTAAAAGTCCTATTTGTTTTTGTTTGACGATTCTATGTCAACATGAAATTCTCTCGATCACGTGCGCGTGAGCCTTGACGGTGACTGGTCAGACTGGTTCCATGTAAAAAATAATACCCGAGAATAGCGATCAGCTACTTCGCTTAGGGTTATTATTATTTTAAATATGTTTAGTAAAGGCTGCATATAATTAAGAAAATAATGGAATATATTATTCCTGATAAAAAAAATAGTTTCAGATACAATTGTTGTCGATCCTTGCATTAAAAATCCTATAAAGTTATATCATTGGGTGTGTCTTTACCGAATCACCGGTCGATTCAAAAAAAACGTGTGTACAGCTGATTGCTGTTTCCGGCTTAGTTTACGAGAAAATACACAAGGTAATCTTAATCCCTAGGTATAAAACAATGCCTCGTAATGTTCTCGTAATACGTAATGAAGTTCAACTTTGACCTCTGACCTCCACAGACGCCATATTTATCGAAGGGGATTACATGTACAATAAACAAGCTCGTCTCAAACGTAACTCAGTGTCACTGGTTAATTGACTTCTCACGAATCAAAGGATTACCACCAGCGGAAGGATTACCACCAGCGGAAGGATTACCACCAGCGGAAGGATTACCACCAGCGGAAGTGTACTGTCCGGATAAGTGAGACAATTTTGAGTGCATTTCAGTGTTTTGTGTATGAAAATGACCGTCCGGTTCCGGAAACTGAATTTCCGGATATACGGGTAAATTTGTATAGTAATTATTTCGTTTTGAATCAATAATCAATAATACGCCATAATACGCCACATTTGCGCCCCTTATAACCTTCTTCGTGCCATGTTCATAGATAATGCTTCAACAATGTGACAGTGGCGATAAATACCAACAATTGCGGTGTACAGATACTGCATATTAAACATGCATGGGTGGCATGCTGCACGTGTTTGGCGTGCTGTTATGTGCCGTCATGGGTGCCATTGTATTATCTCAACTATTCGACGGAACACCATCCTTGACATATTCGAGACCAAATTTGCAGTTGTTACGAATGGGAATATTTCAGTATAAATTATTCCCAGGGGTGCTTAACTTTTTCCTTGTATATATTGCACCTATATAGCGATGTGCATGCACGTGTGTGTGTGGCTGCTTGTACGTGTGCAAAATCGGATTAATGCCGATTTTGTAGTGCTAGCCCACTGTGACACCCCACTCAGACACAGAGAACTGACTCAGAGCCGACCAGTCCTCGTTTTGTCTCCTTAATGCCGACCGCCATGCAGGGTAACAACACGAGTACTATCTTTTAGCGTATTTTGGTATGACGCGGCCGGGGATCGAACCCCGCCCTTCAGCTCTCCGGGTGGACGCTCAAGCAATATCACGGCGGTCGGGGTTAGGTGGGGGGTACCAAATATGGGTTTTACCTGATATCTGGCTACTCTACCAGCACAACGCCGCCCGTGGGCGAGTAGACACAGCTGGCGCCCCCTGCACACGTGGAGTAGTTACAAGGGTTATGCAAAAACACGCCCTGATGTCTGTCTCACATGGTCATAACGTGTCTCAACAGTCAAAGCACAACGCCGCGTAATTCTCCATTTTCATCTGCGATGTTGCTTTCTTTTCGTGCAAATAAATGGGCGGATACAGCTTTTTTGAAAAGGGTGTGTGTGTGTGTGTGTGTGTGTGTGTGCACAATTAAGATCTATTTATTGTCTTTGGTGGTAATTTATACAGAAATAAAGATTTTTTCGAAATAAAAAGTGCGCACCTCCCCCCCCCCCCCTCTGTATCCGCCCATGAAATACATATATTCACTGAACTACGTCCACAATGCACCAAGTTGAAAACACCGACATTTTTTTTGTCATGCGGTGATATTCACAGAGCGTTCTGAAAGAGACGCTTACAATAAAGTGATTAAATCCCAAGTAATCTCGTTTGTTCAAATATGTCTTGTTCCTGGCAGAGTCTTGCTGGTCGATCCAGCTATTTCGGCCTTTTGAAACAAATATGACAACCGCTGTGGTGTGCAATGCTTGTCGATAATCATGTGAGTTTGTCAATGATATACGAATCAGATCAAAGTGATCACTACCGCTACACGAAAGACTTTGTGAAGCGAAAGCGAGCCTTATGACATCCGATGTTATTGAGATTGGTGAATTTGTAGTCCTAGCATAAAGAACTCAGATCAATAAACGGCGGAATCAGTAAGGACGTCCCCGGGGTCCGGGGATAAAAAAGAAATGGCTAAGGGAAACAATCTATAGAGCTAAAACAGTTTCATTAAAGCAACAACGTGGAGATTTCTGTTTTGAGTAGGCTCAAAATATGGAGTTTATTTACGTGTTACAGTTGTTATGATAGTAATTCAACAATAGTGAGTGAGTTTGGTTTTACGCCGCTTTTAGCAATATTCCAGCAATATCACGGCGGGGGACACCACAAATGAGCTTCACACATTGTACCCATGTCGGGAATCGAACCCGGGTCTTCGGCGTGACGAGCGAACGCTTTAACCACTGGGCTACCCGACCGCCCCTAATAATACAACAATAGATTTAATACCACTGATATTGATTATCAATATGAGATCGTTTTATGGCTTGCTGAGAAGAACTGTCACTTTGGATTTCGGATTTCCAAAAGGTATATACTCAAACAAATATTACTTTAGGCCATATTTATTAGTCACATCTAATACTTTTTTCGTCACATTTGACTGAATTTGCGTACTTTTGTCCTATATTTCAGCTTATGTGTTTTTTGTCCGAATGACCACCCATACTTACATAACATTTTTTAATAGTTTAAATACAAGCAGTATGATATAAGAAGAACAAATTCACTGTTTTATTAAAAGAAATATGTGAAAATAGACGTTTAGCGTTTAGGTTTTTGTTCACCAAACAAACAAAACATCACCCAGAGCAGTCTGTGAAAAGAGTGGATCTAAGGAGATTAGAGATTCTTGATGTGACAATTGGAATCTACCATGAGCAGGGTGGGGAGTGTGTGTGTGTGTGTGGGGGGGGGGGGGGGGGGGGGGGTGGATATGGATAAAACGAACTTTATTCCAATGTTTTGTTTGTTTGTTGTTTAACGCCGCACTCAGCAATATTCCAGCTATATTACGGCGGTCTGTAAATAATCGAGTCAAACCAAACAAACAAAACATTGGAATAAAGTTCTTTTTACCCATATCCACAGGTATGATGTTGTTTACACAATCAGATGCACTTTCATTTTCTGTGACATTCAAAGAGTTATTATTTACAGATCCTGCTGTGAAATTGTTTATACAATCAGATAAAGTTTTCTTTGGCATCATGAGCATCGATCCAGGCAATTGGGATACGATGACATGCATCAACCAAGTCAGCGAGCCTGACCACCCGATCCCCAAGTTCCAATCAGTCTATGCACACATCACCTATAATTGCCTTATGAAAATCACTAGTTTACTTTTTCGCCTCGAAAACTAGCAGACATCCATCAATAAGCCACATATCATGGGTTGCAGCGTGCAAAACAATGACACCATTACCTTTACCTGGTGGTACCATGGGTGCTTTTTGTCCATCTGCCGATAGCCACATGTAGTCAGTGGAATGATTCGTCAAGGTAAATCATCTGGACGCCCTGATTGTGATAGTTATGAATGATCCGGAGATAATGTGACATCATAGACAGGATGGAATATTTTCCCCTGAAAAGTGTTCGGTCATCGCTACGCGCAGTGTATCGAAATCCAATCTCTTGGAGAGCAATAGTTCGTGCAGTGCGGGAAACAGTAATTTAATTCCTCCCAAATTCCACTTCAAGTCAGGGTTATTTCTGCTCATAAAGCTATACGCAAACCGCCGTCATATAGCTGGAATATTGCTGCGTGTGGCGTTAAACAACCAACCAATCAACACTATATACTCCTAATCACCCTGTATCAAAGCTGTCTAATATCCTTTTACTTCCCAGTTTTGTTTTTGAGACCACACCTATACCTGTTTTGTTTTCTTATCATACCGTATACTTGATGGTATGAATTGAAAACCCTATAGCTTTGGCGGTTGGCAATTCACCCTATCTAAATTAATAAATGGTTTCCCTCTTCCTCTCTAAAGTAATAAGAACTTGTATACATTTCCCAGTACAGACACCATATCGTGTACCATGGTTATGGCTATGCAAGTTTAATGTAACATGCATCATGGGAGCAATATTAACAAAAAAACGCAGCAGCATTTTCTAATTTTAGAAGATGCACATCTAGAATTTTCTCAAAATGATTTTTGTGTGTGGATTAGATATTTTATGAAGACTGCATGCATCATTATCATTATAGCGGAGTCACGTGCGCATATTTCTATAGTCAGTTTCAGACTGTCATCATTGGACTTCGAATAAATGTGAACTCGTTCATCATATCTGGGTCAACATCACTTTGGCGTGTACACTGTATACGCTCTTGAGTGAGTGAGTTTAACGCCGCTTTTAACAGTATTCCAGTTATATCACGGCGTGTCAGCTTAATGTGGGAGGAAAGCCCGAAGTGATGCAGGTCTCAGACGTTTACCACTTCGGTGAAACCCACGAGCACGGGTATGGTGCTGACAAACCTAGAAACATAGTCGGGGCGAACTGGGATTCGAACCCACAATCATAGGTTTCTGGCGTGGCCAAGGGACGCAACTTTGCACAGCGAATGATGGACTAACGTGGACTTTATTATTTTATTATATATTACATGTACACCGAGTGAACATTTACCTCATTTTTATAAAATTTACTTTTTTCTCATGTACCACCGTTGGTGGGTTTTTCTCTGAGAATAAACTGAAAACGTGGGAAGTTCCGCTGTGTCGCGCATGGATTCATAACTTGATTGTTGTTATTGTTACGCACAACGGAGGACCAGGCGTGAGTAATTGAAGAAAGAATGAAAGAAGGTCTCTGTACCGAATGCTTCAACTGCCTGTATACAACCCTGAAAGGAAATTGCAACAGTAAAAGTGAATGCCGTTTTCTCAAAATAACCGGGTAATAACCTTAAACGAGGATAATGATGTTGTACACGCCATTAAGTGATTAAAAGAACGCATTTGCGATGTAGCTTTCGAGAATGTTCTTAAGGAAATGAGATCACGATAAGGGTATTGTTACGGTGGTAAATGTGTACAATTTGTTCTCACTTTGTCGCGAGGCTGAGGATTAAAAATAACTGTTCGGGATTTCAAAGCTGTAGTCTGTTGCACTATTGATTGGTGGGCTTAACTCAGGGCGAACTGTATGATCAAGCAACGCAAAATCAATAACGAGTAAGCTTTTTATATGAGAACAATACCTACCGGCAAAGTGAAGACCCCCCGTTTGTGCCACTGAAAGACGCAAAGTGTTTGAATGTTACGGAATGGGGCTCACATTCGCGTATATCTTTGGTCACGTTTTCTGTTACTGGCGAAGTCCGTATGATATTCGCTTGCGTCAATTAAGTACTGCAGCTTTAAGTTTGTTTGTTGTTTAACGCCGTACTCAGCAATATTCCAGCTATATGACGGCGGTCTGTAAATGATAAGTTTTTGGACCAGATAATCCAGTGATTGACATCATGAGCATCGACACACGCAATTGGGATACGAAGACATGCATCAACCATGTCAGCGAGTCTGACCACGAGATCCCGTTAGTCGCATCTTACAAGCATAGTCGCTGATGACCTATTCTACCCCGTATCTTCACGGTCGTAGCGATTATATGCATTTATCAGTTTATATTAAATGTTGTACCACCGTTGGTGGGATTTTCTGAGAATATACTGAACTGAACCGAACCTACATATGAAGATATGTTGAAGATAGGCCAAGAACAGATCTCTCGGCAGTTCTTGTTTTTGTTGCAAGGAATTATATATTGTTGCAATGTCATTAAATATTTTAGTGGCGTGTGTACCTTTGTCGGTGAAGATCTGACAAACCCTCATTCAAATCAACCAATCAGCGACAAGGTTCCTAAATTCTTAGTACGAGCGAATGCAGATCAGATTTTAATATATTCAAAATTAACATAAAACCGCAAGTTCCGAATTATTTTTTGTTTAACGCCGCACTTAGCAATATTCCAGCTATGTGAAGCCGGTCTGTATATAATTGAGTTTGGACCAGATAATCGAGTGATTGATGTGTTTGAGATTAATTGATAATACCTGTTTGGATATCACAGGTAATGAAACTCTAGCTCATTGTGTAAAATAGTCCACACCAGAAGATATAAATAATACTTCTTTGAATATCACAGATAAGGGAAATGTTAAGATTTTGTTTGTTGTTTAACGCCGCACTCAACAACATTCCAACTATATGACGACGGTCTGTAAATAGTGACTGCCATCATGAGCATCGATCCAGGCATTTGGGAAACGATGACATGGATCAACCAAGTAAGCGAGCCTGACCACCCGATCCCGTTTGTCGCCTCTTACGACAAGCATAGTCGCCGTTTACGGCCAGCATGGGTTGCCGAATACCTATTCTACCCTGGATCTTCACGGGAATGAGTGCAACTGCACATGTTTGTTGTTCTTTAACGTCATCCTCTACAAAAATGAAATTTCCAGATGTCATGTCCCACGATGTAATGCACAGAATAACAGAAACTACCCCGAACGTGCCTACTGCAGATCACATGTATATACAATAAACAGTTTGAGACAGGCACTGAACAAAAGTTGATGAATATGATCTGTCAAAAGGAGAAACATACATGCCAAAGTTCAGGTCTGTTCTAACCACACATGTACCAATTTTCATTACATTTTGTACAAAATGACCATAACAAACTTTTGAACAAATTCAGATGTCATTATTCGTGGGAACAAGCATGTAAAGTTTCAGCTTGGCACAGATGAAACATATCTTAATGTTTTATTCATATCGTTACCTGTTTCAGCAAGTCAGCAAGTACCATCCAACCTTTGCATTAAATATTACAGACAAGCAACAGTAGTTGAAATATCCATATAGATCTTTATTAAATGCATTTAAAAGGCAGACTATGCTATAATATCAATCATCTGCCTTACTCAGACACACAGGTCACGGGGCAGGACACCAGCTTAAATGGAAATATACATACAACATTTAATAATCAAATATCTCAAAATTCAGAAAAATAGATGGACTTTTCTCCAAGAAAACAACTTACAAATATGTAAATAGTATATAATTATTTTCAAACTACTAGAATAAATGATATCACTAGCAATGTAGTAAACATCTGATAGGAAATGGTGTATGTACATGTGTAGTGTTAGTTTGTCCTGTGAAAGGTGAAAGTCCTGACCTGTTTATCCTGTGTGGGTGGGTGAGGGAGTGGGTGGGTGAGGGAGTGGGTGGTGGGGACAATCTAGGTATGGAGCCCACCTGTGCCTGTGGCGTTAGTGAAGAGACTTGCGAGGACAGGTGTGGGTCCTGCACTGTCTGTTGGATTTGTCAGAGGGGAGTGTGCATGTGATGGGGGGAATCTGGACCCTACACCTGTACTGACTGATCATATGAGATGGGGGGATGGGGGATTGGTGTTCATACTTTGAGTAAGACTACTAACGTAAGACTGTAATGAAGTATCGTGAAAAGGGTACAATTCTGACCTGGACCCACTTACGCAAAGCAATCTTAGCGCTAAGATGATAATAATTCCCATACTTTATCATAGGCTTAAGATGATATTGGCGCTAAGATTGCTTTGTGCAAGTGACCTAAGAGCAGTGTCGTAGCCAGTTGCCCGCATGGTATGCAGGTCTACCACATGACCTGTGTGGCCATCCATGGCATGGTATGCAGGTCTACCCCATGACCTGTGTGGCCATCCATAGTATGGTATGCAGGTCTACCACATGACCTGTGTGGCCATCCATGGCATGGTATGCAGGTCTACCACATGACCTGTGTGGCCATCCATAGCATGGTAGGCAGGTCTACCACATGACCTGCATGGCCATCCATAGCATGGTAGGCAGGTCTACCACATGACCTGCATGGCCATCCATAGCATGGTATGCAGGTCTACCACATGACCTGTGTGGCCATCCATGGCATGGTACGCAGGTCTACCACATAACCTGTGTGGCCATCCATTGCATGGTATGCAGGTCTACCACATGACCTGTGTGGCCATCCATAGCATGGTATGCAGGTCTACCACATGACCTGTGTGGCCATCCATGGCATGGTATGCAGGTCTACCACATGACCTGTGTGGCCATCCATGGCATGGTATGCAGGTCTACCACATAACCTGTGTGGCCATCCATGGCATGGTATGCAGGTCTACCACATGACCTGTGTGGCCATCCATGGCATTCCACATACGTGCAATGCAGGTTTACAATACCAATAGTGGAGAACAAGCTAGATTTCGGTTGGTTTCTTCAACTACAGGACATACTAACAAAACATACACAATAACAATGAGCCACTTGCAATAACACTGTGCATAATTTCATCAACTGCCACATCATTCAATGAACTGAAGCAGTCGCACAAATTTCATACATATTTTGTCATCTTGTCGCTCCATCTTTGAATGGGTAAATCAGATTCTGGAATTTGGATAGAGGATGATAACAGACAATGAACATATACAATGAAATGATGTTAGTGCTAACACTGACAATATCCTTGCAACATTCCTCTTGGCAGAGTCAGCAGCCTCCAGGACAAAACAACATTCATGTTACAATCATTACACTCACCACGAAACTACACCATTTAGAGGAGTTTTTCAAAGATTCTGGCTATTCACCGTCTTGCAAACCAACAAATCGCATACTGAAATGTCTGTAAAATGAAAGTTGCAATTTTACAGAAATTATTAAGTGTTGATATAAAACGATTTTATTAAGGAACTGACAACTAATAAGTATCTTCCAGATAATGTCATGCTACCCATGATTGTCGTACGTGCTCTGGGACTACACCATAATGTCATGTTACTCATGATTACAATACTACATGATGCAGAGCCTGGATGATATTCATTATGGTCTAATATTGTTACATTTCATGACAAACAATAGTGTTATATTTCCAACTTGCAGGACATGTCCACAGCAAGAGAAGGCCATGGTCAATTTGTACTGTGTCACTCAGGCATAAAATCAAGGTGATACCTTAGTCATATCATGCTGTGTCAGAATAATGTGGGAGGACAGTTTTGTAATGTAGATCGCTGGTGAGGTCCACAAGCACCGATGATGCTGACAAACCAAGGATCATAATCAGGGACAATCTGTGATTTGTTCTACCGATCATAGGATCCTTACATGCCAAGGGGACTCAACTCTAAACAGCAAACTGGTTGCACCTTTGACTATGATTGGGCCAACAGGAGAGAACAAAATTCAAAGAACTTCACCAAATGGAGAAAAATAATGTGTAAAATCTTGGCTCTCAAAAAAGGTTTTATGGGGTTGTAGCCAATGCATCCTTGTGATTTAATGTAATTCTACTGAAATCATCCCAATTGGACAATGTCAACCGAGTGGCAGAGGAGGACAGTGAAGTCCATGCAAGGTCCAGTTCTGCAAATGAACATCATGTGTCTCAATTCGGATTCAGATTCACAATAGCACCATGAATGTCTGACAAGAGACACACAATGTTATCAGAGCCCCACATAATGACTTGTGGAACAATATCTCCATTGGGGAATGTAGTCGAACATATCCCTAAAGAAAGATCTGTGGAATCAGACAACCATCCCCAGAGGGAGACACACAATGTAGTCAATCGAACAGCGACATGTGGAATCTGAGGTTATATTTTCACAGAGACACACAATGAAGTGGAACACAGCTCTAAATAGAAGTGGACAGCAGCAGGTAATACAGTACAGGATGAGTCTATGGAGGATGCCCTACTTCCTATGCCCTTGTCCATGACCCTGGCGCTGACCACTGCTGCCTCACTGACCACTCCAGATTACTTGTATCAATGAGAACCTAGAACATGTGCTAAACTCAACTGAAATGTGGACTTTTATTCAAGAAACAACATGTGATGCAGCCTTAGAAATTCACGCTAGTCCATAGCCTGAACCTACAACTAAATTGTGCTGAAGACATGTTAAAGTCCAGGGATCATAGTCCTCATTGACTAGTAGCATTTGAGGTCTATAATTCTCAACCAGTTCTCAATGCTTCAATTTTGCTCCAAATTGCAACTGAACAAAACTGACATAACTCTAAAAAAAGCAAACATTTTATTTCGTTCAAGCAGGACTAGCTATTAACTCGGAGGACTAGTGAATAAGGTTAACACTAGTCCTCTGGACTAGTCTTTAAAAGAACGATTTCTTAAGGCTGCTAACATCTAAAATGAGGTCTTATATTCAAGAACCAACATGTGATACAATGCTAACTTCATCTCATAAACCTACAAGATCATCAAAAATGATTATATACATTCCTTGAGCATGATATACTCATTTTCATTTTTTTATGAGAAGCATATTTTCATTTCATTGTAGATCAGAATTACACACTCAAATAGCACTTTTTTGACAATGTTTTTTTTGCTCTTATTCTGTGTGGACCAATATGCTGTTGATTATCTTAATGCCACACACAGCAATACAAATCAGGATGACATGTCAAAGGAAATCCATTACAATAAAATACATAGCACTAGTATTTCAGTACTAAAATATTAAAATAAATTGAGATATAAATGTGTACACAGCACAACTACTTAGAATCTCCAAACACAAAATAAAAGGTTGGATCTGTTTGTGAATCAAAAGTGGCCATTTTCTTCCTTTTTGATGTTTGTTTCTTCATCTGCCAGTCAGTCTTCGGACACCCATTCATGCTCAATCACACACACACTCGACATGCTCACACTAGTCAAGGAAGTCATTCTGTTCTCAGCTTGCCTCCTTGATGCTCATCACCTTGCAAACCCACTGGCCGATATTTATATCCTCACTGCTCTCGCATTTCTTAACAAAGTTGTGATTCTGCAAGAAGACAAAATTTGTGAAGTGTTATGTTCCTCCACAGAAACTGGAGTATCCCCAGCCACATCTATTCCTGACAGCATCAAAACTGTGCCTTAGGCTATCTCAATAACAAACATAACCACATCGGGTTTAAAAACATCACTTCTGGTTTGGGAAAACATACATAAAATACAAGTCAACTTTAAACAGAAAACTTACTTGCACCTCTGGCTTAACAACTTCACGCCCTGGTTTGGAAAAAAACAGGTTTTATGCAAAACATTTCTAAAACATGATGAGTGAGTGAGTATGGTTTTACACCGCTTTTAGCAATATTCCAGCAATATCACGGCAGGGGACACCAGAAATGGGCTTCACAGATTGTACCCATGTCGGGAATCGAACCCGGGTCTTCAAGTGAACGCTTTAACCACTAGGCTACCTGACCTCCCCTTGGTGGATGAGTGAGTGAGTGGGTGGGATGGGTTTAACACCACTTTTAACAGTATCTCATCCAGTTTTTATTCATTACTTGTTAATTACATCTACACAAGGAGGCTAGACTTACCATGAGAGATTGCAGGTCAGCTCTATCAGAGGGGCACTTCTTCAGGCTGTTAAAAAGATTAACAATTTTACTTAAACAGGTGCAACAAATACCCTCAGTCATATTGTGAGTAAACAAGTAAATATTACAGAACTTTATCAGTAGTCTTAGAGCAGTTTGTTGCAGGTACCTCATACGAATGCAACGTACTTCAACAGGTTCAACATTGAACCTCATACACAACAAATGAAACAAGTTCAACAAACCCCATTGTCAATAATACAGCTTGCTTATATGATTTCCTCCATTACATATGAATACATACAGCTGCTATGCAGTATTTTAGGGGTGTATTTAAGTAAGCAAATACAGCGAGGCCGTTTATATAATTTGTGAACCCCGCCTCTGCCTGTCACAGTTGAGCAGGCAGCCACAAGTTTACGGCACGCGTTGTCATGTGAGGAACATTGCCCTTTGTGACATGGAAGGTAAATGCTCACTGGTTTGAGCACTCGCTGGCTTCCCGGGTCACCAGATCTTTGCATGATTTGTTCATTAAAAACAGCAACCACATCTCATCTTGGCCATAATATTCACTGGTTATGCTGGAACGTGGTGTACACAGGACTATGGTGATGCATAAGACATAATACCTCAGCAGGTTCAACACAGACCCTTGCACCAAGATGATTCTGATTTACCGTATTCGACGTAATAAGCACTCTTAAAGGCGCCCACTAGTGAACAATCCCCATTGCACCCCTTCCAATTGATCAATGTACACAAGACTTATTTATTCGTGTATAATACGCACTCGTGTGTTATATTGGCTATTAAATTCTGGAAAATTATATCTGTCGTATATAAACATTTCAGGCTGTCAGCATAAACCACGAAATTTACGATCTTTCAACTTTTTTTTTCACCAAAATAATATTCTAATAAGAGCCCCTTATTTCTTATTTTGAGTGCGTCCTGGGCGCTTATTACATCGAATATGGTATGTATACATCTCAGTTCCAGGACCTGCTTCACTACAAGTCGACACAATAGTTCTCTATGGTTCCAGACCATCAAATGGCCAGCTATCAAAACTTAACTTACAGTAATCAGTTTTTACAGCATTGTGCTTCTATACACCCAAAATATATTTCTCTTCCATAACTTCACCACCTAGAGTCAATAAAAGACCATTAAAGTCCCAGCATCTTGTCACAAGGTAATGGATTTTCTTAGACAGCAAAAAAGCATATGATCCTGGAAATTGTATTCATTTATTCTGACCGAGCATGATACATATTGCTTCATGATGACTGGCTAGTTCATTTCAATTGTTCCAATTTTTTCATTGTTTATAAAGTAGCCCATAGCAACAAGGTGCCATATGAACGCATTGTTGTAAATAATTGAAGATGAAGCCATTCATTGTTCATGACGTCACAAACAACTTTATGTTACATCATTCCAACAGCAGGCTAATTGAGCTTGTGTCTCTACTTGAAATCAGGAAACACATTTTCTTCATGTTCTCAGAAAAAGACTGAGTAATATGAAGAATAACCTACACACATCTCGAAATTACATATCTGTCCATCATGAAATACTGTTGATGTTTCTTACCAACATTCGGAACAGATAATCCGTAATGCCTCATATGATATTCAGTTTACAATTTACGGTATTGGACGTAATAACCGCCCCGCTCTAATAAGCGCCCATGGCGATATTTGCTAATATTTGGCTAGTGAACAATCCCAATTAGCACCCCTTCCGATTGATCAATGAACGCACAACTTATTTATTCGTGTATAATACGCACTCGTGTGTTACATGCACCCTTAACTATGGGCAATTAAATTCTGGAAAAATATATCTGTCGTATATAAACATTTTAGGCTGTCAGCATAAACCACGAAATATATCTTTCAACTCTGTTTTTTTTCACCAAAATAATATTCTAATAAGAGCCTCCGTATTTCTAATTTTGAGAGCTCCCTGGGCGCTCATTTCTTTGAATACGGTATATTGATAAGGGAGGTAACTGATTCGGAAACATACCATCTTTCTACAAAGTCATCAAACTGTTCAGAGAACTTTCCTTTAGGCAGCGATGGTGGCGCCTGCAACAGAGTCATCAGCAAACACATGTACCACGTACAGAACTGCAGTGTGGGTGGGTCACTCATCTACACATGGACCACATATTGGGCGCCAGTGTGGGTGGGTCACTCATCCACACATGGACCACATATTGGGCGCCAGTGTGGGTGGGTCACTCATCTACACATATACCACATATTGGGCGCCAGTGTGGATGGGTCACTCATCTACCCCAGTCTTCATGAATATCATTCACAATAACTGAAACAATTTCATTAATTCTTAATATTTAAGCAATAATTATTTACTGAAGTGACGATTGTTTTCCTTCATCAATGTGTATTAAGTACAAAGCAGTGGACATTATTTCAGTTCACAAACAAATTAATCATGTATCCATTACTCATATTTGTTAATAACAAAAAATGTTAACATTAAATACATTACAAATACATGTCTAAGTCTGCACAATGCCCATCACTACCAACATCCCTATTGTGAGTGCCACTGTCATGATCAATAGCAACCTTATTGAATTGAAACAGTATTCACCTGACTTTACCTGAATATACCAGTCAGCATGTTAAAGACTATATTCATAACAGGTGATATGTAGACAAGCTATTGTGTTTAATGCCAAACTCATAAATGAGTGGTTTTACGCTGTTTTTAGCAATATTTCAGCAAAATCACATTAGGGGACCCAAGAAATGGGCATCACACATTGTACCCATGTGGGAATCGACCCCCAGACCTTCAGTGTGATGAGAGAAAGTTTAAACCACTGAGCTACCCCCACGGCCCTTGAAATTATGAAAATGACATGAATAAACAAGTTTGTGTAAAGAATGTCTGCTGCATTCTCACAGCAGGCAAGGCTTTTAACCCAAAAAAAGATGAAAATATAACAGAACATCTACTTCAAAATCCAGCAATGGCAACAAAAGGAAGATATTGTGGAGATATTGTATGTGTGTGTTGCAGTAAGTTCAGCTGTAATGGTGAGAGAGTGAGTATGGTTTTACAGCGCTTTTAACAATATTCCTGCAATATCATGACGGGGGACACCAGAAATGGGCTTCACACATTCTACTCATGTCAGAAATCGAACCCGGATCTTTAGTGTGACAAGCAAATGCTTTTAACCAGCAGGCTACCCGATCGCCCCCTATCCCTGCAATAGACTTCTGACTAGGGACATTGGAGACACAAACACAAGACAAATGAATTGTGATGGTCATGTTGGGCCAACAAGTGTGAACATTGTTCCACTGACTTCACAACAAACTGTTCTTCATGTTAGACATTTTACCCACAGATGTATCAGTGAACAAGTTACATCTGATAGTTGATGAGGGATTGACTGTTTAGCTTAACTGTCTCTGTGTAACTGTAAATGTGATCTCAACCCAATACACATGGTCCAACAGCCTACTGAACCAGTGACAGGTGCTTGTGGCAGAAGTTTGACATGGTTATTTCAAATGTACACCAATGGAAACTGGAAGTGCTCATTATCTACCTGACATAAATACTGGAAAAAAAATACGACAACAACACAAAAGTTGAATTTCTTAAATTGAACAAATATTCATAAGTTCACAAACAATTTGACAACATTCACCGCAACACAACCTACATCACAGCATACTTTTACTCACTGAGTAACACCAGCTAAAAGCTGTTATGGTAAATTTTGCCAAAGTAAACAGACCAGCCAAATGTAATAGCTAATAGCAAAATATGAAAGCCAGGTGGCGGTCTATAACCCTCACAAGTGAGGGGTCAACTAGGAGAACATATCTGCACAAGACGGAAGCTACCAACCAAGAAATGATAAAATATTTCAACAACATGCCAACCACGAAAAGGGTGGAGAGAAAAGGAAGTTTGGTAGTCATGTTAATTCACAAGGTACTGACATCATCATCATCATCATCATTACCAACATCATCATCATCATCATCATCCACATCATGTGAGGTATGTTACGGAGTCAGCTAGTTGTGTTCATTTGTTACAGAGACAAGAAACAAGGTCCGGATGTCAATGACTAGACATACTTAAATCAAACAAGTTATGAGACCTCTAGGTTCACAGTGGTGTGCCACATGTCAAACAAACAATAGGAAAATGAGTCTAGAATCTTGGAGCGGACATGCTGAATGTTGAAGAGCAACTGACGACAATTTCATGCTGAACATGCACTGACAGTCTAGACAATTACCAAAAGCAAAAAGTCAAAATGGTAAAAGAAGAAAGGTTTTGAGGGCATATTGATGGCATAAACAATGACAGCATTTCAATTAAAGAGCATGATCTAAGCATCTAAACTTTGTAACATGAAAAGAATTTTAAACAAATGTAAATGAATCATCCATCTAAATGAGGCAGAGAGCAGATTTCTGCATACATTCTGTACTTGCTGTCAGAAAACTGAAACAATCCAACTAAAACCATGGGTACAAGTAAGTGCTGATGTCTGAGACACAGTGTACTTGGCATCCATACTTCACAACAGAGAGTACATGAGAACACAAGAACGAAATCTTAACCTGTCACAACTACCTGTAATACATTTCTTCAAAATCTTCAAAATTCAAACTGATTCAGTCAACTCTTTCTCTTTGTACAAATATCATTTAGCTGCCTGAATCTACAAAGTGCATAAATTTGGAATATTTGAAAATTCTGTGAACAGGTCACAGAACAAAAAAATAACACCTTGAGAGTTGATCTGAAATGATGAGTACTATTACTGTTAGCCCACAACCCCCTTTAAGCCCATCTCAAGCCATCAAACTACAATCCCCTTGAAACCCATCTCAAGCCAGCAGGACCACAAACCCCTTTAAGCCCATCTCAAGCCATCAAACTACAACCCCCTTTAAGCCCATCTCAAGCCATCAAACTACAACCCCCTTTAAGCCCATCTCAAGCCATCAAACTACAACCCCCTTTAAGCCCATCTCAAGCCATCAAACTACAACCCCCTTTAAGCCCATCTCAAGCCATCAAACTACAACCCCCTTTAAGCCCACCTCAAGCCATCAAACTACAACCCCCTTTCAGCCCACCTCAAGCCATCAAACTACAACCCCCTTTCAGCCCATCTCAAGCCATCAAACTACAACCCCCTTTAAGCCCATCTCAAGCCATCAAACTACAATCCCCTTTAAGCCCAGCTCAAGCCATCAAACTACAATCCCCTTTAAACCCATTTCAAGCCAGCAGGACCACAAACCCCTTTAAGCCCATCTCAATTAATAAGCCCACAACCCCCTTGAAACCCATACCAAGCCATCAGACCACAAACCTCTTTTAACCCATCTCAAGCCATCAGACCCTAACCCGCTTTAAAACCCTACAACACCCTTTAAAACCCATCAAGCAATCAGTTCACAACACCCTTTAAGTATTAGACACAAAAACAACCCTTTTAACCCATCTCAAGTCAATAGACCACAACCCCCTTAAACCCATCTCAAGCCAAAAGACCCTAACCCCCTTTAAAACCCACCAAGCCATCTGTCCACAACTCCCATCTTAAAGTATTAGACCACACACCATTTAACCATATCTCAAGCCAATAAACTAAAACCCTATTTAAAACCCATCAGTCCACTATGCCCATCATAAAGTATAAGACCAAAAGCCACTTTCAATCCATCAAGCCACCAGTCCACAACCCCCTTTAAACCAATCTCAAGCCATCAGACCACAACCCCAATTACTTCCATCTCAAGCTATCAGCCCACACTCCCCTTTCAACCCATCAAGCCATATCAGCAACTAACCCCCTCTAAACCAATCTCTAGTGATCAGACCACACACCCTTTAAACACACCAATCTATTAACCAACAACCCCCTTTAAACCCACCAATCTATGAACCCAGAACCCCCTTTAAACCCACCAATCTATGAACCCAGAACCCCCTTTAACCCAATCCATCTATCAACCCACAACCCCCTCTAAACCTGTCTCAAGCCACCTGATCAGCCAACAACACCCTTTAACAAATCTCAAGCCGTAAGCCCACAAGCCATCAATTCATCAGCCCACAAGCAACTTAAACCCGTCTCAAGCCATCAGCCCACAAGCCCCATTAAACCCAAACCAAGCTATGGGCCAATCCTCATTAATCCCCATTGTATGCTATGGCCACTCTGTACCCTATATACAGAAAACTGAAATCAGATACCACTTTCAGACAAAGGCATATCCAGAAACAAATGACATGCAGAAAAAAACTTAAAATACCAAAGAAAATGAAATGAAAATATCAACTAAAACACCATGACATGGTCACAGGAAGTGCAGGGTGTTGATATGGATGTGATGACTTAGCTACATGTAGAGGTCTCATAGTTCAGTGTTAATAACAAATACCTCTCTCTATCTCCCTATACCGTACAGTTCGAGACGAGCTTGTCAGGTCATGCGAGAGCAAATGAATAATGGAAGTAGATCGGAAGGGAGAGTACCAGACAGAGGGATTGTTGTGCATGATAATCAAAACAGATAAGCGATGTTTCAGCAAATTGAAATGAGAAAGGATTGATACAAGAGAAATCAGTGTACAACCAATTAAAGTAACTCTTGGTTTGGGTATAATCACTGGCATTAACTGCAAGGAGCGTTTTCTGAGGTTCCATGAGACTTGATTCAAAAAAAGAAAAGGCTTAATAAGGAAAGTGTGTATCCAAACTTTTCCAAGTGAACAAGTGTCATTTCGACTGACCTGACTAAATAGTGTTCACTTCTTTAGACAGGGAGTAAGAGCTCCTCCATGATGAAATGGCATGACTTGTGCAAAATAAAACATTTAGTTGCAAATTAACAAAATCAAGATTTTGGTGCAATTTTCAAGCAAGTGATGAAATTTTAATGAATAGAATCTCACAGCAAACAATGGGGTAAAACTTAACTGATTTCACACAGAAAATACCAGGTAACAGAAAAGTGGAAATGAATGGTGCAACATTTGAGACACAGAGTACCTGACAGCTCTCTGTGACTATACGGTATATGCAGATAGAGATATACTGCCGCATCTCCCTCACTTAACATACCTCATTCACAATGTAATCTAAAAGCTCAAATATGGCCATGGGTCGGGGAGCGTCAGCGCCCGGCGGGCATACATAGCTATTTCGGCTGCCTAGAAAGCAAGAAGAAAGTGCAAAAAACAAAAATAAACAAAAAATATATATCAGTAAACAAGATGACATGACCACCGTAACACCTCCACCTCAAGGAATCAGAGTTATCTGCCCTTTGTTCAGACTTGACTGGAAACACACAAGCATGTACAGGATGGGGATGAAGCCCTGATACATGCCTGTTCTGTTTCCTTGAAAGAAGTTCATGAAGTTGGGATATTTAATGAGTAGGAAATGTTACAGTCAAGTATATCTGAGGACACAAACATTCTGAGGGCATGAGAGTGAAAACACCTTCCTCCGATTACAGAAACATTGACAGTACCAACACCTCATTCTTCCTTGGAGAGTAACTCAACATGTTTTGTTTGCATTTCACTGAAGTTAAGTAGTTACTGACACAATACTCCACTTGTGTATTTCGACATCTGTAAAACACCTTCTTTGTTGTGTACAGCTTGAATATTCATTTTTATAGACGTTTAAAATTGGACCAGCATGTACAATTCCGCACTGGAGGTCAATGAAGCGATAGAAGTGCACCTTCTATTCACATTGTAGAAAATATGTAAACTTCATCGGCATGTCACTATCAACACTTCCCCTCTTAAATTTGCGACTTAATCAACATGCGACTATCAATACGCAACTTCATTAACACGTGACATGTTAACACGTGACATGTCAACAAGTGACTTCCATCAACATGTGACACTATCAATATAAATCAAGCCCTGTTCCCACATGTTCCTAATCATGCTAATGGTTACACATGAGTTGGGTAACAGTTATCAGTTAGGTTGGCAGCATGAGGATTATTTTAAGAAAGCCGAGTGAAATGTAGTGCCATGCAGCACAAGAAAATGTATTGCTCTAATTCATGCATGCTGTGGATGTTTCCCCAAGAGCACAATTTACAATACATCTGGAATACTGACATGTCTACCTGAGGGTTCCGAATGAACAAAGGGTTCTCAGTTTCCCACAATACAGCAGCTGTGTGACAGCCATCCAACATTGTTGTATTGTTGCCTACCAGTGCTAGTTGAGTGTGTGAAGGAAGGTGTTTTCATGACTCAATCATACAGTGCTTAAAGATGGCAAAGTCTGCACAGTGGATTGGTTCCATATTATGACATTGAGATTACCTCATTTACAATATATTCTAGAAGTTCAAATATAGCCATTGGCAGGGGCCCATCTCCTGTAATTTCAAACTCGCCGGGGCAGCCTGTAAATAGTTACTACAATGTACACATAGCTGCCTCAATGTGAGTGCACTTGCACTCGTTATACATTGGCTTGGAAGTTATTTTAATGCTGAAAATAAACATGTGTAGGAAATCATGCATAATTCAATGATGAAAAATTCCTCCGTCACATGCATCAGGTCACATTCTGTAGCTCACCTTCAGTTGGTCATGTCTTAACTGTCTTAAAACTGGGCAGATTGTTTCATCTGTTGCTACTGAAAACTGACCTTCGGGTTACGATAAGAATCTTAGCTTGCATGGGACATGGGGCTTCATACATGTAAATAAAGGTCACAAGGCCTTATTGAGCTCAAACAATTTTCAGAAAATTTATAAAATAGTAATGTGCTGTGTGATTATCTGCTGTGCTGAGATAATTACTGAAATCCTAGAATTTCCCACCATCATATCTCACAAGGCACATCTCATCAACTTCATGTCATGTTAAATTGTTTGACTGGCATTACTTAGAAGTTGACGGATGACAAAGGTGACACAATTTATGGATAACATCTTCTTTAAGAACTGTGAAGGCAACGTTTCGGTACAGATCCTTATACCGTTGACCAGTCTTGCTTGACAACAGTAAATAGATCTGAACCGAAACATTGCCTTCCAGAGCTCCAGATAAGCATTTGGTGTTGTGGGTATTTTAACCATGCATTTTAAAATCATTGTGTATCAGTAATTCTATCTGGGTATTCAAATTTCTGTTACCCACTAGTTTTCACACATGTGGGTATTTAAGTTAAATAATTAAAAACACTATTCATCTAGTCCCTGCTAACTGGTGTCGTGCGGGTTCGAGAGCTTTATAGGACTCAAAAATACCACGATACTTCCACAAGTGTGATGGCAAATGATCATGATGTAACTGTCAACGTGGAGTTTGGCAAGGTTGACGGAATGCCTGTTTATAATTTCAAAATAAGTTGCTGATTTGCTAATCGAATATGCAGGGGTTACTTCACAATATTTTGACGATACGAACAAGTTTGTTTTTTGTAGCGTATCTGTAATGTTCGTTGCGTATTTGATACGCTCGGATTTTAATTTACTGCGTATTTCTGCATTTCTGATGCGTATTTCACACAGATACGCAGCTTATCCGGAGCTCTGCCTTCACAGTTATTAAAGAAGTTTTTATCCATAAATTGTGTCTACTTTGTTCATGTCATGTTGTTTTGGAAATGATAAACTTACTCCCTGGTGAGATCAAGATATCGGTGCTCTTTTCATCCCAAAAAACCTACACCTTACTCATAGGGCAGACTTACTGACTAGATGCGGTTACTGTGTCCCCTCAACCTGCTCCTTGTTTACTATCTGTTTTTCTATGTCACTGCTGAGGGCTATGGATAGTACCTTTAGAAATGTTAACATTTGCAACGTAGAGTTGACAGGGGACCTCTACATCTGTGAGTAGCTACAAATCATAAAATATCTTTTTATAATTTATATACCAGTCTCTTTCTTAATGACTTACCTTGAAATATCTATGTTTTAGTTCACTGAAAGTGAACTTTGAATATGAATTCCAGATTAAAAATTAAAAACCTATACAACAAGATGGCTGCCCCCTTGAGGAAGGTGTTTTTTTATTTCAACCTGGAATTCTCATTTCAAGTTCACTTCTCATGAAGTAAGCATACAGATTTGAGTGAAAAAGTTGGGTTTCATGGCGAAGGAATGTTCTATTTCAGCTGGAGTCACATGTCTATGATGGATGGCAATGTACAATGTCAGTTAGTCATGTGTTTATGGTGAAGGAATGTACTATTTCAGCTGGAGTCACATGTCTATGATGGAAGGCAATGTACAATGTCAGTTAGTCGTGTGTTCATGGCGAAGGAATGTACTATTTCAGCTAGAGTCACATGTCTATGATGGATGGCAATGTCCAATGTCAGTTAGTCGTGTGTTTATGGTGAAGGAATGTACTATTTCAGCTGGAGTCACATGTCTATGATGGATGGCAATGTACAATGTCAGTTAGTCGTGTGTTCATGGCGAAGGAATGTACTATTTCAGCTAGAGTCACATGTCTATGATGGATGGCAATGTCCAATGTCAGTTAGTCGTGTGTTTATGGTGAAGGAATGTACTATTTCAGCTGGAGTCACATGTCTATGATGGAAGGCAATGTACAATGTCAGTTAGTAGTGTGTTCATGGCGAAGGAATGTACTATTTCAGCTAGAGTCACATGTCTATGATGGATGGCAATGTCCAATGTCAGTTAGTCGTGTGTTTATGGTGAAGGAATGTACTATATCAGCTGGAGTCACATGTCTATGATGGATGGCAATGTACAATGTCAGTTAGTCATGTGTTCATGGCAAAGGAATGTGCTATTTCAGCTGGAGTCACATGTCTATGATGGATGGCAATGTACAATGTCAGTTAGTCGTGTGTTCATGGCAAAGGAATGTACTATTTCAGTAAGAGTCTTGTGGTTTGTTGGTGTTCATCATGATGGCAATGACACAATGTCCCAGATTTCATATATTTACTGTACAACAGAAAGACGCTGACAAACAGACAAATGTATAGGAGTAGTGCAGTCACAAAGTTATTATTACGAAGTGAGAACTAGATCTGAGACTTGAAACCTCCCCGATTCTGGTGAGGAACAAACACTTGCCAACCAGCTTATCAATCTCCAATAAGTACATTATTCTACAGTTTCATTCGTAATCAATCATAACAATGAATTCAACACTGATATTATAGATACAAAATAAACTTGACCTCTCAATGGCTTCCCTGACTTGGCAGCTTCCATGTGTTCATCCATGACATTGTCCCCAAACACACTGTTGAGGTCCCGGGGGTCCGGAGGTGGAATGGGGTACCTGCCTATAGCCATCTCCACCAGAGACAGGCCCAGACTCCAGATGTCTGACTGTACAGAGTAGTGTGTCCCCTGGAGGCGCTCGGGCTGACAAAGCAAGAAAGGTGACACTGACGCAAACAGTAGGGCTGTCACGATGTATGGTTGCATCACAAACATATTTCATGTCGAGTCTGGTCCAGACAATCCAGTGAATAATATCATGGGCATCAGTCCACGCAATTGGGATCGATTACATGCATCAACCAAGTCAGAGAGCCTGACCACCCGATCCCGTTAGTCGCCCCTTACGACAAGCATAGTCACCTTTCATGGCAAGCATGGGTTGCTGAAGACCTATTCTACCCCAGAATCTTTACGGGTCCATGATGCACAAGCTGCCCATGTAGTGATTGATAGTTGAAGTCTACATCGACTTTCAAAAAGAGATTTGCAATGACCCAGACAGACTGGATAGCATTACCTTACGACCTGGAATCACATAATGCATAATATGACTCAGCAAACAACAGGTCAGGTCATGCTGATTGACAAATTCTAGGAGTAAAACACAAACTTGTTAACAGCAACATCTAGCCTGCTGGGCTGTGTGGAATACCGTATTGGATATAATAAGCGCCCCGCTCTTATAAGCACCCACAGCGATATTTGCTAATATATTGGCTTGTGAACAATCCCAACTGGCAACCTTCCGATTGATCACTGTACACAAGACTTATTTTTTCGTGTATAATACACACTCATGTGTTACATGTACCCTTAGTTATGGGCAATTAAATTCTGGAAAAACATATCCGTCGTACATAAACATTTCAGGCTGTCAGCATAAACCACCAAATTTACCTTTCAATTTATCTTTTTCACCAAAATAATATTCTAATAAGAGCCCCCTGTTCCTAATTTTGAGAGCGCTGGGCGAAGAATTTCATCAAGATAGCACAAACCAAGTGTTGTGATACACATATTGTCCATGGCATCAAAATGAGTTTTAAATTAGACATTTATTGACTTATAGAAAACAGGAGAAACAGCAAATTCCAGCCATATACCAGTAAACATGTAAACAATCAGCTATGGATGAGACGATCCTGTGATTGATATTGTGAACAACAATCCACACTGATCCTCTCCACCCGATCCAATTGGTTGCCTCTTACCAACAGAATAGGTTGCTGGGCATCTACCCTGGGTTAGAATCCCCCTGGGAGAACCAACAATAGCAAACATGGCAACCATAAAGGTGACCATGCTAATGTATCCACTTCTCCTTATACATGTTATACAAGCAGGTAATTACACCTTGAAAAGTGTGATTTGAAAAAACAGTTCAATGATAATTTGGCTTCTTCGCTTCAGTCAGTACATTCAGTCAGTACTTGTTAACAGAATACATGCAGATCACTTGATTCTCGGCATCAATGTCAGCCTGCGTCCATGTGAGAATCAACTTACCGCCATATAGGACCGTGTGCCAACAAACGAGTTGGCCATGGAATCGATCAACTGACCACTGACACCAAAATCACAGATCTTTATCTCTCCTCTTGAATTGACCAGGATATTCGATGGTTTCACATCTGTCAAAAATAATGCAACTCTATACATTCTATTGACATCATGAAACCTGTCTAGTGCTGCATACACCAAAGACCAATTAACTTTTCAAAGTTTCGTTTTGGGTGTTTTTTTCACACCAGTATGCAATGTTCCAGCTATATAGCTGGGGCCTGTAGATAAACAAGTGTGTAGTAGGGAAACAGCAGCTTGACTGCAGGAGAATTACACCCCTAGGTACAGTTACCCACATACTTTGTTTGTTTGTTGTTTATCGCCGCACTCAGCAGTATTCCAGCTATATGATGGCGGTCTGTAAAATAATCGAGTCTGGACCAGACAATCCAGTGATTGACATCATGAGCATCGATCCACGCCATTGGGATCGATGACATGTATCAACCAAGTTAACGAGCCTGACCACCCGATCCCGTTAGTCACCTTTTACGACAAGCATAGTCGCTTTTTACGGCAAGTATGGTTTGCTGAAGACCTATTCTACCCCGGAATCTTCATGGTTACCCACACAAAAACAATTGACCACCAGATCCCCATGTATGTCAGTGCATGAAGCGATCATCATGCAGTATCAGGAACATCAATTCTCTCCCTGAATCCCCACACAGGAAGCGACACACTGATTGTCAGGGCAACTAGGAAGAGAGTCAATACTTCATCGTGTTCATGTGCTTGTATACTCTATATTCCTCCACCATTCATGAATACATTGCCAACTGATACTGAGCGGCATATGGTATGGTCTAAACGAGTGTGAGCCTATGTACCCTGAGTGAGTGAGTATGGTTTTATGCCGCTTTTAGCAATATTTCAGCAATATCACGGCGGGGGACACCAGAAATGGGCTTCACACATTGTACCCATGTCGGGAATCGAACCCGGGTCTTCGGCGTGACAACCAAACGCTTTAACCACTAGGCTACCCAACCACCCCTCTATGTACCCTGAGGCTCACACACAGGGTACATCACACCGTATGCCCGGAGGGATCAGTTAACAGATTTATCTTTCCAACATTCATTCATCCAGGTCTGGAATATATGTCCACAGTTTCACTTGGTTACAGTTAGCAATACTTGTAGCACACTATGCAACTAACACACTTTATTTTCTTTTATCCAATGCATTCGGATAAACATCGGGTTCATACTTATAAGACATAAGCAAGTTACTAAAGATGTGATTTCTCTGTGGGCAATATGAAAAATGACTGCTCCATAACCAATAAGGAACTAGTATTTAGTGTAAGGGGAGACAAATTGCTGATATACAGAGTAGTGGTACTTTCAACAAATCAGGCCACTTCCAGCAAGGGGGAAGCCAGTCTTCTGATCAATGGATGCTCAGATAAAAACACAGCAATGGCAAAGTATTCTTGCTTGACAACATGTCCAAATGCGACCAGTGACTTAAAGCAGCGCTCCAACGCCAGGTGATAGTAGGGTCAACAAAAGGGTTTTGCATAAAACATATAAAGTTGGGCTCTACTGAGGTATAAACAGGCTCAGAGAGGACATAATAGTAGCACCACAGTACTGCTGCTCACATGGATATGTAGTTAAAAATGTCAACAAGGAAAACAAGGAAAACCACTTCTACAAAAGTTGCTGTCAGCATTGATATGAACATATTTTCTGCATAACTCATGTAAATACTGAGGACAAACAACTAAAACTAAACTCTCATGATTTGAACAAATTAGGATGTCATAAGGAGAATATACATGCCAAAGTTCAGCTTCTCCATTTCCAAGGAGAGGTTTACAGAGCATAGTTTTTTATAGAGAATACAAGGTAATAATAAGGTGAAACTTGAAAGTATTACAAAATATGGAATGTGTTGAGTTCCACAATTAACAACACAAGTAGGTAACTCCCTTGCCTCGAGATGATGTCATAATATAATATTACTTCAGTCAAGTGAGCTAAAAAGACATTTACATTGCAAGTCATCTTTACAATTACATGAAGTATCAGCGAGAGATCAAATGGTTTATGAAAGATCATAATACATAAATATAGCAGGGTACAACAGTGTGCCATCATACATATGTTGAGTAATAAGTATTTAAAACTCTTCAGAGTGAGTGAGTGAGTGAGTGAGTTAGGTTTAACACCGCTTTTAACATTATTCCATTTATATCACGGCGTGTCAGCTTAATGTGCGAGGAAAGCTCGAAGTGATGCAGGTCTCAGACGTTTACCACTTCGGTGAAACCAACGAGCATGGGTATGGTGCTGACAAATCTAGAAACATAATCGGGGCGAACCGGGATTCGAACCTACAATCATAGGTTTTTGGCATGCCCAAGGGACGAACTCTGCACAGCGAATCTCGGCGCCTTAGACAACTGGGCCACCTGTGCCCCCCAAATGGCAAAAATAACTAATATAAATCCTTACACCTACCTCTGTGAATAATCTGGTGCCTTTCTCGCAAATAACTTAAACCTTTTAAAACCTGAAACCAACAAATGTAGTTCATTAGATAGTCCGCAAGGTAGCAGTGAGCATACATGATAAGCTGGGACCCTGTTATTGATAAATAGTAACTTATTGCAGGTCCTGTAGGGATTGCTATCAGGTGTACATTCTAGCAGATGACAACCCACTCAAGCATACATTACACCCTGGTACAGAACAAACCACACAGGAGTATACCCTGGTACAGGACAAACCACACAGGAATACACCCTGGTACAGGACAACCCACACAGGAGTACACCTTGAGACAGGACAACCCACACAGGAGTACACCCTGGTACAGGACAACCCACACAGGAGTATACCCTGGTACAGGACAAACCACACAGGAGTACACCATGGTACAGGACAACCCACACAGGAGTACACCATGAGACAGGACAACCCACACAGGAGTATACCCTGGTACAGGACAAACCACACAGGAATACACCCTGGTACAGGACAAACCACACAGGAGTATACCCTGGTACGGGACAAACCACACAGGAATACACCCTGGTACAGGACAAACCACACAGGAGTACACCCTGGTACAGGACAACCCACACAGGAGTATACCCTGGTACAGGACAAACCACGCAGGAATACACCCTGGTACAGGACAAACCACACAGGAGTACACCCTGGTACAGGACAACCCACACAGGAGTACACCCTGGTACAGGACAACCCACACAGGAGTACACCCTGGTACAGGACAACCCACACAGGAGTACACCCTGAGACAGGAGTACACCTTGTAAAGGACAACCCACACAGGAATACACCCTGGTACAGGAGTACACCTTGTACAGGACAAACCACACAGGAGTACACCCTGGTACAGGACAACCCACACAGGAGTACACCCTGAGACAGGACAACCCACACAGGAGTATACCCTGGTACAGGAGTACACCTTGTACAGGACATCCCACACACGAGTACACCCTGGGACAGGACATCCCACACAGGAGTACACCCTGAGACAGGACAACCCACACAGGAGTATACCCTGGTACAGGAGTACACCTTGGTACAGGACATCCCACACACGAGTACACCCTGGGACAGGACATCCCACATGAGTACACCCTGGTACAGGACATCCCACACGAATACACTCTGGTACAGGAAATTCCACACACAAGTATACCCTGGGACAGGACATCCCACACAAGTACACTCTGGTACAGGACATTCCACATGAGTACACTCTGGGACAGGACAACCCACACACGAGAACAGCCTGGGACAGTACATTCCACATGAGTACACTCTGGGACAGGACAACCCACACACGAGAACAGCCTGGGACAGGACATTCCACATGAGTACACCCTGGGACAGGACATTCCATATGAGTACACCCTGGGACAGGACATTCCATATGAGTACACCCTGGGACAGGACATTCCACATGAGTACACTCTGGGACAGGACATTCCACATGAGTACACTCTGGGACAGGACATTCCACATGAGTACACACAGGGACAGGACATTCCACATGAGTACACACTGGGACAGGACATTCCACATGAGTACACTCTGGGACAGGACATTCCACATGAGTACACTCTGGGACAGGACATTCCACATGAGTACACACTGGGACAGGACATTCCACATGAGTACACACTGGGACAGGACATTCCACATGAGTACACTCTGGGACAGGACATTCCACATGAGTACACTCTGGGACAGGACATTCCACATGTGTACATGCTGGGACAGGACATCCCACATGAGTACACTCTGGGACAGGACAACCCACACAAGAGAACATGCTGGGACAGGACATTCCATATGAGTACACCCTGGGACAGGACATTCCACATGAGTACACCCTGAGACAGGACAACACGCACACCATAAGACAGGACAATACACCCTGGTATACACCTTGGGACTGGACAATTCACCCTGGAATACACCATAGGACAGGACAATTCACCCTGGAATACACCATAGGACAGGACAATACACCCTGGAATACACCATAGGACAGGAAAATTCACCCTGGAATACACCATAGGACAGGACAATACACCCTGGAATACACCATAGGACAGGACAATACACCCTGGGACAGGACAATACACCCTGGGACAGGACAACCCACACAGGAGTACACCCTGGCACAGGACAATCCACCCTGGCATACACTGCTGTGCTGCCAGCTACTCACCGCAACATTAATGACACCAAGTATTGGTTCAGGTATTCTGCCAGCTCTCTTCAGTATCAGATCTAGTGAACCTCCATCCTGAAACAACACAGTACTAATTACTCTCAGCCAAGTTTTTACCAACCTGAAATCAACAGGAAACATAAACACACCATGTACTCCCTACAGAAGTATAAACCCACCTAGTATTCCCTACAGAAACATAAATCCACAATGTATTCCCTACAGAAACATAAACCCACCATGTATTCCCTACAGAAGTATAAACCAACCATGTACTCCCTAAGGAAGTATAAACCCACCTAGTATTCCCTACAGAAACATAAACCCACCATGTATTCCCTACAGAAGTATAAACCCACCTAGTATTCCCTACAGAAACATAAACCCACCATGTATT
Source organism: Haliotis cracherodii (assembly GCF_022045235.1). Taxonomy (NCBI): domain Eukaryota; kingdom Metazoa; phylum Mollusca; class Gastropoda; order Lepetellida; family Haliotidae; genus Haliotis; species Haliotis cracherodii. Next base: position 59,202,697 of record NW_027266264.1, read on the forward strand.
CCCTACAGAAGTATAAACCCACCTAGTATTCCCTACAGAAACATAAACCCAACATGTATTCCCTACAGAAGTATAAACCCACCATGTATTCCCTACAGAAGTATAAACCCACCATGTATTGCCTAAACCCACCATGTACTCCCTACAGAAGTATAAACCCACCATGTATTCCCTACAGAAACATTAACCCACCATGTATTCCCTACGGAAGTATAAACCCACCATGTACTCCCTAAACCCATCATGTACTCCCTACAGAAGTATAAACCCACCTAGTATTCCCTACAGAAACATAAACCTACCATGTACTCCCTACAGAAGTATAAACCCACCATGTACTCCCTACAGAGGTATAAATCCACCTTGTATTCCCTACAGAAACATAAACCCACCATGTATTTCCTACAGAAACAGAAACCCACCATGTATTCCCTACAGAAGTATAAACCCACCATGTATTCCCTACAGAAACATAAACCCACCTTGTATTCCCTACAGAAGTATAAACCCACCTTGTATTCCCTACAGAAACATAAACCCACCATGTATTCCCTACAGAAGTATAAACCCACCTAGTATTCCCTACAGAAGTATAAACCCACCTTGTATTCCCTACAGAAACATAACCCCACCATGTATTCCCTGCAGAAGTATAAACCCACCTTGTATTCTCTACAGAAACATAAACCCACCATGTATTCCCTACAGAAGTATAACCCACCATGTATTCCCTACAGAAGTATAAACCCACCATGTATTGCCTAAACCCACCATGTACTCCCTCCAGAAGTATAAACCCACCTAGTATTCCCCATGGAAACAGAAACCCACCATGTATTCCCTACAGAAGTATAAACCCACAATGTACTCCCTACAGAGGTATAAACCCACCATGTATTCCCTACAGAGGTATAAACCCACCTTGTATTCTCTACAGAAACATAAACCCACCATGTATTCCCTACAGAAGTATAAACCCACCATGTACTCCCTAAGGAAGTATAAACCCACCATGTATTGCCTACAGAAGTATAAACCCACCATGTACTCCCTAAGGAAGTATAAACCCACCATGTACTCCCTACAGAAGTATAAACCCACCATGTACTCCCTACAGAAGTATAAACCCACCATGTATTCCATGCATATGCTGATCTCCCCATCACTGTAAAATGCACCGTAGAAACCAACTATGTATGGGGAGTTACATTCGTGCAGGACTTTCAGCTCCCGGAAAATTTGGTTCCTGACAGCTGGCTTGATCTCCAAGTGAATCAGCTGAAATAATCACAACATGCTTAATTGCAGGTCTACGTTTTCTGGCCATAATCCTCTGCCAGTGACAGCAGTATAGAATCTACATGAGTATCATTGTACTGATGACCACATCCCAGTGGAAGAAACTCACCCTTTTTTTGTTATGTCACTGTGTTTGTATGTTTGTTTGTTGTTTAAACATGTTAATGTCGCATTCAGCAATATTCCAGCTATATGACAGCGGTCTGTAAATATTAGAGTCTGGGCCAGACAATCCAGAGATTGACATCATGAGCATAAATCTACGCAATTGGGATCGATAACATGCATCAACCAAATCAGCAAAGCTGACCACACGATCCTGTTAGTTACCTCTTATCACAAACATAGTCGCCTTTTACAGCAAGCATGGGTTGCTGAAGACCTATTCTACCCTGGAATCTTCCTGGGTCTTATGTCGCTGTGAATACATGTGAGTGTCCCTAGCAGAAAGATGTTGTTTCTACAGATTAATGAAGTCCAGACTAACAAGACTTCACTGTATTGATTTAGCAGCATATCTTTTGCAAACCCAACAGTCAATTCTAAAAATTTACTTCATTAATGTTTCTAATAATATGATACAGTTGCAATATCATATATTACACAGGGATGTGAGCATGTTTTCCCGAAAAAAGAGGAAAAGTCTAGGGGGGTCTCGGGGCATGCCCCCCCAGAAATTTTTTAAACATTTGATTGCATTTTAAGCAATTTCGTGCAGTTTGGACAACATTCACACCAAGAAATGTAATAAGTCAATGGCAAAAGTCAATAAGTCAAATAAACAAGATGGCAGATGCAATCTTGTATTATACAAGTGAGAATATATTTAGACAGGGTGTGTATTGTCAAATTGAGGACCAATGACACAGCTTGACTTGTGGCACTACTCCATAGTATCACACATACTGTGACATGTCTTTGTCAAAATGCTTGGATTTTCAATAATATGATATTGTGAATGTCTACTGGAGTGACCTTGGCATTCAATATCATCCAATATCATCCAATAACATGCAAGAACATTGCTTGTTGCAATCTTAGGTTGTGTTACAGATATGTAGTCTTCATACCAGACTAAGGATACTTCATGAATGCAATTATTTCCAGTCATTTTAGAAGAGTGAATGAACTTCAAAACATTAACATTTGACACAATCATGACGAATGTGTTGAGTTAGTTACAGGGTTCTTCTTAACTGAGTGAAATTTCAATTCATGTAGTTTTCCATAATATTTTCCGATCCATGTTTCATAATTTGACCTCAAGTGACCTTGATCTTATATGGAGGTCTCCCAAATGGTGATGTGATTGAGACCCTGCCTAGGACTTCATGAACAGATATTGTCAAATTAAAACAATAAATACAAGTTAGCTAATACTCAGCTTTTGTCAAATTCCAACTAACACTGAATGACCTTGACTTCCAATGTCATCCAATCACATGTCATCAACCATTACATGTAGAATATGTATGTGGTGTTACAAATATGAAGTCACCATATCACACTGTCAATACTTCCTGAATAAAACTATTTACAAGTCACTTTATGAGTGAATCACCTTCAAAGTGACCCCTACATTTGACATAAACGTGACATGACATATATTGAGTTAATTATTGACAGTCTCTGATAAATGATTGGAAAATGCTTTCATTTTTTATCCATCATAGAATGTGTTCACTAAGTTTGAAAATAATCTATGCAGTAGTTTTCAAGTCACATGTCAGACACAAAAATGTCCTCAGAAGGATAGATGACAGACGGACGGACTGACAGAGGGAAGGACAGAGAGAATTCCTTGGTATAACTATATAACCCTACCCTTTAAGGTAGTAGGTAGGGTACAGTAAGCAAGGAGTACTTCTTACTTTACGAGCCATGATAAGTCCTGATGGCTTGTGCCGGACTTTGGTGACCACACCCCCATTCCCGGCACCGAGTTCACCTAGCTTCTCAAAGTCCTCCTCGACAAGCTCTCCAACCCTCTGCTTCTGGGTGAGGAACTGTTCTAATCTTTCTCGCTGTTGGTCATCTATGTCGAGTTCTTTTAATTTCTGTTGAAGAGCTTCTAAATTGGCAGCGCCATTGTTCTGTCGACTGAAAAATAAAAATATTTCATAAATTTGAACAAAATCCATTTTCAAAAGGCAATGAACCTGATTTAGATGAACTGATGATGAGAACTGTTGCTAGGCTACAACATCCCACCTTGTGATGGTCAAAGTTAGAAACACACTGCCCTATGGAACCACACAACCTTTCATTACAATAGCAGACATGTTTTAACAACCAGATCAGAATTCTGTAAGCTCTTTAGAGACACCATAGCTCTGATCATCTGAATTCTCAGCTCCATTGGCCTTATAATTGTCAAAAATGAAACACTCGAAAAGCCTGGGTACTTCAAGGTCAAAGGTTGAAGCTTGACCGAAAATGTACATAGTCCTAAAAAAACTCTTTATCTGTTATTCTACATACCACACACTTGGTCCCTATCAAATGTCATAATGATGTATGCACAAATGGCTGAGTAAGTTGCATAAATAACATTTCAATCTCAGACAACAAACTTAACGTGTTGTGTATGGCTTTGATTAGCGCCCAAATTGGAAAACTTCTATGTACTTATTACAGTGAATACGGTAATAAAATTGTAACAAATAAAATTTATATGTAAATTTAACAAACATTTATATATAAGGCCTTGTTTATTAATATTGGGTTCACAGATCCTCTAAGCCATGCTAAGTATTTTAGTGGGCACTCTACAAGAATGTTTCCAATATTTCTTTTTATTTCAACTACCAACCCTACTTTGTTCAGAAAAAAGGCAAGCTATTACATAGTAAAACTAACAGGCAGAATAAGGAATGTAGAACTACACATTCTTCTATGACCTTGATCTCAGACAATTAAGAATCTGAAAGTGTTTGACATATGATGGCAATCATGCATAATTAATTGTTACAGCTACATCTTGTCACCTCTTGATTAGCTTCCAATCACTGCCACCATGACTTATTATCTATTTGGGGGCACGGGTGGCCCAGCTGTCTAAGGCGCGCGATTCGCTGTGCAGAGTTGCGTCCCTTGGGCACGCCAGAAACATATGATTGTGGGTTTGAATCCCGGTTCACCCCGATTATGTTTCTAGGTTTGTCAGCACCATACCTGTGCTCGTGGGTTTCACTGAAGTGGTAAACGTCTGAGACCTGCATCACTTCGGGCTTTCCTCCCACATTAAGCTGACATGCCGTGATATAACTGGAATACTGTTAAAAGCCGCGTTAAACCCAACTCACTCACTCACTCACTATTTAGTACAAACATGTAACAGATCAACTGAAATTTACACCCAAACAAAAATGATTTCAATTTACATTTGAATTTTGTGAGAAAACAATACTATAGGGTTAACTTTACACCTAATATACTTCTGCATGGTTTTGATACTGGGATTGTGAAAAGTAGAGTGTGGTCCATTCCTTAAACATATTACGGCAGTTGTTCATACCTGCTTGATGCGCCAAGGCTGTAAACATTCAAGTATGGACCACACAAACAAGTGATTGATATTGTGAGCAATTACCCATGGCTTCGTGGTATGACAATCTACCAAATAACCCTGACAACCCAATCCATTTAATCGCAGCTTACTTTTCACTTGATAGGAATGTCAAATAGTATTTCAATACACTAAAGCACACAAACTTTTCACTTGTTAGGAATGTCAAATAGTATTTCAAAACATTAAAGCAAACAAATGAAACAAATCCTGAATTTATGTATCATGCTTGTTATTTAATAAACACGGCATTATGAGTACATACCCACTGTCAATGTAAATTGTCACTTTAATCAACCAAGTCAGCCAGCCTGACCACCCCCAATCCATTGAGTCACCTTTCAATACATGTACATGGATAGGATGCTGGGGGCCTGTTTAAGCCTGGATTGCAACAGGGTTGTAATGATGTATGATATATGATATGCTCACAAAGTTTCATCGAGAAATACGGAATTATGAGTTACATAAAGTTTCACAAAGAAACAAGAAACAATTTATGAGTTATGTTCCTGAAATGATCACTATCCTCATTTGAACCAACTTGGTGCCTTGAAAATGCTAAAACAATGTTAAAACATTCCTGCATAGCCAAACACACCAGTTCAGAGTGAGTGAGTGAGTGAGTTGGGTTTAACGCTGCTTTTAACATTATTCCAGTTATATCACTGAGTGTCAGCTTAATGTGGGAGGAAAGCCCGAAGTGATGCAGGTCTCAGACGTTTACCACTTCAGTGAAACCCACGAGCAGGGGTATGGTGTTGACAAACCTAGAAACATAATTGGGGCGAACCGGGATTCAAACCCACAATCATAGGTTTCTGGCGTGTCTGGGATGCAACTCTGCACAGTGAATAGCGGCGCCTTAGATGACTGGGCCACCCATGGCCCCGCAAACAATTAAAATTACAGAGGTTATCAAAAAAATTACTGCTGACAAGACGTTGGATAATTTAACAAAAATAAAAGCTTCTGTCATAAATAGCATCAGTCCTTTAATTTCTAAAACATTAAGGTGATAAAGTGTAAATGGAAAAACAAAAGAGAAGTGCAACACATTTATCTCTTCAATCCAAAACTGAATCCAACTGTTTTTCACTCATGTTACTATCAGAGTTAAAAAATGAAGAAATTGCGGTTTCCACCTATACATAAATATGTAGTGGGTGAGTATTGTTTTGTGACTGCTTTTAGCAATATTCCAGCAATATCACGGTGGGGGACACCAGAAGTGGGCTTCACACATTGCACCCATGAGGGGAAATCAAACCCGGGTCTTCGGCGTGATGTGCAAATACTTTAAGCACTTGGCTACCCTACCGGCCCCATAAATACGTAGAAGAACAGAACCCTCAACATACATCAAATATTTCCTTTCTAATATATCTGATTAAATACCAAGTGCACTTAATTAAGGGAGCATTATATATAAACTTTCCACATTCAAATTTACACTTGCCGTGATCGAACATGCATTGCTCCATGCATGCTAACTAATAAACAAATGCTCCACCTGTGGAACATGGCTGGTCATTTTCTTCACAAAGTATCCCGATGTTACCTGTACCAAACACTATCTGCATATGTATTTCATTGACGTCAGTGTTTCCATGCAAATGACTGGCAGCCTTTGTCACATGCACCATGACTGGCCAATCATGTTCATGTATGGTTGGTTGGTTGGTTGGTTGGTTTGTTGTTTAACGCCGCACTCAACAATATTCCAGCTTTATGACGGCGGTCTGTAAATAATCGAGTCTGGACCAGACAATCCAGTGATTAATATCATGAGCATCGATCCACGCAATTGGGATCGATGACATGCATCAACCAAGTCAGTGAGTCTGACCACCCGATCCCGTTAGTCGCCTTTTACGACGAGCATGGGTTGCTGAAGACCTTTTCTACCCCGGAATCTTCACGGGTCTCATGTATGGTGAAAGACCACACCCTGATGTGTTTGAAGTGCTTTTGTGACTTGTTGAGACAACTGGGAAAACCCTACCCTCTGTACTCAAATCATGCAGGGATACAAATACGGAAAATGTATAAGAAATCTTTCCAACTCTAATTAAGGGATCAGCGCCAAAATGGAACAGCTTATTTGGTAATAGAGACCCATGCATTGGGTCAAACTGAAACTACTGTTATGCAAATCACACATGTGAAATATCAGATTGAGAACAAACATTCATTTTAAAAATATTTTTTAATAAAGCATATCTTAAGCAGTGTCTTTGATAGGCATTTAGAAGTTGGAGTACTAAGGAAGGATAAGAATTTATGGATGAACAACTTCTTTGTTACATTTAAGAGCAACAAAACGTAATTGTAATAAAAAAGTTGTTCATCCATAAATTCTTATCCTTACTTATCTTTAGCAGGAGCATTGAAAAAGTCATTTTCTTTCTTCCACAATTTCAACAAGCAATGTCTGGATGGCCTGTGGTCTCCACTTGTCTGTGACAGTGATAAGTGACATCTGGTATGGATCAGATGCCTTTATTGATTAGACATTATGATAAGTAAACTGGTAGAGGCATCCCCAAATATAATTACTTATCTTTGTGATATTTTCAAGACAAGTTGGCTCTGCCGTAAATACATCTTGTGTGGACAATGACACTAGTCATGCTAGTAGCGTCTTCTCCAACTTCCATTATTTGTTCTCAAGAATTTTTATTAAAATAATCTGTGACAGAAAGTTACAAATCAAGTAAAACTTCCCTAAATGACAAGCCTTTTACAAAAGATACATATAAACTGGTAAAAGCTTAATTCTTTACTGTAATATCTTCATGACATTCAATTGCTCAGATATGTAATCCTGTACAAAGATGAACTGATCACAGTAAGTCTATTGTGTTTCCAACTACATATACATGGTCTTTGTTTTCATCTGATATTTCAATATTTTGATGTTTTTGATACAAAATGAAATGTGTCTTTGTTTTCAATTTCATATTTCACTTGAATGTTTTGACCTGGAAAATAGTCTGTATGCAAGAGTCAATCACCAGGCCAGCAGAGAGACTTGACAGGTCTGCGCCCAGTATAACAGCGCTCTTGCCTTGATTAGTATTATGTTAATAACAGGTGAACTCTAATCTAATCTAAACTTGACAACATGAACACATTTTGCATGCATCATCTGACAGACTGCTAGTCCAGCATATAAGCTAAATGCGCAGCTTTCAGTGTTGGTATTACATGCGTTCACTATTGTCATGTCGATGCCGTCTTATGTAAACACTGTCATGTAATTGAGGAGGAACTTCATGTTATATACAACTGTCCTCTTTATGCAAGTCGGCGGGAAATGTATATCCCAAAGACAGTTAATCATAATTATTTTTGTTTAGAAAGACTCTGTCAAGTTCCAACAACGATGCAATGATAAATTTTGCAAAATTTCTAATGTACGTGTTCTCAACACACACACACACAAAAGTATCAATTAGGTAACTCTTAGATGAATAAAATGTTTAATGTATTTTGTACAATGGGTCAAATGGCCTTATACAAATAAATCTGTCTGTCTGCCTGTTTGACTATTGTCATCTATGTAAACCTGTTCTCATTTTCAATTAATAATCCTGTTAACACCGGCAGAAGACTTCCCCTGTCACATGGGAAGAGACTATTTTATATCACATAAGAGTTGTTTCAACTATGTCAAGAATTATGGAAGAAAAAGTGACATTTAGTGTCCACAAGGATCTTCTTTAATGACACAACCGCATGTAAAAGATGCTTAAATATTCCTTTCCTCTGTTGAAACATATGCTTTTACGTCATTCCTAACCACACTTCTGATTCAGACATGCTGCAAGGTGCAAGTATCAGTACCAAACCAATGTGTCTACCAGTTGTCACTTACTCGCCCGATTCTTGATTGGGTTCGGCGACAGAGATAGTCAAATTCATAGGATTTTTCAGAGGCATGGCTGTGTGTTGATGCAAAGCAACGTCTTAGACCATGAGTAACCAAAATGAACGACAAAACGCCCCGGCAAAATTATGTTGAAATTGCTTCCACCCACTCAACTCTGCGATCCAGTCGGGTTGACGGTCAGACACGGAAATGTACATATATCCCATAGTTACCGGAAGTGACGTACGGGCACCTGTTTTCTCATAAATATTCATTTAGGTTTGAACCAATGAAAATGTGGATGTATTATACATGCATAAATTTAAATATATATATTTAGACGAGATTACGCGAGAATTTCCGATACACACGAGACTCTACATTACCCACAAATCGCTCTTTTAACTTCCTCTTCCGGTAAATCCGAGGTTCGTGAATTTACTACACAATTATCCCCTTCTGAAATCCTTCAATCACACTTCTAAAACAGAAGTTTTCAAAGTATATTGAAATCGTTCTTATTCATTGGTTATATACGCTTGCTGTCCAAACGATATTTTCTGACAGAAATTACAGGAAAGTCTGTAATTCGTGTTATGTTTGAATGGATGCTTTGACACAGCATGTAAACATGTCAAACATAAACTGATCTTTTCTACGTTTGCAGGGTCAATTCAGAACTTACAAGAACTAATGCGAAATAAATTGAACATGCCAAGAAATAATGAATATTGAATTCTTCGATACAACTGGTGACATAACATATTTTGAGTGAACTGTGCAGACCATTATACTCGCACAAGATCACAAAAGGGGTTTGTTAAGCAAGATATGAGTCCTTTTCATCATTTCAGTTGACATATCTACAAGTATTGTGAACTACAAAAGAACATTGAACACAAACTCGTGATCATTTTTAAGGTCATTTTGTTAATGGAGATGAAAGTTAACTCAATAAGAGTATAATGTTGCTGAAGGCGTATACAGAGTACAGAAATGTACCCTTGCAAAATCAGTATACAGAGGGGTACCACAGGATAAATCAGTTCTGCCGCATTGCGCAATGCTTTTAACTGGTTCCTTAAACGACAATCTGTGCAACACATCCTGGATACCAAACTGTGGTAAAATTCAACATGGTAGTATGCTTCCTATATGTTTATGGTAGTATGCTTCCTATATGTTTCTCACGGTATTTCCTTTCCATAATTGGATGAGAACAATCTTGCTGGGTTATGAGATGCCATCTGGCGTGCAATAATGAAAAAAACAATCTTACAGTTACGTACTTACATTCCACTATTATTCCGAAATGCACAGGATTATCCAGCATGCACTCATCATCAAGCGAATCAGAACTACAAAGTGAACCTGTTTCAGGTTGAGAAATATGGACTCGTCCATCGTTTAAGGGTACAAAGTACCAGTTCCGACAGCGACCCCTTCAGCTATAATCTATAATGTGTAGGGTATCCTTAGGGCAGTTTCAAGGGGTTGTCCTTCACCAACGTTTACATGTTTTCACTAGACTGGCTAATTATTCATCATTGTGAAGATAATGAAACATAGGTTGATGTGTTCTCCAAAGATCCAAATGAGCAAAACAATGTTCCATTGTCAATAAAACGCTCAAGGCAGTATAGCGGTCATTTTTTTTTAGAAGCCCTTTGGATCTCCTTTCCAATCATGCATCCTCTCACAATTTTGAGGGCTAGTTGTGAGCTAGGATAAGTGTAGATACCTTTTTGGCAAATAATGTCATCCAATTTACAACTCTTGTATTCTTTCTAAGTCTAGTGAGGTGTACCCTGAGTGAACACCCACTTGAAATCAGATGTCAGAAATCCCCAGTTATTGAACAAATGTATAGAAAACTGCTTTGAATGTAGATGCCACAACAGTCAGAACAGGTTGTGTGTAAAAATACATTTGTATCCAAAACAGCACTGCCTTTGTTATATTATGAACTGCCCCTTTATGTAAAATTTTGACAAAGAAAATTGAATATGTTACAATGAATGTTTTTATCACTCATACTAGATGTTTTAGACCCTCAGTTCTTCACTGGCTCATTACAAAGTTCAAGCAAGGGTTCTTCAGATCTTGGCAAAGTGAGATATCCAATCTGAGAAAAGATCAGATATTAAGAAGATAGCGGCAAACTGTAATAATGGTGTGGGTCAAGCAGTGGCTGAATGTAATACAAAATGATCAACTAGTCTTACCCTTCCACTAAATTATAACAAGGAATGATTTGCCAACCTAGTTAATGAAATGCCAGGCAGAAAATCTATCTTTAATGTCCTCCGTTTTAAAGTGCAGTACTTTGTGAGACACACCACACTGATTCTAATTAGTACTAGTCACAAGAATGATCTGAAAAATCACTTGATTTGGTTTAAAATATTGCATTCTATGACCTATTCACTTACAAATTGAAAATGTACACAATAAAAACTCTGAGTCACATGGAATACAAAAAATGTGGATAATTAAAGCTTTTGGGGTGTGCGGGTGGCCCAGTCGTCTCAGGCACCATGATTCGCTGTGCAGAGTTTCATCCCTTATGCATGCCAGAAACCTATGATTGTGGGTTGGAATCCCGGTTCGCCCCGATAATGTTTCTAGGTTTGTCAGCACCATACCCGTGCTCGTGGGTTTCACCAAAGTGGTAAACGTCCGAGACCTGCATCACTTTGGGCTTTCCTCCCACATTAAGCTGACACGCCGTGATATGACTGGAATACTGTTAAAAGCGGCGTTAAACCCAACTCACTCACTCACTCACTTAATGCTTCTGAGAATGATCAATGATAAAATATCCATAAAACTCGAAAATAAGAATATCCAGGTAAGTCCCTGCATTCCATTTTCCACTTGCAATTAAAGTTATAAAGTTGCAGGTGTGGATCATGTTCAGAATTCATTGATGAAGCTGTTTTGTACGGCCTATTAAAAGATCCACTCACTCACTCACTCCTGTTTGATGCCATCTGTTCCGACATGTTAGGTAGTTATAAAACTCAAACACATTTTCATCTTTGATACTTTCTTTCCAGATCCATCAACATGGTCCGGTATGCATCTGACCCAGAAAACCCCTCTAAGTGTAAGTACAGATAAGGTTGACGTTTCCACAAATCTGAAATGAGGGCTATTGAAAATGTTGTTCACATTATGATTATTATATTGATGAAGGTACCAATAATACAATTGAGCTGTGCTTTGTTTGATGTACCAGTAGTATACATGATCTGTATTGCTTAGAACATTTGCTTGTTTGTTTCATTCTCAATACCCCTTGAGGATTCCGGGATAGAACCGATCCCAGTCAACTTATTAGGGGTGAATCATCGGTGTAAATATGCATTTCACGATAGATACTGTATCTAGTATCTAGCCAGTACATCTAATTTGTTCGTGTAACATTGGTGTAACATTGGTGAACTATGGATAAAATTAAGACAATGGGGATTTCTTGTATAACTTGTTTGAAAATTCTTCAATACTAATTGATTCACTTGATTGAAGTTTGCTTCTTATCAATCATTTCAGCTGCCAAGGCAAGAGGGTCATATCTGAGAGTCCATTTCAAAGTGAGTATTGAGCAGAGTTTGCATTTACGGCGTCCCATATGCAAAACTACTCATTGAAAAAGACTGGGCCACCAAAGAAACGACCTTCGTGCATCCCTTTACACTTTTTTCATTTTAAAACAAGTTTACTTTAGCATAACTTATTGTTGTTTTGAGTGTCCGATCCCCGGCCACGTCATACCAAAAGACATTAAAAGAAGGTACTTGTTGTTACCCATTCTGGCGCTCGGCATTAAGGGGCTACAACAAGAATTGGTCGGCTCGGAGTCGGTATACTGTGTCTGAGTGGGGTATCCATGTTAAACTGTGGCATGGTATCTTGGTGAGCTAGCACTATAAATCGGCATCAGTCCGGACTAATACATGCGCACACACCTGTGCATGCACGTCGCTATATAAGTGCAATAATCTTGGACGCGACGTTAAACCCAATTTCACCTCAATTCACCTATTGTTGTTTTGAGTTTCTCTTGCCTCCCAAAATAAAAAAAACCCAGACACTTTAAGATTTAAACCAGACACTTTATTTATGCTCAGAATTGCTAAAAATACAGCACTTCAAGTCTACTTTGGGCGGAGGGGGGGATGCACCTAAATCCCCCTAGATAGCCTAGCACCTCGTGGCTAACACGTCCATGGTCTTGCTAACTTTAAAGTTGATAAGTTTTATTTTTAGAGCAACAGTTAGAATGATCAATCGCTTTGTCAGTTTAGAAAGACAACTGTTGTAGAACTATAATAAATTTCTTGCATCATGTTTCCTTCAGCTTCTCTATTTTACATGTGATAGCAGAAAATACTGTTCAGTAGAAACATTCATAACATTCCTACATAGTCATTGCATTTCAGTACATGTTTTTCTTTCTTTATCCTAGAACACAAGGGAAACTGCCCAGGCTGTGAAACACATGCACCTGAAAAGGGCCAATCGCTATCTGAAGAATGTAGTAGACAAAAAGGAAATTGTACCCTTCCGCAGGTTCAGTGGAGGCGTGGGCAGGAAGGCTCAGGTTAGTGAACTCGCCTATTAAATGGTACAGCTTTTATTTTTCTACAATGCTTTCTGTGAGGAGGATGAATTACCACTTGATCAGTTATCGATTCAAGAACTCTTTGTACAAGGTGATCTACTTGATCCGGTGATCAGAATCGGTGACTTGGTTGAAAGTGTGGCTTCGTTCTGCGATGGAGTTGGCCATTGCACATATCAACATGTCAGTCACTGGTTTGTTTTGTTCAGAATCAGTTACAGTAGAACATGGATATAACAAACTACAAGGGACCAGAGAAATCAGTTTGTTATATCTATTGTTAGTTACATATTCGACGTAATAAGCGCCCACGGCAGTATTTGCTAATATATTGGCTAGTGAACAATCCCAAATAGCACCCCTTCCGATTGATCAATGTTCACAAGACTTATTTATTCGTGTACAATACGCACTCGTGTGTTATATGCATCCTTAATTATGGGCAATTAAATTCTAGAAAAATATCTGTCGTACATAAGCATTTCAGGCTGTCCACATACACCATGAAATTTATCTTTCACCAAAATATTATTCTAATAAGAGCCCCCTATTTCTAATTTTGAGGGCGCTCTGGGCGCTTATTACGTCGAATACGGTATATACGTTTTCGCTCAGAAACTTCCCATCTTGGATAAAACACAATACACGTCATTGCAGTATTGACTTGTATTAGCAGTGATCACTTCATAGCATTTAATTGATAACATTTCATAAAACATTTGTAAATTTTGTATGATATTAAATAGGAGATAAATAGGGAATTTTTTAACAGTTCGTTGTATCCCTTTGTTCGTTATCTGTGCTCTGTATTTTAAAGCTGTTGCCATGTGGCTGGAATACTGCTGACTGTGCAGTGTTAAAGGACCAAGTCTGACAGTTCAACAATCATTATTTATGGGAAGCTATTTAATGGACAGTAATGATGACTCAACTTTTGCATGGTTTTAGTTTTCAAATTACTCTGATAATCCACCTCTTTTCACACCAGGCCAAACAGTTCAAGACCTCCCAGGGAAGGTGGCCTGAGAAGAGTGCCCAGTTTTTGCTCCAGCTCCTGAAGAATGCTGAAAGTAATGCTGAATTCAAGGTAGATTATCTCCCTTTGATTGATGATTAAACATGACAAAACCTTATTTTTTTTATGTATTTGCAACAAAAAGTTCAAAGTAACGTTTAATTTGGCCAAGGATATTTGTGGACTGGTTGGTTTGTATTCTCTGTATGCATACGTAAACTTGTGTGGTTGATGTGTTTCATAACACAAATTAGAACTTACAGACAACATGTATGCCCAATGTGTTTTGCAGGGATATGGGTAATCATTTGAAGATATGATGAACAGTGTTTCAGGCCCCCTGGGAATCTTGGGTTAGAATAGGTCCCCTGCAACCAATGCTCGTTTTCAAGGCAACTACTAAATGGATCAGGTTTTCAAGCTTGCTGACTTGATCAGGTGTCGTTACACCCTGGCAGTGTGGGATGTTGCTTGTAATATCAGTCTGTGGTTTGGCTGGCCCAGATTCAGTTATTTATTAAAAGTAACCATAATGCTGAAATATTGCTGAGTGTGATGTTTAACAACAAGTCGGCTAACAGAAGAGTTTTACAGTGCAGTCCCTTTTATGCCATTGCATTACAGATAGAAGTGGCTTTTGGGGCTATTTTCACTATTGCGATTGTATTGCAATAGTATCCCTCACTATTGCGATAGTATTGAATGACTATGTTTCTTGATAATTATGTTTAATCAATGTAATAGAAATAAAGAATTGCTGACAATGTCCAATTCATCCTTTTCCCTCCCTGTCGCGACTGAAACCAAAGGGAAGTAACTCTGATATGAAGATGTCATAATCCTTGCAAATCAACACACGACAGGTTTGAAATTCAACTGTAAAAAAAGAGTTTTTGTGACACGTTTCAGCATTAGAAATTGGCACTGGTCCTGTTCTTGCAAAACTGCACAATAGTTAAGGTATCATAAGGAATAGTAGAAATTTGACTTTTTTAAGGGTTTTACTATATATTACCATTACAAGGACTAGTGGACTAAAAATGTTAGTTTCTATTGCTGAATTTGTTTTATTTATTATTAATGGCAACCATTGAAATTATCGATTGTTGAGTATACTATCAGCAATACTATTGGTATTTATCATAATTCCTATGTATCATGTCTATCGTAAAATTGTAGGGCACGCAATTGCAATACATCTATAGTTCGATAAATCGATTTCATAATCATGGTGTCATTGAGATGCAAAAAGAATGCCTGTTGGGCTCTGAGAAGCTCCCTGTGCCATCAGTATTTCTGACAGTGTTAGGTGGAGGGAGATAGCATCAGCTGCCGGTAATAGACTACGTTGTTGTTGTGCAGGGCCTGGATACCGATCACCTGGTCATTGAGCACATCCAGGTCAACATGGCTCCCAAGATGAGGAGGAGGACGTACAGAGCTCATGGACGTATCAATCGTAAGTTGCTATTTGGGATCAATGTACTACCTTGGCAGCTTTTGTGTCAAAGTGTATCACGAGAACTCTATTCAAATGGTTACAACATTTCATTAGCATCCGTGTCAAATGTCTAAATACATGGTACTTTTTTTTTATAGGGCATTTTTTTTATTTCGAGAATCATGAAATTTACAATCATCTATTTTCATACCTTTTTACTCCAAAGTGAAAATGATGTCATTAAAAACAGTGCATAGAACTTTCATATTTTAAGAGAAATGGAGGTTTCTGTTCTCAAGTTGTGAAACATGTTTTTCCAAAGTGCACATTCACTTAATAAGGTAGCTAATGGCTTAGGACTTTGTTTTGACAATGTCATGAGACCAAATGGAAGTTAATAGTATCAGACTGAAAATGCTTAGTAGTATATGTGATGAGTTTGGATCTTTATAGTAAAGGGCCTGCGTGCTTGCAAGTACATTTCTAGTTGTAGGATTACTTTGAGCTTGATGATGGCAATTCAGCGGAATGATTTCCATGAAATAACCTTTTTTTACTGAAAGCTCACCATGTCACATCAGATTGTGATACAGTAATGTGATTATAACAGCCCACATGTAGTCTCATGAAACCCTAGAACCCTAGTATCTTATGCTGTATGCAATTGGTTCCTGAGGTGAATCAGTTTGGAGAGGTCCCTATTGATATAAGTTTGTTTCTTTATACGAGGTGTCCATGTGTATGTGCAGAGCATCCTGTGTGCATGAGAGGTTCCTGTTGGTATGGGTGGTTCCTGTATGCATGACTGCTTCCTGTGTGCATGATCATGAGTGGTCCCATCTGTAGGGAAGTATGGCGGCATGGCCTGGAGCAGCTTCTCATGATGTCTTCTTGTTACAGCATACATGAGCAGTCCCTGTCACATCGAGGTGATCCTCACTGAGAGGGAACAGGCTGTTGCACGTCCCTCAGGACGGGAGGATGAACCAGTCAAGAAGAAGGTTTCTCAGAAAAAACTCAAGAGACAAAAGATGATGCAGAGAGAATAAATGTACAGCCTCGCGAGAAAATTAAAAAAATGACTGGGTTAAGTTTCTTTTTTCTTCTTGAATTGGACTTTTTGACAGAATCCAGCTTGCCATACTGTTGAGCATGTTATTGATTGCATGGCTCGATTCACCAATATATGTTCTCCAGTCCTAACCATGTGGGTATTCCATTTCTTAAAAAATTCCAAGTAACCATGATTGCCCTTTCAGCTGATAAATGCGGATTGGGTGGTTACAGTGTAGGACCATCTTCAGATGCCAACGATGGTGGTGATAGTTGCGCATGTTATCAACCCAGTCTCATAAAAATCAGATCTTTGTTCTCACTACCGCTAAACAAAGATCTGAGGACATCCCATTATGGGTCACATCAGACCTACCTTGCACGAACTTTGACCGACCAATGAAATGACTGACAAGAAGTCCACATTAGCCAATCAGAAGGCAGCTTTCTCCTGCTTTACGGCACTAATTTCAAATTTGCGACTACGCTTCGAAACATATTTTGACACATTCTTGATAAAAAAAATTGAAACTTGAACAAAAACACATTCTGTAATGGCAAATAGATGGTCTAGATTGTATGGGTTCAGTTGTTAAGCCCGTACCTAGTTCGGAATACTGTGTATAAGTTTTGAGGTTGCAAGATTAGAAATCACATTCCGACTGTCACTTTCATGATGTGGTAAGCGACACTCTGCTTAGTCGGATGAAAGGTCATTCTGACGTGACCCGTAATGGGATGTTCTCAGATATTTGTTCAGCAGTAGCGAGAACTAAGATATGATTTTAATGAGATTGGTTATCAACCACATGTTTCAATGACACACTCAGTTATTTACATGTCGCCTTGATATAGCCAAAATATTTCCAACTGTTGTATAAACAGCCTCTAATCACTCTTCCCATATCTCAAGAGTACCTGTGTCCCTGTCCTCTAATTAAAACTGGAGATTACATACACTAAATGTATGAGAATGTGGGACCCTGTGGGGTAAACCCAGCCAGTGTTTGATGAAAGATCGGTCAGTCAGAGATGAGCAAGTTTGGTTTAAGCCAGCTTTGAACAGTATTTTATCTCACATCATGGCTGTGACCTAACAACCGTCTCCGTGGTCCAGTGGTAGAGCGTCTGCCCGGAGAGCAGAAGTTTAGCGGTTCGATCGCGTCATACCAGAAAGACGTTAAAGGATGGTACCTCGTTACCCTGACTGGCGCTGGGCTGCTAAACCAAGGACTGGTCAGTCAGTATACTGTGTCTGAGTAGGGTATTTTCTCTCTCACTCACTCACTCAGAGTCCGGCTCCGTGGTCTAGTGGTAGAGCGTCCGCCCGGAGAACGGAAGATCCGGGGTTCGATCCCCGGCCGCGTCATACCAAAAGACGGTACTTGTTGTTACCCTGTCTGGCGCTCGGCATTAAGGGGCTAAAACAACGACTGGTCGACTCGGAGTCAGTATACTGTGTACGAGTTGGGTATTCATATTAACCTGCGGCATGGTATCTCAGTGTGTATAAATTGGCATCAGTCCGGACTAGTACAAGCAGCCACACAAATGCACGTCGCTATAATCTTGGACGCGACGTTAAACCCCATTTTACCTCCCCCATCCCTCTTCTCTCCCCCCCCCCCCCCCCCCCCCCCCCCCACACACACACACACACAGAGAGAGCTTTCAAAGTGCATCAACAGAAAACATGGTCAATGAACATTATCATTAGTTAATAATAATCCAGTCCTCTGTATCACATCGTGCATTTAGTATCTTTGTCTTTCCTGTCTAGATTGTCTGTAAGACAACTGGTCCATGTATGGAGCTACGCGAAATGACCCTAGAACGGGAAATGTCTGCATCTTAATGGTTTCATCTTTCCAAGATCGATCAATTATTTTCAATCCGCCGACACGTAGCTGTCAATGTCTGAAGCCCATTTCAGTTGTTCCGTCACTGCAGGATTATAGCTGAAAGCGGCGCAATATCCAACTCGCCCGCTCACTCCTACATGTATACCCACAGCTGACCTGTATGTGACGTGTTTGAATGGGTAGCAGACACTCCTCTAACTCTGGGGTCTACCAGTAAGTACCGTCACCTACAGTCCGTTTGAATCCAAATGAGAACGATGAATTGCAAAATAACTCGAAATCCAGAAAAGTGTGTGAAACATCAGTATGGTACTTGACCATGAATACCCTGTACCCAACAAAATCTGAATTTTGTTTATTTTAAGACTCATGACGGATGAAGTTCTTTAAGAAACCATCATGTAATTTTTTATAGAAATGTGTACATGACACGTAGGGGGACAAACTTTGGAAGGCACAGCGCAAGCACGGTCTGCACGTGCTACACAGTGAACGTGTTCATTCAATGACAACTCAGCAGATGTTAAACAGTTGATGTTGAATGTGTATGATTTCTTTAGAAGTGAAGCAGAAAGAGCAAAGCCTTTTTATGCAATTAATAAATTCTTGAAACGAGCTTCAAAAGCTCTTGGTATGTCCCCTCAGAAACTTAAAAATGTTGTTAGTCGACGAGATACAAATAGTCAGGCCAAGGAGGTAGGGAACATGTCAAAACCACGCAAGGTTGATAAATTAGACAGTTTTCAGAGGGATCAAGTCAGACGTGCAATTGTTAAACTGCACTCAGAAAATAAGTTACTGCCCCTAAGAATTTTGAAGAAACACCTTGAAACTGACCATGATTTACGTGTTACAAAGTACAAACTATGGCAGCTGTTGCATACATTTGGTTACAAATACAAAAAGATAACTGGAGAAAATAGGGCTGTGTTGTGTGAACGGTCTGACATTGTTCGTCTCCGAAATCATTACCTTCGTACCATCAAGCAGAAACGTGAAGAATGATATGAGCCCGTCTTCTTAGATGAGACATGGGTAAATGCGTCGCACACAGCCAGCAGTCAGTGGGTGCCCAGTGGTGACTGTAAGGAGTCTGGTAGAAAGTTACCAATGGGAAAGGGTGAAAGACATATAGTTCTCCATGCTGGTTCTGCTAGTCAGGGGTTTCTCCCAGACTGTGACCTCGTCTTTAGAGCCAAGGCCAAAGACAACAGGGACTACGACACAGAAATGAACGGCAATGTATTTCTGGAGTGGGTGAAAGATAAATTAGTCCCTGCTTTGACTACCATGTCTCTCATTGTCATTGACAATGCACCGTATCATAGTGTGCAGGATCCAGAAAGCAAGACTCCAACCTCTAATAACCGTAAAGGAGACATGGTTACTTGGCTGCAACGGAGGAACATTACCTTTCCTTCTCGAGCGACGAAACCACAGATCTATGAAATCATCAAAACTATAAAACCTGACCCCGTGTATAAAGTTGACAGTTACATCACGGGTCAGGGTCACGCTGTCTTACGATTGCCACCTTATCACTGCGACCTGAATCCAATCGAGTTGGTATGGGGCATCGTCAAGGGTGACGTTGGACGATCGAACACAACGTTCAAATTACGAGACGTTGAACACCTCGTAAAGGAATCCCTTGGTCGGGTAACAGTAGAAACATGGAGGCGTTGCGTGGCCACAGTCGTTGACGAGATAGAGCCAGGTTTTTGGTCACGAGATGGACTACGGCCAGCAACAGTCCAACCAATGAACAGTCGGTTCAGGCACCAGCAGTTCCGACGACGAGATTTATGGCATGAGCGAGTCAGATTTCGACTGAAATTATCATGAGACGGCCCCTCTAACGCTCTGTCATTTCCCCTACCACAGAACGAGCAGTGCATGCGTGCTTGCGCTGTGCCTTCCACGGTTTGTCCCCCCTACGTGTCATGTACACATTTCTATAAAAAATTACATGATAGTTTCTTAAAGAACTTCATCCGTCATTGGTCTTAAAATAAACAAAATTCAGATTTTGTTGGGTACAGGGTATTCATGGTCAAATACCGTATTGATGTTTCATACACTTTTCTGGATTTCGAGTTATTTTGCAATTCATCGTTCTCATTTGGAGTCAAACGGACTGCTGATGCCTTACCTTGCTGTTGATACACATTTGTCAGCCCAAGAACAATCGGTGCGTTCGAAATATGATGCGTTAGAATCCATCACATCTTTTAATGAAACAGATCTGAAGAAATACCATTAGATGTTAAAAGCAGTGCCGTCTACGTGATAATTGGTACTAACTGATATTGTACAGTTCACGAGGGGTGAAAGCGAGTTGGAGTAGGGCCCATTTAGACACCAAATACGAAAATATATGAGGAAGTCGATCGCCTGTGATAACAAGACGAGGAAAAGTGCAAAAACGGGGAAATAACATAAAAAAGAAGCTTAATAGACTAGGACAAACATTAAATTTACTGATTTTAAGTTGAAAGATTGGTGATTGCCACACAGCAGGGGTTTAGCATTCAATTAATGCATTAAATCTGTCTTAAAATACTGACAGATTCGATGTTTTTACTATTTGTGATTCCGTGTTCAAATGATTTGTGTGTGTGTGTGTGTGTGTGTGTGGACTTCCGTGACCCGGGGATCTCTGTAGGATAATAGTTGAATACACTAAGAAGTGGCTGCATAGCTCAAAATAATGTGTACTTGAAATATCTGTACCACTGCATTGTTCTATGTCTGGTAAAAGTGAACCGCACATAGACTTCATGTGTTCGTGAGTAATGCCGCAGTGTGCACTAAGGCAGCTATGGACCACGGCGAGCAATGTTACACGACATTGTGAACAATTACAGAAACAAACATCCCGAATTTAGTCTAAAGTCACATGCGTCTCTATACCCAATAAATAGTTACTACTAATTCAGTCTAAACATTTAGTGTTGAAGGTAATATCAGTAATTTAACTGAGCTCACTCAAGGACAGGCGGTGTTTGGTGAGGCTAGCATGTTTTTGATGACTGAAAATGAATGCATGCGTGAATGCGAGAATGAAAGAGGCACTTACAGGCATGTTAAAGTATCTACTCTTGTTTTAATTAGTATGCCCGTATGTACTATGTACATATAAAAAAAATTAATCCGACGTATAGCCAGTATCTAGCAATTTCTGCATGATCGTTTCCAGTTGTAGTACAGTTATATATTTTGCATATTAATTGTGTATGTTATGTACTTATTGTACTGTTTTATTTCATGTTGAGGAAGGTGAGTAAGTTGTGTTAACGCTGCATTCTAGTCGTATTATAACATGTCAGCATAATGTGGGACGAAAACCCGAGGTGAGGGAGGTCACAGACGTTTGCCTCTTTGGTGAAACCTATGTACGGGGCTCACAACCCTAGAATGAGTGAGTGAGTATGGTTTTATGCCGCTTTTAGCAATATTCCAGCAATATCACGGCGGGGGACACCAGAAATGGGCTTCACACATTGTACCCACGTCGGGAATCGAACCCGGGTCTTCGGCGTGACGAGCGAACGCTTAAACCACTGGGCTACCTGACCGCCCCCACAACCCTAGAAGCAGAATCGGGTTGAACCGGTGTAGTAGGCTCAAACGACAGCCCCTAAATTTGACTCTAGAGTCATCTCAGCCTAGGCTCAAAAGACTCTGGAGTCATTGGGGCCTCGGCTCACATGACTACCCTAGCCAGGCTCAAAACACTCCCTCTAGGCCCAGCTCCCCTAATGAGCCCAAATGACTCCCCTTCTTTTGAATAAGATCAAACAGAAAAGATCAGACATATCTTTTGTTATAAGGGTTTTCAACCCCTCTCTTCATTTTCTATTCTGAAATGTCAGGTTAAGAACAATCCCCAATATTGTGTGTCAGATGTTAGTACAAGTTATTTTATACAGTTTTATATTTATCTTTGTTTGGAAAAACTCCAGATGACTCTCTTAAATCACCATACTTTTCTTAACCTATAATCTATTTTCAGAATACTCCGTGTCCTACATCCAATTCTTGAGTATCAGGCTCAAACTACTCCCCTATTCTATATCCAATTCCTTGATATCAGGCTCAAACTACTCCCCTATTCTATATCCAATTGGGGAGTCATTTTAAAATTTGAGATGTTAGGATGCATAGAGAACACATCAGCCAATTCCATTACTTCTTTATTCAATCAATAAATGCATCATTGATATAGAATAGCCCTTGCTTTCCCCGAACATTAGGCGTACTTTGTCGCAGTTCACCAACACAAACTACATCCTTTTCTTCAAATATATTACTTACCTACTTTGCAACAATGCGAAAATTAACTAGGAAAACTGTGACAGGACTTAAAGGGGCAGTAATCAGCAGCAATTCCCCGGGACTGGTTGTTGTTATAAATTGACTGAAAAAAATGTCCATTTATTTTATCATGTTAAATTATTCCAAACATTTTGATGTTTAAATTCATCACCCAGTGACTGAAAATGATAGGATTAAAAGAAAACAAAAGTCAAAGTACATTTCTATACTTTTCGGCTTCGAATCCGAGCATAATAATTTATTAGTCTCTTGTGATGTTTTAAGCCCTTTTGAACGTCTTAATACTTTTGTGGCAATCTGTTAAATAAATGGATAGATATTTCAGTCACTTTGTAAAATGACTGAAATATTGAGATATTTTATAAATTGCCTGAGTGAATCACATTTTACCCATTGACTGTAACAAACACACGCCTACAAACGAAAAAACTTGCGAAAAAATCTGTCTCGCATCGAAGACATTCCCAACGAAAACGTAGAGGAACAAGAATTATTCAAAATGCAAATATCGTAATAACAACCGGCCAATGGTTTATGTATAATATGAGGCAATTACTTTGTTCGAGAAATGTATCCGTGAATAGTCACATAAAGGAAAAATATCCCTTACGTCTGCAGCTGTACAAAAAAAATTCTTTGACGTCACGTGTCTCTGTAACAATCAAATATTTTCAAATATATATGTAGCGTTTCTGGAAATGATAACTCCTTTTCCATTCTCAACTACTCAGCTGAGTTGGCCCAGCTCTTTTCTCATGATGTCCAAGATTATTTTAAAAGAATTCACGGAGTTAGATAACAATGAGCAATCAATCAACGTGCTATCGGTTAATCCTTGGAGAATATATGTTGTTTTTACATTTCACCCCACTTCAAAACCTGCATTTAGATTGAATAATTACCCCAGACATAAGAAATGCCAAATGTGAACCTTTGTTTGGTGATCTGAGTGGTGCTACCACTAATTACAGCTGTAATAAATTGTTTGACTGAGCATCACGTCAATGCCGACTACGAACACTTGTGTAGGGGTCAGGACACATGGACGACAACAAGGGAGTAGCGATTGTTCTATCCACGCAATTCGGAATCCTTTCATAGCAGGGATACTTTTTAAAAATTAAATTGTAACCATCAGGGGTATTTCCAAAATTAATAACGACGTCCGATGAGCTTCCACCGTTGTTATTGCCTGTTGGTTCAGGTTGAAGAAATTAATTAACAAAATTAATTTGTAATATCAAAATCTTCAAAGATCACGGGTAACCAATCAGTGTTCAGAAATGCGTATAGATCTACATGTACATAGATATCGACTCAAAGTTTATTTGCGTTAGCGAGCAAATCGACTTGCACGGCAGCTCGTGAGCCCCAACGGGCAGTGTCAGACAGCAGAAAAGAAGCCAGAGATTAGCGCCCCTTTAAATAGAGACGCAGTAAGTCTACATGCGTGGCCGCGATCATGTGACCGTGATTCATCACGTGATGGAAAATGGTGACTTCGTACTGACATTCAAGGCATGACAGTCAACTGCTGCTTATAATGTTATCGCTATTAGTTGTTAAGGTAATCGTCCTCTTCGTGTTATTCTTTTTGACGTTTACGTTAGGATTCATTCCGTTGAAACTGATTCGAGTTTTTCGTAAACGGTCATCTTCTCAAAATTTCAACAGTGAACTGACACAAATTGGCAGCTCCCAGGAATCGCGACCTGGCTACAAACGTGTCATCAGCTTTCTCAGCTGTTTTGCCGCCGGTGTTTTCCTAGCGACATGCTTCCTGGACCTTCTTCCCGATGTGCGCCGAAAACTGACGAACGTTTTAGATGTCATGGAAATCTACACAGGGTTTCCAGTGGCAGAATTTGTTATGGTCATAGGGCTATTTGCAGTCTTGATCACAGAACAGATAGTCATTTCTGTGAAAGAGAGACACTCTTCAGCGCGAGGTGACAGAGCACCTCTCTTAGCAGGAGGTGGTGTCGACTGGCAGAAAAGTGCAACAGAATCCACTCGGAGTCAACATTCTATAGCGGGAATAAGTGATCAACCTCACATTGAACATAAAAATTCTGAAATACAAGACAGTGAATACGAAGAACCAGAAACGGATCAAGATCCGAATTACAAAGGCAGCCGCGCAAATCACTGTCGGCAAAATGAAGAGCATGTGCATTCTTCTATGCGAGCTTTCTTGCTCCTTGTAGCCTTGTCACTCCATTCCATTTTCGAAGGACTTGCTGTTGGTCTACAAACTGAAACAGGGAATGTTTTGGGAATTTTTGCAGCCCTAGTTCTCCACAAGAGCATCTTAAGCTTCAGTTTGGGCATGAATCTCGTGCAGACAAATCTCTCTTCAAAACTTATGCTGCGTTCAATTCTGTTCTTCTCGATGACTGCGCCACTTGGCGTTGGAATTGGCATTGGAATAATACATCTATGGGACTCAACTGCTTCAAGTTTTGTGCAAGGCCTTCTTCAAGGTTTAGCCTGTGGAACATTTCTCTATATTACATTCTTTGAGGTACTACCACATGAATTTAATTCTCACCACGATCGTATGCTGAAGGTCTTATTCCTTCTCCTGGGCTACAGCACAGTGACAGGGATCTTGTTTTTAAGCGACAGTGTGAGAAAACCTTTTTGTCCAGTTAAGCCATCGGTTAATGGCAGCAATATTGGATAAGTTCTTTGTGCAAATGGCATATTTAGTTACTTTAACTTTTACACATTTATACATGCTATAGTGAATGTAAAACATATTAACCAACAACTTATGAATAATGTATGTACTGATGTATTGATTTTGTTTACAACAGTGTGTACTCTGTATAGCATGGTATGGTGTTTATAGATTTATGGAAATAATTTGTTTTATGTTATGATATTTATTAAATTGTGTCCTGGACATTGAATACAAGTGCATAAGTAAATACATCTGCGTAACACTTTATCATCATTAATATTGTCAGTGCTTAACAGTCTCTATGTTACAAGGAGGTAAATCGGACATAGTGTATAAAAGCCTATGAAGTATTGGAGGATGTTGCTTTGTCATTATGATGGTTACACCTTTAACAAAGCTAAAGTAAATTCATATATTTACGTTTGAGAAGAACCCTTATATCAGTTATTGGTATCACTGGTTTTGCAGGGTAATTGTTTTAGATCTGAATAATGTTTAATGTTATATGTACAGTGTGTGACTGCTTGAGGCCAGGTTATGTGCTCACACCTTCTCCCTCTCAGTAGAAAGTAACACATGACCAAACAGTTGTCTTATGTCAAATTTATTTTGGGGTAACAGGTCTATGTGTTTTCCATGTGACAAAATGAACTTTCCAGAGGTTTTACAGTTGAAGTCAATAAAGAAGGGCTCTAATCATCATATTCTCTACCCTGTAACTAATGTCATACATATCAAAGTGAAAACGTAGTAATTTTGACACACTCGTAAGCACTTCAGACTACCCGCTTTATGAAAGTTCACAAAGTATGAATTTTCTTGACAAAATAATCTCTTTGAGATATCAGCATTTTCACAGTTAAGTTTCTTTGGGGTGGGGGACCATATGTCTCAAACTTCAGGATATAAGTATGTATCCTACACTGACCATATGAAGTGACTTCTTTGTTGACATAAGTTGACATTAAATAACAGGGTAACTCTAAACAAAGAGTTGTGATGTTTCTATGCAAATATGAATATGTGTCAAAGTGTTTTTTATACAAGAGTTTATTAACAATCATTTTCTTTTTGTCATGTCACCTTAATGTACTGTCTTGGGTGTGTGATTGATACCGCTTCATGCCAGGCGTTACCCAGGGGCAGGATCTGAGCTGATCTGATCAAGTAGATTGTGTGATCTTTGTCATAATGGGAGGCTTGTATTTATATCCTTCAGGCCACACTTTTTAAATTTTATGTTTCACAAATTTAATTCAGCTTTTTCACACAAGGTCGGTCGAAATGAAGATAAAAATAAATAATTATATGAAAATCATTCAGATTCTGCTATGGAGATAAATATGTAGCTGGCTTCTTCGATCACTGATAGTGATGTGGACATGGCATTTTTATGTAACATTTTTGTTTTAGTCGGGTCTATATTACTAGCAGGAAACAAAATAAAAATACATATTTTTACATTTAATTTCTTTCTTTTCCCGGCTGCTTTTCATTAGGGTTGGCGGACAATGAAAACTGAGTGGCCTTATCATGATATTAACCTGCCATGTTTTACTGCTGTATATATTTATATGCTTATATTCTGGTTACAATTGAACTTTTGATCTGAGAATTACTGTAGTTTGCATTCTGAATAGATCTTTATGCTTAGGAATTTGAGTATCTATGTATGTATGTATATATATGTGGAGGGCTCGATTTAGGTCTACACAACATGTACCAGTGCAACCTATTATTGCAAAATGCAACCTAATTTTTATGAGTACATGCACAAAGTGCACATAAAAAAAATGAAACAGTTGTCTAGACTAACCCTTAATTGCCAACTCACAACATCAATCTTTGAACACATTTATTTACCATATTACATCACTAATACCTGTGTTATGTGCAATTTATCATACTTCAAGATTATGTACTGAACCATATCTTCATCTATCACTGAAGTTGACCATTGTGTCATGTTTTGACTTATAGATTATCTAACTGATGATAATAATTATGCAATATATACCGGTTGCCATTGATGACACTGCCACATAAATATGTCCACAGAATTACTAACTGTATTAAGAGTCATGAGTCATCAGAGATCTGAGAACTTTATATTTAGACTACTTTATGCATCTATCTTTAGAATTTGATATATGTATTTGACCAGGGTGTAAGCTTGTTTTGTCTAAAGTACTCACGGAAATGAAAAAAACCCTGTTTTTTCGATCTCAGAGTTTAAATAAATGCAGTTAATATACAAAATATATAAATATTCAAACAACTCAATTAGTACTAATTGGGCCTTGGCACAACTACAGCATACCAAAGGTTTTTATGTCTTTTTACATGTAAAAGTGTAAAAATATGAGCAAAACAGACTATTGTGAAACTGAGCATAACCAGGTGTTAGTAGATCAAGGCGAATGTCCATGACCTATGACACCTTGACGACAGGCGAAAACTTGAAACCCACGTGCATGTGCTTTGTCAGTGGTTAGTGATTTGTGAGTGGCATTGTGGGATAGTGAATCATCGTCAAAATATAAGAACGTAAAAGTAACATATTCCCTTCTCAAACAACAACTTACATGTCATTATAATTATGTACATTAACATAGCTGTTATTTTTATTGTTGTTTTGATAACTTTTGCATAATGCCTATAGCCTGTTATTGCGATGTCAGTTTGGACTTAGTTTTATTTTTGAATGTTGAAAGTGCCTACAAATTACCTCCTGTAAAGTACATTTTGTATTGAGCACTGAGATAAAACTAGCAAATCCAGACTAGTACTTTTCCAGTTGTTTTGTTATTTCGTATTTACATCTACGTAATGCTTTGTGTCGATTATTAAATCCAGCAAAACAGTTTTTTCTCATTTCCATGAGTACTTTAGTGCAACTAGGTTTTCACGTCAACATGCACCTGGTGCAAGTTAAATCAAGTTCCTTAAATCAAGCCCTGTATATGCTTAATGATGATGATGATAGCAATGGACTAGTTCTGGGACCCATTCCACAAAGCGATCGCAGGGCTACGGCTGTCGTAAGCCTGTTATAGAATGGGAGTTAAGATCATCTTAGCGCTAAGATCACTTTGTGGAACGGGCCCAGGTATGTGAATGAGCCCTAGCTTAATATCATGATGAGAATGGGGAAGCCAAGTGGTTACAGCATTCTTGAATCCCACTGAAGGACCAGGTTCAGTTCTCCATATTGGTACAAGGTGTGAAGCCAATTCTGGTGTCCCCTGCTGTGACAGAGCTGGAATATTGCTAAAAGCAACGTAAAACCATACTCACTCACTTAACATGCTTAACACCCACTAGAACAAACTAGTTTCAGTTTTACAGTGTAACTGCTTAGTAAATTATTATTTTAGTTTGGAAGTGTTACTTTTGTCTGTTTATAAATTTAATCTTTTTCATTATTTTCTTGACATTATTGGTCTAGACATGCTAGTTATTGCTAGAATGCTCTCTCTGTTAATGTCTACCAATTATGAAGTTTACAAAATATATTCTAGGGTAAAATCACATTAATCCATGAGGAAGAACTTAAAGCATCAAGATTTAACACATTTCCTGATTAAGGAATGATTGAAACATAGTACTGTCCCTTTCATCATATGCAGATCCCAACTAGTGGTGGGATGATACACTGATGCATCAATGGATCGCAATATTTTACTTCTCGATACAAGTATCAATCACAGTCGCACACTAAGTAAAACATATTGATTCTGACCTTAAATGTTTGCCTTTATACCGGTAACTGTTCCACTAAACACTAATGAGTAGTGCAAGTTAATAGTGAAAACATAAATATTTTCATTTGTTGTGCCATACTTGACACTGCCAACTGTAAATTGTCAGTGTGCCAGGTATTTGGCCGTCCTGTCCATGAAAAAGATGGCTTACACACTACAGTAAGGAGAACATGCAAGTATTGTGATACATATCGGATCGTAAGTAAGGTATTGTGATACGTATCAGATCTCACAGTTGGTGTATCGTCCCAGCCCTGATCCCAACAGTTGTCAGCCGAACAGGGTTTCTCTAGACTTAGCTGGGGATGTGGGTACTGGGTACTGGGTACAGTTTATCATGAAATCAGTAATGTCTAGGGTCTAAAGGTATGGGATGTGGATACTGAGATATAGAAGCCTTTCTTGGCCATAACTTTCACATCCTAGGTCGTCAGTTTATCATGAAATCAGTAATGTCTAGGGCTTAAAGGTATGGGATGTGGATACTGAGATATAGAAGCCTTTCTTGGCCATAACTACCACATCCTAGGTCGTCAGTTTATCATGAAATCAGTAATGTCTAGGGTCTAAAGGTATGGGATGTGGATATTGAGATAAAGAAGCCTTTCTTGGCCATCACTTTCACATCCTAGGTCGTCAGTGTATCATCAAGTCAGTTGGGTTTAAAGCCGCTTTTAACAGTATTCCAGTTATATCGCGGTGTGTCAGCTTAATGTGGGAGGAAAGCCTGAAGTGATGCAGGTCTCAGACGTTTACCACTTCGGTGAAACCCACGAGCACGGGTATGGTGCTGACAAACCTAGAAACATAATCTGGGTGAACCGGGATTCGAACCCACAATCATAGGTTTCTGGCGTGCGCAAGGGACATAATTTATAGGGTCTAAACATGCTAAAGGTATGGATATTTATGTTCTAAGCATGTCTACAACAATTCATAAAGGATCTGATTTCAAGAGCTAAGCTCTCACATGCATTAAGTTTATCACCTGACTGTACATCCAATACACACAAATGTTGCTATTTCAAGCATGTTCACTTGTTCTGTTTTGGTTTACCATGTGGTACAGTATTACCAATAACAAGTTTCTTGTGTTGAATAGAAATGAGATCTTGTGCTGGATGTTGTGTGGTCTGAACTTAGAAGGTTGGCTACACACTGCACAATAACCGATGTTGAATGTCATGTGTACATTATCTTGACAATCTACAATACTGTTTTGTATTTCTGTAAATTACACTTGTTACCATGGTTACAGGAGTAAAATTATTACATATTGATATGTTTCACTTATTTGTTCATTACTTGGTAACAACCGCTTTATCTTTAGAAATGGGTTATTGAAAAGACTGGTTGTCAGAATGTTCGATTGTCATGCCGAGGATGTTGTCCCAGTGAAGATCTGGGTAAGAATTGGTCTTGTCATGCTTGTCGTAACAGGCGTCTAAAGGGGTTAGGTGGTCAGACTCGCCGACTTAGTTTAGGATTTCATTGTGTCTCAGTTGTGTTGATCAAAGCTCATGATGCTTACCACTGGATTGTCTGGAGAGGGGGGATTGTACTGACTCACACAAAACTCATTAACACACACACAGAGGGGGAGAGAAGGGAATTGTATTGATTGACACTACAACAACACACTAACACCCACAGAGGGGGGGGGGGGGGGGGGGGGGGGGTTGGGTTGTGCTGATTGAAACTGTAACAGCTGCCATGGCTGACAACACATCAGCTCAACACCCAGAAACGAGTACTCCATACTCCAGCCCATGAAGATCATCTCATCAATGACACCCTTTATTTTCAAAAAAAGTTTAAAACAAATGAGACTATATTAATGAACAGCCACAAATTGCAGGTGACCAAGTTTAGCGTCAATGACCACTTTGAGTCGCCTCTTATTGTTAGAACACACGCTGAATTGAGCATATTTATTAAGAATCTGCTCCACAACCACTTACCAATTTACTTGACAATAGTGTTTGAAGTTGAGCAATCCCAATGTACCTGCTGTCTGGATGCATGACATAATTCAGGCTGCATCACAGTTAAGTTGACCCATCATATAATATGCGGCTTCCTTGAATATTTAAGCCTTATTCACATACTCTTACAATCACTCTCACCGTTTGTTTGTTTGTTGTTTAACGCCGAACCTAGCAGTGTTCCAGCAACAGGACAGCGGTTTGAAAATAAACGAGTCTTGGCCAGACAATCAGTTGCAGTTTGTACTCCCAGCGAGCAACACTTCCCAAGCCAGCACAGAGCATTGCCTGATAGCCAGCCAAGGAAACTCCATCATCGGTAATTATCACGTTACCCTTATTCACATACTCTTAAAATCACTCTCACCGAATTAATCATAAAACCCCTAAATCCTTAAAAAACAACAACACTAAATAACCAACACCTTATCCTACCCAATCTCCCTAACACAGCTCGCACTCATTTCTACTCACACCCACGCCCACCACTCAAACACACCCTTTGACCCAACTCCTAAAAACAAAAAACACCTAATCTCCCCTTCTCCTAAACACAACGCTCGCTGTTTCCTACTCACCACCCACGCCCACCACTCACATACCTCCACTCCTTCGACTAAATATCTCTTAATCCCCGCTCTCCACTTGTCTCACCTTATCCCAGCCTTCCAGAATCAAACTTAATCTTCAATAAATAATCCATTTCCCAAACCCTCCTACTAAAACCAACAACAAATAACCACCGCAACCTCCTCCGCCTCCCAAACGCAAATCACCAAGTAAAAACAACAAACCAACTCACCTCCCCAAAACACTCCACCACCACTCACCACAACACACGCTCTCCAACACAACACCCAAACAATATGACTGACACCCGCAACACCACACTCGCAGACATTCCAGCTCCTTACTCACCCACGCCTGCGGAAGCGCACAACACTTCTGGGAGGTCACTCGAAAACATCGTCCCGACCGAGTATGGCGAAAACACGACATACACCACCCCAACCAAACCAGCTAACTCGCCACCACAAAACACCAAAAAACGCAAACTCGACACATCCACTCCACCTCCATCGCCAACACCCTCCCCAGCCGCCTTCCTCACCACCTTCGCCCTCTACTTCTTCTCAGCAGGCTCAGGCACCACTCTCTCACTAGAACTTTCGGCAGACAAAATAGGACTTTGGTTCAAAAGACAAAAAATAAATTACAACAATATTAAAAAAGCCAACAAAGGATACCAGATAATCTTTCCTAACCGAGAATCTTACAACGCAGCAAATAAAATAACTCAAATATTCCACGTCACGGTAATCAAACAAACACCTAATTGGCAACAATATACACGAGGCGTAATTAGGGTTAACCCAAGGGAAACAACTGAGGACTTACAATTATACTCTCTAGAAGCTAACATAAACCAAGACCAAAACCCTCAACCCCTAATCACCAGCACGCGCAGAATAACCTCAACTAGAAACGGAAAAACGGTCCCAACCTCCATTGTCATAATCAACTTTAAAAAAACCGCTAAATTCCCTGAAGCCCCCAAACACATATCCTTCGGAGCCCACACCAACTTAGAAGTCAAACCCTATATAAAGCAGGTTAAGCAATGTTCAAAGTGCCTCAAATACAACCACACTGCTTCCCAATGCACCTACCCTAAAACTAAATGTAAAAAATGCGCACAAACAGACTGCCCAGGCACATGCACACCCTGGTGCATCCACTGCAAATCCACCCAACACACCTCACTTTCAAACCAATGCCCACACAGACACACACTCACCCAGCAGGCCAACAAACACATAAACATAAAAACGGCTAAAATCCAAACACGAAAATTTGCTACACCTGCATCTAAACCACTCCTCCCTACACCACACCCAAACACCATCCCACAAACAAACACCACACCCATAACCGACAGCTCTGTCTGGGACCCCTACCGAGAAACCGCATCCACCTCACACACACAAGCAGCCACTCAACCAACCACGAACCCTCCCAAAACATCAACCCCCGCATGCAAAACAAACCTCAAAATGACCACCACAACACGACCCTCATCCAAGCACCCTACAGCCCATATGGCAACAACGCTCTCCCACAAGCAAGCACAACAACAAAACACAAACACTAAGAAAACATCAGCTACACCCATCCCGCCAACACCTTCACAACCCTCCACATCACATGCCTCCCCCATGGAAACTCAACCAGCTAAACCTAATCCAACCCATGACGAAGATTTCTCCACTACTGAGGAAACAATAGACACTACTCCAACTAAAACAAACCAAACTTCCCAACCAGCCAACACCCCAAACCTAAATAACCTCACCTTACTCCTAGCATATATGCATAGTCAAAACTCACCAAAAGCTAGTATGGAATCCTTCCACAAAGTAGCTTTCAATCTAAAATTAACCGATCTTCCCTTCTTCCTCTTTAACCTCCATCTAAAAGAACTCACCGAATAAAATAAAAACTAAAAACTAAATCACCAATCACCCGAAACCAATAATGGAAGGACTAAATATTTTTCAGTGGAACGCCAACGGACTCACCTCCCACGGCCATGAACTAAAAACTAAATTTAAACTAAATAAAGGCCCTCACATTGCTTGTATACAGGAAACCAAATTCTCAAAAAAATCCAAATTCACACTACCTAACTACAACTCAGTTAGAACTGACAGAACTAAACCGAAAACAAGAAGAGCCGCAGGAGGACTAATCATATTTATCAGGGAAGATATAAATTACGAAAAAATAATATTAGACACGCCAAACCTAGAAGCCAACGGCATTAAAATCACATTAAATAACCGAAACATAAACATCATAAATATTTACCACTGGGCGGAACAAAAAGTCCAACCTGAGGATCTAAACAAACTACTCAAAATAAGCGATAAATCTACTATATTCCTAGGAGACTTTAACGCTCACCATCCTACATGGAGCATAGATGATAAAATAGATAATCATGGCAAATTAATCTCCGAATGGATAGAAACAAACGACCTAGTACTCCTTAATAGCAACCAACCCACGAGGTACGATAAGATAAACAAAAAAATGTCGGCTATCGACCTAACCATATGCACCGCAGATCTAGCCCAAAGCACTCAATGGGAAGTACACGACGTCCCGCTAGGTAGCGACCACTTCCCCATAAACATAACCATAGGAAATACAAACGTACCAATCCAAACAGAAAACCAAGAACCAAAATTCCATTACAACAAAGCTAACTGGGACCAATTCCAAGATATCTGCAACGAAGCTAACTTAAACGAAATAGAAAATAATGATCCAGAAACCTATTGTAAAAACCTAACAGACTATATAATAAACGCAGCCAAAACCTCCATCCCCTTCAAAACATCTAAGACAGGCAAACCGACGGTACCATGGTGGAATGAGGAAATAGAACAGACTAGACGAAAACGTAAATCAGCCTTCAATAAAGCAAAACGCGACTACAAATATTTAAACATAGCCCACGAACTAAACCACCAGGTTCAAAAACTAGTCCAAATAGCCAAAAGTAGAGACTGGAAAAAATTCTGCGAAGGTATAAATAACCGTACAGATGCCAGAACGGTCTGGCGCAAAATCCAC
This sequence comes from Haliotis cracherodii, assembly GCF_022045235.1. Lineage (NCBI taxonomy): Eukaryota > Metazoa > Mollusca > Gastropoda > Lepetellida > Haliotidae > Haliotis > Haliotis cracherodii. The sequence goes on from NW_027266264.1 coordinate 59,237,848, forward strand.
GCCATTAGAGGCTTAAAACGACATAAAAAAAACCCTAACATTAACAACTCAACCAACCCCGCCCAAAAAGCAAATAATCTCGCCAACCACTTTTCGGCCGTTAGCAGTAACAGCAACTTCAGCCAAAAATTCCAAGATAAACTTAAAACAGAAAACAAACCCACAAAAGAACCAAACAATAACAATCTAGAAATAAATCAACCCTACACAATGGAGGAGCTCCTCTACGTAATCCAAAACAGGAAAAAGGGCACAGCCCCAGGATTAGACCTAACCTCTTACCAAATAATTAAAAAACTCCCCCTAAAACTGCTCCAGGCACTACTCAAACTATACAATCTCATCTACCTAAACGGACAGGTTCCTACTCCCTGGAAACAGGCCCTAGTCATACCAATCCCTAAACCTAATAAACCAGCTAATCAAGCTAACTCATATAGACCAATATCCCTAACTTCAAACTTATGTAAAGTAATGGAATCAATGGCTAAAAATAGATTACAACATTACTTAACCCAAAATAACACCATAAACCCAGATCAAAGCGGTTTCACTCCTGGCCGCTCAACCCTAGATAACCTCGCCCGACTAGAACAAGATATTAAGACAGGACAACTAAATAAACAATATACCACAGGCATCTTCTTAGACTTCTCTAAAGCTTTCGACATGGTATGGCACGATGGGCTAATACAAAAACTTAAAAAAATAGGACTCAAAGGTCAGATAATAAACTACATCCAGGACTTCCTAAACAATCGTAAAATAACCGTGTGTATAGACCAAACTCTATCGGACCAATGTCCCCTAGAAAATGGCACTCCACAGGGCAGTATCCTCAGCCCCACCCTCTTCAATATAATGATAAACGATCTATTCGAGGGTCTATCCCCTAAAGTAAACACATCAAAATTCGCGGATGATGGAGCCATCTGGATCCGCACTAAAAGCATGAAAATGGCCAAAAATCTACTCCAAAAATCTCTTAATAAAATACAACAATGGGCTGACAAATGGGGCTTCTCCCTTAACTCAGAAAAAACAACAGGAATAGTATTCAAACATAAAAACATGAAACCCGCCTCCCCAATCCTCCAGCTAAACAATCAAACAATCAAATTTAAAAAACAAACCAAATTCTTAGGACTTATTTTCGATGAACATCTCACCTGGGATGCTCACATCCAAAACCTAACAACTAAATGCAGTAAAGACCTAAACACCCTAAGATGCCTAACTGGCTCTAACTGGGGAGCCTCCAAAGATACTCTCCTCTCTCTCTACATATCCCTAATTAGATCAAAACTAGACTACGGCTGCGCCATATACAACACCCTAAACAACTCTCTATCTAAAAAACTTGACTCAATACAATATCAGGCTCTCAAACTCATTACACGCACCCAACATGGCACCTCCTACACCTCACTTCAGGCCTTAACAGGAGAAATGCCACTAAGTCTACGCAGGGAACAGCTAAGCTTAAATTTCTGGGCCGCGTCCCAATCAAACCCTCTCATCCAAAACTTAATAAACCAAAACATCAGCCCTAAAAACCAAGCTCTAGCTCGTAAACACCCCTTACTTACCCCAATATCCCAAAGAATAACAAACTACCTAAATGAACACCAAATTAAAAATCTTAAACAAAACTGCAAACAATCAAATATCTTCACCCCTAAACCTAAAATACCCAAAATAGACACAACACTAGCTAGCCAAATAAATAAACAAACCGACCCAAACATAGCTAAAACTACCACACTAGCATACATACACAAAAATTGGCCAAATTGGTGTCACATTTACACGGACGGATCCTCAGATCCGACCTCCAAACACACGGGTTTCGGAGTCCATACCACACAACCAACTAAAACCACACAATCCTTCCGACTCCCAAATAACCAATCAATATTCACGGCCGAACTAATGGGCATGGCCTCAGCCCTCCACAATCAAGAATCCAAAAACAACCAAAAAATCCTAATACTTACTGACTCCCTAAGTGGACTACAAGCCCTCCAAAACAAAAATACCAAAAACCGACCTAAATTAATAAATCAAATACTTAAAAGCTCCAACGACCTAACAAAAGCAGGCAAACAAATAACCTTCTTGTGGATACCCGCCCACGTAGGAATATACGGTAATGAAAACGCCGATAAAGCAGCTAAACTATCCCTCAAAATCCCAGAAATAAGCTTAAACTTACCCATCTCAAAATCAGAAATTAAAAGTGTAAACAAACAAAAAATCACAAAAAAATGGCATAACCTATATCTAAACTCAAATAGCCAAATCAAAAGAGTGCTCAGCAAACCACTAACCAAACCAAAAATTCTCCATCCATCCAAAAAAATCGACAGAGTAATCACTAAACTCCAAACAGGACACACCAACCTAAATAACCACCTAAAAAAATTTAAAAAACACACTACAGGTAACTGCCCACACTGCAAACAACCAGAAACCCCAGAACACGCACTCATCCACTGCACACACTACCTAACACATCGAACCGCATTACAAACCACCCTCAATCTAAACAAGGCTCTCACTCTAGAAGCAATACTAAACCCACAAAATAAACTAGAAAACTTCAAGGCCTTAGGCGTATTCTTAATAAAAACGGAACTAATAAAACGCATCTGAAACCATAATAACCTACCAAATCAAAATCACAAAAACAAACAATCATCCACCATACCCAGCTCCCTTAGTTCTCCTCCCCAACCCCATCGGCATCTATTCCAAATCTCAAAATTCCCAAATTCTATATAAGCAACCCCTAAAGCCCCCTCTTGGGTTGCACAGACCACCCTCGCCCCTTTCGGAAACACATTAAATGGCCTGGCCGGGCCCGTGTGCGAAATACGCATCAGTCGGAAAGCGCACGTTAAATCTCCAAAGTAAGTAAGTAAGTAAGTAATATTTAAAATAAATGTAAAATTTAATTTCCCATAGATGATGTTGTGAATGTTTTATGTATATCTCCAACGGTTTGTGATCGTGATGCATACAAATCTACTTACTATTGAGGTCCCAATAAGGAGGTCATGCAGACCTGACAAATGAGGTTCGAACTCTCTCCTTTCTCTGGGCGGTAGTGTGTTGCTGTAGTTACAATCAGTACAAAACCCCCTCTCTCTCTCACGGGGTGTTGAGTTGTAGTGTCAGTACAAACAATCCCCCCCCCCCTCTCTCTGGGTGTGAGTGTGTTGTAGTGTCAATCAGTACAATTCCCCTCTCCTTCACCCTCTCTGGGTAATAGTGTGTTGTTGTGCCAATCGGTACAATACCCCTCTCTCTCTCCCTCCCTCTCTCTGGGTAATAGTGTATTGTTGTAGTGACAATCAGTACAATCTCTCTCTCTCTCTCTCTCCCCCCCCCCCCCCCCAATGACAGCCACCGCTGACCGCCGGAAAACAGGCGGACATTAACATCCTGCTGCTGACCTGACTGACCACTCAGCACAACATAGTTACTAACTGCATCCTACTTTGTGGAAGTGTGAGTAAGCAGTTATTGACCCCTATACCCATGTGACTCATCTTTGACAAACCAGTAGATACATGAGATAGTTACATGGCACACTTCGCGACACAGCTGTGACATACATACTTGACATATGTGACTCAGTTACATGACACACTTCACGACACTGCTGTGACATACATACATGACGTGTGACTCAGTTACATGACACACTTCACGACACAGCTGTGACATACATACATGACAGGTGACTCAGTTACATGACACACTTCACGACACAGCTGTGACATACATACATGACAGGTGACTCAGTTACATGACACACTTCACGACACAGCTGTGACATACATACATGAAGTGTGTGTCTCAGTTACATGACACACTTCAAGACACAGCTGTGAGATACATACATGTCATGTGTGTCTCGGTTACATGACACACTTCAAGACACAGCTGTGAGATACATACATGTCATGTGTGTCTCGGTTACATGACACTTATTGACACAGCTGTGAGATACATGTACATGACATCTATGACACAGTTACATGACACTCTTCACGACACAGCTGTGAAATACATACATGACGTCTATGACACAGTTACATGACACACTTCACGACACAGCTGTGACATACATACATGACATCTATGACACATCACATGACACCCTTCACAACACAGCTGTGAGATACATACATGACATGTATGACACAGTTACATGACACACTTCACGACACAGCTGTGAGATACATACATGATGTGTGTGTCTCAGTTACATGACACACTTCACGACACAGCTGTGAGATACATACATGACATGTATGACACAGTTACATGACACACTTCACGACACAGCTGTGACATACATACATGACATGTATGACACAGTTACATGACACACTTCACGACACAGCTGTGAGATACATACATGACATGTATGACACAATGCCAAGACTCCGATCACACTGTGAATTAGTAGTGACCTGAATGTTATCTACATGTAGTAAAGTCTTCATCCATCATGTCTGGCTTTAATTTGCTCTGTAATGTTTGATAAGAGAAGACATTTTGATTTCAAGGTATACCTTTTTTTATGTTTCAGGTTTTGTATATTTCTTAATGACACACTGCGTTAGTCAAACTATATGATGGCAGCCTGTATTACAACCTGTCTGGACCAGCGCTTGGTATTGAGAGCACTGATCCATGTCATTGTGGTCATTGACATGCAATCAACTAACTCACATAGCCTTACCACATGCAAGCTCATAAAAATCTGATCTTTATAAGCGCTCGCTACCGCTACACCAAATATCTGGAGACATCTCATTACAGGTGACATCAAAACAACCTTTGCGAACTTTGTCCGGCCAATAACATGACTATCATCCGATCAGGCTATGCTTTGTAATATATTTTGACAACTTTCTTGATTTGAAAACTGAAAAAAAGAAAATTCTGGAACGACTGTTTATTATAAATTGAGCTATAATATCATAAGATGCAACAAAGTAGATCAGGTGATCCAATCTCATTGAAATTAGATCTTAGTTCCTGCTACAGCTAAATGAAGATCTGAGGACATCCCATTACGGGTCACGACCGTCCATCCAACCAATCAGAGTGTCGCTTACCACATCAGGAAAGTGACAATCCGAATGTATATCTAATCATGCAACAACAGTTACGGGCGGTACAACTGATTGTGTCACAGTCATCATCTATCACTCTCTACAATGGGATGAACATTTGACATGGAAGAGACGTTCCACAGCCCGTGGGACGTACTGCCATATAATCTCGCCCATCTATTAGACTTTCTCGAATTTTCTTTGGTTCACTTTTCAAATTTTGATTTGATATTTTTCAAAGCGTAGTCAAGAATGGAGGTCGCAGGAGAAAGCTGCTTTCTGATTGGCTAATGTTGACTTCTTGTTAGTCATTTCATTAGTGGGTCAAAGTTCACAAAAGGTTGCTCTGGCACGACTTCCAATGGAATGTCCTCAGATCTATATTTAGTGATAGCGCAAACTAAGATATAATTTTAATGTGATTCGTCAAAATGTTGCACACAATTTGCTAGCTCTGTCTCTAACCAACACATGTATGTCTGAATGTTTCACACACCTTGCTAGCTCTGACTCTAACCAACACATGTGTGTCTGAATGTTTCACACACCTTGCTGGCTCTGACTCTAACCAACACATGTGTGTCTGAATGTTTCACACACCTTGCTAGCTCTGACTCTAACCAACACATGTATGTCTGAATGTTTCACACACCTTGCTGGCTCTGACTCTAACCAACACATGTATGTCTGAATGTTTCACACACCTTGCTGGCTCTGACTCTAACCAACACATGTGTGTCTGAATGTTTCACACACCTTGCTAGTAATTTCTCTAACCAACACATGTGTGTCTGAATGTTTCACACACCTTGCTAGCTCTGACTCTAACCAACACATGTATGTCTGAATGTTTCACACACCTTGCTGGCTCTGACTCTAACCAACACATGTATGTCTGAATGTTTCACACACCTTGCTGGCTCTGACTCTAACCAACACATGTATGTCTGAATGTTTCACACACCTTGCTGGCTCTGACTCTAACCAACACATGTATGTCTGAATGTTTCACACACCTTGCTAGCTCTGACTCTAACCAACACATGTATGTCTGAATGTTTCACACACCTTGCTGGCTCTGACTCTAACCAACACATGTATGTCTGAATGTTTCACACACCTTGCTGGCTCTGACTCTAACCAAAACATGTATGTCTGAATGTTTCACACACCTTGCTGGCTCTGACTCTAACCAACACATGTGTGTCTGAATGTTTCACACACCTTGCTGGCTCTGACTCTAACCAACACATGTATGTCTGAATGTTTCACACACCTTGCTGGCTCTGACTCTAACCAACACATGTATGTCTGAATGTTTCACACACCTTGCTGGCTCTGACTCTAACCAACACATGTATGTCTGAATGTTTCACACACCTTGCTGACTCTGACTCTAACCAACACATGTGTGTCTGAATGTTTCACACACCTTGCTGGCTCTGACTCTAACCAACACATGTATGTCTGAATGTTTCACACACCTTGCTAGCTCTGACTCTAACCAACACATGTGTGTCTGAATGTTTCACACACCTTGCTAGTAATTTCTCTAACCAACACATGTGTGTCTGAATGTTTCACACACCTTGCTAGCTCTGACTCTAACCAACACATGTATGTCTGAATGTTTCACACACCTTGCTGGCTCTGACTCTAACCAACACATGTATGTCTGAATGTTTCACACACCTTGCTGGCTCTGACTCTAACCAACACATGTGTGTCTGAATGTTTCACACACCTTGCTAGTAATTTCTCTAACCAACACATGTGTGTCTGAATGTTTCACACACCTTGCTAGCTCTGACTCTAACCAACACATGTATGTCTGAATGTTTCACACACCTTGCTGGCTCTGACTCTAACCAACACATGTATGTCTGAATGTTTCACACACCTTGCTGGCTCTGACTCTAACCAACACATGTATGTCTGAATGTTTCACACACCTTGCTAGCTCTGACTCTAACCAACACATGTATGTCTGAATGTTTCACACACCTTGCTGGCTCTGACTCTAACCAACACATGTATGTCTGAATGTTTCACACACCTTGCTGGCTCTGACTCTAACCAAAACATGTATGTCTGAATGTTTCACACACCTTGCTGGCTCTGACTCTAACCAACACATGTGTGTCTGAATGTTTCACACACCTTGCTGGCTCTGACTCTAACCAACACATGTATGTCTGAATGTTTCACACACCTTGCTGGCTCTGACTCTAACCAACACATGTATGTCTGAATGTTTCACACACCTTGCTGGCTCTGACTCTAACCAACACATGTATGTCTGAATGTTTCACACACCTTGCTGACTCTGACTCTAACCAACACATGTGTGTCTGAATGTTTCACACACCTTGCTGGCTCTGACTCTAACCAACACATGTATGTCTGAATGTTTCACACACCTTGCTGGCTCTGACTCTAACCAACACATGTGTGTCTGAATGTTTCACACACCTTGCTAGTAATTTCTCTAACCAACACATGTGTGTCTGAATGTTTCACACACCTTGCTAGCTCTGACTCTAACCAACACATGTATGTCTGAATGTTTCACACACCTTGCTGGCTCTGACTCTAACCAACACATGTATGTCTGAATGTTTCACACACCTTGCTGGCTCTGACTCTAACCAACACATGTATGTCTGAATGTTTCACACACCTTGCTAGCTCTGACTCTAACCAACACATGTATGTCTGAATGTTTCACACACCTTGCTGGCTCTGACTCTAACCAACACATGTATGTCTGAATGTTTCACACACCTTGCTGGCTCTGACTCTAACCAAAACATGTATGTCTGAATGTTTCACACACCTTGCTGGCTCTGACTCTAACCAACACATGTATGTCTGAATGTTTCACACACCTTGCTGACTCTGACTCTAACCAACACATGTGTGTCTGAATGTTTCACACACCTTGCTGACTCTGACTCTAACCAACACATGTGTGTCTGAATGTTTCACACACCTTGCTGACTCTGACTCTAACCAACACATGTATGTCTGAATGTTTCACACACCTTGCTGACTCTGACTCTAACCAACACATGTGTGTCTGAATGTTTCACACACCTTGCTGACTCTGACTCTAACCAACACATGTGTGTCTGAATGTTTCACACACCTTGCTGACTCTGACTCTAACCAACACATGTATGTCTGAATGTTTCACACACCTTGCTAGTAATTTCTCTAACCAACACATGTATGTCTGAATGTTTCACACACCTTGCTAGCTCTGTCTCTAACCAACACATGTATGTCTGAATGTTTCACACACCTTGCTAGTAATTTCTCTAACCAACACATGTGTGTCTGAATGTTTCACACACCTTGCTGGCTCTGTCTCTAACCAACACATGTATGTCTGAATGTTTCACACACCTTGCTAGCAATTTCTCTAACCAACACATGTATGTCTGAATGTTTCACACACCTTGCTGACTCTGTCTCTAACCAACACATGTATGTCTGAATGTTTCACACACCTTGCTGACTCTGTCTCTAACCAACACATGTGTGTCTGAATGTTTCACACACCTTGCTAGCTCTGTCTCTAACCAACACATGTGTGTCTGAATGTTTCACACACCTTGCTAGCAATTTCTCCAACCAACACATGTATATCTGAATGTTTCACAAACCTTGCTAGCAATTTCTCCAACCAACACATGTATGTCTGAATGTTTCACACACCTTGCTAGCTCTGTCTCTAACCAACACATGTGTGTCTGAATGTTTCACACACCTTGCTAGCTCTGTCTCTAACCAACACATGTATATCTGAATGTTTCACAAACCTTGCTAGCAATTTCTCCAACCAACACATGTATGTCTGAATGTTTCACACACCTTGCTAGCTCTGACTCTTACCAACACATGTGTGTCTGAATGTTTCACACACCTTGCTAGCTCTGACTCTAACCAACACAAGTGTGTCTGAATGTTTCACACACCTTGCTAGCTATGTCCCTCACAAATACAGGTGTGTCTGTGTCACAAACCGACAGGAGCCCAGGTTCAACGATATCTGGAGCTGTTTTTGTCAGAAGCAACAAGCATTCGGTTGCCGATTTTGTCATTTCATCTTTCACAGTCTGAGGCGTTACTGTTGTGTCAGCCCCAACATCATACAGAAACTTGAGAAGACATTTCAGCAAGACGTTGGCATGGACTGGGATTCTCGGCCAAACAGTCAACAGTAGAGACTTCAAAATCAATAACGCATTCAACCTGGACGTCTCCTCGGGGCCATCATAGATTTCCAGGTAGTTGGAGACAAGACCCATGACACTGGTCATGTGACACACAACACTGATGCCCATGACGTCAATGAAAGCTGGTATGTGAGCAGTTAGCGAGCGGCGCAGGTGGATGTTGTTCTCCATTTCTGAATCGTAAATTATCATCTTGAAGATTTCGTCATGCCTGAAACAAAGAAGACATCTTGATGATTGTAAATAAGTACAACTGAGCTTCTGCTTCTGCCAGGCCAGGTAACTGCATCGGAACGGATTACCTGCCATAAGCCAGTTGGCATTTCAAATGACCAGACTTTTCTCTGGTTGTAAACAAACATGTCAAACTGAAATCAGAGCAGTTTATGCTAATGGAAGTCATTCAGTGTGATTCACAAATTTGTTTGCATAATTATACTACTAATGTCCTAATGGCTAAAATCCCAACAGTGAGGAGTGTGAGAAACTATCTCAAGTAAATGTTGAATTCATAAAAGTCTGCAGAATAAGGCAAACTTACTTCATGAATGACTTTCACTGTGACCTTGACCTTATACATAGGTCACTCACAATCCTTAGTTTCCAGGCTTATATTGAGAATGACTTCGACTCTTGACATGACCTGAATGTGCCAAAATGATATCCCAAGGTTACAACGGAGGTCTAAATGATATGTACATGGTATGATATCCTCGACAAAACCAAGCATCTTTTGGTTTCAATATGTAAATTGTATAGGCTACACACAGAAAATAGGTCAAGGTGCCCTACTTTTGATATCAAAACATTGGCATCACTCGCCAATCGTAAGTTATCAAACAATATAACAATATGACCACTACAGCCAAAATGTTAAACATACTTTACTAATGACTTTCACTGTGACCTTGGTGATCACAAGCTTTTCACATCATGTCCCCACCTCATGCAAGATGTAGCACATTTCATTAACATACAGGAAATGAGTTATTGTTTAAATGAAGTTTTCTTTAGGGCATGATATCAAAGATGACCTTGACCTTTGACATGACAGATCAATGGCGTCAAACATAATTCCTAGGGCTATAATGGAGACATACCGGATATGATATCCATGGGATGTTCCAATCTCATTAAAATCAGATCTTAGTTCTCGCTACCGCCGAACAAAGATCTGAGGACATCCCATTAGGGGTCACATCAGAACGACCTTTCAACTGACCAATCAGAGCATCGCTTACCCGACCATGATAGTGACAATCGGAATGTGATTGCTTATCATGCAACCTCGAAAACTTTAACTCAGGGTATTCTGAAATAGTTACAGGCTTAACGACTGAATCCATACAATCTAGACCATCTATTAGCTATTCTAGAATGTTCTTTTGTTCAGGTTTTAATTTCTTTTTATTGAGAATTTGTCAAAATATGTTTCAAAGTGTAGTTTCCAATTGAAATTAGTGCCGTAGAGCGAGAGAAAACTCCCTTCTGATTGGCTTATGTTGACTTTTTGTCAGTCATTTCATTGGCCGGTCAAAGTTTGTGCAAGGTCGGTCTGACATGACCCGTAATGGGATGTCCTCAGATCTTGTTTAGCAGTAGCAAGAACTAAGAACTTTATTTAATCAGATTTGGGATGTTCAAGTGGTGTGTGGCTTCAAAAGCACAGTGGAGTAGTGGCTGTCAAACTCAGATAAAACCTAAAAGCATCACCATTTACACAGGGCTGCTTAAATAGATAATTTGTCCTTTTTTGGTCAGATATCATTTTGCACTCATGACACTCATTAAAATTTCAATTTTGTATGTGTATATATATATATGTACATACTACTCCACAAGAGTGACTGAGTGAGTGAGTGAGTATGGTTTTATGCCACTTTTAGCAATATTCCAGCAATATCACAGCGGGGGACACCAGTAATGGGCTCATACATTGTACCCATGTCGGGAATCGAATGCGGGTCTTCTTTATAACATGCTTCGTTTGATGTATATTCTTACAAACTGTAACTTTGATATTAACAACACAGATTTTATCCATGTACTTAAATCAACATGACAGAGTGTTGTTGTCTCCTCCAAGCCATAATTCTGCATCTACCTGAGGCAAGAGAGTTAACTGACTTAAAAGTGCAGTTTCCACCCTTGCCAAACAACTATGAGTTATGTCCCTTCTATGCCTCTCCTTGGGATCAATCAGATTCCACCTCACGTATCACTTGTATTTGCTTCAAAGAAAATGGCGGCACCCAGTCAAGATAATCTGATCAATAATCAAGATCTATATTGTGATAAAACCGGGTCTTACATCAAATCACGTGAGCACCTTGATTAAAAACATGAAAAGATTTAGAAAATATCTGTTGACAGCGAGTTGGCAGTGCAAATATTTTTGCAAATCCAGCAGTCAGCCAAAATCTGCATTACAGGATTTCGATTTTGTTGCGCGATTGTGATTGAACTATGCATAGACTCTTTGTATAGACTCATTAGTCCAGCCAAAGCATAACTCCATAATACCAGCCTAGTTCGGCTTGGAGGAAAGATGTCTTCCCGAAGCAAGGGAGTTAACAGCATTTGCTTCATACAATATGGCGGTGCCCAGTCAAGACGATCTGATCGATAGTCAAGATCTATATTGTAATAAAACGGGTCACCCTGTTTACAGAAGTAATAGGAAACACACTTAGTTTGGGGCCTTATGCTACTTCTGTTGAGTAAGTTACCCAAAGTACTAGTTGAAGGCAGGTAAATATACTAGCCACATAAAGAAACTGTGCATGGAGAAAATATATTCTGGATTGAAATACAACACAGCAAGAACAAAATGATGCAGACGCTGTAGCAGCTGAATGATCGGACCATAAGAAAATGTCAACGGGACCTGAACAACATCAGTTACGATGACGTCAGAAGATCAAAATGGAGTAGGGGGTCATACGACAAAGTCACAAAGTCAATAACGGGTATGACCACCCTGTGCGTGAATCACAGCAGTGCATCGGCGACGCATGGAGTCCACCAAATGAGCATAGAAGGCCTGGGGAATGGCCTGCCATATCCTCCTCAAATCCTGTGCCAAGTCACGGACGTTATCTGGAGGATGTGGAACACGCAGACGGTGCTCCATTTCATCCCACACATGCTCTATTGGGGAGAGATCTGGAGAAATTGCAGGCCATGGCAGTAACATGACATTGTTATGGTGAAGGAAATCCATTGCGACCCTAGCCGTGTGAGGACGAGCGTTGTCCTGTTGAAATGTCAATCCCGGGCCATGACGTTGCAGGAAAGGAAAGACCACAGGCCTCAGAATCTGATCTCTGTATCCAACACCGGTGAGATTGCCCTGAACAACCACCAAAGGGGTTCGGTGCCGTGCTGTTATCCCACCCCAAATCATCACAGAGCCACCTCCAAAACGATTCCTCTCCACAATACAGTTGCGTGCATAATGTTCTCCCAAACGCCGGTAGACACGTTGGCGCCCGTCACTGTGGGAAATGATTCATCTGTAAACATTTCTCCACCATATTCGAGGTTGGCGAACATGATTTCGACACCATCTTAGACGGTTGACTCGATGACGGTGTGTCAGGATGGGACGTATGGCAGGGCGTCTTGGTCGAATCCCGTACTGACGGAAACGATTACTGACAGTGGGTCGTCGTTACTGCCATTTGGAACCCGTGTCACAGATGTGTCACTCGAATCTATCTGTCCTGTCTTGGCGTTGTTACTCGGGGATGTCCTGAACATGGGTGGTCGGCAACTTCATTTGGGTTCTGATAACGCCTCACCAATGCCAATATCGTGTTACGATGGCATTGGAAATGTGTTGCCACCTGTTGTTGCCTCATTCCTGCTCGGATCATTCCAATGGCTTCATGACGCTGTGCAGCTGTCAATCTTGGCATGATTTGCTTGTGATATGCTTGTGTCTGCGCCTGAGAATTTTTGAATGACCACAGATCATGCTTTCCAAAGTGACAGCGAATTTTGAGTTGCACATGCTGTGTACAGCTGCACAGGATGCACGTGCAGTAACACACTGCACGTCCATAGGCCCCCATCAATGACGTCATATCGCATGGCACGTGCATGAGCGTTTGAATGTCTCCAATAATTACTGTGTTCAAACCTATGTTTCATATATGGACGGTGTGCCCTTATATCTATATTTTCTCCGTGCACAGTTTCTTTATGTGGCTAGTATATCTTCTTGGTTTGGGCGATATTTCATATTTTCTATTTTACCATCAGCATCAGCATCAACTGTTGCCCTCTTCTGTGGTAACAAACCTCCGGTAACGACATCCCATTCTTCTCATCTGAGCAAGTTTGACTGTATCACTTTGAATGGTTGGAGTGAAATAAATTGGGAGATCTCACTTCCTAAGTAAGGGGGCAGTGGGATAGTCTAGTGGTTAAAGGGTTTGCTCGTCACACCGAAGATCTGAGTTCAATTCCCCACATGGGTACAATGTGTGAAGCCTACTTCTGGTGTCCCTCGCTGTGATATTGGAGGAATATTGCTAAAAGCGACGTAAAACCAGACTCACTTCCCAAGTTAGACCTGCTTTGAGGTTTTATTTCTTTCACATAAGACCAAAGGTTTTACTTTGACTACTATATAAAACCTGCTTTGAGGTCTTACTTTTGAACCATATCAATTGAATTCATATTTTTTATTTGTTAAAAGTGAAGACATTTCACATGAAAATTCCATGACATGAATCAAACCTGCAACCATCTATCACATTTAGTATTTTAACCCAGTGTTTTACCACTGAGACACCAAGCGAGGAGATAAAAGAAAGGTCCACTGAGCACACGGGTTGTTGACAGAATGCCTCGCCCCCAGGATGGTGCACATGCAATGCCGTTACAACAACTGCTAGCATATCAATGCGCCTTAGACAAACACACTTGAAACTGTGGCATAGGTATCAAATACAACATATTTGAATAATGCATGTAAATCCTTAAAAAAGTACCAGACCTTGAGTAAATTGTTCCATCTACCATAACATGCACCAAGTATCACTCTGCAATGGTGACCGCCTCATTGGTCTAGTGGTAGAGTGTCCGTCTGGAGAGCAGAACGCCCGGGGTTCGATCCCCGGCCGCGTCATACCAAAAGACGTTAAAAGATGGTACTTGTGTTACCCTGTCTGGCGCTTGGCATTAAGGGGCTAAAACAAGGACTGGTCGGCTCGGAGTCAGTATACTGTGTCTGAGTGGGGTATTCATGTTAAACTGCGGCATGGTATCTCAGTGAGCTAGCACTATAAATCGGCATCAGGACTAATACAAGCAGCCACACACACACACACATACACTAAGTATATAAGTGCAATAATCTTGGACGCGACATTAAACCCCATTTCACCTCACCTCACCTCTGCAATGGTGTGCCAGTTCTTAGATCATTAATGCACACATTACCTGCTCATTTTTCTTGAACTTGCTGATGTAGCTGCCCTCTCCACAATACGGAGGACGAGGAGCAGCGCCGGGTGGAGGACCGTCATCAAGGTGGTGTTCTTTGTGTACAGCTGATGCTTCAAGGCTTCATACACGACGTCAGCCCGGCCATACCAGCGTAGTTCCTCATGCGACACATTCTGCATGATGTGGTACAAACATTTCACACCGACAATCTTGTTCTCAACCGTGAAATCATCCACCATATTGAGAGGCAAGGGTAGAACCTGTCCTAGGTACTCACGGAGCCAGGGGGACTTGGTGTGAAGCAGCACCCACACAAACGAAGCAACAGAAACAGGGTTCCTACGCCAGCTGTCCCTGGTCAGTACGTGTTGTACTATAGCCAGGTACTGACCGTACAAGGAGTCTGCTGGAGAAGGCAGGTCATGCTTGGTTCCAGTCAGGCTAACCTGGACAGAATGACAATAAACACAGCCATAGAATCAAAAGTCAAAATTGTCAAATCAAAAAGAAAAAATGTCATAGTCCTATGGTTCTATGATTATGAACTTCAATAACTTGAAATTATTGAGATAATTGATACCTGATTGATTACAATACAGTTATTTCCTAAAACTGAGAAATATTCATCATTGCTCTCCACCAAATAAAGACAACCTAAGCTGTGTGGATTTGGATGAAATCTAATATTATGCTACCACTAGTCACTGACTTATGTACATAAGGTGAAAGTAATTAAAATAAACTGAAAAATGTCATCATGGTCATATGTATGAAGACACTTAGCATGGAAATGATTAATCAATCTGAATAAAACAATTCTATAAAACGATATAAAAGGCATGCAGATCAGATCAAGCAATATATATATACCAATATCATTTGTTAGTTACTATATTTATTTAAATGAAACAACTATTAAATAGATTTATATAGAAATAAAATTAATTGATTTCCGATTTTAACTTTTAATGGCCAGTTTGACTAGGTGGTTGGGATGACCATACATTCATGTATAAAACGTCAAAGCAAACGGAAGGATGTAAAGTCTTTACACTATCCGCCATATGAAATCATGATAATTGTGATATTCTCAATAATCCTCATGTTTGGTGTGCAGAGATTGTCTCTATGATAATTGCTTGTACCCCAAACCCATTGTTGGTGATTTTCTTTTTGTTGCTAAATGTTTTCTCGAACAAATAGTTGGTTCAAAGTTGTCGTCATACTTTTTTTTAACATATACTCTGACTGAAGTATAATACTTTGATTGCGGACCTGTGAAGATCCGGGGTGGAATAGGTCTTCAGCAACCCATACTTGCCATAAAAGATGACTATGCTTGTTGTAAGAGGTGACTAACGGGATCAGGTGGTCAGGCAAGCTGACTTGGTTGGTGCATGTCATCGATCCCAATTGCGCAGATCGATGATTATGATGTCAATCACTGCATTGTCTGGTCCAGACTCGATTATTTACAGACCACCGTCATATAGCAGTAATATTGCTGAGTGTGGCGTTAACCAACCAACCAACCAACAAACTTCGACTGCAGTTATTCCCCATTGACTAATATATATATATATATATATATATATATATATATATATATATATATATATACCCACCTGGAGGAGGTCAGAGTATGCATCTACTCTGTACAACATCTTCAACTGCTGCAGCACCTGTGTGGCCTTGAGGACAGAGTTGGTGCTGGTCCATAGATTCTTCACCACATTCCCCGAGGCCAAGTGTACTACATGGGGATTTATCTTTCTCAATGTTCTTGTAACTGCCGCATCTTCAGGTGATATGCACTTCAGTAAGCAGAGGACACTCTCCAAAACATTTCCTGACAGCGCTGCCCTACCTCGGAAGACGTCCTTGGTATACTCTGAAGGTTCGACTTCAGATATCTCACAATCGACTGCTCTGTTAATTAACTGATTTAACGTTTCATGTATTGACACTGAACCTAAGCATGATATAACATAAGTGTTTTCGGCATTTTCAACTTGCTTGTTGAAATTTGTCAGTTCAAATTGAAACTGATCTTCGTTAGTTTCCTTCACAACTAATTTCAGTCGCTCGTGCAATGTCTTCCCCGAGAAGGCACCTTCGTCCATCGTAATGTTGTTGAAGTTGACGAAAACGCTCAAACTTTACTTGTACTGTCAGTTCAAAACACTGCCTTGACAGCCATGCTCTCTCTGACGACGCCTAGTGGGGTAAAGAGGAGAAATGGAGTTACCTCCCCTACGGTTAGCACCTCATGTGTGAGGGTTTACCAGGGATCTCTCTTAAATTCCTTTTCAGACATCGGGTTTTGCAGTTCGTTTTGACTGAGACTTTCTATGACATTTATGACGTTAAGTGAGAGGAATAATATAAGTGATTACAACTGACATGAAATAACTTTAGTGTTGTGACAATGACAAAAATGAAAATACGATACGCACATCGTTGGCAAACTGTACCAATGTGGAAGGGGTTTATGCTGGAAAAGAAATAATTTTAACGTCTTTCTTTCAAATCATTCTATGAGTGGCACAGAATGCATCAGTCAACCCTTGCAAGATATCGGATGGGGTCATCTCATGTTCACTAAAAAATGTTTTCCTTTATAGTATCTTTAACGGCTTCTGTGACCTTAACGACTACTTCCATTTTTTTCTGCAAGGAGAAGATATTTGACAATATGGTTGAGGCGTGTAAACTGAAGACAGTAAACGTAAACATACCCTCAGCAAGTAAAACACGTTCTAAAATCGCGGAACAGTGAATATCCTATATGGAAGATATACATGTGTTTCCTGAATTGCACTGGGATTTGGAAAACACTACTGGGGAGACTATGCCTTAATGTCTGTACATGTATATGCCTGTCGATATGTTCAGTGAAAATATAAATACTGAAAAATAAAAATAAATAGTTCTTGAAACTAAATTATTTCCATTGAAAAATATCATCTTGAAGTTAATTCGTGTATACTTGATGGTATATATGGAAGATATACATGTGTTTCCTGAATTGCACTGGGATTTGGAAAACACTACAGGGGAGACTATGCCTTAATGTCTGTACATGTATATGCCTGTCGATATGTTCAGTGAAAATAAGCACCGTATTACATGAGTTGAAGAAATAGTTCTTGAAACTAAATTATTTCCATTGAAAAATATCAACTTGAAGTTAATTCGTGTATACTTGATGGTATACATGATTTAATGTTATCAAAATTTGAGGCACAAGAATATTTGTAACACACATCCTCCCCTATATTTGTTTTTAGCGAATTAGTCTAGTATCATAAGATCCCCCTTATACGGCTCAAGATGTATTGTGTAAATATCTGAATACGGAATTCGAAAGAATGTCAAAGTTTTAAGATGAATATTATTTAAAGCCAACACCCAATTCATGTAAATATTGATGTATGTGTTAACAGCCAATGTGGTCTGATTATTAATATTATTCATTTTAGAAAAAAAAGAAATTACCATGATTACATTGAAAACAATAAGAGCAATTTTCCTCAATGTACAGTCATTTGGTTGTAAAAGATGAATTCTAACTGCCTGTCTACAGTACGTTCATAAAAAATGTATATAACAATGATATATCTAGCATTGCCATCTATTTCTATGCACATTCTTTTCTAATCTGTATTTACTTCCAACAAAACAACTCCCGACATTAAACCAGTGTATGTTTCGAACATACTGTTATACATGATACAATAGTTTGCGATAAGCGAGACATATCATATATGCCACATACTGATATCTATGTCAAAATATAACATATCTGAGTTAAATAAACAACAATACCAGTTCCTGTAAAAAAGAATTATCCAAATCAGTTTACAGCTTTTATACCGATCAACTTAAATGTTGTCGATTAATATGTAATTCACGATGTAAGGCGTTGATATTCAAACCCGGATGTTGATGGGAATGCACACAGGTTGACGAACACATTCGCCCTCCAGCGTCAACTGTGTGGATATTCCCGCGGAGCTTTGTTTTCTAAGAAGTGGACTTCACACCCGCGCGGATTGTCTACGTTGGTTGAATGATTCCTGGAAAGCGGGGACTGTTTCGTGTTATAAGTGCACTGGTATATACCGCTATACTGCAAATAGGGTGTGAAAGGGTCAGGCGCAGAAATCTCCCAAACTCAAAACTTTCTACCATTGATTCATACGAGGTAAGTGTACTTATCGTATCTCAAAAGGTGAACATTGTTCGACCTACTACAGTTTAGGTCCAGACGCTGGATGTAATGCCTTGGGTGGAAATGTGACATATTTGGTATTTTTTTAACAGCGAGACAGATTGAATTATAACCTGATACCCGAATACCATCTAATTTTTCACCCTTGATCCCTCTTAAGCTGATACCCGAATACCATCTAATTTGTCACCCACGCGGATTGTCTACGCGGGTTGAATGATTCCTGGAAAGCGGGAGCTGTTTCGTGTTATACGTGCACTGGTATATACCGCTATACTGCAAATAGGGTGTGAAAGGGTCAGGCGCAGAAATCTCCCAAACTGCCTTGTAATGCCTTGGGTGGAAATGTGACATATTTGGTATTTTTTTAACAGCGAGACAGATTGAATTATAACCTGATACCCGAATACCATCTAATTTTTCACCCTTGATCCCTTTTAACCTGATACCCGAATACCATCTAATTTTTCACCCTTGATTCCTCTTAACCTGATACCTGATACCTGATACTCATGACAAAATTCCTTATACATATTGTTTTTATTAATTTCGGCCAAATCGTGTGTGAAGCGATCGGAAGATCGCACAACTCACCGTTATTAACAGCAACCACGGTCAGAATACCGCTATTGACGCCTTGAAACGAACTTTAGTTGACAGAGAATGGATACATATATCATAAATGACATACTTTGACTCGTTAAAAGTCATATTTGTTTTTGTTTGACGATTCTATGTCAACATGAAATTCTCGCGATCACGCGATCACGTGCGCGTGAGCCTTGACGGTGACTTGTCAGACTGGTTCCATGTAAAAAATAATACCCGAGAATAGCGATCAGCTGCTTCGCTTAGGGTTATTAATATTTTAAATATGTTTAGTAAAGGCTGCATATAATTAAGAAAATATTGGAATATATTATTCCTGATAAAAAAAAATAGTTTCAGATACAATTGTTGTCGATCCTTGCATTAAAAATCCTATAAAGTTATATCATTGGGTGTGTCTTTACCGAATCACCGGTCGATTCCAAGAAAACGTGTGTACAGCTGATTGCTGTTTCCGGCTTAGTTTACGAGAAAATACACAAGGTAATCTTAATCCCTAGATATAAAACAATGCCTCGTAATGTTCTCGTAATACGTAATCAGGTACAACTTTGACCTCAGACCTCCACAGACGCCATATTTATTGAAGGGGATTACATGTACAATAAACAAGCTCGTCTCAAAGGTAACTCAGTGTCACTTGGTTAATTGACTTCTCACGAATCAAAGATATTACCACCAGCGGAAGTGTACTGTCCGGATAAGTGAGACAATTTTGAGTGCATTTCAGTGTTTTGTGTATGAAAATGACCGTCCGGTTCCGGAAACTGAATTTCCGGATATACGGGTAAATTTATATAGTAATTATTTCGTTTTGAATGAAAATCGTCCGGGAACCGAGGTTTCCGGATATCTGAAGTCCGTATAAGCGGGGCACGACTGTACCATCTAATTTTTCACCCTTGATCCCTCTTAACCTGATATCCGAATACCATCTTATTTTTCACCCTGGGTCCCTCTTAAGCTGATACCCGAATACCATCTTATTTTTCACCCTGGGTCCCTCTAAACCTGATACCCGAATACCATCTAATTTTTCTCCCTGGGTCCCTCTTAACCTGATACACGAATACCATGATCTATTTTTTCACCCTGAGTCCCGCCTATATCACTGCTAAGTCCCCAATATCCTATAAAAAGACACACGAATCCCGTGTACCAAAAGGTGAGGTCGGGTGAAATGGGGTTTAACGTCGAGTCAAAGATCCTTGCACTTGCCTACCGTCGTGTGTGTGGCTGCTTGTACAAGTTCAGACTGATCTCGATTTATAGAGCTTGTCCACTGAGATACCATGTTGTAGTTAAACATGAATACCAAACTCAGACACAGTGTACTGACTCCGGGCCGACCAGTCCTTGTTTTAGTCCCTTAATGCACAGCGTTAGACAGGGTAACAACAAGTACCATCTTTTAACGTCTTTAGGGGACGCGGACGGGGATTGAACCCCGAACCTTCAGATCTCCGCGCGGACGCTCTACCATTAGACCACGGAGGCGGTCCTCATACCAAAAGGAAGCTACTCGTATTCAGAGGGTATTCTTAACTGGGGTTCATTGAAAGCAGATAAAGTCATATTTGGTACACAGATTCAACGTTTAAAAAAACCATTATTTGACCTTTTCGATATTTTTCAGTAATTTAACTTTAACTCGCATCCTTTTCTCAATGCTTTTGAGTTCAGAGTGCAATTTAGAGTGAAACATTAGATGGTATTTGGGATTCAGGAGAAGGGGAAGCTGGCATCCCCCAAAAGGGGGTTTGCAGCCTATATACTGAACACGAGCCGGTCATTCTTTGTTTTACCCCTTTAACGCTGAGCGCGTATATTCTTTTTACATCCATTCGTCTTTACCGACATTGCGTTCTCAGGACAAACTCTCTATCCACTACACCACCGAGGCAGTCTCATAGTGTTGGCAGAATATTGAATATGTCCTCAACATTTTTCACACGTTGATGTACCAGGTCAGTCTGATACAGGATACTATTTGAAAACATACGTTGTTTCCGGTTTCGAAAGCACGCGAAAGTGTTTCTGTCACATGCCCGATTTACTGTTACCTTGAGTGACATCACACTTAAATCTGCGCGTAAATGCTAAGTGATTGTTACAAGCTGGATTCGTACTTGCCTTTTACCCATAGCTGTGTTGTTATCAAATATATTCACGATTGTAACACTAGTGGTTATAAACGTCCAGTGACGTCATCCCATTGTCACCTGGAGGTTTTATATCTTCTAAAAAATATCTAGTGACGTCATCCTATTGTTTTAAGAAGGGGCGTAATATGGAAAACCCTTCTGTCCGAGTGATATTCAACAGAAGGACTCCCTGTCCCAGGTATATTCAACAGAAAGACTCCCTGCACCGGGGATATTCAACAGAAAGCCTAGCTGATCAGGGATATTCAACAGAAAATCTGATTCATGAGATTTATATTTCATTTGAACACAATCCATTTGACACATTACAATTCTAACTTCAGGAAATATCCGGAATGGTTTATGCCAAGTGATGTAGGGCAATTACATGTATGCCAGCAAGATATATTTTACGCCCGTTTCCTAAGGTTTCACTGAAGTGTGTTCGAAACATACAATTGTTGATACTTGTGTCAGATTCTTTCAACACAGATAAAACACTGTCCAATGGATTTGATTTAAAATGTAAACCCCTTTCTCTCGAATTCGTTCTTCCACCCTTCCTCTCACATGGGCCGTCGGACCGTGTGATGTCCCCTTCTCCTCGTGTTTATATACTAAACCAAGCCTTTGGAATAGTTTTTTTAACTTCACATAATAAATCCGTTATTGTATGACCTCAAACCATCCCATTATGACTCGAGACAAACCCCTTTAGCAAGGAATACATTATGTTAAGATGATATTTTTGTATGTCATATTCACCGCAAATGTACGATACTTGGCATATATATGGTGTGTTCTAGAAATCGCAGATCATTATACATCATACGAAATTATGAATCCGTGTTAGAATTCGTCTTCAGCAACCCATGCTTGCCGTAAGAGGTGACTATCGGGATTGGGTAATCAGGCTCGCTGACTTGGTTGATGCGTCTCATCGTATCCCATCGATGCTTATGATGACAATCACTGTTTTTTCTGGCCCAGACTCGATTATATATACAGACAGCCGTCATATAGCTGGGATATTGCTGATGGAAGTATTAAAGTACAAACACAACAAAACCAAATTGTAACAGTCGTTGCGTGAACCCAGCCTAAATTACAGATGTAAGAAGGTGCCTTTTCTTTTACTTGCTTTGTAATAAAAACACACCGCCGAAGGAGGGTGTTGTGGACAGACCGCGAGCGAAGACCTGTACCATACCATGTGATGGACCGGAACAGCAAGTACGCCCGTACTTCCGGGCTTCCACGTTAAAGTCTTTAAGTACCGAGAATGAGGTCATGGTGGATGTAGTAATACCTGAAGGGGAAAAGGTCAGATTGCCCGAGGTGTTACTTATTCACTTATCCCCCGAGGTCTAACTACTCCTAATAAGCCCGAATTCGTGGACCGACTTACAAACTTATCTTCCGAGACTGATACACACATGATACAAATATGTTGTATTTATTTGATACCTATACCCCTGTTTAAAATGGGCTCGTCTAAGGCGCATTGATATACCAGCACAGGTAGTAACGGCATTGCATGTGCACCATCCTGGGTGGCGAGGCATTCTGTCACAACCCTTGTGCTCAGTGGACCTTTCCTTCATCTCCTGCCCTGGTGGCCTTGTGGGAAAACACGGAGTTAAAATACTAAACAGGACAGTACTTTAATCAGTCAAAACTCAGCATTAGGTCTTAGTTATGATTTAAAGAAAAAACATAGGTCTTACTCTAAAAAGCAAAACATCAAAGCAGGTCTTACTTCGGAAGTGAGACCTCCCAATGTATTCAAGCATTAAAGGTGATTAAGTCCAATTTACTCAAATAAAAAAAACAACCGAATAGAACAATGGGATGGCGTTACCGCTATAATTCCGGAAGGGGGAAGTAGGACTAAAAAAGTATGCTGAGGAATATGGCGAAATAGAACACTACATTTCTATATCTTCCAATCGTGGTAATAAATTAATTACAGTCAAACTGAAACAATTCCATCACTTGCCAAGACACCCATGGAAAAAGTCAAAACCGATACGTATTCCTCACTTAGATCAGGCAATCTTGACGTACACAGTTCATGCAGAGTCTATACTTGTCCCTCACCAGAAACCATGACAACGTACAAAGTGAGGTTTTCCATGCTCCGCACAACACCCTCCCATACAGAGTTCAAAACCTGTCCGGGGGCACGGGTGGCCCGGTCGTCTGAGGCGCAGCGATTCGCTGTGCAGAGATTCGTCCTTTGGGCACGCCAGAAACCTATGATTGTGGGTTCGAGTCCCGGTTCGCCCCGATTATGTTTCTAGGTTTGTCAGCACCTTACCCGTACTCGTTGGTTTCACCGAAGTGGTAAACGTCTGAGACCTGCATCCACTCCGGGCTTCCCTCCCACATAAAGCTGGAATACTGTTAAAAACACTCACTCACAACCTGTCCTGCTCAGACCATCGTGGCGGACGTGTTACAGAAATTAAACTCGATTCACGAATAATGAATTAGTTAAAGGGATAACATCAGGGCTATTATTTGTATTAATTTACTGAAGTACTGATAATGGTGTCGAATATTAAATTGTTTTGTTCAATTATTAATATCATATCACAAACTTATTTCGACTTAAACACGTGTTTGGGTTGGAAGACAATACACGTTTGTCATATTACCTTAATTATCGGAGTTGACATTTATCAAAAGATGGTAATCGAATTCATTTCCGACCAGTCCTTGTTTTAGCCCCTAAATGCCGAGCGCCAGACAGCGTAACAACAAGTACCATCTTTTAACGTCTTTTGGTATGACGCGGCCGAGGATAGAATTTTGAAACTCATCGGTATAACTGCACTGGGGTCTTACCTAACTTTCTTCAAGACAGCTATATATACACGTCACGTGCACTTCATTGTTTCCGGATGTTTATGACATGATGCCCCTACATGATGTGAGTGTTTTTGCAGATCAAGAGATGGAGATGGCGTGCTGCGTCGACTGCCCCAAACGCTACTTGGTGGTGTTCCTGGGGTTTATCGGGCTTCTTGTCTCCATTGGTTTCCGCACGTGTTTTGCTTTAGTCATGGTTCACGTGACCAATCACACATCAGCAGAACGAGACGATGATTCCTTGTTTCGCAATGTAAGTGGTCAGGAGCGCTGCGATATTTATTTAAACAATAATGATTTTGATTGACTTAGTACAAACTGAGGGAAGCAGTGATCGAAGGCTTTACTATCTTAACCAATGAGGAGTGTTTTATCCGACTTATGAACCGTCGAAACAACATTTGTTAATATTTGTTCAATATTATGAATAAAATTGCGTTACGGCAGTCAAAAGAAACGCTCGTATGATTTTTCTGGCTAGGAAATATTCGCAGAACGTGGCACCTTCTAATGAACCACATATATTTCATAAGTTCTGTGGTCCAATTGTTAGAATGTATGACTACAGATCTGGAAGCCCGTGAAGATCCGGGTTAGCATTGGTCTTCAGCACCCCTTTATTGTCTTAAGTTGCGACTAACGGGATGGAGTGGTCGGGCCCTGTTCAAATGATACAGGGGCGGTCGGGCAGTCTAGTGGTTAAAGCGTTCGCGCGTCTCGCCGAAGACCCGTGTTCGATTCCCCACATGAGTACAATGTGTTAAGCCCATTTCTGGTGTCCCCCTAAAAGTGGCGTTAAACCATTCACTCAGGTTGTAGGAGATTTTTACCACTACCTCTAATACTGACAAATGCGTTACAGTTGCGGATCTGTATGGTTGGGTCGAGTAATGTATTGAGGTTGGCAAGATGGTAAGAAATATTCCCTTCTTCTAAGGTATGGCATATTCCCTGTCATGCTGGTTGTCGTAAATATGTTATATCTGGTAATTAAAACACATATTTACATATTTTTGTTCAGTTCTTTCATAACTCATACGGATATTCTTTATTCTCCGTGACAGTGCACAACAACAGGCACCTCTCGAGACCTGCAGCTGAACATAGATCCAAGTCGTGTGTTCCTTTTGCACACTGTATTCTACTGTGGTGGCTTCGTAACTCAGATACCAGGCGGTATTCTGGCTACCAAATACTCCTCCAAGTGGTAAGTTGTATCCTTCAACAATGGCGGTCTAGTCACTCAGATACCAGGCGGTATTCTGGCTATCAGATACTCCTCTAAGTGGTAAGTTGTATCCTTTGACTATGGCGGTCTAGTCACTCAGATACCTTTCGGTACTCTTACTACCAGATACTCCTCTAAGTGGTAAGTTGTATCCCTCAACAATGGCGGTCTAGTCACTCAGATACCTAGCGGTATTCTGACTACCAGATACTCCTCTAAGTGGTAAGTTGTCTCCTTTGACAATGGCGGTCTAGTCACTCAGATACCAGGCGGTATTCTGGCTACCAGTTACTCCTCTAAGTGGTAAGTTGTCTCCTTTGACAATGGCGGTCTAGCCACTCAGATACCTGGCGGTATTCTGGCTACCAAATACTCCTCTAAAAGTTAAGTTGTATCCTTCAACAGTGGCGGTCTAGTCACTCAGATACCAGGCGGTATTCTGGCTACCAGATACTCCTCTAAGTGGTAAGTTGTATCCCTCAACAATGGCGGTCTAGTCACTCAGATACCAGGCGGTATTCTGGCTACCAGATACTCTTCTAAGTTGTAAGTTGTCTCCTTTGATAATGGCGGTCTAGCCACTCAGATACCTGGCGGTATTCGGGCTACCAAATACTCCTCTAAAAGTTAAGTTGTATCCTTCAACAATGGCGGTCTAGTCACTCAGATACCAGGCGGTATGCTGGCTACCAGATATTCCTCTAAGTGGTAAGTTGTATCCCTCAACAATGGCGGTCTAGTCACTCAGATACCAGGCGGTATTCTGGCTACCAGATATTCCTCTAAGTGGTAAGTTGTATCCCTCAACAATGGCGGTCTAGTCACTCAGATACCTGGCGGTATTCTGGCTATCAGATACTCCTCTAAGTGGTAAGTTGTATCCCTCAACAGTAGTAGTTGGACATACTGTAGCGGTGGCACAACTCGTCCAGCGGGTCACTGCTGCACCATCACCTGCATCACTGGTGTACATTGTCGGAACTGAATACATACAGCTTGTAGGCATAAACAAGCCACTACAAGACCTACACTTAACTGTATCATACTTTTTGATACAGATAAAACACTATACAACAGCCACAGTAAGAGAAACAGAAACTTGCGCCATCTTGCTTCCCTGATAACCTGTCCTGATGATGGCAGAATGAAGTTCATGTTCATAAACCCACTTCTGGTAACAACAGGGATTGTCTACAAATAATTCTCATTGTTCTGTAATGTCTTGCGATTATGATAATCATTTTTTTTACTTTTTTTTTCATTGCATGATTTATGTCCTTGTTTTTGGTTCGGCCCCCATTGGTGTCGGCGTCCGTCCTATTCCGAGCAATAATTTGACAACCGTTCATGATTTATCTACAAAACTGCACATATTCATTTGTCAGCTTAACTGGTTCCTTTATCATTTGTCAAAAATGTAATTTTTATGTTTCCATGGACCAACAATTCTAGGCTTCGTTTCCGAGCCATGGCCATGTCAAACAATCTTTGCATGAACTTTTGCCTTTTCATATTATACTAATTTCATTTTTTCATTTTAATTTGTGTATCCATGGAAACTATTTGGACTTAGTCTCAAACAAATAGGGTCTTTTCACGCCAAAACTCTACTGCTAATGAATATTTCTGCATGAGACCATGACCTTTCCAGGCGATAATTTGCTAGTATTGTTTACAAACACATTGACAGTAACAACCTGAACTAATGTATCAAAAAAAGGAGAAGAAGCGGTTTTTGAGTAAAAACACATTCTAGTTGTACATTGTTTCCTCTTTCGCGAGCGTATCATTTCACATTGTCTCCTCCTCTCCCAGGGTGTGTGGACTGAGTATAGCCGTGAGCAGTGTGCTGTTCCTGGTGCTTCCCACGGCCATCCAGTACAACCTCCCAGCTGTGTATGTCATCAGGGTCCTCCAGGGTCTAGCCGAGGTAGGTTGTCGTCACACAGCTGTGTATGTCATCAGGGTCCTCCAGGGTCTAGCCGAGGTAGGTTGTCGTCACACAGCTGTGTATGTCATCAGGGTCCTCCAGGGTCTAGCCGAGGTAGTTTGTCGTCACACAGCTGTGTATGTCATCAGGGTCCTCCAGGGCCTAGCCGAGGTAGGTTGTCGTTACACAGCTGTGTGTCATCAGGGTCCTCCAGGGTCTAGCCGTGGTAGGTTGTCGTCACACAGCTGTGTATGTCATCAGGGTCCTCCAGGGCCTAGCCGAGGTAGGTTGTCGTCACACTGATGAGTATGTCATCAGGGTCCTCCAGGGCCCAGCCGAGGTTGGTTGTCGCTACACTGCCATCTCTCTGTATAAAGTCATACCTTTGGTTCTAAAATGCCGGACCTAAAATTGTGCGCATGGTGTCAGGCGATCAAGCAAATACTAGTATCAGGTAATAAACTAGTTTCAATGTGTGAGAAATCAAACATGACACGTTTCGCCATAAACACAATATTCCGCTAATCACTGGTAATTTTTCGCTACCATTGCGCATATGCACTATAAGGAAGACATTTGAGTGAGTGAGATGGGTTTAACGCAGCTTTTAACAGTATTTCAGTTTTATCACGGCGTGTCAGCTTAATGTGGGGGGAAAGCCCGAAGTGATGCAGGTCTTAGACGTTTACCACTCCAGTGAAACCCACGAGCACGGGTATGGTGCTGACAAATCTAGAAACATAATCGGGGTTAACCGGGATTCGAACCCACAATCATAAGTTTCTGGCATGCCCAAGGGACGCAACTCTGCACAGCGACTTGCGGCGCCTCAAACGACTGGGCCACCCGTGACCCCTGAAGACATTTGGAGTACAACGCAGGCCTTGAATATAAGCCTAGTTCTTTGAAATAATAGAAACCATTTGTATGTGGAACAAATTCATACTTTCACTGTAATTATTATGTGGAACATCTGCTCTGAACTCAATAGTGATATGTCTGGCTTATGATGCATAGTAATGTCTACATGTAATGTCTAATGTCTGTGTTTCAGGGCTGCTCGGTGCCTGCTCTGAATGGCGTCATATCTGCCTGGGCCCCAAAAACGGAGAGAAGTCGGATGATAACCATAGCATACGCTGGTAGGTGCTCTAACTGTTTAACAGTAAGAGTACATACGCCCGCACGCCCGCACGACTACACGCCCGCATGCACACACACATAAACACAGACGCATGCTAGATGTTACATGTCAAGTCCTGGATCGATTAATCAGAAACCAGGCTTTACGAACACGAGCCCAAACAGCCACTCAAATCGCTGTTGCATAGCTGTCAACCCCTGGATGTCCAAATGAGCGAGAAGCCAGGGTGCAGGGGGTGCAAGCCCCGCTGGGTACTGGGCCCACTTGCACAAAGCGATCTTAGCGCTAAGATGATCGTAACTCCCATACTTTAACATAGGCTAAAAATAGTTGTAGCTAAAATCGCTTTGTGCAAGTGGGCCCAGGGCTAAACCCTGGTGGGGGGCGCAGGGGGTCTAAGCATCCCTGGCGAAAACTGGTTTTAAATTATTTTAAGACCATTTTAATGGCCTTAGAGAGTATGTATTCTGAAATAAAAACAATAATTGCGCGAAAGGGGAAAGAATGAACCCAGTCTCGCCGTGTTGGTTGCAATCGCGATAAATCGAAAGAGAAAAGCGTTTCAAAATATTTTTATCTACATTTGATATGAATGCGTGAGAATTTCCCAACCTTGCGTGTGAGCGTGACATAGGCGATAAATGCACGTGACTCACGCGAGATGCGTGAGAGTTGACAATTATGCTGTTGACTAAAGTCAGAGATGCTAGTCTGCATGTTCGGCGACAACATGTTGTACTACCGTTAACAAACCGACACATTCTAGCTAGATGCCACTGGTGTTTAACCAGAGCGTACAGACTGGGGGAATCGATGGTCACGTGTCATGTTTGTTGACGGTCCAGATTCTGCGTGTCTGGAGGCGTCCTAACAAACGTCATGCGAACGTAAACGTAATTTAGACAACATGACAGATTTGAAGGAGGGGAATGTCTGTCATGACATTGGGTGGGATTACAAAGGCTGCCAGAACGCCGCCTCATATCCTCCATGGAAGGGTCACTAGACAGCATAGTCGAGAAATGATCGGGCGGCATGATCCATTATTCATCAGTTTATCTTAGACGTTCATGTTTTGACTTTTGACTACAAACTCTGTCGTCTATCTTGGTTTTTTACCCTTACAATGCACCGTCAACATGTCGACTCCTCTTTGTATTTCAGTAATCATCTATTCCAAATATATACCCTTTTATTCTGGAGAGTGTATTGTAAAATCCTGTAACAAAATGTACACGTACTGTACACGAAGGCTAGATGACTAGTACACTATGTTACACTGTTACAATATTGCAACTCTACTCTTCCAGTAACTCGTGAATAGACAACCCATGCTTGTCGTAAGAGGCGACTACCGGGATCGGGTGGTCAGTTTGTTGGTTGATGCCCAATTGCGTGGATCGATGCTCATGATATCAATCACTGGATTGTCTAGTCCAGACTCGATATTTACAGATCCATATGTCATTTCATATACTGTAACAAACTTGTAACAATAGCATACAACTTAGTCATATTTTGATATTTCATTTTTATGCGTTGGATGTGTAAGCACATACTAATATCCAAGTATTTTCACACATTTATTGTATGTTATAAATATTATTGTTGTTTTTTTATAAACAATTGATATTTCACATGTAAAGTTGACTTAATGAGCATACGATTTATAGACACAATTTATGGATAACAACTTCTTTAATTACTGTAAAGGCGACGTTTCGGTATAGATCCCTATGATGACAAGCAAAACTGTCTTGTTTGACAACGGTATAAGGATCTGTACCGAAATATCGCCTTTACAGTTATTGAATAAGTTGTTATCCATAGATTGTCTACCTTTTCATCCGTCAACTTCTAAGTAATGCCTATCACAATTGATATGCTGTAAGCTCCACTGGAAATTTCACAATGCAGGTGCATACATCAGCCCCGCCATCGCCCTTATCACAACGGGCGCTTGTTCCTGCTACGTCAGCTGGAACAGCATCATCTACATCTACGGTACGTGTCCACTTACGTCTTGATAATTGTGAGGCTTTAAATTCTGTTACAAATTGTTTGTACCTATTTCATGATATCAACTGTTTTATGCCCTGGCCCTGCAGGTGCGTGTGGTGTGGTATGGTCACTGGTCTGGATGGCCTGTGTCTATGACAAACCGACACTTCACCCTAGACTGGGGGAGCGGGAGAGAGGACTGTTCAACACAGATCACGTCGCCATTAACAGCCCTGAGGCGGAGGTACGGTGCCAATCTGTGTATTAAATCAACAAGACGTCAAACGTCTGTACAACCCACATCCACAATGACACACAACGCTTTCCTCGTTCTCTCATCGATTACAAACCGTGTGTTTGTTAAGTTTAAACAATTCTTCATTGAGGGCGAGGGGCGGTCGGGTAGCCTAGTGGTTAAAGCGTTCGCTCGTCGCGCCGAAGACCCGTGTTCGATTTCCGACATGGGTACAATGTGTGAAGCCCATTTCTGGTGTCCCCCGCCATGATATTGCTGGAATATTGCTAAAAGCGGCGTAAAACCATACTCACTCACTCACTCAGTGCCATACTATGAAGGTGTGACAACAGATCTTGGCTGATGACAACTTACGCATTCATTATAAAGTCCTTTTCTTTGTGAGGTGAGGTGAGGTGAAATGTGGTTTAACATTGCGTTCAAGATTATTGCGACGAGCATGCGCGCGCGTGCATGTGGCTGCTTGTACTCGCCCGGACTAATGCCGATTTTATAGTGAAAGTCCACTGACATACCATGCCGCAGTTTAACATGAATACCCCACTCGGACACAGTAAACTGACTCCGATCTGGCCAGTCCTTGTTTTTGCCCCTTGATTCCCATCGCCTGACAGGGTAACAACAAATACCATCTTTTACATCTTATCGTATGACGCAGCCGGGGATCGAACCCCCAACCTTCCGCTCTCCAGGCAGACGCTCTACCACCAGACCACAGAGGCAGACCTTTGCATTGTGTCGCCTATTATAAGTTATGAGTAATTGAAATAGAACGGGTAGTGTTTCATTTGTTCCGTCTCAATCTTGTAGGAGGAGATAATTCCGTGGAGGGGTATCCTAACGTCACTTCCTGTGTACGCCATCATTGTCGGCGCCTTCTGTCGGAACTGGATCTTCTCAATGTTGATAACACAGCAACCCCAGTACTTCAAAGAGGTGTTCCACATGACCACAGCTGAAGTAAGTATGTCCACAGGTGACGTAACTTAAAGATATCCAACTGACGAAGGTTTGCCCACAGCAAAAATAGGGATTATGTCCACACTTTAAGTATGAATGCCCACAGCTAATGTAAGTGTGCCCTCAGCTGATGTAAGTGTGCCCACAGCTAATGTAAGTGTGCCCACAGCTGAAGTAAGTTTGCCCACAGCTAATGTAAGTGTGCCCACAGCTGAAGTAAGTTTGCCCACAGCTGATGTAAGTGTGCCCACAGCTAATGTAAGTGTGCCCTCAGCTGATGTAAGTGTGCCCACAGCTAATGTAAGTGTGCCCTCAGCTGATGTAAGTGTGCCCACAGCTAATGTAAGTGTGCCCACAGCTGAAGTAAGTTTGCCCACAGCTAATGTAAGTGTGCCCACAGCTGAAGTAAGTTTGCCCACAGCTGATGTAAGTGTGCCCACAGCTAATGTAAGTGTGCCCTCAGCTGATGTAAGTGTGCCCACAGCTAATGTAAGTGTGCCCTCAGCTGATGTAAGTGTGCCCACAGCTGAAGTAAGTTTGCCCACAGCTGATGTAAGTATGCCCACAGCTTATGTAAGTGTGCCCACAGCTGAAGTAAGTTTGCCCACAGCTGATGTAAGTATGCCCACAGCTTATGTAAGTGTGCCCACAGCTGATGTAAGTGTGCCCACAGCTGAAGTAAGTTTGCCCACAGCTGATGTAAGTGTGCCCACAGCTAATGTAAGTGTGCCCACAGCTGAAGTAAGTTTGCCCACAGCTGATGTAAGTGTGCCCACAGCTAATGTAAGTGTGCCCACAGCTGATGTAAGTATGCCCACAGCTAATGTAAGTGTGCCCACAGCTGAAGTAAGTTTGCCCACAGCTGATGTAAGTATGCCCACAGCTTATGTAAGTGTGCCCACAGCTGATGTAAGTATGCCCACAGCTAATGTAAGTGTGCCCACAGCTGATGTAAGTATGCCCACAGCTAATGTAAGTGTGCCCACAGCTGATGTGAGTGTGCCCACAGCTGATGTAAGTATGCCCACAGCTGATGTATGTCCGTAGTAAAAGTAACTTTGCATAAAGGTTATCAGGTATACCCACAGCTGATGTAAGTATGCCGTCAGCTGATGTAAGTATACCCACAGCTGATGTAAATATGTCCGTAGTAAAAGTAAGCTTGCCCAAAGCTTATCAGGTATACCCACAGCTGATGTAAGTATGCCCTCAGCTGATGTAAGTATGCCCACAGCTGATGTAAGTATGCCCACAGCTGATGTAAGTATACCCACAGCTGATGTAAATATGTCCGTAGTAAAAGTAAGCTTGCCCAAAGCTTATCAGGTATACCCACAGCTGATGTAAGTATGCCCTCAGCTGATGTAAGTATGCCCACAACTGATGTAGGTATGTCCGTAGTAAAAGTAAGTTTGCCCAAAGCTTATCAGGTATACCCACAGCTAATGTAAGTATGCCCACAGCTGATGTAAGTATGCCCTCAGCTGATGTAATTATGCCCACAGCTGATGTAGGCATGTCCACAGTAAAAGTAAGTTTCACACATTGTACCCATGTCAGGAATCGAACCCGTGTCTTCGGCGTGACGAGCAAACGCTTTACCCACTAGGCTACCCGGCCGCTCACAGCTGATTTAAATATACCAACAGCTAAGGTTTGCTCAAGGCTGATGAAAGCTTTCCGTTTGCCCACATTAACCACCTGTATTCCGTGAATACGACTTATTCAGTTTCTCACTTATAACGTATAATAGGTTTGCTTATTTAGTATAGTGCTAATGCCAATATATTTGATGCAACTGACAACAGAATGCAACAACACTCACTCTTGAACAGGTTCATACATGTACATATTGGAATGGGACAATAATTCTTCACGAAATGTTGGACATATAGATACTTAATCACTGATAGGGTACATTTACATATCTACACATACCAGCTTCATCTCATTTGAAAATCAGTTAATGGAGGTAATATATCGTCTACTATAGTTCGATGTCACCGACGGTACAGGCACTGACACTGCTGTGCTTATCGTCACTGTCACTGCTGTGCTTACTGTCACTGTCACTGCTGTGCTTCCTGTCACTGTCACTGCTGTGCTTACTGTCACTGCTGTGCTTACTGTCACTGTCACTGCTGTCCTTTTTGTCACTGTCACTGCTGCCCTTTTTGTCACTGTCACTGCTGTGCTTCCTATCACTGTCACTGCTGTGCTTCCTGTCACTGTCACTGCTGTGCTTCCTGTCACTGTCACTGCTGTGCTTCCTGTCACTGTCACTGCTGTGCTTACTGTCACTGCTGTCCTTTTTGTTACTGTCACTGCTGTGCTTACTGTCACTGTCACTGCTGCCCTTTTTGTCACTGTCACTGCTGTGCTTCCTGTCACTGTCACTGCTGTGCTTACTGTCACTGTCACTGCCGTCCTTACCGTCACTGTCACTGCTTTGCTTACCGTCACTGTCACTGTTGTGCTTCCTGTCACTGTCACTGCTGCCCTTACCGTCACTGTCACTGCTGTGCTTACCGTCACTGTTGCCCTTACCGTCACTGTCACTGCTGTGCTTACCGTCACTGTCACTGCTGTGCTTACAGTCACTGTCACTGCTGTGCTTACTGTCACTGTCACTGCTGTGCTTCCTGCCACAGACTGCTTTGCTTCCTGTCACTGTCACTGCTTTGCTTCCTGTCACTGTCACTGCTGTGCTTCCTATCACTGTCACTGTTGTGCTTACCGTCACTGTCACTGCTGTGCTTACGTCACTGTCACTGCTGTGCTTCCTATCACTGTCACTGCTCTGCTTACGTCACTGTCACAGCTGTGCTTACCGTCACTGTCACTGCTGTGCTTACTGTCACTGTCACTGCTGTGCTTCCTGTCACAGACTGCTTTGCTTCCTGTCACTGTCACTGCTGTGCTTACTGTCACTGTCACTGCTGTGCTTCCTATCACTGTTACTGTTGTGCTTACTGTCACTGTCACTGCTGTGCTTACTGTCACTGTCACTGCTGTGCTTCCTGTCCATGTCACTGCTGTGCTTCTTGTCACTGACTGCTGTGCTTACTGTCACTGTCACTGCTGTGCTTACTGTCACTGTCACTGCTGTGCTTCCTATCACTGTCACTGCTGTGCTTACCGTCACTGTCACTGCTGTGCTTACTGTCACTGTCACTGCTGTGCTTACTGTCACTGTCACTGTTGTGCTTACTGTCACTGTCACTGATGTGCTTACTGTCACTGTCACTGCTGTGCTTACTGTCACTGTCACTGCTGTGCTAACTGCCACTGTCACTGCTGTGCTTCTTGTCACTGTCACTGCTGTGCTTCTTGTCACTGACTGCTGTGCTAACTGCCACTGCTGTGCTTACCGTCACTGTCACTGCTGTGCTTACCGTCACTGTCACTGTTGTGCTTACTGTCACTGTCACTGCTGTGCTTACCGTCACTGCTGTGCTTACCGTCACTGTCACTGTTCTGCTTACTGTCTCTGTCACTGCTGTGCTTACTGTCACTGTCACTGCTGTGCTTCCTATCACTGTCACTGTTGTGCTTACTGTCACTGTCACTGCTGTGCTTCCTGTCACTGTCACTGCTGTGCTTACTATCACTGTCACTGCTGTGCTTACTGTCACTGTCACTGCTGTGCTTACCGTCACTGCCACTGCTGTGCTTACCGTCACTGTCACTGTTGTGCTTACCGTCACTGTCACTGCTGTGCTTACCGTCACTGTCACTGCTTTGCTTACCGTCACTGTCACTGCTGTGCTTACCGCCACTGTCACTGTTCTGCTTACTGTCACTGTCACTATTGTGATTACCGTCACTGTCACTGCTGCCCTTACCGTCACTGTCACTGCTGTTCTTACTGTCACTGTCACTGATGTGCTTACTGTCACTGTCACTACTCTGCTTACTGTCACTGCTGTGCCTACTGTCACTGCTGTGGTTCCTGTCACTGTCACTGCTTTGCTTACTGTCACTGCTGTTCTTACTGTCACTGTCACTGTTGTATTTACTGTCACTGTCACTGCTGTGCTTCCTGTCACTGTCACTGCTGTGTTTTTCTGTCACTGACACTGCTGTGTTTTTCTGTCACTGCTGTTCTTACTGTCACTGTCACTGACACTGCTGTGCTTCCTGTCACTGACACTGCTGTGCTTATTGTCACTGTCACCCTTGTGCTTACTGTCACTGTCACTGTTTTGCTCACTGTCACTGCTGTGCTTTTTGGCACTGTCACTGCTTTGCTTACTGTCACTGCTGTGTTTACTGTCACCGTCACTGCTGTGCTTATCGTCACTGCCATGTTTACTGTCACTGCTGTGCTTACTGACGCTGCCACTGCTGTGTTTACGTTTACTGTGTTCATTTTGATGTGTACACGTGTTTCAGATCGGGTTTCTGTCGGCTGTACCCCACGTCCTGATGACAATTGTGGTGATAACGGGCGGTGTTGTAGTAGACACCTTCATCAGACGAGGCCTATTTTCTACAACGGTAGCCAGGAAGCTCTCGGAATCAGTTGGTAGGTCACTGATGTGTCACCACCCACCATGTCTCAGGCATAGGCCGTGGGCTGTGTACATCTTCGTGAATCCCTGTTCCCCAAGTACGTCAATGGCATAAGAAGTTTCTTTCATACGATACATACCACAATACTTCTTACCTCGCGATACCATGAATACAACCACACTTTCCTTATGATACTATGAATACCACCACACTTACCTCGCGTTATGATCCATAGCACCACAATTACCCCACGATATGATACCATTATATGCTTCCGCCACGATACGATGAATACCTTCATACCTACTTCACGATACGGTGCAAACCACAGTATTTACCTCATGCTACGATTCATACCACCAAATACTGGCCCCACGATACCATGAATACCACCAAACATACTTCACGATATTATGAATACCATCACACTTACCTCACAGTACAATGGGTTTGTTATGGTAATCAACTCTATCCCCTGTGTGATCATATGAAGAAACAAGTTGCAGGGTTCAATTTGGTAACCCAGCTAACAAATTTAAGTTGTGTGGTCATCTGAAGGAAGTGGCCCGTGAGTGAGTGAGTGAGTGAGTGAGTTTGATTTTACGCCGCTTTTAGCAATATTTAGCGGGGGAAACCAGAAATAGGCTTCACACATTGTACCCATGTCGGGATTCGAACCCGGGTCTTCGGCGTGACGAGCGAACGCTTTGACCACTAGGCTACCCGACCGCCCGAAGTGGCCCGTGAAGATCCGGGATAGAATAGGTCTTCAGCAACCCATGTTTGCCGTAAGAGGCGACTAACGGGATCTGGTGGTCAGTATCGCTGACTGGGTTGATGCATGTCATCGTATCCCAATTACTTAGATCGATGCTTATGAAGGAACCAGTTTCTTTGTTCGGTATGGAAATTACATCTGTCAACAGTGAGATCATATAAAGGGTCCTGTTGCAGGGTTCGGTGTGGTAATAACACCTGTCGCCTGTGTGGTCACATGAAGGGTCCTGTTGCAGGGTTCGGTGTGCTAATTACCCCTGTCCCCTGTGTGGTCACATAAAGGGTCCTAATGCAGGGTTCAATGTGGTAATTACCCCTGTTCCCTGTGTGGTCACATAAAGGGTCCTGTTGCAGGGTTCAGTGTGGTAATTACCCCTGTCCCCTGTGTGGTCACATGAAGGGTCCTGTTGCAGGGTTCGGTGTGCTAATTACCCCTGTCCCCTGTGTGGTCACATGAAGGGTCCTGTTGCAGGGTTCGGTGTTTTAATTACCCCTGTCCCCTGTGTGGTCACATGAAGGGTCCTGTTGCAGGGTTCAGTGTGGTAATTACCCCTGTCCCCTGTGTGGTCACATGAAGGGTCCTGTTGCAGGGTTCGGTGTGCTAATTACCCCTGTCCCCTGTGTGGTCACATGAAGGGTTCTGTTGCAGGGTTCGGTGTGCTAATTACCCCTGTCCCCTGTGTGGTCACATGAAGGGTCCTGTTGCAGGGTTCCGTGTGGTAATAACACCTGTCGCCTGTGTGGTCACATGAAGGGTCCTGTTGCAGGGTTCGGTGTGCTAATTACCCCTGTCCCCTGTGTGGTCACATGAAGGGTTCTGTTGCAGGGTTCGGTGTGGTAATAACACCTGTCGCCTGTGTGGTCACATGAAGGGTCCTGTTGCAGGGTTCGGTGTGCTAATTACCCCTGTCCCCTGTGTGGTCACATGAAGGGTCCTGTTGCAGGGTTCGGTGTGCTAATTACCCCTGTCCCCTGTGTGGTCACATGAAGGGTCCTGTTGCAGGGTTCGGTGTGGTAATTACCCCTGTCCCCTGTGTGGTCACATGAAGGGTCCTGTTGCAGGGTTCGGTGTGGTAATTACCCCTGTCCCCTGTGTGGTCACATGAAGGGCTCTGTTGCAGGGTTCGGTGTGGAGGCAACCTGTGTGATGGCCATCGCGTTCATGGACGACTGGAAAAAGGCTTTCGTTCTGCTCTGTGTGGGGGTCGGCTTCAGTGGCTTTGCAATCTCAGGTAAAACATCCACGTAAATATCCCAGTGTATGTCAGGTTTCGACATATTGCATTTGGAAAAAAATATCTATCGTTTTAATCAATGTCAACATTATCCACATATAAAATATGTTGGGCCTTTA
The DNA here is from genome assembly GCF_022045235.1 of Haliotis cracherodii. Classification (NCBI taxonomy): domain Eukaryota; kingdom Metazoa; phylum Mollusca; class Gastropoda; order Lepetellida; family Haliotidae; genus Haliotis; species Haliotis cracherodii. The sequence continues at coordinate 59,276,704 of NW_027266264.1, forward strand.
CAAGGGCTACAATGTGAAACGTCTTGTTCCCACGTGAATGTGTGTTGGAAGTATGGACCACAATGGGAAAACTTATTGACACTACAAGCAATGTCTGTTATAGGTTTAGATTTAATTGGAAACGGAATGTTGACATTTTAATATTTATCCCCAGAATGTTTTGTGAGGTTTTGCGTGGTCAACAGAGCCAAATCCAAGGCACTACTCTAACTCCAAGTGTGCTAAACAAACACTACCCATTTTAGTCAAGTCTTTTCATATGTCTATTTTTTCTGTATTCAATAATCAATATCTGCTTTTTACCCATCAGGTTATCAGGTGAATCCTCTTGACATAGCCCCCAAGTATGCCAGCGTAGTGACAGGTCTGGCTAGACTAGGGATGCTAGGTGCCGTCCTCAGCACCCTGGTTGCCTACTTCGTGAGGGACATGGCCGTAAGTTACACCGTCACTCCCCAGCCTTTGTTAAGATGCCACAGCCTTCAGGCCCCGGTTCTCTGTTATTCTCTTTGAGATGAATCGAGGGAAGCTTGTCCCCTGATATAAGTTAGGCCTCCAGTGTCTCTATGTCCTCTGATACAAGCCCGGTCCCCAGTACCCCTGTTTCCTCTGACACAAGTTAGGCCGCCAGTACCCCTGTGTCCTCTGACACAAGTTAGGCCGCCGGTACCCCTGTGTCCTCTGACACATGTTAAGCCGCCAGTACCCCTGTGTCCTCTGATGTATGATAGTTCACCTGTACACGTATGTCCTCCGATGCAGTGTCCTTCTCAGCACCCTGCTTGTCCTCTGATGTTGGATAATCCCCCACTACCCCTGTATGTTCTCTGATGTTAGATAAGCCCCCAGTACCCCTGTATGTTCTCTGATGTTGGATAAGCCCCCAGTACCCCTGTATGTTCTCTGATGTTGGATAAGCCCCCAGTACCCCTGTGTGTCCTCTGATGTTAGATACGCCCCCAGTACCCCTGTGTGTCCTCTGATGTTGGATAAGCCCCCAGTACCCCTGTATGTTCTCTGATGTTGGATAAGCCCCCAGTACCCCTGTGTGTCCTCTGATGTTAGATACGCCCCCAGTACCCCTGTATGTCCTCTGATGTTGGATACTCCCCCACTACCCCTGTTTGTCCTCTGATGTTAGATAAGCCCCCAGTACCCCTATACGTCCTCTGATGTTGGATACTCCCCCAGTACCCCTTACGTCCTCTGATGTTGGATAAACCCCCAGTACCCCTTACGTCCTCTGATGTTGGATAAACCTCCAGTACCCCTTACGCCCTCTGATGTTGGATAAGCCCACAGTACCCCTTACGTCCTCTGATGTTGGATAAACCTCCAGTACCCCTTACGCCCTCTGATGTTGGATAAGCCCACAGTACCCCTTACGTCCTCTGATGTTGAATAAGCACCCACTACCCCTGTATGTCCTCTGATGTTGGATAAACCCCCAGTACCCCTTACGTCCTCTGATGTTGGATAAACCCCCAGTACCCCTTACGTCCTCTGATGTTGGATAAACCCCCAGTACCCCTGTATGTCCTCTGATGTTGGATAAACCCCCAGTACCCTTACGTCCTCTGATTTTGAATAAGCACCCACTACCCCTTACGTCCTCTGATGTTGGATAAACCCCCAGTACCCCTTACGTCCTCTGATATTGGATAAGCCCCCAGTACCCCTTACGTCCTCTGATGTTGGATAAGCCCCCAGTACCCCTATACGTCCTCTGATGTTGGATAAGCCCCCAATATTTTGTCCTTCAAAACAGGAAAGGTCTCCATTGCCCCGCGGTTCCATCGATGCGGGATATGTCCCCAATACCCCTGTGTCTCTGAACTAGAATAACGCGATATTGGAATATATTATTCGTGATATAATAATGTTTCCATATTTAATTTATTTCGACCATTCCAACCAAATTCCAGAAAGTTCTATTATTGGATATTTGTAGCTGAATCGCCGATAGAATTGGAGAACACGTGAGACATCGTTTTTCCGGCTTAGTTTACGAGAAAATACACGTAGTAATTTTAATCCCTGCATATAAAACAATGTATTTTCACATGCTATTGTTTTAGCTCTAACCATCATGATTATGTTATTACAATATGAATTGGTTGTAATAGTACCTATTTCTGCTCATAGTCTGACCATGCTGACATCCAAACGGCATGGAAACGACTCTTCATCATCGCCGCCTCTATCCACTTCGCTGGCGTCATCGTCTACGCTGTCTTCGCATCCGGACAGCGACAACCTTGGTCAGGGTCCCCGTCAACGTTGTCAGTCTCCATTCCTCAACCAGTCGCTAATGACGACGACGATGATTACGAGACCACAAGACTGTTACGGAGGCGCTTACGGCTTCATCGACCTCAGCTTGTGGATGCCGACAGTTACGAGTATGGTTCAACAACTAGATTCCTCAATACTATTTGATATACATACTAAATACATGTCGCAACCATGTTGTCAAATGTGTCATTCAATACACCAGTATATTAAAGACCCCTTATCAGAAATTGACCGATTGTATTTAGACAACTGCGTTATTGTGAAATGTTATCAATTTTGACGACGACTGCAATGCTTGTAGATATTTGCAGATTATTACATACGAATGAGATAAACTGAGTGTTGGGATTGTACAGATTGTTGTGCTAGTATTGCATCACACATACCAGTCAGCCAAAATCGTGTACCGAGGTTTTAAGGGATGTTGGCAGTCACAAAGCACAGCGAGGGTTAATTGTTTGTTGGGTCTGTAGGGGTATGGCGGTGGTGCGAGTTATATGTATACGGTAAACTACGGTTATAACGAACTCAATGGGACTACAAATTTTAGTTCGTTATAACCGTAGTTCGTTATAAGTACATATACAGCATGACTACAGCAAGTAGTCGGGACCAAAAAGTAAGTTCATTATATCCGTCAGTTCGTTATAAGCGTGTTCGTTTTAACCGTAGTTTACTGTATATGAAACAGCAGTGGTCTGTGAAAATCTCCCATTGTCGTGGAGCTGTGTACATATCGTTTGTAAATAAATCCCACTACAAGGGTATTATAAAAGACTAATGAATATGTTCTTTGTGTCACTGTGTCAGTGTCTGAGTTTGGTTTTACGCCGCTGTTGGTGTCACCTCGGTAGAACCATAAGCATGCTCACGTGATATACGGCTTGATGTGAACTTAAGGCATATTTGGAGAGCAGTTTTACGGGTTCGAGATCACTTTTATACAACTTATTGAACATTAATGTTCATTTCAAAAGTGATTTGAACGATTAGCTCTGCCTGACATCATCAAATGACACGAAACAACAGGGCGTCCACCTGATCAACAACTAATACCGAAATACAGTTAAACAGCGTGAGTTATCCTTACCCTACATCAAGACTTACATCTGGCACTGACAGTCCCCCTTCTGACACAATACTCTCACAAAATCAACAACAAGCACCTGGTAGGCACAAAACTATCATTACACTTTGTAGTAATGAGAGGAAAATGGAGCGGAGGTTTAGAGAGTTGAATACACTTGTGAGTCAGATGCATGGGAGAGCGAAGAGAATCTGTGTAAATCATGGAGAAGATGATCGGTGTTGTAAAGTTTGTTTGTTGGTTGGTTAACGCCGCACTCAGCAATATTTCAGCTATATGACGGCTGTTTGTAAAAAACCGCGTCTGCCCAAGACAATCGACATCGACCCACGCAATTGGAATATGATGACATGCAGCGAGCCTGACTACCCGATCCCGTTAGTCGCCTCTTATGACAAGCATGGGTTGCTGAAGAGTTATTCTACCCCGGGATCTTCACGGGTAGTGTTGTTAAGAAGAGAGTGTGGGCTAAGGACAGGCGAGTGGGTAAAGTACTGGTGAGGATAGTACTGGTTTCCTGGGCACTAAGTGTGAGAAGGCAAAGAAGAAAGAAAAGAGAACGTGAAGAGACTACAAAAGGATCGTCATTGAGAATGAATGGGGTTGACTATTTTCAGAATTAGGTGGGGAGGATGAATAAAGAGACAGATACGTAGAAAGATCTTATGAGCGGCACACAGATGAGAAGTGTGAGGAATAACCTAATATGGGAGGGGAAAATTTGAGGAGATTATCTCAAAGTCACAGGGAAGATAAATTTGGATGTGGGAGGAGAAAGAAGAACAAGATTAGGCCTAATGTAGCTGGATTTATCGTCCTTGGCGAGGGAGAACAAATCAGGAGATGACTTTGAAAAAGTTCTCAGATTTACAAAGATTTAACCTACAGAGGAAAATGGACCATTCAGCAGTTAAAGATGATTTTAGTAATCATTATAGGATTTAAATGAAGTAGAATTTGAAGATGAAATTGTTCTCGATAACAAATGCATGACTAGAATCAGAAATTGTTTATGACCTAAACAAACTTGTTAATGTAAACTTGATTAAGTTATACGTATCGTTACATAATATTATCTTAGAGACCTGGTTTTTACCGGACGTTTGGCTCAAAGGGATTATATGCCCCATGTATAAATTAAGGGAGATCGTTGAAATGCAGAAAACTATCGTGGGATAAGTTTAATAAGCTGTGCAGAAAATGTGTTTATTTCAATACTCAGATCACGCGTTAGGTATTTCTGTGGAAAAACGAATATCTGAATCAGAGGCAGGATTTAGAAAAGGCTATCAAACGTTAGATCATGTTTTTACAGTATACACTCCAACTGAACTTCTCAAAGGTCGGAAAAAGAAAACAATGCGCGTTCATTGATTTTGAGAAAGCCTTCGGCAGATATTGATAACGTATGGAGTAAACGGAGCCTGTTTCGGATTATTTTAGGATAATGCTTTTGCAGAAATAGATGCTGCACCATTGAAAGAAAAAACACAAAGACTTGAGTTGGATGTAAGGCCACAGGTTTATATACAGAAAAGTACAAGGACTGGAGAACACTCCGGGCTGGGAAACGCTAAACACGGCTGACTGTCAACCCGAAGGTGCCCGGACAGAACAGCAAACGCGGCTCCGAGGGTAATCCATACAGAGCCAAATGATGGGACCCCTCAGGGAAAAGCACATAGGGGGTCTGCTGTAGGCTCTACAACCACCATTATACAATAGAGCCTAGAGGGTATGCCTCAAAGACCCCCAAAGCACCAAAATCACAACTCCCAGCCCAAAAGTGTTCCGCGACGCATACAAACCAATTGTCGTGCGATGTAATGTGTAGAATGTGCCAGTCCAGGATCATCTCACCTTTTGTGCACATACAAACCCGTGACTTGTTCGACACGTTTGTGCCAGGACAGCTCTTGCCTCGCATATATTAACTTGTCCACAACTACAATACAAAGGAAAACAAGCAGCAGAACATGTTCCTGATACATGAAGCATACAAATACATGAAATTAGATAAACTATCAACTGAGGAATTGTTATACAGGTATATATGTTTGAAATGAGAAGTAATGGGTGGGATGGGAGGGAAAAGCGTGTTACTGGTGTGGTTGTGTGAATGAAAAGAGGATGTAGCAACTAAATTCAGCTGAAACATGGATTACTTCCCTTTGTTTAGTGCACGTGAAGTGCAAAGACTGAATAATACACTAATTAGGTTACCTTGCACTATTAAACCAGTAAGAGTAGCTTCCCTTTGACCCTGGACCAAAAAGCAGGGGGAGAAGGCCCCTTGAATTGGAATAATGTAAGATTACCAAAATAATGCATTTTATTAATTAGTAATAAACTTAATTATTTATTTATTGTATTATTCTTATGTAAATACTTTAAATAGGTAAGCAGTAAATATGCAGACATATATTATTTTAGTAAACCAACTATTATTAAAGTAATCAAATTGTATCAGGACACCTATATAAGATGGTGAAATGGGGTTTAACGTCGGTGATTATTCCACTTATATAGCGACGTGCATGTACGTATGTGTGTTTGTGATTTCATCTCACTGTTACATGAAGTCACACAACACACAACATACTGCATCTCACTGTAACATGTAGTCACAGAACAGACTGCATCTCACTGTAACATGTAGTCACACAACAGACTGCATCTCACTGTAACATGCAGTCACAGAACACACAACAGACTGCATCTCACTGTAACATGTAGTCACACAACACACCAGACTGCATCTCACTGTAACATGCAGTCACAGAACACACAACAGACTGCATCTCACTGTAACATGCAGTCACAGAACACACAACAGACTGCATCTCACTGTAACATGCAGTCACAGAACACACAACAGACTGCATCTCACTGTAACATGTAGTCACAGAACACACACCAGACTGCACCTCATTGTAACATGCAGTCACAGAACACACAACAGACTGCATCTCACTGTAACATGCAGTCACAGAACACACAACAGACTGCACCTCATTGTAACATGCAGTCACACAACACACCAGACTGCACCTCACTGTAACATGTAGTCACAGAACACACAACAGACTGCATCTCACAGTAACATGTAGTCACACAACACACCAGACTGCACCTCATTGTAACATGCAGTCACAGAACACACAACAGACTGCATCTCACTGTAACCTGCAGTCACAGAACACACAACAGACTGCATCTCACTGTAACATGTAGTCACACAACACACCAGACTGCACCTCATTGTAACATGCAGTCACAGAACACACAACAGACTGCATCTCACTGTAACATGCAGTCACAGAACACACAACAGACTGCACCTCATTGTAACATGCAGTCACAGAACACACAACAGACTGCATCTCACTGTAACATGCAGTCACAGAACACACAACATACTGCATCTCACTGTAACATGTAGTCATAGAACACACAACAGACTGCACCTCATTGTAACATGTAGTCATAGAACACACAACAGACTGCATCTCACTGTAACATGCAGTCACAGAACACACAACAGACTGCACCTCATTGTAACATGCAGTCACAGAACACACAACAGACTGCATCTCACTGTAACATGCAGTCACAGAACACACAACATACTGCATCTCACTGTAACATGTAGTCACAGAACACACACCAGACTGCATCTCACTGTAACATGCAGTCACAGAACACACAACAGACTGCATCTCACTGTAACATGCAGTCACAGAACACACAACAGACTGCACCTCATTGTAACATGTAGTCACAGAACACACAACAGACTGCATCTCACTGTAACATGCAGTCACAGAACACACAACAGACTGCATCTCACTGTAACATGTAGTCACAGAACACACACCAGACTGCATCTCACTGTAACATGTAGTCACACACCAGACTGCACCTCATTGTAACATGCAGTCACAGAACACACAACAGACTGCATCTCACTGTAACATGTAGTCACAGAACACACAACAGACTGCATCTCACTGTAACATGCAGTCACAGAACACACAACAGACTGCATCTCACTGTAACATGCAGTCACAGAACACACAACAGACTGCACCTCGTTGTAACATGCAGTCACAGAACACACAACAGACTGCATCTCACTGTAACATGCAGTCACAGAACACACAACAGACTGCATCTCACTGTAACATGTAGTCACAGAACACACAACAGACTGCATCTCACTGTAACATGCAGTCACAGAACACACAACAGACTGCATCTCACTGTAACATGCAGTCACAGAACACACACCAGACTGCACCTCATTGTAACATGCAGTCACAGAACACACAACAAACTGCATCTCACTGTAACATGTAGTCACACACCAGACTGCACCTCATTGTAACATGCAGTCACAGAACACACAACAGACTGCATCTCACTGTAACATGCAGTCACAGAACACACAACAGACTGCACCTCATTGTAACATGCAGTCACAGAACACACAACAGACTGCATCTCACTGTAACATGCAGTCACAGAACACACAACAGACTGCACCTCGTTATAACATGCAGTCACAGAACACACAACAGACTGCACCTCATTGTAACATGCAGTCACAGAACACACAACAGACTGCATCTCACTGTAACATGTAGTCACAGAACACACACCAGACTGCACCTCATTGTAACATGCAGTCACAGAACACACAACAGACTGCATCTCACTGTAACATGTAGTCACAGAACACACAACAGACTGCACCTCATGGTAACATGCAGTCACAGAACACACAACAGACTGCATCTCACTGTAACATGTAGTGACACAACACACAATAGATTGCATCTCACTGTAACATGTAGTCACAGAACACACACTAGTCTGTATCTCACTGCCACAGGAAGTCACACAACACTCAATAGAACTGGGTGTTACTGCAAACAGCTGCACTCAATCGTCAACTGTTTCCGCGGTTGTCTGTGGACCGCTACGCCTGCACTGGGGGAAGCGGAAAGCTGCCCAATGCTATGAGCACAGCAGAGTAAGTTCATCTTCTACAGGGTGATCCAAGAGCCAGGGAGATAAATCTCCCAAATTATCCGCTTTAGTCCCGTTGTATGATACGAGGTAAGTGGACCTATTATCTCTTATAGATCACAGATCAGAATTATATCGTGAAGCTATCGAAAAAACTGTTGCCATGACTTTTCTGGTTTCACATTACAACTATGTCAGATCTTAGAACGTCGTCAATACTGCAATAGAAAAAATATGTTTTGCCACTTCATCTGAACAAGGCGCATGACAATATAGTCATATACAATTGACAATATTCTACTGACGCTTTAACAACACTGTCCCAGGTCAGTCGGATCCAGTTACCAACAGACACTGAAAGCGAGGAAAGGCGGAAATGCGCCTATTTCTATTACGTGTTATCATGTGCATGTTAACCTTATCGGTGTAGCAGGAAATTATTTGTAGATTTTGAAAAACGTTTTGACCCTGTAAAAAAGAGCTAAGATGTGGTTCCTCTTTCAAAGGCGTGGATTAGTCGAAATGGAAAGTTATTGTGTTCGTTTTATAAGGATGTGAAGGTATGTATTCGAACACAGACCATATATGGGAAAGTTGTATGAATAACATCGGTGGGGTCACGATGTCATGTGCAGATTTGGGCACGCCAGAAACCTACGATCGTTGGTTTGAATCCCTTTACATACTTCTAGGTTAATCAGCACCATACCCGTGATCGTGGGTTTCACCAAAGTGGTAGACGTCTAAGACCTACGTTACATCGGACTTCCCTCCAACATTAAACTGACATGCCGTGATATCACTGGAATAATGTTCAAACCGGCGTTAAACCAAACTCACCCTCACCCTCACCCTCAACCTCATCCTCACCCTCACTCTCACTCACATCGGTGTTCGCCAAGGATATATATTAAACCTTTTCCTTTTCCCGTTTTCATGAAGGAATAAGCATATTAAAACATAATTGCACCAATGGTATACTACTATATCCGAAACTAACTTGCAAAAGCGAATAAATGTTTCAGGAAGTTATTTTGAAGTGTCGAAGCTTACTGTAAATATGGTCAAAAACAGAGTTGTAGTTTTTAACAATGGTGGTAACGAATCTAGAAACCAAAATATCCACTTGGTCGAAGAATGCACATAAAAATGCATTGCGTGCCAAAAGAATTTTAGTAGGCATATAAAAACATCTTAAAGTTTTGTGCAATGTTACAAATGTTTACCTTTAAAATATCTGATACAAAGATAAGCTCTGTTCTACTGTGTGGATAAGAAATATGGGGCGTAGAATATTTGATTGTTTATCGAAAATCTACATGTATGTGCATGTAATATTTGTTTGGTTGAATAATTTCGCACACAAAACGCAATGATACATCGTGAATGTGGACGGTGACTTATGTATATCTATAGTTATAGTATTTAAGGTTTATTAGATACTTGGTTAATACTTAAGTATGTTTCCGAACTATCTGTGTCGGAATCTTGCCCTCTGACACTTCTTGTACATCGTGGAAGGTATTGCTGCAGCAAACCCCTTTCTCTGGACGGGTGCATCCAAGTAGTGGGCTTCTGTTATCCTTTGACATACCCTAGGTCATTCTGTGAGCAGGTACGTTGGGGAATGTGTGGCACCGCTATTGACATGACGCTTGGAGAAACATTGTATTGCTCTTTGATTCATATTCCACATGCACCTTCCCTATGACCCGAGGCACCTCAGTGACAGTAAAACGTCACTTATCCATCTCTCAAATAATTTTGACAGCAACTGCTATATAAACACTTTCAACCTACATGGTGGATATAAACACACGTGCATAATCCAACTATGGCCCAAGTCGAATTCCGTTGTAATAACCACCAGAAAAAAACCTTCCGAATGTTCCGAATAATGAACTACACACAACTTTAATACCTTCGCAATGAAACGACTTCAGTATTAAAGAAACGGCACATGGACTAGTCCCGATTTATACAAATTACATGATCAATCCATAAGCCATGTACTGCCCTGTACTGCGACGATATCTCGTCTACACGCATGACTTCCTGTGGTTCACGTCAAGTGCGATAGTGATACAATGGTGTTGGAAGAGATGACTGATAAAAGTGAATATCCGCAAGTGTCATACTTCACTCCGGAAACGATATTAATAGTAACATGGCGAAGTAATCACAACAATCTCATATAAGGTCATTCGTTTGATATTTGAAGACATCTGTAATATTATCAGCGGAAAACAAGGAAGTCTTGATCAGTGAAGTTCACTAAGCGCCAATCATCCCACACATTCCTAGAAAGACTATGTCTGTCCTGCCCCGACCTTCCTGACGCACACAGTTCAAGCAGAGTGTATGTCTATCCCGCCCCGACCCTCCTGATAGACACAGTTCAAGCAGAGTGTATGTCTATCCCGCCCCGACCCTCCTGATAGACACAGTTCAGGCAGAGTGTATGTCTATCCCGCCCCGACCCTCCTGATAGACACAGTTCAAGCAGAGTGTATGTCTATCCCGCCCCGACCCTCCTGACAGACACAGTACAAGCAGAGTGTATGTCTATTCCGCCCCGACCCTCCTGATAGACACAGTACAAGCAGAGTGTATGTCTATCCCGCCCCGACCCTCCTGATAGACACAGTTCAAGCAGAGTGTATGTCTATCCCGCCCCGACCCTCCTGATAGACACAGTTCAAGCAGAGTGTATGTCTATCCCGCCCCGACCCTCCTGATAGACACAGTTCAAGCAGAGTGTATGTCTATCCCGCCCCGACCATCATGACGCACACAGTTCAGACAGAGTGTTTGTCTATCCCGCCCCGACCCTCCTGACAGACACAGTACAAGCAGAGTGTATGTCTATCTCGCCCCGACCCTCCTGATAGACACAGTTCAAGCAGAGTGTATGTCTATCCCGCCCCGACACTCCTGATAGACACAGTTCAAGCAGAGTGTATGTCTATCCCGCCCCGACCCTCCTGATAGACACAGTTCAAGCAGAGTGTATGTCTATCCCGCCCCGACCATCATGACGCACACAGTTCAGACAGAGTGTATGTCTATCCCGCCCCGACCCTCCTGACAGACACAGTTCAGGCAGATTGTATGTCTATCCCGCCCCGACCCTCCTGATAGACACAGTTCAAGCAGAGTGTATGTCTATCCCGACCCGACCATCTTGACGTACACAATGCAAGCAGAGTGTATGTCTATTCCGCCCCGACCATCTTGACGTACATAATACAAGCAGAATGTATACGTGCACCCTCCCGGCCATCCTGACGTACACAGTTGAAGCAGAATTTGCATCTATCCTGCTCGACCCTTATAATATACACATTAAAAACAGAGTCTTTACCTAGCCCGCACCGGCCAATTTGACGTACTCAAAATGTATTATATTTCTGTAAGTAGTCCACGGGTACATTTTCACAGATATACAAGCTAAAATATATCTGAGGCTCGCCAAAGTTATGGCAGCACTGACAGCCTATGTCTAAAAGTGTCCAACGTGGTAATGGATCAATGGATGTATATTAACGACATAATACTTATCATAGTATATATCTACCGATAGTTTCAGATTACAAGAATATTTTTTTTAATATTTTCCAGGTCAAGATAAAGCGATGACCTGCTGCGTCGACTGCCCCAAACGCTACTTGGTGGTGTTCCTGGGGTTTATCGGGCTTCTTGTCTCCATTGGTTTCCGCACGTGCTTTGCTTTAGTCATGGTTCACGTGACCAATCACACATCAGCAGAACGAGACGCCGACTCTCTTTTTCCCAATGTTAGTGTTCTTTAGGGTTCCGATTGTAAGACCCGGGTTAGAATAGAACTTCAGCAACTCATACTTGCCGTAAAAGGCGCATTTGCTTGTTCTAAGGGGCGACTAACGAGATCGGGTCGTCAGTTTCGCTCACTTGGTTGATGCACGTCATCGTATCTCAATTTTGTAGATCGATGCTCATGATACCATCACTGGATTGTCTGGTCAAGACTCGAGGAAGTCCCTTGTTGAGACTCGGGGGATGTCTCTTGTAGCTCTCGCAGTGTGGGCATGGGCGTTATCATGCTGAAACTCGTGGTTGCCGCGACGTGCCAAATGAGGTTTGACGTGTGGTTTCAAGACTTGATCTATGTACAGAGCTGCTGTGACACCATTGCCCCTCCCTGGACCGACCCTCTGTGCAAGACCAGTTCCATCGAACACAATGATGCTCGGACCACCCCACGAGTCTCTCTCAACATCACAAGCATCCGAATAACGTTCCTCATGGCGTCGCCAGACTCTCTGGCATCTGCTTTTCAGATACAGTAAAAGCTCTCGTCTGAGAAGAGGACTCTTCTCCAATGCTGGTGGTGCCAATGCTGGTGCTTTGTTGCCCACTGAAGACGGTTCCGGCGATGACGTGGTGTCAGAATGGGTCCTCGGTGTGGCCTGTGATAGTGGAGGTGTCTGCTCGTCAATCGTCGACGCATGGTGTCCGCACTATATTGTGTAGCTGGTGTGTCCCCATGGTCTGTCGAGCAGTTTCCGCAGCAGTAACAGAACGATCTTGAAGACACTATCGCACAATCTGACGATCTTGAAGATCCTGGTCTTCCACTACGTGGTCGGGCATCTTTAGTGTTGGTGGTCTGGTACCATTGCTGGAGGCTGTATATGGTCCTTACGTGGACTTGAAATGCATTGGCTACTTGCCGGGCGGTTTGTCCAGCTTGCAATCGTCCATGGGCTTAAGGGGCGCTGATTTCTTGTCAATCTTGTCAATTCAATAACGAATGAACGTTATCCGATCGGATGGATTTTTATAGGGCAAGAAATGGGGGAACGCCTGTACATTTCAATGTGCACGGAACTCACGTGCATCGGGTTACCATGGCCGGTGCCGTGATGCGTTTGGGCGATCGGTTTTATTGTCATCTGCTTCTTATCAACAAATTTCATTTTTCCGGACAAGGTAATGTTAAATTTTAGAAACTTTATCAAAAATTACCCTGATATTCAAATGACAACTTTTCATGCAGTGTTACTTGGGGTGACGTTTCTTTTGCTGTTCAATATATATTGCGTAGTACTAAATCTTCCTACCTCTGTAGACCGCGTCCGTGGTCTTGTGGTAGAGCGTCCGCCCGGAGAGCGGAAGGTGCAGGGTTCGATCACGGGCCGCGTCATACAAAAAGACGTTAAAAGATTGTACTTGTTGTTACCCTGTCTGGCGCTCGGCATTTAGGGGCTAAAACAAGGACTGGTCGGCTCGGAGTCAGTATACTGTGTCTGAGTGGGGTATTCATGTTAAACTGCGGCATGGTATCTCAGTGAGCTAGCACTATAAATCGGCATCAGTCCGGACTAGTACAAGCAGCCACACACACATATACACGTACATGCACGTCGCTATATAACTGCAATAATCTTGGACGCGACGTTAAACCCAATTTCACCTCACCTCCTACCTCTGTACCTTCATTGCACTGGTAGATGTTGTCACAGCATTGTGTTTATAAACACTGGTTGACAGTGTTAGGGGTTTAAATCGATTAAGGACATCGTGACAGTGGACTTTCTGTTTAATTTGGTTTATTAATGTCGAGAGTTGAAAACAGGATGTGATTTTTTTTGCTAATTTCTCTTTCCCAAAACTTATGCCCGTATGTACCCTGATCGAGACATGTAAGGTATATACCGATGTTACACACACTTATGTTCTTGTACGATTGTCCCACCTCACAAGTCGAATACTTTTTAGGATAGGATTGCTAGGGTCTGGTAATGTATCGAAGTGGTTGGCTGGATCTCTGCATGTTAATATCATATTATCGGTTCGCCTTACCACATGCTTTTCTGGCCTGTTCAGTTGGGTATCAGAAGTATGAATTATGTAGGTAAATGTATGTTTAATTTTTCGTCTATTCTAACACATGAAAGTATTTTCTTTCTTTCTCCTTGACAGTGTACAGCAACAGGCACCTCTCGAAACCTGCAGCTGAATATAGATCCAAGTCGTGTATTCCTGTTTTACACCGCTTTTTATTGCGGTACCCTCGTAACTCAGATACCAGGCGGTATTCTTGCAGCTCGCTACTCCTTTAAATGGTAAGTTGTATCATTTTAACGGCGGCAATTTCGCCGCTCAGATACCAGGCAGTATTCTTGCAGCTCGCTACTCCTCTAAATGGTAAGTTGTATCTTTTTAACGGTGGCAATTTCGCCGCTCAGATACCAGGCGGTATTCTTGCAGCTCGCTACTCCTCTAAATGGTAAGTTGTATCTTTTTAACGGTGGCAATTTCGCCGCTCAGGTACCAGGCGGAATTGTCGCTACAAGATGCTCCCTCTCTCATGCCGTTGATTATGTTCAAGTATGATTACGTTCAAGTTTGTATTCTATCTTCCTTTCACAAGAAGTACTCCCTTTCTCATGACATGCAATTATACATTATACGTGGTATCTCCCTCTCTCAGGACGTGCAATTATACGTGGTATCTCCCTCTCTCATGACATGCAATTATACGTGGTATCTCCCTCTCTCATGACATGCAATTATTCGTGGTATCTCCCTCTCTCATGACATGCAATTATACGTTGGATCTCCCTCTCTCATGACATGCAATTATACGTGGTATCTCCCTCTCTCAGGACGTGCAATTTAAAGTAAATTGTATCTCCCTCTCTCCATTTTCCCGAGGCAAGGGAGTTAACCGACTTTGAAAGTCCAGTTTCAACCCTTGCCGAACTAGGCTGGAATTCTTGGCTCGATCGTAGCGCTACCAGTGGTTATTACGAGTTATGTCCCTTCTAAGCCTATTCTATGGACCAATCAGATTCTCGTATCATGTGCATATGTTTCAAATAAAATGGCGGCACCCAGTCAAGACTATCTGATCGATAATCAATATCTATATTGTGATAAAACGGGTCTCACATCGCGAAGTGTCCAAAATCGAGTGAGCACCTTGATTAAAAACATGACAAGACTTGGAAAATATCTGTTGACAACGAATTCGCGCTGCACATGCTTTCCAAATCTTGCAAATCGACCGAAATGTGCACGACAGTTTAACAAACCGGATTGCGATTTCGTTGCGCGATTTTAATTGGGCTATACATAGACTCGTTAGTCCAGGCAAAATGTAAATCCATACCAGCCTAGTTCGGCAAGGGTGGAAACTGGACCCTTTATAGTTAGTTAATTCACTTGCCTCCGGAAGATGCCCTCTCTCAGGATGTGCAATCATAAATTTTCTTCCTCTTTCCCAGGGTGTGTGGACTGAGTATAGCGGTGAGCAGTGTGCTGTTCCTGGTGCTTCCCACGGCCATCAAGTACAACCTCCCAGCTGTGTATGTCATCAGGGTCCTCCAGGGTCTAGCCGAGGTAGGTTGTCGTCACACAGATGTGTATGTCATCAGGGTCCTCCAGGGCCTAGCCGAGGTAGGTTGTTGTCACACAGCTGTGTATGTCATCAGGGTCCTCCAGGGTCTAGCCGAGGTAGGTTGTCGTCACACAGCTGTGTATGTCATCAGGGTCTCTAGGGTCTAGCCGAGGTAGGTTGTCGTCACAGAGCTGTGTATGTCATCAGGGTCCTCCAGGGTCTAGCCGAGGTAGGTTGTCGTCACACAGATGTGTATGTCATCAGGGTCCTCCAGGGTCTAGCCGAGGTAGGTTGTCGTCACACAGCTGTGTATGTCATCAGGGTCCTCCAGGGTCTAGCCGAGGTAGGTTGTCGTCACACAGCTGTGTATGTCATCAGGGTCCTCTAGGGCCTAGCCGAGGTAGGTTGTCGTCACACAGCTGTGTATGTCATCAGGGTCCTCCAAGGTCTAGCCGAGGTAGGTTGTCGTCACACAGATGTGTATATCATCAGGGTCCTCCATGGCCTAGCCGAGGTAGGTTGTCGTCACACAGCTGTGTGTGTCATCAGGGTCCTCCAGGGTCTAGCCGAGGTAGGTTGTCGTCACACAGCTGTGTATGTCATCAGGGTCCTCCAGGGCCTAGCCTAGGTAGGTTGTCGTCACACACCTGTGTATGTCATCAGGGTCCTCCAGGGCCTAGCCGAAGTAGGTTGTCGTCACACTTGACATTGCTCTCTTGTACGTTCTTCTATAAATCTTAAAATACATCTGGTTTTCAATACACCCCAACCAACAATCGCACAGTTTTGGAAAAAAGTTACTTACCTGTTGTGTTTAATCAACACGGGCTCATTTCAGGGATGCTCGGTGCCTGCTCTGAATGGCGTCATATCAGAATGGGCCCCCAAAACGGAGAGGAGCCGGATGATAACCATAGCATATGCTGGTAGGTGGTCTACTTCATTTGTGTAACGACAAGTGCATGAGTACGACGTGAAATGCTGGTAGATGCTCTGATTGTGTAACGATATCGCAAGTTGCAGAAGTATTATAGGACATGCCATAAGCCACCCAGAAATGATGGCGGATTGTTCTACTATTGGTAAAGTTGCCTAACGAGTCCTTATTATAACAGGTGCTTACATCAGCCCCGCCATCGCCCTCATCACAACGGGCGCCTGTGCGTGCTACGTCAGCTGGAGCAGCAGCATCTACATCTACGGTACGTGACCACTTCAGACATGGTAATTGGGGGGTTATACTTTATAACACCTGCTGCTGAAAATGGTTTGTACCTATTCTACAATAATTATAAACTGCCAATAAGATAGTGTCCTGTCTCTGCAGGTGGATGTGGTGTGGTATGGTCCTTGGTCTGGATGGTCTGTGTCTATGACAGCCCTAGACATCATCCTAGTCTTGGGGAGAGGGAGAGAGGACTGTTCCAAACGGATCACTCCTTCAATAACAGCACTGATGGGGAGGTATGGCACCAGTCTACTAACTCTACGAAACGTTAGCAAACCACAAATTTCTGAACAACCCAATCTCAATCACGTGCTCCGCCCACCTTTTCAACGCTACATCGATTATAAGCCGTGTGGACCCGTGAAGATCCGGCTTAGAATAGGTCTTCAGTAACCCATGCTTGCCGTAAATGGCGACTAACGGGACCGGGTAGTCAGACTAGCTGGCTTGGTTGATACATGTCATCGATCTTGCGTGGATCGACGTTCATGATGTCAATCACTGGATTGTCTGCTCCAGACTTGATTATTTTACAGACTGCCGTCATACAGCTGGAATATTGCTGAGTGCTGCGTTAAAGAAACAAAAAAACCCACCAAATATAAGCTTACTTCAGCTGTAGCTGTACTTCATGTATGTCACAACAATCGTTTCAGGCGGACATTATTCCTTGGAGAGGTATTCTGACGTCACTCCCAGTGTATGCCATCATTGTCGGCGCCTTCTGCCGGAACTGGATCTCCGCGGTATTGTTGACCCAGCAGCCCCAGTACTTCAAGGATGTGTACCACATGACCACTGCCAAAGTACGTACGTCTATAGGTGATGTACACATGACCACAGCCAAAGTACGAACGTCTATAGGTGATGTACCACATGACCACAGCCAAAGTACGTACGTCTATAGGTGATGTACACATGACCACAGCCAAAGTACGTACGTCTATAGGTGATGTACCACATGACCACAGCCAAAGTTCGTACGTCTATAGGTGATGTACACATGACCACAGCCAAAGTACGTACGTCTATAGGTGATGTACCACATGACCACAGCCAAAGTACGTACGTCTATAGGTGATGTACCACATGACCACAGCCAAAGTACGTACGTCTATAGGTGATGTACACATGACCACAGCCAAAGTACGAACGTCTATAGGTGATGTACCACATGACCACAGCCAAAGTACGTACGTCTATAGGTGATGTACCACATGACCACATCCAAAGTACGTACGTCTATAGGTGATGTACACATGACCACAGCCAAAGTACGTACGTCTATAGGTGATGTACCACGTGACCACAGCATTCTCAAGATGAAGAAAGTGTGCCTTCAGTCAACGTATGTCTCATCAGCGTTGAAGTAAGGGTGGACTCAGCTGAATGAAATATGGCCTTAGTTGAAGCGCGTTTACAGCTGTATAGCTGAAGTATATTTGGCTATTTTCATATTTAAACATGCGATCTTTGAATGAGTTGAAAATCAAATAGCTGAGTTGTTCCTTCCCCAGGCTAGTATAACTATCTCTTGACATGCAATTTGTGATGTGTACGTTTCTTGCAGATCGGGTTTCTGTCGGCTGTACCCCATGTCCTGATGACAATGGTTGTGATACCTGGCGGTTTCCTCGTCGACAACGTGATCAGACGAGGCATATGTTCCATAACTGTCGCCAGGAGGCTCTCCGAATCACTGGGTAGGTCGCCAATACATCACTGTCAGTCTTCCCCAAGTTAAAGGCTGTGTGCTGTATAGGTGAAATGCGGTTTTTATTTTATCCTGGGCTGCTGTCTCTTCATGCACAAACAACACTGACGTGACATCAGATAACATTCTTCAGCAGATCATAAACAACATGTCTGCCACATAACTGATATCCTTATGCGTCCTAAAACATTTAGGAGAAACCCGTATTGTGATTACTGCTTTATAGAAACAGTTATCTCCGTTCTGTCATTTGGTGCTATATATGATAGACTAGTTTAATTTTGGTTCTTGAGGAGGCCGACAATATCTGTGAAAAAATATAAATTCGCACACAAAGAAATAATTGGATCATGCTTGCGCACACAATCAATTTCCCACGTTACTATTTTTTGTTTGTTAAACATCAATACTTTTTATTTTTTGCAAGAACAACAGTGGAATAGCTGATAGTGATGACCAAGAGGTACCATCATTGTAAAGGTTATAATTAAATATCATTTTACCAAGTGTGGAGGAATGCAATAGAAGTAAGTCGCAAGGGACAATATTATAAACACATTGAGACCCTACCATCACTTGATGCCTTTATCTTAATGCCAAAATATATTTACTACCCAATATTAAAACTAAGAACATCCAATCATTGTTTACAGGGAGTTGGTATAGTACTCCAAAGGAATTTAGTACTCGTAAATTGTGTGACTCTCCGACAATTGCAGACGAGTTTCATTATATATTTCGTTGTCCTGCTTTTGATGAAATTAGAAAAAGATTTATTTCAACAAAACTAACCAAATTGTCAAATATGGCATCTTATAGACGGTTGTTTACATCATCAGATTTCACTGTTTTAAGAAACCAAGAAGCAAAGTTTATAAATGTTATCTTCTCTGTAATATCAAAACTTAGATAATAGACATGCTTATTATATCTACCACTCTTTACCTACAATATTTTGTTTTAGTCCGCCGCCATTTTGACTGCTTGTATATAATGATTGACATGTAAAATGTACTCTTATACCACCATGCGTGGTTCTCCGGAGAATATAGTGAAGTTGAAGTTGAAAAGTTAGCTCACTGTCAGTCAGGTGTTTTTTAAAACTACAGATTGATATTTTGTTGTTGTTGTTGTTGAGAAGTTATTTATATTTAAGTTAATATTTTGACAATGTGTGGAAGTGAAGAACCGAAATGTGCACCCTTGTCTTTTGTTCCTTGTTGGTCTGCAAAAGTAACTGCGTCATGAAACTATTGCGACTGTGTTTCCCTCGTAGTGTTCGCAGTACGTGACTGCTCTCAAAACCTGACAGATTTACAGTAAAGTCTTAAAGGACATATGTGCACAAACGTTCGAGGGTGTGGATTTACTAAATGCGCCTCGTCTACGTCATTATTGAAAAAGGGGCGGTCGGGTAGCCTAGTGGTTAAAGCGTTCGCTCGTCACGCCGAAGACCGGGGTTCGATTCCCGATATGAATGCGATGTGTGAAGCCCATTTCTGGTATTCCCGCTGTGATATTGCCGGAACAATGCTAAAAGCGGCGTAAAAACCATACTCACTCATTATTAAAAAGGACCTTTTCATACCTCGTCCCCTGCCACGTCAAGCGAGTTCGTTTTTCTTGAGATGAGATTTCAACAACAAAATCAGATGATTGAATTGGCTGGATAGTAAGATGTATAGTGACTCATTAACTTCACATTTACCGTTTCTATTTGTCCTAAATGATCTTTAATGGAGAGTGGTTGAAGTATCGCGAATGATATATCAAAGTATTTACCGTTGTCTTCAGTGTGATCATATGAAGGATCCTGTTGCAAGGTTCGGTGTGTATTTATTCTTGTCTTCAGTGTGATCATATGAAGGATCCTGTTGCAAGGTTCTGGGTGTATTTATTCTTGTCTTCAGTGTGATCATATGAAGGATCCTGTTGCAAGGTTCAGTGTGTATTTATTCTTGTCTTCAGTGTGATCATATGAAGGATCCTGTTGCAAGGTTCGGTGTGTATTTATTCTTGTCTTCAGTGTGATCATATGAAGGATCCTGTTGCAAGGTTCAGTGTGTATTTATTCTTGTCTTCAGTGTGATCATATGAAGGATCCTGTTGCAAGGTTCAGTGTGTATTTATTCTTGTCTTCAGTGTGATTATATGAAGGATCCTGTTGCAAGGTTCAGTGTGTATTTATTCTTGTCTTCAGTGTGATCATATGAAGGATCCTGTTGCAAGGTTCTGTGTGGTAATTACATTTGTCCCCAGTGTGATCATACAAGGAAGCTGTTGCAGGGTTCGGCGTGGTATTTACCCTTGTCTTCAGTGTGATCATATGAAGGATCCTGTTGCAGGGTTTGGTTTGGAGGCAGCTAGCTTGATGGCCATCGCGTTCGTGGGAGACTGGAAAACAGCTTTCGGTCTTTTCTGTGCGGGTGTCGGTTTCAGTGGCTTCGCAATCTCAGGTAACTCCCAATACAGACGTATCGTAGTTTCATGTAGACGATGATCAAATATCTAGATTCTTAATGTTAGGACATTAATCTGTTCGTCATGAATGACTACAAAATACGACTCTCGTCTTATATATTTTCTTCAAACATTAAACACTTTCAACGCGCCCCTTTCAGTGTTCCCAAACCAAGAGTGGTGTAAGATTTGTGTGGGAAACATATCCACATTCCAATATTAGCACGATGAAAATGTGTATTTGTGTCTGTTTTTATGGTTTAATGTTCTCGGAAAGGTTAACACAATTTTTTGCCACAAACGCGAGTAACAGTACAAATATATCAAAGTTCATACGTGTTTTCAATCAATAATGGTTCTTGTAATAACAAAATATTTATTTCTTAGGTTATCAGGTGAATCCTCTTGACCTAGCCCCCAAGTATGCCAGCGTAGTGACAGGCTTGTCTAGACTTGGGATGCTGGGGTCCATCCTCAGCACACTGATCGCCTACTTCGCCAGGGACGTCGTCGTGAGTAGTATTGTATTCGTCTGTAAACTTTCACAATGTGCATTCGCCTTCGCCCTCTGTTCGCTGTTATTCCCTCTTTAAGAGTACTCCGTGAAATCTTGAATTCGTGAAAACACAGTCAGCTTGTTTCCCGTACGCTGACTTGACCTGTCCTTTGATGTAGGCCCCGTACGCTGACTTGGCCTATCCTCTGATGCAGGCCCCGTACGCTGGTTTGGCCTATCCTCTGATGCAGGCCCCGTACGCTGACTTGGCCCATCCTCTGTTGCAGGCCCCGTACGTTGACTTAGCCTATCGACTGGTTTGGCCTGTCGACCTTATAGGTCCCCAGTACCCATGTACTCTATTGAATCATTTAAGTACCTGGCATCCTTTCTCTGTGTCATAGATTGATATACGAGCTACAAAGACACTGTATCTTTTTGTCACATGCCAAGGATACCCTTACAGCTTAAGCCGTGATGGTTATGTTACAACAACATGCATTGGTTTCAACACTTACTCTAGTTATCTCTGCCCACAGACAAACGCCGACGTCGCCACTGCTTGGAAACGACTCTTCATCATCGCCGCCTCTATCCACTTCGCTGGCGTAATCTTCTACGCTGTCTTTGCATCCGGAAAGCGACAGCCTTGGTCAGGGTCCCCGTCAACATTGTCAGTTTCCATTCCTCAACCAGTCGCTAATGACGACGACGACGATGACGAGACCAAAAGACTGTTACGTAGGCGCTTACGGCATCGTCGACCTCATCTTCTGGATGCCGACAGTTACGAATATGGTTCAACAACTAGATTTCTCAATACTATTTGATATACATACTAAATACATGTCGCAACCATATTGTGAAACGTGTCATTTGCAAACGTTTTATGGTAGGCATGTGGATGACATTTTCAATTTGACAATCAGTTACAAAAAGTATGCCCTTTGCAATTCCTATTTTAATCTGACTTGTACCATAGTTATATTTTTAGTTCCTGTGTAATTTTCAGGAAAACTACTTACTTTCCTTTGCATGTGTTTGTGACGGGTGCCACAAGCGAGTCAGGATACAGTCACCTTTTCGTTAACAGCTGTTGTCATCACATGATCGTGATTCATAAACACAAGCTCATGAAACGTACAATGGACTACATTTCTTATGAATATGGAAATGCTTTTGTTGCTTGTATTATTGTATAATTATCCATTTAATGGTATCCGCCTCACGCAATGTCTTGGCTCAATTATAATTCCATAACAAGACTATACATTCTTACTCATTATTCAATGTGCGGTGGCACGTTCTCCTCATTGGTAGGTACACATCTGATAACTTTCATTACAATTTTTAAAGGTATAGTTAAATAACTGTTAACAGCAGCTGGCGGAGATGTTGAGATTTTGAAACACACCACAAACTCAAGCTTGATTCCCTCTATAGATGGAATGTTGACGGTCCGTTATTAATGGTGTTTTCAAAAGAAAACATGTCCATGGTAGATAATCAGATTGACAAAAATCGTGTTACAATATTCGGCATTATTCACTAATATTTGATTGAAGACATGTGCCGTTGTTGGATGCCATTTAACTAACTTTATCATTTAGAATTCATCAGATCAGAAGATGATCGTATTGGATTTGGTATTAAAGTTCGAGAAACATTTTCCTGCTTGAGCACGCTATTGCATCATCATCATCATCATCTTCATCATCATCATCATCTCTGGAAGAGAATCTAGCAACAAATCAAAACTTAATCTCAACTCCTCTCTCTCCTGAAACGACAACCAACATCTAAAGTCTCCATACCAGTTCTCACACTACAGCCAACCTTACAGTCACTCAGCGGTAGGCCGAATAGCCTTCCTCGCTACGATAACTTCTCTTATTGCCTACTGTGCACTGTTATCAAAACACTGATAGATATGTAACGGTATCTTTGATCACCACGTTTTTTATCAAAAGCCCCATGGATCACGGAATTAAGTTCTTTCTTTAAGTTTGTCACGTGGGATAGAGGTGTACAAGGTTGGAAAATCAAATGTTTTGAGATCATTAAACTTGACTTTTTTCTTAGATTGTAAATAGACAAGCAAAGTTTGAGAACAGTGAAATATTTTTAAAATCCAACCCTTATTATTGCTGTTCAGGAAATCAGAAATATCTAAAGAAATCCCAGGCTATGAATACATTCAGCAGGATAGACCTCGCTGGGCTGTTCATAACGATGCCTGGGGCAGTGTCTACTGCCCATTCAAAATTACACTTAATCTTCCCAATACGTCTTATCAGTCCCCAAACCAAATTCTTGACACCAACACCCAGCGAAAATCTTACAACTTTAAAAAGCGGATTGGCAGCAGTTCACAAAACTATGCAACAAACTTGACATAGCAAACCTACACAATTTAAACAATGACACCTTTAATACAAACCTCACAACACAATACAGGACATAGCCTTGACATGCACCCCGACAACCAAACCACCCAAGTCTAAAGCACAGAAATAGGAAAGGGCTCTTTATCAATACATAGGAGAATGGCCAAAACTCCTTTTGGATAAACATCTTAAGAAAGTAATACATCTAAAGAAAATATAGTAAAGGCAGCTAAATAGAAACATTGGCAAACCTTTTTTAGCACATAAAACATTGGAAAACAAAATACCCAAATTCAATGCTACAAACAGTAACAAGGCCACAAGGGTTAGTGGGCCGAACACTAACCAGGAGACGGTTACAGGCCGGCAAAGCCACATTTCGAAATTAGATAGCCCAAATTGATGTGGCTCTCGCGGCAATGGTTATGGTTGCATGATTGTATAATGTGGCTCTCGCGGCTATGCTGTCAAAACATGCTTTGTGATTCTAACAGGTTACCGTATATAACAAAACAAGTCTTGTTTTCTCATTTTCAATTCAACAAGGATAACATATTCATCAAAACTTTACATTGATGAATATGAATAGCATATGAATATCATAATGCAGATGAAGGAGGTCGCCCACGTGGTCACCATATTCCATCGAACTCAGGTGTGGGTTCAGGAGCTGGATCTTGAGGGACGCAATACGTGCATCGATTGCCTTGTAATGTGGGACACTCATATAAAGGTATCGGTAATCGAATTAATTAATTACCCGCTAGAATGGGCGAAATGCACTCAGCTGAAAATGTGGCTTTACCGGCAATAGCCATTTCTGAAATGTGGCTCTCCCGGCTAGACACCCAGGAGACAGCGGATCGTTTGTATTAGAGCCTAGAAACAGTAATCAGGGTCCTCCAGGGTCTAGCAGAGGTTGGTTGTCGTCACACAGCTGTGTATGTCATCAGGGTCCTCTAGGGCCTAGCCGAGGTAGGTTGTCGTCACACAGCTGTGCAGGTCATCAGGGTCCTCCATGGCCTAGCTGAGGTAGGTTGTCGTCACACAGCTGTGTGTGTCATCAGGGTCCTCCAGGGTCTAGCCGAGGTAGGTTGTCGTCACACAGCTGTGTATGTCATCATGGTCCTCCAAGGTCTAGCCGAGGTAGGTTGTCGTCACACAGATGTGTATGTCATCAGGGTCCTCCAAGGTCTAGCCGAGGTAGGTTGTCGTCACACAGCTGTGTATGTCATCAGGGTCCTCCAGGGTCTAGCCGAGGTAGGTTGTCGTCACACAGCTGTGCATGCCATCAGGGTCCTCCAGTGCCTAGCCGAGGTAGGTTGTCGTCACACAGCTGTGCATGTCGTGAAGGTCCTCCGGGGTCTAGCCGAGGTAGTTTGTCGTCACACAGCTGTGTATGTCATCAGGGTCCGCCATGGCCTAGCCGAGGTAGGTTGTCGTCACACAGCTGTGTATGTCATCAGGGTCCTCCAGGGCCTAGCTGAGGTAGGTTGTCTTTACACAGCTGTGTATGTCATCAGGGTCCTCCAGGGTCTAGCCGAGGTAGGTTGTCGTCACACAGCTGTGTATGCCATCAGGGTCCTCCAGGGTCTAGCCAATTTAGGTTGTCGTCACACATCTGTGTATGTCATCAGGGTTCTCCAGGGTCTAGCTGAGGTAGGTTGTCGTCACACAGCTGTGCATGTCATCAGGGTCCTCCATGGCCTAGCCGAGGTAGGAGGTCGTCACACAGCTGTGCATGTCGTGAAGGTCCTCCAGGGTCTAGCCGAGGTAGTTTGTCGTCACACAGCTGTGTATGTCATCAGGGTCCGCCATGGCCTAGCCGAGGTAGGTTGTCGTCACACAGCTGTGTATGTCATCAGGGTCCTCAAGGGTCTAGCCGAGGTAGGTTGTCGCCACACCGATGAGTATGTCATCAGGGTCCTCCAGGGACTGATATATTTCCTAATCACTCAATCTGTATTTCAAGTTCACATTTTCATAATAACATAAACTTTACATGAATATAAATGGCGCAGGTGCGACAGCTGTATTGTATAAATATTCACATTTTAGAACAAAATCGGATATTATTTAACATAAATTTACATATAAAAAAATAGTGAATAAAAATGTACTTTTAATAATTTCATCATTATTGCTAGAAATGAGAGTGATGAAGTGCTGGAGAGCCTTTTTTTTCGCCTGACCGCCTCCATGGTACAGCGGATAGAGCGTCTGCCCATAGAGCGGAATAGCGTCAAAAGATTGTACTTGTTGTTACCCTGCCTGGCGGCCAGTATCGAGGAGATGAAACAAGTACTGGTCGGCTTTGAGGATACTGTGTTTGAATGGGGTATCCATGTTAACATTCGAGTTGGTATCCCAGGGGGCTAGCACTATGAAAAAAAGCATTAGTCCACATACATGCACAGGTTGCTGACAGACAGACATATAATTTTATTTGATCTCAATTGCAATTACAGAGAACATAACTACATGTATAATATACACAATCCAGCAAATTGCGACCAATCACGAGACGTTCAATTATGTCATGTTAAGATAAATATCCAAAAATAAAAAATGGTATGTCCATTTAATGGCGCCTATGCTCTAAGATTTTGCAACAGGTTTTGGTTATAGAAAAAAATCATATCGTCATTCGATAAAACTAGGGTAAGTTGTTGACTTGTAGACAACCTTATGTTATAATTCTTCCTTACAAATATGGAAGGCTTCTTGAATTTGCGTGTCATATGCTTGTTGCTAAATACGTTAAGTCGCCGTTAAACCCCTTTTTCACTAAAACCTCAGTGAAATACCGGTGCTGAAAAACATTACAAACATTAGTGCTGAAACACGTTACACACCTGAATTACATACTTTTATTGAAACACAATAACGCCACTTATGGAAAAGCCACCCGTGGTTGAAGAATATACAGTCCTTAAAACTTTTATGTGTGTTCTAGTCTATTATTTTCTCCATCTGTGTTTTAAACGTGTTTACTCCTACCTTTAAGTGCGTTATAGTCTCGTCTACTAATTCCAACAATGTAGGTCTAGTCCCGTCTACTCCTTCCTCTAGCTATGTGTGTTCTATAGTTTCTCCTACTTCTAGCTTTGTTCTAGCCGCTTCTTCCTTTAGCTGTGTGTGAGTCCCGTTTCCTACCCCCAGTTATATATGTTCTCGCCCCATCAACTCCTACCTCTAGCTATGTGTATTCTAGTCCCGTCTACTCCTACCTCTAGCTATGTGTATTCTAGTCCCGTCTACTCCTACCTCTAGCTATGTGTATTCTATTCCCGTCTACTCCTACCTCTAGCTATGTGTATTCTTGTCCCGTCTACTCCTACCTCTAGCTATGTGTATTTTATTCCCGTCTACTCCTACCTCTAGCTATG
This sequence comes from Haliotis cracherodii, assembly GCF_022045235.1. Classification (NCBI taxonomy): domain Eukaryota; kingdom Metazoa; phylum Mollusca; class Gastropoda; order Lepetellida; family Haliotidae; genus Haliotis; species Haliotis cracherodii. Next base: position 59,304,175 of record NW_027266264.1, read on the forward strand.
TGTATTTTATTCCCGTCTACTCCTACCTCTAGCTATGAGTATTCTATTCCCGTCTACTCCTACCTCTAGTTATGTGTATTCTAGTCCCGTCTACGCCTACGTCGACGATGAAGAATCGCGGTTCGACTTCTTGGATTCTGCAAGTGAGCGGGTCTCCGCACCCGGGAACAATAGGCACTCGGTCCCGATGTGCGCTCTATCATGTCATTATGAACCTGTACCATTTCAACGTATTTGAACTCATCAACCATACACATGGCTTCTGTCGACTAAACCTCCCCATTGAGGCTTGTCTTCCGTCATCACCCTCAGCTACCATCCAAGGGCAAAAACGTATGCGCTTGGACACTATGTACGTTATGGTCTCTTCTACTCCTACCGTTAACTATCTGCACGGACCCGTCCCGTTCCTTCACTTGCAGCATAGCGGGTCACTTGATCTGCAAATCCTGCTTGCTCCACCTCCCATCGCTCAACAAGACACTTGAACAGAAAACTATGCATCAGGTCACACACTATTCAATCTGCTGATCTCAGATTCTTCAACTGCGTCACATCAAGTCTTTATCGATACGAAGGTTCCAAGGAACTTTCAATTTAAATAATGCTAGATATATGATTAACCAATATTAAACTCATCACTATGTAGAAAAGTCTAAAATTGTAATGTAATTCTCTCAAAGTATGAATGCATGCGTGGTATTATTTTTGTCATATGAAAGCATTGTCTGAGCATGTGACAATATTCTTGTGTCATTTTTTTTTAACTAGGCTTGGTTAGTGAAACATCGTTTTTCATGGTGTGAAATCAGTCACTGACATGCAAATATGATATGGGGTTTAACTTCGCGTCCAAGATTATTGCAGTTATATAGCTACGTGAATGCACGTAGTTATATAGCTACGTGAATGCACGGAGGCGGCTCTGAACTAAAGACTGCACGACTACGAGATGCGTATGCCCTTAAATAAACTGATGCATTAATTTGCAAACGTTGAATACCACCTACAGAATTACAGAGACAAACCAGGTCATGCTGCCATGGAAACACGTAACACAAAGACAATGAATATTTAGGTCGTGGCAATCATTCCACTGAACGACATCCCACAAGATACACACAGTTGCCGCAGATCTTCCATTGAATATAAAACGTCAACGCCAGAGAATAACCAGTCCCGAATATCTGTCGAGACAGATTCCATTGAGCGTAAAATAGCCGTGAAAATCGTATGAAAAGATAAAAATAAATCGATGATGACACCAGGTGTTCTCGAAAAGGGTAAGCATGTCCTGCCCTGCCTGTATCACCGCCACTCACACGTTGTGTATAACAAAGTTAATGTTTATTTATTGCCTGACGCTGCACAGTTGTTATCTGTCCTACGCTGGCGGCCTGTGAACAAATCAAGTCATGGAACAGAAAATCCTGTGACACGACAGCCTATTACCGATGACTATGCGGTTATGCAAGGTTGTTCGTTCACCTTTTCAAACTCATAATGTTTCTGAAGAGTTTCCTTCACACGTCAATCCGGAATGCCTCGCGTATTGCTAACCACGACATTTTTCAAAGGTTCAACGGCTTTTGCATCATTGTTATGCTCTAGTGCTCAACCAGGGCGGGAAGTGTCTTGTCAGTGTGTAGTGTCTACCCTTTCATCTTAACGAAGCCTGCTTGTTCAAGCCAGAGTTTGTCTGTGTATCATTTGCAGTGCTAAAACAAGCCGACTAAAACGTCCGAAGGTATGTTCGACTTAATAAATTCGTAATCACTTCTCAAGTAAAATTACAGTTTCAAAAAGGACATTTTGAACCATTAACGGTCATATACAATTCTTCTATTTATTGACAATGCACATCATACCTAATTTGAATGAAAAACGCTGAAAAATGAATTGATTTGTAGCAAGAGCACAAACTGAATTTAATGCCTAGAAGTAAATCAGGTTTGGGGTCAGTTGTCCATGACTTCAGTATGACACAGCATGGTCAGTTGTCCATGACCTCAGCATAACAGAGCAAGGTCAGTTGTCCATCACTTTAGTATAACACAGCAGGGTCAGTCGTCCATCTCTTCGGTATAACACAGCATGGTCACTGGTCCATCACTTCAGTATAACACAGCATGGTCAGTCGTCCATCTCTTCGGTATAACACAGCATGGTCACTGGTCCATCACTTCAGTATAACACAGCATGGTCAGTCGTCCATGACTTCAGTATCAGACAGCATGGTCACTGGTCCATCACTTCAGTATAAGACAGCAGGATCTGTTGTCCATGACCTCAGTATAACACAGCATGGTCAGTTGTCCATGACTTCAGTATAACACAGCATGGTCAGTTGTCTTTGACTTCAGCATAACACAGTAAAGTCAGTTGTCCATCACTTCAGTATAACACAGCATGGTTATTTTTTGATGATTTCCGTTTAACACAGCAGGGTTAGTTGTCCATGGCTTCAGTATAACACAGCAGGATCCGTTGTCCATCTCTTCAGTATACACAGCATGGTCAGTTGTTCATGACTTCAGTATAACACAGCATGGTTATTTTTTGATGATTTCCGTTTAACACAGCAGGGTTAGTTGTCCATGGCTTCAGTATAACACAGCAGGATCCGTTGTCCATCTCTTCAGTATACACAGCATGGTCAGTTGTTCATGACTTCAATAAAACACAGCATGGTCAGTTGTTCATGACTTCAGTATAACACAGCATGGTCAGTTGTCCATGACTTCAGTATAACACAGCATGGTCAGTTGTTCATGACTTCAGTATAACACAGCATGGTCAGTTGTCCATGACTTCAGTATAACACAGCATGGTCAGTTGTCCATGACTTCAGTATAACACAGCATGATCAGTTGTCCATCTCTTCATGATAACACAGCATGGTCAGTTGTCCATGACTTCAGTATAACACAGCATGGTCAGTTGTCCATGACTTCAGCATAACACAGCATGGTCAGTTGTCCATGACTTCAGCATAACACAGCATGGTCAGTTGTCCATGACTTCAGTATAACACAGCATGGTCAGTTGTCCATGACTTCAGTATAACACAGCATGGTCAGTCGTCCATCTCTTCTGTATAACACAGCACGGCCAGTTGTCCATGACACAGTGGGGACGTAATATATAACACAATTCAAATGGACACTGTAATGTTCACATTTCCACGTTGTGTTTTTTCTCATCAGTTCTCTTGTATTGTATGACATGATGTCCTTACATGATGTGCTTAAATTATGTGAGTGTTTTTCCAGGTCAAGAGATGGCGATGGCCTGCTGCGTTGACTGCCCCAAACGCTACTTGGTGGCGTTCCTAGGGTTTATCGGGCTTCTTGTTTCCATTGGTTTCCGCACGTGTTTTGCTCTAGTCATGGTTCACGTGACCAAGCACACATGAGCAGAACGTGACGACAATTCCTTGTTTTACAATGTAAGTGTTCAGGAGGGCTGCGATATGTATTTCTTCAACTAAACCTACGAATAATGTTAACCACTGAAGAGTGTATGATTTGGAACGGGGGTTCTGAAAACGAGTGAGTGATTGCTCGACTGAGTGAGTTGGCTTTTACGTCGCTTTAAACAGAATTATCCTCAAATCTCGGAGTGTCAGCTGAATGTGGTAGGAAAGAGCGACGTGATGCAGGTTTTATACGTTTGCCACCTTGATGAAACCCACAACACGAGTATGATGCTGACAAACTTTGAAACAAAATCGGGGGGAGACATGGGACTCGAACCAAAGATCATAGATCAAAGGGAGGTAACGCTGCATAGTGAATTGCGGTGTCTTAAACGACCGGGCCACCCGAATACTAGTATGTAATAGAATAAAATAGAACTAAACGTTTCTGATCAAATGAAAACACGTGTATTTACTTTTAGGACATGTTCAATTGTTCACAAGTTTGGGTTGTCTCCCATCACTACACTAACCAAGAAGCGTGTATTTGACCCCGTTAATAAGTATTTAGGTGGTTGGATGGATCTCGGCATCGTAGCAAACTTCGCCCATCTCCTGATGGAATGTCATAATCTGCGCTGCCCTGCCCACATGTGTTCTCTCTGTACTAATCGGTATTGGAAGTATGTATTATCTGGTAATTCAAATATATATTAATTTACATTTTGTCTATGTTTAATGACTCATGCAAATATTTATTTAATCTCCGTGACAGTGCACAACAACAGGCACCTCCCGAGACCTGCAGCTGAACCTAGATCCAAGTCGTGTGTTCCTGTTGCACACTGCATTCTACTGTGGTGGTCTCGTAACTCAGATACCAGGCGGTATTCTGGCTACCAGATACTCCTCCAAATGGTAAGTTGTATCCTTCAACAATGGTGGTCTCGTCACTCAGATACCAGGCGGTATTCTGGCTACAAAATACTCCTCTAAGTGGTAAGTTGTATCCCTCAACAGTGGCGGTCTCGTCACTCAGATACCAGGCGGTATTCTGGCTACCAGATACTCCTCTAAGTGGTAAGTTGCATCCTTCAACAGTGGGGGTCTCGTCACTCAGATACCAGGCGGTATTCTGGCTACAAAATACTCCTCTAAGTGGTAAGTTGCATCCTTCAACAGTGGGGGTCTCGTCACTCAGATACCAGGCGGTATTCTGGCTACAAAATACTCCTCTAAGTGGTAAGTTGCATCCTTCAACAATGGCGGTCTCGTCACTCAGATACCAGGCGGTATTCTGGCTACAAAATACTCCTCTAAGTGGTAAGTTACATCCTTCAACAGTGGGGGTCTCGTCACTCAGATACCAGGCGGTATTCTGGCTACAAAATACTCCTCTAAGTGGTAAGTTACATCCTTCAACAGTGGGGGTCTCGTCACTCAGATACCTGGCGGTATTCTGGCTACCAAATACTCCTCTAAGTGGTAAGTTGCATCCTTCAACAGTGGGGGTCTCGTCACTCAGATACCTGGCGGTATTCTGGCTACCAAATACTCCTCTAAGTGGTAAGTTGCATCCTTCAACAGTGGGGGTCTCGTCACTCAGATACCAGGCGGTATTCTGGCTACAAAATACTCCTCTAAGTGGTAAGTTGCATCCTTCAACAATGGCGGTCTCGTCACTCAGATACCAGGCGGTATTCTGGCTACAAAATACTCCTCTAAGTGGTAAGTTACATCCTTCAACAGTGGGGGTCTCGTCACTCAGATACCAGGCGGTATTCTGGCTACAAAATACTCCTCTAAGTGGTAAGTTACATCCTTCAACAGTGGGGGTCTCGTCACTCAGATACCTGGCGGTATTCTGGCTACCAAATACTCCTCTAAGTGGTAAGTTGCATCCTTCAACAGTGGGGGTCTCGTCACTCAGATACCAGGCGGTATTCTGGCTACCAAATACTCCTCTAAGTGGTAAGTTGCATCCTTCAACAGTGGGGGTCTCGTCACTCAGATACCAGGCGGTATTCTGGCTACCAAATACTCCTCCAAGTGGTAAGTTGCATCCTTCAACAGTGGGGGTCTCGTCACTCAGATACCAGGCGGTATTCTGGCTACAAAATACTCCTCTAAGTGGTAAGTTGTATCCCTCAACAGTGGCGGTCTCGTCACTCAGATACCAGGCGGTATTCTGGCTACCAGATACTCCTCTAAGTGGTAAGTTGCATCCTTCAACAGTGGGGGTCTCGTCACTCAGATACCAGGCGGTATTCTGGCTACAAAATACTCCTCTAAGTGGTAAGTTGCATCCTTCAACAGTGGGGGTCTCGTCACTCAGATACCAGGCGGTATTCTGGCTACAAAATACTCCTCTAAGTGGTAAGTTGCATCCTTCAACAATGGCGGTCTCGTCACTCAGATACCAGGCGGTATTCTGGCTACAAAATACTCCTCTAAGTGGTAAGTTACATCCTTCAACAGTGGGGGTCTCGTCACTCAGATACCAGGCGGTATTCTGGCTACAAAATACTCCTCTAAGTGGTAAGTTACATCCTTCAACAGTGGGGGTCTCGTCACTCAGATACCTGGCGGTATTCTGGCTACCAAATACTCCTCTAAGTGGTAAGTTGCATCCTTCAACAGTGGGGGTCTCGTCACTCAGATACCTGGCGGTATTCTGGCTACCAAATACTCCTCTAAGTGGTAAGTTGCATCCTTCAACAGTGGGGGTCTCGTCACTCAAATACCTCTATGCAGGTGTGTAATATATGACATAGGGAAGGGATATAGTCGGTGTGTGTATGTATGCCATAGATGCGCGATATATGCAGGTGTGTAATATATGACGTAGGGACGGGATATAGTCGATATGTGTATGTATGACTTAGATGCGCGATATATGTCGGTGTGTGATGTATGACGTAGAGAAGGGATATCTGTCGGTATGTGTATGTATGCCATAGATGCGCGATATATGCAGGTGTGTAATATATGACGTAGGGAAGGGATATAGTCGATATGTGTATGTATGACGTAGATGCACGATATATGTCGGTATGTGATATACGTTTAAATTTCAATAATAACTATATCAGGTTGGAACTACCCCAGGGCATCAGTTATACTTAAATCTCTTCCAGGGTGTGTGGACTGAGTATAGCGGTGAGCAGTGTGTTGTTCCTGGTGCTTCCCGTGGCCATCCAGTACAACCTCCCAGCTGTGTATGTCATCAGGGTCCTCCAGGGTCTAGCCGAGGTAGGTTGTCGTCACACAGATGTGTATGTCATCAGGGTCCTCCAGGGTCTAGCCGAGGTAGGTTGTCGTCACACAGATGTGTATGTCATCAGGGTCCTCCAGGGTCTAGCCGAGGTAGGTTGTCGTCACACAGCTGTGTATGTCATCAGGGTCCTCCAGGGCCTAGCCGAAGTAGGTTGTCGTCACACAGATGTGTATGTCATCAGGGTCCTCCAGGGTCTAGCCGAGGTAGGTTGTCGTCACACAGATGTGTATGTCATCAGGGCCCTCCAGGGTCTAGCCGAGGTAGGTTTTCTTCACCCTTTACACTGACATCTCTCTGTATAAGACATACCGTTGGTTCTAAGAAGCTTCGATCTAGAAAAAGCGTAGAGTGGCAGATGACCAAGCAAATTCCCAGCAATTACTTGCTCCAATATGCGAATAATAGCCTGACACAAGTCGTCATTGACACGATCTACCGTTGCGCACATGTACAGTCGCCAGGATATGAAATAGACTTTTAAAGCCTGAATAAAAGCCAGCTCTATGAAATAACAGAGCCCACTTTACATCACCTTCCTGATCACTTTTGATAAAGACTAGATAGCAATATCTACATGTGACTGTGTTTCAGGGCTGCTCGGTGCCTGCTCTGAATGGCGTCATATCTGCCTGGGCCCCCAAAACGGAGAGGAGCCGGATGATAACCATAGCATACGCTGGTAGGTGTTGTAATTGAGTAATTAGTGAGTTTGGTGTTTCGCAGCTTTCAGCAATATCCTAGCAACATCACGGCGGGGGACACCAGAAATGGGCTTCACACATTGTACCCATGTCGGGAATCGCACCCGGGTTATCGGCGTGACGAGCAAACGCTTTAACCACAAGGCTACCAGACCGCCCCTTAATTGGGTAATGACAGCACATGCCAGTAAATGATCTACTTATTTTCAAGTTGGTATTTCCGCTATCCAAAGTGTGAAGTGAGGCCGTCCTATTGCTGATAGTCATTTGGGAGACATAAATGCGAAGTTTATTAATGAGAAAAAAAACACACCCGCTTTTTTCGCATTTAATTCACACTCGCGTTAATTTCAAGATTTACAGAATTGGTGTAACCATACACATACTACAATATAGCACATGTTGGTAGTTGATCTATTTGTGTAACCATACACAGATTACCTTATAGCACATGCTGGTAGTTGATCTATTTGTGTAACCATACACAGATTACCATATATTACATGCTGGCAGTTGATCTATTTGTGTAACCACACATAAATTACCACATAGCACGTACTGGTAGTTGATCTGTTTGTGTAACCATACACAGATTACCATATAGCACATGCTGGTTGGTGTATGCTTGTGTGAATTGTTGTCGAATGCTAACTTCAGAATGTCAACGAGTCACTTCTTTGGCCAGCAAGAAGTCCAGATCTCAATCCAATCGAACATTCGTCGTCCGTTAAGTTCGACAGAGAGATCCACCTGTTCAAAATTTACGTAAACATGCTGCTGCTACTTTGCTAGAATACATCGTCGTCAAATGCAACGTCTGATTCATGGTACGAGGAGGTGCCCTAGCCCGCACGTAAATTGACTCATTCGCAATCATGAAAATATGGATGGTGCCTAAATAATTTCCAGCTGTATATATACCGGATGGTGCTATAATTGTGTAATCAAAGGTGTGCTGGTAAATTTCACAATGCAGGCACATACATCAGCCCCTCCATCGCCCTCATCACAACGGGCGCCTGTGCTTGCTACGTCAGCTGGAACATCATCATCTATATCTACGGTAAGAGCACACCTTTTTCTTGGTAATTGTGAAATTCTGTTCAAAGTTGTTCCTACCTATTCCATCATATCAACTGCTTATTAAAGATGCTGTCCTGACTCTGCAGGTGGATGTGGTGTGGTGTGGTCACTGCTCTGGATGGTCTGCGTCCATGACAACCCCAGGCATCATCCCAGCTTGGGGGAGAGGGAGAAAAAAATGTTCAACACTGACAACACCGTTATTAACCGCCATGATGTTAAGGTAGGAGAGCAGACGTTAACTAGCCCTAAACGTATGCATTCACTATGAACGCCCTTATGTTGGCCACATACCAAAACGCCTTGAGCATTGGAGATGTATATCCTATCATTTTTTGTAGACTATTTTGTAGATTATTCCATGGAGAGGTATTCTAACGTCACTTCCGGTGTACGCCATCATTGTCGGCTCCTTCTGTCGTAATTGGATCGTCTCCATGTTGATAACACAGCAACCCCAGTACTTCAGAGAGGTGTTTCACATGACCACAGCCGAGGTAAGTATGATCACAGCTGAAGTAAACAGGGGGAGCCGGAGTTCAGTAGGAGAAGAGAGAGCCTTGAAGATGATCCAAGATCAGAAAGACCTTCAACTGCCACGAATAAGGAAATGTTGATAAAATACGCATGATATGATTATAGATGATTGACGGTCACATAGCAAATACAGTAGGCATTTTCGTGAGAGAATTGAAAGGTTTCATCACGCTGGGTTCAGACACGCTCGTGGTCCATCATCTCACTTGTGAATTTACGTCGTTTCGAAGTTCCAGCGAAATATATTGAGCGGGGCTCATGGCTCGGGTTCATCATTATCAGTCAGGGGCTAAAGAGCAGTCGAAGCAGTAGAAACATCTAACGTCTTCTCCTTCCGAAAAATGCAAAGACTGTTCCATCAGCTGGCATGGTATGGCTTCGGTTTTCTTGGAGTCCAAAGGAATCCTAGTGGTGGACTGCATTCCGAAAGGTCAGAAAGGTCAGTTCCATAGTACGCTAATCCGTTTAGGCAACTGCATAAAATGTCAAGGATAAACCTAGTGGAAAATTCACTAAAGGCGCGTTGTTTCACCGGGATGAAAATGCACCTGTGCACATGTCTGTTTTTGCCAAGGCTGCAGTATATGATTGTGGCTTTAAATTCATTTAAAAATCGCTAGCTCTGAGTTCCACATCTTCCTAAACTTGAAGAAACTTGAAACTCTCTGACAAGCATTTTGCAAATGAGGACGGCGTCATTTCTGCTGTGGGGAAATGTTTTACACCATTAGAAGGATGTCTTTTTCACCAGTTTCATCAAGGCATTCTACTATCGTTGGACCTCGGAGGGGATTATGTTGCAAAATAAGTAACAGCCAACTCTATGAATCCTGTCCATAATAGGTAGGCTCGGAACATTACACTAGTAGGCTACTAGTTCCCCACACTTTTACTGCTGCATCTTCTACTTCACATGCATGACTTGATATGGACATATGTTGCAGATCGGATTTCTATCAGCTGTACCCCACGTCTTGATGGCGATTGTGGTGATAATTGGCGGTTTTGTAGTCGACAACATGATCAGCCGAGACATTTGTTCCACGACGACAGCCAGGAAGCTCTCTGAATCACTTGGTAGGTCACTGATGTCTCAACATCACACACTGCCCTGAAAGTAGATCCACTTGAAACCCTTTAATAACACCTCAAATCAGCAATTAATATCATATAACTCGGAGATTTGAATTTGAATGCTCTTCATGGTCTCAAGTTTATCCCATATATCTGGGATGGACAATTGAAATTAACAGTTGTCACTTCATATAATTGGTACGGTCCTGAAAGTATTAATCGGCATCAGTTCGGACCAGTACTAGCAGCCACACGTACATACACGTGCATGCACGTCGCTATATAAATGCAATAATCTTGGACGCGACGTTTCACCTCACCACCTCTCCTCACTAAACATACATACCACAATACTTACCTCACTATACGATACATACCATTCTAATTATCTCACCAAGCGATACATACCACCAAATGTACCTCATTAAACGATTCATACCACCACACTAACCCCCCTATACAATACGTACCACTATACTTACCTCACTAAGCGATTCATACCACCAAATGTACCGCATTAAACGATACATACCATCATACTAACCCCCTATACGATACATACCACCATACTTATCTCACTAAACGATACATACCAACATACCTACATGATTAAATGATATATATCATCATATTTACCTCACTAAATGATATATATCATCATACTTACCTCACTAAATGATACATACCACCATACTTACCTCACGTAAACGATACATACCAACATACCTACATCATTAAATGATATATATCATCATACTTACCTCACTAAATGATACATACATGTACCACCATACTTACCTCACTTAAATGATACATACCAACATACCTACATCATTAAATGATATATATCATCATACTTACCTCACTAAATGAGATATATCATCATACTTACCTCACTAAAATGATACATACTACCATACTTACCTCACTAAATGATACATATCATCATACATACTTTACTAAACGATACATACCACCATACATACTTTACTAAACGATACATACCACCATACATACTTTACTAAACGATACATACCAACATACATACTTTACTAAACGATACATACCAACATACATACTTTACTAAACGATACATACCAACATACATACTTTACTAAACGATACATACCACCATACATACTTTACTAAACGATACATACCACCATACGTACTTTACTAAACGATACATACCACCATACATACTTTACTAAACGATACATACCACCATACATGCTTTACTAAACGATACATACCAACATACATACTTTACTAAACGATACATACCAACATACATACTTTACTAAACGATACATACCACCATACATACTTTACTAAACGATACATACCACCATACATACTTTACTAAACGATACATACCACCATACATACTTTACTAAACGATACATAAAACCATACATACTTTACTAAACGATACATACCACCATACATACTTTACTAAACGATACATACCACCATACGTACTTTACTAAACGATACATACCAACCTACGTACTTTACTAAACGTTACGACACCATACGTACCTCACTAAACGATACATAATACCATATTAACCCCCCCCCCCCCACCCCCCCATAAGATACATACCTCCATACTTACCTCACTAAACAATGAATGCCACAATACTTACCCAACCATCAACACCATAACCCCAATCATACCATACTAACCTCTCCATGCGATACATACCATCAGAAACTTCTCATGATACGATACATGCCAAACTTCTCATGATACGATACATGCCACAATACAATACTGAGTTTGGTATTGTAATTACCTCTGTCCCAAGTGAGATCACATGAAGGGTCATGTTGCAGGGTTCGGTGCGGTAGCTACCTCTGTCCCCAGTGATAGCATATGAAGGGTCATGTTGCAGGGTTCGGTGCGGTAGCTACCTCTGTCCCCAGTGAGATCATATGAAGGGTCATGTTGCAGGGTTCGGTGTGATATTTACCCCTGTCTTCAGTTTGGTAATTTTGCCAAATAAAATCATGAAAGCATTAAGTCCTCCGTATACAATGTCTAGAGCTATTTAAATATTATGTTGCTTCATATGATGATTGCCACAACATCTATTGTTTATTGGATTTTTGTAAGTCAGGCTCGGTGTGCTAATTACTTGTCTTCAGTGTGAGCATATGAAGGGTCCTGTTTATGGGGCGGAAAGTCGCTATACGTTAAAAAATAAACCCGAGGAGTAACGTTTTCCGCGAAAATGATAACTGGTAAAAGTTCTAAATTATCACATCTGAAGTTTGAACTATTGTTTCATGAACATTATGAATTGGGCAAAATTAATAAATGGTGAAATCTTGTTAAGAATAGTCTTTAAGATTGTGGGTTCATTTACATGTGGTACTCACAGACCAGCCTAAACGTAAAGTATTGTAAACAATGTAAAGGGGATACTTGAAGATCAATTTATACAAAAATGGCATTCTGAAATATCTAACTCTTCAAAAGTAAAGCTTCATAGAATTATTGATTCTAGAACCATACTTAGCTAAGCTGCCGAAAAAAAACATTGGTTACAATTAATGCAGTTTCACACTTCATAGTCTTCCAAATAAAGTCGGGTGATGGAACAATACTCCGTGAATAGAGAGAAAATGTCATCTTTGTCCGTCTAACTGTATTGATTATGAATTTCATGTATTTTTCACAAGTTAATATTTTAAAGAGATAAGAAGTATTTATTTAGATACAATATTTTAGTAAACCAAATATTATTAAGTTTATGAAACTATTTCAGAGCACCAATATTAGAGATTTACTCTCTAAATTTTGAAAATAATATCATGAAAATATTTAAGTTCTCTGAATACGATGTTTAGAGCTATTATTTTGCTTTATATATCTTGTGATACTGCCTGGTAGCAAACAGAAGTTCAAGTCAGTGCAGAGTGTGCTGTAAAGAGTCTTGTTTGCAGTGTTCGATGTGGTGGTAACCTCTGTTCCCAGTGTTAACATATGAATGGCCATGTTGCAGGGTTCAGCGTGCTAATTACCCCAGTCCCCTGTGTGGTCACATGAAGGGTCCTGTTGCAGGGTTCAGTGTGCTAATTAACCCTGTCCCCTGTGTGGTCACATGAAGGGTCCTGTTGCAGGGTTCAGTGTGCTAATTACCCCTGTCCCCTGTGTGATCACATGAAGGGTCCTGTTGCAGGGTTCGTTGTGGTAATTACCCCTGTCGCCTGTGTGATCACATGAAGGGTCCTGTTGCAGGGTTCCGTGTGCTAATTACCCCTGTCCCCTGTGTGGTCACATGAAGGGTCCTGTTGCAGGGTTCGTTGTGGTAATTACCCCTGTCGCCTGTGTGATCACATGAAGGGTCCTGTTGCAGGGTTCCGTGTGCTAATTACCCCTGTCCCCTGTGTGGTCACATGAAGGGTCCTGTTGCAGGGTTCAGTGTGCTAGTTACCCCTGTTCCCAGTGTTAACATATGAATGGTCCTGTTGCAGGGCTCAGTGTGCTAATTACCCCTGTCCCCTGTGTGGTCACATGAAGGGTTCTGTTGCAGGGTTCGTTGTGCTAATTACCCCTGTCGCCTGTGTGATCACATGAAGGGTCCTGTTGCAGGGTTCCGTGTGCTAATTACCCCTGTCCCCTGTGTGGTCACATGAAGGGTCCTGTTGCAGGGTTTAGTGTGCTAATTACCCCTGTCCCCTGTGTGGTCACATGAAGGGTCCTGTTGCAGGGTTCCGTGTGCTAATTACCCCTGTCCCCTGTGTGGTCACATAAAGGGTCTTGTTGCAGGGTTCAATGTGGTAATTACCCCTGTCCCCTGTGTGATCACATGAAGGGTCCTGTTGCAGGGTTCGGTGTGGTAATTACCCCTGTCGCCTGTGTGGTCACATGAAGGGTTCTGTTGCAGGGTTCGGTGTGGTAATTACCCCTGTCCCCTGTTAGGTCACATGAAGGGTCCTGTTGCAGGGTTCGGCGTGGAGGCAACCTGTGTGATGGCCATCGCGTTCATGGACGACTGGAAAAAGGCTTTCGTTCTGCTCTGTGTGGGGGTCGGCTTCAGTGGCTTCGCAATCTCAGGTAAAACATCCACGTAAATACCTTGGTGTTGTTAGACTCCGTTACAGCAATGTTCTGCTATACCTATCGATAATGTATTTGGGACCCTATACCTGCGTCTACAAATGTTATGTCCGCATTTCAAGTCATGTATTTTGGAGGAGGCACTGCAGTGGGAAAGGAATAATAAGCAAATTAAGTTTGGAAACGCATAAGCATTACACTAATTTAACTGCAGGTGTGTTGCACAAATATACACAATCAAAAATAATTATCTTTTAAATTTCAAAAAGGTCTTTTATTCAAAATTCTTTTTTTTCTCAGGTTATCAGGTTAATCCTCTTGACCTAACCCCCAAGTATGCCAGCGTTGTGACAGGCCTGTCTAGACTGGGGGTTTTGGGTGCCATACTCAGCACACTGGTCGCCCACTTCGCCAGGAACATGGTCGTGAGTAAAACGGTCACTACAAAATGTTCACAAGGTCTCGCTACCTTGACACCTATAGTCTGGAAGTTAATTTAAGGTACCGACATTTATTACAATATCTGAAAAACAATTGGACCTACTCCAGTCAAAGTTGGTACATGTATGAGATTATTAAACAGTCCTACATAACAAGATATTACATTTAAAGACACACTACCCAGTTTATTGTTTTGTATATAACCTTGAGAAGATTAATGCAGCAAGTGGTTTAACCAGATCGTCGCACTGCATCAAGAATACGGTTTGGTCTGCAGGAGACATGGTTATAAACGAGGGGTTAATAAGGGATACTTTCTGTCAAAGATTAAGTCGAACAGGTCTGGTTGTTGATGAAATATAGTGATAGCTAAATAGACAGATTTTTTATTCATGCACCGATTGTCTTTAAATGTAATATCCAGTTATGTAGGACTGTTTAATAATTTCACACCAACTTTGACTGGAGTAGGTCCAATTGTTTTTCAGATATTGTAGTAAACGTCGGTACCTTAAATTAACTTCCAGACTATTGTTCGCTGGTGTTCTCTCTTTGAGAGGAAGTACCCAGTATATCCCCGGGGTATTCCTCGTAGTCCTAGGATACAGCACAGGTGCCAAGCTCATCTGCTTGTCCTGCGAAGCAAATCCCCATACCACTGGGTGTCCTCCGAGAATGGAAAGGTCCACACAACCCGTGCTTGTTGTGCAGATGACCGTTATCGTTTTGAGAACGCCTTCATGGTCCAGTGGATAGGGAGTGTAAGGTCGTGCGGAAGGTCGGGGATTTGATCCCCGGCCGCTTCATACAAAAAGATGTTAAAAGATGGTACTTGTTGTTACCCTACCTTGTGCTCGGTATTAAGGGGCTAAAACAAGTACTGGTCGGCTCGGAGTACACTTTGTCTGAGTGGGGTATTCATGCTAAACTGTGGCATGGTCGCTCAGAAGGTTAACACTATAAAATCGGCATAAGTGCGGACGAGTACAATCAGCGACACACACACAAACACACACGTGCATGCACGTTACTATATTAGTGCAATAATCCTGAACCCGACGTCAAACACCATATCCCCTCACGTCTTACTCTACCTATGACTTTATTCAGTTATCTGTGAGCTACTTGTTATCCCTTACCCTTGTGTTATTAATGTTAAATTGCTGCTTATCACAACACACCATGTATATTTACATCTCATCACTTGGTTGTAGTCCCTTAAAATAAGATAACGGGGCGGGGGTAGCCTAGTGGTTAAAGCGTTCGCTTGTCACGCCGAAGACCCGGGTTCGATTCCCGATATGGGTACAATGCGTGGACCATTTCTGGTGTCCCCCGCCGTGATATTGCTGGAATATTGCTAAAAGCGACGTAAAACCATTCCCAATCACTCACTCACTAATAAGATAACAGTGTAAGGATCTACATCGAAACATCGCTAAATGGAATAAATCAAATGTTTTCCATAAAGTTTATGTTTTCTTACAATATCATATACCACGTGGCTCGTTGGTTATTCTTTTATATTTATATAAAACTGTGACCAGATTTGAACTGTAGTTCTACCAACAGTCGGACGCCGACGTCTCCATGGCGTGGAAACGACTCTTTATCGTCGCTGCCTTCATCCACCTCGCTGGCGTCATCTTCTATGCTGTCTTCGCATCTGGAAAACGACAGCCTTGGTCAGGGTACTCGTCAACGACGTCAGTCGCCACTACTCA
This sequence comes from Haliotis cracherodii, assembly GCF_022045235.1. Taxonomy (NCBI): domain Eukaryota; kingdom Metazoa; phylum Mollusca; class Gastropoda; order Lepetellida; family Haliotidae; genus Haliotis; species Haliotis cracherodii. The sequence goes on from NW_027266264.1 coordinate 59,320,499, forward strand.
TCCAATCGCATGCCACTATAAAAGTGAGGGCGAGACAACAAGTCTGTTGAGGAGACACTCAAAGCATCATCAACCTCATCCTCTGGATACAGACAATGATGAATATGGTTCAACAACTAGGTTTCTCAATACTATATGGTATGTAATCACTGACCAAAGTAACAATGTAGCACCCGCACTGAGAAGCGTGTTTGTCAGTTCGTGAACTGGGTGAAAAATAGCAGCCACCATTTCAACGTCTGATTCTGTTTAGACAAGACTATAATCGTGAATTAATTTGAACTGTATTTTATATACCAATGAGCCTAAGTTGTTCGAGGAAGTTGTTAGGGTTGTGGTAGAGATCCACTCATCACAGACCATTGCAGTGATTCTTGTGTGTCGGGTTATTCGCGATGGTGTCAGTTATCATCACACAAAAGGAGATACTGTTAGTTGGGATTGTTGGGTTGTTGTGGTCAGTCCGGAGTCCATAGTCTTTTTAATATTTGGGGATTTTTATAAATTGTTGGTAGATAATCCCTCCGATAAAGACAACCAGGGTAATACCGAAATATGGATATGTCCAATGCTTCACAACCGCCTCCGTGGTCTAGTGGTAGAGCGTCCGCCCGGAGAGCGGAAGGTCCGGGGTTCGATCCCCGGCCGCGTCATACCAAAAGACGTTAAAACTTGGTACTTGTTGTTACCCTGTCTGGCGCTCGGCATTAAGAGGCTAAAACAAGGACTGGTCTTCTCGGAGTCAGTATACTGTGTCTGAGTGGGGCATTCAAGTTAAACTGCAGCATGGTATCTCAGTGAGCTAGCACTATAAATCGGCATGAGTCCGGACTAGTACAAGCAGCCACACAAACACACACACGTACATGCACGTCGCTATATAAGTGCAATAATCTTGGACGCGACGTTAAACCCCATTTCACCTCACCTCACCTCTAATGCTTCACTGACTTGAACATTATAGTGTATATATACACTTACGTGTCCAGATACATCAGCTGGTCGTTATAGTGTTCCATTATCTGAGTGTTTATTATTGTAGGGTATGTACATATTGTTCGTACGTAAAGCAGTAAGCTCAAGGCGCAGCAAGGAGGGCAATGTTACACTCTCTGGGCATGTTGCATACTTCATTGACTTGCATGCATCACAGCAGACTCGTATAGCTAATATCAAGAAGCAATGAAATGTCACAACAATGATCATGAGCAGGACCTTTTATTTAACAAAACCGAAATTGTATGTTTTCTGAATAACACATTGAGGACGCCTACGAAGAATGAAATATGATGTTATTCTGTAAGTACATGAAAGCGCCAAAATTCATTCCATAATCATTTAACATCTCTGCTAAAAGCAGAGTGGGTTGTTCAATTCTGGCTTTACCATGACCATGAGTTTATGAATCAAATGGTGGATATACCAGGTGTTCGCGAAAAGGTAAGTGTATCCTGCACCTGTCACAAACACATGCAAAGGCAAAGCTAAGGTTCACCTGAAAACATGGGAACGTATGGTACAAGTCAAAATAGGGTCTTGTAATGGAGATACTTTTTGTCACTGATGCGTCAAATGTCCTCCGCATGGCTGCCATAAAACGCTTTGAAGGCCTTGAATGGTGTAACCTTGATCAAACAACTTTTGAGTGAGAGTCGAAGTCTTCATAGAGAGAGAGCATGCTCGATTGTACCTCAAAAGTTGTAAAACCACATGGCACACGCCCGTCAGTTGGTAAAGCTGTCGTCCATATTCCCTCAAGAACCTACAAGAGAAATAAAGTAAAACCCTAAAGAGATACTGCTGGCTACACATCACGAATACTCTTCACGATAGCCAAGTACGTACTCATTACTGTTGTAATCAGGTTACTAACGTACTCAGAATCCGTGTGTTACAGTGTTACAGTGTTACAGTGGCAGTGCTGGAATCCATTTGAATTTGTTAATCAGAACTTCCATGTATAGTGGCTATGGTGGTCGAGAGGGGACTCGCTTTATCGCCTTTTGTTGTTTCCTTCATTAATATGGGCTGAAGTGCTTCTTCTTCATTAAAGAGAGCTGAGCTTTTTACCAGTCTCATTCAAGATTAAACCCATGGAAGGAATGTTGAAATTTCCTCACTATTCACTAAAATATAATAACTGTACAGGTGTAGGTGTTTTTAACACTATCCAATCCGTTTATTTGTACTTGAGGCCTCAGGCCCATATACAAAGTATACAAAGTATACACAAATACAAATTTTCCACCAAGGTGATGGCGGTTCATCATACTTATATATTCAATGATAACATAGTGTACAGTAATTAATGATAACATGCTCTCCTCACAAGTGAAGCCTTACAGAATTTTAGCAAGTTTTCTACTATAGCTGGATCATAATCATTCTTTAAATTAACAAAACATTTGGATATGCATTTCCTTAAATATTTCTTTGGTACAAAAAGATTTCTCAAATCATTAAAACATGGGCATTTCATTATTAAGTGGAATTCATCCTCTAACTCATTTAAATTATAATTCTGACAGATTCGTTTACTTTTTTCAACAATTTTCCATCTTCCAACATTTATGTAAATGTTTGCACCTCCAGTTGTTAAAAGAGCTGAGTATCTTCTATGCATTAAATATGTTTTGCAATACACATATGGTTCAGCATTTAATGAAAATTTGTATTTACTGTAACTATCGAATCTTGTACTTTCTCTTAATTTTGCTTGCCACTCTTGAAAAGAAATATTTCTTAATCTAAGTTTAATCATACTTATTGAAATATCAATAATACCAACACCTTGAGAGAACAAGACTTCTCCAAGACCTATCAAACATAAAGATTCTCTAACATTTGTTACCCAATTTCTCCTATCACATTCATCTAAGTGTTTTAACATATTATACCACCTTTTTATATTCTATCATCTGTGTATTAATCTTAGCCAATATTTTATACATTGCACAAATAGATCAACATATAACGGATATCTACCACATTCTCCCACATCCATAGCATTTGGAGTTTGTGACGGTAAACCAAGAAATCTTTTACATGCATAATTCTGAATTTTCTCAAGTGGATCAAATGTATTGGTGCCCCAAATATCTACACCGTATAATAAAATAGGCTTAATCTTTACATCAAATATTTTATTGAATATGTCATAAGACAAGCACCCAAGTTCATCTAATGATCTTAAAATTTCATAAAGTGCTAATTTACCTTTTTTTTTTATCTGTACAAACAGTGGCTCGTAGTACTTGTCTATTATTTATCAATGTACAATTTATATAAACATTGTCTTTCAATATTTTTTCCAGTTCAGTCTACTGTACTTATGATATGTAGTCCTTTTAAAGTGTCAGTATTTAGATTAAAGGGGTGGTATTATGAATACAATTAAAAGATGAATATCGAAATACATTCAAAAGGTTCCTAGACCATGTTTTATCGTTTAGGGATACAACTTGCCGTTCTATACAACGCTGATGTCGACGCCCGGGGTCAATAAAACTAGTAACTTTCACAAAAGGGTAAATTAAATTTCTCAAGAAATCGCAAATAATCAGTGGACTTTCTGTATAGTTATTGCGAAATAAAGTAATAAACTTTTGTGTTGTACTGTATGTGATTATTGCTAATTTACTACAATACTACAAAGCAACCACATGTGTGTATGCAAAAGAGACTGCATTCTGTATCTATATCTAACAAATTTATCTACTTCAAAGTGGTTGTAACTAAGGCAAAAGAGCTGTAAAATTTACAGGAATAGATCACTGAAAATCAGTAAAATCGTTTTTAGTTTACGGCATCATGGGTATCGCTTACTCGCTCTATCGCTTTCGTTTTCGCTTTCTCGTCTCGTGTTTTTCGCTTTCTCGGACGTAATTTAAGTTGATAAAGCCATGTCCCCTCTCGGCCGCCATATGTTTGTGCAGTTGTGATGCTTCCGTTAATTTGACACCTACTTCAACACACGAGTTTAGTGATTTTGCCAGAAATTTATTAATAAGGATTAAATTGCCCTTTTAGTTCCAGAAAGGGGGATTTCCATTCAACCAGTGAAGGGGTTTATAAAGGTCATAGCTGAGATCTCAAATGTGTGTTTGACATTTCTGCATGTAAACTCAAAAGGAAAGATATCGATCCCGATCATGCGAGGATCGACGTTTCGACAGATACCAACGTTGAAAAAATATCAAATGGCGGAAGACCAGTGATATGTAAGGTGCAATGACTCTTCTATTATAGACATCAGTGTTCTGCATCCCGTCGGGTCCAGAAGTCTGGTGAGTGATGACAAGGTGACAGTTGGTCCAGGGCGTATACAGCTAGGTCTGGATCTGGAACTATGGACACCCTCATACCTTGTAGGTAGGCTAATGTGTTCTGAGTTTAGGCTAACTCGTTCCTGGTTTGGGCCAATCCATTCGCGGTCCAGACCACCCCAATCCCGCAATAAGATAACCCATTTTTCAGTAGAGCAAAGTCATTGCTGAAGAACATCCACCACTTCCTGATCTAACACTACCCATTTCTGGCCGAGTCAAATCCCAATCCTGGTTACAGCCCACCCAATCCTGGAATAGGCTAGCCCATTCCTGATTCAGGGCAACATGTCCCTGGAATTAGCCCACCCATTCCCCACCCATTGTCTGCAAGATATGCGGTTGAGATCCGCAGTTACAGATGCATTTTTCTTTAGATAAATATATAGACATGGACTGTACAGAACAGTTTGTTTCAACGATTTAGGGAGTGGAGTTAGCCATTAAATATACTTGCCATTTCCGCCGTTTCTTTCGTTGGGAGGTGAATGTTGCGGTGACTGAACTAACTCGAATTCCAGGTGATTGCATTTCACTGAAACATGAAGGTCCACAACAGTAAATACGCTGTATCCTACTGTAACATATAGTAATACAATACATAACAGACTACATCTCACTGTAACATGACGTCACACAACATACAATAGACTGTATCTCTTTGTAACATGACGTCACACAACACACACTAGACTATCTCTTTGTAACATGACGTAACACAACACACACTAGACTGTATCTCTTTGTAACATGACGTCACACAACACACACTAGACTGTATCTCTTTGTAACATGACGTCACACAACACACACTAGACTGTATCTCTTTGTAACATGACGTCACAGAACACACAATAGACTGCATCTCTATGTAACATGCTGTCACACAACACACACTAGACAGTATCTCTTTGTAACATGACATCACACAAACACAATAAACTGTATGTCTTTTTAACATGACGTCACACAACACACACTAGACTGTATCTCTTTGTAACATGACGTCACACAACACACACTAGACTGTATCTCTTTGTAACATGACGTCACACAACACACAATAGACTGTATCTCTTTGTAACATGACGTCACACAACACACAATAGACTGCATCTCTCTGTAACACGTAGTCACACAACACAAACTAGACTGTATCTCCTTGTAACATGACGTCACACAACAAACAATAGACTGCATCTCACTGTAACATGCTGTCACACAACACACAATAGACTGCATCTCACTGTAACATGCTGTCACACAACACACAATAGAATGTATCTCACTGTAACATGAAGTCACACAAAACACAATAGACTGTATGTCTCTGTAACATGTCACACAACACACACAAGACTGTATCTCTTTCTAACATGACGTCACACAACACACCATAGACTGCATCTCACTGTAACATGCTGTCACACAACACACAATAGACTGTATCTCACTGTAACATGAAGTCACACAACACACAATAGACTGTATGTCTTTGTAACATGTCACACACCACACACTAGACTGTATCGCTTTGTAACATGACGTCCCACAACACACATTAGGCTGTATCTCACTGTAACATGCTGTCACACAACACACAGTAGACTGCATCTCACTTTAATATGCTGTCACACAACACACGCTAGAATGTATCTCACTGTAACATGAAGTCACACAACACACAATAGACTGTATGTCTCTGTAACATGTCACACAACACACACTAGACTGTATCTCACTGTAACATGTAGTCACAAAACACACACTAGACTGTATCTACTTGTAACATGACGTCCCACAACACACAATAGACTGTATCTCACTGTAACATGCTGTCACACAACAAACAATAGGCTGTGTCTCACTGTAACATGTAGTCACACAACACACAATAGACTTCATCTCACTGTAACATGCTGTCACACAACACACAATAGACTGCATCTCACTGTAACATGCTGTCACACAACAAACAGTAGACTGCATCTCACTGTAACATGCTGTCACACAACAAACAATAGGCTGTATTTCATTGTAACATGTAGACGCACAACACACAATAGGCTGTGTCTCACTGTAACATGTAGTCACACAACACACAATAGACTTCATCTAATCACTCTGACATGTAGTTAAACAACATACACTAGGCTGTATCTCACTGTAATGTGAACTCACACAACACACGTACAATAAGCTGAGCATATGGCTTTCACTGGCATTATATGTATATATTCGCCTCTGAGACGGAAAAAATACTGTCAAGTGTTGAGGCACAGATTCCTACAGACACAAGTGTAAAGATGGTCACTTGCCTCGGAGTCGCTCCTTGTCCTCTTTCACAGCGTCCAGCTGGCCTACATAATAAATGAAGTCATTCATTCATCTTTTGTTTCGTCACAATCATATTATTTGATATAAAGTAACGATTCAGACATTTACGCATGTCTGAATATTTTGAACACGATGAAAAGTCTACATGCTGAATACACAGATATTTCAAAAGAAGGTTAACTGTCATTGATATAACGAAGAAGTTTACAGGGGGACTCCATTGTAAATATCTCCATGCTTCACTTCAGGGGCGGTGGTGTAGCTTAGTGGTTAAAGCGTTGGCTCGTCACGTCCAAGGACCGGGTTCGATTCCCCACATGGGTACAATTTGTGAAGCCCATTTTCCGGTGTCCCCCGCCGTGATATTGCTTGAATACTACTAAAAGCGGCGTAAACTCATGCTCATCCATTTCCTCCCGCATGAGGTGAAGTGAAATTGGGTTTAACGTCGCATCCAAGATTATTGCACTTATATAGCGACCTGCATGTACGTGTCTGTGTTTGTGTGGCTCTACCACTAGACCACGGAGGCGGTCCTCCTGCATGAAGCGGCGTTAAAACTAACTCACTCACTCATTAGACATACGTGTTATATATACCAGGTACACCTACGTCTGAGATTCAGTGAATGCGTCATGAGTTTCCTTTTTTCAGATACATTCGTCTTCAGTTCTTCACACTTCTCTTCATTACGGCGATATGCGTCCCTCAAAGCCTGCTGAGCTCTTTCAATCTCGTCTGACAGACAACAAAATACACAAACATGGTTACCCAATTGACATCGTAACAAGTCCATCGTGATATCAGTATCACGACACAGACCCAATATATGTACTCATCATAACACAATCTTTGAAAATACCATCTACACAACCTGTATCACTACAGTTTTCATGATTTATGAAATAAACGACGTGTGGGAGTTGTTTATCGTACAATAAAACACTGCAGGAAGAATAAACTATGAAGCTCCGCGTGGTTTATTCTCCCTGCAGTGTTTTATTGTACTACCACGAGTCGTTTATTTCTTGTATGAGATATCAAAATTATGTACAGCCTCTTTGAGGATGTTAATGAAAGGTAAAAGCTTTGAAAATATTTACCCGTATTTAAATAATGATGACTCCCTAAATACAAACCGACCTCGGCAATGTCGAACAGGTCCATTTTAGGAACAGGGGGGCTAAGTTTGGCATTTCCCATAATTTTTACGGCGATTATATGTTTCTCTTCCCCTAATACATACTGACATATGTCGCCCACTTTCGGATGCGATCGTTATGCCATGGCGGTTTTCTGAGTTGCCCAGCTACATCTATGGGAACAACTCACTAGACATTTCCCTCTCAAAATTAATCTCGTCCAATTTACAACGTCATCAAGTTGCGAGCGCATGTTCAAATCTCCAGTAATGACGCCATGATAGAACAATGTTTTATCGTGAAATGAATCATGCTTCGTTCTGCATTGTTCTTTGCGATTTATCATTTTCTTCAGGGAGAATAGACCACTCGGAGCTGCACCCCTTATAGTTTGATTGTTGCTTATTAGATGACAATGAAATCATATATGACATTTTAGTTGTGAATATGTACTTTTTAAAAAGACTATTTGACATGTTTTAAAATATTTTTTCAATAAATCTCCCTTAAGGAGCGGGCAATTAATTTCCATGGATACGACTCACAGGCAGGGTACACATTTCATGGAGTCCGCGAATATATCAATTGGAACACATCTTAGGTAACTTTCTCATCTCGCATGAGCATCATTGAGTTCCTGAAATGAACCGATGTTTAACCGAATGAATTGGTGAAGGGAAGTAACTCGATTTGTTTCTCCGTTTTGGGTAGGGGTAGAGTTTCAACGATTATAAAGTAACATTTTGGCTCCAAGACTTAGGGCACCCAGGTGTACGTTGGCTCACACTCAGAGTACGTCACAAAGGTTCATCGTATCTGTAACACTATTCATCACATGAGAAATATATAATTATGTGTCTGACTGCCGACCGTCAGTTCGCCTCGACAGAATGGACCTTTTTTAAGTGAATAAGGGATAACCTTTTATGGCTATACAACTTATCACAAAAAGAAGTTGAATTGTTTGATAGGCATCAGTTAGAAATTGACGGATGACAAAGTAAAGACATTTTATGGATAACAACTTTATTTACTGTAAAGGCGACGCTTCGGTAAAGATCCTTCTACGGCTGTCAAGCAAGGGTAAATTGTCTCTACGTTGTCAATAAAGAAGTTACCTTTAAGTAAGGCTATCCTCTCCTGTTCTTGTCTGACGTCCCCGGCTTCTCGTTGGACCGTGTTGGACAAGGCGGCATTGAGTCGTCTCTCACTGTCAAGCTTCAGGTGCAGCTGAACAGCATCGTGTTGCTCCTTTTGCAACTTTCCTGAAAATGTGCAAGTCCATTGTGGAAATGTTCATGTGTGCCACTCACTTACATACGATGGGGCTTACACGTGTACGTGACCGCCTCCGTGGTCTAGTGGTAGAGCGTTCGCCCGGAGACAGAGCGTCCGGGGTTCAATCCCCGGCCGCGTCATACCAAAAGACGTTTAAAGATGGTACTTGTTGTTACCCAGTCTGGCGCTCTGCATTAAGGGGCTAAAACAAGGACTGGTCGGCTGGGAGTCCGTATACTGTTTCTGAGTGGGGTATTTATGTTAAACTGTAGCCGAGTATCTAAGTAAGCTAGCGCTTATAAATCGGCATCAGTCCGGACTAGTACAAGCAGCCACACAAACACACACACGTACATGCACGTCGCTATATAAGTGCAATAATCTAGGACGCGACGTTAAACCCCATTTCACCTCACCTCACCTCACCTACACGTGTACGTGTACAATATTGTAAGACTATAACTTGGCGTCAGAGACGACCAGTATTAGAGTGAGTGAGTGAGTTTGGTTTAACGCCGCTTTTAACAGTATTCCAGTTATATCACGGCGTGTCAGCTTAATGTGGGAGGAGAGCCCGAAGTGATGCAAGTCTCAGACGTTTACCACTTCGGTGAAACTCACGAGCACGGGTATGGTGCTGACAAACCTAGAAACATAATCGGGGCGAACCGGGATTCGAACCCACAATCATAGGTTTCTGGCGTGCCGAAGGGACGCAACTCTGGAAAGCGAATCGCAGCACCTTAGACGACTGGGTCACCCGTGCCCCCACCAGTATGAGAATGATACGCAACACAATAGCGTTAACTGTAGCTTTTTGAAACACTGTGTCCAATACACAGATTCAATACGACATGCATAATTCCACTTTTCACTGTGAAAAGTCTTGTTATTCGGTTACATAACAGAAATAGTGTTTCCAATATTGAAAGAAATTTAACTTCATAACAAAATATAAACTTTAGTCTGACAACTACAGCCAGATCGTCTCGTTTCCCTTGATATTTGGTGTTGATATGCTTTTTAACTATTATGAATACAAGCTGACATTATTTACATTCGAATTTTATCTCTACTGTCTAAATCGGACTTGTGTGGGACTGAAAGTATATACACAAAGTATACATATACCTAATTCTTTTTTCAACACACAAATATCTATTTGAAAACAATTCATCAAAAGTGTCAAGTAATAATGTATCTATGACATCACGTATAGTATGCAATGTCTGATATGAGGAAATATCCTGTAATGTGTATCTGGTTCAAAATAGTGATCATGCAGTATAGAAATAAAGGAGACAAATATTCCAACAAATGAAGGGAAGACCAAACATCTTTAATGTGTGAGTTTAAGGGAGGGATGCTCTAGATATATGTCGAGATAACATGCTGTATTTAGAACAAGGGCAGATATTATTCAACAGAAAAAAAATATGCCAAAGAGAATGGTAGATAAATAATGATTGTACTTTTCATCATTTCGTCATTATTGCTAGGCGTAGCGATGAAGCACTGAAACGTTTTTCTTATGGCCACCTCCGTGGTCGAGCGGAAACAACGTCAGCCCAAAGAGCGGAATGCCGAGGGTTCAATGCCCTCCTGGTGATCGATAGGGAGGAGATGAAACAAAGACTGGGCTGCTCGGAGTATACTGTGTCTGAATAGGGTATCCATGTGACCTTCGACATTGTATCCCAGTGGGCTAGGACTACAAAACAAACAGCATGCGTCCGGACGAGTACAACGGACACATACATGAACACGTTGCTGTGTAAGTGAAATATTCTTTAACTCGACGTTAAAGCCGTTTCACTAATGCTGACCATGACTTACCGAGGATGTCTTGGTATTGTGCTTCAGTCTCATGGAGAGTTGTCTTGGTCCGGGCGAGCTCCTCCAGATTCCTCTCGTTCGCCCCGCATTGTTCACTAAGCCTCTGAACCCACGCTGAAACACATTACAAGCGTGAGTGAAATACACGTGCTGAAACACATTACAAGCGTTTGTGAAATAACCGTGCTGAAACACATTACAAGTGTATGAGAATACCCGTGCTGAAACACATTACAAGCGTTTGTGAAATACACGTGCTGAAACACATTACAAGCGTAAGAGAATACACGTGCTGAAACACATTACAAGCGTTTGTGAAATACACGTGCTGAAACACATTACAAACGTGAGTGAAATACCTGTGCTGAAACACATTACAAGCGTAAGAGAATACCTGTGCTGAAACACATTACAAGCGTGAGTGAAATACACGTGCTGAAACACATTACAAACGTGAGTGAAATACACGTGCTGAAATACATTACAAGCGTAAGAGAATACCCGTTCTGAAACACATTACAAGCGTGTTCCTACCTTTAGCTAGGTGTGTTCTAATCTCGTCTGTTCCTTTCTTTAGCTAAGTGTGTTCTAATCTCGTCTGTTCCTACCGTTAGCTAATTGTGTTCTAATCACGTCTGTTCCTGCCGTTCGCTAAGTGTGTTCTAACCTCGTCTGCTCTCTAGTCTTGCCTACTCCCACCTTAAGCTGTGTGTTCTAGTATTGTCTACTCCCACCTTTAGCTGTGTGTTCTGGTCTTGCCTACTCCCACCTTTAGCTGTGCGTTCTCGTCTTGTCTACTCCCACCTTTAGCTGTGTGTTCTAGTCTTGCCTACTCCCACCTTTAGCTGTGTATTCTAGTCTTGTCTTCTCCCACCTTTAGTTGTGTGTTCTTGTCTTGTCTACTCCCACCTTTAGCTGTGTATTCTAGTCTTGTCTTCTCCCACCTTTAGTTGTGTGTTCTTGTCTTGTCTACTCCCACCTTTAGCTGTGTATTCTAGTCTTGTCTTCTCCCACCTTTAGCTGTGTGTTCTGGTCTTGTCTACTCCCACATTTAGCTGTGTATTCTCGTCTTGTCTTCTCCCACCTTTAGTTGTGTGTTCTAGTCTTGCCTACTCCCACATTTAGCTGTGTATTCTAGTCTTGTCTTCTCCCACCTTTAGTTGTGTGTTCTTGTCTTGTCTACTCCCACCTTTAGCTGTGTATTCTAGTCTTGTCTTCTCCCACCTTTAGCTGTGTGTTCTGGTCTTGTCTACTCCCACATTTAGCTGTGTATTCTCGTCTTGTCTTCTCCCACCTTTAGTTGTGTGTTCTAGTCTTGCCTACTCCCACCTTTAGCTGTGTGTTCTGGTCTTGTCTACTCCCACTTTTATCTGTGTATTCTAGTCTTGCCTACTCCCACCTTTAGTTGTGTGTTCTAGTCTTGCCTACTCCCACATTTAGCTGTGTATTCTAGTCTTGTCTACTCCCACTTTAGTTGTGTGTTCTTGTCTTGTCTACTCCCACTTTAGCTGTGTGTTCTAGTCTTGTCTACTCCCACTTTTATCTGTGTATTCTAGTCTTGCCTACTGCCACATTTAGCTGTGTATTCTAGTCTTGTCTACTCCCACCTTTAGCTGTGTGTTCTGGTCTTGTCTACTCCCCCCTTTAGTTGTGTGTTCTTGTCTTGTCTACTCCCACTTTAGCTGTGTGTTCTGGTCTTGTCTACTCCCACTTTAGCTGTGTGTTCTAGTCTTGTCTACTCCCACTTTTATCTGTGTATTCTAGTCTTGCCTACTGCCACATTTAGCTGTGTATTCTTGTCTTGTCTACTCCCACCTTTAGCTGTGTGTTCTAGTCTTGCCTACTCCCACCTTTAGCTGTGTATTCTGGTCTTGTCTACTCCAGCCTTTAGCTGTGTATTCTAGTCTTGTCTACTCCCACCTTTAGCTGTGTGTTCTGGTCTTGTCTACTCCCACTTTAGTTGTGTGTTCTTGTCTTGTCTACTCCCACTTTAGCTGTGTGTTCTAGTCTTGTCTACTCCCACTTTTATCTGTGTATTCTAGTCTTGCCTACTGCCACCTTTAGCTGTGTATTCTAGTCTTGCCTGCTCCCACCTTTAGCTGTGCGTTCTAGTCTTGTCTACTCCCCCCTTTAGTTGTGTGTTCTTGTCTGTTCTTCTTCTACCTTTAGCTAAGCGTGTTCAGGTCTCGTCTACTCCTACCTTTAGCTATCTGCACAGAACCTTCCCGTTCCTTCAATTGCAGCTCACATTGGGTCACTTTATATGTAAGTTCTGCTTTCTCCACTTCTACCTGCTCAATGCGATCTGTAACCAGAATATTATGCATCAGTTGACAAAAACAATTCTCTTTTGCCTCAACTGCTACAATATTAACATCATGCCAAAACCGCAACAATACTAACACCATTCCTCAACCACTATACTAGTAACTCAGACCTCAACAGTAACAATACTAACACCATTCCTCAACCACTATAATAGTAACTCAGACCTCAACAGTAACAATACTAACACCATTCCTCAACCACTATAATAGTAACTCAGACCTCAACAGTAACAATACTAACATCATTCCTCAACCAACACAATACTAACTCAGACTTCAACAGTTACATAATAACATCAGGCCTCAACCACTACAGTTTCAACATCCTCAGCCGTACCAATACCATCATCAGGCCTCAACGCCTACACTATGAGGATCAAGCCTCAACCGCCAAAATATTAACACCCGACCTCAACCGCCAAAATATTAACACCCGACCTCAACCGCCAAAATATTAACACCAGGCCTCAACCGCCAAAATATTAACACCAGACCTCAACCGCCACAATATTAACATCAAACCTCAAACATTTATGCGTCAACCGTCACAGTATTAACATCCGGGTTCATCTTTTACAATATTAACATCAGGCCTCAACCGTCACAATATTAACATCAAACCTCAAACATTTATGCGCCAACCGACACAGTATTAACATCAGGCTTCAACTTTTACAATATTAACGTCAGGCCCCAATAGCTACAATATGAAAGCACCAGGTCGGCACAGTCAACCTGTGTTAGTGACCAAAAAGGTTACATAATGTTTGATACATAATTATAATAATTCCTTTGATAAACAAAAACTGATCTCATCACAACGTAGAAAAGTTAATAATTATGCTGATTTTTATGTAGTTCTCTCAGAGTAGACATTGGGGAGTTCTCTCCAAGACACATGAAATATTGCAAGTGTTTACCTGTCCACTTTGCTTCTTGTGTCTGCCATCCCGTCCTAGCAGCAGACAGCTGGACATTCTGACTGTCAATCTCATCTGAAATAGTGATTGCAACAACCCCGTGAACCACTATGCTTTGTACCTGTGTGTAGGTAACAGCCAGTCGACACACAGTTTTCTGATGGCCTGAAATCCTATTGATGCAAGTTCTACCACACGATAGGATATCATGATCAACTATAACGTTGATATTATATACAGAAACAAAAGAGTGGATATAACTCTTGTGCTGGTCCCTTTTGCGGTGATTCAGGTAAGTCAAATATACAATGTTCTTGTATGAGGTTTATTTTGTTTATTTTCACTTAATCCAAGAATCAAATAACGAATAAACTGCTGACGTACAGAATGAAATAAAAAAACACCAAATGTCAAGATTTCCTTTCAATCCAGTGGGGTGTGCTTATAATCAAATGTGATTTTCAGAAAAGAATATCTTGGACTATACATTCAAGGAACCTATTCCATTGGCTGCTTTAAAAAAAGTTAGATTAGATTGGACCTATTTGAGGTCTTCAACTGTTGAGCTTAGGACCTGCGTAATGTTTTAAGACTTGGCACAAAAAGTTGTTCAGTTGTCGTGAATGTTTATAAAGCCCAGGCTTTTGGAAATTTTTTTCCTGCAAGTTCCAAAATCGTAGTTCAAGACTGTTGGCTCAAAGTCTTTTTAGTGTTGCTGTCGCTTTTTTGTGGAATTCTATACCGCTCACATTATTATTATCATTATTTTTATTATTTACAGATTAAAATAAAAAATGCAGCAAAGAGGGTTTGGGTGATGCTGGCACAGTCAGGGTGTTTAGGCTCATTATCAGCTCAGGGCCCTTGTCCCCTCTACACGCAGCCCAAACGGCGAATGGGACTTCTCCCAGGAAGCGCTGCCAAGCCAAACCCACCCGGAACTTTTCGGAGAATGTGAAAACTCCCCACTTTGTTTGACTGTCTCATTAAATTCATTACATAATCTACATTTCATATTCACATTTTGATGCAAAATCACACATTGACCGTTTCGAGTTGGAAGTGACTGATCCTGAGCAGCAAACAGAAAGCTTTCAGTTTCACTTTTCAGCCCAGACGACTTCATCCAAGCGAAGGACTCTGCAGGATTGCTGACCTTCTCAACACACTACACATAAACTCGATGCAGTGGTTGTTCAGAAATCCTCTCCTTGAAAAACTGAGTCTGGGCCGACTTGATATGGCACTTCGCTTGGTTGACACTCATTTCTGTATCGTCCAGCAGTACAGAACCATCAACAAAATCAACACTGACATTGAGATTATGTCCCACATCCTTGGCTCGTTTTAGAAAACTGTGGAATGCCTTGTTTTATATTATTTTATTTTTTATATTTTTTTTTAATTATTATTAATAATATTGTTATAACCATCATCATCATCATCTGAGCGCGTAGAGAACTACTTTAGGAGAATATATTGAAAGTGAATATTTACCCTGAAGATGTTTCCGATCCGACTCATGCTTACGAGACATGTTGGTCAGTTGGCCCTTAACTTCTTCGCACTGAGCACTGACCACAGCTGTGGGCAAACAAATACAGTCACATGATGTACAGATTACCATTGCATGTCAAAAGAAAAGTCGTCACAGGCTGTACTGTTTACCATCGCATGTCTGAACTGAAACCGTCGCATGCTGTACTGATTATCACTTCATGTCAAAAGAAAAGCCTTCATATGTTTCTAAACAGAGTAAGTTTATCTCATATATCGCCATCAGGCATGTGCAACTATGATTCATCACTAGTTAGATCAGGAGTTAGTATTTACATCCCTAATATTTAATCAACCATAAATTTATCGTCATGATATTGCAGATACGGACCAAAATCACGTGTCTGCGACGGTGTCAATAAGCACCTAGAACTCTAAATTTCCAATGCTGGTCGCATGTCAGTCGAAAAGCGTGTCGCCACTGCAGTCGAGCTGAAGCACAATATTTAATCAGTATTAATCAGTATATCCGCTACACCACCACTCCACCACTGAACTGACATCACTACACCAACACACTGCCACCACTCCAACAACACCATTACACAAACACCACTATACCACTACACCAACACACTGCCACCACTCCAACAACACCATTACACAAACACCACTACACCACTACACCAACACACTGCCACCACTCCAACAACACCATTACACAAACACCACTATACCATTACACAAACACACTGCCACCATTCCAACAACACCATTACACAAACACCACTACACCAACACAATGACACCACTACGCAAACACAAGTACACCGACACACTGACACCACTGACACCACTACACCACATACACTACCACACTGACACCACTCCACCAATACCACCAACACCGCCAACATCACCTACACCACCACACTGCCAGCACTCCTCGAACACCCACCACTAACACCACATGACCACCACACTGCAACCACTCCACCAACACCATCTTCACCAACTCCACCCACACTGCTACCACACTTCCAACACCACGCCGCCAACACCACTCCACCAAAACCACCACATTGCCATCGCACCACTCCACCAACATCACCCAAGTCACTACGCAGTCACCACTCCTCCATCATCACTCCACGAACACCACAACACCAGCACACTGTAATCCCAGTATAACCTCGTCAGCTTTTTCTAAAAGTAGAAACAACAGACATATTTTGTTCGTAGTTGAACACCTCAACCCGCAATCTAAATGCTGAACTTCTGGGCAAAAGAAAACATACGTGTAAAAGGGATTTGACCAAAACTTACAAATAGATGTTATCAAAACCTTACTTGGCTGAAAACAGTCGCCGAAACACTGCCAACTTAAGGTCCAAAACAAAACTACCAAACCAGTTTCAAATACATCACAATCGAATAACCATGTGTTGCTGTTTAATTTTTAGTCACCATCAAAACTTGTTGTACAAATGTACTTTCTTCAGCCAGGCAGTTTATGTCAGGGAATGCAGTGGTTGATGTGTGATCCGTCAATGACGGAATCAAGCATGTCATCAAGTCCAACAACCCAATGCAATTCAGTCGCCTCTTACGACATAAACGCTGGGGTAATCCCGGGACCACGGTTACGGCGCAAAACAGTTCATGATCTTCAAAAGCACCTTCAGCTATATCACAGCAAGAAGTCGGGTCTTGACTTGGTAAAAATGATCAACTCTGTCAGTGTACGATAACACTTATCACACTCAACCACCCTTTGGACCCATATGTGCCTGGTATACACAAAGGGCGTACATATAACCAATAAATACTTCAGCGTTCCAACAATTAGTTTACAAGTACCTTTTGTCACTCGCAGTTGTTTTGCTTCCTCAATGGCTTGTTCTACAACAAATAATCAATTGTTACAAACAACACAAGGCATAATTCGCGAACAATTAACGATATTTCATGTCTTAAGAGAGCGTACTTGCATGTTTGAAAGACTTAATGGTTTTCTAACCTTTCTTTTTACAATCCTCGTTCCATCTTGAACTGCACTCGGAAAATGATTTATCTAGTTTCAGTAGCTCGCCAACCTTTTCTCCCAAATCTTGTTCTGAGGCCTTCAGCTTAGACTTCATTTCTGTCAGTTCTTTGACCTTATCACCGAATTGTTTTCTTAGTTGTTCTAACTTGTCATTTTCTTCTTGCAAGAGTTGTCTTGTGGAATTGAGTCTAGATTCGCTATCACACAGTTTTCTGTCCTTACAACGTAATTGTTCTTGAAGTTCTTCTTGCTTATCATTCGTTTCCTTTAGACTCTGACCCGTTTCAATCAGCTCGTCCTCTTTTTCTTTCAAATCTTGTTTTGTAGGTTCGAGTTGACACTTGGTATTGTCCAGTTCTTCGTCCTTATCACGTAGTTGTTTGTCAAGTTGTTTTAGTGTCTCTTCTTTTTCCTGTAGACCTTCAAATTCCCTTTTCCTTAACTCGTCCTCTCTTTCTATCAAATCTTGTTTTGTAGATTCGAGTTGACACTTGGTATTGTCCAGTTCTTCGTCCTTCTCACGTAGTTGTTTCTCAAGTTGCGTTAGCTTCTCTTCTTCCTGTACTCCATCTGAACCCTTTTCCTTTAACTCGTCCTCTTTTTCTTTCAAATCTTGTTTTGTAGATTCGAGTTGAGACTTGGTATTGCTCAGTTCTTCGTCCTTATCACGTAGTTGTTTCTCAAGTTGCGTTAGCTTCTCTTCTTCCTGTACTCCATCTGAGCCCTTTTCCTTTAACTCGTCCTCTTTTTCTTTCAAATCTTGTTTTGTAGATTCGAGTTGAGACTTGGTATTGCTCAGTTCTTCGTCCTTATCACGTAGTTGTTTCTCAAGTTGCGTTAGCTTCTCTTCTTCCTGTACTCCATCTGAGCCCTTTTCCTTTACCTCGTCCTCTTTTTCTTTCAAATATTGTTTTGTAGATTCGAGTTGAGACTTGGTATTGCTCAGTTCTTCGTCCTTATCACGTAGTTGTTTCTCAAGTTGCGTTAGCTTCTCTTCTTCCTGTACTCCATCTGAGCCCTTTTCCTTTAACTCGTCCTCTTTTTCTTTCAAATATTGTTTTGCAGATTCGAGTTGAGACTTGGTATTGCTCAGTTCTTCGTCCTTATCACGTAGTTGTTTCTCAAGTTGCGTTAGCTTCTCTTCTTCCTGTACTCCATCTGAGCCCTTTTTCTTTAACTCGTCCTCTTTTTCTTTCAAATATTGTTTTGTAGATTCGAGTTGAGACTTGGTATTGCTCAGTTCTTCGTCCTTATCACGTAGTTGTTTCTCGAGTTGCGTAAGCTTCTCTTCTTCCTGTACTCCATCTGAGCCCTTTTTCTTTAACTCGTCCTCCTTTTCTTTCAAATATTGTTTTGTAGATTCGAGTTGAGACTTGGTATTGCTCAGTTCTTCGTCCTTATCACGTAGTTGTTTCTCAAGTTGCGTTAGCTTCTCTTCTTCCTGTACTCCATCTGAGCCCTTTTCCTTTAACTCGTCCTCTTTTTCTTTCAAATATTGTTTTGTAGATTCGAGTTGAGACTTGGTATTGCTCAGTTCTTCGTCCTTATCACGTAGTTGTTTCTCAAGTTGCGTTAGCTTCTCTTCTTCCTGTACTCCATCTGAGCCCTTTTCCTTTAACTCGTCCTCTTTTTCTTTCAAATCTTGTTTTGTAGATTCGAGTTGAGACTTGGTATTGCTCAGTTCTTCGTCCTTATCACGTAGTTGTTTCTCAAGTTGCGTTAGCTTCTCTTCTTCCTGTACTCCATCTGAGCCCTTTTTCTTTAACTCGTCCTCCTTTTCTTTCAAATCTTGTTTTGTAGATTCGAGTTGAGACTTGGTATTGCTCAGTTCTTCGTCCTTATCACGTAGTTGTTTCTCAAGTTGCGTTAGCTTCTCTTCTTCCTGTACTCCATCTGAGCCCTTTTCCTTTAACTCGTCCTCTTTTTCTTTCAAATCTTGTTTTGTAGATTCGAGTTGAGATTTGGTATTGCTCAGTTCTTCGTCCTTATCACGTAGTTGTTTCTCAAGTTGCGTTAGCTTCTCTTCTTCCTGTACTCCATCTGAGCCCTTTTCCTTTAACTCGTCCTCTTTTTCTTTCAAATCTTGTTTTGTAGATTCGAGTTGAGACTTGGTATTGCTCAGTTCTTCGTCCTTATCACGTAGTTGTTTCTCAAGTTGCGTTAGCTTCTCTTCTTCCTGTACTCCATCTGAGCCCTTTTCCTTTAACTCGTCCTCTTTTTCTTTCAAATCTTGTTTTGTAGATTCGAGTTGAGACTTGGTATTGCTCAGTTCTTCGTCCTTATCACGTAGTTGTTTCTCAAGTTGCGTTAGCTTCTCTTCTTCCTGTACTCCATCTGAGCCCTTTTTCTTTAACTCGTCCTCCTTTTCTTTCAAATCTTGTTTTGTAGATTCGACTTGAGACTTGGTATTGCTCAGTTCTTCGTCCTTATCACGTAGTTGTTTCTCAAGTTGCGTTAGCTTCTCTTCTTCCTGTACTCCATCTGAGCCCTTTTTCTTTAACTCGTCCTCCTTTTCTTTCAAATCTTGTTTTGTAGATTCGAGTTGAGACTTGGTATTGCTCAGTTCTTCGTCCTTATCACGTAGTTGTTTCTCAAGTTGCGTTAGCTTCTCTTCTTCCTGTACTCCATCTGAGCCCTTTTTCTTTAACTCGTCCTCTTTTTCTTTCAAATCTTGTTTTGTAGATTCGAGTTGAGACTTGGTATTGTCCAGTTCTTCGTCCTTATCACGTAGTTGTTTCTCAAGTTGCGTTAGCTTCTCTTCTTCCTGTACTCCATCTGAGCCCTTTTTCTTTACCTCGTCCTCTTTTTCTTTCAAATCTTGTTTTGTAGATTCGACTTGAGACTTGGTATTGCTCAGTTCTTCGTCCTTATCACGTAGTTGTTTCTCAAGTTGCGTTAGCTTCTCTTCTTCCTGTACTCCATCTGAGCCCTTTTCCTTTAACTCGTCCTCTTTTTCTTTCAAATCTTGTTTTGTAGATTCGAGTTGAGATTTGGTATTGCTCAGTTCTTCGTCCTTATCACGTAGTTGTTTCTCAAGTTGCGTTAGCTTCTCTTCTTCCTGTACTCCATCTGAGCCCTTTTTCTTTAACTCGTCCTCTTTTTCTTTCAAGTCTTGTTTTGTAGATTCGAGTTGAGACTTGGTATTGTCCAGTTCTTCGTCCTTATCACGTAGTTTTTTCGTGGGTTGTGTCAGCCTTTCTCCTTCGTCTTTCTCATTTCGTTTCTTTTCATCTGACTCTGAGTCGAGTTGAGGCCTACTTTCCCCTAACTCGCTTCTCTGTGTCCGTAGATCGTCATCGTTTTTGGACTCGGGTTCAGGCTTTTTGTCGGCAAATTCTAGGTATTAAAAGCTTGTATGAGACTTCAAATCACACAATATTTAGACACATACCATATTTGCAGAATAGTATGCAAAATATAGAAATCACATTACACTAACAGATCTTGAAGTATTTAAGTGCAAGTTGTGGCCATGTTTATTAGTAAGTGAGCGATAATAGCTATACGTCCTTGTTGGTATTACTCTAGCGATAACACGGCGGGGAACACCAGCAATGGGTCTCGCTAAATTTACAGATGTAAGCGAGTGAGCGTTAAGCACTGGTCATATCGAACGCATATACTAATTTCAACACTCGTATAATTCAATCGCTTATTGATTGTAAGACCTAGGGCGGTCCAACCTGTCACGCGTCAGGTATGCGACGCCATGCTCTCATTCATGTGCTACTGTATTGTGGGTAGGCGGTTAGGTCATGATAGCATACATATCGCAGCGCTGAGTGACGGGTGCACAATAGAACACTAATGCGTGTGTTACGGTGACGTAAAACAAAGCAACGAGCCCTGTGTGACTGTCGTATAACATACCACTGAGGTCAACCTGTCTGTAATATATCAAACACTGAATCCTGTGTAACTGTCGCATAACACCCAACTGAGGTACATATAACTGTATTAATTTAACACTCCGGGTACGCGGGTACCCGTGATGGTGTGATCTGTGAGACCTGGTTCCAACTTTGCTGACATGTTTCCATTAACAGGGCAATCCGCACACACCAACAGCGGTATTACCCGCATACCACTCGACACACATTTTCACTGTGCATGGCGTGCAGGACTACTAGTATGTTTCCGACTCACCACGCCGGCCAATACTTATCACACATAGCGGAGTTTTAGATTGTTACGTGTGACTTCAGTTTGCGCAAGTTTTTCATACTTTTATGCACGTTTAGATGATGTACACAGGCATAGCACACACTTATATACAGCCACTTACCTGGGGAAGCCATAGCGATGACCCTACCACAAAACGAAAGTACGAAGTTGTATGGTTCAAGGAAGTACTAAACACGTGATAGTTGAATACAAAGAATGTGTTGAATGACTAGTATTGATTTGAGACATTCATTTATTATTCATCACGCTTTTGTGTTTATTTGTTTTTATTGATTGTTTATTCGTTGTTTTAGTTGAACTTTATTGATTGTTTGTTAGTTTGTTGCTTTAGTTGTACATTGTTTTGTTTTTTGTTTGTATTTGTGTTGATTCGATTGCGTGTTAATGATATTGTATTTGTTGATCTTAGTACTTATGTAACTTCGTATTCATTTGTTTGTTTGTGTTTTGTGTGTGTTTCTTTATTTGATTCATTTCTTATTTTTTATTCATTTATATTTATCTATATGTCCATATTGTCAACATTTTCTCTTTGCCCACATTATGATCATAAACTATATTTCCATATTTCTATATATCTGATCCCGATGTATACCCGCCATTGTTCAGCATCACTTGCCGGCTTCTCCTCCGATGCGATAACAATCCCTACTCAAAAAGCTTCGATCGTCACCGTTATGCTTACTGAGTATGATTTGCTTAAATTTGCATGTTTGTTTGTTTGTTTGTTTAACGCTGCACTCAGTAATATTCCAGCTATATGACTGCGGTCTATAACTAATCGAGTCTGGACCAGAGAGACAATCCAGTGATCATGATCATCGATCCACGCAATTGGGATACGATGACATGCATCAACCAAGTCACCGAGCCTGACCACCCGATCCCGATAGTCACCTCTTACGACAAGCATGGTTTGCTGAATATTCTCACCTGGATGAGTGAGTGAGTGAGTGAGTGAGTGAGTTGGGTTTAACGCCGCTTTTAACAATATTCCAGTTATATCAGGGCGTGTCAGCTTAATGTGGGAGGAAAGCCCGAAGTGATGCAGGTCTCGGTGAAACCCACGAGCACGGGTGTGGTGCTGACAAACCTAGAAACATAATCGTGGCGAACCGGGATTTGAACCAACAGTCATAGGTTTCTGGCGTGCCCAAGGGACGCAACTCTGCACAGCGAATCGCGGGGCCTTAGACGAATGGGCCACCCGTGCCCCAAATAATAATTATAATAGTTCATTTATGTGGTGTTGTAGTCCATGCATTAGCCCTGGGGAGTATACAACCCAACCTGCTTGCTAGGCACTAGAATGGTAACAACTACATTGTTGTCACATCCTACCGGGTTGGTGAACAGAGGCACAATTCGAACAAAGTCACTTGCCCAAGGAGACACCACATGTTCTACACGTGCTTGAGTGTGGGGAAAGAACATTTTTGGGATCTATGTAGGATTGTCTTCTGAGAGGATTCCTGCCAATCTGGATGGCAGGAATCCTCTTAGAAAACAACACTACTTAGATTCCAATGTCACATCGAGCTGTGTTTGAACAACTACCCCGAGTTTGTTCAGAGTCGGCCTGTCCTGTCATGACGTACAGAAGTGAAATCAGATGTACCCACATCGACAAAATGAAACAAGGTAACAATTCGAACATAGTTTGACGAAATCCAACTGTTTTTATTTGGGGAAAAGGTTCCAAGCCGCAGAGGTCTACAAGCACAGATATGGAAACTGATCCCGCAAGGCTGGTGGCCTCGCTTAAATGTTTCGCAATTTATATCTCCAAACTTGGCAAAACTTATCTACGTCACAGTTAGACACTGCTTTTCAGTATAGTAGATTATTCGTTTGATAATTTTAGCAATTATCCCAGTAGTTTCTCCAGATTCCCGAAGGTTAATTCTGACTATCGCCGAATGACAAGGGCGACGCCATGTTTGTTTGCAATCACTGAAAGTAGTCCCTACTAGACCTATGATATTTGCATCTCTTACCGCTTATGGCACCAATGGATATCGTTTTTATCCGTGGGCTTTGTCCTTTATCCTTCCGTGGAAACCACCCAAC
The DNA here is from genome assembly GCF_022045235.1 of Haliotis cracherodii. NCBI lineage: Eukaryota > Metazoa > Mollusca > Gastropoda > Lepetellida > Haliotidae > Haliotis > Haliotis cracherodii. Next base: position 59,344,463 of record NW_027266264.1, read on the forward strand.
ATATGATAAATATATGGCCGTGGGGGCAGTGCTACTCAACAGTGCTTGAGCTTGTGTTAGTTATCTAAGATTTGCAGTTTACCCGATTGTATGCACAATTAAATAGGGACAACATGTAAGTTTGTTTTTGGTGCTCTACAGAGTGTTATCTACAAGACGTGATTGTCTACTCCACTTTTCCAAGTCTGCTTTAATGTCGTTTGCACTATATGGGCATTACCCCGCTATGTAATTCCTTACTGCTTTGAGTTCATACTTTTTTTTCGCTAAAACAAGATAAACTTATTCTGTCCATTTACTTATGTAACTTTTTCTAAACATATGAATTAACTAAATCTTCTTAATTCTTATCTCCTACTCATCCTTATTACACAATACAACTGTAGCCACTGTAATTACGGTTAAGACTTACCTTGAGATATTTGCCAACCCAAACCTCCTGGAGTGCTCATTTGCTGGGGTGCTCCCGGCTGAAGTCTTATTTTTTATTTCCAAATACAGAACTCGACATCAGAAGAATTGTAACCAGGTCCTATTGTTTTGGAACTTCACGTCCAGAAGACGACCCAACAGGAACAGGGTAATTATTTATTCACCAATCTCTTCTTAAAACAGCAAACAGACACTTCACAAACGCACTGGAAGAATATGTATAGGCTCGTAGCGCAGCGATTCTTCCAACCTTTTCACTTCGAGTCTATGGAAACCGTCCACTCCCACTGGTGACTCTTTTTATTCACTAACTTCTCCCAGATTATTGGTTATAAGTTCAGCTACTTTTTAGTGACTGATACATACAGGCAGTCCTTGTTTCCCCCACAATACAAGCCTTTCAACTACAGTTGTAAAATCCCTCGTCGATTAAGCTAATTGTCATCTGTCAACTATACGAGTAAGTTGTCTTCTGTCAACTATACGAGTAAGTTGTCTTCCGTCCACTATATGAGTAAGTTGTCTTCTGTCAACTATACGAGTAAGTTGTCTTCTGTCAACTATACGAGTAAGTTGTCTTCTGTCAACTATACGAGTAAGTTGTCTTCTGTCAACTATACGAGTAAGTTGTCTTCTGCCAACTATACGAGTAAGCTGTCTCCTATCAACTATACGAGTAAGTTGTTTTCTGTCAACTATGCCAGGAAACAAATTAATCAAGAATGACCAACTGCTATCTGTGCCCCACATGTGCACATAATTTGAACATTTGTTGTTCAACGACCTTCAATTAATGCTAAATTGTAATTTAATTTCTATTTAAGAAGTCTCAGTGACACATATTCTATTATGCATATAACCGGAAGTGATAGTTACAGTGCTGCAGTTCCATTCTATCTGTATGAGTGAGTGTGTGAGTATGGCTTTACGCCGCTTTTAGCAATATTCCAGAAATATCATGGCCGGGGACACCAGAAATGGGCTTCACACATTGTATCCATGTCGGGAATCGAACTCAGGTCTTCGGCGTGACGAGCGAACGTTTTAACCACTGGGCTACCCGACCGTCCCTATCTGTATGATGGCAGCTTGTACACAGAAGACAACCTAGTAGCTGACAGCATGCGCAAACACAAGTGTTACCAACTGTGACCTCCTCATTTTAGCTGACTGAAAGTCAAGTGAGCTTAATTAGGAACTGGCCATTGGATTTTCTAGGGGTGCCTGGGACTGTGCATGCAAAATAAAAACAATAACTAAAACTAAAAGCGATTGCAACAATGTATCTTTTGTGGCAGAATTTAAAGAAATCTTTTAACAGTCGTATTCAATTAGGACAATTCTTTTCAGAATGAATCCCGGGCCGCCCTTGTCTGTCATATTAAATAAACTACGTGTGGTCATTACTCTGCCGACTCTATGTCGCCGTGTGAGCAGTGATATTCCACCGTGCTTAGTTTGTGTTATTTATCTAAGATTTGTAGTGTAACCGATTGTATGAAAAAATAAATAGGGGCAACATGTAAGCTTGCTTAGGGTGCTCTACAGTTTTGTCTACTAGACGTGATTGTGTACTCCACACTCCAGCCTGCTTTAATATTGTTTGCGCTATAAGGACATTTTGTGTACTCCACGCTCCAAGCCTGCTTTTATATTGTTTGTGCAATAAGGATATGTTGTGTACTCCACTCTCCCAAGCCTGCTTTTATATTGTTTGTGCAATAAGGATATGTTGTGTACTCCACACTCCAAGCCTGCTTTTATATTGTTTGCGCTATAAGGACATGTTGTGTACTCCACTCTCCCAAGCCTGCTTTTATATTGTTTGCGCAATAAGGACATGTTGTGTACTCCACTCTCCCAAGCCTGCTTTTATATTGTTTGTGCAATAAGGATATGTTGTGTACTCCACTCTCCCAAGCCTGCTTTTATATTGTTTTTGCAATAAGGATATTTTTTGTACCCCACACTCACAAGCCTGCTTTTGTATTGTTTGCGCTATAAGGACATTTTGTGTACCCCACTCTCCCAAGCCTGCTTTTATATTGTTTGTGCAAGAAGGAAATTTTGTGTACTCCACCCTTACAAGCCTGCTTTTATATTGTTTGCGCTATGAGGACATTTTGTGTACTACACTCTCCCAAGCCTGCTTTTATATTGTTTTCGCAATAAGGACATTTTGTGTACTCCACTCTCACAAGCCTGCTTTGATATTGTTTTTGCAATAAGGACATTTTGTGTACCCCACTCTCCAAGCCTGCTTTTATATTGTTTTCGCTATAAGGACATTTTGTGTACTCCACTTCTCCAAGCCTGCTTTTATATTGTTTTCGCAATAAGGATATGTTGTGTACTCCACTCTCCCAAGCCTGCTTTTATATTGTTTGCGCACAATATTTAGACACATACCATATTTTGTGTACCCCACTTTCCCAAGCCTGCTTTTATATTGTTTGCGCAATATGGACATTTTGTGCACTCCACTCTCCCAAGGCTTTTTTTATTTTGTTTGCGCTATAAGGAAATTTTGTGTACTCCACTCTCCCAAGGCTGTTTTTATATTGTTTGCGCAATAAGGACATTTTGTGTACCCCACTTTCCCAAGCCTGCTTTTATATTGTTTGCACTATAAGGACATTTTGTGTACCCCACTCTCCCAAGCCTGCTTTTATATTGTTTGCGCTATAGGGACATTTTGTGTACCCCACTTTCCCAAGCCTGCTTTTATATTGTTTTCGCTATAAGGACATTTTGTGTACCCCGCTCTCCCAAGCCTGCTTTTATAATGTTTGCGCAATAAGGACATTTTGTGTACCCCACTCTCCCAAGCCTGCTTTCATATTGTTTGCGCCATAAGGACATTTTGTGTACCCCACTCTCCCAAGCCTGCTTTTATATTGTAAAACTCACAGTTTTATGACATCAAGTCCAAGAAAGCATGACAAATTGCCCATCACACAGGTATTAGTGATGTAGTATGATGCATAAAACCTAAAGATATTGAGTGTGTTCAGAGATCGGTGTTGTGTGGATAAGTAAGGAAGGGTTAGTCAAACACCAATGTTTTGGTCCTGTGAAGATTTCGGGTTAGAATTGGTCTTCAGCAACCCATGATTGTCGTAAGAGGGATCGTGTGGTCAGGCTCGGTGACTTGGTTGATGTATGTCATCGTATCCCAGTTGTGTAGATAGATGATCATGATGTCAATCACTGTATTGTCTCTCTGGTCCATACTCGATCAGTTATAGACCGCAGTCATATAGCTGGAATATTACTATAGTGTATCTATACACTTAACGTGTCCAGATACATCAGCTGGTTGTTACAATGTTCCATTATCTGAGTGTTTATTATTGTAGGGTGTGTACATATTGTTCGTACGTACAGCAGTAAGCTCAAGGCGCAGCAAGGAGGGCAATGTTACACTCTCTGGGCATGTTGCATACTTTATTGACTTGCATGCATCACAGCAGACTCGTATAGCTAATATCAAGAAGCAATGAAATGTCACTACAATGATCATGAGCAGTACCTTTTATTTAACAAAACCGAAATTGTATGTTTCTGAATAACACATTGAGGACGCCTATGAAGAATGAAATATGATGTTATTCTGTAAGTACATGAAAGCGCCAAAATTCATTCCATAATCATTTAACATCTCTGCTAAAAGCAGAGTGGAATGTTCAATTTGGGCTTTACCGTGACCATGAGTTTATGAATCAAATGGTGGATATACCAGGTGTTCGCGAAAAGGTAAGTGTATCCTGAGCCATCGGTGGCACCTGTCACAAACACATGCAAAGGCAAAGCTAAGGTTCACCTGAAAACATGGGAACGTATGGTAAAAGTCAAAATAGGGTCTTGTAATGGAGATATTTTTTGTCACTGATGCGTCAAATGTCCTCCGCATGGCTGCCATAAAACGTTTTGAAGGCCTTGAATGGTGTAACCTTGATCAAACAACTTTTGAGTGGGAGTCGAAGTCTTCATAGAGAGAGAGCATGCTCGATTGTACCTCAAAAGTTGTAAAACCACATGGCACACGCCCGTCAGTTGGTAAAGCTGTCGTCCATATTCCCCCAAGAACCTACAAGAGAAATGAAGTAAAACCCTGAAGAGATACTGCTGGCTACACATCACGAATACTCTTCACGATAGCCAAGTACGTACTCATTACTGTTGTAATCAGGTTACTAACGTACTCAGCATCAGTGTGTTACAGTGTTACAGTGGCAGTGCTGGAATCCATTTGAATTTGTTAATCAGAACTTCCATGTATAGTGGCTACGGTGGTCGAGAGGGGACTCGCTTTATCGCCTTTTGTTGTTTCCTTCATTAATATGGGCTGAAGTGCTTCTTCTTCATTAAAGAGAGCTGAGCTTTTTACCAGTCTCATTCAAGATTAAACCCATGAAAGGAATGTTGAAATTTCCTCACTGTTCACTAAAATATAATAACTGTACAGGTGTAGGTGGTTTTAACACTATCCAATCTGTTTATTTGTACTTGAGGCCTCAGGCTCATATACAAAGTATACAAAGTATACACAAATACAAATTTTCCACCAAGGTGATGACGGTTCATCATACTTATATATTCAATGATAACACAGTGTAAATGATAACATGCTCTCCTCACAAGTGAAGCTTTACAGAATTTTAGCAAGTTTTCTACTATAGCTGGATCATAATCATTCATTAAATTAACAAAACATTTGGATATGCATTTCCTTAAATATTTCTTTGGTACAAAAAGATTTCTCAAATCATTAAAACATGGGCATTTCATTATTAAGTGGAATTCATCCTCTAACTCATTTAAATTACAATTCTGACAGATTTCGTTTACTTTTTTCAACATTTTTCCATCTTCCAACATTTATGTAAATTTTTGCACCTCCAGTTGTTAAAAGAGCTGAGTATCTTCTATGCATTAAATCTGTTTTGCAATACACATATGGTTCAGCATTTAATGAAAATTTGTATTTACTGTAACTATCGAATCTTGTACTTTCTCTTAATTTTGCTTGCCACTCTCTTAATATCCCTTAATCTAAGTTTAATCATGCTTATTAAAATATCAATATTACCAACACCTTGAGAGAACTTCTCCAAGACCTATCAAACATAAAGATTCTCTAACATTTGTTACCCAATTTCTCCTATCACATTCATCTAAGTGTTTTAACATATTATACCACCTTTTTATATTCTATCATCTGACATGTGTATTAATCTTAGCCAATATTTTATACATTAAACAAATGAATCAACATATAACGGATATCTACCACATTCTCCCACAGCCATAGCATTTGGAGTTTGTGACGGTAAACCAAGAAATCTTTTACATGCATAATTCTGAATTTTCTCAAGTGGATCAAATGTATTGGTGCCCCAAATATCTACACCGTATAATAAAATAGGCTTAATCTTTACATCAAATATTTTATTGAATATGTCATAAGACAAGCACCCAATTTCATCTAATGATCTTAAAATTTCATAAAGTGCTAATTTACCTTTTTTTATCTGTACAAACAGTGGCTCGTAGTACTTGTCTATTATTTATCAATGTATAATTTATATAAACATTGTCTTTCAATATTTTTTTCAGTTCAGTCTACTGTACTTATGATATGAAGTCCTTTTAAAGTGTCAGTATTTAGATTAAAGGGGTGGTATTATGAATACAATTAAAAGATGAATATCGAAATACATTCAAAAGGTTCCTAGACCATGTTTTATCGTTTAGGGATACAACTTGCCGTTCTATACAACGTTGATGTCGACGCCCGGGGTCAATAAAACTAGTAACTTTCACAAAAGGGTAAATTAAATTTCGCAAGAAATCGCAAATAATCAGTGGACTTTCTGTATAGTTATTGCGAAATAAAGTAAAAAACTTTTGTGTTGTACTGTATGTGATTATTGCTAATTTACTACAATACTACAAAGCAACCACATGTGTGTATGCAAAAGAGACTGCATTCTGTACCTATATCTAACAAATTTATCTACTTCAAAATGTTGTAACTAAGGCAAAAGAGCTGTAAAATTTACAGGAATAGATCACTGAAAATCAGTAAAATCGTTTTTAGTTTACGGCATCATGGGTATCCCTTACTCGCTCTATCGCTTTCGTTTTCGCTTTCTCGTCTCGTGTTTTTCGCTTTCTCGGACGTAATTTAAGTTGATAAAGCCATGTCCCCTCTCGGCCACCATATGTTTGTGCAGTTGTGATGCTTCCGTTAATTTGACACCTACTTCAACACACGAGTTTAGTGATTTTGCCAGAAATTTATTAATAAGGATTAAATTGCCCTTTTAGTTCCAGAAAGGGGGATTTCCATTCAACCAGTGAAGGGGTTTATAAAGGTCATAGCTGAGATCTCAAATGTGTGTTTGACATTTCTGCATGTAAACTCAAAAGGAAAGATATCGATCCCGATCATGCGAGGATCGACGTTTCGACAGATACCAACGTTGAAAAAATATCAAATGGCGGAAGACCAGTGATGTGTAAGGTGCAATGACTCTTCTATTATAGACATCAGTGTGAAAGTGTTTACTGTCTGCATCCCGTCGGGTCCAGAAGTCTGGTGAGTGATGACAAGGTGACAGTTGGTCCAGGGCGTATACAGCTAGGTCTGGATCTGGAACTATGGACATCCTCATATAAAAGACTGACATATAGAGAAATGCCTTGTAGGTAGGCTAATGTGTTCTGAGTTTAGGCTAACTCGTTCCTGGTTTGGGCCAATCCATTCGCGGTCCAGACCACCCCAATCCCGGAATAAGATAACCCATTTTTCAGTGGGCAAAGCAAGTCAAAACATCAGCCATGTATTTGTCTCCTTTGATACTGGATGAGTCTATTTGATAAGGAGGGGTGTGAGGTTAACATTGTTGTAATGAGGATATACTAACGTAACCATTTACATCTAACGACTGTTAAACCTCAGAAAGAAGTGTTTTGATTGGTTTCATCAAAAACCAGCACATTTTCTGTGTATACACACATTGTGTTAGCGCTGGTATCTTTGAGGATACTGAGCTATCTATCTGAGGAATACACTACAAGGGTGACCAGATAAACAAAACACAACACTGTTCAAAAACTCATTTATTTTTCAATTGTGAAAAAAACCAGAAAATACAGCAGTTTTTTTACCAACACAAAACTGGTACTTGTTACCAAAACACTGCCAATGTCTTTAAATCACCAGTGTTGGTATATAAGTATTTGAAAGTCCCATCACTCAGTGAGCTTCAGCCCATCTCACAGAAAGGATCACAACAAAATAATCATACTTGTTTGCCTTTATATAGACCTCTGTTATTTAAGGTGTAATCCGTTGCATGGTTCAATATTCAGTATCCATTACGACTGGAACGTCTTGCAGCCATGACTCCGTTTGACACAAACAAAAACTGTTAAATAAATGCAGAGTTTCATAAAACTCAAATCTAACAAAACACTATTCTGCATCTTGAGACTTCTTTCACAGCCTTTAACCTAACCTTGAATTATCAACCTGCTTTAAAGAAGTAAAGTTATCAGGTTTAAACATGTTCCCTGCTTTCAGGTCACTATGTGTCATATGTGACATACTTCGTTACAATAAGATCAATTTGTGTATCATCACTGATGAAAAATGTTTCAAAACAGTACAGTAGCGACAGAAAGAAAACAATCACCCTTCTTGTTACCCTTGAGCAAATAATTGAGTACATACCTGTCATGAATGACATATGTAAAGACACAAATCAAGACATTTGTAACAATAATGTCATAATCAGATCACCCAGATACACTGTGTGTCATACATACATGAGCCATTGAAACAGACTGTGTACTCATGTCTAATAGCAGTCTGGAAAACGTTTAACTTCACAGGCAACATAAATATAGAGTCAGTTATGAAAGAAAGTTCTATTATCCATTGAACTAAATTGCCTTCTAAGGACATGTAACAAAACTGATATCCCTGCTACTGAGGGTAGGACAAAAAACACATTTACATTATGATGCTGTCGTAAACCCTGAACACTGACCTATCAATTTCCGCACATCTGCCATATTAATGTTAGATAGAGTTGAGTGTCACATCTTACTATTACTATATTTGAACTGTATTTAATGGCCTTATCTCTTTATGGGAAGATACAATAATAAGATACTGAATTCACAACTACAGGGGACTGATAGTTTCACATGACCTCATGTTGTGCCCTTGTCCATGACACAGACTACAACTATTCTCCCTGGGAATTCTTTTAGAATTCTCCAACATTTCGAGCCTATTCTGCTTTAGCATGACTTGCCTCAAGGCCTCCTGACCTCTATGGGACGTAGACCGGAAAAACCATGATGTTGCATTATCATTTAATTTTTCAAAGCCTTGTTGAGAGAATTTACATAAACTACCATGTAGCCTGATCATCTCACTAGCATGAAAAGCCAGAATGTGCATATAAGGTGTGATGTCCTTACTCTGATACACCTGTCCAAAACATTGTACCCAACCCTTGAATCTTTTGTCAAGGGTGATATACTCAGAAGGTTCAAACCTTTCTTTACCAAGGACAGTGCATATATTGGATAATTCACCCCACAAATGAATGATCTTGTCACGTTTTGGGTGATTTGGAATAAACTCTGAAAGATTAATTCTTTCAGAAATTACTTTGTGTTCGGGTCCTGTGAAACCTCTGAAGAGAAATCTACCAGACTCCTTGTCATTTCTAAAGTGGAAGTCAATTCCACAGCTGCGAACAAATGTTTCAAACTTGAAAACATTTTGACACTTCTCTTTGTCATACCTGCTTGTACATCTGTCAATATTATCAAGAACTCTGAGGTATGAGATCAAATGTTTGACAAGCTGATCCGACAGCCTCAGACGCAAGTGCAATATATCCGGCACTATTCTTACAAGTGGAATGAAGTCAAATAACGGCGGTTTAACACAGTTGTACCTCTTACCCTTTCTGTTAGCCATAGCTGAATTTTCTTCCACAGTCCTTGCCCCATGACTTACATCAGTAACTGACCAGCTCTTGTTCATATCATACCTGTCTGCAGCAGGGCATTTACACCAAACACAGGAGAATGTTGAAGCACAAGAGGCTATACCAGAGACCATATTCAAAAACTTCAGATCTCCACCCATGTAGTATGTGACGTGAATCCTAACATCTTGTACATAAATGTACTCTAATGCCTTGGCCTCAGTGATTACATCTTCAAGAGCCTTTTGTACATTTTCATAACTTTCATTTGCTGAAAACATTGCAAGTAAGTAATTACCCTTCACTGAGACACATTGTTTATCATCTAGTATAGTGAAGCCAAAATTGACAAGTTTCTTGCGCCTACCAAGATCAGTGCCATCACCTGTGAGTTTCACATTGACATTTTTGGTATCCAAGATTAAACTACCCTTCCCTGATGTGATTAATTGAGAGATACGACTAGTAAGTCTATCCTTCAGAGACTGCTGTACTCCTAACACATCATTGGGGGTACTGACTATGTTTATGTTGGCATTGTGCTCTTTCTGTCTCTTTGTTACTGTGTGTGATCTTGGTAAAGTGGGTACAATCATAGACAACTCATGATAGGCCTTGTTAGAAATATTCTCAGAATCCTTAACAAATATTAACCCATCCAAATCAACATTAGGACCATCTTCCTTTGGAGTACTATCTTTTAAAGGCAAAGACATCTGACTGCCATCCGACTTTTTAACTTGAACGGACAATGCCTCCATCTCATACCTACCCATGAATTCTAATGATTGTTTACACTCAGTTAACAACATTTTGTTTCTTTTATACAGCTGTGACCTTGACAGACAATCATTTGAGGACAGCACTCTAAATGGCCGGACTGACTTATTTGTTTGTCTTTCCAAGAGAATTGCATTCAAATGATTGATTTTTTTCTTCAAAACCATTTTCTGCGACTGGAAATGTTTTGCCTTTTTGATTGCAGATTTATATCTGCACATCAGAGATTTTCTTATGCTTTTCTCATTTTTTAACTTTTTGTGCATGTCTGGAAGACAGATTTCAGTTACAAAAATCTTAACATAATAATGTTCACTGTCCCAAACTTCCAGTAGACGTTGATATTGTTTACCTCCCTTTTTTTTAGTTTTATCATGATTAGAAATAAGCTTCTTGAGATATGACTTCAATGTGGGTAACACTTTCTCAATTACAACAAAATGGAATTCAATGTGATGCTTTTCACAGATTGACTCCAAAATCAATGTGCACACGTCAGTTGAAAATGAATTAACATGTCGAGTGATTCTTTTAAATTCTTTCAATAAAAAAGATTTTGTCACTTTGACATCAATTTTCACATCATTGTCAGCCATTAAAAACTGTAAAAAATCTTGTTCTTTGACCAAACAAAGACAAAATACCACTGATACAAGAACAAAAACTCTCATACTGGGAATCTGTATGAAACTATCATACATACAAACCTTCAAAAGGACAAGTGCAATTTAATGTTTCAAAGTGCACCTCAACAAATGAATATCCTGCATGTTGCTTTTTCCCCTTACAAATTACAGTCTGAAGATATATCCCCTGTGGACAAGTTTCTTACTCCTATTCAGGTCATATTCCTTCAAAAGGACAAGTGCAATTTAATGTTTCAAAGTGCACCTCAACAAATGAATATCCTGCATGTTGCTTTTTCCCCTTACAAATTACAGTCTGAACATATATCCCCTGTGGATAAGTTTCTTACTCCTATTCAGGTCATATTCCTTCAAAAGGACAAGTGCAATTTAATGTTTCAAAGTGCACCTCAACAAATGAATATCCTGCATGTTGCTTTTTCCCCTTACAAATTACAGTCTGAACATATATCCCCTGTGGATAAGTTTCTTACTCCTATTCAGGTCATATTCCTTCAAAAGGACAAGTGCAATTTAATGTTTCAAAGTGCACCTCAACAAATGAATATCCTGCATGTTGCTTTTTTCCCCTTACAAATTGCAGTCTGAACATATATCCCCTGTGGACAAGTTTCTTTCTCATATTCAGGTCATATTCCTCTCTTGGTTTTCTTTCATATAAACGGAATTTCACAGTTTCACGATTGATATAAATGAAATCCCCCGCTTGATTAGAAATGCGGAACCACCAGTGATCCCCAAAGAGGATGTCGGGGCTATGAACATCTAGAAATCTGAACTCCTCACTTGGAGTTGAGCCCTTCCATGATCTCACCTTTCTAGCCAGACTGATAATTTCTTGAGCTAACGATGGGGATGAAAGGGGGATGTTAACAACTACCAACGAATCTATGCCCCTTGAGCAAATTAACTGATCCCTCATACAGGTGAGGACCTGAAACTTAAACATATCATTTGGAGTGTTGCTATTGAGGGATGATCGAGTAACTATGTTCGGTTCCTCAACCCACTGATCATATTTGGAGGCCCATCCAATGTAGTGTACCCTGTGGCGAATAACCCCCTTTTCTACTTTTGTTTCAAGTATGTCCACGTCAAACAGTTGTGTTTCACTCCATCTGTCTTGTGGTGGATCTCTCAGAGAGAGTCTTTGTGGCCTGTAGTCTGGGTCCTGGCTTTTGCCATGTCTGCTTCTCAGTGTGGGTGGCATCCTGTCTAATACAAAACAATAACACTCAGCAATGTTGTAAAATGTCACAAATAAGTAGTCGATTTCAGCAAACCATTCATATACTGTAAATCTTGGAATTAATGCCAGAAAATATATCCAAAAAACGCAAGTGGTCTTTGTTCGCATTAGCTAAACTTTGATTTTTTTATGTCTCAAAATTGACCGTTGACAAGAGGGCCTCCCCTCATATCCATCCATTCAGGTGATAACAACTTGGTACAAATATATGGCATTTGCGATAAAACATCAATAGACAAGATGAAATTTTCACTTCTATTTTGTCTTTTGGCTCAATGGAATCAGTTTTGATGGCTGGTAAGATTTATCATTCTCTGACGTTAATGTTTGACATTTACACCAGATCTTATTCTCATGTATAAATCATACCTATAGACCAAACTATTCATGCTTTGTATATATTTATATATTCAGTACCAACTGCACAGATAACATACCATGTAAGCAGAGCTGGAACCGATCAGTCAGAAAATGTTGCTGCAACAGGACTGCCGTAGATCGATCTAAAATATGAATAACTTTTGATGGAGTTGAATTTGACACAAATCTGATCTAATTTCAGGAAAAAAATTTCTGAAATATATGTACTATGTCTTTTGATTTATTTATTCCAAAATCACATTTTTAATGTCTCTAAAGTGGTTATTTAAGCTTTGTATATATTTATATATTCTATATACCAACTGTACAGATAACATACCATGTAAAACGTAAGCAGAGCTGGAACAGTTCAGTCCGAAAACGTTGCCGCAACAGGACTGTCATAGATCTGTCTGAAATATGAATAACTTTTGATGGAGTTGAATTTGACACAAATCTGATCTAATTGTCATGAAAAAAAATATATACTTATAACCCAAACTTCTGAAATATATGTACCATGTCTTTTGATTTATTTATTTCAAAATCACATTTTTAATGTCTCCAAAGTGGTTATTTAAGCTTTGTATATATTTATATATTCTATATACCAACTGTACAGATAACATACCATGTAAATGTTGTAAGCAGAGCTGGAACAGTTCAGTCAGAAAATGTTGCCGCAACATAGATCTATCTGAAATATGAATAACTTTTGATTTGACATACATGAAATCAAATCTGGCGAGACTTAAATGAATAGTGGGTACATCCATTTCAGTCGTGATTACAGTTTCAATTAAGAACTAAAACGGAAATCACTTGAAGTTTCAAACATGAAAGTGACCAAAAGTCAACTAGAGTTATCTTCCTTAACCGAATCGCCCTTCCCTTTCCCTATTAATAAATAGGCACGTCCATAATACAAGACATTCGCCTACGATGTTTTCCCGTTGAAAAAACACACAAAATGATCGTTATGAATTGTCTTTGTCATGTTCATGTAATACTTTTACAGTATGTTTATCCTTTAAAGCATCTTAAATGAAAAATCTCACCTTCGTAGTGCTGTTGCTCAAGCTGGAAAACACTCATTCGCGTCGAGATTGCACTATGGCGGGTAAATGAAATCGAGGCTGCATATGCTGAACGTAACGCGTTTCCTGAATGGTTGTGTTTTGCTAAAATACCGAGTACGATGTACTGGTTGAACCAATCATAACCATTTTTACAAATGACGTTTAGGAAGGCACTGTGAAGGATTTCAGGGCGTAACCAAATGTCAAGGTCAACTAAAGGAGATTTTATGCGAGCTTCAAATCAGAACGTCAGCTGTTCATCATCGTATATGACATCTCTTCTTTTCCGTGCCCAGTACGACATTGTTATTACCCAAACGTCGTTGTTTTTTGCTGATATTGCTTAGTAAGGGTGTCTATAATTATGTTCAAGTGTAACCATGTGTTTTCTGCCAAAGGTGAATATGGTTTACTCGAGGAAACGTACATGTCCTGAAAATAGGTCACCATTTTAACATGGCCAATGAGACAAATGTTTTGGTATGCATTGCTGAAGAACATCCACCACTTCCTGATCTAACACAACCCATTTCTGGCCGAGTCAAATCCCAATCCTGGTTATAGCCCACCCAATCCTGGAATAGGCTAGCCCATTCCTGATTCAGGGCAACATGTCCCTGGAATTAGCCCACCCATTCCCCGGATAGACCTACCAAACCAGGGGATAATACTTTTGTCTGCAAGATATGCGGTTGAGATCCGCAGTTACACATGCATTTTTATTTAGAGAAATATATAGTCATGAACTGTACAGAACAGTTTGTTTCAACGATTTAGGGTGTGGAGTTAGCCATTAAATATACTTGCCATTTCCGCAGTTTCTTTTGTTGGGAGGTGAATGTTGCGGTGACTGAACTAACTCGAATTCCAGGTGATTGCATTTCACTGAAACATGAAGGTCCACAACAGTAAATACGCTGCATCCTACTGTAACATATAGTAATACAATACATAACAGACTACATCTCACTGTAACATGACGTCACACAACATACAATAGACTGTATCTCTTTGTAACATGACGTCACACAACACACAATAGACTATCTCTTTGTAACATGACGTAACACAACACACATTAGACTGTATCTCTTTGTAACATGACGTCACACAACACACAATAGGCTGTATCTCTTTGTAACATGACGTCACACAACACACACAAGACTGTATCTCTTTGTAACATGACGTCACAGAACACACAATAGACTGCATCTCTATGTAACATGCTGTCACACAACACACAATAGACAGTATCTCTTTGTAACATGCTGTCACACAACACACACTAGACTGTATCTCTTTGTAACATGACATCACACAAACACAATAAACTGTATGTCTTTTTAACATGACGTCACACAACACACACTAGACTGTATCTCTTTGTAACATGACGTCACACAACACACACTAGACTGTATCTCTTTGTAACATGACGTCACACAACACACAATAGACTGTATCTCACTGTAACATGAAGTCACACAACACACAATAGACTGTATGTCTTTGTAACATGTCACACACCACACACTAGACTGTATCTCTTTGTAACATGACGTCCCACAACACACAATAGACTGCATCTCACTGTAACATGCTGTCACACAACACACAGTAGACCGCATCTCACTTTAATATGCTGTCACACAACACACGATAGAATGTATCTCACTGTAACATGAAGTCACACAACACACAATAGACTGTATGTCTCTGTAACATGTCACACAACACACACTAGACTGTATCTCACTGTAACATGTAGTCACAAAACACACACTAGACTGTATCTACTTGTAACATGACGTCCCACAACACACAATAGACTGTATCTCACTGTAACATGCTGTCACACAACAAACAATAGGCTGTGTCTCACTGTAACATGTAGTCACACAAAACACAATAGACTTCATCTCACTGTAACATGCTGTCACACAACACACAATAGACTGCATCTCACTGTAACATGCTGTCACACAACAAACAATAGACTGCATCTCACTGTAACATGCTGTCACACAACAAACAATAGGCTGTATTTCATTGTAACATGTAGACGCACAACACACAATAGGCTGTGTCTCACTGTAACATGTAGTCACACAACACAGAATAGTCTTTATCTAATCACTCTGACATGTAGTTAAACAACATACACTAGGCTGTATTTCACTGTGATATGAACTCACACAACACACGTACAATAAGCTGAGCATATGGCTTTCACTGGCATTATATGTATATATTCGCCTCTGAGACGGAGAAAACACTGTCAAGTGTTGAGGCACATATTCCTACAGACACAAGTGTAAAGATGGTCACTTGCCTCGGAGTCGCTCCTTGTCCTCTTTCACAGCGTCCAGCTGGCCTACATAATAAATGAAGTCATTCATTCATCTTTTGTTTCGTCACAATCATATTATTTGATATAAAGTAACGATTCAGACATTTACGCATGTCTGAATATTTTGAACACGATGAAAAGTCTACATGCTGAATACACAGATATTTCAAAAGAAGGTTAACTGTCATTGATATAACGAAGAAGTTTACAGGGGGACTCCATTGTAAATATCTCCATGCTTCACTTCAGGGGCGGTGGTGTAGCTTAGTGGTTAAAGCGTTGGCTCGTCACGTCCAAGGACCGGGTTCGATTCCCCACATGGGTACAATTTGTGAAGCCCATTTTCCGGTGTCCCCCGCCGTGATATTGCTTGAATACTACTAAAAGCGGCGTAAACTCATGCTCATCCATTTCCTCCCGCATGAGGTGAAGTGAAATTGGGTTTAACGTCGCATCCAAGATTATTGCACTTATATAGCGACCTGCATGTACGTGTCTGTGTTTGTGTGGCTCTACCACTAGACCACGGAGGCGGTCCTCCTGCATGAAGCGGCGTTAAAACTAACTCACTCACTCATTAGACATACGTGTTATATATACCAGGTACACCTACGTCTGAGATTCAGTGAATGCCTCACGAGTTTCCTTTTTTCAGATACATTCGTCTTCAGTTCTTCACACTTCTCTTCATTACGGCGATATGCGTCCCTCAAAGCCTGCTGCGCTCTTTCAATCTCGTCTGACAGACAACAAAATACACAAACATGGTTACCCAATTGACATCGTAACAAGTCCATCGTGATATCAGTATCACGACACAGACCCAATATATGTACTCATCATAACACAATCTTTGAAAATACCATCTACACAACCTGTATCACTACAGTTTTCATGATTTATGAAATAAACGACGTGTGGGAGTTGTTTATCGTACAATAAAACACTGCAGGAAGAATAAACTATGAAGCTCCGCGTGGTTTATTCTCCCTGCAGTGTTTTATTGTACTACCACGAGTCGTTTATTTCTTGTATGAGATATCAAAATTATGTACAGCCTCTTTGAGGATGTTAATGAAAGGTAAACGCTTTGAAAATATTTACCCGTATTTAAATAATGATAACTCCCTGAATACAAACCGACTTCGGCAATGTCGAACAGGTCCATTTTAGGAACAGGGGGGCTAAGTTTGGCATTTCCCATAATTTTTACGGCGATTATATGTTTCTCTTCCCCTAATACATACTGACATATGTCGCCCACTTTCGGATGCGATCGTTATGCCATGGCGGTTTTCTGAGTTGCCCAGCTACATCTATGGGAACAACTCACTAGACATTTCCCTCTCAAAATTAATCTCGTCCAATTTACAACGTCATCAAGTTGCGAGCGCATGTTCAAATCTCCAGTAATGACGCCATGATAGAACAATGTTTTATCGTGAAATGAATCATGCTTCGTTCTGCATTGTTCTTTGCGATTTATCATTTTCTTCAGGGAGAATAGACCACTCGGGGCTGCGCCCCTTATAGTTTGATTGTTGCTTATTAGATGACAATGAAATCATATATGACATTTTAGGTGTGAATATGTACTTTTTAAAATGACTATTTGACATGTTTTAAAATATTTTTTCAATAAATCTCCCTTAAGGAGCGGGCAATTAATTTCCATGGATACGACTCACAGGCAGGGTACACATTTCATGGAGTCCGCGAATATATCAATTGGAACACATCTTAGGTAACTTTCTCATCTCGTATGAGCATCATTGAGTTCCTGAAATGAACCGATGTTTAACCGAATGAATTGGTGAAGGGAAGTAACTCGATTTGTTTCTCCGTTTTGGGTAGGGGTAGAGTTTCAACGATTATAAAGTAACATTTTGGCTCCAAGACTTAGGGCACCCAGGTGTACGTTGGCTCACACTCAGAGTACGTCACAAAGGTTCATCGTATCTGTAACACTATTCATCACATGAGAAATATATAATTATGTGTCTGACTGCCGACCGTCAGTTCGCCTCGACAGAATGGACCTTTTTTAAGTGAATAAGGGATAACCTTTTATGGCTATACAACTTATCACAAAAAGAAGTTGAATTGTTTGATAGGCATCACTTAGAAATTGACGGATGACAAAGTAAAGACATTTTATGGATAACAACTTTATTTACTGTAAAGGCGACGCTTCGGTAAAGATCCTTATACGGCTGTCAAGCAAGGGTAAATTGTCTCTACGTTGTCAATAAAGAAGTTACCTTTAAGTAAGGCTATCCTCTCCTGTTCTTGTCTGACGTCCCCGGCTTCTCGTTGGACCGTGTTGGACAAGGCGGCATTGAGTCGTCTCTCACTGTCAAGCTTCAGGTGCAGCTGAACAGCATCGTGTTGCTCCTTTTGCAACTTTCCTGAAAATGTGCAAGTCCATTGTGGAAATGTTCATGTGTGCCACTCACTTACATACGATGGGGCTTACACGTGTACGTGACCGCCTCCGTGGTCTAGTGGTAGAGCGTTCGCCCGGAGACAGAGCGTCCGGGGTTCAATCCCCGGCCGCGTCATACCAAAAGACGTTTAAAGATGGAACTTGTTGTTACCCAGTCTGGCGCTCTGCATTAAGGGGCTAAAACAAGGACTGGTCGGCTGGGAGTCCGTATACTGTTTCTGAGTGGGGTATTTATGTTAAACTGTAGCCGAGTATCTAAGTAAGCTAGCGCTTATAAATCGGCATCAGTCCGGACTAGTACAAGCAGCCACACAAACACACACACGTACATGCACGTCGCTATATAAGTGCAATAATCTAGGACGCGACGTTAAACCCCATTTCACCTCACCTCACCTCACCTACACGTGTACGTGTACAATATTGTAAGACTATAACTTGGCGTCAGAGACGACCAGTATTAGAGTGAGTGAGTGAGTTTGGTTTAACGCCGTTTTTAACAGTATTCCAGTTATATCACGGCGTGTCAGCTTAATGTGGGAGGAGAGCCCGAAGCGATGCAAGTCTCAGACGTTTACCACTTCGGTGAAACTCACGAGCACGGGTATGGTGCTGACAAACCTAGAAACATAATCGGGGCGAACCGGGATTCGAACCCACAATCATAGGTTTCTGGCGTGCCGAAGGGACGCAACTCTGGAAAGCGAATCGCAGCACCTTAGACGACTGGGTCACCCGTGCCCCCACCAGTATGAGAATGATACGCAACACAATAGCGTTAACTGTAGCTTTTTGAAACACTGTGTCCAATACACAGATTCAATACGACATGCATAATTCCACTTTTCACTGTGAAAAGTCTTGTTATTCGGTTACATAACAGAAATAGTGTTTCCAATATTGAAAGAAATTTAACTTCATAACAAAATATAAACTTTAGTCTGACAACTACAGCCAGATCGTCTCGTTTCCCTTGATATTTGGTGTTGATATGCTTTTTAACTATTATGAATACAAGCTGACATTATTTACATTCGAATTTTATCTCTACTGTCTAAATCGGACTTGTGTGGGACTGAAAGTATATACACAAAGTATACATATACCTAATTCTTTTTTCAACACACAAATATCTATTTGAAAACAATTCATCATAAGTGTCAAGTAATAATGTATCTATGACATCACGTATAGTATGCAATGTCTGATATGAGGAAATATCCTGTAATGTGTATCTGGTTCAAAATAGTGATCATGCAGTATAGAAATAAAGGAGACAAATATTCCAACAAATGAAGGGAAGACCAAACACTCTTTAATGTGTGAGTTTAAGGGAGGAATGCTCTAGATATATGTCGAGATAACATGCTGTATTTAGAACAAGGGCAGATATTATTCAACAGAAAAAAAAATATGCCTAAAAGAATGGTAGATAGATAATGATTGTACTTTTCATCATTTCGTCATTATTGCTAGGCGTAGCGATGAAGCACTGAAACGTTTTTCTTATGGCCACCTCCGTGGTCGAGCGGAAACAACGTCAGCCCAAAGAGCGGAATGCCGAGGGTTCAATGCCCTCCTGGTGATCGATAGGGAGGAGATGAAACAAAGACTGGGCTGCTCGGAGTATACTGTGTCTGAATAGGGTATCCATGTGACCTTCGACATTGTATCCCAGTGGGCTAGGACTACAAAACAAACAGCATGCGTCCGGACGAGTACAACGGACACATACATGAACACGTTGCTGTGTAAGTGAAATATTCTTTAACTCGACGTTAAAGCCGTTTCACTAATGCTGACCATGACTTACCGAGGATGTCTTGGTATTGTGCTTCAGTCTCATGGAGAGTTGTCTTGGTCCGGGCGAGCTCCTCCAGATTCCTCTCGTTCGCCCCGCATTGTTCACTAAGCCTCTGAACCCACGCTGAAACACATTACAAGCGTGAGTGAAATACACGTGCTGAAACACATTACAAGCGTTTGTGAAATAACCGTGCTGAAACACATTACAAGTGTATGAGAATACCCGTGCTGAAACACATTACAAGCGTTTGTGAAATACACGTGCTGAAACACATTACAAGCGTAAGAGAATACACGTGCTGAAACACATTACAAGCGTTTGTGAAATACACGTGCTGAAACACATTACAAACGTGAGTGAAATACCTGTGCTGAAACACATTACAAGCGTAAGAGAATACCTGTGCTGAAACACATTACAAGCGTGAGTGAAATACACGTGCTGAAACACATTACAAACGTGAGTGAAATACACGTGCTGAAATACATTACAAGCGTAAGAGAATACCCGTTCTGAAACACATTACAAGCGTGTTCCTACCTTTAGCTAGGTGTGTTCTAATCTCGTCTGTTCCTTTCTTTAGCTAAGTGTGTTCTAATCTCGTCTGTTCCTACCGTTAGCTAATTGTGTTCTAATCACGTCTGTTCCTGCCGTTCGCTAAGTGTGTTCTAACCTCGTCTGCTCTCTAGTCTTGCCTACTCCCACCTTAAGCTGTGTGTTCTAGTATTGTCTACTCCCACCTTTAGCTGTGTATTCTAGTCTTGTCTACTCCCACCTTTAGCTGTGTGTTCTGGTCTTGCCTACTCCCACCTTTAGCTGTGTGTTCTAGTCTTGTCTACTCCCACCTTTAGCTGTGCGTTCTCGTCTTGTCTACTCCCACCTTTAGCTGTGCGTTCTAGTCTTGTCTTCTCCCACCTTTAGCTGTGCGTTCTAGTCTTGTCTACTCCCACCTTTAGTTGTGTGTTCTTGTCTTGCCTACTCCCACCTTTAGCTGTGTGTTCTGGTCTTGCCTACTCCCACCTTTAGTTGTGTGTTCTAGTCTTGCCTACTCCCACCTTTAGCTGTGTGTTCTAGTCTTGCCTACTCCCACCTTTAGCTGTGTATTCTGGTCTTGCCTACTCCCACCTTTAGTTGTGTGTTCTAGTCTTGCCTACTCCCACATTTAGCTGTGTGTTCTGGTCTTGCCTACTCCCACCTTTAGCTGTGCGTTCTCGTCTTGTCTACTCCCACCTTTAGCTGTGTGTTCTAGTCTTGCCTACTGCCACCTTTAGCTGTGTATTCTAGTCTTGCCTGCTCCCACCTTTAGCTGTGCGTTCTAGTCTTGTCTACTCCCCCCTTTAGTTGTGTGTTCTTGTCTGTTCTTCTTCTACCTTTAGCTAAGCGTGTTCAGGTCTCGTCTACTCCTACCTTTAGCTATCTGCACAGAACCTTCCCGTTCCTTCAATTGCAGCTCACATTGGGTCACTTTATATGTAAGTTCTGCTTTCTCCACTTCTACCTGCTCAATGCGATCTGTAACCAGAATATTATGCATCAGTTGACAAAAACAATTCTCTTTTGCCTCAACTGCTACAATATTAACATCATGCCAAAACCGCAACAATACTAACACCATTCCTCAACCACTATACTAGTAACTCAGACCTCAACAGTAACAATACTAACACCATTCCTCAACCACTATAATAGTAACTCAGACCTCAACAGTAACAATACTAACACCATTCCTCAACCACTATAATAGTAACTCAGACCTCAACAGTAACAATACTAACATCATTTCTCAACCAACACAATACTAACTCAGACTTCAACAGTTACATAATAACATCAGGCCTCAACCACTACAGTTTCAACATCCTCAGCCGTACCAATACCATCATCAGGCCTCAACGCCTACACTATGAGGATCAAGCCTCAACCGCCAAAATATTAACACCCGACCTCAACCGCCAAAATATTAACACCCGACCTCAACCGCCAAAATATTAACACCAGGCCTCAACCGCCAAAATATTAACACCAGACCTCAACCGCCACAATATTAACATCAAACCTCAAACATTTATGCGTCAACCGTCACAGTATTAACATCCGGGTTCATCTTTTACAATATTAACATCAGGCCTCAACCGTCACAATATTAACATCAAACCTCAAACATTTATGCGCCAACCGACACAGTATTAACATCAGGCTTCAACTTTTACAATATTAACGTCAGGCCCCAATAGCTACAATATGAAAGCACCAGGTCGGCACAGTCAACCTGTGTTAGTGACCAAAAAGGTTACATAATGTTTGATACATAATTATAATAATTCCTTTGATAAACAAAAACTGATCTCATCACAACGTAGAAAAGTTAATAATTATGCGGATTTTTATGTAGTTCTCTCAGAGTAGACATTGGGGAGTTCTCTCCAAGACACATGAAATATTGCAAGTGTTTACCTGTCCACTTTGCTTCTTGTGTCTGCCATCCCGTCCTAGCAGCAGACAGCTGGACATTCTGACTGTCAATCTCATCTGAAATAGTGATTGCAACAACCCCGTGAACCACTATGCTTTGTACCTGTGTGTAGGTAACAGCCAGTCGACACACAGTTTTCTGATGGCCTGAAATCCTATTGATGCAAGTTCTACCACACGATAGGATATCATGATCAACTATAACGTTGATATTATATACAGAAACAAAAGAGTGGATATAACTCTTGTGCTGGTCCCTTTTGCGGTGATTCAGGTAAGTCAAATATACAATGTTCTTGTATGAGGTTTATTTTGTTTATTTTCACTTAATCCAAGAATCAAATAACGAATAAACTGCTGACGTACAGAATGAAATAAAAAAACACCAAATGTCAAGATTTCCTTTCAATCCAGTGGGGTGTGCTTATAATCAAATGTGATTTTCAGAAAAGAATATCTTGGACTATACATTCAAGGAACCTATTCCATTGGCTGCTTTAAAAAAAGTTAGATTAGATTGGACCTATTTGAGGTCTTCAACTGTTGAGCTTAGGACCTGCGTAATGTTTTAAGACTTGGCACAAAAAGTTGTTCAGTTGTCGTGAATGTTTATAAAGCCCAGGCTTTTGGAATTTTTTTTCCTGCAAGTTCCAAAATCGTAGTTCAAGACTGTTGGCTCAAAGTCTTTTTAGTGTTGCTGTCGCTTTTTTGTGGAATTCTATACCGCTCACATTATTATTATCATTATTTTTATTATTTACAGATTAAAATAAAAAATGCAGCAAAGAGGGTTTGGGTGATGCTGGCACAGTCAGGGTGTTTAGGCTCATTATCAGCTCAGGGCCCTTGTCCCCTCTACACGCAGCCCAAACAGCGAATGGGACTTCTCCCAGGAAGCGCTGCCAAGCCAAACCCACCCGGAACTTTTCGGAGAATGTGAAAACTCCCCACTTTGTTTGACTGTCTCATTAAATTCATTACATAATCTACATTTCATATTCACATTTTGATGCAAAATCACACATTGACCGTTTCGAGTTGGAAGTGACTGATCCTGAGCAGCAAACAGAAAGCTTTCAGTTTCACTTTTCAGCCCAGACGACTTCATCCAAGCGAAGGACTCTGCAGGATTGCTGACCTTCTCAACACACTACACATAAACTCGATGCAGTGGTTGTTCAGAAATCCTCTCCTTGAAAAACTGAGTCTGGGCCGACTTGATATGGCACTTCGCTTGGTTGACACTCATTTCTGTATCGTCCAGCAGTACAGAACCATCAACAAAATCAACACTGACATTGAGATTATGTCCCACATCCTTGGCTCGTTTTAGAAAACTGTGGAATGCCTTGTTTTATATTATTTTATTTTTTATATTTTTTTTTAATTATTATTAATAATATTGTTATAACCATCATCATCATCATCTGAGCGCGTAGAGAACTACTTTAGGAGAATATATTGAAAGTGAATATTTACCCTGAAGATGTTTCCGATCCGACTCATGCTTACGAGACATGTTGGTCAGTTGGCCCTTAACTTCTTCGCACTGAGCACTGACCACAGCTGTGGGCAAACAAATACAGTCACATGATGTACAGATTACCATTGCATGTCAAAAGAAAAGTCGTCACAGGCTGTACTGTTTACCATCGCATGTCTGAACTGAAACCGTCGCATGCTGTACTGATTATCACTTCATGTCAAAAGAAAAGCCTTCATATGTTTCTAAACAGAGTAAGTTTATCTCATATATCGCCATCAGGCATGTGCAACTATGATTCATCACTAGTTAGATCAGGAGTTAGTATTTACATCCCTAATATTTAATCAACCATAAATTTATCGTCATGATATTGCAGATACGGACCAAAATCACGTGTCTGCGACGGTGTCAATAAGCACCTAGAACTCTAAATTTCCAATGCTGGTCGCATGTCAGTCGAAAAGCGTGTCGCCACTGCAGTCGAGCTGAAGCACAATATTTAATCAGTATTAATCAGTATATCCGCTACACCACCACTCCACCACTGAACTGACATCACTACACCAACACACTGCCACCACTCCAACAACACCATTACACAAACACCACTATACCACTACACCAACACACTGCCACCACTCCAACAACACCATTACACAAACACCACTACACCACTACACCAACACACTGCCACCACTCCAACAACACCATTACACAAACACCACTATACCATTACACAAACACACTGCCACCATTCCAACAACACCATTACACAAACACCACTACACCAACACAATGACACCACTACGCAAACACAAGTACACCGACACACTGACACCACTACACCACATACACTACCACACTGACACCACTCCACCAATACCACCAACACCGCCAACATCACCTACACCACCACACTGCCAGCACTCCTCGAACACCCACCACTAACACCACATGACCACCACACTGCAACCACTCCACCAACACCATCTTCACCAACTCCACCCACACTGCTACCACACTTCCAACACCACGCCGCCAACACCACTCCACCAAAACCACCACATTGCCATCGCACCACTCCACCAACATCACCCAAGTCACTACGCAGTCACCACTCCTCCATCATCACTCCACGAACACCACAACACCAGCACACTGTAATCCCAGTATAACCTCGTCAGCTTTTTCTAAAAGTAGAAACAACAGACATATTTTGTTCGTAGTTGAACACCTCAACCCGCAATCTAAATGCTGAACTTCTGGGCAAAAGAAAACATACGTGTAAAAGGGATTTGACCAAAACTTACAAATAGATGTTATCAAAACCTTACTTGGCTGAAAACAGTCGCCGAAACACTGCCAACTTAAGGTCCAAAACAAAACTACCAAACCAGTTTCAAATACATCACAATCGAATAACCATGTGTTGCTGTTTAATTTTTAGTCACCATCAAAACTTGTTGTACAAATGTACTTTCTTCAGCCAGGCAGTTTATGTCAGGGAATGCAGTGGTTGATGTGTGATCCGTCAATGACGGAATCAAGCATGTCATCAAGTCCAACAACCCAATGCAATTCAGTCGCCTCTTACGACATAAACGCTGGGGTAATCCCGGGACCACGGTTACGGCGCAAAACAGTTCATGATCTTCAAAAGCACCTTCAGCTATATCACAGCAAGAAGTCGGGTCTTGACTTGGTAAAAATGATCAACTCTGTCAGTGTACGATAACACTTATCACACTCAACCACCCTTTGGACCCATATGTGCCTGGTATACACAAAGGGCGTACATATAACCAATAAATACTTCAGCGTTCCAACAATTAGTTTACAAGTACCTTTTGTCACTCGCAGTTGTTTTGCTTCCTCAATGGCTTGTTCTACAACAAATAATCAATTGTTACAAACAACACAAGGCATAATTCGCGAACAATTAACGATATTTCATGTCTTAAGAGAGCGTACTTGCATGTTTGAAAGACTTAATGGTTTTCTAACCTTTCTTTTTACAATCCTCGTTCCATCTTGAACTGCACTCGGAAAATGATTTATCTAGTTTCAGTAGCTCGCCAACCTTTTCTCCCAAATCTTGTTCTGAGGCCTTCAGCTTAGACTTCATTTCTGTCAGTTCTTTGACCTTATCACCGAATTGTTTTCTTAGTTGTTCTAACTTGTCATTTTCTTCTTGCAAGAGTTGTCTTGTGGAATTGAGTCTAGATTCGCTATCACACAGTTTTCTGTCCTTACAACGTAATTGTTCTTGAAGTTCTTCTTGCTTATCATTCGTTTCCTTTAGACTCTGACCCGTTTCAATCAGCTCGTCCTCTTTTTCTTTCAAATCTTGTTTTGTAGGTTCGAGTTGACACTTGGTATTGTCCAGTTCTTCGTCCTTATCACGTAGTTGTTTGTCAAGTTGTTTTAGTGTCTCTTCTTTTTCCTGTAGACCTTCAAATTCCCTTTTCCTTAACTCGTCCTCTCTTTCTATCAAATCTTGTTTTGTAGATTCGAGTTGACACTTGGTATTGTCCAGTTCTTCGTCCTTATCACGTAGTTGTTTCTCAAGTTGCGTTAGCTTCTCTTCTTCCTGTACTCCATCTGAGCCCTTTTCCTTTAACTCGTCCTCTTTTTCTTTCAAATCTTGTTTTGTAGATTCGAGTTGAGACTTGGTATTGCTCAGTTCTTCGTCCTTATCACGTAGTTGTTTCTCAAGTTGCGTTAGCTTCTCTTCTTCCTGTACTCCATCTGAGCCCTTTTCCTTTAACTCGTCCTCTTTTTCTTTCAAATCTTGTTTTGTAGATTCGAGTTGAGACTTGGTATTGCTCAGTTCTTCGTCCTTATCACGTAGTTGTTTCTCAAGTTGCGTTAGCTTCTCTTCTTCCTGTACTCCATCTGAGCCCTTTTCCTTTAACTCGTCCTCTTTTTCTTTCAAATCTTGTTTTGTAGATTCGAGTTGAGACTTGGTATTGCTCAGTTCTTCGTCCTTATCACGTAGTTGTTTCTCAAGTTGCGTTAGCTTCTCTTCTTCCTGTACTCCATCTGAGCCCTTTTTCTTTAACTCGTCCTCTTTTTCTATCAAATCTTGTTTTGTAGATTCGAGTTGAGACTTGGTATTGCTCAGTTCTTCGTCCTTATCACGTAGTTGTTTCTCAAGTTGCGTTAGCTTCTCTTCTTCCTGTACTCCATCTGAGCCCTTTTTCTTTAACTCGTCCTCTTTTTCTTTCAAATCTTGTTTTGTAGATTCGAGTTGAGACTTGGTATTGCTCAGTTCTTCGTCCTTATCACGTAGTTGTTTCTCAAGTTGCGTTAGCTTCTCTTCTTCCTGTACTCCATCTGAGCCCTTTTTCTTTAACTCGTCCTCTTTTTCTTTCAAATCTTGTTTTGTAGATTCGAGTTGATACTTGGTATTGCTCAGTTCTTCGTCCTTATCACGTAGTTGTTTCTCAAGTTGCGTTAGCTTCTCTTCTTCCTGTACTCCATCTGAGCCCTTTTCCTTTAACTCGTCCTCTTTTTCTTTCAAATATTGTTTTGCAGATTCGAGTTGAGACTTGGTATTGCTCAGTTCTTCGTCCTTATCACGTAGTTGTTTCTCAAGTTGCGTTAGCTTCTCTTCTTCCTGTACTCCATCTGAGCCCTTTTTCTTTAACTCGTCCTCTTTTTCTTTCAAATATTGTTTTGTAGATTCGAGTTGAGACTTGGTATTGCTCAGTTCTTCGTCCTTATCACGTAGTTGTTTCTCGAGTTGCGTAAGCTTCTCTTCTTCCTGTACTCCATCTGAGCCCTTTTTCTTTAACTCGTCCTCCTTTTCTTTCAAATATTGTTTTGTAGATTCGAGTTGAGACTTGGTATTGCTCAGTTCTTCGTCCTTATCACGTAGTTGTTTCTCAAGTTGCGTTAGCTTCTCTTCTTCCTGTACTCCATCTGAGCCCTTTTCCTTTAACTCGTCCTCTTTTTCTTTCAAATCTTGTTTTGTAGATTCGAGTTGAGACTTGGTATTGCTCAGTTCTTCGTCCTTATCACGTAGTTGTTTCTCAAGTTGCGTTAGCTTCTCTTCTTCCTGTACTCCATCTGAGCCCTTTTCCTTTAACTCGTCCTCTTTTTCTTTCAAATCTTGTTTTGTAGATTCGAGTTGAGACTTGGTATTGCTCAGTTCTTCGTCCTTATCACGTAGTTGTTTCTCAAGTTGCGTTAGCTTCTCTTCTTCCTGTACTCCATCTGAGCCCTTTTCCTTTAACTCGTCCTCTTTTTCTTTCAAATCTTGTTTTGTAGATTCGAGTTGAGATTTGGTATTGCTCAGTTCTTCGTCCTTATCACGTAGTTGTTTCTCAAGTTGCGTTAGCTTCTCTTCTTCCTGTACTCCATCTGAGCCCTTTTTCTTTAACTCGTCCTCTTTTTCTTTCAAGTCTTGTTTTGTAGATTCGAGTTGAGACTTGGTATTGTCCAGTTCTTCGTCCTTATCACGTAGTTGTTTCGTGGGTTGTGTCAGCTTTTCTCCTTCGTCTTTCTCATTTCGTTTCTTTTCATCTGACTCTGAGTCGAGTTGAGGCCTACTTTCCCCTAACTCGCTTCTCTGTGTCCGTAGATCGTCATCGTTTTTGGACTCGGGTTCAGGCTTTTTGTCGGCAAATTCTAGGTATTAAAAGCTTGTATGAGACTTCAAATCACACAATATTTAGACACATACCATATTTGCAGAATAGTATGCAAAATATAGAAATCACATTACACTAACAGATCTTGAAGTATTTAAGTGCAAGTTGTGGCCATGTTTATTAGTAAGTGAGCGATAATAGCTATACGTCCTTGTTGGTATTACTCTAGCGATAACACGGCGGGGAACACCAGCAATGGGTCTCGCTAAATTTACAGATGTAAGCGAGTGAGCGTTAAGCACTGGTCATATCGAACGCATATACTAATTTCAACACTCGTATAATTCAATCGCTTATTGATTGTAAGACCTAGGGCGGTCCAACCTGTCACGCGTCAGGTATGCGACGCCATGCTCCCATTCATGTGCTACTGTATTGTGGGTAGGCGGTTAGGTCATGATAACATACATATCGCAGCGCTGAGTGACGGGTGCACAATAGAACACTAATGCGTGTGTTACGGTGACGTAAAACAAAGCAACGAGCCCTGTGTGACTGTCGTATAACATACCACTGAGGTCAACCTGTCTGTAATATATCAAACACTGAATCCTGTGTAACTGTCGCATAACACCCAACTGAGGTACATATAACTGTATTAATTTAACACTCCGGGTACGCGGGTACCCGTGATGGTGTGATCTGTGAGACCTGGTTCCAACTTTGCTGACATGTTTCCATTAACAGGGCAATCCGCACACACCAACAGCGGTATTACCCGCATACCACTCGACACACATTTTCACTGTGCATGGCGTGCAGGACTACTAGTATGTTTCCGACTCACCACGCCGGCCAATACTTATCACACATAGCGGAGTTTTAGATTGTTACGTGTGACTTCAGTTTGCGCAAGTTTTTCATACTTTTATGCACGTTTAGATGATGTACACAGGCATAGCACACACTTATATACAGCCACTTACCTGGGGAAGCCATAGCGATGACCCTACCACAAAACGAAAGTACGAAGTTGTATGGTTCAAGGAAGTACTAAACACGTGATAGTTGAATACAAAGAATGTGTTGAATGACTAGTATTGATTTGAGACATTCATTTATTATTCATCACGCTTTTGTGTTTATTTGTTTTTATTGATTGTTTATTCGTTGTTTTAGTTGAACTTTATTGATTGTTTGTTAGTTTGTTGCTTTAGTTGTACATTGTTTTGTTTTTTGTTTGTATTTGTGTTGATTCGATTGCGTGTTAATAATAATGTATTTGTTGATCTTAGTACTTATGTAACTTCGTATTCATTTGTTTGTTTGTGTTTTGTGTGTGTTTCTTTATTTGATTCATTTCTTATTTTTTATTCATTTATATTTATCTATATGTCCATATTGTCAACATTTTCTCTTTGCCCACATTATGATCATAAACTATATTTCCATATTTCTATATATCTGATCCCGATGTATACCCGCCATTGTTCAGCATCACTTGTCGGCTTCCCCTCCGATGCGATAACAATCCCTACTCAAAAAGCTTCGATCGTCACCGTTATGCTTACTGAGTATGATTTGCTTAAATTTGCATGTTTGTTTGTTTGTTTAACGCTGCACTCAGTAATATTCCAGCTATATGACTGCGGTCTATAACTAATCGAGTCTGGACCAGAGAGACAATCCAGTGATCATGATCATCGATCCACGCAATTGGGATACGATGACATGCATCAACCAAGTCACCGAGCCTGACCACCCGATCCCGATAGTCACCTCTTACGACAAGCATGGTTTGCTGAATATTCTCACCTGGATGAGTGAGTGAGTGAGTGAGTGAGTGAGTTGGGTTTAACGCCGCTTTTAACAATATTCCAGTTATATCAGGGCGTGTCAGCTTAATGTGGGAGGAAAGCCCGAAGTGATGCAGGTCTCGGTGAAACCCACGAGCACGGGTGTGGTGCTGACAAACCTAGAAACATAATCGTGGCGAACCGGGATTTGAACCAACAGTCATAGGTTTCTGGCGTGCCCAAGGGACGCAACTCTGCACAGCGAATCGCGGGGCCTTAGACGAATGGGCCACCCGTGCCCCAAATAATAATTATAATAGTTCATTTATGTGGTGTTGTAGTCCATGCATTAGCCCTGGGGAGTATACAACCCAACCTGCTTGCTAGGCACTAGAATGGTAACAACTACATTGTTGTCACATCCTACCGGGTTGGTGAACAGAGGCACAATTCGAACAAAGTCACTTGCCCAAGGAGACACCACATGTTCTACACGTGCTTGAGTGTGGGGAAAGAACATTTTTGGGATCTATGTAGGATTGTCTTCTGAGAGGATTCCTGCCAATCTGGATGGCAGGAATCCTCTTAGAAAACAACACTACTTAGATTCCAATGTCACATCGAGCTGTGTTTGAACAACTACCCCGAGTTTGTTCAGAGTCGGCCTGTCCTGTCATGACGTACAGAAGTGAAATCAGATGTACCCACATCGACAAAATGAAACAAGGTAACAATTCGAACATAGTTTGACGAAATCCAACTGTTTTTATTTGGGGAAAAGGTTCCAAGCCGCAGAGGTCTACAAGCACAGATATGGAAACTGATCCCGCAAGGCTGGTGGCCTCGCTTAAATGTTTCGCAATTTATATCTCCAAACTTGGCAAAACTTATCTACGTCACAGTTAGACACTGCTTTTCAGTATAGTAGATTATTCGTTTGATAATTTTAGCAATTATCCCAGTAGTTTCTCCAGATTCCCGAAGGTTAATTCTGACTATCGCCGAATGACAAGGGCGACGCCATGTTTGTTTGCAA
This sequence comes from Haliotis cracherodii, assembly GCF_022045235.1. Classification (NCBI taxonomy): domain Eukaryota; kingdom Metazoa; phylum Mollusca; class Gastropoda; order Lepetellida; family Haliotidae; genus Haliotis; species Haliotis cracherodii. Next base: position 59,376,018 of record NW_027266264.1, read on the forward strand.
TCACTGAAAGTAGTCCCTACTAGACCTATGATATTTGCATCTCTTACCGCTTATGGCACCAATGGATATCGTTTTTATCCGTGGGCTTTGTCCTTTATCCTTCCGTGGAAACCACCCAACATATGATAAATATATGGCCGTGGGGGCAGTGCTACTCAACAGTGCTTGAGCTTGTGTTAGTTATCTAAGATTTGTAGTTTACCCGATTGTATGCACAATTAAATAGGGACAACATGTAAGTTTGTTTTTGGTGCTCTACAGAGTGTTATCTACAAGACGTGATTGTCTACTCCACTTTTCCAAGTCTGCTTTAATGTCGTTTGCACTATATGGGCATTACCCCGCTATGTAATTCCTTACTGCTTTGAGTTCATACTTTTTTTTCGCTAAAACAAGATAAACTTATTCTGTCCATTTACTTATGTAACTTTTTCTAAACATATGAATTAACTAAATCTTCTTAATTCTTATCTCCTACTCAACCTTATTACACAATACAACTGTAGCCACTGTAATTACGGTTAAGACTTACCTTGAGATATTTGCCAACCCGAACCTCCTGGAGTGCTCATTTGCTGGGGTGCTCCCGGCTGAAGTCTTATTTTTTATTTCCAAATACAGAACTCGACATCAGAAGAATTGTAACCAGGTCCTTTTGTTTTGGAACTTCACGTCCAGAAGACGACCCAACAGGAACAGGGTAATTATTTATTCACCAATCTCTTCTTAAAACAGCAAACAGACAGCAAACTTCTCCCAGATTATTGGTTATAAGTTCAGCTACTTTTTAGTGACTGATACATACAGGCAGTCCTTGTTTCCCCCACAATACAAGCCTTTCAACTACAGTTGTAAAATCCCTCGTCGATTAAGCTAATTGTCTTCTGTCAACTATACGAGTAAGTTGTCTTCTGTCAGCTATACGAGTAAGTTGTCTTCTGTCAACTATACGAGTAAGTTGTCTTCCGTCCACTATATGAGTAAGTTGTCTTCTGTCAACTATACGAGTAAGTTGTCTTCTGTCAACTATACGAGTAAGTTGTCTTCTGTCAACTATACGAGTAAGTTGTCTTCTGTCAACTATACGAGTAAGTTGTCTTCTGCCAACTATGCCAGGAAACAAATTAATCAAGAATGACCAACTGCTATCTGTGCCCCACATGTGCACATAATTTGAACATTTGTTGTTCAACTACCTTCAATTAATGCTAAATTGTAATTTAATTTCTATTCAAGAAGTCTCAGTGACACATATTCTATTATGCATATAACCGGAAGTGATAGTTACAGTGCTGCAGTTCCATTCTATCTGTATGAGTGAGTGAGTAAGTATGGTTTTACGCCGCTTTTAGCAATATTCCAGAAATATCATGGCCGGGGACACCAGAAATTGGCTTCACACATTGTATCCGTGTCGGGAATCGAACATAGGTCTTCGGCGTGACGAGCGAACGTTTTAACCACTGGACTACCCGACCGCCCCTATCTGTATGATGGCAGCTTGTACACAGAAGACAACCTAGTAGCTGACAGCATGCGCAAACACAAGTGTTACCAACTGTGACCTCCTCATTTTAGCTGACTGAAAGTCAAGTGAGCTTAGGAACTGGCCATTGGATTTTCTAGGGGTGCCTGGGACTGTGCATGCAAAATAAAAACAATAACTAAAACTAAAAGCGATTGCAACAATGTATCTTTTGTGGCAGAATTTAAAGAAATCTTTTAACAGTCGTATTCAATTAGGACAATTCTTTTCAGAATGAATCCCGGGCCGCCCTTGTCTGTCATATTAAATAAACTACGTGTGGTCATTACTCTGCCGACTCTATGTCGCCGTGTGAGCAGTGATATTCCACCGTGCTTAGTTTGTGTTATTTATCTAAGATTTGTAGTGTAACCGATTGTATGAAAAAATAAATAGGGGCAACATGTAAGCTTGCTTAGGGTGCTCTACAGTTTTGTCTACTAGACGTGATTGTGTACTCCACACTCCAGCCTGCTTTAATATTGTTTGCGCTAAAAGGACATTTTGTGTACTCCACACTCCAAGCCTGCTTTTATATTGTTTGTGCAATAAGGATATGTTCTGTACTCCACTCTCCCAAGCCTGCTTTTATATTGTTTGTGCAATAAGGATATGTTGTGTACTCCACCCTCACAAGCCTGCTTTTATATTGTTTTTGCAATAAGGATATGTTCTGTACTCCACTCTCCCAAGCCTGCTTTTATATTGTTTGTGCAATAAGGATATGTTGTGTACTCCACACTCCAAGCCTGCTTTTATATTGTTTTTGCAATAAGGATATTTTTTGTACCCCACCCTCACAAGCCTGCTTTTGTATTGTTTGCGCTATAAGGACATTTTGTGTACCCCACTCTCCCAAGCCTGCTTTTATATTGTTTGTGCAAGAAGGACATTTTGTGTACTCCACCCTTACAAGCCTGCTTTTATATTGTTTGCGCTATGAGGACATTTTGTCTACTACACTCTCCCAAGCCTGCTTTTATATTGTTTGCGCTATAAGGACATTTTGTGTACTCCACTCTCCCAAGCCTTCTTTCGTATTGTTTTCGCAATAAGGACATTTTGTGTACTCCACTCTCCCAAGCCTGCCTTGATATTGTTTTTGCAATAAGGACATTTTGTGTACCCCACTCTCCAAGCCTGCTTTTATATTGTTTTCGCTATAAGGACATTTTGTGTACTCCACTTCTCCAAGCCTGCTTTTATATTGTTTTCGCAATAAGGATATGTTGTGTACTCCACTCTCCCAAGCCTGCTTTTATATTGTTTGCGCACAATATTTAGACACATACCATATTTTGTGTACCCCACTTTCCCAAGCCTGCTTTTATATTGTTTTCGCAATATGGACATTTTGTGCACTCCACTCTCCCAAGGCTTTTTTTTATTTTGTTTGCGCTATAAGGAAATTTTGTGTACTCCACTCTCCCAAGGCTGTTTTTATATTGTTTGCGCAATAAGGACATTTTGTGTACCCCACTTTCCCAAGCCTGCTTTTATATTGTTTTCGCTATAAGGACATTTTGTGTACCCCACTCTCCCAAGCCTGCTTTTATATTGTTTGCGCTATAGGGACATTTTGTGTACCCCACTTTCCCAAGCCTGCTTTTATATTGTTTTCGCTATAAGGACATTTTGTGTACCCCGCTCTCCCAAGCCTGCTTTTATAATTTTTGCGCAATAAGGACATTTTGTGTACCCCACTCTTCCAAGCCTGCTTTTATATTGTTTGCGCCATAAGGACATTTTGTGTACCCCACTCTCCCAAGCCTGCTTTTATATTGTAATACTCACAGTTTTATGACATCAAGTCCAAGAAAGCATGACAAATTGCCCATCACACAGGTATTAGTGATGTAGTATGATGCATAAAACCTAAAGATATTGAGTGTGTTCAGAGATCGGTGTTGTGTGGATAAGTAAGGAAGGGTTAGTCAAACACCAATGTTTTGGTCCTGTGAAGATTTCGGGTTAGAATTGGTCTTCAGCAACCCATGATTGTCGTAAGAGGGATCGTGTGGTCAGGCTCGGTGACTTGGTTGATGTATTTCATCGTATCCCAGTTGTGTAGATAGATGATCATGATGTCAATCACTGTATTGTCTCTCTGGTCCATACTCGATCAGTTATAGACCGCAGTCATATAGCTGGAATATTACTGAGTGCGGCGTTAAACAACAAACAAACAAAACAGATACGAATTTGAATGCTTGTTACATGCACCAAGTATCCATCAATATTAGGTTGCACTTTTTAGTAATATGTTGCACTGGTGCATGATTTACATTATTATCTGTCAAGTTTAACAACAGCAATCTCGTCCCATAAGAACATTAATATTTAAACTGTATTTTATATAATAATGGGCCTAAGTTGTTTGAAGAAGTTGTTAGGGTTGTGGTAGAGATCCACTCATCACAGACCATTGCAGTGATTCTTGTGTGTCGGGTTATTCTCGATGGTGTCAGTTATCATCACACAAAAGGAGATACTGTTAGTTGGAATTGTTGGGTTGTTGTGGTCAGTCCGGAGATGTATGGCCAGCAGTGGGCTGCTGCAATTTACCATAGTCTCTTTAATATTTGTTTGTTTTTTATAAATTGTTGGTAGATAATCCCTCCGATAAAGACAACCAAGGTAATATCGACTAATTGATATGTCTAATGCTTCACAACCGCCTCCGTGGTCTAGTGGTAGAGCGCCCGCCCGGAGAGCGGAAGATCCGGGGTTCGATTCCCCGCCCGCGTCATACCAAAAGACGTTAAAACTTGGTACTTGTTGTTACCCTGTCTGGCGCTCGGCATTAAGTGGCTAAAACAAGGACTGGTCTTCTCGGAGTCAGTATACTGTGTCTGAGTGGGGTATTCATGTTAAACTGCAGCATAGTATCTCAGTGAGCTAGCACTATAAATCGGCATCAGTCCGGACTAGTACAAGCAGCCACACAAACGCACACACATATATGCACGTCGCTATATAACTGCAATAATCTTGGACGCGACGTTAAACACCATTTCACCTCACCTCACCTCCAATGCTTCACTGACTTGAACATTATAATGTATATATACACTTAACGTGTCCAGATACATCAGCTGGTTGTTACAATGTTCCATTATCTGAGTGTTTATTATTGTAGGGTATGTACATATTGTTCGTACGTACAGCAGTAAGCTCAAGGCGCAGCAAGGAGGGCAATGTTACACTCTCTGGGCATGTTGCATACTTTATTGACTTGCATGCATCACAGCAGACTCGTATGGCTAATATCAAGAAGCAATGAAATGTCACTACAATGATCATGAGAAGGACCTTTTATTTAACAAAACCGAAATTGTATGTTTTCTGAATAACACATTGAGGACGCCTACGAAGAATGAAATATGATGTTATTCTGTAAGTACATGAAAGCGCCAAAATTCATTCCATAATCATTTAACATCTCTGCTAAAAGCAGAGTGGATTGTTCAACTTTGGCTTTACCATGACCATGAGTTTATGAATCAAATGGTGGATATACCAGGTGTTCGCGAAAAGGTAAGTGTATCCTGAGCCATCGGTGGCACCTGTCACAAACACATGCAAAGGCAAAGCTAAGGTTCACCTGAAAACATGGGAACGTATGGTAAAAGTCAAAATAGGGTCTTGTAATGGAGATACTTTTTGTCACTGATGCGTCAGATGTCCTCCGCATGGCTGCCATAACATGTTTTGAAGGCCTTGATTGGTGTAACCTTGATCAAACAACTTTTGAGTGAGAGTCGAAGTCTTCATAGAGAGAGAGCATGCTCGATTGTACCTCAAAAGTTGTAAAACCACATGGTACACGCCCGTCAGCTGGTAAAGCTGTCGTCCATATTCCCCCAAGAACCTACAAGAGAAATGAAGTAAAACCCTGAAGAGATACTGCTGGCTACACATCACGAATACTCTTCACGATAGCCAAGTACGTACTCATTACTGTTGTAATCAGATTACTAACGTACTCAGCATCAGTGTGTTACAGTGTTACAGTGGCAGTGCTGGAATCCATTTGAATTCGTTAATCAGAACTTCCATGTATAGTGGCTACGATGGTCGAGAGGGGACTCGATTTATCGCCTTTTGTTGTTTCCTTCATTAATATGGGCTGAAGTGCTTCTTCTTCATTAAAGAGAGCTGAGCTTTTTACCAGTCTCATTCAAGATTAAACCCATGGAAGGAATGTTGAAATTTCCTCACTGTTCACTAAAATATAATAACTGTACAGGTGTAGGTGGTTTTAACACTATCCAATCTGTTTATTTGTACTTGAGGCCTCAGGCTCATATACAAAGTATACAAAGTATACACAAATACAAATTTTCCACCAAGGTGATGGCGGTTCATCATACTTATATATTCAATGATAACATAGTGTACAGTAATTAATGATAACATGCTCTCCTCACAAGTGAAGCTTTACAGAATTTTAGCAAGTTTTCTACTATAGCTGGATCATAATCATTCATTAAATTAACAAAACATTTGGATATGCATTTCCTTAAATATTTCTTTGGTACAAAAAAATTTCTCAAATCATTAAAACATGGGCATTTCATTATTAAGTGGAATTCATCCTCTAACTCATTTAAATTACAATTCTGACAGATTCGTTTACTTTTTTCAACATTTTTCCATCTTCCAACATTTATGTAAATTTTTGCAGTTGTTAAAAGAGCTGAGTATCTTCTATGCATTAAATATGTTTTGCAATACACATATGGTTCAGCATTTAATGAAAATTTGTATTTACTGTAACTATCGAATCTTGTACTTTCTCTTAATTTTGCTTGCCACTCTTGAAAAGAAATATCTCTTAATCTAAGTTTAATCATACTTATTAAAATATCAATATTACCAACACCTTGAGAGAACAAGACTTCTCCAAGACCTATCAAACATAAAGATTCTCTAACATTTGTTACCCCATTCATCTAAGTGTTTTAACATATTATACCACCTTTTTATATTCTATCATCTGACATGTGTATTAATCTTAGCCAATATTTTATACATTGCACAAATGAACCAACATATAACGGATATCTACCACATTCTCCCACAGCCATAGCATTTGGAGTTTGTGACGGTAAACCAAGAAATCTTTTACATGCATAATTCTGAATTTTCTCAAGTGGATCAAATGTATTGGTGCCCCAAATATCTGCACCGTATAATAAAATAGGCTTAATCTTTACATCAAATATTTTATTGAATATGTCATAAGACAAGCACCCAAGTTCATCTAATGATCTTAAAATTTCATAAAGTGCTAATTTACCCTTTTTTTTATCTGTACAAACAGTGGCTCGTAGTACTTGTCTATTATTTATCAATGTACAATTTATATAAACATTGTCTTTCAATATTTTTTCCAGTTCAGTCTACTGTACTTATGATATGAAGTCCTTTTAAAGTGTCAGTATTTAGATTAAAGGGGTGGTATTATGAATACAATTAAAAGATGAATATCGAAATACATTCAAAAGGTTCCTAGACCATGTTTTATCGTTTAGGGATACAACTTGCCGTTCTATACAACGCTGATGTCGACGCCCGGGGTCAATAAAACTAGTAACTTTCACAAAAGGGTAAATTAAATTTCGCAAGAAATCGCAAATAATCAGTGGACTTTCTGTATAGTTATTGCGAAATAAAGTAAAAAACTTTTGTGTTGTACTGTATGTGATTATTGCTAATTTACTACAATACTACAAAGCAACCACATGTGTGTATGCAAAAGAGACTGCATTCTGTATCTATATCTAACAAATTTATCTACTTCAAAATGTTGTAACTAAGGCAAAAGAGCTGTAAAATTTACAGGAATAGATCACTGAAAATCAGTAAAATCGTTTTTAGTTTACGGCATCATGGGTATCGCTTACTCGCTCTATCGCTTTCGTTTTCGCTTTCTCGTCTCGTGTTTTTCGCTTTCTCGGACGTAATTTAAGTTGCTAAAGCCATGTCCCCTCTCGGCCACCATATGTTTGTGCAGTTGTGATGCTTCCGTTAATTTGACACCTACTTCAACACACGAGTTTAGTGATTTTGCCAGAAATTTATTAATAAGGATTAAATTGCCCTTTTAGTTCCAGAAAAGGGGATTTCCATTCAACCAGTGAAGGGGTTTATAAAGGTCATAGCTGAGATCTCAAATGTGTGTTTGACATTTCTGCATGTAAACTCGAAAGCAAAGATATCGATCCCGATCATGCGAGGATCGACGTTTCGACAGATACCAACGTTGAAAAAATATCAAATGGCGGAAGACCAGTGATATGTAAGGTGCAATGACTCTTCTATTATAGACATCAGTGTGAAAGTGTTTACTGTCTGCATCCCGTCGGGTCCAGAAGTCTGGTGAGTGATGACAAGGTGACAGTTGGTCCAGGGCGTATACAGCTAGGTCTGGATCTGGCACTATGGACACCCTCATATAAAAGACTGACATATAGAGAAATGCCTTGTAGGTAGGCTAATGTGTTCTGAGTTTAGGCTAACTCGTTCCTGGTTTGGGCCAATCCATTCGCGGTCCAGACCACCCCAATCCCGGAATAAGATAACCCATTTTTCAGTAGAGCAAAGTCATTGCTGAAGAACATCCACCACTTCCTGATCTAACACAACCCATTTCTGGCCGAGTCAAATCCCAATCCTGGTTACAGCCCACCCAATCCTGGAATAGGCTAGCCCATTCCTGATTCAGGGCAACATGTCCCTGGAATTAGCCCACCCATTCCCCGGATAGACCTACCAAACCAGGGGATAATACTTTTGTCTGCAAGATATGCGGTTGAGATCCGCAGTTACAGATGCATTTTTCTTTAGATAAATATATAGACATGAACTGAAAAGAACAGTTTGTTTCCAACGATTTAGGGAGTGGAGTTAGCCATTAGATATACTTGCCATTTCCGCCGCTTCTTTTGTTGGGAGGTGAATGTTGCGGTGACTGAGCTAACTCGAATTCCAGGTGATTGCATTTCACTGAAACATGAAGGTCCACAACAGTAAATACGCTGCATCCTACTGTAACATATAGTTACACAATACATAACAGACTGCATCTCACTGTAACATGACGTCACACAACACACAATAGACTGTATCTCTTTGTAACATGACGTCACACAACACACACTCGACTGTATCTCACTGTAACATGACATCACACAACACACACTAGACTGTATCTCTTTGTAACATGACGTCACACAACACACACTAGACTGTATCTCTTTGTAACATGACATCACACAACACACACTAGACTGTATCTCTTTGTAACATAACATCACACAACACACACTAGACTATATGTCTTTGTAACATGACGTCACACAACACACACTAGACTGTATCTCTTTGTAACATGACGTCACACAACACACACTAGACTGTATCTCTCTGTAACACGTAGTCACACAACACACACTAGATTGTTTCTCTTTGTAACATGAAGTCACACAACACACAATAGACTGCATCTCACTGTAAGATGCTGTCACACAACACACAATAGACTGCATCTCACTGTAACATGCTGTCACACATCACACAATAGACTGTATCTCACTGTAACATGAAGTCACACAACACACACTAGACCGTATCTCTTTGTAACATGACGTCCCACAACACACAATAGACTGTATGTCTCTGTAACATGTCACACAACACACACTAGACTGTATCTCACTGTAACATGTAGTCACAAAACACACACTAGACTGTATCTCTTTGTAACATGACGTCCCACAACACACAATAGACTGCATCTCACTGTAACATGCTGTCACACAACAAACAATAGGCTGTGTCTCACTGTAACATGTAGTCACACAACACACAATAGGCTGTGTCTCACTGTAACATTTAGACGCACAACACACAATAGGCTGTATTTCATTGTAACATGTTGACGCACAACAAACAATAGGCTGTATTTCATTGTAACATGTAGACGCACAACACACAATAGGGTGTGTCTCACTGTAACATGTAGTCACACAACACAGAATAGTCTTTATCTGATCACCCTGACATATGGTTAAACAACATACACTAGGCTGTATCTCACTGTGATATGTACTCACACAACACACGTACAATAAGCTGAGCATATGGCTTTCACTGGCATTATATGTATATATTCGCCTCTGAGACGGAAAAAATACTGTCAAGTGTTGAGGCACAGATTCCTACAGACACAAGTGTAAAGATGGTCACTTGCCTCCGAGTCGCTTCTTGTCCTCTGTCACAGCGTCCAGCTGGCCTACATAATAAATGAAGTCATTCATTCATCTTTTGTTTCGTCACAATCATATTATTTGATATAAAGTAACGATTCAGACATTTACGCATGTCTGAACATTTTGAACACGATGAAAAGTCTACATGCTGAATACACAGATATTTCAAAAGAAGGTTAACTGTCATTGATATAACGAAGAAGTTTACAGCCAGACTCCATTGTAAATATCTCCATGCTTCACTTCAGGGGCGGTGGTGTAGCTTAGTGGTTAAAGCGTTGGCTCGTCACGTCCAAGGACCGGGTTCGATTTCCCACATGGGTACAATTTGTGAAGCCCATTTTCCGGTGTCCCCCGCCGTGATATTGCTTGAATACTACTAAAAGCGGCGTAAACTCATGCTCATCCATTTCCTCCCGCATGAGGTGAAGTGAAATTGGGTTTAACGTCGCATCCAAGATTATTGCACTTATATAGCGACCTGCATGTACGTGTCTGTGTTTGTGTGGCTCTACCACTAGACCACGGAGGCGGTCCTCCTGCATGAAGCGGCGTTAAAACTAACTCACTCACTCATTAGACATACGTGTTATATATACCAGGTACACCTACGTCTGAGATTCAGTGAATGCCTCACGAGTTCCCTTTTTTCAGATACATTCGTCTTCAGTTCTTCACACTTCTCTTCATTACGGCGATATGCGTCCCTCAAAGCCTGCTGCGCTCTTTCAATCTCGTCTGACAGACAACAAAATACACAAACATGGTTACCCAATTGACATCGTAACAAGTCCATCGTGATATCAGTATCACGACACAGACCCAATATATGTACTCATCATAACACAATCTTTGAAAATACCATCTACACAACCTGTATCACTACAGTTTTCATGATTTATGAAATAAACGACGTGTGGGAGTTGTTTATCGTACAATAAAACACTGCAGGAAGAATAAACTATGAAGCTCCGCGTGGTTTATTCTCCCTGCAGTGTTTTATTGTACTACCACGAGTCGTTTATTTCTTGTATGAGATATCAAAATTATGTACAGCCTCTTTGAGGATGTTAATGAAAGGTAAAAGCTTTGAAAATATTTACCCGTATTTAAATAATGATGACTCCCTAAATACAAACCGACTTCGGCAATGTCGAACAGGTCCATTTTAGGAACAGGGGGGCTAAGTTTGGCATTTCCCATAATTTTTACGGCGATTTTATGTTTCTCTTCCCCTAATACATACTGCCATATCTCGCCCAATTTCGGATGCGATCGTTATGCCATGGCGGTTTTCTGAGTTGCCCAGCTACATCTATGGGAACAACTCACTAGACATTTCCCTCTCAAAATTAATCTCGTCCAATTTACAACGTCATCAAGTTGCGAGCGCATGTTCAAATCTCCAGTAATGACGCCATGATAGAACAATGTTTTATCGTGAAATGAATCATGCTTCGTTCTGCATTGTTCTTTGCGATTTATCATTTTCTTCAGGGAGAATAGACCACTCGGAGCTGCACCCCTTATAGTTTGATTGTTGCTTATTAGATGACAATGAAATCATATATGACATTTTAGGTGTGAATATGTACTTTTTAAAATGACTATTTGACATGTTTTAAAATATTTTTTCAATAAATCTCCCTTAAGGAGCGGGCAATTAATTTCCATGGATACGACTCACAGGCAGGGTACACATTTCATGGAGTCCGCGAATATATCAATTGGAACACATCTTAGGTAACTTTCTCATCTCGCATGAGCATCATTGAGTTCCTGAAATGAACCGATGTTTAACCGAATGAATTGGTGAAGGGAAGTAACTCGATTTGTTTCTCCGTTTTGGGTAGGGGTAGAGTTTCAACGATTATAAAGTAACATTTTGGCTCCAAGACTTAGGGCACCCAGGTGTACGTTGGCTCACACTCAGAGTACGTCACAAAGGTTCATCGTATCTGTAACACTATTCATCACATGAGAAATATATAATTATGTGTCTGACTGCCGACCGTCAGTTCGCCTCGACAGAATGGACCTTTTTTAAGTGAATAAGGGATAACCTTTTATGGCTATACAACTTATCACAAAAAGAAGTTGAATTGTTTGATAGGCATCACTTAGAAATTGACGGATGACAAAGTAAAGACATTTTATGGATAACAACTTTATTTACTGTAAAGGCGACGCTTCGGTAAAGATCCTTCTACGGCTGTCAAGCAAGGGTAAATTGTCTCTACGTTGTCAATAAAGAAGTTACCTTTAAGTAAGGCTATCCTCTCCTGTTCTTGTCTGACGTCCCCGGCTTCTCGTTGGGCCGTGTTGGACAAGGCGGCATTGAGTCGTCTCTCACTGTCAAGCTTCAGGTGCAGCTGAACAGCATTGTGTTTCTCCTTTTGCAACTTTTCTGGAAATGTGCAAGTCCATTGTGGAAATGTTCATGTGTGCCACTCACTTACATACGATGGGGCTTACACGTGTACGTGACCGCCTCCGTGGTCTAGTGGTAGAGCGTTCGCCCGGAGACAGAGCGTCCGGGGTTCAATCCCCGGCCGCGTCATACCAAAAGACGTTTAAAGATGGTACTTGTTGTTACCCTGTCTGGCGCTCTGCATTAAGGGGCTAAAACAAGGACTGGTCGGCTCGGAGTCCGTATACTGTTTATGAGTGGGGTATTTATGTTAAACTGCAGCCGAGTATCTAAGCAAGCTAGCACTATAAATCGGCATCAGTCCGGACTAGTACAAGCAGCCACACAAACACACACACGTATATGCACGTCGCTATATAAGTGCAATAATCTAGGACGCGACGTTAAACCCCATTTCACCTCACCTCACCTCACCTACACGTGTACGTGTACAATATTGTAAGACTATAACTTGGCGTCAGAGACGACCAGTATTAGAGTGAGTGAGTGAGTTTGGTTTAACGCCGCTTTTAACAGTATTCCAGTTATATCGCGGCGTGTCAGCTTAATGTGGGAGGAGAGCCCGAAGCGATGCAAGTCTCAGACGTTTACCACTTCGGTGAAACTCACGAGCACGGGTGCTGACAAACCTAGAAACATAATCGGGGCGAACCGGGATTCGAACCAACAATCATAGGTTTCTGGCGTGCCCAAGGGACGCAACTCTGGAAAGCGAATCGCAGCACCTTAGACGACTGGGTCACCCGTGCCCCCACCAGTATGAGAATGATACGCAACGCAATAGCGTTAACTGTAGCTTTTTGAAACACTGTGTCCAATACACAGATCCAATACGACATGCATAATTCCACTTTTCACTGTGAAAATTCTTGTTATTCGGTTACATAACAGAAATAGTGTTTTCAATATTGAAAGAAATTTAACTTCATAACAAAATATAAACTTTAGTCTGACAACTACAGCCAGTTCGTCTCGTTTCCCTTGATATTTGGTGATGATATGCTTTTTAACTATTATGAATACAAGCTGACATTATTTACATTCGAATTTTCTCTCTACTGTCTAAATCGGAATTGTGTGGGACTGAAAGTATATACACAAAGTATACATATACCTAATTCTTTTTCAACACACAAATATCTGTTTGAAAACAATTCATCATAAGTGTCAAGTAATAATGTATCTATGACATCACGTATAGTATGCAATGTCTGATATGAGGAAATATCCTGTAATGTGTATCTGGTTCAAAATAGTGATCATGCAGTATAGAAATAAAGGAGACAAATATTCCAACAAATGAAGGGAAGACCAAACATCTTTAATGTGTGAGTTTAAGGGAGGGATGCTCTAGATATATGTCGAGATAACATGCTGTATTTAGAACAAGGGCAGATATTATTCAACAGAAAAAAAAATATGCCTAAAAGAATGGTAGATAAATAATGATTGTACTTTTCATCATTTCGTCATTATTGCTAGGCGTAGCAATGAAGCACTGAAACGTTTTTCTTATGGCCACCTCCGTGGTCGAGCGGAAACAACGTCAGCCCAAAGAGCGGAATGCCGAGGGTTCAATGCCCTCCTGGTGATCGATAGGGAGGAGGTGAAACAAAGACTGGGCTACTCGGAGTATACTGTGTCTGAATAGGGTATCCATGTGACCTTCGACATTGTATCCCAGTGGGCTAGGACTACAAAACAAACAGCATGCGTCCGGACGAGTACAACGGACACATACATGAACACGTTGCTGTGTAAGTGAAATATTCTTTAACTCGACGTTAAAGCCGTTTCACTAATGCTGACCATGACTTACCGAGGATGTCTAGGTATTGTGCTTCAGTCTCATGGAGAGTTGTCTTGGTCCGGGCGAGCTCCTCCAGATTCCTCTCGTTCGCCCCGCATTGTTCACTAAGCCTCTGAACCCACGCTGAAACACATTACAAGCGTGAGTGAAATACACGTGCTGAAATTCATTACAAGCGTGAGTGAAATACCTGTCCTGAAACACATTACAAGCGTAGGAGAAATACCCGTGCTGAAACACATCACAAGTGAAAAAGAATACCCGTGCTGAAACACATTACAAGCGTGAGAGAAATACCTGTGCTGAAACACATTACAAGCGTAAGAGAATACCCGTGCTGAAACACATTACAGGCGTGAGAGAAATACCTCTGCTGAAACACATTACAGGTGAGAGAAATACCTGTGCTGAAACACATTACAGGTGAGAGAAATACCTGTGCTGGAACACATTACAGGTGAGAGAAATATCTGTGCTGAAACACATTACAGGTGAGAGAAATACCTGTGCAGAAACACATTACAGGTGAGAGAAATACCTGTGCTGAAACACATTACAAGCGTGAGAGAAATACCTGTGCTGAAACACATTACAAGCGTGAGTGAAATACACATGCTGAAACACATTACAAGCGTGAGTGAAATACCTGTGCTGAAACACATTACAAGCTTAAGAGAATACCCGTGCTTAGTTGTGTGTTCTAGTCTTGTCTACTCCCACCTTTAGCTGTGCGTTCTAGTCTTGCCTACTCCCGCCTTTGGCTGTGTGTTCTAGTCTTGTCTATTCCCACCTTTAGCTGTGTATTCTAGTCTTGTCTACTCCCACCTTTAGCTGTGTGTTCTAGTCTTGTCTATTCCCACCTTTAGCTGTGTGTTCTAGTCTTGTCTACTCCCACCTTTAGCTGTGTGTTCTAGTCTTGCCTACTCCTACCTTTAGCTGTGCGTTCTAGTCTTGTCTACTCCCACCTTTAGCTGTGTATTCTAGTCTTGTCTACTGCCACCTTTAGCTGTGTGTTCTAGTCTTGCCTACTCCTACCTTTAGCTGTGCGTTCTAGTCTTGTCTACTCCCACCTTTAGCTGTGTATTCTAGTCTTGTCTACTGCCACCTTTAGCTGTGTGTTCTAGTCTTGCCTACTCCCACCTTTAGCTGTGCGTTCTAGTCTTGTCTACTCCCTTCTTTAGTTGTGTGTTCTTGTCTCTTCTTCTTCTACCGTTAGCTAAGCGTGTTCTGGTCTCGTCTACTCCTACCTTTAGCTATCTGCACAGAACCTTCCCGTTCCTTCAATTGCAGCTCACATTGGGTCACTTTATCTGTAAGTTCTGCTTTCTCCACTTCTACCTGCTCAATGCGATCTGTAACCAGAATATTATGCATCAGTTGACAAAAACAATTCTCTTTTGCCTCAACTGCTACAATATTAACATCATGCCAAAACCGCAACAATACTAACACCATTCCTCAACCACTATAATAGTAACTCAGACCTCAACAGTGACAATACTAACATCATTCCTCAACCAACACAATACTAACTCAGACCTCAACAGTAACAATACTAACACCATTCCTCATCCACTATAATAGTAACTCAGACCTCAACAGTAACAATACTAACACCATTCCTCATCCACTATAATAGTAACTCAGACCTCAACAGTAACAATACTAACACCATTCCTCATCCACTATAATAGTAACTCAGACCTCAACAGTAACAATACTAACACCATTCCTCAACCACTATAATAGTAACTCAGACCTCAACAGTAACAATACTAACATCATTCCTCAACCAACACAATACTAACTCAGACCTCAACAGTAACAATACTAACACCATTCCTCAACCAACACAATACTAACTCAGACCTCAACAGTTACATAATAACATCAGGCCTCAACCACTACAGTTTCAACATCCTCAGCCGCACCAATACCATCATCAGGCCACAATATTAACACCAGACCTCAACCGCCAAAATATTAACACCAGACCTCAACCGCCACAATATTAACACCAGGCCTCAACCGCCAAAATATTAACACCAGACCTCAACCGCCAAAATATTAACACCAGACCTCAACCGCCAAAATATCAACACCAGACTTCAACCGCCAAAATATTAACACCAGGCCTCAACCGCCAACATATTAACACCAGACCTCAACCGCCAAAATATTAACACCAGACCTCAACAGCCAAAATATTAACACCAGACTTCAACCGCCAAAATATTAACACCAGACCTCAACCGCCAAAATATTAACACCAGACCTCAACCGCCAAAATATTAACACCAGACCTCAACAGCCAAAATATTAACACCAGACCTCAACAGCCAAAATATTAACACCAGGCCTCAACCGCCAAAATATTAACACCAGGCCTCAACCGCCAAAATATTAACACCAGGCCTCAACCGCCAAAATATTAACACCAGACCTCAACTGTCACAGTATTAACATCAGGCTTCAACTATTACAATATTAACATCAGGCCTCAACCGTCACAATATTAACATCAAACCTCAAACATTTATGCGTCAACTGTCACAGTATTAACATCAGGCTTCAACTTTTACAATATTAACATCAGGCCTCAATAGCTACAATATGAAAGCACCAGGTCGGCACAGTCAACCTGTGTTAGTGACCAAAAAGGTTACATAATGCTTGATACATAATTATAATAATTCCTTTGATAAACAAAAACTGATCTCATCATAACGTAGAAAAGTTAATAATTATGCGGATTTTTATGTAGTTCTCTCAGAGTAGACATTGGGGGGTTCTCTCCAAGACATATGAAATACTGCAAGTGTTTACCTGTCCACTTTGCTTCTTGTGTCTGACATCCCGTCCTAGCAGCATACAGCTGGACATTCTGACTGTCAATCTTATCTGAAATAGTGATTGCAACAACCCCGTGAACCACTATGCTTTGTACCTGTGTGTAGGTAACAGCCAGTCGACACACAGTTTTCTGATGGCCTGAAATCCTATTGATGCAAGTTCTACCACACGATAGGATATCATGATCAACTATAACGTTGATATTATATACAGAAACAAAAGAGTGGATATAACTCTTGTGCTGGTCCCTTTTGCGGTGATTCAGGTAAGTCAAATATACAATGTTCTTGTATGAGGTTTATTTTGTTTATTTTCACTTAATCCAAGAATCAAATAACGAATAAACTGCTGACGTACAGAATGAAATAAAAAAACACCAAATGTCAAGATTTCCTTTCAATCCAGTGGGGTGTGCCTATAATCAAATGTGATTTTCAGAAAAGAATATCTTGGACTATACATTCAAGGAACCTATTCCATTGGCTGCTTTAAAAAAAGTTAGATTAGATTGGACCTATTTGAGGTCTTCAACTGTTGAGCTTAGGACCTGCGTAATGTTTTAAGACTTGGCACAAAAAGTTGTTCAAGTTGTTTTATCAGTTGTCGTGAATGTTTATAAAGCCCAGGCTTTTGGAATTTTTTTTCCTGCAAGTTCCAAAATCGTAGTTCAAGACTGTTGGCTCAAAGTCTTTTTAGTGTTGCTGTCGCTTTTTTGTGAAATTCTATACCGCTCACATTATTATTATCATTATTTTTATTATTTACAGATTAAAATAAAAAATGCAGCAAAGAGGGTTTGGGTGATGCTGGCACAGTCAGGGTGTTTAGGCTCATTATCAGCTCAGGGCCCTTGTCCCCTCTACACGCAGCCCAAACAGCGAATGGGACTTCTCCCAGGAAGCGCTGCCAAGCCAAACCCACCCGGAACTTTTCGGAGAATGTGAAAACTCCCCACTTTGTTTGACTGTCTCATTAAATTCATTACATAATCTACATTTCATATTCACATTTTGATGCAAAATCACACATTGACCGTTTCGAGTTGGAAGTGACTGATCCTGAGCAGCAAACAGAAAGCTTTCAGTTTCTTTTTTCAGCCCAGACGACTTCATCCAAGCGAAGGACTCTGCAGGATTGCTGACCTTCTCAACACACTACACATAAACTCGATGCAGTGGTCGTTCAGAAATCCTCTCCTTGAAAGGTCTGGGCCGACTTGATATGGCACTTCGCTTGGTTGACACTCCTTTCTGTATCGCCCAGCAGTACAGAACCATCACCAAAACCAACACCGACATTGAGATTATGTCCCACATCCTTGGCTCGTTTTAGAAAACTGTGGAATGCCTTGTTTTATATTATTTTTTTTATTTTTTTATTATTATTATTATTATTAATATTGTTATTACCATCATCATCATCATCATCATCATCTGAGCGCGTAGAGAACTACTTTAGGAGAATGTATTGAAAGTGAATATTTACCCTGAAGATGTTTCCGATCCGACTCATGTTTACGAGACATGCTGGTCAGTTGGCCCTTAACTTCTTCGCACTGAGCACTGACCACAGCTGTGGGCAATCAAATACAGTCACATGATGTACAGATTACCATTGCATGTCAAAAGAAAAGTCGTCACAGGTTGTACTGTTTACCATCGCATGTCTGAACTGAAACCGTCGCATGCTGTACTGATTATCACTTCATGTCAAAAGAAAAGCCTTCATATGTTGCACGTGTGTGTGTGTGTGTGTGTGTGTGTGTGTGTGTGTGTGTGTGTGTGTGTGTGTGTGTGTGTGTGTGTGTGTGTGTGTGTGTGTGTGTGTGTGTGTGTGTGTGTGTGTGTGTGTGTGTGTGTAACGTCTTTTGGTACGGCTACGTTTCGTCTTCAGGGCAGATGCTCTATCTAAAAGAGCGCGAATCACGCGGCTCCAAATTAAAAATTATGAAGGCATATATAAACAGTGGTACTACATCAAATTTCTAAACAGAGTAAGTTTATCTCATATATCGCCATCAGGCATGATATTGCAGTTACGGACCAAAATCACGTGTCTGCGACGGTGTCAATACGCACCTCGAACTCTAAATTTCCACTGCTGCTCGAATGTCAGTCGAAAAGCGTGTCGCCACTGCAGTCGAGCTGAAGCACAATATTTAATCAGTATTAATCAGTATATCCGCTACACCACCACTCTACCACTAAACTGACATCACTACACCAAAACACTGCCACCACTCCACCAACACCATTACACAAACACCGCTACACCAACACACTGCCACCACTCCACCAACACACTGCCACCACTCCACCAACACCATTACACAAACACCACTACACCACTACACCAACACAATGCCACCACTCCACCAACACACTGCCACCACTCCACCAAAACACTGCCACCACTCCACCAACACCATTACACAAACACCACTACACCACTACACCAACACAATGCCACCACTCCACCAACACCATTACACAAACACCACTATACCATTACACAAACACACTGCCACCACTCCACCAACACACTGACATCACTCCACCAACACACTGCCACCGCTCCACCAACACCATTACACAAACACCACTATACCATTACACAAACACCACCGCATCATTACACAAACACCACTACACCAACACACCGACATCACTACACCAACACACTGCCACTACTCCACCAACACCATTACACAAACACCACTACACCATTACACAAACACCACCGCATCATTACACAAACACCACTACACCAACACAATGCCACCACTCCACCAACACTTTGACATCACTCCACCAACACACTGCCACCGCTCCACCAACACACTGACATCACTCCACCAACAACATTACACAAACACCACTACACCAACACACTGCCATCACTCCACCAACACCATTACAAAAACACCACTCCACCAATACACTGACATCACTCCACCAACACACTGACATCACTCCACCAACACTATTACACAAACACCACTACACCAATACACTGACATCACTCCACCAACACACTGATATCACTCCACCAACACCATAACACAAACACCACTACACCATTACACAAACACCACTACAACATTACACAAACACCACTACACAAACACACTGACATCACTCCACCAACACCATTACAGAAACACCACTACACCAACACACCGACATCACTCCACCAACGCCATTACACAAACACCACTACACCATTACACAAACACCATTACACAAACACCACTACACCAACACACTGACAGCACACCACCAACACCATAACACAAACACCACTACACCATTACACAAACACCACTCCACCAACACACTGCCACCACTCCACCAACACCATAACACAAACACCACTACACCAAGACACAAACACCACTCCACCAACACACTGACATCACTCCACCAACTCCATTACACAAACACCACTATACCATTACACAAACACCACTACACCATTACACAAACGCCACTACACCATTACACAAACAACGCTACACCATTACACAAACACCACTCCACCAACACACTGACATCACTCCACCAACACCATTACACAAACACCAGTACACCATTACACAAACACCGCTACACCATTACACAAAGACCACTCCACCAACGCCACCACACTGACACCAACCCACCGACACACTGACGCCACTACACAAACACAAGTACACCAACACACTGACACCACTATACAAACACCAGTACACCAACACACTGACACCACTACACAAACACAAGTACACCACTACACAAACACCAGTACACCAACACACTGACACCACTACACAAACACAAGTACACCAACACACTGACACCACTACACAAACACAAGTACACCAACACACTGACACCACTACACAAACACCAGTACTTCAACACACTAACACCACTATACAAACTCAAGTACACCAACACACTGACACCACTACACAAACACCAGTACACCAACACACTGACACCACTTCACAAACACCACTACACCAACACAAGTACACCAACACACTGACACCACTACACAAACACAAGTACACCAACACACTGACACCACTACACAAACACAAGTACACCAACACACTGACACCACTACACAAACACAAGTACACCAACACACTGACACCACTACACAAACACCAGTACTTCAACACACTGACACCACTACACCAACACCAGTACACCAACACACTGACACCACTACACAAACACCAGTACACCAACACACTGACACCACTACACAAACACCAGTACACCAACACACTAACACCACTACACAAACACCAGTACACCAACACACTAACACCACTACACAAACACCAATCCACCAACACACTGACACCACTACACAAACAAAATTAAAGTACACCAACACAATGACACCACTACACAAACACAAGTACACCGACACACTGACACCACTACACCACATACACTACCACACTGCCACCACTCTACCAATACCACCAACACCGCCAACATCACCTACACCACCACACTGCCAGCACTCCTCGAACACCCACCACTAACACCACATGACCACCACACTGCAACCACTCCACCAACACCATCTACACCAACTCCACCACATTGCCATCGCACCACTCCACCAACATCACCCAAGTCACTACGCAGTCACCACTCCTCCATCATCACTCCACGAACACCACAACACCAGCACACTGACACCACATCACCTTACTACACCATCTCTACACTGTTCCTACGCCCCCACCAATTTAACCCTAGTTGGAACTGTGTATCATAGAGAAGTGCACCTTACCTTTCTCCCGCTGTAATCCCAGTATAACCTCGTCAGCTTTTTCTAAAAGTAGAAACAACAGGCAGTTTTTGTTTGTAGTTGAACACCTCAACCCGCAAACTAAATGCTGAACTGCTGGGGAAAAGAAAGCATGTAAAAGGGGTTTGACCAAAACTTACAAATAGATGTTATCAAAACCTTACTTGGCTGAAAACAGTCGCCGAAACACTGCCAACTTAAGGTCCAAAACAAAACTACCAAACCAGTATCAAATACATCACAATCGAATAACCATTTGTTGTTGTTTCATTTTCAGTCACCATCAAAACTTGTTGTACAAATGTACTTCCTCCAGCCAGGCAGTTTATGTCAGGGAATGCAGTGGTTGATGTGAGATCTGTGGATGACGGAATCAAGCATGTCATCAAGTCCGACCACACAATGCAATTCAGTCGCCTCTTACGACATAAACGCTGGGATAATCCCAGGACCACAGTTACTGTGCAGAACAGTTTATGATCTTCAAAAGCACCTTCAGCTATATCACAGCAAGAAGTCGGGTCTTGACTTGGTAAAAATGATCAACTCTGTCAGTGTACGATAACACTTATCACACTCAACCACCCTTTGGACCCATATGTGCCTGGTATACACAAAGGGCGTACATATAACCAATAGATACTTCAGCGTTCCAACAATTAGTTTACAAGTACCTTTTGTCACTCGCAGTTGTTCTGCTTCCTCAACGGCTTGTTCTACAACAAATAATAAATTGTTACAAAAAACACAAGACACAATTCGCGAACAATTAACGATATTTCTTGTCTTAAGAGAGCTTACTTGAAAGACTTAATGGTTTTCTAACCTTTCTTTTTACAATCCTCGTTCCATCTTGAACTGCACTCGGAAAACGATTTTCTTAGTGCCATTAGCACGCCAACTTTTTTTCCAATAGATAGTTCTGCTGCATGCAGCTTAGACTTCATTTCTTCCAGTCCTTTGACCTTGTCAGCGAATTGTTCCCTAAGTTGATTTAACTTGTCATTTGTAGATTCGAGTTGAGACTTGGTATTGTCCAGTTCTTTTTCCTTATCATGTAGTTGTTTTAGTTTCTCTTCTTTTTCCCGTAGACCTTCAAGTTCCTTTTTCTTGAACTCGTCCTCTTTTTTTCTTAAATCTTGTTTTGTAGATTCTAGTTGAGAATTGGTATTGCTCAGTTTTTTGTCCTTATCATGTAGTTGTTTCTCAAGTTGTTTTAGTTTCTCTTCTTTTTCCTGTAGACCTTCAAGTTCCTTTTTCTTGAACTCGTCCTCTTTTTTTCTTAAATCTTGTTTTGTAGATTCTAGTTGAGAATTGGTATTGCTCAGTTCTTTGTCCTTATCATGTAGTTGTTTCTCAAGTTGTTTTAGTTTCTCTTCTTTTTCCTGTAGACCTTCAAGTTCCTTTTTCTTGAACTCGTCCTCTGTTTTTATTAAATCTTGTTTTGTAGATTCTAGTTGAGAATTGGTATTGCTCAGTTCTTTGTCCTTATCATGTAGTTGTTTCTCAAGTTGTTTTAGTTTCTCTTCTTTTTCCTGTAGACCTTCAAGTTCCTTTTTCTTGAACTCGTCCTCTTTTTTTCTTAAATCTTGTTTTGTAGATTCTAGCTGAGAATTGGTATTGCTCAGTTCTTTGTCCTTATCATGTAGTTGTTTCTCAAGTTGTTTTAGTTTCTCTTCTTTTTCCTGTAGACCTTCAAGTTCCTTTTTCTTGAACTCGTCCTCTTTTTTTCTTAAATCTAGTTTTGTAAATTCTAGTTGAGAATTGGTATTGCTCAGTTCTTTGTCCTTATCATGTAGTTGTTTCTCAAGTTGTTTTAGCTTCTCTTCTTTTTCCTGTAGACCTTCAAGTTCCTTTTTCTTGAACTCGTCCTCTTTTTTTCTTAAATCTTGTTTTGTAGATTCTAGTTGAGGCTTAGTAGTGTCCGGTTCTTCGTCCTTATCACGTTGTTTTTTCTCAAGTTGTGTCAGCTTTTCTCCTTCGTCTTTCTCATTTCGTTTCTTTTCAGCTGACTCTGACTCGAGTTGAGGCCTAGTTTCCCCTAACTCGCTTCTCTGTGTCCGTAGATCGTCATCGTTTGTAGACACGAGTTCAGGCTTTATGTCGGCAAATTCTAGGTGTTAAAAGCTTGTATTAGACTTCAAATCACACAATATTAAGACACATACCATATGGTATTTGCAGAATAGTATGAAAAATATAGAAATCACATTACACTAACAGATCTTGAAGTATTTAAGTGCAAGTGCATGTTTATTAGTGAGTGAGCGAGTATAGTTTTACGCCCTTGTTGGTATTACTCTAGCGATAACACGGCGGGGAACACCAGCAATGGGTCTCACTAAATTTACAGATGTAAGCGAGTGAGCTTTAAGCACTGGTCATATGGAACGTATATACTAATTTCAACACTCGTATAATTCAATCGCTTTTTGATTGTAAGACCTAGGGCGGTCCAACCTGTCACGCGTCAGGTATGCGACGCCATGCTCTCATTCATGTGCTACTGTATTGTGGGTAGGCGGTTAGGTCATGATAACATACATATCGCAGCGCTGAGTGACGGGTGCACAATAGAACACTAATGCGTGTTTTACGGTGACGTAAAACAAAGCAACGAGCCCTGTGTGACTGTCGTATAACATACCACTGAGGTCAACCTGTCTGTAATATAACAAACACTGAATCCTGTGTAACTGTCGCATAACATACCACTGAGGTCAACTTGACTGTTAGATAACAAAACACCGAATCCTGTGTGACTGTCTTATAACACCCAACTGAGGTACATATAACTGTATTAATTTAACACTCCGGGTACGCGGGTACGCGGGTACCCGTGATGGTGTGATCTGTGAGACCTTGTTCCAACTTTGCTGACATGTTTCAATAAACTGGGCAATCCGCACACACCAACAGCGGTATTACCCACTCGACACACATTTTCACTGTCCATGGCGTGCAGGACTACTAGTATGTTTCCGACTCACCACGCCGGCCAATACTTATCACACATAGCGGAGTTTTAGATTGTTACGTCTGACTTAGTTTGCGCAAGTTTTTCATACTTTTATGCACGTTTAGATGATGTACACAGGCATAGCACACACTTATATACAGCCACTTACCTGGGGAAGCCATAGCGATGACCCTACCACAAAACGAAAGTACGAAGTTGCATGGTTCAAGGAAGTACTTAACACGTGATAGTTTAATACAAAGAATGTGTTGAATGACTAGTATTGATTTGAGACATTCATTTATTATTCATCACGCTTTTGTGTTTATTTGTTTTTATTGATTGTTTATTCGTTGTTTTAGTTGAACTTTTTTGATTGTTTGTTAGTTTGTTGCTTTAGTTGTACAGTGTTTTGTTTTTTGTTTGTATTTGTTTTGATTCGATTGTGTGTTAATAATAATGTATTTGTTGATCTTAGTACTTATGTAACTTCTTATTCATTTGTTTGTTTGTGTTTTGTGTGTGTTTCTTCTTTTGATTCATTCATAATTTTTATTCATTTATATATATATCTGTTTGTCCATATTTTCAACACTTTCTCTTTGCCCACATTATGATCATAAACTAATTTCCATATTTCTATATATCTGATCCCGATGTAAAGGTGTGTACCCGCCATTGTTCAGCATCACTTGTCGGCTTCCCCTCCGATGCGATAACAATCCCTACTCAAAAAGCTTCGATCGTCACCGTTCTGCTTACTGAGTATTATTTGCTTAAATGTGCATGTTTGTTTGTTTGTTTGTTTGTTGTTTAACGCCGCACTCAGTAATATGCCAGCTATATGACTGCGGTCTATAACTAATCGAGTCTGGACCAGAGAGACAACCCAGAGATCATGATCATCGATCCACGCAATTGGGATACGATGACATGCATCAACCAAGTCACTGAGCCTGACCACCCGATCCCGTTAGTCACCTCTTACGACAAGCATGGTTTGCTGAATATTCTCACCTGGATGAGTGAGTGAGTGGGTGAGTTGGGTTTAACGCCGCTTTTAACAGTATTCCAGTTATATCACGGCGTGTCAGCTTAATGTGGGAGGAATGCCCGAAGTGATGCAGGTCGCGGTGAAACCCACGAGCACGGGTGTGGTGCTTACAAACCTAGAAACATAATCGTTGCGAACCGGGATTTGAACCCACAGTCATAGGTTTCTGGCGTGCCCAAGGGACGCAACTCTGCACAGCGAATCGCGGCGCCTTAGACGACTGGGCCACCCGTGCCCCCATTAATAATTATAATAGTTCATTTAAATGGTGCTGTAGTCCATGCATTAGCATGCTGAGAGCGCTTAGACATTTATTACCCCGGTCAGAGGATCAGTGTGCACTCAACAATCAGTCTCAGGTCCCTGGGGAGTATACAACCCAACCTGCTTGCTAGGCGCTAGAAGGGTAACAACTACATTGCTATCTCATCCTACCGGGTACCCATTCATTGCTTGGTGAACAGAGGCACAATTCGAACAAAGTCACTTGCCCAAGGAGACACCACATGTTCTACACGTGCTTGAGTGTGGGGAAGGACCAAAGCCCTGGAAACCCGAAACACGGTCTCACATCCAAGGACTCTCCGCGACCGACGTTGCTGATTTGTGACATGTGCGCTGTGCATAGGACCACGTTCCACCACCATTTTCTAGATTGTGAACGACGTGATTTCCATATTAACATATATAATCGACTGTTCTCTTGTGTGAGACAGGGTTGTTTACTTAGTCCTAGTTTATTTTAATGAGTTCTTATATGAATGGCTTGTATGATATTATTGGTCAGGGATTGAGTTGTACCCTAGCCTCTTGTAGGTATGCATGCTGTTATTCTTTATCATGGTGTTATTCTTGTGAGAACCTATACTCTTAAAATCATCCCGTCCAGATGTACAGGTGTAACGACACAAGTTTTCCTTTAACATTGATAGTCTCAGGGAGGATGGTAATACATAGATTATGGTATCATGTCTCTGGCCTACATTATATGAATAGCGTAAAAGTTAGCAGCCTAACATTGATAGGCGGGCTTTCCTTGCGTTCGTGACGGGTGCCACTGGTGGGGCAGGATACGCTCACCTTTTCGCGAACACCTGGTATTATCAGTATTAGATAGTGAGTCATAAACACATGCTTTTGATATAGTTGGAATCGGACACTGGTTTTGGCGGCCTTAATGCCTGGTATGACGCGGCCGGGGATTGTATATTTGATACCTAGCACGGCTTTAACTCATTTATTCCACAGTTGGTCATGAAACTTCATGCTGCAGAGCACTATCAGACTGTGTCTCTTTGATGTATAAGCAAGGGTCAAACCACACTTGACACTGTGGTAATGGACCATGTGTTTGGAATCGAGCAGTAAATGGGGGAGTTTTAATTTCAGTTAAATTGTATCCACAACAGGTGATATTAGGTCACTGTTTCAAATCCTGTTTATTTATTTCAAATATTAATGAATAACGTAATATTTTAAGTCATATTAGCACTTTGTCGGCTATATCATGTACAGTAAACTACGATTATAACGAACACGCTTATAACGAACTAACGGATATAACGAACTCACTTTTTAGTCCTGACTTTATGCTGTAGTTATGCTGTGTCTGTGTATATACTTATAACGAATTACGGTTATAACGAACTAAAATTAGTAGTCCCTTTGAGTTCGTTATAACCGTTGTGTACTGTATATAGTGTTTGTTTGTTTGTTTGTTTATTTGTTGTGTAACGCCACACTCAGCAATATGCCAGTTCTATGACGACAGCCTGCACATAATCGAGTCAAGACGACACGCGATCAGCCAAGTCACCTACCTTGCCCACCCGATCCATTTGGTTGCCGACCAGAATAGATAGCTGGGACCAAATCTTACTCGGAAACGAAACGGGATCAGCTATATAGTGACATTATTGGGATCTATGTAGGATTGTCTTCTGAGAGGATTCCTGCCAATCTGGATGGCAGGAATCCTCTTAGAAAACAATCCTACTTAGATTCCAATGTCACATCGAGCTGTGTTTGAACAACTACCCCGAGTTTGTTCAGAGTCGGCCTGTCCTGTCATGACGTACAGAAGTGCAATCAGATGTACACACATCGACAAAATGAGTGAGTGAGTGAGTGAGTGAGTGAGTTGGGTTTAACGCCGCTTTAAACAGTATTCCAGTTATATCACGGCGTGTCAGCTTAATGTAGGAGGAAAGCCCGAAGTGACGCAGGTCTCAGACGTTTACCATTTCGGTGAAACCCACGAGAACGGGTATGGTGCTGACAAACCTAGAAACATAATCGGGGCGAACCGGGATTCGAACCCACAATCATAGGTCTCTGGCGTGCCCAAGGGACGCAACTCTGCACAGCGAATCGCGGCGCCTTAGACGACTGGACCACCCGTGCCCCCTTTGACAAAATGAAACAAGGTAACAATTCGAACATAGTTTGACGAAATCCAACTGTTTATATTTGGGGAAAAGGTCCCAAGCCGCAGAGGTCTACAAGCACAGATATGGAAACTGATCCCGCAAGGCTGGTGGCCTCGCTGAAATGTTTCGCAATTTATATATCCAAACTTGGCAAAACTTAACTACGTCACAGTTAGACATTGCTTTCCAGTATAGTAGACTATCCTTTTGATATCGCAGCTGGACGCTACACTGCAAGCACTACTTCAGGGCCAGAACGCCCAAGCTCAAGCCATGCGTGAACTCTGTGCTACTTTGGCTAAAAATAGCAGCAGGGGGGAAAGTGACGGAAAGAGCCGAGAAGAACCGATTGCTTTCGTATCGCAGGAAGATGGCGGCGCCCATGGTGAGGAAGGCGAAACATCCGATGAGGATATGATTGACAATTTGGTAAATCAGTGTATAGACAGTGAGCATTCCAGTGTTGATAATGGTGATGAGGCCGATTTGAACAGTCTCATGAAAGATATGGTCGAGTATTTTGGCGAGGAGGACGCTGCCGGTCCGGAAATCACGGGAAACCTGACCAGATCTGTCAATGAGGGACTGTCTAAACCTCCTAACATGGTCAAGTTAAAATCCCTGTTGGACAAGTACAAGCGACCTAAGAATGTTGGGAACCTTTTGGTACCACGTGTCAATGAAGTTATTTGGAATGAGGCCGGACCCCTGACCAGAGCACGTGATATTCGGATGCAGCACACGCAAGGAATG
Organism: Haliotis cracherodii; assembly: GCF_022045235.1. Taxonomy (NCBI): domain Eukaryota; kingdom Metazoa; phylum Mollusca; class Gastropoda; order Lepetellida; family Haliotidae; genus Haliotis; species Haliotis cracherodii. The sequence goes on from NW_027266264.1 coordinate 59,404,926, forward strand.
ATAACTAAAGCTATTGTGCCCATCACTGAGATGATGGATGAACTGATGACTGCTGTTGCCAACAGACAACAGGTTAATGCAATCAAGATGTTAGATAAGACCAAAGATTCTCTGAGAATACTTATTGGAGTAGAGACAGATCTAAATGTCAAAAGAAGAGATAACTTTAAACCAGATCTGCAAGGACCTTGCAAGCGTCTTTGTTCGGCTGATACACCAACGACTGCATACTTGTTTGGGGATGACCTCCCCAATGGTATCAAGGACATAACAGAGTGCAAAGGGCTCAGCAACAAGCTCCACACACCAGGCAAGTCAGTCATGCATAGGGGGTCATACACACCTGGATATGGACATAGAAACCCAGGAAAAAGGTTCAGGCCTTATGACTCTCAACGTCACAGAAAAGGTGGTTTTGTGAAGAACAAAGGTTTTCAGTCTGGGTCTGATCGTGGAAGAACGGGAAATCACCGAAACCAGGGGCCTTTTTTAGGGCGACGCCCATCGGGGCCCAAACCACATCACAGGAAATTCTGAAAAACAATGATGGCGGTAGCCATGAACAGGTGGGGAATCTTTATGAAACTGGTTCACTTTACAACATTCTTGACAATTTCACTGCAGGCAAGATTAAGTTGCATTTAGAGAACTGGATGAACATAACATCTGAACCCTGGACACTGTCCTGTGTTGAGGGTGCTAGTATTGAATTCAGAAACGTACCCATACAACACTGTGTTCCCACGCCTATAACTTTTGACAGTGCAGAGCGTACTCAAATTGACACAGAGTTAAGAAAAATGTTGGGAAAAGGTATTATTGAAACATGTGCCCATGAACCTGGGGAATATATTTCAAATATTTTCTGCAGGGTAAAAAAGGACAATTCATTGAGAATTATTTTAAATCTCAGACATTTGAATAATGAGGTTGACTAATCTCACTTCAAAATGGACACTTTCAAATCAGCCCTATACTTGGTCCAAAAAGATTGTTATTTTGCATCTGTAGACCTAAAAGATGCCTATTATTCAGTGTCTATATGTGCCCAAGATAGAAAAATCTGAGATTTTACTGGGAAAACCAAATGTATCAGTTCACATGTTTGCCCAATGGGTTAGCCTCTGCCCCTAGACTATTCACAAAAATCATGAAACCAGTTTTTTCCTGTTTGAGAAAACAGGGTTTCGCAAACACTGCATATATGGATAATTCACTGCTTGTAAGGGAAACGGAAGATATGTGTAGAGACAATGTGAACTGGTCTGTCAGTGTTTTAGACAACTTGGGTTTACCATACACCCACAAAAGTCTGTTTTAGAACCATCAAAATCTATCACTTACTTAGGTTTTGCTATTAACAGTTCTAACATGACAGTTAATCTTACTCAAGAGAAGAATGAAAAAATCAAAAAGAATTGTTCTGAGTTACTAAGGACCACAACTCTCTCAATCAGAGATTTGGCAGCTGTTATCGGGCTACTAAATGCTAGCTCCCATGGTGTAAAACTTGCACCTTTATATTTTAAGCACTTGGAAATAGTCAAGAACAGTGCATTGAAAGCAGCTAAAGGGAACTACGATGGGCATGTTACTTTGGATGATAGATGTGTACATGATTTGAACTGGTGGATAGACAATGTGGGAAAAAGTCCAGTGTCACTTGAACCACATCAGCCTGACATAGTAGTCAAAATAGATGCCTCAAAAACAGGCTGGGGGGGTGGGGGGGGGGGGGGGGGGGGGGGAGTACTTGATGGTGAAAGTGCATCAGGACACTGATCTAGTGAGGAAAGTAAAATGCATATAAACTATTTAGAACTGTCAGCAGCGGGGCTAGTACTAAAGTCACTGTGTAGGAATATGACACATGCTCATATCAGACTTATGCTTGACAATACCACAGCAGTTGCCTACATAAACCACATGGGGGGTACCAAGTTGATATGCAACAATATTACTAGAGAGATATGGCAGTGGTGTTCAGAAAGGGACCTATGGATTTCAGCAGCTCATTTGCCAGGGATTTGTAATAGTGAAGCTGACTGGCATTCAAGAAATGTGTCAGATGACAAAGAATGGCAACTAGATTGTGGTGTTTTTCACAGACTGACTGAAGTATATGGTACCCCATCGATTGACCTTTTTGCTTCAAGGCTAAACAGACAACTTGAGTGTTATGTGTTAGCCTCGATTCATGAAAGGTGTGTTTAATGTGAGACCTGCTCTTCCTCGATACAACGTCACCTGGGATGTGGGACAAGTGATCACTTATCTGAGAGAATTTGATGAAAGTGTGTCGTTAAAATACCTTTCAATGAAGCTGTCAACTCTTCTGTTATTACTGTCAGGACAAAGGCTTCAGGCACTTCATTTGATTGATTGCAGAAATGTTGATATGTTAGAAACTTCTGTGAAGATCAGGTTCGGAGATTTACTAAAACAATCTCGACCGGGATATCACCTAGAGGAACTGACTTTAGACAGTTTTCCTGACAAGAAGCTTTCTGTTGTTTACCTTCTTAGTCTGTACATCAAGGGGACAGAAGAATTCCGAGGCACAGAAACTGCACTTTTCCTAACAACGAAGAAACCATATCATAGGGTCTCAAAAGACACTATAGCAAGATGAGTGAAAACTGTTCTTAAGAATGCTGGAATAAACATGGACATATTCAAGCCACATAGCATTAGGGCAGCATCTACTGGTAAGGCGAGTTGCCAAAAAGTGCCTTTAAAGACAATTCTTAATACTGCAGGTTGGAGCACTGATTGTGTGTTTGGGAAATACTACAAAAAACCTGTTTCAGATGCTAGTCAGTTTAGTAGAGCTATGTTGAAGTGAAATGTGTAGATCTGAAATTTGTGTGTAGCCTAGCTCCAGTGTGCATAATGAAAGCTATGTGATCCTAGCAAGGCACAGACTTTAGCCTATAATACAGTGACATTGGTTAGTTATTCATTTTGGTACCCAGACAGACATTACGTGACATTTTGACATTGCCACTTTTGTAAACTTTGATGAACATAGTTTAGCATTAAATAGGTAGATTTTCATACCACGTTTCTGTTGTTTACTATATGGAAATATGATTCTGAGGGATTACGTGCCCTCCACTCCCAACCCTAGGTATGACAAGGAATCACATTTCCACTTTAAAGACTGATGAATCAGCGCATGCGCACATCTCACGTAATCCCTCAGTACTCCATAGGTCGGTGGAATTTATATCAAACTTCACCTCGTTTAATATTGAAATTATCCCAGTAGTTTTTCCAGATTCCCGAAGGTTAATTCTGACTATCGCCGATTGACAAGGGCGACGCCATGTTTGTTTGCAATCACTGAAAGTAGTCCCTACTAGACCTATGATATTTGCATCTCTTACCGCTTATGGCACCAATGGATATCGTTTTTATCCGTGGGCTTTATCCTTTATCCTACTGTGAAAACAATCCATTATATGATAAATATGTGGCCGTGTGGGCAGTAATACTCAACAGTGCTTGAGCATTGTATGCACAATTAAATATGGACAACATGTCAGTATGTTTCTGGTGCTCTACAGAGTGTTATCTACTGGACCTGGTTGTCTACTCCACTTTCCCAAGTCTGCTTTTATGTCGTTTGCACTATACGGGCATTACCCCGCTATGTAATTCCTTTCGGCTTTAGGATCATACTTTTTTCGCTAAAACAAGACAATCCATTTACTTATCTAACTATTTCTAGATATATGAATTAACTAAATCTTCTTAATTCTTATCTTATACGTTACCTAATTACACAATATAACTGTAGCCAGCGGAAATAAAAACCGTATTTAGGGTTAAGACTTACCTTGAGACATTTGCCAACCCAAACCTCCTGGAGTGCTCATTTGCTGGGGTGCTCCCGGCTGAAGTCTTATTTTTTATTTCCAAATACAGAACTCGGCATCAGAAGAATTGTAACCAGGTCCTTTTGTTTTGGAACTTCACGTCCAGAAGACGACCCAACAGGAACAGGGTAATTATTTATTCACCAATCTCTTATTAAAACAGCAAACAGACGCTTCACAAACGCACTGGAAGAATATGTATAGGCAGTTACATTCTATCTGTATGAGTGAGTGAGTGAGTGAGTGAGTATGGTTTTACGCCGCTTTTAGCAATATTCCAGCAATATCACGGCGGGGGACACCAGAAATGGGCTTCACACATTGTACCCATGTCAGGAATCGAACTCAGGTCTTCGGCGTGACGAGCGAACGTTTTAACCACTGGGCTACCCAACCGCCCCTATCTGTATGATGGCAGCTTGTACACAGAAGACAACCTAGTAGCTGACAGCATGCGCAAACACAAGTGTTACCAACTGTGACGGTCCAATCCTCATTTTAGCTGACTGAAAGTCAAGTGAGCTTAGGAACTGGCCATTGGATTTTCTAGGGGTGCCCGGGATTGTGCATGGAAACGAGATATTTTTTCAGCTTGCGTTTGCAACAATGTATCTTTTGTGGCAGAATTTCAAAAATATTTTAACAGTCGTATTCAATTAGGACAATTCTTTTCAGAATGAATCCCAGGCCGCCCTTGTCTGTCATATTAAATAAACTACGTGTGGTCCTTACTCTGCCGATTCTTTTCAGAATGCGTACCGCCCCGTCTCTAAGTCGCCGTGTGAGCAGTGATACCCAGCAGTGCTTAGTTTGTGTTATTTATCTAAGATTTGTAGTGTAACCAATTGTATGAAAAATTAAATGGGGGCAGCATGTAAGTTTGCTTAGGGTGCTCTACAGTGTTGTCTACTAGACGTGATTGTGTACTCCACTCTCCAGAGCCTGCTTTTATATTGGTCTGGCAATAAGGATATGTTGTGTACTCCACTCTCCCAAGCCTGCTTTTATATTGTTTGCGCTGTAAGGACATTTTGTGTACTCCACTTCTCCAAGCCTGCTTTTGTATTGTTTGCGCTGTAAGGACATTTTGTGTACTCCACTTCTCCAAGCCTGCTTTTATATTGTTTGCGCCATAAGGACATTTTGTGTACCCGACTCTCCCAAGTCTGTTTTTATATTGTAATACTCACAGTGTTATGACATCAAGTCCAAGAAAGCATGACAAATTGCCCATCACACAGGTATTAGTGATGTAGTATGATGCATTAAACTTAAAGCTATTGAGTGTGTTCAGAGATCGGTGTTGTGTAGACAAGTAAGGAAGGGATAGTCAAACACCAATCTTTTGGTCCTGTGAAGATTTCGGGTTAGAATTGGTCTTCAGCAACCCATGATTGTCGTAAGAGGGATCGTGTGGTCAGGCTCGGTGACTTGGTTGATGTATGTCATCGTATCCCAGTTGTGTAGATAGATGATCATGATGTCAATCACTGTATTGTCTCTCTGGTCCATACTCGAACAGTTATAGACCGCAATCATATAGCTGATCCGTTAAACAACAAATAAACAAAACAAACAAAACAGACTCGAATTTGAATGCTTGTTACATGCACCAAGTACCCATCAATATTAGGTTGCACTTTTTAGTAATATGTTGCACTGGTGCATGATTTACAATATTATCTGTCAAGTTTAACAACAGCAATCTCGTCCCATAAGAACATTGTCATGAGACGTCTTCCAAAATGATGGGAGGGGGATCTATTTCTCACAATGAGTATTGTAGTTGTAAATAAAGCCTTATGAAGTGATTGATAATATTTTAGAATAAGCATAATTGTCAGAAACATATTACTAATTAGGCCATGAAAACAACTGTCCAGTGTTCAAACAGGTTGATGACGATGATGGTGATGTTGGAGATTTTACGAGCGCTTCTATAGGACCGGCTTTAGCATTCAGGCATCCTGGCCAGCCTATCAGTCAGGGTCACAGAGACTGACTTATCTGAGATTTCCATCCACATAGCTAGCTAGAAGTGATACACAGATATTTACAGAGACAGATGAATGTTGATAAAACATTTATTTCTACTGAAACCTTTATTTTCTTAACATGTTTTGTGATGTTGTGAGCACCTGTATTCGGTAATTACTTTGTTATTACCTGTTTTATTACTTTATTACTCTTCCTTAAGGTCGAGTCTTGACAAAAACAACACTAGTTTTCCATGCTGAAAGTAAATTATTTTCGAACAAAGAGAGTTGTACGAAACAGAGTTATGTCCCTTCTGTAAACTGAATGAAGCAGCTGAAAAATCTCCAGTTTAGTGTCACGTACAGGTTACACACAACCAAATGTTTTCCCATAGACTTCTATAGTAACGTTATATTTTTTTTTAGAACAACTAAGCATTCAACAGCTATTACCTGTACGTGTGTGCACAGTTCGACCTTAGAGCAGCAATAAAAAAAATAAAATATGACTAGCTTAGCCTGCTCCTTTTCAGGAGTACAGGAAGCTAAACACACCACCCCCAGTTTCGCACCAAATGTCACCTACTTTAAAATAGCTGTGGTCACATTCAGCATCAGTCATCATGTTGAAAAAGACAGTACTAACTACAGAAAAACATGGTCAGTTTTAATAATTGGATGGATGTACATTTGAAAGACATAAAAATCTTACAGAATATCCTCCAATCACAGCCTGCAGATATCTCCCTACGAAAACCGCGCTGTCCAAACTGGTTCTGATTTGGTGTAGTAGAACCTGTAAACCCAACTTCATCCAACAACAAAACCGTATATTATTACTCCATTTGTAAATCAGAATTTAATATAAGTTCTTCCATTCATATTCATATATACTCTCATCTTCACTGGCAATATTCTTTTTGGCAAATGTCGGGTACTATTTCATTAAATACTAATCAAGGAAGCAGACTATCTTTTGTGTTCATTATTCTGGTACAATTGGTGACATACGAGCTGATTCATTTTAACACTTTCCGGTGAGATACAGCAATGCATCATTCCCAATCCAACAAGAAGTCTTTTAAATACAAATCTGTGACACTCTAGTTACTTTACTGTCAGTTGTTGACAGGTTTTTTAAAACACATCTGTGACGCCATCCTCTAGTTGAAACCTTTTTTGCACGTTTTTTTAGGAATGGACAGTTAGTTCTCAATTTTATATTCTTGAAATAACAACTCAATTAATGTACACTTGGAATTGACGGAACTATTTGTTAGTTTTCACCTGTGAATGATTTCAAGGTTTGTCGGAAAACATGAGCCGCCAGCAGGGTACGCGACCGCGTCGTATGATTTGAAGACGTCTATGGCGACACAAGACGATATGGTATGAAATTAACTATTTGAATATTGTCATATATATCCTTGTTCAGGGCTTTATATTTTTCTATAATCCCCGTCGGCATGTATTTACAACCTACAGGCGATTGATAAACTACTAGCTTAGGACCCCAGGAAAATGGGGACACGAACTGCTCATCCCATGACAAATATCCCCGCCGATAAATGGAAACGTATACAACGAACAGCGTATATAGCGAACTGATGTCTCCGGTCTCGTGTAGTTCATTATATCCATGTTCTACTGTAAAGTTGGCTTCTTGAGAAGCCGGAATTGAAAACCGTTTTCAACAAGGAGCATATACTTCTTGGCTTCCCGGAAAGGAATAATGACCCTTTAAATAAAATAGTTATATTTGTAGTGAGTGAGTGAGTGAGTTGGGTTTAACGCCGCTTTAAACAGTATTCCAGTTATATCACGGCGTGTCATTTAATGTGGGAGGAAAGCCCGAAGTGATGCAGGTCTCAGACGTTTACCACTTCGGTGAAACCCACGAGCACGGGTATGGTGCTGACAAACCTAGAAACATAATCCTGGCGAACCGGGATTCGAACCCACAATCATAGTTTTCTGTCGTGCCCAAGGGACACAACTCTGCACAACGAATCGCGGTGCCTTAGACGACTGGGCCACCCGTGCCCCCAGTTATATTTGAAAAACATTTACGAATATAAACAGCAAAGACTGCAAACTTTCCAAAATATTCAACTGTCAGACTACTGCAATCTAATTAATTGATTTTACAAATTCTGGTCAACATGTGGTTCTTTTAATTGTGAGAATGATGAAAAAAATGTAAAAGAAAAAATCTTTTTACATATCCTGCATTTAAAACAGACATATGTAGATACAATACCATCACACAAATCGCAATGCCAAAAATGCATAACCTATTCAGCGCTAATTGAATCGGAATATGAAGATCGCCGTCAAATTGTTTGTATTTGTTTATTCATGTAGATACATTATAAATATAACCAAGGCGTCGATATGTTACAGTCAATGTGAAGTGAGTTCACCGCAGCAGTCATCACAGAACTAATCCACTAATTCTTGTCATCCACAAAGTCAAGGGTCAGATGAGCGTCTGAACTGTGACGTCAAGGACACGTTGTTTGCGTGACAGCGACTCGACAGACTCGGCAAAAGCAATCAAACGTGTCACTGTCAAATAATATGAGTCCAATGGACTACTCCACTCATCATATGTACGCCGTTCATGTATGGGGGCACGGGTGGGTCAGTCGTCTAAGGCGCCGCGATTCGCTGTGCAGAAACCTTGGCACGCCAGAAACCTATGATTATGGGTTCGAATCCCGGTTCTCCCCGATTATGTTTATAGGTTTGTAAGCACAATATCCGTGCTCGTGGGTTTCGTCGAAGTGGTAAACGTCAGAGACCTGTATCACTTCGGGCTTTCCTCACACATTAAGCTGACACGCCGTGATATAACTGGAATACTGTTAAAAGAGGCGTGAAACTCAACTCACTCAATGTTCATGTAACGCGAAGGATGTCTAAATGAGTGATGTTGTAGTTTTTTTTATTATTTGTTCATATATTTGTTTTTCACAACAATCACATACCCGTGAATATCCGGGTCTTCAGCAACTGTAATCAGTCGACTGAGTGTCCCTTATCACCAGCAGGGCCCACGTGCACAAAGCGATCTTAGCGCTAAGACTATCGTAAGCCTATGTTAAAGTATGGGAGCTACAATTATCTAAGCGCTAAGATCGCTTTGTGCAAGTGGGCCCAGGAGTCGCCTAAAGTAAGGGCCAGAAGACCAATAAGACATCCACTGCTCTCATCCCAACATATGTGGACCCGTTTAGCCTGGTGTCAGGCTCGAGATACTGGAACTTGAAGTCATGGGGTAGTCGTCATTGAACTGACGAGAGTCGGTTTTTATTGCACCAAACTGATGGAAGGGCGTGTGTGTGAAGGCAAAGGGTAACATCATATCCGCGCAACATCCAGGAAACAGTAGTTGGTTGGTTTGTTGTTTAACGCCGCACTCAGCAATATTCCAGCTATATGACGGCGGTCTGTAAATAATCGAGTCTGGACCAGACAATCCAGTGATTAACATCATGAGCATCGATCGAAGCAATTGGGATCGATGACATGTATCAACCAAGTCAGCGAGCCTGATTGATCCCGTAAGTCGCCTTTTACGACAAGCATAGTCAGTCGCCTTTTACGGCAAGAATGGGTTGCTGAAGACCTATTCTACCCCGGAATCTTCACGGGTCAGTTGAACTTGTGTTGAATGCATGTCCATATGTTTCATCAATGGCCACAAAGTGGCGTTTATACAGTTTTAGGCTGGATGTGAATGAAATAAATGTAATGTTTCTCCCACAATTTCTTTATTAACAACTCATAAATATTTAACTGCTCCCTAGTTAAAGACGATACTGGGTATACAGTCAATGTTTTGTACATAAGAATGACTACTGATGAGTCATAACAGAACTTGGGGAAGGTCAGTAGTAATGTTGGTGTTCCTCTCTGTATTCACTGCAGATGTCCACCTTTGTTGAACTCGGTAATGAACTGATACTGCAAGGTAGGTTACACAACTTTGTTGATTTATCTCCCACATACGAGACACCTAGGTTGTTATCGGGATTTATCTCCCATATACAACGGTACACCTAGGTTTTTATCGGGATTTATCTCCCATATACAACGGTACACCTAAGTTGTTATCGGGATTTATCTCCCATATACAACGGTACACCTAAGTTGTTATCGGGATTTATCTCCCACATACGAGACACCTAGGTTGTTATCGGGATTTATCTCCCATATACAACGGTACACCTAGGTTTTTATCGGGATTTATCTCCCATATACAACGGTACACCTAAGTTGTTATCGGGATTTATCTCCCATATACAACGGTACACCTAGGTTTTTATCGGGACTTATCTCCCATATACAACGATACACCTAAGTTATCGGGATTTATCCCCCACGTACAAAGATACACCTAAGTTGTTATCGGGATTTAACCCACACATACAACGATACACATAGGTTGTTATCGGGATTTATCTCCCATATACAACGGCACACCTAGGTTGTTATCGGGATTTATCTCCCATATACAACGAGAGTCCCAAGTTGTTTTCGGGACTTGACGAAGAATACGCCATTAACAGCATACTCAGTGATCGAGTCCTTTACATATTACGACTTATTGTTGCGGCGTATCGACGCTCGGTCTGGGTACATCAAGGGCTTACATCATGCATGGAATAACTGGGGAAACCAGACATGATGCTGAAAGACACTCTCCATGGAACACATTTTACAAAGGTGACATCACGTTCTGATGGTAGACGGACTTTGTGCAGCTGATTGTACATGGCAAAGAAGGCAACTGATCTGATTGATCCAGTAAGAAATATCACAGTCTCCATGCTGGTACAATGATATTGACTGGAAAACAACGAGACGGCTGTAATAAGCACATGTATAAACGAAATATAACGAGGAAAAAGACCGTTATGACATCGCATTTCGTTGCTCTTGTGAATACTGGCACATAAAAAATCATGTATACTCTTAAATCAGATTACTGAATAAATACAAGTTGTGTGTATACATATAGTAGCCAACATCTGACGCGGCTGAATAGTTTTCCCAAAATCAGTAAAGTATGAAAACCCATCATCTATTTTCCACAATACACTACAGGATCCTTTAGACTGAAATAATGGTGACACCTAAAATTATTCGTTCTTATAAGATTAATGGGAATCGGTTTGTGCGAACAAGTATTTGAATACAGTAATTACACTGTGCTCTATGCTGAAACTCTTCAAAGTCAACACAAACAGCAAAAACAGACTACAACAATAACAAATGTTCTCGTACAAATCCCCTGCTCATAAGGCGAGCAGGTTCATATAATATGCACTTTTCCTTAGAAATGAGGTGTGAATAAGACTGGTATATCTCATGAAGCATAAAACCCGACACAACCATAATATATACGAGTGAGTGAACGCATACTACAGAGCCTTCATAAAGCACCAGCAACTATGGTTCACGCACTTTCTTGTGCATAAACGTCCTTATTATATATATTATGGTATCTGTCTTCCAATGTTTCAAGAGATTTGTTTTCCGAATTTTTTCTTACTACAAATGGAAATCTGTCTTGGAGAAGATAACAGGGGACCCTTGCTCTACAATAAGAAGGTACATCTGTTTCCATTCTGTGGTCATACGAGTTTGAAACACACATGTCGATGTCATAGGTTGTTTTTAAGAAATCTCGCGTCTTCCTTGGAGCTGGGAGCATCATACCCATGAAAGGCCTTGTGGTCAGTGGAAATACAACACTTTTGTTAAATTTCTTTTTGGCTTCTCTGGCATCTTGAATATATGTGGGATATTCCACATAGAAGAATATGTCCACGAAGGGCCAGTTCCATGGTTTTTTGGCGGCTTTGGGGGAGTTTTTATGATAGAACTTCCACGTGGTGTTCCACCCAGTGTAATGCTCGTATTCTGGTGGGAGAGACTGCAGTGATTTCAGCAGTGCCGGCCTGTCATTGTTGCTGACGATGATGTCCATGTCGTCGTCCCAAGGAATCAGTCCATGGTGAGAGTAGGATCCAAGTAGCGCCCCCGCGTACATGAAATATGTAACATTTTTCGACACCTTTTCGCTAAAGATTTTCATTAGATCCCTAAACTTATCCTTTTCTTCTTCTGATATCCTTTCAAAAAATAGCGCCTTCGCTCGCCGGATATTTAAATCCTTGCTGTCGGGGTGCCCCCGTGGTACATAACCGTAACTCCCTGAATGACCTCCCCTGGCAATGCAGTTCGTTAGCATGTCACGTGTCATGTAGGCGTAGAGGAAGTATGTACTACAACAGAAGGTGAAGGTCACACACACTAACATGCCCTTTTTGGACGGCATACTTTAATCACTGTTTTCAATATCGTGTTGCACTGAAGGTCATACGGCTCTCATGTTGCATTCCATTTCATCAGGTTTCAGTATTCTATATCTGATACCCTGAAAAACAGAAAGTAAATCATGATGTGTGTTGTAAGTAAGACTTTAAAGTATTCTTGACTTGGATGCATGTCGTGCACCAAATATTATGCATTTCAATCTATTTACAATATTACAGAAACAATGGTTGTTTAACACACGGTACCTATAACAGATTCTAGATCAGTCCTAAACACGGGCCCCAGATGTCAAATATTTCAGTTTTTGGGACAAAACATCAAGCAGGAGATCAACATTATTGCTGATAATTTGTCCTGAGAAAATACTAAACATCGAGACGTATTTTTGCAGTGAATTTTCAAATTATGTTCTGTGCTTCTCATCAAAGTAGAACGTTTTAAACGATTGAAGCATACTATCCTATAGCTGAGTGTAGAATAAAATCTCAAAGAGTGTTTAATAACATAGATTTTTTAACATGAATAAGGACAAATACACTATTGACGGACCTGTACATCAGAACTAGGGGTGACTATTGGTTTGGAAATCACTATTGCGATAACTATTGATATTGAAAGAAACTATTGCGATAAATATCGATAGTTTTCAGTTTATTATTTTAGATGGATTTTAGTGTTGTATCAAACCTTGGAACTGAAGTTTCTTTTGAATGTGATAACCATAACAACAAAGAAAAAGTAAAGTTTGAGATATGACTGATTTGTTGTTTCTTTAATCTAATAATTTAAAAAAAAGAAACTTCCACATTACCATGTGTAAATTACTACCACTCATGATCAAAAGAAACGCAAATTTGAACAGCATCGCGTGTATTTTGTTGATATGGTAAATACAATTGAAACTATCGATATTCCATACTGAAATCGATACTAGTGATCGAAAATTGATTTAACAATCGATTTATTGCCTTTAAGTGGTTACCAGTAGCAATATATCGATATTTCGATGTATCGTGACACCCCTAATCTGAACACCCAGCGAGCAACTACTAGTGTAACCAAACAGTCGTTTTAAAGGCGACACCCTGCAATGTGATAAGGATTCAGCTAGCAACACGCACCTCGTGTTATTGGACTGCAAATTGGGAAATATGATCGCTCTTGTACCAGTCGAAACTAGCAAATGAAAAAAATACGTTTCGTTTGTTTACGTAGTATGTGTGTACATACTGATTGGTAGATTAACGATTTTAGAATACATATTTATCCATGGTTAGAGGCTAACTTGACGTTTCAAGATCTGGTATCGGGTGTCACTTTAATGCTAAGGCTATGAGATCAGAGGATTAAGTTGAGGGGTTGAGTCACACAGCTGTGATTTAGGGTAGGGCTCCAAACGTAGTGATCACGCCAGCACTTGAACATGACACCAACGTGCAGTCGTGTAGCTTGGTAACACGTCTCTTGGACTTTGTAGCGCCAGATTCCTCTTAAATCACAATACAGCAAGATAATAAAATCGTAATTGTACCCGCGACCAAAATCACATACCTGCTGGGGTAGAGGGAGAGTAATACCCACCCTGAAAGGAGGGATGTTTATCCTGCTTGAGATAGAGAGATTACATTTGTATATGAAGGGGATGGAGAAATATAAATTTAAAGGCTGGTGGAAGGCAGAGGAATATATCTCTTGAAGGGGGAAATGTAATTTACCACCAATTGGGGGCAGAGTGAGAAATATACCTGCTGGGAAAGTAGGGATGTATATCAGGCTTGAAATGAAGGTAATATACCTACTGGGGAAATATACCTACTGGGGAAATATACCTACTGGGAGATATACCTACTGGGAGATATACCTACTGAAGGATATATCTGATGTGGGGATTATACCTACATGGGGAATTTACCTACTGGGGAATATACCTAATTGTGAATATACCTACTGGAGGGTATACTCACGGGAAAATATACCCACTGAGGAATATATCTCTTGAAGGGGGAAATGTTATTTACCACCAATTGGGGGCAGAGTGAGAAATAAACCTGCTTGAATATATCTATTTTGGAATATACCTACTGGAGGATATACTCACGGGAAAATATACCCACTGGGTGAAAAACCTACTTGGGGATATACCTACTGGGGAAATATACCTACAGGGTGAAATACCTACTGGAGAATATATCTGCTGTGGGGAATATACCTACTGGGGAATATACCTACTGGTGGAATATACCTACTGGTGGAATATACCTACTGGGGAATATACCTACTGGGGGAATATATCTACTGGGGAAATATACTTACTGGTGAATATACCCCTGTTGAGACAGTGTGATGTCTGCGACCATTTGGTTCGCACTTTGAAAGAATCAAATACAGACAATCTGAAGATCAGCGCATTCGCAGACTGTGATGGAGTAGGGGGTGGGTGACGACCAACCCATGTGGAATCACTTCAACACATGACCAAGGACTACCAACCACGCCAAAGGCTGGCATTCTAGGTTTAATAAGTAATGTAAATTATGTATGTTGATTGATGAAATTTAAAAAATATGAAAATGTAAATAATAAATGAAAAAGAAAACGTATATCTGTATGCGAGCATAGCCGGGAGTATACCATACCTGCTGGGGAGACTGAGCACTGATGTCACTGTTATCCTGTTATATCCGATGTCGCTGTTATCCCGTTATCTGCGATGTCGCTGTTATCCCGTTATCTGCGATGTCACTGTTATCCTGTTATCTCCGATGTCACTGTTATCCTGTTATCTCCGATGTCACTATTATCACTGTTATCCGAGCAAGGGCTGTTGGTGCTATTTCACGGCCCTGTCAACTGAAGAAGATCATAGAGTTGTATGTTTCGAAGAAAGCACAGACAGTATCCTAAAACACGGAGCACCTTACACATCTTTAATATACCCTCACGACACGTTTCAGAAGGATCTAAAAGTGATGACAAGTTCACGAAGGATAGGTTGCATGAGAAGTAAATGTTTACCACTGACTCTGTTTATGTTTCAAACAACTTGACAATTTGCATCACCCGGAAGCCTAGGTTAAAAGAAATAATTTCCATTACAAAAATATCTCAAAGCGCCCGTAAACGTGTGTTCAGACGTTAAGAGCACGTGGTATGGCGAGGGCAATTCATAATTGTAAGAGCTAGTTATTTATAAGCGTCCAGCAGTTTTAGGACGAATTACTAAAATATCGTTCTTTCTTATTCAGTATGCAAGTTTGTATAGAGAACGTATTTCCAGCAATGGCCAGCTGATCTAATACCACGACAGAGTGACTACTCCGAGTTGGGTCCAAGACCCTGCTGCTGCCAAACCCAGCCGTTTCATCGTAAAAGCAAATACGTCGTTATTGATCCGACTTAGAATCAGGTTGCCAGGCAACGCTCGATATCCCCACTCTCAGCCACGTCACGCAAGACCTTTGTCTGAATTATCCGAACTGACAATTTTATGCCTGTAACAATACGCCAAATCAATACTACTAAGGAGCTTGTGCTTGCAACTCTCCCAATCCCAGATTTTCAGCGATTATGATCCTTCGTTTGTCAGCACCGTGCTCTTTGGTGCTCCTTGAAAGTGGTAAACGACCAAGGTCTGCATTGATTTAGACATTTGCCACCCGTGGACTGCATTTGAGATAGATATACCATCTGAGATATACCATCATCACATACAGGCGGTCTTATAGAGCATCACCACATACAGGCGGTCTTATAGAGCATCACCACATACAGGCGGTCTTATATAGCATCACCACATACAGGCGGTCTTACTTATAGAGCATCACCACATACAGGCGGTCTTACTTACATAGCATCACCACATACAGGCGGTCTTATATAGCATCACCAAAAACAGGCGGTCTTACTTATATACCATCACCACACACAGGCGGTCGTATTTATATACCATCACCACATACAGGCGGTCTTATAGAGCATCACCAAAAACAGGCGGTCTTACTTATATACCATCACCACACACAGGCGGTCGTATTTATATACCATCACCACATACAGGCGGTCTTATAGAGCATCACCACATACAGGCGGTCATACCTATATACCATCACCACATACAGGCGGTCTTATAGAGCATCACCAAAAACAGGCGGTCTTACTTATATACCATCACAACACACAGGCGGTCGTATTTATATACCATCATCACATACAGGCGGTCTTATAGAGCATCACCAAAAACAGGCGGTCTTACTTATATACCATCACCACATACAGGCGGTCTTATAGAGCATCACCAAATACAGGCGGTCTTACTTATATATCATCACCACATACATGAAGTCTTACTTATATACCATCGCAACATACAGGCGGTCGTACTTATATACCATCACCACATACAAGCGGTCTTATAGAGCATCACCAAATACAGGCGGTCTTACTTATATACCATCACCACACACAGGCGGTCTTATAGAGCATCACCACATACAGGCGGTCTTACTTATATACCATCACCACACACAGGCGGTCGTATTTATATACCATCACCACATACAGGCGGTCTTACTTATATACCATCACCACATACAGGCGGTCTTACTTATATACCATCACCACATACAGGCGGTCGTACTTATATACCATCACCACATACAGGCGGTCTTACTAGCATCACACATACAAAGCGGAAGGTCGGTGGTTCGATGCCCGGCCTCGTACAAAATACGTTAAAAGATGGTACTTGTGGTTGCTCTGACTGGTTGGCTTGGAGTCGGTATACTGTGTCTGAGTTGGGTATTCATGTTAATCTGCGGTATAGTGTCTCAGTGGGCTAGCACTATAAATCGGCATTAGTCCGGACTAGTACAAGCAGCCACACACGCGTGCATGCACGTCCCCATATAAGTACAATATCCCTTAACGCGACGTCAACCACCATTTTACCTCGCCTGAGCACCACATACAGGTGGTCCTGCTTATACAGCATCACCACGTGAAGGCGGTCTTACTTACTTTTATAGCATCACCACTCACAGGCGAGGTGGTCCCCTTTAAATGACATGACCACATACACGGGGTTCTGCTTATATATGATCGACACCTGTATAAGATCACCTGTATAAGATCACTACACACAGGCGTTGTGGTCCTGCCAATCGTAACTGGCTTCATCGTCATCGGTTACATATTCCTAGCATATTTAGTTGTATTTTCTAGTGTTTGGCTATCTGTGCAACACACTGTCACAGTGATGTCGTGCGCGCGTCGTAATCATAGCCAATGTGACGAGACTTTCCATTGATTCGTTCAATATATAAATAGTGCATTGCACGAACATGGCAAATGCTGTTTCTGTAAATTGATAAAATGATGTGAAAATCCAAACTGTAACATATAGAACGTTTCAGGAAACTGTTAGCATAGACAATGATTGGTCCTCAACCACGATACATGGAACGTTTAGAGAACATGATGATCAGTGTAAAGGGTTTTAATGCCGCTATTATTGAAAGGTTAAACATGCATGGCGAAATATTTTTCAGAGACCAGAGAGAATCATATAGGTTATATCTATGATAATAACTAGACAGATAGATGAGTTGATGACAATGTTGCAAACAATAGAAAATACCATTCCACACACGTGTTACCACAGCCAGATCTGTTGTCATTGACACACACAGAGCATTTTATGCAGAATCCAGAACAGATGGCCTCATTAAATGTTAGAGAATGACAGCTGTTCTGGTACTGTCAACCGGAGCATGGTGATTATGTGCAGATTAGACGAATTCGTCTCCGGTAGGATTATTTTGTACCATGTTACATCGAGTAGAGAAGCCATTACAGTGCACAGTAATTATCGGCTGTCATCATCACATGGTTCACACACCAGGTACCATATCAAACATAATGTGTTTCACGTGCCAACGCGCGTATGTAGTGACCGTGTGCAGATGTAGGTATTTATACACAGGGAAACATATGAAACCGCACACTGATGCATGTGTAGCGCAATGTACACATATGAACTGTGAAATATGCATTCATGTAATATTCATCTGTGCTAAAGATGACATTTATGTTGCGTCTTATTCGTGAATCTATAATGCTATGCACAGTGGTGTTAAACGTTATTGAACTTTTAAAACATCTTTTCCTATTCAGTGATAAAACTATTATATATATATATATATATATATAGGCCATGTTACTGCTATCACATTCACGTGAGACGGATTCGTTGTTCGCTTAACACAGTGACGTTTAACACTGATAACGATCCTATAAGCTGCCTATGAGATATGACGGCAGGCTGATGATATTGCCCTCGACCTTTTCGTCAGTCACTCTTGATTCAATGGTTGAAACGCGAGAATTCCTTATTGCAGGCTATAATGACGACGCGTTTGCCAATGACTTCATCTTCATTATAGAACCATGTTTTAACATAAATGTATTAAAACAATATCTTAAGTTGAACATTTTCTTTCAATGGAGTCTATGAGAGAAAGTCATCCTTACCGTATGTGGATCAGTCGATGAGGAGGATGCTACTGATAAGGCTGGCTGTGTGATGACTGAGCCCCTTGGAGATTCCATGCGCTGGCTGTTCACGGCATATCACGTGCGGTTTCCCCAACGACCTCTCATCGGATATGGAAAGGCACAGCCTTGAAGCGAATGTCGTGTTGATATCTTGAATGTTCTAGGGTGTATGTGGAGAGATCGGGTAACCTGGTGTGTTTGTGCGACGATAACAGATGAGGGTGTTTTTGTGTGCAGATGACAAAGATGGCAGTGTTTGGTATTTTGTGTGTTCATGTTGAGAAAATAGATGACAGTAAGTGTTGCGAAGATGGCGATGTCGGATTTTGTGGAGATGCTGAGTGTTGACAGTGTTATTCAGTCACAGGGCTCCGGCCAAACCTACATGCAAGAGCATGATCATGCATACTTATTCTCACTCAGATTTAACAACTGGCTGTCTTTTGTATTTCTATCGTATAGAAAGAGACATACATTAGTTCACTTACAGTGCCTTTAGTGTTCTGTCCTTGTGAAGAGGGTAGTGTGTGTGTGTGTTTGTCTGTGTCTGTGTATGTGTATATGTATATGTATATGTATATGTATGTATGTTGGGATGGCTGTGAATGTATATGTGTGTGTGTGTGTTTGTGTGTGGGGTGGGAGGGCGCGTGTGTGTCTGTAGATGGCAGTGTGGGGATGGCTGTGAATGTATATGTGTGTGTTTGTGTGTGTGTGTGTGTGTGTTTGTGTGTGTTGTGTGTCTGTAGATGGCAGTGTGGGGATGGCTGTGAATGTGTGTGTGTGTGTGTGTGTGTGTGTGTGTGTGTGTGTGTGTGTGTGTGTGTGTGTGTGTGTGTGTGTGTGTGTGTGTGTGTGTGTGTGTGTGTGTGTAATTGGCAGTGTGGGGATGGCTGTGAATGACACTGTGTTTATGTGGAGATAGAAAGTGTATTTTGTGAATTTACCTGCAGCCTATATGTCTGTCACACGTGCTCAACGTGATTAACGTGAACGTCCTCCTTTAAGTTGTGTATAGGCTAGTAACCCATATACATAGTATCAACTTGCGTATATAGTGCTCCAAATGCCAACCTTCATCATGCACTTAATAAACCAGAAGGAATTATCCTCGTCCATGTTTATCTGGCATTGATATCGTCCGTATCTGAACGTTCTTTATCAACACATTGTAATCATTGATTTCATACACGTTCATTGAACACAACTTCTAGACACGACCACTTAATAAATATTGACCTTTTCTATTTACATAGATGTTGGCAACGTCCATTAGTCCTATACTTTGACAATCCATTTAACACAGATGTTGGCGACGTCCATCTATGCTATATCTTGACCATATTTATTTAAAATATATGTTGGCGAAATCCTTTTGCTCTATATCTTGACCCTGTCTATTTAACAGATGTTGGCGAAGTCCTTTGCCCTATACCTTGACCTTGTCCATTTAACAGATGTTGGCGAAGTCCGTTTGTACTATATCTTGACCCTGTCTATGTAACACATGTTTTGGCGAAGTCCTTTTGCCCTATATCTTGACCCTGTCTATGTAACAGATGTTGGCGAAGTCCTTTTGTACTATATTTTGACCCTGTCTATGTAACACATGTTTTGGCGAAGTCCTTTTGCTCTATATCTTGACCCTGTCTATTTAACAGATGTTGGCGAAGTCCTTTTGTACTATATCTTGACCCTGTCTATTTAACAGATGTTGGCGAAGTCCTTTTGCTCTATATCTTGACCCTGTCTATTTAACAGATGTTGGCGAAGTCCTTTTGTACTATATCTTGACCCTGTCTATTTAACAGATGTTGGCGAAGTCCTTTTGCTCTATATCTTGAACCTGACTATTTAACATGTGTTGGCGAAGTCCTTTTGCCCTATATCTTGACCCTGTCTATTTAACAGATGTTGGCGAAGTACTTTTGTACTATATCTTGACACTGTCTATTTAACAGATGTTGGCGAAGTCCTTTTGCTCTATATCTTGAACCTGACTATTTAACATGTGTTGGCGAAGTCCTTTTGCTCTATATCTTGACCCTGTCTATTTAACAGATGTTGGCG
This sequence comes from Haliotis cracherodii, assembly GCF_022045235.1. Taxonomy (NCBI): domain Eukaryota; kingdom Metazoa; phylum Mollusca; class Gastropoda; order Lepetellida; family Haliotidae; genus Haliotis; species Haliotis cracherodii. Next base: position 59,425,753 of record NW_027266264.1, read on the forward strand.
AAGTCCTTTTGCCGTATATCTTGACCTTGTCTATTTAACATGTGTTGGCGAAGTCATTTTGTACTATATCTTGACACTGTCTATTTAACAGATGTTGGCGAAGTCCTTTTGCCCTATATCTTGAACCTGGCTATTTAACATGTGTTGGCGAAGTCCTTTTGCTCTATATCTTGACCCTGTCTATTTAACAGATGTTGGCGAAGTCCTTTTGCTCTATATCTTGAACCTGGCTATTTAACATGTGTTGGCGAAGTCCTTTTGCTCTATATCTTGACCCTGTCTATTTAACAGATGTTGGCGAAGTCCTTTTGCCCTATACCTTGACCTTGTCTATTTAACAGATGTTGGCGAAGTCCTTTTGTACTATATCTTGATCCTGTCTATGTAACACATGTTTTGGCGAAGTCCTTTTGCCCTATACCTTGACCCTGTCTATTTAACATGTGTTGGCGAAGTCCTTTTGCTCTATATCTTGACCCTGTCTATTTAACACATATGTTGGCGAAGTCCTTTTGACCTATATCTTGACCCTGTCTATGTAACAGATGTTGGCGAAGTCCTTTTGTACTATATCTTGACCCTGTCTATTTAACACATGTGCTTGCGAAGTCCTTTTGCTCTATATATTGACCTTGTATATTTAACATGTGTTGGAGAAGTGCTTTTGCTCTATATCTTGACCCTGTCTATTTAACAGATGTTGGCGAAGTCCTTTGCCCTATACCTTGACCTTGTCTATTTAACAGATGTTGGCGAAGTCCTTTTGTACTATATCTTGACCCTGTCTATGTAACACATGTTTTGGCGAAGTCCTTTTGCCCTATATCTTGACCCTGTCTATGTAACAGATGTTGGCGAAGTACTTTTGTACTATATCTTGACCCTGTCTATTTAACAGATGTTGGCGAAGTCCTTTTGCCCTATATCTTGAACCTGACTATTTAACATGTGTTTGCGAAGTCCTTTTGCTCTATATCTTGAACCTGACTATTTAACAAGTGTTGGCGAAGTCCTTTTGCTCTATATCTTGACCCTGTCTATTTAACAGATGTTGGCGAAGTCCTTTTGTACTATATCTTGACCCTGTCTATGTAACACATGTTTTGGCGAAGTCCTTTTGCCCTATATCTTGACCCTGTCCATTTAACAGATGTTGGCGAAGTCCTTTTGTACTATATCTTGACACTGTCTATTTAACACACGTGTTGGCGAAGTCCTTTTGCCCTATATCTTGACACTGTCTATTTAACAGATGTTGGCGAAGTACTTTTGTACTATATCTTGACACTGTCTATTTAACAGATGTTGGCGAAGTCCTTTTGCTCTATATCTTGAACCTGGCTATTTAACATGTGTTGGCAAAGTCCTTTTGCTCTATATCTTGACCCTGTCTATTTAACAGATGTTGGCGAAGTCCTTTTGCCCTATACCTTGACCTTGTCTATTTAACAGATGTTGGCGAAGTCCTTTTGTACTATATCTTGATCCTGTCTATGTAACACATGTTTTGGCGAAGTCCTTTTGCCCTATACCTTGACCCTGTCTATTTAACATGTGTTGGCGAAGTCCTTTTGCTCTATATCTTGACCTTGTCTATTTAACACATGTGTTTGCGAAGTCCTTTTGCCCTATATCTTGACCCTGTCTATTTAACACATATGTTGGCGAAGTCCTTTTGACCTATATCTTGACCCTGTCTATTTAACAGATGTTGGCGAAGTACTTTTGTACTATATCTTGACCCTGTCTATTTAACACATGTGCTTGCGAAGTCCTTTTGCCCTATATCTTGACCTTGTATATTCAACAGATGTTGGAGAAGTGCTTTTGTACTATATCTTGACACTGTCTATTTAACAGATGTTGGCGAAGTCCTTTTGCTCTATATCTTGAACCTGACTATTTAACATGTGTTGGCGAAGTCCTTTTGCTCTATATCTTGAACCTGACTATTTAACATGTGTTGGCGAAGTCCTTTTGCTCTATATCTTGACCCTGTCTATTTAACAGATGTTGGCGAAGTCCTTTGCCCTATTCCTTGACCTTGTCTATTTAACAGATGTTGGCGAAGTCCTTTTGTACTATATCTTGACCCTGTCTATGTAACACATGTTTGGGCGAAGTCCTTTTGCCCTATATCTTGACCCTGTCTATGTAACAGATGTTGGCGAAGTACTTTTGTACTATATCTTGACACTGTCTATTTAACAGATGTTGGCGAAGTCCTTTTGCTCTATATCTTGAACCTGACTATTTAACATGTGTTGGCGAAGTCCTTTTGCTCTTTATCTTGAACCTGACTATTTAACATGTGTTGGCGAAGTCCTTTTGCTCTATATCTTGACCCTGTCTATTTAACACATGTTGGCGAAGTCCTTTTGCCCTATACCTTGACCTTGTCTATTTAACATGTGTTGGCGAAGTCCTTTTGCTCTATATCTTGACCCTGTCTATTTAACATGTGTTGGCGAAGTCCTTTTGTACTATATCTTGACCCTGTCTATTTAACAGATGTTGGCGAAGTCCTTTTGCTCTATATCTTGAACCTGACTATTTAACATGTGTTGGCGAAGTCCTTTTGCTCTATATCTTGAACCTGACTATTTAACATGTGTTGGCGAAGTCCTTTTGCTCTATATCTTGACCCTGTCTATTTAACAGATGTTGGCGAAGTCCTTTTGCTCTATATCTTGACCCTGTCTATTTAACAGATGTTGGCGAAGTCCTTTTGCCCTATATCTTGACCTTGTCTATTTAACAGATGTTGGCGAAGTCCTTTTGTACTATATCTTGATCCTGTCTATGTAACACATGTTTTGGCGAAGTCCTTTTGTACTATATCTTGACCCTGTCTATTTAACATGTGTTGGCGAAGTCCTTTTGCTCTATATCTTGACCTTGTCTATTTAACACATGTGTTTGCGAAGTCCTTTTGCTCTATATATTGACACTGTCTATTTAACACATATGTTGGCGAAGTCCTTTTGACCTATATCTTGACCCTGTCTATGTAACAGATGTTGGCGAAGTACTTTTGTACTATATCTTGACCCTGTCTATTTAACACAAGTGCTTGCGAAGTCCTTTTGCCCTATATCTTGACCTTGTATATTTAACAGATGTTGGAGAAGTGCTTTTGCTCTATATCTTGACCCTGTCTATTTAACAGATGTTGGCGAAGTCCCTTTGCTCTATATCTTGACACTGTCTATTTAACAGATGTTGGCGAAGTCCTTTTGCCCTATATCTTGGCCCTGTCTATTTAACAGATGTTGGCGAAGTCATTTTGCCCTATATCTTGGCCCAGTCAATCTAGTGTGTGGATTTGCGGCATTATATGCATACTCTTTATTAATATTATTGTTATCTTTTATTGATACATATAAATATGTGTACTGCACTGTCAAACACGTTTTAAATGTGTCAAATATTGACCACACCTACAGATACATATATGGACATGAACAAAATATATTCAAGTTAGAAAACGCACCAATTCCTCGCACATGTTTAAGGGATTGCATTTAAAAATGAAATATTAAACGCCAAATCTGTTTTTATGTATGAAGATAAACGTAGTTACGATATTTTTTGCAAACTTAGCATATTTACTGCTTCCAGTCGGCGTACTGGTACGGTGGCCTACAGAACACTTTCTCTGTTCGCGTTATCACTGACACAGATACAGGCTGTTTACTTACCCACTAGTAGTCATCGTTGCCAGGTTTATGCTGAGCACACACCGTTAATAAAGCGAGCCATGACTATGTTGCTGTGAGTTATGTAGCGTTTAGCAAAGATGTCTCATTTGTGTCAGTGTAAGGGCACGCTTGATTATCTAGTGTATAACATTTCCATTCCGTTGTAATAAATACTTTTAGCCTTATCCGAATAGCATGCCGTTAAGAATAGCCGTCAAACAGCATTGCATTTACCCACGAGAGAAAAACTGAGTGCTAAAAGTAAGACTCAGAAGCGATGGAGGTGGTTACGTCTCTTACGAAACGGAAGTTATGGTGGCGATTGCGTCCAGGGTACTTATCGTAAGAATGTATAATATACCCTGGACAATTGAGGATGGAATGGGGTACGTTCCGTGTAGCACTGAGATCGAATATTGTTGGGTATAAGTATATAACGTATAACACACAGGTCTAGTTAATTTGAGGTATGAAGTATTTACCGAATAACACAGATATCCAGTTGTCAGTATGAAGTATATAGCGTATTACACAGAGATCTAGTCAATGTTGGGTATGAAGTATATACCGTATAATACACAGGTCTAGTTTATGTCAGGTATGAAGTATTTACCGTATAACACAGGTATCCAGTTGTTGTCAGTATGAAGTATATAGCGTATAACACAGAGATCTAGTCAATGTTGGGTATGAAGTATATACCGTATAATACACTGGTCTAGTTTATGTCAGGTATGAAGTATTTACCGTATAACACAGGTATCCAGTTGTTGTCAGTATGAAATATATAGCGTATTACTCAGAGATCTAGTTAATGTTGGATATGAAGTATATACCGTATAATACACTGGTCTAGTTAATGTCAGTATGAAGTATTTACCTTGAAACACAGAGATCTAGTTAATGTTGGATATGAAGTATTTACCTTGAAACACAGAGATCTAGTAAATGTTGGGTATGAAGTATTTACCGTAAAGCACAGAGATCCAGTTTTTGTCAGTATGAAGTATATATCGTAAACACATAGATTTAGTTAATGTCAGGTATGAACTACATACCGGATAGGGGCGGTCGGGTAGCCTAGTGGTTACAGCGTTCGCTCGTGACACCGAAGACCCGGGTTCGAATTCCGACATGGTACAATGTGTGATGCCCATTTCTGGTGTCCCCCGCCCTGATATTGGAGATGTAGTTATTGTGGAATGACACATCCTGTCATCCATATGTACCACCAAGCCAGACACCCATACACATCCTATCATCAATATGTACCACCAAGCTCGACACCCACACACATCCTGTCATCAACATGTACTACCAAGCCAGACACCCACACACATCCTGTCATCAATATGTACCACCAAGCCAGACACCCACACACATCCTGTCATCAATATGTACCACCAAGCCAGACACCCACACACATCCTGTCATCAATATGTACCACCAAGCTCGACACCCACACACATCCTGTCATCAACATGTACTACCAAGCCTGACACCCACACACATCCTGTCATCAATATGTACCACCAAGCCAGACACCTATACATATCCTGTCATCAATATGTACTACCAAGCCAGACACCCACACACATCCTGTCATCAATATGTACCACCAAGCTCGACACCCACACACATCCTGTCATCAACATGTACTACCAAGCCAGACACCCACACACATCCTGTCATCAATATGTACTACCAAGCCAGACACCCACACACATCCTGTCATCAATATGTACCACCAAGCTCGACACCCACACACATCCTGTCATCAACATGTACTACCAAGCCAGACACCCACACACATCCTGTCATCAATATGTACCACCAAGCTCGACACCCACACACATCCTGTCATCAACATGTACTACCAAGCCAGACACCCACACACATCCTGTCATCAATATGTACTACCAAGCCTGACACCCACACACATCCTGTCATCAATATGTACTACCAAGCCTGACACCCACACACATCCTGTCATCAATATGTACTACCAAGCCTGACACCCACACACATCCTGTCATCAATATGTACTACCAAGCCAGACACCCACACACATCCTGTCATCAATACGTACTACCTAGTTCTCGTGCACATGTAGCGAGAATTTATTGTAAATCATTGCGGTTATGAAACTGTCGTCTTAGGAGGACCTGCCAGTGTCATGCCATTATTTATTGCGTCTGCTGTTTGCCCTGTTCAACACAAGTGTACATGTCAAACACCCGCTTCCGCTGATAATGAACAAACAGCACACTTCATGGTAGGACAGGATCTCTAAGGAGTCTTTGTAGCGATGCTTACATTGCATTTCTAAAGGAATACATACAGCGATGCTTACACTGCATTCGCAAAGGAATATATTTAGCGATGCTTACATTGCGTTCATAAATGAATATACAGCAATGCTTAATTGCATTCCTAAAGAAATATATAGCAATGCTTCATTGCATTCCTAAAGTAATATATATATATATATATATATATATATATATATATATATATATATATATATATTTTATATATATATAATATATAATATATATATATATATATATATATATATATATATATATATATATATATATATATATATATATCGATGCTTACATTGCATTAAAGAAGGAATATATACAGTGACGCTTACATTGCATTCCTAAAGGAATATATAAAGCGATGCTTACATTTCTTTCCTAAAGTAATATATACAGCGATGCTTACATTGCATTCCTAAAGGAATTTAAAATGCGATGCTTACATTTCTTTCCTAAAGTAATATATACAGCGATGCTTACATTGCATTCTAAAGGAATATATAAAGCGATGCTTACATTTCATTCCTAAAATAAGATATAAAAATGTATACAGCGATGCTTACTTTGCATTCCTAAGGGAATATATACAGGGATGTTTATATTGCATTCCTAAAGGCGACTATGCTTATCGTAAGAGGCGACTAACGGGATCGGAGGGTTAGGTTCGCTGACTTGGTTGATGCATGTCATCGATCCCAATTGCTCATGATCGATCGATGATCGATGCTCATGGTGTCAATCACTGGATTGTCTGGTCCTGACTCGTTTATCTTCAGACCGACGTCATATAGGAGGAATACTGCTGAGTGCGGCGTTAAACAACAAACTAACAAACATTGAATTCCTAAAGGAATATATTTGGCGATGTTTACTTTGCATTCCTAAAGGAATATAGCAATGCTTCATTGCATTCCTAAAGGAATATATAGCAATGCTTACATTGCATTCAAAAAGGAATATATACAGCTATGCTAACATTGCATTCCTAAAGTATTATATAAAAGGATGCTGACGTTGCATTCCTGAAGGAATATATATAGCGATGCTTACAATTGTCGATAATTACAGAACTAAATAATCGAAAGAACTAGTGCGGAAACTGCCCCCGATGCATTTTGTGAATCGTGTTATCGGTGAAGCATTTCATTACCTGTTGGAAATATATGTTTAATGTACGTAAGCTCATTACAGAAGGTTATCTTAATTATCTTTTTATTTCACAATGGCGTCAGCTGTTTGTAATTTTTACTTTCTTTGTGACAGTATGGTAATTCTATCTGGAAAAGCAATATCACTGGAAAGAATTTGATCAATTGTCGTGCCATGGTAATATTAGGGAAGCGGGTGGTGGTGTCTCCATTTGTTTATGTAAATGAAACAACTGTTACTGTATTTCATCAATTGTACATCAGCAGGGACGCCAGGCGTCAAGCACCGCAGCAGTTCGTTGTCTGATTACCGCCTATCGAAGCGGGCACTGCACACTAATTCTGATCAATTAACGTTTTGCGCATATTACCTCATGGTGGCTCAAAGCAGCTGTTGGTAAATCAACAATCAATGCCTGGGCCTTTATTGCGTTGCACCTGGCAGGGATACATATTATTCTTATAAAGGAATCGTTGTTATAACAACGTAGACGCCAAGGGTACACAACGCCATGCTGTGCTGGTGTCACACATGTGTGTCTTAACTTTCACTAGTGGTAGCACAGGCCGTATTTGTGTGTATGTCAGGATCTACGGGTGCGTGCGTGCGTGTGTGTAGCGTGACGTGGCGTGGGGTGGCGTGGTCTACGGGTATCACATCTGTTGGGATGGGGGTGGGGATATGTATGTCGTGATCTACAGGTACCACACGTTACATGTCATAAACTGAGGTGGTACGTGTGGTGTGCGTGTGAGGATGGGGCTGGGGATATGTATGTCGTGATCTACAGGTACCACACGTTACATGTCATAAACTGAGGTGGTACGTGTGGTGTGCGTGTGAGGATGGGGCTGGGGATATGTATGTCGTGATCTACAGGTACCACACGTTACATGTCATAAACTGAGGTGGTACGTGTGGTGTGCGTGTGAGGATGGGGCTGGGGATATGTATGTCGTGATCTACAGGTACCACACGTCGCGTGTTACATGTCATAAACAGAGGTGGTACGTGTAGTGTGGGGGGGATGGGGGTGGGGGTATGTATGTCGTGATCTACAGGTACCACACGTCGCGTGTTACATGTCATAAACAGAGGTGGTACGTGTGGTGTGGGGGGTGGGTGGGGGTGGGGATATGTATGTCGTGATCTACAGGTACCACACGTCGCGTGTTACATGTCATAAACAGAGGTGGTACGTGTAGTGTGGGGGGGATGGGGGTGGGGGTATGTATGTCGTGATCTACAGGTACCACACGTCGCGTGTTACATGTCATAAACAGAGGTGGTACGTGTTGTGTGTGTGGGGATGGGGGTGGGGGATGGGGGTGGGGGTATGTATGTCGTGATCTACAGGTACCACACGTCGCGTGTTACATGTCATAAACAGAGGTGGTACGTGTGGTGTGTGTGGGGATGGGGTTGGGGATGTGTGTGTCGTGATCTACAGGTACCACACGTTACATGTCATAAACTGAGGTTGTTAGCCTGTGTGTCATTTTCTGTTTGTCAAACCTTAATACAGGAGTGAATCTCCTAACAATGGCCATAGATAGGAATGCTACCGCTATTCAACACGGTAACAGGTGTTCCTTAATTGATAATCCATTCTCTCTAACAAGGTATTGTGTATGTATACATACCATACCTTTGCATTCATACTAAGTGCCCTGAGCATGTATTATCATAAGCCGGGCGGTTCCCTAATTATATGTATTATCTCTCACAGGACAGTGTCCTTATTATGCATAAAAATACACGAGCTGTTGTCCATCTGGTTGCATGTTTGAGATAAAAATCGATTTAGATGAACGTGAAACTATTTCACGGATGGAAATGGCAAGTCCATATGTTGCCATGGCATCGTTCAGTAATTTGAGTTGTGGGATAATCACCTTTATTGCAGAGCTTGTAGTGACATTATTGTCTGATTATTTGGATTTCAAACTAACATACAACTTGTAAACTGACCCCGTTTGAGAAAATACCAAACAGTTAATTTTCGGTGGACATGTAATCTGAACATGCTCTAATGCCAATTTTTGCCTTGTTTTAGACATTGTAATTAATACCATGTGTCGACTGGGAAGTTGTGTCTGTTAACTAGATGTGGGGTAGGCTATAGTGGTTTAAGCGTAAGGTCGTCCCGCAGAAGACCAGGGTTTGATTTCTAGACTCACTGACTCACTGACTGACTCACTGACTCACTCACTGACTCACTCACTCACTCACTGACTCACTCACTCACTCACTCACTCACTCACTCACTCACTCACTCACTAACTCACTCACTAACTCACTCTTTTGACTGGCATAAAGGAAGTAATATATATATGCATATTCAAGTCATGCAAGATAAGGACTTGCGCAGAATTTCTTGGTATTTGGATATAAAGATCATGGATCAATACAATCGTTTATCCGCGTAAACAACTAACGAGCAACGAGGAATTACTGAGTGTCTCTCCCGAATGAAATTATAATAATGTGTGGCTAGCACCGATCATCTGGCTGACTGATGTGTGGCCTGTTATTCAACATCTAGCACCGACCATATAGCTGACTGATATGTGGCCTGTTATTCAACATCTAGCACCGATCATCAAGCTGACTGATGTGTGGCCTGTTATTCAACATCTAGCACCGATCATCTAGCTGACTGATGTGTGGCCTGTTATTCAACATCTAGCACCGATCATCTAGCTGACTGATGTGTGGCCTGTTATTCAACTTCTAGCACCGATCATCTAGCTGACTGATGTGTGGCCTGTTATTCAACATCTAGCACCGATCATCTAGCTGACTGATGTGTGGCCTGTTATTCAACATCTAGCACCGATCATCTAGCTGACTGATGTGTGGCCTGTTATTCAACATCTATCACAGATCATCAAGCTGACTGATATGTGGCCTGTTATTCAACGTCTAGCACTGATTATCTAGCTGACTGATGTGTGGCCTGTTATTCAACATCTAGCACCGACCATATCGGTGCCATTACAGCAATAAAATAAGTTTTTATTCATAAATTGTGTCCTTTTTGTTTAGGAATTAATTACCTTGAATGATGTGGTTTACAGGAATAAGAGAAGTTTTTATCCATAAATTGTGTCCACTTTGTTTAGGAATTGATTACTTTGGATGATGTGGTCCTACATCCCCCGCCAGGGTGACATTTATTGTACACTACTTCGAGGATACAGACACGAACCGCCTAAGTTGCAAATTAAACACTACCAACATTGTATAATTTAATTTAATATATTAGTTTAATTTTGTTTTGTTTTATAATCGGAAAAATAAGCCAAAAATCTAGAAATGTGCATATGTTTCGAAATATGCCTCTATTCACCCAGCATTCAATGGGTACCCTGTAGGATAACAGCATAAAACGATCGGCGCCTTTATTCGTTGCTCATTTTAAAGGAACTATTAAATAACTGTTATAATCTGTAATTGGAAAACATGTTTTTGATACCTGAAAACTGAATAAATATTTTATTAACATGTCACGTGTAAATTCAAAAGTGCATAAGATCATTTCGTGTACACCTACCTATTGTCAACAACTAATAGTGTATGCCAAGTCATATAATTTCGGGTAAGGAGTGGGTCACATGAAAATCTGAAAGTTTCAGAACTATATTCCAAAGTTGAACAGGGGAAGTAGAATATTGTACAAAAATGTACGGGATTGATTGATTTGAGCCCGGCGGGGTGGTGTAGCCTTGAGTGAGTGATTTCGGTCTTGGCTCAAATCACTCGAGAGTGATGTTTTAAAGGGCTACTTTGCGGCTGCTGCACAGGAATGATCCTGGGGCAACGCGGCGTTATGTCCTTGCATTTGGCTAGAACATCATTTCAAACGATGTCGTCGTCCCGGTACCGTACGCCGTTCAAATTGCCATTAACAATGATGAGTTGTGTTCTCCAATGAGTTCTGATGCTGCCCCATACCATAACACTTCTAACCCCAAACCTTAAGTAACAGAAGAGTCGCTAAAACGTTCTCCTGGGCGCCGGTAGATCCTTGAACGACTATCAGAGTTATCCAGATGAGACCTGGACCCGTCTTGTCTTCTCAAACTTTGCTGCTACTAAATGGTCTCAACCCAGGAATATTCCGAGTTAAATAGTCTCAACCCAGGAATATCCCGAGTTAAAAGGTCTCAACCAAGGAATATTCCGAGGTGTTAGTGTGGCGGTTTGGTATCGATTCCGCGGATGCACCAACCGAACATGATTGTCGTGTTGGCGTGACGTCACACGTGGACGATCGGCACGTGGTAAGCAGTGACTTATCTCCTCCCTACTAGGAATTAGAAACAACATTTCTATACATCTGGTGCTTTCAGATATGTTGCATTAAGACATACCTGGTAAGAAAGTAAGATGGTGATCAAAATTATTTCCCAAGAATTTGGCATCCATTACAACTTTAATTCCCGCTACATGTAATTCTGGGTCACAATGCTGTTTATATTTTCGACCGAAATGAATGCAATTAGATTTTGATTTAGAAAACGTAAAGCCGCTATGTTGTGCCCAAAAATTGATTTTATTGAGACAAAGCTGCCACTGTCTCTTCATCGCGTGCATATTTGTACCCCGACATGATACATTAAACTCATGTACAAATAATGGCCCATCAACAGAGCCAGTTAAATCTTTAGATGGACTTTACATTGTGATACTTAATCGCGTTACTGATACTGGACTACCTTGATGGGCATTTGATGTTGATCGTAAAAAAGGTGGATCCCACAATCTCATCTCATGAAGAGTTTTTTTTAAATTTTTATATTTCAGGGTCGTGTCATACGTGTCCAAATCGAAAAATATAGAAACGGTGTGCTGTTTCTTGAAGATGGCAGTTTTCAACAAATGTTTTCCAGCTAACCAAATGGTCAATAGTAGTTGATACATTGAACATTTGTAATGGTATATATTTTTCTAGGTACCACATTAATCTGTTATTAACCATTCTGTTCATGATGTTACAAACGCGACTAGGAAGGGATCTTGACCTATCATCGGAAGATTCTGTAGGTTAAGGTATTGGAATTATAACTGCATTTTACAAGGATGAAGAGAAAGTTCCCATTGTCCAGATGTGATCAACTATCTCTAACAATGCTACTGAGCATAAATTAGGTAAATGTTTGAGTAACATTTAAATACTATTATCAGCAACTGTAGTAGTATCATGAGATTGTCGTAAGGCATCTTTCCGAGGCAAGAGTGTCAACTAGCCTGGATATCAAAGCCTAGTTTCTTCCGTTTACATTTCAAACCTACTGATCTTGGCTGGGCCGTTGCGCCACCCCGTGTAGAACACGAGTTGTAGCCCTTATGATAAAAACGCGACATCAAATCAAATGTATGTTCTTATTTCACAAAGATGACTACAATAGAAGACGACTGGTCGACGAAACGTTTTGATATTCATCTCTGACAGACAAACAATATAACAGATTACCACAGTGAAGTTACTTATTACTGCCTTATTTCGCTCTTACAATAACAAAGGCATACAGACTACTGAGATTAGCTTTCAGTCGTTTGAGTTAAATACAAGGAAGTTTCCACTCAAACATAGAAAAGTACGAGTTGATTGAAACCTTTTCAACACTTTTGTCTTAGCTAAGTTTGGAATAATTCTGCGCAGATTCGACAAGCGATGGTCGTAGCCATAGCAGTGACCACGTTGTCGGAACACGGATGTTGATTTTGTAAAACATTCTCTGATTGGACTATCAACATGTGCGATAGTCCAATCATAGTTTAGCACAGAGAGGTTGGCTTGTAATGGCAAGGGTGGAAACTAGACTTTGAATATAGACTAGTGGACACGCTTGGATTGCGGGCAGATGGTCCTTACTTAAAGGCAGTATGCAACTTATAAATGGAAAGGATTTCATTATAATCCTCAGCATTATCAGCATACAAATTTATTTTAAATGTTTTCTTCTTCTTTACGTTTCTTAAATGATATGATGAGGAAGAATGTTTCTCTGAAGTTTATCCTAGGTTACTTGCTTTATCTGATCAATCGGTAAAAATCTGAACACTAGATTTGGAACCTTTTCATTTTATCCTTTGCACCATATCCAAAAATCTGCGTGGTGGAGGAAATATTTTTCCGCCTTTTCCCTACCTTTTCTAGGTTGGGTATTAAAGCATGGTCTACCTATACGTGAACAGAACCCTAAAGAACCGGCTCCGTGGTCTAGTGGTAGAGCGTTCGCCCGGAGAACGGAAGGTCCAGGGTTCGATCCCCGGCCGCGTCATACCAAAAGACGTTAAAAGATAGTACTCATTGTTACCCTGTCTGGCGCTCGGCATTAAGGGGCTAAAACGACTGGTCGGCTTGGAGTCAGTATACTGTGTCTGAGTGGGGTATTCATGTTAAACTGCGGTATGGTATCTCAGTGAGCTAGCACTATAAATCGGCATTGGTCCGGACTAGTACAAGCAGCCACACACACACGTGCATGCACGTCGCTATATATGTGCAGTAATCTTGGACGCGACGTTAAAACCCAATTTCAACTCACCTCAGAACCCCAAAGAAAAAGTAGGCGTCCGGCGAGTATATTCGAAACGAAACAAGATAGATGATGAACACGTGACACTTGTTTATGGATAACAAATACTTTATTCCCCGTATCGACGATTCAAGGCCCCTTCATTGGATGGCCCGTGTTGAGTATGTATTGATATATATATATATATATATATATATATATATTCTGATATGTTTACATAAGGTTGGATTAATATACAAAATATCCTGACCATCCTGACCACGACATTTCCTGACAACCAACCAAAAGTCTCCATGCTTACAGCAATCACTGGGGGAAACTGCAAGAAACTATTGAAGTATAAAGGGTGAGTGAGTTTGGTTTTACGCCGCTTTTATCAATATTCCAGCAATATCACGCCGGGGGACACCAGAAATGGGCTTCACACAATGTACCCATGTCGGGAATCAAACCCGGGTCTTCGGCGTGACAAGCGAGCGCTTTAACCACTAGGCTACCCGACCGCCCCTGAAGTATAAAGAAGGAAGTCAGCCATTCACAGAGACCAATACCAACTTAAACTGACACAATGTCAATGCTGAATCATAATGGATAATATTAAGAAAATCATCATGATCATGAGAGGTACACAGTCATAAACCATTGAAGTTTAGTGCAACATTTAATGCACCTAATTTATCTAATTTATTGTCAATAATTTCCGTTGTAAAGGAGAAATTTACACTGCTAAATATGTTACAAATATTGGTAAAGAATGTAGTCAAGATTTATGTGCGTAAGACACTATCACAAACAGGGAAATACATTTGTTTATAGTCTACCCATCATTACTAACGAATAAACATTTCTGCGAACATTAGGGGCGCAGGTCAATCATTACCTGTTACCATGATAAATTACTAACTAAAATTAAAATATTTTTTATTATCATGTTGGGGGTGATATGAGCGTCACAGGGCGTGCTAGATGTTGAATAACAGGCCACACGTCAGTCAGATGGATGATCGGTGCTAGATATTGAATAACAGGCAACACATCAGCCAGCTAGATTATCAGGGCTAGATGTTGAATATCAGGCCATATATCGGTCAGTTAGATTTTCTTTGCTAGATGAATAACAGGCCACACATCAATCAGCTAGATGATTGGTGATAGATGAATAACAGGCCACTAATCAATCAGTTAGATGATTGGTGCTAGATGAATAACAGGCCACTCATCAATCAGCTAGATGATTGGTGCTAGATGTTGAATAACAGGCGACACATCAGTCAGATGGATGATCTGTGCCAGATGTTGAATGACAGGCCACACATCAGACAGCTAGATGATCGGGGCCAGATGTTGAATAACAGGCCACACATCAGACAGCTAGATGATCTGTGCTCTATGTTGAATAACAGGCCACACATCAGACAGCTAGATGATCGGGGCTAGATGTTGAATAACAGGCCACACATCAGTCAGCTATATGATCTGTGCGCGATGCTGAAATAGAGTCCACGCATCAGTCAGGGAGATGATCGGTGCCAGATGTTGAATAACAGGCCACACATCAGTCAGCTATATGATCTGTGCGCGATGCTGAAATAGAGTCCACGCATCAGTCAGAGAGATGATCGGTGCCAGATGTTGAATAACAGGCGACAAGTCAGAAAGAGAGGCGACTTGTACGAGGTTATCCTTCTGATTGGCTAGTTGCAAGGAGATTGACTGAGCTGATGTCCCCACTTGAGAGTAGCCTTAGGTGTCATCTGTTTCTTGAACAAAAATAGTATAACCTACTCGCAACTGAAGATTTTTGCATTTATCGATGATCTGAAAATCAAAATGCCAAAACTCTATACTTATGATCCTTTTTGGTACTTGCAGAAATTCTGCGCAAGCCAATATCTGGCATGACGTCTTGATTTGTTCGGCCTAATATGTTGTTGCTTTGAATGTTTAACAGGTCGCCTTCTACAATTTCGGCTCACCTGCCCCTTTTTGAGACTCACGTGTGTGAGTAGAGTACACATATTTATCGTGAGTTTTATCATTCACGAAATTTCTGTTTTTTTTCTGTATTGAAAAGATTTCTATTTTCGTATGTTGACGTGATTTCCTTTTTATGTTTGGTTGCCCTGTTTATATACGTTCGAGTAGATGTCCATCTCTCAGAAATAGTTATTTTGGCCCTCGCTATTGCATCTCTTGGCTTTAATGCTCTCAATGCTTCTGTCGAATCCATTCGCCAGACGCATAGTCGAAGGACATCCCAAATATACTCGCTATAACTATTTAACAAGTAGGCTTTGTGTATATTGTAAGTTATGTATGGTATGCATAAATGCTCAGCTTGCAAAATTTCAAAAATTTCAGGAGCTTATTTACCTCAAAAAGAAAACATCGCGAGTTAAGAAAGTATCGACCAAATTTAGCGGCACGCAACTACCAGAAACGGCCATTGTTGACTTTAGGAACTTCACGTTGAGCGGCATGCAGTATATTTTCTCTATAATTTTATCATTTTTCAGATTCGATCATAATCTTTTGATTGCTGACTAAAGGAAAACACTCAAGCTCCTTAATTTCTAAAAATAAGCAATTTTCAATGTAATTCATTATAAACAAAAACAATCTGAATCGTAACATCATCGACTGGATGGTACGATTATGGCAACGGCGGTAAACAAACAACTCCACATGCATAGTGATCCCGTAAGACTATTACAATAATTTTGTTACACCTAGCTCAATTTTAGAATTATTGACACGGATGTATAAATCTTTGTAATAAACTGTCTCATTTTTAAAGAGTTTGCAAATGAGTGACACGTTTGGGCGTGGCCTAACTCGCGATTTGTTCAGTTGGACAAAGACAACAAACACTGCAAATAATGATAAATATTGGATGATACGCAAAATCTGAACTGATATACATTCTAGGTAAACCATCCAATAGCAAAATAGTGCAGTTTTACGAAAAAATATTCAAAATGCTGGCAATTTCAGCTATCATTTCTGAAACCGGATGACACACATCGGAGCGAAATATGCAAAAGTTGGTAAGCTATCGTCAAAAAAATTCCGAAATAGATTCAAATTCAAAAGAAAATATATAATTTACTGTTGTTTGTATCTGGATAGCAGTCTTCACTCCCATTTGTTTCATATTTATTCGTGATTGCCACCGGTGCGTAACATCAAATTGTTTAGTCTAAATCCGAAACCGTAAAGGGTTCCACGCTCGATGATTTGAAAATTATTTTCTAAAAACGGATAGCGATATAACATATTGATATGCCATAATAATTACAATATAATATTGTTATTGGACTGTCATTGCAAGGACAATGTTGAATATTAAGGATTGTTTTCAAAACGTTTACTCCCCTTCAGCAATCTTCAGAACGGATAAAGGTACCTAGGTACACGTCGACTGGATGAATGTAGGGCCTAAGTGATTGTGTATCCCAAACAAAATTGTACCCAAAGCACTTGATGATTTTGTACCCAAGAAAACCAAACTAAAATGTTTATTGCAAACAATTAATGAGCTGAATATTATGATAAAACATTTCATCAAATTCATAATATGACCAACCTAAATGTTCGTGGTTCTTGAGTGAAGTCACTCCACATTGGCACAACGCAAATTAATTGATTGTGATAGGAAAGTAAGGTGAGGTTAGGTGAAATGGGGCTTAACGTCGCGTCCTAGATTATTGCACTTATATAGCGACTTACATGCACGTGTGTGTGTGTGTGTCTGTGGCTGCTTGTACTAGTCCGGACTGATGCCGATTAATAGTGCTAGCCCACTGAGATACCATACTGCAGTTAATCATGAATACCCCACTCAGACACAGTATACTGACTCCGAGCCGACCAGTCCTTGTTTCAGCCCCTTTATGCCGAGCGCCAGACAGGGTAACAACAAGTACCATATTTTAACGTTTGGGGGTATGACGCGGCCGGGGACATTCCGGTCTTCCAATTAGACCCCGGAGGCGGTCTTGATAGGAAAGTAATAAATTCTTGCCACTGAAGAAGAGGCAAGTAAATTGGTAAACCGTAAGTTAATTTAGAGTTTTGACAGGAAAGTGATAATAAATCAACCTTTTGTTTTGTGAGGTTGTTCCCGGTGATGGACAACTTCGCACAAACGCAACGGTCCCCCAAAGTAGTGTGTGCGTGCACGTGGACTCATAGACAGTGACGCGTGATCCGTTATGTGGGCCTGAAGACCTAACACTTTGAAACTAAAAAACTGTAATGCAAAAACCAAGCACATGCAGGTTTGGTTACAAACTCTCAAGAAATGTTTCGTACAAAAAGTGCATTTCAAATGGATTTCGTGGAACAATGGGATAAAAAAAAAAAAATTCTTCAGTGAAATTCCTTCTCACATTTTAAAACAAGTATTTGTGTACGTAACCAAACTCAGGAAGACGGCCCTAAAAGTAGAACAAAATCTGAAACGTATGGACACCTCAGAAATGAGGGCTTTTAAAGTTATAATTCTATCTAACTTGGGAGATGTTTTGACGTTGGTCTATCAAAGAAAAATCCTAATGAAATATTTTAAAAATAATTTATGACACCAAAAACTGCAAGGAAAGACAAATGTGTGTTTTTTTATTGCAAATACTTGGCAATTCTTGTTTCGTGATGGCAAAGGCACTTTTATACATACCAACTGAAGAACTTGTGACACACCAGCTGATGAAGTCGGATACTGTGATTGCATACAAGGGAAAAACAGGTTTGCAGCAGATCATGTTTGCGAAATAAACCATATATGGTGACATAAAGTCAGGGGGTGTGGCTGAACTATACTGACTAAATATTCAGAAACCCATCAAATGGGCAAGGATGTCAGAACTAAAGCTGGTGATGATCTGCATTTATTTTGAGTTTTTGTACAACACATTGACTGACTGTTGATCACATTTTACAGTGGTTCATGTTCCTTTAGGGGACATGCAAGAGCGTCACTGTCACACACGAGAGCATACTGCAACAAACCTGGAAAGTCCTGCCAGACTAATTACACATTATCTCATTGGTGAAAATCCTGAAAAAATACATAACATAGGATATTTCCATGTACCTTTCTCCAACACAACAGAACTGCAAGAATTGTCAATGTACGTATATGTGCCCTATTCCTTTTTCAATAGATAACATTTTCTTATAAATATATGGCCAACTCACCAGCTTAAGTGCCACCCTTGATCTTGTGATTAAACAAACAAAAATCTCATGCACTGTTACAAGAAATTAATGTATCATATTCACATTACAACTGTATTCAAGAATTGTTTTGTTTGGAAACAAACCACTTTATACACAAGATTAATGTCCATATGAGTTGTGTATGTATATGTTCATAAGGATCTTATCTATTTATTTGGGGTTTTTTATGGAATACTAAACTTGAATAATGACATCAAATAGTTACTTATTCACATGATTGATTTTCAGGTGAAAGATAATAATTGTTGAATAAAATATGTTGAAAATAATTGAAGTTTGATCAGTTACACTGTGCTGATGCATTGGCCAATAGTTAGTATCCATACATATAATCATTGTATTAAAATATAACTTAATATGTTAGAAGCTGTGGACAGCTTTAAATAATTAAACATTAACAAATCTATCATCAACACGAAATCATGGCGAAATCTATATTGATCGAATAAGTTTTAAAATGCTCCGTGAAATTGTTCTAAAATCATGCTGGAATCGATAAATGTATTATAAAAGGAAAGAATTCTTTAACTATCCCCCACTTAATTGGAAAGTAACACTGAAAATATGCATGTAGTATTTTATTGATATATACACCACGTACTTGTGTATATCCTATCATATTCGGCATCGCATGAATGCTATTTTGAAACGTTTTGTCGCGCCTATATTCGCGCACCTGGGGGGTGATCATTGCCGATCGACGATATCTACACAGACGTATTGCCTGGGACACAATTATTATAGTGAAAACAAAATCATTAGCGTGTACATCGCCGATACATGAATCATATCTCTTTATAACCAACGTAACATCGAATGGTGATCCTTTTATATCAAGAAAAAGTTCAAATAAAAAATACTGAGAAACTTGCACGTGGCGTGTTGATTATTCTTCTACCGTTTCCGGGTCACAGGAGCACACAAGGTCAAACGGATTAAAAAAATACGCCGATTACTAGTATATCGTAAAAATCACTTTGTTATTCATATTAGTGGTGATTACAGATAATATGTTGTGATTTGTGTTCATTCTGTATATGACAAGCGAAATATTTAAAAATTAATTGTAATTGTTTGGTAACAAAAAATTAGACTACCCCTGTCAATGACAACACATTCGGTGACCTTTACACATACTTAAATATTGCTGCCAGAATTCACGGTCTTTATATTCGTTTTTCTCTCGTCATTATTAAACGGAAAAAGACAAATAAAACATTCTTCGACTGAGAAGATCGTCAAGACTTTTGCCAAGCCATATATATGAAGGCAAGGTAAACTTTGTTGACATTAAAATAGAAATAACTTATGTTTGATTTTCGAACGTCTGCTAGCCTCATGACACGGTATTTGTTTTCGTATATCGTAGATATTCAATCAAAACACTTGAAATTAGGATTGGTGAATATTTATGAGTCATTAATTGTTTCCTGAAAACTTCATAACGTGACACGTTAGATTAACCCGAATGTTCGTATTTCTGCAACTGACATGATGACCTCGAAAATTGAGTTTGTTTTCTGTTTCACGTTTGGATAATACATTTACTGAAATGGATCATAATTCACCATCGCGCTGTTATTTACCAATAAAAAACATCGAATTTATACTCAAATGAAGATATCGGAGATATGATTATTGAAATCAATTTGCCCAAATGTAACGATTTCAAATTGTTTCTAAGTAAACCACCTGCAATAACGTAATTCCGGCAGGTTCCCGACAATTTAAAAAGTTTATGTTCGCTTTGGTCTTAACCTTGGTGTGACTGAAAACATCAGGAAATTTTTACATAGTAATATGTAGTTTTCTATCAGGAATACATGTGCAAAATATTTCTTTAATTGGCCTTTGTTTAATGTAATCGCCCAACGTCTTTACAGCGCCTTATGATAAAACAATTCGGTAGGCTAAAGGTTAAGAGATCTACGACAGATAGTGCATCTGACTGCAATTTCTAGTTTTGACTGAGCTCGTACTGGGGTATGGTCTTGACATTCCAGTAACAAGTTAGCACTGGAATCAGGCTGATTGCAAGATGGTCATACCTTGGCATACTGCTTTTCGTGACCGAGTCTGAGGCGTGAGTTGGCTACTTCAACTTTCCTTTTATTTGAGAATGAGTGTGGCTTTTGGTGGATCTAGAGTTGAATTGTGTATAGCCATCTGCCTATTTTACTTGCATCTCACTGGGCTTGAGCTATGAAAGCTTTGATTTTGTTTAGAACATTACTGACTGTGTTTGATCTCGAGTGTCTTTGAGTTTCTGTCGCTGATGGCTGGAAGTACACATAGCGAGTCTGATAGGATGACTGCCTTTGCTTCCGGTAGTTCCGGTATGAGTTAAGGTGCATGATAATAATCTAATTCAGCAGTGAGTACTGACTGACCATCAGGCAGGCGAACCGAACGTGCTTGGGGTTTTGGAGCTGTGGATATGGATCACATAACCAGTCAGTGATAGGATTCTTGGATCCATCAGTGTATATAGGGGCCCAGCTGTCCCTGGTAGTCCTGAGAGATTTTTCCGAGATAGGGCTTCATTTCGGGTGTTTTTGTCTTGACATATCTTGTTCACCAAAGGGGTTAATGTTCGTCCTCAGAACGATAATATTGCCTGTTCCCTTCTTAGTTTCAGTGGTTGTTCTCCTGTTTCTACTCGCAGTGCTTCTAGTTCAGTGCATGTTGCCGCGCTTTGTGTAGTATTCTGACGAGGCGGCTCAAGACTGTATTTGAGTGAAAGGCCTCACAACCATGGTCTATTTTTGAGTGTCCTTCGAAGTACCCAAAGATGTGCTGAAATTGCCTACAATACGTTCAGGTTTTTACGACATCTGGGTTTTTTCACATATTCTATATCTTTGCTCCAAGTGAGGTACTGATCGAGGTTCACCCCTACCATTTTTTCGAATTTGATTAGGTTTGCCTTTTATGGAGAGACGGCGTGAATTTTTGTTTATCCACACGTACCCCACTTTTGTTTTGTTAAAAATAGGAATATTGGTGGTGGAATCAGGATATCTTTTCAAAAGGTGTTGTTCTAACATATACCACTAATACTGGAGATATATTGGACTATGAACTGCCATTTTATCTGACTGTAGATAGGATTTGTGATCTGAACAATCACCGGATGTAATTATGTAGGGAGTGTCTCATTAGGGTATGTGATTTTTACATTTGCCCAATGACCATACTGAGTATTGGTGCTTGGGATACCAAAGGTAACAGTTTATTATCAGCAGTGAATACTTGTGAACACCATCTAGATGGGATGTCTTTAGGATTTTTAATCCGTTCTTTCTCTGTGGGAATCACTCAACCAGTTCATGCATTCTATGTCAAAGACGACCTGACTTGTTTCAAATCCGTGTCCAGTCGTCTAAGGCGCCGCGATTCGCTGTGCAGAGTTGAGTCCCTTGGGCACGCCAGAAACCTATGATTGTGGGTTCGAATCCTGGTTTGCCCCGATTATGTTTCTAGATTTGTCAGCACCATACCCGTGCTCGTGGGTTTTACTGAAGTTGTAAACGTCTGAGACCTGCATCACTTCGGGTTTTCCTCCCACATTAAGCTGTCATACCGTCATATAACTGGAATACTGTTAAAAGTGGCATTAAACCTCATTCACTCACTCACTCAACTTGATGATGAACATGTTGATCATTTCATATACAATTTGCTGTTTCCTTTTGTGGTGAGGGGTGCTGGCAAATTCAACAAATAACAACATAATTAAATGAATACCTTGTTACTGTAAATTCAGTGTTTATTCATTCGGTCTGAGGATGAGAGGTGGTGCAAACTGCACAAGCAACAACAAACGTTAAATACTTTGTCAATCAGTCACACAACAGCACTGTTAACATGACACACAATGTGGTATTTTGAATCAGAGAACTTCTACGCGAACAGTCCAAAAGAAGTGATTATTGCAAAAGGGTACAAAATGAGCGGTACATAGAATCTCAACAACGAGAACACGTGGCCAATATTCAATCCATATTGTAGGTTGTTAAGCACCCTTATAACATACTCAAGCAGAATATATTCAACCAGACTGGTCCATGAGCCACCGCCATCTGTCACCTAGGAGCATTTAACGTGTAGAGAGTAAATCAATGTACATATATTTTGATAATATATTTTTAAAAATCAAACAATTCAATGATAATAAACACTTGGAAGCCAAACGGTGATAGAGAAAGAAAAGTAAAGTGCTAGTGTTGGCATGCCCGTCCTATTGGGCCAATTCTACCACCTCCAGTGAAGTAAGGGTTCAAGTGGTGTACGTCGTACCTAATTTGGTCGCCTCTTAGGACAAGCAATGGGGTGCTGAGGAAATAGTCTACCACCGGTCCCCTCGGAGTACCCAATTTGGTCGCCTCTTATGACAAACAATGGGGTTTTGAGGAAACATTCTACTACCGGTCCCCTCGGAGTACCCAGTTTGGTCGCCTCTTATGACAAACAATGGGGTGCTGAGGAAATATTCTACAATCTGTCCCCTCGGAGTATCCAGTTTGGTCGCCTCTTATGACAAACAATGGGGTGCTGAGGAAATATTCTACAATCTGTCCCCTCGGAGTACCCAGTTTGGTCGCCTCTTATGACAAACAATGGGGTGCTGAGGAAATATTCTACCACCGGTCCCCTCGGAGTACCCAGTTTGGTCGCCTCTTATGACAAACAATGGGGTGTTGAGGAAACATTCTACCACCGGTCCCCTCGGAGTACCCAGTTTGGTCGCCCCTTATGACAAACAATGGGGTGTTGAGGAAACATTCTACCACCGGTCCCCTCGGAGTATCCAGTTTGGTCGCCTCTTATGACAAACAATGGGGTGCTGAGGAAATATTCTACCACCGGTCCCCTCGTAGTACCCAGTTTGGTCGCCTCTTATGACAAACAATGGGGTGCTGAGGAAACATTCTACCACCGGTCCCCTCGGAGTACCCAATTTGGTCGCCTCTTATGACAAACAATGGGGTGTTGAGGAAACATTCTACCACCGGTCCCCTCAGAGTACCCAATTTGGTCGCCTCTTATGACAAACAATGGGGTGTTGAGGAAACATTCTACCTACGGTCCCCTGAGATACCCAATTTGGTCGACTCTTATGACAAACAATGGGGTTTTGAGGAAACATTCTACCCCGGGTCCGCGAGGGGTTGTTGGAGAAGAGGTAATAGTCACCATTTGAAATGGTCGTAACAGCATTGTTTGAATCAATGTAAACTGCCGACCAAAAGAAAGTATCCACCGATGTTTGATGGTGGTTAAGAAAGAAACAAACAAGAAATGGTTATTCGATGATGATGTACAGACAACATATGCATCATATCAATGAGTATCTCACAACAGGTGACGTGCACATGACGTCTAAAGGAACATTTGAGTCGCAATTTCACAGTACACAATTTCACTGCGCAGAGTGAGGGGTGAATTTTCAAGTGTATACTTTCTTTTGCCGGCATGTTATACACATATGTATATAAGATAGCTACTGATAAATCGCAAAGAGCAATGAAGAACGAAGCGTGGTTTATTTCAATTCAATTCGGTTTATTTCGTAAGTGTAGGCCATCGGCCCATAGTTACATTTGTATTACAATGGACGTGATGTACACAGCTGTTATTGTTGTGACAATAATGTACTACGAAGTGACATCGCTTGATAGATATAGATAGCTAGACGTTCAATTAATTTACAATCAGTTGTAGACATAATGATATTAAATTTTTGTATGGTCGGATATTCATAATTTTTTTGTGGTAAGTAACCGGAGCAAACTAACAAAAATTATACTCGTCCTCCACATAACCAGCATTACAAACACAACATTGTCTTCTGTTACGTGGTTTATTTAACGAACATCGATGTCATTTCTGGAGATTCGAACATACGCTCATAACTTGATGACGTCGTATATTGGACAACGCTATTTGTGAGAGGGAAGTTTCGAGTGAGTTGTTACCCTTTGATTTAGCTGGTACAGATAATCGGCGTGAGGACTGTGAGAATATGCAGGAAATACCAATAACAAACCCACCTGTGCATAAAATTGGCTTCTCCGACATTGCCGAGGTCGGATTCGATTCAGGGAGTCATCATTATTAAAATACGGGTAAATATTTTATCACCATCCTTAAAGAGGCTGTACACATCTCATATGAGAAATAAACGACTCTTGGTCGTTTATCGTACAATAAAACACTGACGGGAGAATAAACCATGAGGTTTTAATCTCAAACTCAAACTCATTTATTCTCAGAAAAAACACCCACTGTAGTACATGAGATACAATTATATACAGTTTTTATTATGTACAAAATGACAGCATTTAACAAGAAAAGGATTCGTGGATACTAATACAATTTACCAATTGAATTGAACACAATGTTAAGGGATTTAGATAGGCCTTTTAGATCTCTTACACTGTTTTGTGGTCATAATTTTCTTAATTTGGGACATGTTTGGAAACTGAAGATAATGCTTAGTGAAGAGTTCATATCGCTGTTGGCGAAAAGCTTCACATCGGAATAAATAGTGAAATTCATTTCCCACAGCGATTGATTCATAGTGTGGACACTGGCAGTCTGCCTGGGAATGTTCAGCCATCCACAAGTTTCAATGGGTAATCTATGGTTGGAAGTTCTGAATTTTAATATAGGGAGAAATATTGAGTTTGAGAGCAATAGATATTTCTCAAAATGAAGGTTGTTTCTCCAGGTACTAGTATAGGGACGACGATTGCATCAAATGCATATACGAGGCAATCTAATGGCAAAGTAACATTTCGGTACTTCATGAGTAAGCTGAAAATGGCTTTAGCTGCGTTTTATGACAGCGATTTGACTGCTTGTATGCATCGTCTGTTCCTGCGTAGTCTTAGGCCAAGGTAGTTATATGAATCTACAGTTTCGATAGGGTCGGAGCCGATAGTGAGACATAATTTCGACTTGTTTGCAGGTCCGGCTCCAAAGATTACCACTTTTGCTTTTGTTAGATTAACATTTAACTTCCATAGAGCACAGTAGTCGGAAAACTGGTTTCACGATCTGTGTAGGTCTTTAGGGTTATCACTTATTATAACTGTGTCATCAGCATAGAGCAGCATCAGGAGGACCTGGAAAAATACTGTTAGGTTAGTATCGATCAGATTTTCAAAATCAACACCTTTATATTCATTGTTCAGCAGATATTGTTCGAGATCATTTAGGAATAATGCAAACAGGAGAGGGGAAAGGTTTTCACCCCGTCGTACACCATCATGACAAAAGAAATCGTCAGAGAACTGGTTAATAATGCTAATTTTAGATTTGATGCTGTGGTACATATTCTTGACCAGGGTAAAAAACCTTCCTTAAATTCCAAGTTTTTGAAGTTTATGCCATAGACCAACTCTCCATACTTAATCGAATGCTTTAGTGAAATCTATAAAAAAACGAACATAATTTCCTTTTTGATATTTTCATTATTTGCATCAACATTTGCATTGCAAAGATGTTATCACAAGTAGAAAACCCTTTTCTAAAACCTGCTTGTGCAGGATTTAAAATGTTATTATCATCAACAAATTTAGTTAATCTGTTATTTAATATTCGAGTAAAAAGTTTGCCGAAGCAACTCAATATAGTTATGGGTCTGTATGAATTAGGATTTAGGCGATTGCCCTTCACTTCCTTGCAGTGTTATATTGTTCGATAAACAACTCACACACTTTGTGATTATCTTAAATATAAATAAGCATTGTGAATGAATACAAAAAAATGTAGACATCAGGTGATATGTCTGAATTCGTGTTACAGCAACACTATGTTATGTTACCTGTTACTGATGTCGTTACGGTAAAGTAACTTTTGTCATGTTACCACGCATTGTAGTTTAAAAAGTTATAACATTATTGGATTGCACGTAATTAAAAAATGTCGGTATCGCTGTCGGAAAAGCACGGCATAACGTGTTGGTATGATATTTCTTAAAATATATTATGACATGTTGACAGGCTTTGCGACGCAATTATATTCCATATAATAAACGTTTTTTGCCATATTTCTAAACCTGAGCATATTAGGTAATATACTTTTTGTAAGTATGTGCATACCCGGGAATATATATTGATATTCTTCAAAACGTGACAATCTCCGTGACATTCACACCCCGGTGTACCGTAGTTCGGCACTTATCCTCCATTCCCCGTGGACATGCACACTCTGGTGTACCGTAGTTCGGCACTTAGCCTCCATTCCCCGAAGACGTGCACGCTCTGGTGTACCATAGTTCGGCTCTTATCCTCCATTCTCCGTGGACGTACACACTCTGGTGTACCATAGTTCGGCTCTTATCCACCATTCCCCGTGGAAGTGCAAACTGTGGTGTACCATAGTTCGGCACTTATATTCCATTACCCGTGGACGTGCACACTCTTGTTGACCGTAATGTGATAGTGATCCTCCAATATTTCAATCGTTTTATTCCCTTCATACACCCTACGGACAAACCGAAACCGATCCCTTAGATGATGACATGGAATTTTTGATATGTGATAACATGGAATGTACTTTTCCCTCTTATGGTCGTACGAATTGGATGTACACAGGTCGATGTCATACGTCACTCTCAAAAACTCGCGAGTCTTTCTTGGAGCTGGAAGCATCATCCCCATGAACGGCCTTGTGGTTAGGGGAAACACGTCGCTTCTGATGAACTTTTTATAGGATTCTCTAGCATCTTGAATATATGTTGGATATTCATAATAAAAAAATATATCAAGAAAGGGCCAGCTCCAGGGCTTTGTGCCAGCGTTTGTGGAATTAGCGTAGTATAACTTCCAGCTGGATTCGTCTTCAGTGTTGTACCCAAACTCCGGGGCTAGGGATTTGAGCGCGTTCAGCAACACCCCTCTGTCGGTGTATCTGACGATGATATCCATGTCGTCGTCCCAAGGAATCATTCCATGGTGGGAGTAGGATCCGAGTAGCGCCCCCGCGTATAGGAAATACGTTATTTTAGGAGCCACTTTGTCATCAAACACTCTCATCAAACTTCTAAATTGAGCCCTCTCATCATGCGATATTCTTTCAAAAAATAAACCCTTTGCCATGTTGATAACAAGAGTATCTCCTTCAGCAATAAGATTGGACATCTGCCCGCCGAAAAGTCTTGGTATGAGGGTACAGCTGTACGGGTAGCTCCATGTTTGTACGGCGGAGAAATACGCCAGTGGAAATAGGGCAAGAAGGAGACACAGTAACACTCTGTTTTTCAACGGCCGGGTAATGCAGCGTCCAACCATCCTGGACATCTCCATAGACATGAGGTTTGGGTCACTGGAATATCAAATATGTACATCACCAAACAATTTACTTCGTTGAACAAATATATGACAGTGGGCTCATGATACATCACAGTTTGACATCACCCCGTTTTTAGGTAAGTGAGAAAGCGAGTTTGATTTTAAGCCACTTTCAGCAATATTCCAGCTATACCGATGTGGGGGATACCAGAAACCCGGTCCTTTGGCGTGACGAGCGAATGCATTAACCACTAGGCTACCCCCACTCACACCCCAACAAGTAATTTCCGCGAAGGATTACTGTCCCTACAATGGAGCCTCATTCCCATACTTTTCCTTACATCAACACGTTTCCTTACATTTACTGACTAAAATGGTTTAATTGTAATGCTCGATATAAAACAGTGTGTGTGTGTGTGTGTTTAGCATGAATACCCCACACAGACACAGTGTACTTACTCCGAGCCGAGTAGTCCTTGTTTTAGCCCCTTAATGTACCATCTTTTGGTATGACGCGGCCGGATCGATCCCCGGACCTTCCGCTCTCCGGGCGGACGCACCATGACTGGACCACGGAAGCGGTCGTGTTTCTAAGAGTGAGTGTGCGTGAGTATGGATTTACGCCTCTTTTAGCAATATTCCAGCAATATCACGGCGGGGGACACCAGAGATGGGCTTCACACATTGTA
The DNA here is from genome assembly GCF_022045235.1 of Haliotis cracherodii. Classification (NCBI taxonomy): domain Eukaryota; kingdom Metazoa; phylum Mollusca; class Gastropoda; order Lepetellida; family Haliotidae; genus Haliotis; species Haliotis cracherodii. The sequence continues at coordinate 59,454,707 of NW_027266264.1, forward strand.
CCCATGTCGGGAATCGAACCCGGGTCTTCGGCGTGACGAGCGAACGCTTTAACCACTTGACCGCCCCCGTGTTCCTTAGAAAGTCGATGGAAGTATGATAGAGTGTTCCATAGAGTTGTGTCATGTCAATCAGGAGTTGACTCGCATGCATGTCTTTACTGTTTTGACCATATCAAAGGTAATACCACACATGTCGGGAGGTGGAGATCTGGTCACGTTATACGACTTTGTAAGAGGACCAGCGTCTCGAGTATACATTACAAATACACGATACACATAGGTAATATTTACATGCATTGATAACAAGTAAATGTTGAAAATGAAAATACATATTACATTTTTTTTTGTAAGTATGAACATATTTTATGAGCGCTCCATTTGCTTTGTGTGACATGGTGTTACTTTGCTGAGACAATTTCACTCGATTTGATTCTAAAGTGGCCGGTGTTTTTGTCAGTAAAGGTGTAGTGTTTGTTTGTTTTCTTATATCTTTATTTACTGGCTTTCAATTTAAAAAAAAAAGCGGCTAGCAGATTCCACATTCATAACATAAATTATGTCTTACATGTTCTTGATTGGAAAAACTATATAACCATTGAAATTCTTTCTCACACGGGGTGCATTACTACACACACGTGGTAAATCACTACATACATGGTACATATCTACACTCACATGGTGCATCACTATACACACATGGTACATCACTACACACGTGGTACATCACTACATACACATGGTACATCACTGCACACGTGGTACATCACTACATACACATGGTACATCAATACACACGTGGTAGATCACTACATACACATGGTACATCAATACACACACGTGGTAACATGGTTCATCACTACACACACATGGTACATCACTACACACACATGGTACATATCTACACACACATGGTACATCACTATACAAACGTGGTACATCACTACACACATGGTACAACACTACACACAAGTGGTACTTCACTTCACACATGGTACATCACGACACACACATGGTACATCACGACACACACATGGTACATCACGACACACACATGGCACATATGTACACACACGTCGGACATTACTACACACATGGTACAACACTACACACACACATGGTACATCATCACACACATGGTACAAGACTACACACACTTGGTGCATCACTACACACATGGTACATCACGACACACACATGGTACATATCTACACACACATGGTACATCACTATACAAACGTGGTACATCACTACACACATGGTACAACACTACACACAAGTGGTACTTCACTTCACACATGGTACATCACGACACACACATGGTACATCACGACACACACATGGTACATCACGACACACACATGGCACATATGTACACACACGTCGGACATTACTACACACATGGTACAACACTACACACACACATGGTACATCATCACACACATGGTACAAGACTACACACACGTGGTGCATCACTACACACATGGTACATCACTACTCACACACACACACACACACACATGGTACACCACTACACACACATGGTACATCACTAAACATGGTACATCACTATACATATGGTACATATCTACACACACATGGTACATCACTACACACACATTGTACATAAGTACTACAAACATGGTACGTCACAACATACGTGGTACATCACTACACAACACATGGTACATCACTACATACGTGGTACATAACTACATATTTAGGACATGCGAAGGTAGAAAACACTTTCGATAGGTTTGTCGTGGGATCTCTCAACAATAAACTCACCGCCATTGATTTCCTCTCACTAAATACCTGAACGTCGTGCGTTGTCATCTGGCCCCGCTGAATGCCGTGCTACTTCGAGGTCCCGAGGTCCACACATTGTGGCAACACGCCTGGGCAGAAGGAGATCGCTCGAAACAGATTTCGAGAAGAAAAGTCTGAATATCTAAATAAGTATTGATCAGACTAGGGTGTGCAAGCTGTTACGTGCATTTTGATGTTCAAATACGATATCATAGAACTTTGTATTTGTTTGGAGACTCTATTCAATTTAGTAATAGAGAGATGTACATGGATTGTTGTATTAATGTAGTGGTGGGGAGATTTACACAGTCCGTTGTATTACTATAGAGATGCGGGGCGTACATAGACCGTTGTGTTAATGTAGAGATAGGGGGCGTACATAGACTATTGTGTTAATGTAAAGATAGGGAGATGTACATAGGTTGTTGTATTAATGCAGTGATGGGGAGATGTACATGGACTGTTGTATTAATGCAGTGATAGGGAGATGTACATGGACTGTTGTATTAATGCAGTGATGGGGAGATGTACATGGACTGTTGTATTAATGTAGTGATGGGGAGATGTACATGGACTGTTGTATTAATGCAGTGATGGGGAGATGTACATGGACTGTTGTATTAATGCAGTGATGGGTAGATGTACATGGACTGTTGTATCAATGTAGTGATAGGGAGATGTGCGTGGACTGTTGTATTAATGTAGTGATAGGGAGATGTACATGGACTGTTGTATCAATGTAGTGATAGGGAGATGTGCGTGGACTGTTGTATTAATGTAGTGATAGGGAGATGTACATGGACTGTTGTATTAAAGCAGTGAAGGGGAGATGTACATTGACTGTTGTATTAATGTAAATATAGGGAGATGTACATGGACTGTTGTATTGGTGTAAATATAGGGAGATGTGCATGGACTGTTGTATTAACGTGAGGATAGGGAGATGTACGTGGACTGTTGTATTGGTGTAAATATAGGGAGATGTGCATGGACTGTTGTATTAACGTGAGGATAGGGAGATGTACGTGGCCTGTTGTCTTAATGTAGTGATGGGGAGATGTACATTGACTGTTGTATTGGTGTAAATATAGGGAGATGTACATAGACTGTTGTATTGGTGTAAATATAGGGAGATGTACATGGACTGTTGTATTAACGTGCAGATAGGGAGATGTACTTAGACTGTTGTATTGGTGTAAATATAGGGAGATGTACATGGACTGTTGTATTGGTGTAAATATAGGGAGATGTACATGGACTGTTGTATTGATGTAAATATAGGGAGATGTACATGGACTGTTGTATTGGTGTAAATATAGGGAGATGTACATGGACTGTTGTATTGATGTGAAGATAGGGAGATGTACATGGACTGTTGTATTGATGTAAATATAGGGAGATGTCCATGGACTGTTGTATTAATGTGAAGATAGGGAGATGTACATGGACTGTTGTATTAATGTGAAGATAGGGAGATGTACATGGACTGTTGTATTGATGTAAATATAGGGAGATGTATATGGACTGTTGTATTGATGTAAATATAGGGAGATGTACATGGACTGTTGTATTAACGTAAAGATAGGGAGATGTACATTGACTGTTGTATTGGTGTAAATATAGGGAGATGTACATGGACTGTTGTATTGATGTGAAGATAGGGAGATGTACATGGACTGTTGTATTAACGTAAAGATAGGGAGATGTACATGGACTGTTGTATTGATGTAAATATAGGGAGATGTCCATGGACTGTTGTATTAATGTGAAGATAGGGAGATGTACATGGACTGTTGTATTAACGTGAAGATAGGGAGATGTACATGGACTGTTGTATTAACGTGAAGATAGGGAGATGTACATGGACTGTTGTATTAACGTAAAGATAGGGAGATGTACATGGACTGTTGTATTGATGTAAATATAGGGAGATGTCCATGGACTGTTGTATTAATGTGAAGATAGGGAGATGTACATGGACTGTTGTATTAACGTGAAGATAGGGAGATGTACATGGACTGTTGTATTGATGTAAATATAGGGAGATGTACATGGACTGTTGTATTAACGTAAAGATAGGGAGATGTACATGGACTGTTGTATTAACGTAAAGATAGGGAGATGTACATGGACTGTTGTATTAATGTAAATATAGGGAGATGTACATGGACTGTTGTATTGATGTAAATATAGGGAGATGTATATGGACTGTTGTATTAACGTAAAGATAGGGAGATGTACATGGACTGTTGTATTAACGTAAAGATAGGGAGATGTACATGGACTGTTGTATCAATGTAAATATAGGGAGATGTACATGGACTGTTGTATTGATGTAAATATAGGGAGATGTCCATGGACTGTTGTATTAATGTGAAGATAGGGAGATGTACATGGACTGTTGTATTAACGTGAAGATAGGGAGATGTACATGGACTGTTGTATTAACGTAAAGATAGGGAGATGTACATGGACTGTTGTATCAATGTAAATATAGGGAGATGTACATGGACTGTTGTATTGATGTAAATATAGGGAGATGTCCATGGACTGTTGTATTAATGTGAAGATAGGGAGATGTACATGGACTGTTGTATTAACGTGAAGATAGGGAGATGTACATGGACTGTTGTATTAACGTAAAGATAGGGAGATGTACATGGACTGTTGTATTGATGTAAATATAGGGAGATGTACATGGACTGTTGTATTAATGTGAAGTTAGGGAGATGTACATGGACTGTTGTATTAAAGCAGTGACAGGGAGATGTACATGGACTGTTGTATTACTGTGAAGACAGGGAGATGTACATGGACTGTTGTATTAACGTAAAGATAGGGAAATGTGCATGGACTGTTGTATTCACGTGAAGATAGGGAGATGTACATGGGCTGTTGTATTAACGTGAAGATAGGGAGATGTGCATGGACTGTTGTATTCACGTGAAGATAGGGAGATGTACATAGACTGTTGTATTAATGTAGTGATAGGGAGATGTACATGGACTGTTGTATTAATGTAGTGATAGGGAGATGTACATTGACTCTTGTGTTAATGAAGTGATAGGGAGATGTACATTGACTCTTGTATTAATGTATTGATAGGGAGATGTACATTGACTCTTGTATTAATGTAGTGATAGGGAGATGTACATTGACTGTTGTGGTACTGAGTGATAGGGAGATGCACATTGGCTGTTGTATTAATGTAGTGATAGGGAGATGTACATGGACTGTTGTGTTAATATAGTGATTTGGAGTAAATATAGGGAGATGTACGTGGACTGTTGTATTGATGTAAATAAAGGGAGATGTACGTGGACTGTTGTATTGGTGTAAATATAGGGAGATGTACATGGACTGTTGTATTGGTGTAAATATAGGGAGATGTACATGGACTGTTGTATTGATGTAAATATAGGGAGATGTATATGGACTGTTGTATTGATGTAAATATAGGGAGATGCACATGGACTGTTGTATTGATGTAAATATAGGGAGATGTACATGGACTGTTGTATTGGTGTAAATATAGGGAGATGTACATGGACTGTTGTATTGATGTAAATATAGGGAGATGTACATGGACTGTTGTATTGGTGTAAATATAGGGAGATGTACATGGACTGTTGTATTGATGTAAATATAGGGAGATGTACATGGACTGTTGTATTGATGTAAATATAGGGAGATGTACATGGACTGTTGTATTGGTGTAAATATAGGGAGATGTACATGGACTGTTGTATTGATGTAAATATAGGGAGATGTACATGGACTGTTGTATTAATGCAGTGAGGCGGAGGAACATCGACTGATATATCAATGCAGTGATGGGGAGATGTACATGGACTGTTGTATTAATGCTTTCATGTTCATTATTATAGATATATGCCCAAGCCAATCAATAAATCCGAAACATTAGTCATAGATCCCCAAATGTTGAATAAAATATGGAAATGTACAGTAAATTTGAAAGTAAAAGTATTGACGTATTCTTGAATGTACCAAATCAGGTACAAACGTTGTACGTGTACAATGAAAGCACGTAATTTATATGTGCACATGTCTGTATCGAAGTGATATGTGCACATGTGTGTATCGAATTCGGAAGCGGGACTGACTGTCAGTAGGAGCAATAATGCACACCACCCATGGGTCTGTAGACCAAATGTATTCTACGTAAATGCAGACCGACTGTTTGGATATCATAAATCAACATGTGCATAAGATCCACGTACATAAAGCATTATCGACATACAATATACTTAATAAAAACGTGAATTATTATATTATTGACATGTAGACAGATGTCGACACAAATCAATGGCTTCTCGGTGGAGACTCCAATGTTATATTCAGGAAAAGCAACGAACAGAGACGGTGTTATCATTCATCCACAGCACACATCTGTCTGACGGCACATCTGTCCATGTAAATCCCGCAAAAGGATGTGAAAAGGATATGAAATGGATGATTTTGTCTATATCAATATCTCTGCTGTATGTAGATTAGTACCGATATAACTTTTGCCCAGCCAAGAGGAATACGAGCTAAAGTGCAACATCCGAGTTGCGTGATTTACAGGGGCTAAACAGTCAACCAATACATCGTACAAGTGGTAGAATGTACATCGGAACACAACCAAGCAACGGAAAGGGGCTGCATTTCATTAAAAGGGAGTTATATAATATAACGTGCGTCATATAGACGCTGACTGATAGTTGATATGTTCTGGATACTAGTTTCACACAAACGACTTTGATAACAATACCACACTGACCGAATTACAAACATCACCAATTAAAATGGTATGAGACTATATGGAACTCTGTTGCCAGCAATTACACAAATCATGAATCTCAGTCTTGAAGCTAGGATGAGTAGAGTAAAAGTAATACCCCCAAGCACCAAGCTGTTGTGACGTCACAATACTTTAGAACCAGAACTAAAACTAGATATGATTTCAAGGTGTCGTACTGAGCATTTTTTTAAACTGGAAAATACATGTGAATTGTTATACGAATACACATTCTCACCAGTACTGTTTCCAAGTTATATTCTCACAAAACACAATAGTCATGATTCGTACAGTATAACCAATGGATGCTAATGATATGTCCTATAGAAAAAAAACATCTCGTGGATAACGGTCATGTATTGTTACGCAAAGTCCTGTTTTAAAATCCAAGAGGAATTCTTCACGAAACACACATTCCCTGATTTCTAAAAAGCCTCGAAGAAGCGAAACTATATAGGTTTACAGTCTTCAGTTCAAACGGCAAAACCCCATTGTGATATACGGTAACCTATGTAATCAAAAAGTAACTCTCACTGTAACCTTTACAACCGAGGAGCTTCCGCCTCTCGACCTTATTTGGAGATATTATGACAGAACTCAGCCTTATGAGAAAACTGTAAACAAGTGGCTTGCATCTGGCGCTAATAATGAAAGTGTACCGATGGAACTGTATCATATCATACCTTGATACTGTGGTTTAATATTTCGCATGAAAAACTCATGTTTGATTAATCTCAATAATATTTTTTCACGAAAACAAATGAAGCCATATAGTGTAGTTTCACTGTAGTGAGTGAGTGAGTGAGTAAGTTGGGTTTAACGCCGCTTTTAACAGTATTCCAGTTATATCGCGGCGTGTCAGCTTCATGTGGGAGGAAAGCCCGAAGTGATGCAGGTCTCAGACGTTTACCATTTCGGTGAAACCAACGAGCACGGGTATGGTGCTGGCAAACCTAGAAACATAATCGGGGCGAACCGGGATTCGAACCCACAATCATATGTTTCTGGCGTGTCCAAGGGACGCAACTCTACACAGCGAATCGCGGCGCCTTAGACGACTGGGCCACCCGTGCCCCCAGTTTCACTGTAGGGTTACGGGCCCTGGCCAACATGGAGGGGAGTCGATGAGATTCCGCAGGGCTGCTCCCTTCAGGCAATAAATGGGTAGGTGCGGGAATATGACTTTATCCCTCAGGGTAGAAAATGTCATGATCTATCTCAATATTTAATCAAAGTTCAGTCTGATATGATTCAACATATGAAAACTAAATAGCGTCTAAGCATTTGTACCCAATTTATGTTCAGTGAAATTGAACCCGATGGGACAAGCATGTACAGAGAACCTTATTTTAGAACTAACATGACACTGGCTGGGGCAGCTGATGATTCCATGTAATTTTCACTGAGGCCACACACACAATTATAGAAAAATGGATAAATATGAAGGAGATATAGTTCCAATTTATATTTTGAAGAAGTGCTTAGTGTTAAATTGTCAGTTGTCAAATTTTAACCCTTCCAAGGTTCTTCCTATATGCGGGTCGGTCGAGTAGCCTAGTGGTTTTAAACGTTCGCTCGCCACGCCGAAGACCCGGGTTCGATTCCCGACATCGGTACAATGTGTGAAGCCCATTTCTGGTGTCCCCCGCCGTGATATTGCTGGAATATTGCTAAAAGCGGCATAAAACCATACTCGCTCACACACACACACCTCCTATTTGCCCGTTCCCCCTGCTTTGTAAGAGAAACGGATTTTTTAGAATATACAGAATTTGGAAGATGACTTGCGTTTTGTTTATTTTGTTTTGTCTTATTTACAGCTCATGACGATTATGTTTCTGGTTATTTCCCTTACATGAATTAACTCCAATTTCATAACTTTGAATTCCCCATGAAACTGAAAGATATAGCAAACTTTGAGAAAGAAAACAATTTGAGAAGCAAGGGACAAGTATCTCATTGGTCACTTTCCTGACCCCTTGGATATGCTCACCAGAAAGGTGCCTTACCTTTTACGAATATGTAGATTGTTTGGAGAAATTGACTGAAACCGAGTTTCCGAGTGACGAGTCTTATTCTCCACTGACAGAATACAAAGAGTCGGAAGAAGATTAACAGTGAATATTCATAGGGCACCATGCTTTTTAGTTGCTACAAGTTGCTCAAGGTCCACAAATTATACAGTAACTACTTCTGCATAAATACGCCGTAAGAGTGAAACGAGGATGATAAGGAATAATCACAAAACAATCAGGTAGTCATAAAAAGAGTATTTTATTCATGTAAACACTAGTTCTAATTGCAACACTATTACAACACGTTTCTTTAACTCGTCGATCCAATGAGCTGTCTTAATTCCAGAATACTTAATCTGTGCATTGATACTGGTACACGGTGAATGCAGACACCGGTGTTAAAAAGGGGTGGTCTCGAACAAGTTGAATACTCTTTTCAATCATGTGATCATCACTGACCTCGGCCATGCTTGTGCTAAAGTATTGATTGACTTTTTCTTGTTCATACACGTCACGGCAAGTATGAACTTGTTCCCCATCCCTCAAACATACAACCAAAGCAGAATTCAACACTGATACTTTTTATTAGTTTCAAAAAGTGTTCAATCATGATAATGTCTCTGACTTCCATGAATATTTTCGCAAATATATTCTCTCCTCTCCAGTTTCAATGGTAACACAACATTCAGGCAGTGTAGAAATAGCCCAACACCCCAACGTTAATCATAAGGTCTAGCCTCCACGAGAATTCTGGGATAAGAGTTGATCAGAATGTCTTTAAGTAAGCAGACTGACGATATTTTGCAAGAGATACTTTTCGCAGCTCATCACAGCTTACACTGTCTCACTTCCATGAGTAAAACTGTCTCACACGTTTACCCAGGCTTTTCTGCTCTGCTGGTGAGGAACATTTTAAAAACATCCTGGGGGGGGGGTGTCCTAATCTCCAAATGTCACAGCCTTGTTATACATATAATATTGTTCAGCACTGTTGAATGACTTGTCATAGACAAACAGGATAATGTTGACTGAATGGTGAGAATTTGAACGTAAACTGTACAAACCTGTCGGTAATCTGTGTTACCAGATGGAAGATTAGTAGTTGATGGCCCCACTACAGGACCGTTCCTAGCTTCTGATTGGTCGGTTTGGTCACGTGACATCTGATGACGTCATCTCCCAATCCAAGGTGGCGGCTCGGCACCTCCAAAGGTTGGGGAGGAGAGAGGGCGGGAAGGCGCGTAGGGAGGAGGAGGGAGGTGGGAGGGAGGAGGAGGGAGGGAGGAGGAGGGGGAGAGAGGAGGGGGGGGGGGGGGAGAGAGGAGGGAGGATAATGATGATGATGATGAAGAGGTCGTGAACTCACCTTTGACCCTACCCCACCCTTTTACAATGTTCATTGCGGGACCCACGGGATCAGGAAAAACTTCCTTTGTGAAATCATGTATGGAGCAGATGCATCGCCCCTAGGTGTTGGATACGCCACCCCATCGCATCGTGTGGGTGTACAGCGAATGGCAACCGCTTCATCATGAGCTGGAAGAGATGGCAGACCGCTTAGGGGCTGCTCTTGAGTTTGTGCACAGCATGAAAGAAGCGGATCGTGCCTTGCCCGAAAAAGGGGTGGCCCCCCATTGGCTGGTCATCGATGATTTGCTGGGGGACAATGCGAAAGAAGAAGAAACGGAAGTGCTGCGATGGTTCACCAAGAAAAGTCATCACCGAAACACGTGCTGTATCTCACTCAGAACTTGTTTGCTCAATCGCCGCAACATCGCACCATCAGTCTGAATGCTCACTACATGGTCCTTTTCAAAAATCCGAGAGATGTATCGCAGATCGACAGTCTGGCCCGCCAGGTGTTTCCAGGCAAAGTTCCTTTTCTGCGTGAAGCCTATGAAGACGCCACCCGAGAGCCTTACACATACCTGTTCTTGGACTTGAAGCCCACCACTTTGCAAGACCATCGCGTACGCGCCCGCCTGTTTTCGAGATCCGAATTACTCCTCGTGTATGTGCCGATCCTATGAGATGTAGAGACTTTCATAAAAGCAGGCTAACCCCCAGACCTTCCTTCAGTTAAGCCACAGTCATCATGGGACAAAGACGATCTATGAATGCCATGCCATCATCCGGAGATGTCCCGGATACCAAGGGGGTGTCTGAAAAGGCGAGAGAAGAAGCGAGAAAACACACACTCTTTATGGACGACACACTCTTTATGGATGACACATGGCGACTCAGTGACATTCTGGAGGAACCTTTTCCTTCCTACACCTTGTGTCATCCTTCTCATCCGAACTATGATTCATCTCAAGAACGTCTGAGGTCTTTTCAAACGTGGCTTAAACAGATGACCCAGACCCCTTATGACATGGCCATGGCTGGCTAATTCTATCAAGGACGAGGTGACTGTGTTATCTGTTATTGCTGCGGTGTGACACTCTGCCAATGGGAAGCCACAGACAAACCCTGGAAAGAACATCTGAAGCACGCCAAAGTCCCCTGCGAATACTTGTGTGTGTTTTGTCCTGATGGAGAAGTGAACGAAAAATACAGACGTCTGGTGTCCGAAGAAGCACAGAAGTGAAGAGTGTCTTGTTCACTCCTAGTGACAGAGTTTCCTTTTTTTCCCAAAGTTTACAGACGTTCACACCCTAGTGGTCACCCTAGTGTTCACAAAAATCACAGGGACGCCCCTAATCCCGTGTCTTTTGTTTTGTTGCGTTGGTTCATATGAGCGGGGGATTAAAAAAAAGTTGAACAAACATAAGTGTTATGTTGTCTGTAGGATGGAAATAGCCATAATATCCGATGACATGATTTGTGGAATTTTGTTGCAAGATCCTTCGCCGATATGACAAAGTTGCTGGGTCGTCCATTGTGTATTATAAGCACGTCTCAGTGATCTATCATCTCCACATGCCATCGCCACACCAGTCAGTCAGGAGACAGGTGGCAGGCCATCCGTGCCTTTGCACCACAGCACCTATGTGGGAGAAGAAGTAATCTACTTCTTCTCCAAAATGGCCCTTTTCAGGGCCACCCATCTCTCCCGAAAGAATGCTTTTCATCCTTGGCGTTGACTACCCTCAAACCAAAACAAAGAACCCACCTCCTCCTCCTCCTTCCTCCCTCCCTCCTCCTCCTCCCTTCCCGCCCTCTCTCCTCCAACCCTCTTGGAGGCGCCGAGCCGCCATCTTGGTTGGGGAGACAGCCCCTCGGAAAAGGACGTGTCGCCATCTTGGATGCGCACGCATGACCCACAATGCCCAATGTAACGTGACCAAACCGAAACCGGAAGTGACGTCATCAGAGGTCACGTGACCAAACCGACCAATCAGAAGCCAGGAGCGGTCCTGTAGTGGGGCCATCAACTACTAAGATTCATATGCTCAAACGAATTCACACCCGGTCTATCAGAGGAAAGTCGGTTGAGTAGAAAAGCAGATGGATATGCATTCACCATGTCTATACATATCAGTTTAATTAATTGGAAAAGCTTGAAATGGTAAAGCAAGCTGATTGGATAAATCCTCAAAGTTCTTGATGTCTATTTTAGTTCTGGGTCTAAAGGTATCGAATTTATCTTTTCTGTTAAAACTATTGAGAAAAGCAGTTAAGATTCGCATTGCTGAAACTCACAAAGGACACGCCTTCATCACAAGTTCCATTCAGCTTATCGTGCTATAAAATTGCCATTATTTCGGACTAGTACAAGCAGCCACATACACACACGTGCATGCACGTCGCTATATAAGTGCAATAATCTTGGATGCGGCGTAAAACACCATTCCACCTCACCTATTTTCAATCTTATTTTCCAACTCTGAAAAACCTGCTTCGATCATATCTTACCTTAAGTTTTCTATTTAAACCCTGAATCTATACACTTCCTTCTTAAATTATATCTAGTTCACATGATATATTATTCATCGATGAATGAATGAATGTATTTATGTTGTATGCCTGTAAGCCCATCTCATCTCATTTATATATCAAGAATTAATACCAAAAACGATCCTTACTTGAAAGCTCTATTGAATATTCTTCAAACTCACCCAACGTTTCAAATGTTTGATATAACATCCCCACCCACGCCCACACACACACCCTCCCTCACATCCCCACACACCACTACAACATACCTATTCCCTGTGAACATGTGCACATCCTTCAAGTGATTTGAGAGAAAAGTGAATTTAATCACTGAAAAATGCAAAATGTACACAAAGATACCCGTATGAAATCCTGGTATAAAACATGAGCAGGATTGTACTCTCTCATAACACGAAACCGTTTAAAACAACGAACATGCCTCGACTAACCGCAGAGCAGAGGGAGAGAGCCATCGGTATATATGTTGGGAGCGACGCAGGAGCACGTTGCCAGGACCATCGGCTGCTTCAAGTGCCATCCCCAGACTTGTGACTCGTCACAGGCAAACTGGCAGTACTGCAGACAGGCCGAGGAGTGGAAGACCCAAGGTCACGACCCCAAAGGAAGACCGGTATTTACGGGCGCTTCACCTAATGTCCTAACTGTGACAGGTCGCCATACAACAACGTCAGTTGCCCATAGCCCTTCACGTCTCCGAATACATAGACGTAGAGGTTGCTGTCCTCATGAAGTGCCTTCAGAAAATGCTTGTCCCCAAGTGTTGTGAGAAGAGCTTTGAAAGAATTAAATACTTTCTTCTTTGTGAAACTATGGAGTTCTGAGGCTGTTAGACCACTCCTGCAAAAGATATGATTGTCACATATCTTGTTGCCAGCGTAGAACAACCACGTGGCTCTCTGAATCCCCATACGGGCCAAAACTAGCAGACCACGCAGGCCATATAACGCCTGGGCGTTCTCACTGACACACTCGGAGTATCTACACCTCTCCCCCGTTGTAGCGCTGTCCCAGCCCCACTCGGTTGTCAGATTCAGATTCTTTATTCTCCATAGACCACCGACGGTGGTACAAGAGCATACATAAAGTACAGAGATGAATATAATATGTACATCAAGACGGCTGTGTGCTTTTAGATTTAGCATCCAAAGTAGTAAATTCAAATAATACATATTTTGATAGACGTTTAAGCTCGTTTAGTTTGGTAGCTGAAAATAGGCTTTTTAATGAAAATACATTTGACCAAGTTAAATGTCTTCTAGGAATAAGTGCAAGTCTTTTGTTGGACATGGAAATATATAATGGAATTCATCTGCTATTGCTGGTGAGTTACAGAGTGAACATAGACGTTGTTCTCTAGGTACATTATTCCAGCGGCCACTCTCGACTGGTAAATTGTGGTTATTAGTGCGAAATTTTAAGAGCGGGTAATAAACAGATTTAGGTAGGTAGAGATAGTTTTCAAATAATGGCATTTCTTTAAGATATTTATAATAGAAACCTTTTGAACTCGATAATATTGAACTTCTCCAGGATTGTAGAAAATAATCGGTCAATAGTCTTTCCACAGAAGAGACAAGCCACTTGTTGTTGAAATTACATGGCATATCATATACTTGGGTCAGGCCACGGGAGCTTATTAGACATTCTTAATTACATAACCAAGTGTGAATATTGGGGTTAATGTTAGCATCCATCCTTATGAATTGATATATTAGAGTCGAAAACTTATTTGGTTGAGATCGTAAAATATGTCTATGCCAAAAACCTATAATTCTCTTAGCTACTCTAATATTAAGGGGGGTCCTGCCTAATTCTCCACAAACCATAAAAGAAGGAGTTGATAATTTCAAACCAGCCGCTAATTTAAGGAATTTTAAATGAATTTTTTCAAACATATTCAAACATTCAAATCCACACACTTCGGCGCCGTACAGTAGAATTTGGTATCACCATAACATCAAATGCTTTAATAATACAATCGAGTGGGAGATTGATATTTCGGGATTTTTTCAGGAGACAGTACATACATTGTGTGGTATTCTCGGTTACAGTTTTCATGGCAAGTCCAAATTTCCTATTTTTATTGAATTTTATTCCTAAATAATCATAGAAGTCTACCGTTTCTAATTCTTTATTGTCGAAAATGAAGGGGGCGATTTTTTCTCTTTGTAGTACCACTGCCAAACACAACAACTTTAGTTTTAGATATGTTAACCGTTAGTTTCCATTTTCGACAGTATAATAAGAGTGAGTTTAAAAAAGTTTGCAGAGACCCAGGATCGGTACCAAATAGAACTATGTCATCAGCGTACAGCAGTAACAGGAGCTGTACACGAGGGCTGCAACGAATACACTATGAGGCGAATACGATTCATATCACGAATATAGGGAAACGAATACGAGTATTAATTCATAATTACAAAAACAAGTCAGCAGTTTATGTATTATCTATTATATTCAGTGAAACAATAACATCGTAATTTATTTGACATGGTTTGTTTATTATTAATAAATTATACATTTACATACTGCACTTATCCAGGTACTAGTATCTGCACAGATGCGACAATGACCAGTGAAAACAATACTATCAAATTAAATATTATTAGAGTGTGGTCATTGAAAGAAATCTATGCATATAATATGTTGTTATGGATATTTTTAGGTACAGGGTATGTAAATATACTTGATAGCATATTCATAAATATTCGATTCTAGTGGCCATGAATAACGAATTCAATTCATGAATGGTTACGGTTCGATTCAGAGAATACGCGAGTGAATCGTAACAGCCCTAGTGTACACAGAGAGCAAATGTTTCCTCTGACTGTGTTAACTTGACACCTTGACAACAGTTCTCTGTCAACCACGGTTCGAGGTCGTTAAGGAATATTGAAAATAGTAGTGGAGATAAATTTTCTCCCTGGCGAACTCCAGTGTAACTTGGGAAGAAGTTAGAGGTGTGTTTGCCTATTTGAACACATGACTTAATGTTACTATACATGTTTTTAACTAATGTTAAAAATGTACCCGTAATTCCGGAATTTAACAATTTTGACCAGAGACCCACCCTCCAGACATTATCAAAAGCCTTTGAAAAGTCAATGAATACACAATATAATTTTTCTTTATTACTTTTTAGTATATTTATTAGCATATTCAAAACAAAAATATTATCAATTGTAGAAAATCCCTTAAGAAATCCAGCTTGTGCTGGCGATAACATGTTATTCACATTTAAATAGTTAGTTAATCTAGTGTTTAAAATACCAGTAAATAGCTTACCAAGACAACTCAGTATTGTGATAAATCGATAAGAAGCAGGGTCTAACGGGTCACCCTTTCTCTTGTATATAGGCTTAATAATACCAGTTGACCATTCATTGGGGAGTATACCCCTGGTGAATACAAGATTGAATAGTGATGTGAGTAGGGGTAGTAACAACTCAAATGCGTCAATCAAATAACTATTATCTATCAAATCTAACCCACAGGCTTTATTTCGTTTCAAAGATCTAATTCCCTCTTTTATTTCTTCTGATGATATAACTTTATTCAGTACAGTAATGCCATAGTTATCTAGTTAAGTAACGTCTACTCAGTACTCATCATCATTATATCTTGTAGAATTGATGTCCTTAAAAAATTCGTAAAATCTGTCTACATCCGGGATAGGTCCATCATTAGTGTTGTCTGTTCCGTTTAATATTTTCCTCAACTCTTTTGGGGAAGCTTTAGCTTTTCACCTTAGTTGGGTGCGAGTTTCGTGTTTGTCTTTATTAATGTGTCTTGTGGGGCACTTTTTTAATTCTTTGCGACTTGGCGATAATGTAATCTATTCCTTTCGGTTCCAAATTTCCTGAAGAGTTTTCTGGTTTTAGAGTAGTTTCTACGCATTAACCTGCATTCTTTATTAAACCAGGGTTTATTTACCTTATTACTGTTACAATTCTGTTTCCGAGAAGGATAAGTGCGCATACCAAAAGTTTCTCGTGCAGCATTGGCGAGCACGTGCGCTAGCCCATCGGTTGACCTATTTATGACAGTTACGGGGTCGTCATGACCGGCGATTGCTGATAGTTTAGTTATAGCGTCTATTTGATCTGCATCTATGTGTCTACAGATTACCTCAGCTTTATCTTCATCATACTTCTTTGGTTTTGTACGTGAATTGGGTTGATTATAGTTTTCATTATCATAAGTATATAAATCTTCATTTTAATTATCGTTTCCTGCAGTTGCTAATGTAAAAAGGATTGGGCAATGAACATCAGAATACAATGGTCAGTACTCACCCACCTCAAAGCTATTAAACAAAGATAAACATGAAGAGGATGCAAGTACATCGTCAACAACACTTTTATCCTTACACGTAACGGCTCCGGTAGACCTGTCTTTACCGAGGCGGCCGTTGCATATAAATAGATTTAAAGTTTTACAAATGTCAATCAGCTTTTTACCATGATTATTAACAGTGCAGTAGTCACTTGTAGTTCTAACACGGGGGATGTTTAAGTCGTCTAACAATGATTCAGGGTCGTAGACATTTGTCAGGTCATCTATATCCATTTCTACTTCTTCAAGCATGTGTTTATCAAACATAGTATAATCGCTTAGGTTTCTTGTTCTACCATTAAAATCACCCAATAGTGTAACATATTCAGAAGCAGAGGACATTGACGTTGTAGTTGATAAAACATATAGTCATAACAGAATTTTGACCCTTCTGGGAGCAGACACACCACTCCTAAATACGCATCACTGTCAATTCCAAACATTGATCTTGATAATTTAAACCATATACAGAAATCATATACCTCTTCAACTTGAGGGACGTATTTACAATAATGATCCTTTACGGCAAGGCCAATACCTACTGTTCTTCTCCTTGACCCTGTTCTATGTTGCAAATACAGCTTATAACCTTCAACTTGCCATCTTCCCGAGGCAAGTGAGTTCACTGACTATAAAAGTCCAGTTCCCACTAGGCTGGTATTGTGGAGTTACATTTTGGCTGGACTAACTAGTCTGTGCATAGTCCAATCAAAATCGCGCACTAAAATCGAAATCCGGTTCGTAAAGTGCCATGCAGATTTCGGTCGACTGCAGGATTTGCAAAACATGTGCACCGCTAACCCGTTGTCAACAGATATTTTCTAAATCTTTTCAAGATTTTAATAAAGGTGCTCACGTGATTTGATGCACGTCGCGATGTAAGACTCGTTTTATCACAATATAGATCTTGATTATCAATCAGATCGTCTTGACTGGGCGCCACCGTTTGGTTTGAAGCAAATGCAAGTGATACGAGAGGTTGAATCTGATTGGTCAATAGGAGAGGCATAGAAAGGACATAACTCGTAAGAGCCACTGGTGGCGCTACGATCGAGCCCAGGAATTCCAACCCAGTTCGGCAAGGGTGGAAAGTGGACTTTTAAAGTCAGTTAACTCTCTTGCCTCGGGAAGATGTCAATTTGCAGATCATCAAATACATCCGTTTTCGTTTCTTGAACGGCTATTATATCATTAGCGTGAATAAAATTTCGAAATTCGGGGAATTCAAGTCGTCTTCTGAGTCAACATACATTAAGACTTGCGAGACGAACAACATTCAGTCCTTTATCACTGTCAGTTATACTTTTAGTAACTACGTTGGTAATATCATCACTGATACTACGGTGACTATTTTGAAAATAAACGTGTACCGAAAGTTGCTTCTGAATTGGGGGCGTCGGAAGGTATTGCACTGATTAGGATTTGCACCATCGTATTTTGGCTTGTCATCAACAGATTCTGTCACAGGGCCACGTATAGCCATACTATACTGACTGTACTGATTACATTAAAAAAAATGTAATCAGTACAGTCAGTATAGTATGGCTATACGTGGCCCTGTGGATTCTGTAACGACGTGGACATTGTTGTACAAATTTTGGTCATTATTTACATGTACATAGTTCACATTGTCAGTATTGTATCATAGGCAGTTTGGCAGAGTATAGGTTTTATCAGGGAATATATATATGTCTTATATATTCCCTGAGTTAAATAAGTTAAATATATATATATAGATAAATATTCACATCGTTGCCCAAATCAAATTATAACACCAGCTGGGCTGTTATTACTATGGCCAACAGCACAGAGTCATGTGCAGGTCAGTGGCTCCTAATTAATGCCAGAGAATGGCCGGTTGGCCACTGAAGCTTAACTTTGTGGATGAGGTGCGGGATACTGCAGGCTGACCATGTATGTAACGTAACACGATACATGGCAGTCTGACAGTGAGGGTAAAAGATAGTACGCTTTCTGTTAGTCGGGACTTGACCCTCGGACAGCGGCTAGGCAGGTTGGCACTCTTACGCCTCAGAGATCCTGCTTGGCCATACTACTATGTAGTTATATAGACATATTAAGATCACGAATAAACGTTGTGGACCCACAGACGGACTTGTGTGTTGATATAAGAGAAATATCCGGTAGAGCAACAACATCCCGGGCTGTTAGTTTGGGATATCTGTCCTTCAAACACAGGAGTCCATCAGTGGGTCCACAACACTTTATTTGTGATATAACAGTTACTGCATGTGCAAAATCACGATTGTGGTGATGGGACAGACATGGCCAGGCAGCATATCAGAGGCGTCAGAGAGCCAACCTGCCTAGCCGCTGTCCGAGGGTCAAGTCCCGACTAACAGAAAGCGTACTATCTTTAACCCTCACTGTCAGACTGCCATGTATCGTGTTACGTTACATACATGGTCAGCCTGCAGTATCCCGCACCTCATCCACAAAGTTAAGCTTCAGTGGTCAACCGGCCATTCTCTGGCATTAATTAGGAGCCACTGACCTGCACATGACTCTGTGCTGTTGGCCATAGTAATAACAGCCCAGCTGGTGTTATAATTTGATTTGGGCAACGATGTGAATATTTATCTATATATATATATTTAACTTATTTAACTCAGGGAATATATAAGACATATATATATTCCCTGATAAAACCTATACTCTGCCAAACTGCCTATGATATACGCCCTTTCTGTAAAGAAGGACGTGTCCCACGTCCTTATAAAGCATTGTGAATGAGGTAGGTATTAAATTACAATATACATGATACAAGTTAAATATTAAAGCATGAAACATGTTATGAAATTAATACAATAGGGTAGAGACGGTATAGCCATACCATTCAGATTGTACTGATGTGACAAATTATACAAGGAATAGTATCAACCATGGTTGATTCACAAACCTTAAATGAAGAATTCATTTTAAATTTAACAACGTCCATCGTAAGCTGCATATTAATTATCCATAACTAAGTATAATAATATTAATAGTTTCAAAATAGGAAAGCAGACTGAGATATATTCTGTGGAACCCGATTTTCTTTTTGCTACAACAGACGGCACATTACAATGTGTTAATTAACACCAGATTACGTCAAGTACATGGATCAACACAATAAAATAAAGTACACCATGTATAAATAACATTGTTACACAAATACGTTTCCACTGAGCAGTGAGGTAGAAAATATTTTTTTTTAAATAGAGCTTTACAGGAATCATGGTAAGGTGCCATGTACCAATTCACCGTCACTAATAATATACACGACGCTCAAGTCTCACACAGTTGCTCACAGATAGCTTATCATTCTTACGGTAAATGATCAGTCACACATATAAATTCTCTCTCTCTCTCACATACTTTTATCTCTCTCCCTTTCTACCTGTCTCTCATCTACTCTCATCACATCACTCCATTCAAGTCAACTATACAACTTATTAATACATCATATCAGGTTCACAAGCATCCTCATACACATCATAAAGATTCATCATAAACATCATTTTTATTTTCAGGCGCATAATATTTCTCTTACACTACTGCTCATGACAAACAAAGCATTACGAGCGGATATCAGACGTACTTAAAACATACATTCATACATCAAATAGCAGTGAAACAACGCCCTAATCAAATTGAGATATTTTAGTGCATATTAATAAACGTCGGGAAGGGGCACAGGCTACTAAGTTGACGGGACATATACAGCCAGGTGCCTGCTACAGCTGAGAGAAAAAGGAAAAGGGACAGATAATTGTATACATGTACAAAAAAAGCGTTAAGTGGTGACAGAAAGTAATTGACAGGGGTGGGTGGATTGAGGCGACACTCCTGGGGACTCAGATGGTATAACCCACAGTGGACGCACTTGTATGGGTGTGTGTGCGCATGGTACAGTGGGGGTGGGAAGATGGGAGGTGGTGGAATGGAAAGGGGAAGGGGAGGCCAGTGGGAGGGAAGGGTTTGATGGGGGAAAGCCTTGTTTGGGGAGGGTTGGAAATCAGTTGTTGAGTTGTGTCGCTCCTCCTGTATTCTGTTCAACTTTACTTTGAGGGATGTAACGACAGACATGATTCCCTCCATACCAGATTCTTTGTGTATGTCCTCTGCTATCTGGGCACTCTCTACCATATCTGACAACGTGGCATGGCGCCGGGTGAGAATAAACTGAATGATGTGAGGGAGGGCATTTCTGAAAATGAGGTCTTGTATAAATTGATCATTGTTACATTTCAAAAGAGATGCCTCATAGCGAATAGATTGAAGAAATTCACAAAAGCCTTCGTGCTCTTTTTGGTTTCTATCAATCAGGTCATTTTTGCGGTTTATGACTTGAATTGACGTTGGGCCATACCATTTTAAAAACGATTGTTTGAGTTCAGGCCATGTCATGTTGTCTTTACATGGAAGTCCTTCATACCAAATTAAAGCAGTTTTGGATAAATATAGGGGGAAAACGTTAATAATTTCGTCACTGGTGTAATTTTGAATTGAGGTAAATTTCTGAAATCTACCTAGCCATGAAGGTGCAGAGCGGGGATCATGTCCGTCAAACAAAGGCATGGGGAGGGTCGTGAAGCTGACGCGAGATGGGGGCTGGACAGTGTGTCGGCCAGCGGGTGGGGAGGGGCATGGAGGGGGAGAACAACAACGGCCATCACAATGGGGGTTAGTAATGCGGCAGTGATGATCAAGAGGAGTTGAGGTTGCAGGCTGGAGAGGAGTACATGGGGAAATTGAGCGAGGTGGGGAAGTCTCAGCAGTTGTATGTTTAGTATTTCGTCGGATCCTCCAAGGAAAGCAGGATTTACTGGAGGACCCGTCATCAGAGTTTTGAGTTTTAAATGAAAAGAAAGGCATCGCAACTTTAAAGAATTAACAAGAATGACCAAATTGTATAAACACTTACCCAGTGGAAAGATTAACTAAAACTTACAGAACAATCACTATAGCCACTGAAAAATCACAAAGTCACTGACACAATGTGAAACAGAGTTAGTTGAAATTCTTTGCCTTGATGGAGTCCTTGTTTTTTATTTGTTTCCGCACAAAGGATTCACGTATAGGGGCCATTGTACGTGCATTCGTTGCTTGCAGTTGTGGATGGTGAGGAACTCACAGAATTCTTGCTGTTGTTCCCACTTGCCGTAAAAAGACGTCACTATTGTTAGATGTGACGGAAACCTTTTCACAAAGCTGCAAAGCGTCCCAATTGTGGATTCCGTGGCACAGTTGAAAGGCAGTGTGGTCAACTGTTCTCCGAATTCACGATGATAGTTGCTGTTTTGACGTGAGTTGTGATGTGGACCCAGGATGGATGGATATCGCCTGACTTGTGGGGAGATTTCGCTCACGAACGTTGTTGCAGAGAGGTTCCGAGATCTTGGATTCCACCATGTATCCCGGGCTGTTAGTTTGGGATATCTGTCCTTCAAACACAGGAGTCCATCAGTGGGTCCACAACACTTTATTTGTGATATAACAGTTACTGCATGTGCATAATCACGATTGTGGTGATGGGACAGACATGGCCAGGCAGCATATCAGAGGCGTCAGAGAGCCAACCTGCCTAGCCGCTGTCCGAGGGTCAAGTCCCCACTAACAGAAAGCGTACTATCTTTAACCCTCACTGTCAGACTGCAATGTATCGTGTTACGTTACATACATGGTCAGCCTGCAGTATCCCGCACCTCATCCACAAAGTTAAGCTTCAGTGGCCAACCGGCCATTCTCTGGCATTAATTAGGAGCCACTGACCTGCACATGACTCTGTGCTGTTGGCCATAGTAATAACAGCCCAGCTGGTGTTATAATTTGATTTGGGCAACGATGTGAATATTTATCTATATATATATATATTTAACTTATTTAACTCAGGGAATATATAAGACATATATATATTCCCTGATAAAACCTATACTCTGCCAAACTGCCTATGATAATTGTTTACGATATTCTAGGTATTGGCAATACAATCCTCTTGACAGACGTCAACAAAGTTTGAGGGATTTATATGAACCTGACTAGAGTAACAAGTGGTCAGTGAATCATTCAGTGACACTAATGTCGAGATGTGGTTCTCACCAACAAATGTGCTGCTCCAAGCTACTTTGCTATGTGTGGGTGTGTTAATCTCATTATAGCCATATGTTTGAAGCACAGACTTAAAATTGTCAGTTATACGTGATCCACGCGGTACACTACCCTGTGGCGATACACATACATTACGATTTGTAACAGAGTTGTCTTTAGTTTGTGTAAGAGTAGAATTGATAGCAACTCTACCTCCTGCTACATGCGGGGGACACACAGTACTGAGCACGTTCTTGGTTACTGTCGTTATCTCGGAGTCAACTTTGTATGGGCATGTACTCACAGTACTTGAAGGTTGTGACTGTCTGTCAGTCGTTGTTCTGTTAAGTCTGGTCCTATAACATAGGGAATTCTCTCCATCATTCCAGTCCTGGCGTAGTGTGTGGCAGACTTCGCTTCTCAGACCACCCGCGTATTCCTACGAAAGCCTCAGTCTGGTGTCTTCCGGTCGTCTGCTCTGGGCCACCCTGTATGGTGGAAGTGAATGGCCAGTATGCAATACATTATTTATATACAATTTATCAACTGACATTGAAGCTCTCTGTCCTTTGTTCCTCGCATCTCTGACTAGGGGCATTAGAGTATCATTTCGGTATTGTCTGATTTCCTCCGGAAATTGTTCTAAACTGACGGCCAAAAGAAACGTAACAAACGATATTTCTAGGATAAAATATGACCAACACAATTTGAAGCAGCAATAACAATTGTATTGTAGAAATTCATCATTCAGAACAGTAAAATGCGAATTTACTAATTCAACAACAATGTCCTTGACCTCCAACAGGGACATTTCTTGACAAGGGGTCATTCGTCCAGTATACGATAAACAACATTGGTTACAACTTTAAGGTGACGACGTCCCAGACCGTTCAATACGGGATATGACCTCCATGAGCGGCAATGCATCTTCGAATGCGGCGTCGAACTGAGTAGACAAGCGTCGTCACATCGACTGCAGGTATCCGATTCCATTCCTTACGGAGGGCAACGATCAACGCTTGTCTCGTGAAGGGAGGATGTTGACGTTTCCGAAGACGACGCCCCAGCTGGTCCCAGAGATGTTCTATGGGTGACAAATCTGGTGATCGAGCTCGCCACGACAGGACAGTCACGTTGTTGGCGTTGAGGAAGTCTCTAGTAATACGGGCTTTATGGGGTGTTGCGTTATCTTGTTGGAACACCGTCCGTTGTTGACGCTGGATGAAAGGAAGAACCACTGGCCGTAAGATATTGTCAATGTAGCGTTGTGCTGTCAGATTGCCTTCGATGATGACAGGTTCCGTCTTCTCGTCCCTGCAAATGCCGGCCCAGACCATCACACTTCCGCCCCCGTAAGGTCGTCGTCGTCGATGAACTCGCGTCCGCCAATCAGGTTTGAAGAGTTGGAACCTGCTCTCGTCACTAAACAGCCCTCGCCACCATTCTCTTTGTTGCCATCGCTGAGTTTGCCTGCAACACGTCAGTCTGGCACGTCGATGTTGACGGGTCAAGGTCATGCCCTTGAAAGGGCGATAAGCCCGGAGACCATAATATCGTAGCCGTCTGGTCACTGTTTGTCTGCTGACCGGATGTCCTATGCAGTTGGCAGCTGATGACGTCACAGTAAGAAATATGTTTCTCAGATGAAGTACCCATAAAAAGCGGTCATCCTGCGGGGTCGTGACCTTTGGTCTGCTACTTCGTGGTCTGTCTGCGGTTCTGCCAGTCTGTCGGAGACGTGCGACCAGTCTGGTGATGGTCATCTTGGAGCAGTTCATGTTAATGGCAACCGCTCTCTGTGTCGCTCCCATCTGCAGCATACCTATGGCTCTCTCCCTCTGGACAGCGGTCAGTCTTGGCATGTTCGTTGGTGTTAATCATCGCAACCAATGATAGGGAACAGATCCGTGCGTAATTTATACCCGGAAATTTGGGAAAGATTTTTTTTTAAATTGCTGATAAACACCAATATCTCCCAAAATCAACAAAGCACGTGCAAAGAACGACAGAGAACATGAAGGCTGTATTCGTGAGATGTGTTCTTTACACTCAGTATCCGCCCACGTTTCATCAGAGCCGACACCACCAGTGTTTACTTTTTCTGGTATATTGGTAAATATGAGGAGACGAAACAAGCACGTCTGCACGACGCCATCTTGATCACATGACACATCCAGACAGGCTTTCCAGACATGTTGACGTCACGCCATCGGAGGAGATTAATCTCTGGGTACCTCATTACTCGGACCCCGTCTTGTCTGACCATGAAGCTGTATAACTGACCATGAACTATATCTATATTTGAAGCATGGGGTTGAAGAACTCGTGTGCCTATATAATTTGATACCACAAATTTGCCATGAGCCCGAAAAGCACACGGTAAGACCAGAGGATTTTTGTCAACGCTTTTGACTTCTCTTGACATTCCATCCAAAATTTTAGCATAAAAGTCCGCCGGGTAATCCCACGGCTCGTTGCCTACCTCCATTGCGTGAATCAATCCGTTACCCATCCTCGGTCCGAAATGAGACGCGAACTCCTTACCATAATTGAACCCATCGTGGAAGGCGTCCCCCCCCCCCCCCCCCCCACCCACACTGAAGGTGGAAATCCCCCTTTAGATGTCGCCATTGGTCCCTTCCTTGTCGTCATGTTGGCGTAGGCCGGATAATTATCCGGGTCCTTTACATCCCACCCAAAGTTATGGTAGTTCCTGGCGTGGGAGGCGATGTCGTTGTACAGTCGGGGGCCGCTAGTGTCGTCGAGCAGGCTACTGTATTTGTTGTTTCCCCATTCCCAGATACATTCCCTGGCGTAAAACGCTGTGACTAGATCACGGTTGTCTTTTCTTATTCTGATGGTGACCTTGCCCTTCGTTCGAAGCTGACATGCAAGCAGACTTGAGTTTGTTGAATTTAACGTTTTCAATGTCGGGTCGTACAGTTAACATGAATGTCTTTGGTGAGCACTCTGATTTCCCCCATCCAAAATGGTACGGACGGGATATAC
Organism: Haliotis cracherodii; assembly: GCF_022045235.1. Classification (NCBI taxonomy): domain Eukaryota; kingdom Metazoa; phylum Mollusca; class Gastropoda; order Lepetellida; family Haliotidae; genus Haliotis; species Haliotis cracherodii. Next base: position 59,480,663 of record NW_027266264.1, read on the forward strand.
ATTCAGCTGATAGATCAAGGAAACCGCAAAATTTTGATTGCACAGCCGGAACTCCGGTATACAAAGCGCGGCGCTAATTGACTTTTTAGAGTTTCTTACAGGTGTCGTGCGTACTAACAACAATGCGTTTGAATTACCGTAAGTTGAATAAATTCTTAAAATAAGATCTTGAGCGTTGAAGCTGTCATGTTTGCACACACAACAGCAGGAACATGTTGTTAATGCGTATGCATAGAAATGTTAATAATGACCATATTTGGGCATATATCAATATTCATGCGCAACCAGATTTACAACCGGTTTCAGTTTTATCTGTCAACGAAAGAAAGTTTTTTTTATGTATTTATACTTTAATACATATTTTGACATGGGTAATAAATAAAATACCACCCTAATTCTCGGGCGCAGTGATGACTTTACAATACACTATGGGCTGGCCGCATGGAACTGGGTAGGAGAGTGGGTAGTCTGTCTCGCAGTCCCTTTTCCCATCTTTTCCCCTTTCGCCCAGCCCTTACCGTAATTCTGTGGTCCTATAAAGCAAGTCTAGATTTTCCCCGGGTTCAGGGTCTAGCTGTTATCATGTGCAGGCAAACTATTAACTCACTTCAGGGGTCGAGTTACAGAGTAAACACATCAAATTGCCATGACTGGCTGATCGAATTTCCCATCTCACTGGGGCTCCTTTTCAATATAAATGTAGTTGTCACTATCAAAATGATAATTATATTTTCAGAAATTTAGTGTTACAATCTAGAGAGTGCATGCTGTCAACGATTCTAACCCAGAATCCCCACAGGGTGGGTATAGTGAATATTCATACCAAAACATCGCGTATGTGCGATTAAATACGAGTTTAAGAACGTTTTTTTGTTCGTTTATTATACTTTAATAACCAGGACGTTTTGACCAAATTGTCTTTATAATGTTGAGGCGGATCAGTTTTGTCTTCCTCAAGGGAGAGCCTGACTCTAAAAATAGTATCAGGGAGACTTTATTGAAAATTGTCGATTATAAAATTAAGAACGGTAATGATTTAGTTGCTAGAATATTCTTATGCAATGCATGTTGTAAAACGCAATTACCCATGACTTACAGTCATAAAACATATTTGACCTTGACATGTATTTTCAAAATGTCAACACATCATGAAATTAATAATGAGTTATCCTCAAAGAGAGCTCCGCGAACGGACTATCGCTGTGAGGAGCTTGCCAAAGAATGTTTACAAATGGCGCTCAAAACAAATCTGTGGACTTTGGTCTGTGATGAGACACTTTAAAAAACTCTGTATTCATGTGTCAAGCTATGACAGATATGAATCCATTCATTGCATTAACATTCCTTAACATCACCCTTTCATAAACAAAGAACACTTCGCTTTGGCTGACCCACAAGGTTGTATTTAATTCAGTCCAGGATTGCCATGATATAGATCTACCGTGAGTCACTGACAAATGAGCGATCACCTGTGTCGTTTTGAGGGTGTGACCTGCGTACTCACATCTGTGTATGTCATGTAAATTTGGCCAGTTTAACGGGCACAGCTTATAGTTATACATGTAGCACTAATTGGCACTAATGTAGAAGTTAATCAGGATGCGGGCTGTTGCTCTCGCTTCTCTGATCTCGCTGCGATGTTGAGAATTTTCAATATTATTTGTAAACGAATTAAATCCTCCAGCGGCGCCTTTTGTAGCACGTGGCAGTTTATGTAATCATTTTCATTATATATTTATTCCGGTTTCAACTGATCTCATGTGATGAATGGATTGTAAATGGAAACTAATAGTTAAGTAATATGCCTATTTTATTTTTTCGCTTCAGTAGTTTTCATTATGATGCACAGGAATGCTGTTTATTAGGTGTATATTTATTGATGAAGCACTCATCAAAACATCACTGGTCCCAACACAATCTATCCTATGTGGGACTTCATTTGCCAAAAATCAGTGAGATTTGTATTGACAAGGATGGATAGGCCTACAAGGTTTTTTGAGCTGTGAAAGCGTCAAAGGGGGTTCTCCACCTTTCTAATGCATTTTCAAATGCAACCATTTTTCGTCATGATGCCAGTTGTGAGGGATGAGGCGATATGGCGCAAATTAACGGCTCCAGGCGTCAGACGTTAAAGTCATGAGTACACATGATTTTGTCACAGAATAGTGTGGGGGTGGGGGGTGGGACTCTAGATCTGTCAGGATAACGAGGATCATAATAAGGAATTGGTAAGGCATAGGCATTGCTACTGACACCATGAGGGTGAGTCAGCTTTTGAATCATTACTGATGAAGTGTAGTGAGTGAAAGTGGCTTGGGTGGAAATTCCATGAGGGTTTCCTGTAGCCCAACCACTGACATGAAACTTCATCCTGCTCACTTTATGTTTTTGTTAGAAACATAAATGCAACTGAAAGTGTGGAAACAATAAAATAAACAAGAAGATCCTCACAAGTGCATATATTTGCGCTCTTTGTGTCTTCGGCTCAGTAAATTAATGTGATATTCTTTTTGAAGTACCATGTGGAGATCGGGGTGTCCTCAGCACCCTGTTGCTAGTCTTAAGACACCAAAACAACTTATTTTGGTTGTAACAGGCAACTTAAAGGATTGATTGATCAGACTGGGTGACTTGGTTGCTGGCGTGTCAGCATATCTCAACAGCTTTGAAGTTACATTGTTGCTTAAAGTATCGGTCTTTGGTTTGTCTGGTCCCGACTCAAATAATTTGAGACAGACGCCCTCACACACACTCATTTTGAAGTAGGTATTTTAACTGTAAAGTAAAGATGTAATGCTTCAGAATTCAGCACCAGAAAGTTTACATCCTCCAGACAAAAACCTGTGTTACCATGGTTACATTAGTTGGAAAACAATGTGACACATCAATCTTGACACTAGGGCTGTTACGATTAACTAGCGTATTCCGTAAATCGAACCGTATCCCTTCATGAATTGAATCATCTTCCCGAGGCAAGACAGTTAACTGACTATAAAAGTCCAGTTTCCACCCTTGCCGAAACTAGGCTGGGATTATGGAGTTACATTTTGGCTGGGCTAACGAGTTTATGCATAGTCCAATCAAAATTGCGCACTGAAATTGAAATCCGGTTCGTAAACTGTCAGCAGAGTTCGGTCGATTGCAGGATTTGCAAAGCATGTGCATCGCCAACTTGTTGTCAACATATTTTTTTCCAATCTTTTCATGTTTTTAATCAAGGTGTTCATGTGATTTGATGTACTTTGCGAAGTAAGAACCGTTTTATCACAAAATTGATCTTGATGGTCGATCAGATCGTCTTGACTGAGCGCCACCATTTTGTTTGAAGCAAATGCATGTGATACGAGAGGTGGAATCTGATTGGTCCATCTGGGAGAGGAATAGCCACTGGTGGCGCTACGATCGAGCCCAGGAATTCTAGCCTAGTTCGGCAAGGGTGGAAACTGGACTTGTAAGTCAGTTAACGCTCTTGCCTCGGGAAGATGGAATTGAATTCATTATTCATAGTCACTAGAATCGAATATATGCCGAAAGAAATGAAAAAGATTGTGTTTTACTTGAAATTATCTGTTATTTATCAAAGCAAATTATGCAAAATTGAATGTATATTGGTAACTGGCTAAGTGCAGTATAAAAAGTATAATATAGTAATAATAATAATTAACACTATTAACATGGCCAAACCATGTCAAATAAATTAACGGAATTTATATTAATGAAATACCCAGGACATTATATAAAATCCCTGGGATATTATAACACATTATATAGCAAATATGACTTGAATATCCTATAAAATCCCAGGGGTATTATATAAAATTCCAGGGACATTACAACGTCCCTGTTTATGAGATTTAACTCGACTGGAGAACAATAGGATGACGTCACCGGAGGTTTATAAGTGTAGCTAAATACATTTTGTCCAGGGTTACGGTCACACTATTCCCAATCGGACATTTTGCACCCATCTCTTGAGACCTACAGCAGGTATCCAGATAGGGTCAGGTAATAGGGGGGTGGGTACCCGGGGAGTAAATTTGGACTCGTCCCAGCCCTAATTCCTATATATAATGACAGAAGATGGTACTTAAAAATGTTAAATCAAGGCAACACTAAAAGCCTTCAACAGGCTCAATGAGATCATGTTGTAGGGATATGTTTTTATACAATGAAGTTTCATGCTCACATTATTAATTTTGATGTTTGCTATTTGAGTTAGATTCTAGAAAGGATGCCTTGCAAGGAGGACTGAAACTGATGGCAACTCAGAAGCAAGAATGGTTATGAAGTTGCTGTAGCACCAACTCTTGATTGATAAATATAAATATGTCCTGTTACTTTGCAGAAAGATGTCTGGAAAATAAAGGATTGAGAGCAGTAGGAATCCCAGTGGAACATGTCGAGGGGCAGTGGTCGTCTGGGCCTGATAGGCGCTCTCCATCGACAGTCCATGTTTGATGATAGGCCCACCGGGTCTGACACAGCCAGTGCCAGTCAAGCCAGACTTGAAAGGGACCTAAAGGTGGCCACTAATACAATATTGTCTTCTTCAGCTGGTTATGTTGTCAGGTGGTTAGGATAATTGATCCCTCTAGGGATTCTGGGTTAGAATAGGTCCCCAGCAACCTATGCTGGTAACGAGAGGCAACCAAATGGACCAGGTGGTCAGATTCAGTGACTTGGTTGATAGCTTGTCCTACCCCAGTGTCATGGATTGTTGCTCACAATATCGATCACTGGACTGTCTGGTTCAGACTTGAGTATATACAGCCTGCCGTCATAGCTGGAATATTGCTGAGTGCAGCGCTAAACAACAAACAAACAAGATAACTGATCTAAGTTTATGTTGGTGGAGAAAGGGGCGGTGGGGTAGCCTAGCGGTTAAAGCTTTGCTCGTCAAGCCAAAGACCGGGGCGGTCGGGTAGCCTAGTGGTTAAAGCGTTCGCTTGTCACGCCGAAGACCCGGGTTCGATTCCCGACATGGGTACAATGTGTGAAGCCCATTTCTGGTGTTCCCCGCCGTGATATTGCTGGAATATTGCTAAAAGCGGCGTAAAACCTTACTCACTCACTCACTCACTCACTCACTCACTCACGCCAAAGACCCGGGTTCGATTCCCCACATGGGTACAATGTGTGAAGCTCATTTCTGGTGTCCCCTGCCGTGAAATTTCTTGAATATTGCTAAAAGCGGCGTAAAACCATACTCACTCATTTCCTTGTTGGAGAAAATGCTCCATCAGTCCATCAATCTCATTAAAATCAGATCTCAGTTCTCGCTAAACAAAGATCAGAGGACATCCCATTATGGGTCATGTCAGAACGACCTTTCATCCGGCCAATCAAAGCGTCGCTTACCAGATCATGAAAGTGACAGTCGGAATGTGTTTTCTAATCATGCAACCTCGAAAAATGTTAACATGGGATATTCCAAACGAAAGTTATGACCCCTACGACTGATTCCGTCAAAATTATCGTCTATATCTCGCTTCCGTGGTATAAACATTTGAATGGAGGAGGCATTGCACAGTACATGGGAAGCACTGCCATACAATCTCAACCATATATTACACAATCCGGAATGTTCCTTTGTTCAGTTTTCAAAATTTTAATTGAGAACTGTGTCAACATATTTTTCAAGTGTAGTCTGAAATGGAAGTCGCCAGGTTGAAAGGAGTGCTGTAAAGCTCGAGAAAGCTGCTTTGTAATTGGCAGATGTCGACTTCCTGTTAGTCATTGCAGTGGTGGGTCAAAGTTCGTGATAGGTCGTTCTGACCTCAGATCTTTGTTTAGCGGCAGCGAGAACTTAGAGATATGATTTTAATGAGATTGTCATATTCATTAAATCTATATGATGTTTGTGTTGTTATGTATCATATGTATCATTAATTCCATTCCATCACAAGTTTTTCACAGTTGCAATGTTCTGAAAAATGATTTGACAATATGGAATTTTGCCTCACTTCTATTGACAATTTCAAGCAGTCAGTGTTCTTTTGTCAGGAAGCCAAAGATGACAATGTACTTCTCCGAGCACAACTTGAAGAGGCCAGGTGAGTGGTGCATCATTCACAATCTTTCATCAAGGTTTTACTGGATGCACATTTATCGAATCATATAGGTATTATAATGGATGCGAACCGTGAAGATCTTGGGTAGAAAAGGTCTTCAGCAACCCAAGCTTGCCGTAAAAGGCGACTATGCTTGTCGTAAGAGGCGACTAACAGGATCAGGTGGTCACGCTCGCTAACTTGGTTGATGCATGTCATCGTGTCCCAATTGATGCATGTCACTCTATCCCAAATGCGTGGATCGATGCTCATGATATCAATCCCTGAATTGTCTGGTCCAGACTCCATTATTTACATACCGCCGTAAAAAAGCTGGGATATTGCTGAGTGCAGCATTAAACAACAAACAAACAATATAATGGATGCAAATAACTTACATTGTGAGTCCTGATTGACGCAAAAAGTATGGCTGTTTGAATCATCACATTGATGAAAATTGTAGAATGCATGTTACATGTATGTGACTATTGTGGTAAGATATCTGATCTATTATAGGCCTATGTTTCTGAGCATGTGCAATGTAAATGCAATCAGTAAAATTGTTTGGACCCATGAAGATCCAGGGTAGAATAGGTCTTCAGCCACCCATGCTTGCTGTAAAAAGCAACTGTTTGTCGTAAGAGGCGACTAACGAAATCGGGTGGTCAGGCTTGTTGACTTGAATGATGCATGTCACTCTATCCCAATTGCGTGGATCGATGCTCATGATGTCAATCACTGATTATTTACAGACAGCTGTCATACAGCTGAAAACAGCAAACAAAAAAACGCAAACAAAAAAAAAAATATAAAAAGTAAAATTGTTGGAAATCAAATGACACATGCCACTTGTCACAAGGCTGGGACCCCCATGTTCTTGCCTTGGACCCCCAAAATGTATTACTGAGGATCCCTTGGATTCAAAAATAGATTGACAGAGTAAATCCCTGTTCATTAAATCATTTTTTAAAGTAACAGGCAGGAGGGGTTAATGTCATAGCCCATTAGCTGTTAAATAAAACATGTTAAACTTTGCATTAAAATCAGAAAAGTGCTGAACTGGTGCCTTTTGCTTTTCCTGATATTTATAGTTTTTATAGTTTTTGGTTCCATGGCAAAATAATGGACTTCAGGCTAGGAATATATGGAAGATTTCAGGCAGAAATGTCAATTGAAGGTAGGGTTTGTGTCCAGTGCCAAACTTCTAAACCTTCCAGTATTTATCAAAGGAAATGTATCTGGACATAACCTTAAACAAGGGTAGGTTGGGTTTCATGCAACACATATGTTTTACCAATACACAGCCCTGGTGGGGCTGTCGGGGCCTAGTGGTTAAAGTGTTTGCTCGTCACGCCAAAGACCCAGGTTCGATTCCCGACATGGGTACAATGTGTGACGCCCATTTCTGGTGTCCCCTGCAGTGATATTGCTGGAATATTGCTAAAAGTGGCATAAAATCATACTCACACACTCAGTCACAGCCCTCGTAGACATGTTATACATGTTCTACAAATGAATGTTATGTTTATGATACGAGATTCCTTTGGATTGGAAACTATGAGCCTCACTGCCACATGTACATGATGTAGGATATATATTTGTGTCATAATTGAAATAGACACAGTTTAGAGTGAACTCTGAGACCGACTGTGATCGTTGTTGGCAGATCTGCTCTGGACATGTTGGTGAAGCAGAGTTCCCATGAAAGCTTTGATGAGAGACGAGTCAACCTCCTCAAGTGTCAGCTTATACAGCAGGAGAGACAGGTACTACAGACAGGTACAACAGACAAGTACTACAGACAGGTACAACAGACAGATACAACAGACAACAGACAGATACAATAGATGGATGTAACACATAGGTACAACAGATGGCTACAACAGATAGGTACAACAAACGGGTACAACAGATGGGTACAACAGATGGGCACAACAGACAAATACAACAAACAGGTACAACAAACGGGTACAACAGACAGTTACAACAGATGGGGACAACGGACAGATACAACAAACAGGTACAACAAACGGGTACAACAGACGGGTACAACAGAGGGGTATAAAGACGGGTACAACAGACGGGTACATCAGACGGGTACAACAGACGGGTACAACAGAGGGGTACAACAGACGATCAGGCGGGTACAACGGATGGGTGCAGCAGACGGGTACAACAGACGGGGGAAAACAGTCAGGGACAACGGATGGGCACAACGGACAGATACAACAAACAGGTACAACAAACGGGTACAACAGACGGGTACATCAGACGGGTACAACAGACGGTTACAACAGACGGGTACAACAGAGGGATACAACAGACGGGTACAACAGACAGGTACAACTGATGGGTACATTGACGGGTACAACAGAGGGGTATAACAGACGGGTACAACGGATGGGCACAACGGATTGGCACAAAGGACAGATACAACAAACGGGTACAACAGACGGGTACATCAGACGGGTACAACAGACAGGTACAACAGACAGGTACAACAGACGGGGAAAACAGACGGGGACAACAGATGGGCACAACGGACAGATACAACAAACAGGTACAACAAACGGGTACAACAGACGGGTACATCAGACGGGTACAACAGACGGTTACAACAGACGGGTACAACAGAGGGGTACAACAGACGGGTACAACAGACAGGTACAACTGACGTGCATTGACGGGTAAAACAGACGGGTACAACAGACGGGTACAACGGATGGGCACAACGGATGGGCACAACGGACAGATACAACAAACGGGTACAACAGACAGTAACAACAGACGGGGACAATGGACAGATACAACAAATGGGTACAACAGACGGGTACAACAGAGGGGTACAACAGACGGGTACATCAGACGGGTACAACAGAGGGGTACAACAGACGGGTACAACTGACGGGTACATCAGACGGGTACAACAGAGGAGTACAACAGAGGGGTACATCAGACGGGTACATCAGATGGGTACAACAGAGGGGTACAACTGACGGGTAAAACAGACGGGTACAACAGAGGGGTTTAACAGACGGGTACAACGGATGGGCACAACGGATGGGCACAACGGACAGATACAACAAACGGGTACAACAGACAGTAACAACAGACGGGGACAATGGACAGATACAACAAATGGGTACAACAGACGGGTACAACAGACGGGTACATCAGACGGGTACAACAGGGGTACAACAGAGGGGTACAACAGACGGGTACATCAGACGGGTACAACAGAGGGGGACAACAGACGGGGACAACGGACAGATACAACAAACAGGTATAACAGACGGGTACATCAGATGGGTTCAACAGACAGGTACAACAGACGGGCACAACAGATGGGTACAACAGACAGGTACAACAGAGGGGTATAACAGACGGGTACAACTGACGGGTACAGCAGACAGGTACATCAGACGGGTAAAACAGACGGGTACAACAGGCGGGTTCAACAGGCGGGTTCAACAGGTGAGTTCAACAGACAGGTACAACAGACGGGCACAACAGATGGGTACAACAGACGGGTACAACAGATTCGTCCAAGATAATGTACAATTTGGATTTATGGTGAGGTGAAATAGGAGACAATGTAACACTTGTTGATTTTGTCCAGATCTTACTCCTCAATGAAGCAGTTGGCAGCCGAGCAGCAACACTGATGGAGGTCGAGAATGCCCTGTCCTGGCTGGCTGATAGCTTCAGGTAAACCTGCTGATGGAGGTAGAGAATGTCCTGTCATGGCTGGCTGATTGCTTCAGGCAATGTACTGATGGTGGTAGAGAATGTCCTGTCCTTGTTGGCTGATATCGAAGGAGGTAGAGAGTGCCCTGTCTGTACTGTTATCATACTGCATTATGCCAATAGCGGCTGTGATGGTGTATAACGTATTAGAGTAATCTCCCTTGGCGACCTAGCCGTCGGGACCCCCTGTTTTACCGGATGTAACACCCGTGTATGTATGACAATAAATACAAGACTGAATACAGAATGTCGTTCTCCATTATTTATTTGTCGGAGGCAGCAACAGCCTAGTGCTAGTTCAAGTGCTACAAATCATTCCTAAAGGGTGAGAATATTACACTGTCCTGGCTGGCTGATAGCTTCAGGCAATGTACTGATGGAGGTAGAGAATGTCTAGAACCTCTATTCCCTCAGGAGTCGTAAGATAATCATTATCTTTACACTTTTCTCTTTTTTCTGACTATGTAATTGGTCTGTTCAGGTCTCACATAGCAGCAGAAGTGAGGGGCACCAATGTTCCAGTGCCACGATCTGACCTTGTCAAGATGGTCGAAACAGCAGAGTCCGCCAGAATCAAACTGTTCAAAAATATCCAGGTATCCATATGGCTTTGAGACAATTGGATGTCTGATTTTGGACATTTTAACATATAAATGAAGTAGAAATTAGGTGTGCCCTGATTCAAACTGTAAATTAATAAACTGCAATTAATTTTCAGCATGGAACAAGAGAATTTAATATCTAATCTCCACACAAAATCCAACACCTTACCTCCCCTTCATTGGAATATCAAATGGTCAGTCCTTACCTGGTCAGTTCAGCTAGATGTGAGAAATAAGTGTTTAGTGGTCAGTGAGGTATTACTAGTGTCATTCTGAAGGTGGCGACTAAGCAGCATTTGCCTCAGCATCCAGCTCTGTGAGTGGCTGCATATCTCCTGGGAACTGTTAACAAAAACGATATGATGCATGCATAATAACCGTTTTTTGTTTCAGAATTCTTCCCAGGAACACTTGTCAAAGCCGCTTCTGCTGATGAACGACTTCCTCCATCCAGGGCTACAGGAGGACCACACACTGCTGGATGTTGTGTCAGGCAAATTGGAGCACCTCAATCTCAAACGAGTGGTGGGTCTCTGAAAGCATGACTAGAACCTTGGGATGTCCGGTTGTGTCTTGGGCTTTGTTGTGTATTTACTGTTTCTGAGGAGCACCTCAATCTCACACGAGAGGTGGGTCTCTGAAAGCATGACTAGAACCTTGGGATGTCCGGTTGTGTCTTGGGCTTTGTTGTGTATTTACTGTGTCAGTTTGTGTATCGTGTGTTTACTTGATGTGGATGTGTATACTTGGTGGGGTTGTATGTTTACTGTCTGGTTGTGTGTTGTGTTTACAGTGTCAGTTTGCGTATCGTGTGTTTTCTGGATGTGGTTAAGTGTTCTGGTATCCGAGATGTGGCTGTGTTTACTGGATGTGTTTTGTGTTCACTGGGTGCGGTTCTGTCATGTTTTACTGGATGTGACAGTACTTCACTGTGTTTACCCGATGCAGTTGTGTGTCAAGTTTAAATGGATGTGATTGTGTGTTTACTGGATGTGACTGTGTTTTGTGTGTTCACTGGCTGTGTTAGTGTGTCATGTTTTAACGGATCTGGCTGTGTTGTGTGTTCACTGGTTGTATGTCATGTGTTCACTGATTGTATGTCATGTGTTTACTGGTTGTATGTCATGTTTTCACTGGTTGTATGTCATGTGTTTACTGATTGTATGTCATGTGTTCACTGATTGTATGTCATGTGTTTACTGGTTTTATTTCATGTGTTCACTGATTGTATGTCATGTGTTTACCGATTGTATGTCATGTGTTTACTGGTTGTATGTCATGTGTTCACTGATTGTATGTCATGTGTTTACTGATTGTATGTCATGTGTTTACTGGTTGTATGTCATGTGTTCACTGATTGTATGTCATGTGTTTACTGGTTGTATAACATGTGTTCACTGGTTGTATGTCATGTGTTTACTGGTTGTATGTCATGTGTTTACTGGTATGTCATGTGTCCACTGATTGTATGTCATGTGTTTACCGGTTGTATGTCATGTGTTTACTGGTTGTATGTCATGTGTTTACTGGTTGTATGTCATGTGTTCACTGATTGTATGTCATGTGTTTACTGGTTGTATGTCATGTTTTCACTGGTTGTATGTCATGTGTTCACTGGTTGTATGTCATGTGTTCACTGATTGTATGTCATGTGTTTACTGGTATGTCATGTGTTCACTGATTGTATGTCATGTGTTTACCGGTTGTATGTCATGTGTTTACTGGTTGTATGTCATGTGTTCACTGGTTGTATGTCATGTGTTTACTGGTTGTATGTCATGTGTTTACTGGTATGTCATGTGTCCACTGATTGTATGTCATGTGTTTACCGGTTGTATGTCATGTGTTTACTGGTTGTATGTCATGTGTTTACTGGTTGTATGTCATGTGTTCACTGGTTTTATGTCATGTGTTTACTGGTTGTATGTCATGTGTTCACTGGTTGTATGTCATGTGTTTACTGGTTGTATGTCATGTGTTCACTGATTGTATGTCATGTGTTTACTGGTTGTATGTCATGTTTTCACTGGTTGTATGTCATGTTTTTACTGATTGTATGTCATGTTTTCACTGATTGAATGTCATGTGTTTACTGGTTGTATGTCATGTGTTCACTGATTGTATGTCATGTGTTTACCGGTTGTATGTCATGTGTTTACTGGTTGTATGTCATGTGTTTACTGGTTGTATGTCATGTGTTCACTGATTGTATGTCATGTGTTTACTGGTTTTATGTCATGTGTTCACTGGTTGTATGTCATGTGTTTACTGGTTGTATGTCATGTGTTCACTGATTGTATGTCATGTGTTCACTGATTGTATGTCATGTGTTTACTGGTTTTATGTCATGTGTTCACTGGTTGTATGTCATGTGTTTACTGGTTGTATGTCATGTGTTCACTGATTGTATGTCATGTGTTTACTGGTTGTATGTCATGTGTTCACTGATTGTATGTCATGTGTTTACTTGTTGTATTTCATGTGTTTACTGGGTCTGGTTTTGTTGCAGTCTCAGCTGGAGGCCAAGTTGAGCAGCCTGTACAAGGAACTGGTCCGGATGCATCATCTAATCTCGGATGACAAATGGACGAGTGAGAGGCTGTGTTCAAGTCACATGACCTCTGCAGTAAAGGAACGACTCAATACGCAAGTGCTCCGATCTTGTGCAATGATGAAAGATTGTGCTGATGACCTCTTGACCCTGTCGCTGCTTGTCCCCAGTGCACCCTGGGTAAGAATGTAAGAAGGATCAAAACATGTTCATTAACATGATCAAATTAATCCTTCACAATGAACCTCTATTGTGGGATTTCTAATTACAGAGCAATTGCTCCATGTTGTAAGGATCTTAAAATGACAGCATAATCCGCTAGTAAAACTATCTTTAGCTTCCTAGTTACTTAAGTTAGTTCAGTTCTTCATAACCTGATTCACACGAAGCTTTAGTTCCTCAGAGCTGCTTGACCACTGTAGCATGTCTGACACTTTCAGCCAGTTCTGAAGCGACCGGTCTTGAAGGAGGTCAGTGCTGACGAGTTCCTGTCCTGTCTCCCATCTCTGCCTCGTGGCAAGGCACAGGCTGTACATCGTCTTGTCAACACGCTGCTCAGAGTGTGCAACTACCGGCACCACATCCAGGACAGAGAGGTCAGAACACATTTCTACAGTGCATCACTGCAACATACTTCTAGGATTGACAAAATGCCATTCCTTGAAGAGCTTTTCTACTTCAGTCTATCTTTTCTTACTGAATTCTTTCTTTAAAGGGTCACTGGTTTTGTAAGGAAACCTCTGTAATCTGATAGACAGTTGCTTCATCAAGTCCTAGCAGGGTGTAGAGCAATCTCACAGATGAAATCCTTACCTTGTGAACGTGCTGATGGGGTTAACCTATTTGTCATGTGGACATGTTCCTGGGCTATCCTTCGTTTGTGCTGTTTCCTTCTGCTGATCCATGTATTTGTTCCAGGTGAAAGCTTTGAGAGAGGAAGTGAAGTTCCATCAATCTGTGTATGATCTTCAGTTAGAGTACACCCATTCTCTCCTGGATGCTGTTAGGTATGTAGACTAAATGTAATGGATTGGGTTATCACTCTGGTGACTAAGTTGATTGGATGGCATTGCACCCAAACAGTGTTATCTACCTGAGGAAATGTTGTTAACTGACTATAAAAGTCCAGTTTCCATTCTTGCCAAACTAGGCTGGAGAGTTCTGGCTCGATTGAGTGCCACCAGTGGCTATTTAGAGTTATGTCCCTTCTATGTTTCCTCCTGATTCCACCTCTCACATCACTTGCATTTGTTTCAAACAAAATGGTAGCACACAGTCAAGAGGATCTGATCGATAATCAAGATCTATATTTTAATGAAACGGGTCTTTCCTCGCGAAGTGCATCAAATCACTTGAGCACCTTGAAACATGAAAACATTTGGGAAATGTCCAGCGGACAGTACACATGTTTTGCAAATCCTGGATTCGACTGAAATCTGCACATTGAAATCCATGCTGTTTACAAATCTGATGTCTAGTTCCTTGCACGATTTTGATTGGACTATGTATAGACTCATTAGTCCAGCCTAACTGTATCTCCGGAATTCCGGCCTAGTTTTGCAAGGGTGGAAACTGGACTTTTATTGTCGGTTACCGCCCTTGTCTTGGGAAGATGCAACAGCATGGGACGTTACTCAATCAGTGGTTTGTCTGTTCCAGACTTGATTATTTACAGGTCGTAGTCACATAGCTGGAACATTGCTGTGTGCAGACGAACAATATAGACATACCTTTGGAGTACACCCCTCTCTCCTGCTACTGACTGTACGTGGTCTTGTATCAGTCACATTGGTGCAGCTGGTTTATGTTGCAGTATCACATCAATGTGGGTGTGAGGTGAGGTAAGACTTGCCCTGGATTGTGTCAGTCAGATATAGCCAGTTTACATCATCCTCTTTCAGATTGTGTTTACTAATGCAGGATAAGTATACAAATATAAAAAAATGTCTAGATTTTACTAGGTTTGTGCAATCAGGTTTCACAATTTGTGTTGATTCTTTTCAGAGAAGGATATCGAGAGTTTGAGACATCTGCAAGTGAAGTTATAGTGAAACCACTCACAGGTAAATAATAACAACAGTTCATTCTCTTCAGGTGAGTTTAATTTAGGGAGGCAGGATGTTTCATTGAGCAACCCCATGCTTTAACATTTTGTTTCAATTTAATAAAATATGATTGCCCTACTGCTGTATACCTCCCTATGTACTATATAAAACCTTACACTATATATAACCTCTATAACCTACCTACTGCCGTAAACCTACCTATGTACTATATAAAACCTTACACTATATATAACCTCTATAACCTACCTACTGCCGTAAACCTACCTATATACTATATAAAACCTTACACTATATATAACCTCTATAACCTACCTACTGCCGTAAACCTACCTATATACTATATAGAACCTTACACTATATATAACCTCTATAACCTACCTACTGCTCTATACCTACCTATGTACTATATATTGCCTCTACAGTAGTCCTACTGCTGTATGCCTACCATATGAAGTATACTAGTATAAAGGCTACTACTGACATAATTATATAGCAACAAGTGCTGCAGCCTCTATGACATACCTACTGCTGTATACCAACCTTTGTACTATATATTGCCTCTACAGCAGTCTTACTGCCATATGCCTACTATATGAAGTATACTAGTATAAAGGCTACTACTGACATGTTTAGCAACAAGTGCTGCAGCATTCAGAATTTGTGATTCCTGTGAACAGGGTTATTAATATACCCCGGTATACCTCATATGACATTTTCAGCTGTGCTGGAAGGGTATGCCTTGCTGAAGACCACAACAGATGAAGATGCTCTGAGAACCTTCCTGTCTCTTTTCAAGGAGAATGAGGAACTGGTAGGTAGACTGGACACATTGTAACATGTTTGTATCTGTGTTGACAATGAGGAACTGGTAGGTAGACTGGACACATTGTAACATGTTTGTATCTGTGTTGACAATGAGGAACTGGTAGGTAGACTGGACACATTGTAACATGTTTGTATCTGTGTTGACAATGAGGATCTGGTAGGTAGACTGGACACATTGTAACATGTTTGTATCTGTGTTGACAATGAGGAACTGGTAGGTAGACTGGACACATTGTAACATGTTTGTATCTGTGTTGACAATGAGGAACTGGTAGGTAGACTGGACACATTGTAACATCTCTGTATCTGTGTTGACAATGAGGAACTGGTAGGTATCTGTGTTGACTAGATTGTTTGTTGTTCATGGTTATAAAGCATATTCATCTCTCCAGTTTTCAGATGCAGTAGGGAAACTGTCTTTGGACACCAAGAGCAGCAGAGATGAAAGTAGGTCACCTTATTAAACGTCACTCATAGTTATAACTCCCATGTGGATCCCACCTTTAAACAAGTTCCCAGAGACTGGTCGGTAGAGGCCACATAATGAATCAGGTTGTCAGACTTGTAGTCTTGGTTCATAGCATGTCATCGTACCTTAACGGCGTGGTAGATGCTCTTAATATCAAACACTGGATTGTCTGGTCACGACTTGATTGTTTACAGGTTGCCATCATAACAATCATAAAATGAATATTGCTGAGTGTGGCGTTAAACAACCACACACACTTTCTTAGTCTTTCTGCAGTGCTGAAAAGCTATAATGACACATAGATATGCCTGTGCAATACTTCAATAGTTCAATGACTCCCTAGTCACCAAATGGGATCGTTATCAGTTTTGCTGGTTGAGGTTATTTGAACAGCCACATGTAAATAGGATGTTTTGAGGTTTTGTCACAATGTGTCTGGTACAAGTATATCTCCTTTTTTGTCATTGGATAATTTTGTGTGAAAGAAACAATGTCAAGGGTCAAGGTTGTGTTCAAGGTCATAGCCAGGAAAAATGTTTGCTCGAGAAGCATTCACTGTGGGTCCACGAAACTTGGCACATGTTATCCTAAGGGGGACCTGTGGATGGGAGAGGACATGCATATCATTGTTTTGTGATAGTAACATGTTTCTTGTTTAAATGTGTCATTAGGCTGGAAATGGTGTCATAGGAGCAGAATTTCATATAGTTCTCTTATTTAACTAGTGTTAGGAATGGCCGATACAGGATTTCAGATCTTGTATGAGCCCTATTGTCATTAGACTAGAAACGTAGTTAGGTATCTTTATGCTAGACAAGGCACTTTAATTTGATTAGGGTTGTAGCTCTGAAGGGGTTCAAGGTGGGACTTGAACTTGCGTATACATTTCCAGTTATCCCTGTGATGGTTATTATTTTTTTTCCTTTATATTTGGACTTTGTATTTTTGGAGCAATAAAAAAGTCTAAAACTTTTTAAAAAGGTGACCTTGGCATAGACTATTTTTAGTAATGTTTTCATTCTGAAATATTAAAAGAAAAAGTGCATACGATTATTTTTTTTCTTTTCAGAAAATGCTTCCCTTACAGCCTTTGGGGAAGATTTCATGACTATGTTGGACCAGCATGTCCTGACTCAACAGAGGAAGCGAGAGAGAGGTGTTCGGGAGAGGCAGGACTTGAAGGTAGAACAGGAGAAGCTAGATGAGGAACTCCGCACACTGCTCAAGGACATTGAATATGAGAAAGAAAATGTGAAAGATATCAGTCATACAAACAACTCCAATTGCCAAACAAGGACAGGTGATGAAAGTGTTAGAGCTTCACCAAAACCTAGCTCAAATATTGGATTACAAAAAAGTAAATCAGACTTGAATATTGAGAAACATGACTCTTCTCCAGAGAAAGACGACTCTTTTGAAAATGAGAAGACGGAAGCTGTGGACGAGAGGGAGGGAATGTCAAGCAGAACCCCCCAGAGTAGGCTGGGCAGGGGGGCCAGGAAACCTCCCCTCAAGCACAACACTGATTCCACACCATCACCCCACAGACCCTCCTACAAACCTCAACTGTATGTGCCAAATAGAACTCTCAAACTCCGCAGGTCAGGCAGCTTAACTCGAATTTCTAACGATACATCCAGTCCTCATGCCAGGCCTACAGAGGTTGCAGGGAGGGGGGAGCAAGAAAGGGAGGACACTCGTGTCTGTAGGGACGAGGGTCAGGACAGGCGCCACTCGGATCTCCCAAAACTCTCACGCTTACCACAGCGGAAAGCTCCATTCAAGTGACCGCATGTTCTGTGGTGCCACGAGAGCTGCATGTTTTATGGTTGTGGTATAAGAGGAGGCTCCCTAAACACTTGCCTTTTACCAGTAAGACAGCTACATGAACAATTAAATGGAGATGACTTTTTATCATCAGGGATTGCAGGTGTAGCTCGATGTGCCTCTCCTACAGGAATCAAGGCAGAGAACTCAAGATGTCCATGATCCTTTTATAACTGGCCATTGGCCACATTGTATTAAGAGGGCATAAGTCAACTACTTGTCAGTAAGAGTGGATGAATTCTTTTACGCATTCCAGTATTTTTGAAGGTGATAGAATATTTTCTTGTGTAAATGCAACAACAGATGGCAATACTGATACACAGTTTATGTGCAAGTGTTAATTTGATTGCTCAAATGTTTATTTTACTGCCAACACCAATAAAATACAACGAATTCAAGTGTTGTAGGTTTATGTGATTTCAGCAATGTTAAGGAGATAGACTGTCATTTCACAGACAACTAGTACCATACGTCAGAGTAACTTTTGCAGTTAGTCATCCATCCATCCCTTGTCTGCATCCATCATCTGCGGGTTAACTCAAACTGTGTGTAGGGATGAACCTAAAGTTAAGTCATACACCATCATAGGACTTTGTTCCGGGGATGACACCTAAATGTGAAAGTCATTTTAAAAAACCCAACTAATAATCTATAACTGGCCTTATGAAGATCACTCTCTAGATCCATTCAGCAATATGATGTCTGGCTTTTGTGTGCTATACTTACCCCACAGATCCCTCCAAGGATTGTATCTTAGTGGTTAAGTCATTGGATTGTCACGCCGAAGACTGTAAATGTCCCCACCATTTGGTCAGCCATCTTGGCCTCATCTGCACGATTGTTCTTTCACTGGCTGCTCTACAGATAGTTTCTTTGTAATATAGGTTAGGTGAGATTATTGCACTTATATAACGATGTGTGTGTCACATTGTGTGCATCTGCTTGTACTAGTCCAGACTAATGCTGATTTTATAGTGCTTGTCCACTAAGATACCATGACAGTTTAACATAAATACCCCTCTCAGACAGAGACTCCGAGGAGCCAGGCAGGGTACCACCTTTTAACATCTTTATGTTTGAAGCGGCCGGGGATAGAAGCCCTGACCTTCCGCTCTTCAGGCAGATGCTCTACCACCATACTACAGAGGCAGTTTTTCGTAATATAGAACAAAAGCTGATTTGAATTATTCCTTTATTCTTCTCTTCTGCTCCTCTCTACCATAACAACATTTACATATCCACCAACACATGGGACCAACCATTTATCTTTATAAGATGGACGGTTAAAGGCTGGTCTACTGACCTGAAAAACTTTGCTCCAAGTTAGGACAATAAACTTTCAAATATGTAGAAGAAAGAATATATCTGCTAGTCAGTGTAAAAATAAATTATTCAAATCCCACCTTGTCAGTAAATTAAATAAATATCCCATCTCTGCCACCAAACCACCCCTTACTCCACCTCAATAGAACAAATGGTTGGTCCCTAACCTTCAGCTTATGTATGTCTGTCAACCTACATAGGAAGCTGGATGTAAAGCATGCATGGGTGTCAGCCAAATCTTTATTAAAAAAATCTGATACTTTGAAAAAAAAATTCTCACATAAGTTATCATATGAATGTCAAAGTTTTTGATTTCATGCATCATTGTTTTCATGACAACACTTCATCTTGGTTTGAATTCAGTTCATCCCTTATCCTGCCAACTCCAGGAAAGAATTTCATTGCCCATAAACTATTGGACTATTCATGTTGTCCTTGCAAATGTGGTACTTTAGGACCAGGAATAGCATTGCTTTCACAGACCTTTTCGATTAAAACAACAACGATTATACTCGGATGGTAAAAGACGTTCCATTTCATGCAAATGATGTGACTTACATTTCAGTGTATCTCACCTCACAGTTATTGTGTGAGCCACACAAATATCAAGAAACAAACTCATTCTGGACAACACAGCATAGAACAAACTTCTTCTGAGAAACAGCCAGGACAAAATTCATTTGAACCAAGACAACTTTCAAGCATGTTTGGTAGAAGAACAAAGTAAATCAACATAGTTTTGATTTGTCAAAATGGCTACATTTGTAACCTGGTGACATCTCAAAGGCTTTACATCAGTTGACATCGTGACCAGATCTGGTGCTGTCATGTTCTATCACGGCATAAATAAACAAAGATTACCACAAGCCAACATCAAGTGACATCGTGACCAGATCTGGTGCTGTCATGTTCTATCACGGCATAAATAAACAAAGATTACCACAAGCCAACAACAAATCTCGGTATATAAGCAAGCTGATCTACAGATCTTCCTATCTCAGCAGGCTGATCCACTGATCTTGGTATGTAAGCAAGCTGATCTACAGATCTTCCTATCTCAGCAGGCTGATCCACTGATCTTGGTATGTAAGCAAGCTGATCTACAGATCTTCCTATCTCAGCAGGCTGATCCACTGATCTTGGTATGTAAGCAAGCTGATCTACAGATCTTCCTATCTCAGCAGGCTGATCCACTGATCTTGGTATGTAAGCAAGCTGATCTACAGATCTTCCTATCTCAGCAGGCTGATCCACTGATCTTGGTATGTAAGCAAGCTGATCTACAGATCTTCCTATCTCAGCAGGCTGATCCACTGATCTTGGTATGTAAACAAGCTGATCTAAAGATCTCGGTATGTAAGCAAGCTGATCTACATACCTTGGTATGTAAGCAAGCTGATCTACAGATCACGATATGAAAGCAAGCTGATCTATAGATCTAGGTATGTAAGCACGCTGATCTACACACCTTGGTATGTAAGAAAGCTGATCTACAGATCACGGTATGAAAGCAAGCTGATCTGTAGATCTCGGTATGTAAGCACGCTGATCTACACACCTTGGTATGTAAGCAAGCTGATCTACATATCACGGTATGAAACCAAGCTGATCTATAGATCTTGGTATGTAAGCACGCTGATCT
The DNA here is from genome assembly GCF_022045235.1 of Haliotis cracherodii. Classification (NCBI taxonomy): domain Eukaryota; kingdom Metazoa; phylum Mollusca; class Gastropoda; order Lepetellida; family Haliotidae; genus Haliotis; species Haliotis cracherodii. Next base: position 59,501,765 of record NW_027266264.1, read on the forward strand.
ACGGATCTCAGTATGTAAGCAAGCTGATCTACAGATCTTGGTATAGCCATATTGCACAAATAGCCACATTTCATTAAAATCAGATCTTAGTTCTCGTTATCGCTCAACAAAGATCTGAGGACATCCCATTACGGGTCACGTCAGAACGACCTTTCATCCGACCAATCAAAGCGTCGCATATCAGATCATGAAAGCGATGGTCGGAATGTGTGGTCTAATCATGCAACCTTGGAAACGTTAACACAGGGTATTCCGAACGACAGCTACGGCCAGTAGGAATGATTCCATCAAAATTATCCTCTATCTCTCGCTTCCGTGGGATAAACATTTGAACGGAGGAGGCATTGCACAGTACGTGGGAAGCACTGCCATACAATCTCAACCATATATTAGACATTCCAGAATGTTCGTTTGTTCATTTTTCAAAATTTTAATCGAGAACTGTGTCAACATATTTTTCAAGTGTAGTCTGAAATGGAAGTCGCCAGGTTGAAATGAGTGCCGTAAAGCTAGGGAAAGCTGCTTTCTATTTGGCTGATGTCAACTTCTTTTTAGTCATTTCAGCGGTAGGTCAAAGTTCACGAAAGGTCGTTCTGACGTGACCTGTAATGGGATGTCCTCAGATCTTTATTTAGCAGTAGCGATAACTCAGATCTGATTGTAATGAGATTGAAGCAAATCACAGATCACCAAAACATTGCCATATTGTCACAGATTGCAAAACCTGTGCCCTGACTATATGGTGTTTATATATTTGGGAAATCTGACATTACCGGAAGCTTGGTAAGCATGATGCCTACACATGCACACTCATGACGCCTACACATGCACACTCATGACGCCTACACATGCACACTCATGATGCCTACACATGCACACTCATGACGCCTACACATGCACACTCATGATGCCTACACATGCACACTCATGATGCCTACACATGCACACTCATGATGCCTACACATGCACACTCATGACGCCTACACAGGCACACTCTACTGTGCACTATGCCCCTTCTGGCTACATCCTCCATTAACAGGGTACTGTATCTCCATTCTATTACAACACTATTTCATATGTCCATTCTATCCTGAAACAGGGGCGGTCGGGTAGCCTAGTGGTTAAAGCGTTCTCTCGTCACGCCGAAGACCCCGGTTCGATTCCCGACATGGGTACATTGTGTGAAGCCCATTTCTGGTGTCCCCTGCCGTGATATTGCTGGAATATTGCTAAAAGCGGCGTAAAACCATACTCACTCACTCACTATACTGAAACCATTTGTGAATTATGGCAGCAAATGGGTACTCTAGGTATTGATTATTGATCCAGGTTTAATCTTTAGGAAACATTAAGACATTACAGGAACATAATCAGATTTATGTACAAGGTAATAATATATTACTTCTCAAATCATTATATACAGGCTGTATACTCAACAATCATACATAGTTATACCTACAACTGCCAGGTGGACAACATGAACAAAGTCTGTGGTGGTACAGTTACTTCTTGTTCACTTATACAGCTCACCACAGAATACTTCATTGCAAATTGTAGGTGGATTTCCATCTAACCTGCAGTTAAGTTCTGATGGAAGGTCTCCAGTCCTGCAAGGGACGTTCAGTCCTGCACAAGTGTGTGTTCAGTCCTGCAAGTGTGTTTAGTCCTGCAAGTGTGTTCAGTCCTGCAAGTGTGTTTAGTCCTGCAAGTGTGTTCAGTCCTGCAAGTGTGTTTAGTCCTGCAAGTGTGTTTAGTCCTGCAAGTGTGTTCAGTCCTGCAAGTGTGTTTAGTCCTGCAAGTGTGTTTAGTCCTGCAAGTACAAGTGTGTTCAGTCCTGCAAGTGTGTTTAGTCCTGCAAGTGTGTTCAGTCCTGCAAGTGTGTTCAGTCCTGCAAGTGTGTTCAGTCCTGCAAGTGTGATTAGTCCTGCAAGTGTGTTCAGTCCTGCAAGTGTGTTCAGTCCTGCAAGTGTGTTTAGTCCTGCAAGTACAAGTGTGTTCAGTCCTGCAAGTGTGTTCAGTCCTGCAAGTGTGTTCAGTCCTGCAAGTGTGTTCAGTCCTGCAAGTGTGTTCAGTCCTGCAAATGTGTTTAGTCCTGCAAGTGTGTTTAGTCCTGCAAGTGTGTTCAGTCCTGCAAGTGTGTTCAGTCCTGCAAGTGTGTTTAGTCCTGCAAGTGTGTTCAGTCCTGCAAGTGTGTGTTTAGTCCTGCAAGTGTGTTCAGTCCTGCAAGTGTGTGTTTAGTCCTGCAAGTGTGTTCAGTCCTGCAAGTACAAGTGTGTTCAGTCCTGCAAGTGTGTTCAGTCCTGCAAGTGTGTTCAGTCCTGCAAGTGTGTGTTTAGTCCTGCAAGTGTGTTCAGTCCTGCAAGTACAAGTGTGTTCAGTCCTGCAAGTGTGTTCAGTCCTGCAAGTGTGTGTTCATCCAATATTCAGGATCAGCAGGCAGCAAGAACACTGAGCAGACATATACCACAAGAATCAGTATCACAGAAAACAAATCCTCGGCTCATACCTAGCAATTGTACAAGCTATCGGCAACAAATCTGAAACACGCTGAACATGAATATTTACTCAGTACTGTAAGAAATCCAGGTGGTGATTTTTCATGTGTTAATGGTTCACTATATATATATATATATATATATATATATATATATATATATATATATATACCTGGAGTGCAGACTAGGTTTGTGTACTGCAGCATGACCCTCCAGGCAAAGCCTAGGTTATGCAATGTGACAGCTTACGTCAGAGATGAGGCAGGTTATGCCAGGTATCTGGTTGTCCAAGAATGATCAGTAGGGAGGAAACCAAGATCCAACCAGACTAATAATGAGAGCTGAGTGCCTTGTGAATAGTCCTTCCACCTAGATGTGCACAGTTGGTCGAAGAGGTCACAGTAAACTCCCTTTTGATAGGTAGAACTTCATCATAGCACATTCAGTTAAGTGCACAAACATGTATTCCTCATTTTACTCATAACAACAGCAGGGTTATAAAAATCAATCTAAAGTTACAATTTCATTTTCAGTTCCATATCCTGACCATGACTTGATTTGAACTTTCTCCCTGAGGAACGATGTCACATCTTCCAACAGGAAATCTTTTGACTTTGACATCTGTTGACAGCTTTTTCCATTCAGGTCTATGGGTGAGATGATACTGTGACAGAGGCATCTAAGGCTGGTACTTGGAGGTAGCTGAAGGACAATAGGATGACACCATTAGACTGGGGAAACATACTAAGGCTGGTACAGTGGTCCCTCGCTACAACGCTACCAATGGGGTCCAAATAATTGCTGGGCGTTATAGACGATGAGCCGTTTAACCGAGGCCGAGGCGGGGGAGCGCGCTCGGCAAATCTCAAATCATCAATATGTGTTTATCTCACGTCACGTCAAAATAGTATATATTTTTATGGACCTAGATCTACCTGTAATATCATTCATTTATTAAATCTGTCACACTTCACAATGTCTGAAATACGTATTCCATTTCAATTTATCATTTTTTATTTATAAATTAAAAAATGATTCACTATTTCCCGCGATGTTATTGAAATTAAAATTCTCGGACACACATTTCGACAACGGGTCCGCATCGAACATGTCAAAGAGCAAAATAAAGACGTTTTAAGCAAATCTTTAAATATATAATACAAACTGATAAATAAAATCAACAAAAATATATCTAAAAGTAATCAAACTTACATCTAAGTTATTATTTCCATCGTTTTGTGCGATCGTGTGTAATGTAAGTCAAATGACATCTCGGCTTTCGTCGCCTTGAATTCTCGGCACGGACACAACGTTTAATGCAAAAATATATGCATGAAAAATCTTTGTCACAGCTCGTAACCTAGCACGATACATTCACGAAGTTCCATTTTTTAAATATATATCGTGATTTCCTTCTTAAAACGTTCAGAATAACACGATTTAACAAAAAAAATCTTTCGCCAACTTCTGAAATTTATCAAACACGAGCTTGGTATCACAGCTATAATTTGATTGGCTGCCTGAGATCACGTGCTCAAAATTGACCAATCACGAAGCTTGTAGCAGATTTCGGCAAGAAAGCGTCATTAGAAACAAATTTTAATCCAATGAAATCGCTTGTTATAACTACGGAAAAAAAACAGGCGATGTTACGAAAGCGCGATTACGAAATGAATGACCGCCGTGTTGTGACAGCAACTACATTTGTGTGACAGTGTCGCCTCAAATTGGATTGCCCACTAATTAAGAATATAAACTTCGCTTGTGGTTCTCTTTTATTGCATGCATGCGCTTCTAAGATCAAAGGATGTATAGTGTGAAAAGTTAACTAGTTGAACAATCGTATTTCCGGGACTTGCCGCGAATGTTTTCAAACAGATTATTAGAACTCCATTCAGCGATAATGGGTTGATTATGCAATTAGAAGCGTTATGTGCAAATGAACAACGAACAACAATACAATTATGTCTGTGTAAAACTCTCGGTATTAAAAGTGTACATAAATTTTGGGAGCCATGCGTTACCGCGCGTAGTAACCGAGGTAGCGCTTTATTGAAGAGCACAATAACGAGGGATCACTGTACTTGGAGGTAGCTGAAGGACAATAGGATGACATCATTAGACTGGGGAAACATACTAAGGCTGGTACTTGGAGGTAGCTGAAGGACAATAGGATGACATCATTACACTGGGAAACATACTAAGGCTGGTACTTGGAGGTAGCTGAAGGACAATAGGATGACATCATTAGACTGGGGAAACATACTAAGGCTGGTACTTGGAGGTATCTAAAGGACAATATGATGACATCATTAGACTGGGGAAACATACTAAGGCTATTGCTTGGAGGTAGCTGAAGGACAATAGGATGACATCATTAGAATGGGTAAACATACTAAGGATGGTACTTGGAGGTAGCTGAAGGACAATAGGATGACACCATTAGACTGGGGAAACATACTAAGGCTAGTACTTGGAGGTAGCTGAAGGACAATAGGATGACATCATTAGACTGGGGAAACATACCAAGGATTGTACTTGGAGGTAGCTGAAGGACAATAGCATGACATCATTAGACTGGGAAACAAACTAAGGCTGGCACTTGAAGTTAGCTGAAGGACAATAGGATGACATCATTAGACTGGGGAAACATACTAAGGCTGGTACTTGAAGGTAGCTGAAGGACAATAGGATGACATCATTAGACTGGGAAAACATACTAAGAATGGTACTTGTGGGCAGCTGAAGGAAAATAGGATGACACCATTAGACTGGGTAAACATACTAAGGCTGGTACTTGGAGGTAGCTGAAGGACAATAGGATGACACCATTAGACTGGGGAAACATACTACGGCTATTGCTTGGAGGTAGCTGAAGGACAATAGGATGATATCATTACACTGGGGAAACATACTAAGAATGGTACTTGGAGGCAGCTGAAGGACAATAGGATGACACCATTAGACTGGGGAAACATACTAAGAATGGTACTTGAAAGTAGCTGAAGGACAATAGGATGACATCATTAGACTGGGGAAACATACTAAGGCTGGTACTTGGAGGTAGCTGAAGGACAATAGGATGACATCATTAGACAGGGGAAACATACTAAGGATTGTACTTGGAAGTAGCTGAAGGACAATAGGATGACATCATTAGACTGGGGAAACATACTAAGGATGGTACTTGGAGGTAGCTAAAGGACAATCGGATGACATCATTAGACTGGGGAAACATACTAAGAATGGTACTTGAAAGTAGCTGAAGGACAATAGGATGACATCATTAGACTGGGGAAACATACTAAGGCTGGTACTTGGAGGTAGCTGAAGGACAATAGGATGACATCATTAGACAGGGGAAACATACTAAGGATTGTACTTGGAAGTAGCTGAAGGACAATAGGATGACATCATTAGACTGGGGAAACATACTAAGGCTGGTACTTGGAGGTGGCTGAAGGAAAAAAGGATGACATCATTAGACTGGGGAAACAGACTAAGGATTGGTACTTGGAGGTAGCTGAAGGACAATAGGATGACATCATTAGACTGGGGAAACATACTAAGGATGGTACTTGGAAGTAGCTGAAGGACAATAGGATGACATCATTAGACTGGGGAAACTTACTAAGGATGGTACTTGGAGGTAGCTGAAGGACAATAGGATGACATCATTAGACTGGGGAAACATACTAAGGATTGGTACTTGGGGGCAGCTGAAAGACAATAGGATGACATCATTACACTGGGGAAACATACTAAGGCTGGTACTTGGAGGTAGCTGAAGGACAATAGGATGACATCATTAGACTGGGGAAACATACTAAGAATGGTACTTGAAAGTAGCTGAAGGACAATAGGATGACATCATTAGACTGGGGAAACATACTAAGGCTGGTACTTGAAGGTAGCTGAAGGACAATACGATGACACCATTAGACTGGGGAAACATACTAAGGCTGGTACTTGGAGGTAGCTGAAGGACAATAGGATGACATCCTAATTTGTCAATCTTAGACCCGATCATTGCAGCAGTCCCAGTTTAATCAATTCAACACCACCTCACACAAAAGTTCAACACAAACCTTGGTAAGTCAGCTCAAGGCCCCCTCCAGCATTCCGGTCACATCTCCTCACCTAGCACTCAGGCACCCACCCCACCTAACATGCAGGCACCCACCCCACCTAGCACGCAGGCACCCACCCCACCTAGCACGCAGGCACCCACCCCACATAGCACGCAGGCACCCACCCCACCTAGCACGCAGGCACCAATCCCCACCCTAGCACGAAGGCACCCACCCCACCCTAGCATGCAGGCACCCACCCCACCCTAGCACGAAGGCACCCACCCCACCTAGCACGCAGGCACCCACCCCACCTAGCACGCAGGCACCCACCCCACCTAGCACGCAGGCACCCACCCCACCTAGCATGCAGGCACCCACCCCGCCTAGCACGCAGGCACCCACCCCACCTAGCACGCAGGCACCAAACCCCACCTATCATGCAGGCACCCACCCCACCCTAGCACGCAGGCACCCACCCCACCCTAGCACACAGGCACCCACCCCACCCTAGCACACAGGCACCCACCCCACCCTAGCATGCAGGCACCCACCCCACCCTAGCACGCAGGCACCCACCCCACCCTAGGATTGCAGGCAACCCCTCTCACCCTTTTAAGCCGTGAGTCACTTCTGTACCAACTCCTACTCGACTCAGTGCTGGTCTGTCAGGCAAAATTTTGCATAATGCCCTGCATGTTAGTAATATAACACCCACCGCACACAATTAAACAAGGACAAACATAATGTCTAAAACATTCCTTCATTCTGTTAATATGGGGTCATCACTCTGTTCAAAGTCTAGAAACCATATTCAACAAATCCTCAAGAAAGACAAAGAATAAATTATTTTATTTTAATATTTCTCCTACCATGATTATGGCATGTCATGTAACCATGGTAACAGTGTTTACACTGTTGTTACCATGGTTACTATAGCTGCATTATCCCGTTTCCATGGTTACATGCATCAGTTAGTCTACATCCACCAGTCGCAACATGACTGAATACATTAAAGCAATGTTACTTTCTAAGTCACCACTACATCTACCAGCTTCAGTTGGTATTCTCTTGTCACAAAAATGTTGCAATTTCAAGTCAATGAAGAAATTTACTTTCATCTGATGCCAAACTGGTGTCCGAAAAAAAAGTAAAAATACACCTCCAACGTGTCAGTAGAGGGCACATAAGCTGGAATGCTCTCACAGCCTGGTGTATTCTGTGGCCAAAAAAATATATATAATTCTGCCGTAAAAAAAATTTAAATTCTGCACCCAAACTTTGATAATTCTGCAAACAATTCTGCAATTTTTTAAGCTTTATTTCTGTGAACTTTGTAGTATTGCACCTGTTTGACTTGTGACAGGCATTTTAATGATAATCTTTTCCATGGCCAGAACAGCTTATTGAAGTGAATCTGGAGGTCACTAGTGTAAACATGCATACAAAAAAAAATTACATGCACTTTTGGTAAACAATAATACAAAGGTCAACTTCACAAGAAATATCCGTTCACATGTTGAAAACCAGCTTTCGAATCACATGCAAAAATAATATTCGAAACGAGTTCTGCACAAAATGTGATTTTCTGCAAGATTGGTACACTTGGAATTTCAGCAAAATATTCAGCGACCTCGGAATACCGCAGGGATTGCTCTGAGTAAAGGTTCACTTGGCAAAATCTGGTGTCCACTAGTGACACATGAGACAAATTCATCTCTACATGTAAGTTACAAATATTTCTTAGTACATTATGGCATGGACCTAAGATCTAGCTTTTGGTCCTTTTTGATCTGTTTTTCAACTCTCAAACAACATCTTTTGTGATGTGGCAATTTACAACACATCAAATAATATGTCATCATTAGCGACAACAGCCGAATCAGTAGCACCATGTCATAAGTAATGACAAGTGAAACATCTCTACGACTGCTACTACACTTGACACTGCAAGTTAGTTGATCTCAAAACTCAATACAAAGTGAAACTGGTAGCACTGCAACTTTCTTAGGACATCACATGTGAAACTATGCACCAATGCACCAGTACCATGGGAACACAGTGTTAACGATATGATACATTATAAACTCCACACTGTCTCTCTATGTGTCATGTCAAAGATTTGTGTCTTTATCAAGTCATTTACAAACTGATAATGTTTTACATTTGGGCTTTGGGCCAGAATTTGTTTCAACTTGTTTTATGAATGTTGATTAAAAAAACCCTGAAATATGAAAAATAAAAAAATGAAAAGTGATGTTTTTTCCATTCCACTAAGTAAAATGTTTGAAAAACCTCATTTCCTTTTGCTAAATCATTTAAAATACATGTATTATGTTTAAAAGCTATCATAAATTGATCTTAACCTTCAAAACACAACAAACTATGACCAATTACAACAGATTCATATCCATATCCATTATAAAAGGGAGGTACCATATTCGACGTAATAAGCGCCCTGGGCGCTCTCAAAATTAGAAATAGGGAGCTCTTATTAGAATCTAATTTTGGTGAAAAAAAAAACATCGTAAATTTCAAGGTTTATCAAAAGAAAGGTATTAAACATGGTAAAGGAAGATCTCATGTACATACTCTGTTAATCTGAAAAAAACATGTTCAGTGGTTGCTGAGAAGAGGTTGCGAAAGGCTAGTCATAGTTCACTAACATGAGCTGTTGTGGCACTTATTTTGATTTTTTAAAAAGATGTTTACATCGTTGTAGCTACGTTCAGTAGATCTGAGGAAGATATTTCAAATTTCAGTGCTAAGTGATGGACAGATAACTCACATGAACAATGTCAAGGTGGGCTAAAAATCAGGTTTTTCTCTAATTTTTTTCATATCAAATTATGAATACAATTTAATGATATTTGGGAGTTTGTGATATATATCATATTGCTAACAAAGTATCTCGTTACACATCGTGACCTGGTGTATTGTTTCAGGTCTACTATCAAGTACAAATGGTGGGACTAGCTATGGACACTGTCATACCCCGAGTGTAGCGTCTCTGGCCATATAGAGTATATGGCGCTTCATAGGAGGCTGCAAGCAGAAGATGTTTAGCAATACACATGACAATCAACATCAACTCTTGTCCTTGACCAACATGTTACCATGGTTACCTGCAGCACAGATGGGGAAACAATGGTGAGGTATGCTACAGGTAATGTCAGTTTATACCTGCCTCATACCCCAACTCAACCTATTTAACACACAGTTTGTCTACCACATTGTTACAGAGGTGCCACATTGTTATAACAGTGTACCACATTGTTATAACAGTAGGCAACATTGCTATAACAATCTACCACATTGTTATTATGTTATAACAATCTACCACTTTGTTATAACAATCTTCCTGAGGCAAAAGTGTCCACCAGCCTATCCTAGCACCTCATTTCCACCCTTGCTAATTCAAGCCTACTTTTCCTGGGTCGATCGTGGCGCAATCCTGTGTGGTAATAACCCTTGTGATGAAAATGAGATATGTCAATCAGATTGCTGTTCTTATTTCAAATGGCTTCAAAAATATGACACAACCATAGCAGACAAGCTGGTCATTCAGATTTGAGATTTGATCCCAGAAAAACAACATGACAGATTACCACAGTGAAAATACTTATTACTTCCTCTCTTGAGGCATGGAGGCATACAGACTACACAGTATCTAGTAACACTGCATATCGGGATAACATGAAATGCTCAGCAGGGGTCGTCTGAAAAATGCACTGCATCTCAGTCACTGCGATAAGCATTGGAGTTATAAAAAACAACGAAGTCTTCACTCAGATATATAATATAAAAGTACTTGGGCGGGTTGACTGAAAACTTTGAAGCACTTTGGAAATATTCGTCTTTGTTTAATTTTTATAACACTTTCAGTGCAAATTCGACATGCAATGGCTATGGCCATAACAAGGACAATGTTTTCGGAACCTGGATGTTGATTTTGTAAAATATTCTCTGATTGGACTATCAATATGTGCAATAGTCTTCTCCGGAGTGAGTCTGTTTTAGACAAAAAGGTAGGCTGGAAAGGGCAAGGGTGAAAACTAGACTTTGATGTAGGCTAGTGGACACACTTGCCTTGGGCAACGTGTTTTAACAGTCTATTAAATTGTCACAACAGTCTATCACATTGTGATAAAAGTCTACCATGGTGTAATAACAGTCTACCAAATTGTTATAATAGTCAGACAAATTATAACAACAGTTGGGCACATTGCTATAATCATGATGACAGTATACCACATTGCAATCAGCCTGCTTATCAGCCTGCATCCGAAAAATGAGATTTTTTAAAAGGGTATCGTTCCCGAACTTTACACAATGAATTCTACATGAAAACCAAGTCAGAGAAATGGGTATCACTATCATTTCAAGAAATATTTAGAAAACCACATTCATTTTCCAGTGGAAACAGGTGGATCTGAAACAATACTTACACATTCTTTGTGGTGTCTGGTGGCGTCTTCTTGGAGAGAGCTCATGGGACAGTTTTTCAAATAAATACTTAGCCATTTTTAAAATGGCAGCATGGAGAGCATATTGCAGAACAAGTGCACCAAAACCTTTGTAAAATCCAAAAGGTCCTTCTTCTAATAATATGCACTTGAAACAGTCTACAAAGCCCTCATATCCCGTGCTGATTGGTAGTACACCAGTGCCGATGTCTGTGTTGTCAATGATGGTGCGTGTTCCCTGTACATACATGCGATGCAACACCGTCTCTAGTGGGTAGAGCATCAGGTCAGCCAATAGGCTGCCTGTGAATGTTGCCAGGAGGTCGGGGAAGTAGATCTCATAAACTGATCTCCCTGTGTCCCCAACATCAACACTGTGGTCCTGTCAACAAACATACAGACTATGTATTCCCTGTTATAACCAAGCCACCCAATCTGACAACCAAGTCATCAAGCCTGACAAACAAGGCACCAAGCTTGACAACCTAGTCACCAAGCCTGACAACCAAGGCACCAAGCCTGATAACCAAGTCACCAAGCCTGACAACCAAGTCACCAAGCCCTACAACCAAGTCATCAAGCCTGACAAGCAAGTCACTTAGCCTGACAACCAAGTCATCAAGCCTGACAGCTACGTCATCACACCTGACAACCAAGGCATCAAACCTGACAACCAATTAAAGCACCAAGTCTGACAACCAAGTCACCAAGCCTGACAACCAAGTCATCAAGCCTGAAAACCATGTCACCAAGCCTGATAACCAAGTCACTAAGCCTGACAACCAAGTCACCAAGCCGGACAACCAAGTCATCAAGCCTGACAACCAAGTCACCAAGCCTGACAACCAAGGCACCAAGTCACCAAGCCTGACAACCAAGTCACCAGTTTGACAACCAAGTCATCAAGTCTGACAACAAAGTCACCAAGCCTGACAACCAAGTCACCAATTTGACAACCAAGTCACCAAGCCTGATAACCAAGTCATCAAGCCTGACAACCAAGTCATCTAGCCTGACAAGTAAGTCACCAAGTCTGACAAGTAAGTCACAAAGCCTGACAACCAAGTCATCTAGCCTGACAAGTAAGTCACCAAGCCTGACAACCAAGTCATCAAGCCTGATAACCAAGTCATCAAGCCTGACAACCAAGTCATCTAGCCTGACAAGTAAGTCACCAAGCCTGACAAGTAAGTCATCAAGCCTGACAACCAAGTCACCAAGCCTGGCAAATCAAATCCAGTTAAGCTGCCTCTTACACAAGCTATAGAGTACTCGCGGCCTAAAAAACTGAAGTAGACGTCAATCTGGTGCTGATGTTGATGTGGTGCAAGTACTGACCCGGAGCTCCTGCTGCTCTGACCGGATGGTGGATGTCACTGTGAACTGCGCTAAAGACGTGATGACGTAGTGGGACAACTGGTAGGCAACTGTGGGCAAGATGAGGCGCCACACCGGCAGCAGGCGTGTAGTCTGGGGCATGCCCCACCCAAACACCCTTGTCAGGCCTTCCTTCACAGAGTCCAGGATCCCTGGCTTCTCGCTGGCTATGTCACTCTGCATACAACACGTCATTGACACATCAAAACAAAGTGTGGTATAGGTGGTAGTCAAATTATTACTCAAATGAGGCTTGACTGACGGACATGGGAAGAGTTTAAGATAAATCAAGAACAAATGCCAGCTCGAAGTGTCCTACCATTTCAGCCACTAGAATATGGACACTGATTGTAGCTGTCAACAATTCAATAACAAAGCAAAGTGAGTTGGAGAAAGCTAATCCTTTAGTTTGGGAGAAGATATAAGATGGGATACACAAGACACTACCTGAATTGTCTCTATGAGGCTGTATGAGATCTCAATTAGATGTGTGTGTGATGGGGAAACTAGAGATACACAAGACAATACCTGAATTGTCTCTATGAGGCTGTATGAGATCTCAGTTAGATGTGTGTGTGATGGGAAACTAGAGATACAAAAGACACTACCTGAATTGTCTCTATGAGGCTGTATGAGATCTCAATTAGATGTGTGTGTGATGGGAAACTAGAGATACACAAGACAATACCTGAATTGTCTCTATGAGGCTGTATGAGATCTCAATTAGATGTGTGTGTGATGGGAAACTAGAGATACACAAGACACTACCTGAATTGTCTCTATGAGGCTGTATGAGATCTCAATTAGATGTGTGTGTGATGGGAAACTAGAGATACACAAGACACTACCTGAATTGTCTCTATGAGGCCGTATTAGATCTCAATTAGATGTGTGTGTGATGGGAAACTAGAGATACACAAGACACTACCTGAATTGTCTCTATGAGGCTGTATGAGATCTCAATTAGATGTGTGTGTGATGGGAAACTAGAGATACAAAAGACACTACCTGAATTGTCTCTATGAGGCTGTATGAGATCTCAATTAGATGTGTGTGTGTGATGGGAAACTAGAGATACACAAGACACTACCTGAATTGTCTCTATGAGGCTGTATGAGATCTCAATTAGATGTGTGTGTGATGGGAAACTAGAGATACACAAGACACTACCTGAATTGTCTCTATGAGATCTCAATTAGATGTGTGTGTGTGATGGGAAACTAGAGATACACAAGACACTATCTGAATTGTCTCTATGAGGCTGTATGAGATCTCAATTAGATGTGTGTGTGTGTGATGGGAAACTAGAGATACACAAGACACTACCTGAATTGTCTCTATGAGGCTGGCAGCAAAGAAGGGTGTGGTCACCACAGTGGACAGGCTGAAGGAGAGATGGACATTCCATTACAACACCAGAAATACCATCATAAACAATAACCTTTGCCACAATTTAATGCATGAACTACAGTTATCATAGGTGTTCCAAACACAATAAAGATTTTGTCATACTTCATATCTGGTTTATCCCCAAAATACAAATGTTAAACAGGCACATTATTTCACCTGTGTACCTCTGCAGCTACTTCTGCTGTTACCAGGCAATAGCATTGCATGCATTGGCAGTTTATTGTCTTCAATGATTAGATTAAACAAGCAGGCTTTGGCGGGGTAGCTTGGATTGGAAACATCGCTGACGTGTGTGATGCTTCAGCTGCGCCCTGATATGACGTGTATATTGTGGCCAACACCTAATTATACGGTATTATCACTCTCGCTTGGTAAATACAAGAATTCTGACACTCGTTTCATAAAATTAGTGTGACACACATGCTCTTATAATATTTCTTTATTACCCATTATCTCTTCATTCTTTGAAAATGAACTGATTATGACCGCTGTCTTAGATGTCAAATGACGTCAACAATCTTCAGCTATGACGTTGTTTCTAGAGTGATGTCATTCTCTCTTTACGTCACAATAACATTCCACGTCATCCGGTTGACGTACACAATACCCTGGTGTTTGTAACCCTTTACACTTATGCACAGGAAGTGATATCTGCACTGGTGCACAAACGATTTTCATTAACTTGGTTACTTCTAACCCTGTGGGTAATAAATACTGTTATCTGGCTGTAGATGTTATAAGTTTTTTACACATGATTGTTAGTGGCAGCAAAAAGAAACGCTCATAAATTGTCATTAGTTGTTGTGGTAAGGTTTTTCTGTTAGTTGCATCCCCTTGGCAGCTAAGGTTGAGATTGTACTGACTTTTGTCATTGTAACCTAGACCTGTGTGTTTCAATATTTGTCATTTATTCATTGATCTTGTGTAGATCTTTACTGATATCACAGGTTTTTTCAATTAGGAAATCACCCTGTAACAACACTCAAATAAGCCATCATTATGTTCAGGAACTGTACCTGAATCCTTCATAATACAGTCCACAAAAGGTTGCAGAGAGATTCATTGATCCAAGGACACAGTCATCTGTCAGTGGGTCCTACCTAACATTGTGCAAGCCATGTTCTGTCTCTAATACTGTACCCAAAGAGATGACATTCCGTCCCCTAGGAGTAACACAATGAAGCCATTTGTCAGATAGATAAGAGACCTGATCTACACACAAGCCACACAATACACTGTAGCAACTCACGCTTTTAGAAGGAGATGTTCACCATATTTCTTCAAGGAACTGTGTCGAGAAATTTCCCTGAAGAAAGAAAGAAAATTCTATAAGAGCAGTCTACTGCAACCTTATGACTATTGTGTTTGGTTGGGGTTTAACACCACAAAATTCCAGCTATATGATGGCGCCTGTAATTAAATAAGTAATTGGTATATTCTCTGCTGTGGCAGTCTGCACGTTCAATAAACACAAACTGTCTTCAATAAACACCTTCATAAAAAAACATAAAATGATAACCATGATAAACGCTCTTCAAATCAGTTGTACTTTATCCTATACTAGCAACAGCTTGAGAAATGCACATATGCAGAATCTTACTTTGGGAAAGGCGTGAGTTCACTGATGACCGTCTCGCTGACCATGAAGATTCCCCGCACCACAAACACACTCCCAATCCCCTTCCACATTGTTGTCATGCCCTGCAACACAATCATCGGCCATCAATGTCAAAGCAGGAAATTAACTTTGGACACCAAAAAGCTACCTTCTTTATTTGTTATGTACCATCTTTTCGCATCTTTTGGTATGAAACAGCTTGGCTTGGAACTACCAAACTTCTGCTCCCTGGGCGAACACTCTAGCCACTAGACCAAGGTGCCGACTAGGTGTGATTCCATGCTCAGCAATGTCTGTGAGTATGAGTAGGTGGGTTCACATTTAACATCACATCAGCAATAATTCAACCACATAGGGACTTCACACCATGGACATCAATGTCAAGGCTCCATATTAACTCTAACATCAACCAGGGGTGGTCGGGTAGCCTAGTGGTAAAAGCGTTCACTTGTCACGCTGAAGACCCGGGTTTGATTCCTGACATGGGTACAATGTATGAAGACCATTTCTGGTGTCCCCAGCCGTGATATTGCTGGAGTAATGCTAAAAGCGGCGTAAAATCAAACTCACTTACTAACATCAACCATGAGGTGCTGTAACTACCTTCAGAAATAATGCACTCACATGTTGCCCTGAAGATTCCAGGATCATCTAAAAAATCCAATGTACCCAATACTAATGCCTAAGGCTAAAAAAAATCTTGGTCCAGGTACTGCCCACATCATCATAAACTTCAGTGCACATTTTTTTTTTCCATTTTCAATTTGTTTTGTGCATTGTGTTAAAGTATTAGGATTTTTTTTAAATTTTTAAAATGGAAATAAAAACAAAACGTGTGGCAGACTTAATGATTATGCGGGTGGTGCCTCAGAACCAAGACTAATATTTGTTTTAGCCTAAGAACCAGGGCCCCGTTCCACAAAGCGATCGTAGCGCTACGACTGTCGTAAGTCTAAGTTAAAGTATGGGAGTTACAATCATCTTAGCGCTACAATCACTTTGTGTAACAGGACCCTGGACTCAATTAAGCTATATAAAACATGCACCAGTGCAACAAATTATTGCAAAACACAACCTAATATTTATGTGCACATGCACCAAGCCGCATGTAAATAAAATTCAAATTTGTGTCTTGACTAACCTTTTGAACACAACATAATAATACCTATAAGATTTATTTACAATACTACATCCTAATCCCTAAGTTGTGTGTAAATTGACATGCTTTCCTGAGCTTGACATCATCACCCAGTTGGTTCTTCACGATTATGTTCTATACTGTAGCTTCATCTATCACTGAAGTTGACCACTGTGTCACATTATGATATTTACATTATCCAACTAATGCTGATAATTAGGCCTTATATGACAGTTGCCAATGATGACATTGCCACATAATTACTGGAACAGCAAGCAGTATAACTGTATAAAAGTCATGACACAATCATCAGAGATCTTAAATTTTATCTATTTAGACAAGTTTGTGCATCTCACATTTTAATTTTGATAAATTAATGTGACCAGGGTGCAACCTGGTTTTGTCGGGTGCAACCTGGTTTTGTCTGGTGCAACTAAGTTTTGATGTCAACATGCACCTGGTGCTAGTTAAATCAAGTTACTTAAATTGAGCCCTGGGAGTTGTACGAACTTGGAATGATATGAAATATTGTGAGGACCCCTTATGTCAGAGGTAGAACCTGAGGAACCTTTCAGAGCTGTGTGTTACCATAGTTACCTGATGCCTCTGGAGGTTGATGAGAACCTGGAAGAGCGTGAACGGGGTCACATGGTACCACTCTCCATTGTGGTGCACCTGCAACAACCAATGGGACAACTCAAGTCTCAAAGACAACTGGACATCAAATTAAAAAAAAATGTTTTAAAAAGCATACCAGTACTGCAAGCTCCTATTGACTGCCATTATTTCACACATACTCAACCATGTAATCTGCCTGCAACTAGTGACTGTGTCCTAGTAATCCACACATATCAAATGGTAGAGGACTGACCATTTACTATTCTAGTGAGGGCTGGGATTTGTTTAGAGACAAAACATTTTCCACAACATAGTATTTTTTCAGACAAATTATTTCTTTAAAAAAATGCCAGTACCTATTCAGTCTGCAATTTGGTCCATGCTTTACATTTCAATCATACTAATCACTCTGCAACTTGTGTCTGTGTTTCACTTTTCACTCATATTAATCAGTCTGCAACTTGTGTTCATGCTTCACATTTCAATCATACTAATCTGTCTGCAACTGGTGTCCGTGCTTCACATTTCAATTATACTAATCTGTCTGCAACTTGTGTCTGTGCTTCACATTTCAATCATACTAATCTGTCAGCAACTGGTGTCCGTGCTTCACATTTCAATCATACTAATCTGTCTGCAACTTGTGTCCGTGCTTCACATTTCAATCATACTAATCAGTCAGCAACTGGTGTCCGTGCTTCACATTTCAATCATACTAATCAGTCAGCAACTGGTGTCCGTGCTTCACATTTCAATCATACTAATCTGTCAGCAACTGGTGTCCATGCTTCACATTTCAATCATACTAATCTGTCAGCAACTGGTGTCCGTGCTTCACATTTCACTCATACTAATCTGTCTGCAACTTGTGTCTGTGCTTCACATTTCACTCATATTAATCAGTCTGCAACTTGTGTACATGCTTCACATTTCAATCATACTAATCTGTCTGCAACTTGTGTCCGTGCTTCACATTTCAATCATACTAATCAGTCAGCAACTGGTGTCCGCGCTTCACATTTCAATAATACTAATCATTCTGCAACTTGTGTCTGTGCTTCACATTTCACTCATATTAATCAGTCTGCAACTTGTGTCCATGCTTCACATTTCAATCATACTAATCTGTCTGCAATTTGGTCCATGCTTTACATTTCAATCATACTAATCATTCTGCAACTTGTGTCTGTGTTTCACATTTCACTCATATTAATCAGTCTGCAACTTGTGTCCATGCTTCACATTTCAATCATACTAATCTGTCTGCAACTGGTGTCCGTGCTTCACATTTCAATTATACTAATCTGTCTGCAACTTGTGTCTGTGCTTCACATTTCAATCATACTAATCTGTCAGCAACTGGTGTCCGTGCTTCACATTTCACTCATACTAATCTGTCTGCAACTTGTGTCCGTGCTTCACATTTCAATCATACTAATCTGTCTGCAACTTGTGTACATGCTTCACATTTCACTCATACTAATCAGTCAGCAACTGGTGTCCGCGCTTCACATTTCAATAATACTAATCTGTCTGCAACTTGTGTCCGCGCTTCACATTTCAATAATACTAATCATTCTGCAACTTGTGTACATGCTTCAAATTTCAATCATACTAATCTGTCTGCAACTTGTGTCCGTGCTTCACATTTCAATCATACTAATCTGTCAGCAACTGGTGTCCGTGCTTCACATTTCAATAATACTAATCAGTCTGCAACTTGTGTCTGTGCTTCACTTTTCACTCATATTAATCAGTCTGCAACTTGTGTCCATGCTTCACATTTCAATAATACTAATCAGTCTGCAACTTGTGTCTGTGCTTCACTTTTCACTCATATTAATCAGTCTGCAACTTGTGTCCATGCTTCACATTTCACTCATACTAATCAGTCTGCAACTTGTGTCTGTTTCACATTTCACTCATACTAATCTGTCTGCAACTGGTGTCTGTGCTTCACATTTCAATCATACTAATCAGTCTGCAACTTGTGTCTGTGCTTCACATTTCACTCATACTAATCAGTCTGCAACTTGTGTCTGTTTCACATTTCACTCATACTAATCAGTCTGCAACTGGTGTCTGTGCTTCACATTTCAATCATACTAATCAGTCTGCAACTTGTGTCCGTGCTTCACATTCAATCATACTAATCAGTCTGCAACTTCTGTCTGTGCTTCACATTTCACTCATATTAATCAGTCTGCAACTTGTGTCCATGCTTCACATTTCAATCATACTAATCAGTCTGCAACTTGTGTCTGTTTCACATTTCACTCATACTAATCTGTCTGCAACTGGTGTCTGTGCTTCACATTTCAATCATACTAATCAGTCTGCAACTTGTGTCTGTGCTTCACATTTCAATCATACTAATCTGTCTGCAACTGGTGTCCGTGCTTCACATTTCAATTATACTAATCTGTCTGCAACTTGTGTCTGTGCTTCACATTTCAATCATACTAATCTGTCAGCAACTGGTGTCCGTGCTTCACATTTCACTCATACTAATCTGTCTGCAATTTGGTCCATGCTTTACATTTCAATCATACTAATCATTCTGCAACTTGTGTCTGTGTTTCACATTTCACTCATATTAATCAGTCTGCAACTTGTGTCCATGCTTCACATTTCAATCATACTAATCTGTCTGCAACTGGTGTCCGTGCTTCACATTTCAATTATACTAATCTGTCTGCAACTTGTGTCTGTGCTTCACATTTCAATCATACTAATCTGTCAGCAACTGGTGTCCGTGCTTCACATTTCACTCATACTAATCTGTCTGCAACTTGTGTCCGTGCTTCACATTTCAATCATACTAATCTGTCTGCAACTTGTGTACATGCTTCACATTTCACTCATACTAATCAGTCAGCAACTGGTGTCCGCGCTTCACATTTCAATAATACTAATCTGTCTGCAACTTGTGTCCGCGCTTCACATTTCAATAATACTAATCATTCTGCAACTTGTGTACATGCTTCAAATTTCAATCATACTAATCTGTCTGCAACTTGTGTCCGTGCTTCACATTTCAATCATACTAATCTGTCAGCAACTGGTGTCCGTGCTTCACATTTCAATAATACTAATCAGTCTGCAACTTGTGTCTGTGCTTCACTTTTCACTCATATTAATCAGTCTGCAACTTGTGTCCATGCTTCACATTTCAATAATACTAATCAGTCTGCAACTTGTGTCTGTGCTTCACTTTTCACTCATATTAATCAGTCTGCAACTTGTGTCCATGCTTCACATTTCACTCATACTAATCAGTCTGCAACTTGTGTCTGTTTCACATTTCACTCATACTAATCTGTCTGCAACTGGTGTCTGTGCTTCACATTTCAATCATACTAATCAGTCTGCAACTTGTGTCTGTGCTTCACATTTCACTCATACTAATCAGTCTGCAACTTGTGTCTGTTTCACATTTCACTCATACTAATCAGTCTGCAACTGGTGTCTGTGCTTCACATTTCAATCATACTAATCAGTCTGCAACTTGTGTCCGTGCTTCACATTCAATCATACTAATCAGTCTGCAACTTCTGTCTGTGCTTCACATTTCACTCATATTAATCAGTCTGCAACTTGTGTCCATGCTTCACATTTCAATCATACTAATCAGTCTGCAACTTGTGTCTGTTTCACATTTCACTCATACTAATCTGTCTGCAACTGGTGTCTGTGCTTCACATTTCAATCATACTAATCAGTCTGCAACTTGTGTCTGTGCTTCACATTTCAATCATACTAATCAGTCAGCAACTGGTGTCCGTGCTTCACATTTCAATAATACTAATCAGTCTGCAACTTGTGTCTGTGCTTCACATTTCACTCATATTAATCAGTCTGCAACCTGTGTCCACGCTTCACATTTCACTCATACTAATCAGTCTGCAACTTGTGTCTGTTTCACATTTCAATCATACTAATCAGTCTGCAACTGGTGTCTGTGTTTCACATTTCAATCATACTAATCAGTCTGCAACTTGTGTCTGTGCTTCACATTCAATCATACTAATCAGTCTGCAACTTGTGTCTGTGCTTCACATTTCACTCATATTAATCAGTCTGCAACCTGTGTCCATGCTTCACATTTCACTCATACTAATCAGTCTGCAACTTGTGTCTGTTTCACATTTCACTCATACTAATCAGTCTGCAACTGGTGTCTGTGCTTCACATTTCAATCATGCTAATCAGTCTGCAACTTGTGTCTGTGCTTCACATTTCACTCATACTAATCAGTCAGCAACCTGTCTCTGTGCTTCACATTTCATTCATACTAATCTTCCTTTATGTGTTCCCCAGGGACAGTACTGAGCACCTCACCTGACACTGTCTTCTCAACACAATACATGGATGTGCCAGGACCTGCTCTGCAAATATACTGTAACAAACAAATCATACATGTGTTCAAATATGAAAACTATATATGATGGATACAAGACTCTAAGGCCATATTACTATTCAGTGAATTAGTATTCCATGTTTAATCCAATAGATCAATCTCATTCAAATCAGATCTTTTACTCTGATATGACACCTCTCCGCATGAAGATCTGAGGTCACCTTCATAGGAGATCCCACCAGTTGAACTTTTACATCAGCCAATCAGTGTTTAGGTTTCTGAATTCTTGGCAGAAGAGGGCAAAGCATTCAGACAAGCATATCTGATTTCTGTTTCTCAAAAACAAATATAATCACGGAATTGCGATTGCCAAAAACATTTTGGGGATATTTGATACATCCCTCTGATTATGAGCATCATGATGATCATAGTACATGTACCTACACCAAAAGGGTGTACTATCAAGGTATAGTTGTGTTCTGTGGCCACTTTCATGAGCAGCTTTAGCTAAGATTGAATTTCAGTATCAAGGCCGAAAAGAAATGAAGCTTAATCATTTTAGAAAGCTGACCTCTCATTGGCTCAAAGACCCATTCATCCATTTTGATTGGGCAATTAAAGTTTGCTCAGGGTCACCTGATACGACCCTCCATGGAGGTGTCATCAGACTTCGACACAGAGAGGCATCCATCACTGTAAAAGATCTTCTTTTATTGAGATTGTTTCAGTACTCTATTTTCTTGAGTATAGTCCACACTTTCTTTCCAAAAAATACAGCTGTTGTAGAAGGGGGTGCTCATTATACATGCCATAATGAGTTTTGATGTTTTTTCCCCCAACACAAAGACATTAACGTGAGCATGTAACACCGGAAATACCATGTCAACAAATCTGTACTGAAGTATGCAAGTTAATCATGTAATTACACTGTCTGTTTATAAAAAGTGTTTATTGTATATCTAGACTTATGTTTGTAACCTATTTCATTAAATGCTACTGAAACGAACTTTAGTTGACAGAGAATGGAAACATATATCATAAAGTCATATTTGTTGTAGATTGATGACTCTGTGTCCATGCAACTGCTGCTCCAAAGACAGTAGTCATGTAGTCATGCTTGACTATGTGTGTGACATGGGAACTAATATTACTTGCATGGTTCATTCCAGAATGTTAAACACATCCATGTCTTCACTCTTCAAACCACCATGCTTGTAATCACCTGGTAATGTCTTAAGTTATGAAGAAGGGATTAACATGTTGTGGAGTCCTCTCACACAAAACACAGCCATACATAACAAGCTCCAGAACCTGCCTGTCGTGTGTATAGTGAGTGAGTGAGTGAGTGAGTATGGTTTTACGCCGCTTTTAGCAATATTCCAGCAATATCACTGCGGGGTACACCAGAAATGGGCTTCACACATTGTACCCATGTTGGGAATCGAACCCGGGTGCTCGGCGTGACGAGCGAACGCTTTAACCACTAGGCTAACCGACCACTCATCGTGTGTATAGGAATACCTACCTGGACAGTCCAATACTGAAACCAGCAAACTTCTGGATCTGATCTGAAAAACAACAGTTTCTCTCTACAACAGTACATAGGTTGGGAAGCTCAATTTATCATGCTTATCAGATGTGTTAGATAACATAAAACATAATGGTGTGCAACCACATAATTTTTTTCTCTTCTTCACTTTTTTCAGTACTTGTAGGCCACGGACCTTTTTGTACAACAAATACGATTTAGGTGAAAACAGTATAAAAATATAACACATTATTTTTTTTCTTAGCTTTTTTTAACAAAAGGAATTTTTAACATAATTGCATATTATCAGAGTTGGAGTATTTGTGTTCTTACCGCCTTAGCATAAACAAGTATTTTTCTGCATTCATATTGATAATCATGATAGGGTTTTGCAGTGACAGTCGTGTACTATTAAACTTCAGAATACAAGTTGCATGTTATACAAGTACTTCAAAGGAAACATTGGAATTGTCACTTCACAAACACGATTTTCTCTTGAGCGTGATGTGTAAATAGACGATTTAGAATAACTGTAAAGTCAGTTTTAGCTACACAAGATTTTCTTGTAATCAATTAGCCCCCAATTTGTATTTTTCAATATTCTTAATTGCAGCAATCAGCAATACAGAAGCTATATGACAGTGACTTAAAGACAATCAAATCTGGGCCAGGCAAACCAGTGCCAACGCATGTTTGCTTGGCAAGTTTATAAGAAAAAGGAGTAATCTCCCTTGCCCAACCCTGGCTCTTGTTTCTTGTTTGTCTGCATGTTCTGTTCTACATGTGTGTGCCAATAAATCCTATAATGAAGAGTTCTCTCCTGTCCTGTTTAATCATAAGTTATACAGTTCCTTCAACATAAACAGGCACAGTGGTTGACAGTGTGAACAACAATTCTAAGTGTAAGGGCACATTGACACACAATAACACAAGTCACCCATTGTTTGTTTGTTTGTTTGTTGTTTAACACCACACTCAGCAATATTCCATCTATATGGCAGCAGTCTGTGAATAATTGAGTCTGGACCAGACAATCCAGTGATTGATATCATGAGCATTGATCTTTGCAAATTAGGATACGATGACATGCATCAACCAAGTCAGCGAGCCTGACCACCCGATCCCATTAGTCGCCACTTACGACAAGCAAAGTCGCCTTTAACTGCAAGCCTCACAACGGGTCTTAACCAATTGTAATCATCTCATCATCATTGTCTCATATGAGTAAAATAGTGTGAGGACTATAATTTGACAAATATCCAAATTTTGTGAAAAGGTTTCGCACTTTCAATTACTTTTTGAGTTTTAAAGCCGACCTGCAAGAATTATGTGGAGAACTGTGCACCAAAACATGTCTGTTCATTCATGAAAACCCCGATAAAGTATGAAACCAATCAGTTGTTCAAAAATAGGAGACATCACTTGAGTGCAGCGGAAGTTTAGTTTACAGATGAGGTAATAAAGGTCATGCCTTTGTCGAGGATTTTTATTTTATTTTGAAATGTAGCTGAAATTCTATTGTTGAAGACATCACCTACTGGTATGAAGCAGAATTTGAGTTTTGATTCACTCATCCCTCAAAATATCAGCAATACCATTTTAACTGCTTGAAAATAGGGTACATCAGGATACATAAGTGAAGTTGAACGCTGATCACTTGCCACTGAGAAGCTATCAGCTACTAGACTTTTTAGGGCCTATGTATCCCTGTGTTATGGGTTTTTCCGACGCTTAAGAAAATTCGTAATTTTCTCTCTAATCGCATGAAGAACTGAAAAACATCTCATTCACTTTTAAGTGATAACTTTCTCTTAAAAACAAGCCATCATCTGAGTAAATACATGGACCCTAAATATATCACTCGTATTAAGTGTCCATGGTAAATACAATGTCTGTGTGATGATACACGTCCCGTTATAGCGCGAGTAGATAAACATGGCCGTCCGAAAAAAATATGATCCGACGATATCATTCTGATGCTAATCTAGAAATGATCAAATTGTACATAAGCTAAATATCATGTTTGTTCTTTTAATAAAAATCCGTAAGACAAGGTCTTGTTTTGACTGTTGGGCCCCTTCTAGATTGTCGGCTATCTGTGTCCTGGAAAATGAACGGCTCTGCACCCTGACATACATCCTCGTTATCTCTCTTTAGTTTGCGTTTACTTTGCGCCAGGGCTTCCGTCAACCAAACGTAGATATAAAAAAACTAACATTAGTAACATAAAAAAACGTGTTCAGATGTAAATCATAAGATGTTGATCTTGACGAAATTTCAATGTCACAATATCCCGTTTGTCATGAACATGATTAGGCATTACCTATCTGGGTTTTAACGCTGTCGCCAGCATCTCTTTCGTCTGTATCCTCATCTTCATATCCTCGTCGTCTGGCCCCACTAGCGGCATTCGAAGGGCTCGAAAATGGCCTGTCGTTCATTATATGTGTACCCATCGAAATTTACACAATTCCAAAATGTTCATCTTTTCCTCAAACGGTTTAGAGTTATTTCCCTTAGATTAAAATACGGAAATTATGTGAATGTTTATAGTCGGAGCGATCCATCAAAATATATAAATTTATTTATAACGGTACAACATTGCTACAAACTAATTGCTTTGTCCATCTAAAACTAATGGAGTTCACACAATCGTACCTGTTACACCAAATGTAGCTATTAAACTTCAAATGAAAAGAATGCACTTCACTAAAAATATTGAAACTGGTACGCGGTGTCCGAAGCGTTCAAGACAGTTGCCCAGTCTACACAAGTCGACCGACCAAGCTGACTCTGGATCTGCAAGTAACACCGTGAAAGAAACTTATTAAGGAAAGAAAACTACTTTGAATGAATAATGTCAGATGGAGGCTTGAGAACATTTTGTGCAGCTCTGCCAAAAATTGTATGTAGACGTACCTTTTGTTTTTACACCTACTTTGCATGGGCTAATAATAATAACACTGTCCTTTTATTCATGGCTGTCGATCCCCCAAAATAAGTCCCAATAGTTAACAAGCAGAAATAATTTTCGTGAAAGAGTTGTTATTATTTTCAACCTTAACAAAGTTGTTACTTTCCAATGTGCTGAGAATTTACATATGTCAACCTGTTTTCAAACCCTTAGGCTTAGGACCCATGAAGATCTAGGTGAGAATAGGTCTTCAGCAACCCATGTTTGCCGTAAAAGGTGACTATGCTTGTCGTAAGAGGCGACTAATGGGATTGGGTGGTCACCCTTGCTGACTTGGTTGATACATGTCATCGTGTCCCAATTGTGAGGATAGATGCTCATGATATCCATCACTGGATTGTCCAGACTCAAATATTTACAGACCACCGTCATATCTCAATGAAGCTGGAATATTGCTGAGTGCAGCATAAACAACAAATATACTAATCAAGCCC
This sequence comes from Haliotis cracherodii, assembly GCF_022045235.1. Taxonomy (NCBI): domain Eukaryota; kingdom Metazoa; phylum Mollusca; class Gastropoda; order Lepetellida; family Haliotidae; genus Haliotis; species Haliotis cracherodii. Next base: position 59,528,253 of record NW_027266264.1, read on the forward strand.
TCAGATAAAATATATTTCTTGGAGGTAGTTGGAAATTCAAAATGGATATTATCATGATTATCAGATTATGTGCACCTGCATATTTTTTCAAATGTTGATACTCAACTGTCAACATGAGTTTATGTCACCTTTGCCTGTCCATCATTGATTGGTTCAGCAAGTATGAGAAAGTATAGCTTGGTCTAAGTGTTTATTTGCATATTGTGCAGCTCCATTTCATGATTCGTGTGATAATGTGCTGACACTTGATAGTTGATCTTGCATATTGCTGAAAGCATGCAGCTAAAACTAAAGCAGTGTTCGAAATTAAACATGAAAGTCAAGGGAACCGTGTCAAACCCTAATATTTAAAGTAACACATTTAGCTGGTCCCTCGCTGGTCCCTAGCTGAAATACACATGAATGGAATGTGTAAGATGTGATGATGCCATGGGTAGGAGAGTGATAACCATTTTGTCACTCAGCTGTAAGAAAAACACACAAGCTTTCACTTCCATTTGCCTCTAATAAAACAACAAGACTGAACCAGTTTACTCTGAACAAGCTTGTATTGTTGGCTTACTGTGCAGAGCTCTATTGTTTTGTTGTAAGAATTGAATCGGGCATGTGACGTCACATTCAGAAATGATTCGGATGATACATGATTTAAAAACACACATAACAGACTACTTACTGTCCCTTTAAGGACAAGGTTCCCCATTAGTTTGAATCACTGCATAGTATACTCTAAGGGAGCACAGTATTACCGGTATATCGGTAAATTGAGGTTAATTCTTACCATGATACATATCACAATATCATGTTTTAGAGCGCGGTATGTATGATTTTTATCATGTGTTTAATGTTATAGACTTGCAAAAATACATGTACCTTCGAAATGTTTCCGTAATTCCAAAATGGAAGTTCGCATTCTTCTGTGGCAGTGGTGTAACACCAAGTATTACATCCTTGTGTATTTATTGAAAGAGTAAACATTATGCTGTTCCAGCATCTTGTTTTGTTCCATCTGTGAACTTCAATTGCATCATTGATGTTTCAAATTGCTTCTGAATTCAAAATGTTGAATTATTCAGTATATTGTGATATGTATCGCAATACCACCTTGTGCATTGTAAAATATTGTGATACACTTTAAACATTCAATACCCATCCCTACCATGTACACTCACTCACTACTAAACTGAAAGAGTGTGTTTTGTTCTGCAGGAGCTTCATGCACACCTCAACACCAGTTTCAGCAAGGTAACACTGCAAGCTCTGGTGGACAGGAAGATCCAACTTGACCCAACCTTCACCTCCCAGAAGATGACGTTCGATGGGAATGAGACTGCTGGAATAGAAGAGTAGGAAACAGATTTTCACGATTAGTCACGTTAAACACAATGAAACCTCTCATGCATGCTGAGATACTGAAACCACAAAGGGATGTGAAGCCATTTTAATAGATGATGAAACAATATCTGTGTTAGCATAAGGTATTGCTTACAACCAAGGTTTCATGAACAAAGGCCTGGTAAAGTCACTTCAGATATTTATGTCAGACCTTTGGTGGAATTTATTAAATAAGAAACATCACTTTTCAGTAAGATGCACAATGCTGACCTCGTACTTGACCTTTTCATGGAGTTTTAAATCTTAGGCTAAAAAAATAACAGTTTTGGTTACCAACTCTGCAGGCACCGCCCGCAGTGTGCAGCACATTTTGTTTTTATTTTCATTTTGAAATAAAACACACAAAAATACGTAAATATTCCATGTCCAACGGTAGTCAAATACTGTATTCCAGTATTTTACTCATCAAGGAATACATTTATGTAGGGAGGCCCTTTCCCAGGTTGATTGTACACATTGTTTATTTGGTTACATACAGGTATGAACAACACACAACCCCATTTCCATCACTAATCCCATCACACCCTGTGGAATATGTTTCGTCAACTATCCGAGACTAACCATTCTCTGGAGTTGACGTTCACCATTAATGAACAAGTCACATGTGTTCGGGGCAGAACATAGTAATCTCTTTTCTACTTTCCAGATCTTTCAGCAAATTCAGACAAATCCACATGGTATGCAATGATGCTCATGCTATCTACACTGTAAGTAGTGGCAAATAACCATGTTATTTACCTATCTCACATTAAATGTTTCCAAAATTTATAACAAGATGCATGTTCACCTGTGATCATGAATCTCAACAACATTTGGTGTTGAAATTGAGCATTGATATTTCAAGGTCATGACCAAAAAGTATAAAAAGGGGAGAATTTGTATTCTTTGTTAAAATGACTTTCTGACATCACCAAGAGCTTCTTTACCTGCATGATTTGGCTGGTCTCTGGCTAACAACATTGATGGAACAGTGTTGAACCTACTATGTCGCCGTCAAGATTATTGTGCTTACATAGCTGAGTGTGTGTTTGAGTGTGTGTACTTTTATGATGTTAGCCCACACACAAACCTTGCTGCTGTTTTACATGGATTCCTCTCTCAGATACAGTATACTGAACCAACCAGTTCTGGTTTCTTCTCTTCATTCTGTCTCTTGGTATGACATGACTAGTGATCGAATCACTGATCTTCCACTCTCCAGGCAGACACTCTGTATCCTCTAGATCACAGCTGTTGATAGCACTTGAATTGTTTTGGATCATAAATTAGCAAGTTAATAAACTATTGCTGTATTCATCAATACCATTGTTTAAAAACTTCAAACATAATTTGACATGTTTTGAAAATTATATTAAGTTTAAAGATAATATTTCTGTTGCAACTCTCTTTTGTCCTTTTATACAGTATCATGGGATACAGGGAATATTACTATTTAATGACAGTCCTTATAACATCTCTGTCCCTCTGTGTGCAAATAACAATGATCTGTTATATCTACAGCTGACCCATGACATCATACGTGAGTTTGCTGCTGACAACGTGAAGTACCTTGAGCTCCGCTCCACCCCGAAGACAATCCCAGAGACTGGCCTGACCCCCGAGGTGTATGTGGAGTGCATGTTGAGGGCAGTGCGGGACTGTGAGGAGGGAGGGGTGGACACTGTGGTGAGGATCCTCCCCTCCATTGACCGCAGGAACGGGGTGGACGTGGCCTACAAGACAGTTGACTTGGCCTACAAGTATGCCCAGTCGTCCAATGGTGTTGTGTGTGGGATCGACTTCAGTGGAGACCCATTAGTAAGTCTTTGTATAAAAAAAATAATTGTCTTGGTTCTCAGGCAATTGCCGCATTAACATAAGGTCCACAGCACGTTTCGTTTTCATTTTCATTTAAAAAAATATATAGAAATCCTAATACTTAAAAACAGTGCAATCCAATATGACACACAGTTACTTCCCTTTACATGCACGCTGCTTTATCGCACATATTGTGTTATGGTCATCGCTGCAATAGGAATTTGTATGCTTGTTTATGTAGGGAGGCCCTTTCCCAGGTTGATGGTACACAACTGTTTATTTGGTAACATACTAGTCTGAACAAGTCACACACAAAAAAAACACTGCCCACCAGTTCGCATTATGTTTTCAAAAGTCAATGCCTGAGAACCAGTTCTTTTATTTTTTTTAGCCTTGTGTTTAGTGCAATGATATGGGCCACCTGTGAGGGCAGAATAGGCCCTATGTATCTCATGCTTGTCAAAAGAGCCAGTTATTGTTAATGGGATCTGTCTCAGCCATGGTACCATCAAAATGTGCAATTTTTTAAGATCTAGTTCTAAAAGTCTTTGACCTGAATTGATTGTGTGTCATTGTGGCTTATATTCTATAAACCACTGGCTTACACAATGACATGTCAAACTTAGATATGGTGTGGTATTACTTATGCAATAAAAATAAATGTGTATATTAGAGGCTGTGACCTTTCAAATCACAGAACAATTTTTTTATTTCATGTAAAATGTGCAGTGTATTCACTGTGTGTCGAAACCATGCATTTGTGCGCAATGGATGCATTTTTATGTGCCGTGCAAAACTCTTGAAATTTTTTTTGAGAAAGTTCATGATCTGTTACACCAGCATGGGTGTCACCTTTAATACAGTACTTGGGGGACACTGTAATCTGAATGGCTGAATAAATCACTGAAAATCTGTGATGACAGCAGGTATTCACTAAAAGGGTAAGCATGACCTACCCTACAGGTACCAGAGCCACTCACACCTTTTTCATGAAAATTAGTTGCCTAACGCTGCACCCAGCAATACTCCTGCCATACGATGACGGACTGTAAACAATCAAATGAGATGAAATGAAGTTTATTGCAGTTATGTACTGATGTGCATTCATGTGTGATTGTACTAGTCCAGACTAATGCCGATTTTATTGTGCTAGCCCACTGAGGTACCATGCCGAAGTTTAACATGAATATCCCACTCAGACTCAGTATACTGCCTGAGTTGACCAGTCCTTGTTTTAGACCCTTGATGGCAAGCGGCAGACAGGGTGTCAACAAGTATAATCTTTTACCATCTTTTGGCCGGGAATTAAACCCTCGACCTTCCCCTCTCCGAGACGCTCTACCAGACCACTGAGGTACTCTGTAAACAATCAAGTCTGACAGACACCATGTCAGTTATGTGGGTATTTCCTGTATCAGCTGACATGTCAGTTATGTGGGCGTTTCCTATAGCAGGTGCCATGTCAGTTATGTGGGTGTTTCCTATAGCAGGTGCCATGTCAGTTATGTGGGTGTTTCCTATAGCAGGTGCCATGTCAGTTATGTGGGTGTTTCCTATAGCAGCTGCCATGTTAGTTATGTGGGTATTTCCTGTATCAGCTGCCATGTTAGTTATGTGGGTGTTTCTTGCCACAGGTTGGAGATGCTGCAGACTATATCCCTGTGTTCCAGTATGCCCACAGCAAGGGGCTGAAGCTGGCTCTACATTTAGCTGAGGTGAGGTAACAGATTATGTAACATGCCCCTGCATCAACAGACTTGTTTTAAATCTATTGCATCTGTCAGGCATGAACACAAGCTGCCAGCTACCAGTTGTAGGACGTGTTAGTTCCAACAAAGTGTTGTCTGACCTAAAAAGTTTGTTTTGTCAACACAGTCCTGATTTGCGTATCTCAACTTGAACCTTGCACAGTTTCTAGACTTTATTCTGTTTTGCGGTAGATTGCCAGCTTCGAGGAGACCCACAAAGTCCTCCATGGCACAACAGTAGGAAGAATAGGTCATGGGACATTCCTGCATCAGTGTCCTGAAGACTACAAGGACATAACACAATGTGTTCTTCAACAACGCATTCCCATTGGTGAGTGGTAAATATAGTCCAGGGTGCCGTTGTACAAAACACCTTAGCGCTACAACTGGTAAGTCTTTGTTAAGGTATGGGAGTTATAATCACCTTATTGCTAAGATTGCTTTGTACAACGGCTTCTTGCCAACATTAAAGGAAAGGGTGGCCCCTTCATCTAAGGTGAAGCAATTCACTGTGCAGAGTTGTGTCCCTTGGGTATGCCAGGATCATATGATCATGGGTTTGAATCCCAGATTCAACTGATTATGATTCTTGGTTTGTCTGCACTATGCCTGTCCTTGTGCGTTTTAGAAAAGCTGTATGTGTTCACAACATGGGTTTTCCTCTCACATTTAACTGTTATACCTTTATGCAGCTAAGAAACTGTTAAAAAACAGCCCTAAATCAAACTCACTAACTTGAGCATGTTGAGGTGACAGTTCTGAACAAGGAGTCGACATAAGTTTGATTATTCCTCACATAGACAAATGCTTTCAGTCCAGTGGAAGGTGAGTGACAACAAGTCATTGCAGAAAAAATTCTATTCCTAGTTTCACAACACAGCAATGATGATATGAATTGTTATATACCATTGTGAAATGCCTGAGTAACTTCTGAGTAACTCCCTTGATCTGCTTCCTCCTCCGAATCAGGGGGATTACAGGGTAGAATTATGGACTCCAGATAACGTTTTGAGGCATTGAGTTTTTACTCACATGTTATCACTCACTTTGAGTATTGATTGTTTTCTTTCGGTATTCAATGCTTTTACTGCCTTGGGGCCAGTCTGTTGGGTATTTTCACACTAATGAGTAGACATTTACAAAAATAATTCTGCTTAGAATTTGTTTCAGGCAACTTCTAATTTGTATCTATTCGTGTGTTGCCCTGTATTTTACTCAAACATGCAGCTAATTCAGGCGTCGATCAACAAAGTGATCTTATTGCTAAGATGATCATGAGACCCATACCTTAATATAGACTTACGACAGTCGTAGCACAAAGATCACTTTGTGGAACAGGGTCCTGGAGCTCAGAGAATTCGTCCCCAATATTTTGTGTCCCCCATTGCTTATGCTTGCAGTCACTGGTTTGTCTGGCCCAGGCTCGATTGTTTACAGACCACTGTGATATAGCTGGAATATAGCTGACTACAGCACAAAACAACATTCATTCACTTACATACTTCTCTATTTTTCAATGACTGCGTGTTCCAGAAACTTGTATGACCTCCAACTTGAAGTCCCAGACTGTGTCAGACTACAGCTCACATCACCTGGAGTACTGGCACAACAGGCAACACCCTGTCATTATCTGTGTAAGTTACCTGTATTACTATCTGGGCTGGGTCACCTGGAGTACTGACACAACAAATACCCTGTCATTATCTGTGTAAGTTACCTGTATTACTACCAGGGCTGGGTTACCTGTATTACTACCGGGGCAGTGTCACCTGGAATACTGGCACAACAAACACCCTGTCATTATCTGTGTAAGTTACCTGTATTACTACCAGGGCTGGGTCACCTGGAGTACTTGCACAACAAACACCCTGTCATTATCTGTGTAAGTTACCTGTATTACTACCAGGGCTGGGTCACCTGGAGTACTTGCACAACAAACACCCTGTCATTATCTGTGTAAGTTACCTGTATTACTATCTGGGCTGGGTCACCTGGAGTACTGACACAACAAATACCCTGTCATTATGTGTGTAAGTTACCTGTATTACTATCTGGGCTGGAGTGCTGGCACAACAAATACCCTGTCATTATCTGTGTAAGTTACCTCCTTCACTTTAGATACAACCAAGGAAGCTGTATGATTTAATTTCATTGGACAACCCTTATCAGTAGCTCTGTAATGACATATTCCTGCTTGGCCTAAGTAAGAAATGTAATCCCTGAGAAAGGGAAGTCTCTCCCATTTTCCTGTAGTGCTATAACTTATTAAGTAGAGTAATTTAAATGGGCATGCTTTAAGGTTTTCTCACACTATTACTGCCACCAGACTTTGTATTTGTAACCATGCAATACTTGGACATCAAGGTCAAGGTCATCCTCAAGGTCATAACCCGAATTTTGTTTTGGAACTCAAGAAGAAGTCACTGTTGGTCGATAAAGTTGTCATACAACACTTTAATGGCAGGGTTGCCCATTCGAAGCCTATGCGTAAGATGAAGGTCATTTATAAGGTATATTTCCCATTTTCTCTGAAAAATACTCTCCTGCATATGTATTTAAATCTTACACATTCAGTGGCTTTATGATTGGAAAACTTGGTTGGTATAACAAGTGGTAACAACTGTATAACAGTGGAGAGTTAAATGCTGAAACTTCTCCCCCTCTTACGTCTTTGTTCATTATAGACTGACGGGAAGGGTGTGTACCAGACCACAGTCACGGAGGAGTATGTACACGCAGCACAAGCCTTTGGACTGACACGCCTCAAGTTGTGGCAGCTCTCCCTACAGTCAATAGACCATATATTCGCAGACGAAGCAACAAAACAAACACTCAGACGAAAGTGGGAATCTATCAAACCATCCTTGGACTTACAGGATCAGTGATGGGAGAGGAGAGACAGTAAAGCCTTCATACCACTGCATTTCACTACGAAATGTCAGCCATTATATATGTATATTAAACTGGTCAGTCCTGGCCATGCTGGAGCCAATCATTGAACAGTTAAAGCGGCCAATCATTGAACAGTTAAAGGACCCAATCATTGAACAGTTAAAGGACCCAATCATTGAACAGTTAAAGGAGCCAATCATTGAACAGTTAAAGGGGCCAATCATTGAACAGTTAAAGGGGCCAATCATTGAACAGTTAAAGGAGCCAATCATTGAACAGTTAAAGGGGCCAATCATTGATGGCCTCAATCAACTGCAAAATCAAACGACAAATTTTAGTAGTTGCGAATCCCCATCATAAACCATACTTCCCTGATACCGATGAATTATATGATCTTCAACATGATCATGATGATAACCAAATAAATATTTATGTGATCATGTTACTCAGAAATGTTATTTGGAAATAAACTTAAGGACAAGTGTTTCATTACTGTACTATTGCAGTGTTGAATCGAGTGAGCTAAACAAATACTACTTTCAACACTATGTCTGTAGTATCATGTCTTGTAATCAACTTTTACTTTAGTCTAACTTTCCCTCACCCCTCTGTGCTGGGTTTAAAGTTTTGTCCTTTTTTGTCCACATTGATAATGTGATGTTTCACTGGAATTTGATGTTCAGGAGTAAAACACAAGTGTATATAAAATAAAGCAAGTAATTACTTAAAAATGCAGGATTTGCCTTGGAAAAATATGATTTTCGAGCAAACATTCAATTTCTCCCACATTGTATTGATATTATATAAGGGGCAGTCTAGTGGTTAAAGCATTCGCTCGTCACGATGAAGACCCGGGTTTGATTCCCCACATAGGCACAACGTGTGAGGCCCATTTCTGGCGTTCCCCGCCATGATATTGATAAAAACGATGTAAAACCATTCTCACTCACTCACTGATATTGCAAGGGACAGTAGTCACACTATCAATCACTGATTTGTCCAGTCCAGATTATGTACAGGTTGACGTGGTATGGTTGGAATATTGTGTCCTGTTGTGTAAAGCATCAACCAAATAGAGTGTTGGAGACAAATCTTCACATGAATGCCCTGATGAGGTGTTCATGGTAGAAACAAAATATGGATCATTGGTGGTTCGTGCTCTCAACCACTGGTTTGCCTCTCCCAAACCCAACTTTCACTCCCTCATCGACTGTGATGACAATTCAGCTATACGATCAATAAGCCAAGGTGTGCCAATGCACCAACCAGCACATCCAGATATCTCCAAATAACAAGCCACCTACCATGCATGCTGTGGAGGCAGACAGCGGTACAGAGATGGCGGATGTGGTTAAGTTGAGTGATTGAGTATGGCTTTACGCCGCTTTTAGCAATATCCCAACAATATCACGGCGGGGAACACCAGAAATGGGCTTCACACATTAAACCCAGGTTGGGAATCGAACCCGGGTCTTCGGCATGACGAGCAACTGCTTACCCACGAGGCTTCCCGACTGCCCCTAGGAAGTCACTATTTGTGATGACAATGGCCCACAATGGGGACGTTTTGTTGAAATCAGCTTTGTCAGATCCTGTTCGGTAAGTCTTATGAGCACACACTCAGTTTGCTTCGGTTAAGCGGACATAACTGACGACATCTCGAGTGCATGTGGGTAAAGATACACCTGTCAGTTGAATAAAGTCGGCTTCAACTTCACTCACAGAAAGAGGAGTCTGAATGTTTGTTTCTTTATTCTCACAACATGAAACATATCCCTGTACATGAGTTACATTCAGAATTTATACATGACAGAAATAAAGTATGTACAAGAAATACACCATATTGTACACGTGGAAACAAGGCCTCTGTATATACTTCAACGTATACCCATAACAACATCATCAACAATATCATCACATACTTCAGGTTCACAGGCCCATGCAACAATATCATGTATGTAGAAACATACAACTCCAATAACTTCCTCATGTTACGCACCACACATAACTCCTGGAAATAATTCACCATCAACTGAGCTGTCCATTACAAGTATGACAATTGGGTATCCCAACATAAGCTCCATGAGAACAGCAGATCCCTGGGATATTAATACTATGTACAGTGTTAACACTGATAATCTGGACAGAACCACTCCCATATAACAAAGACCCTTTTATTTTATACTACTTAAAAGAAATTAAGGATCACCCGATTGGTTAACATTACTATTGTTAATCTGTCCTGGTATGACACATATAACTATAGTAATATGAAAGAATCGGTTGGTCCTCAAACATTCCAAACAGTGAACAGCCAATTGCCAGGGTTCCAGATTAACCAGGTTTCACTGTACCTCTTCAGTCGGCCTCCAGTAGTCCGTGTCGCTGCAGCAAAGCCATGCTGAAATATTAGTAGAAAAGGGTCCTGGTTGTCAATCACATGGAAGCAGAACCATGCTGAAATGGGTACACACGACAGGGTGCTTGTCCCGTATATTCATGACCTCCATATTTTGACATAAAATTCTACCTTAACAGAAGAGTATTCAAATCACCAATAACTGCCTCCATATTCATTATGAGCATAACTATTACATGAACAGTAAATTGTGTTGTCATGACTTGTTAAATATCCAGCTATCTGACTGGCTAGTCACTTTCCTGAAGAACCAAGCTTGCCTGTACAGATGTCATGTTTTGGTTGTTTTACAGTCTTGAAAGTCATGTCACAATTGCCTCTCTTCTCACTTTACCATACTGACAGGCGGCTGGTGTGAAAGATGGATCAAGGTTTCAATTAGAAATATTTAACTCAAAACAAGTTGTGTGCACTGGTAACGATAACTTTGTTACCGTTTGTCTTGTTGTGTACAAGGTCATTCATCTTGTTACAGTTTGGATAAAACGAATAACTTATTGGTTGCTGGCCTTAGCCAATTAATTAGCCACACAAGTCACTGAATATTGAGGTGCAAGTCGGATCACTCGGGAGCAGAACATACTCAGGTGCAAGTCGGATCACTCGGGAGCAGAACATACTCCGGTGCAAGTTGGATCACTCGAGAGCAGAACATACTCCGGTGCAAGTCGGATCACTCCAGAGCAGAACATACTCCGGTACAAGCTGACATGGATACAACAGAGTAGTCAGGCATGGACCTCTTCTGATGCGAGTTGGTGTGGCCACATGTGCACAGAACATTCCACTGCCTCTTGTCCCAGAACAGCTCAGGCACAGAACATTCTTAGCTGTGAGTTGATGTCCGGGTCCACAGACTCCATGAGCCGGTCAAAGTTGACTTGTCCGTGACTCTGCTGACATTGTGTGAGCTGTGACACCATGTAGTCCTTCAGAGACACAGAGTGAACAGGATCCTGACGAGAAAGCTGCGGAAAGACATACAGAGCATTAACAGCTGTGGAGAGATGTACAGAGCATTAACAGTTGTGGAAAGACATGCAGAGCATTAACAGCTGTGGAGAGATGCACAGAGCATTAACAGCTGTGGAGAGATGTACAGAGCATTAACAGCTGTGGAGAGATGTACAGAGCACTAAAAGCCATGGAGAGATGTAACAGAGCATTAACAGCTGTGGAAAGACATACATAGCATTAACAGCTGTGGAGAGATGCACAGAGCATTAACAGCTGTGGAGAGATGTACAGAGCATTTACAGCTGTGAAGAGATGTAACAGAGCATTAACAGCTGTGGAGAGATGTAACAGAGCATTAACAGCAGTGGACATATGTACAGAGCATTAACAGCCATGGAGATATGCACAGAGCATTAACAGCTGTGGAGATATGTACAGAGCATTAACAGCAGTGGACATATGTACAGAGCATTAACAGCCATGGAGATATGCACAGAGCATTAACAGCTGTGAAGAGATATACAGAGCATTAACAGCAGTGGAGATGTACAGAGCACTAACAGCTGTGGAGATGTACAGAGCACTAACAGCTGTGGATATGCACAAATTAACAGCTGTTTAAAGCTGTAGAGAACACAAACAGCTGTGTAGACACATACAGAGAATTTACACTTGCTTCAACCAACGCTTCAACACTTGCTTCAACCCACACTACAACACTCATTTCAACCCACACTATAACACTCACTTCAACCCCACACTACAACACTCACTTCAACCCACACTATAACACTCACTTCAACCCACACTACAACACTCACTTCAACCCACACTACAACACTCACTTCAACCCACACTACAACACTCACTTCAACCCACACTACAACACTCACTTCAACAGACACTCCAACACTCACTTCAACCAACACTACAACACTCACTTCAACCCACACTACAACACTCACTTCAACCCACACTACAACACTCACTTCAACCCACACTACAACACTCACTTCAACCCACATTACAACACTCACTTCAACCCCACACTACAACACTCACTTCAACCGACACTACAACACTCACTTCAACCCACACTACAACACTCACTTCAACCAACACTACAACACTCACTTCAACCCCACACTACAACACTCACTTCAACCCACACTACAACACTCACTTCAACCCACACTATAACACTCACTTCAACCCCACACTACAACACTCACTTCAACCCCACACTACAACACTCACTTCAACCCACACTACAACACTCACTTCAACCCACACTACAACACTCACTTCAACCCACACAACAACACTCACTTCAACCCACACTACAACACTCACTTCAACCCACACTATAACACTCACTTCAACCCAAACTACAACACTCACTTCAACAGACACTCCAACACTCACTTCAACCAACACTACAACACTCACTTCAACCAACACTACAACACTCACTTCAACCCACACTACAACACTCACTTCAACCCACACAACAACACTCACTTCAACCCACACTACAACACTCACTTCAACCCACACTATAACACTCACTTCAACCCAAACTACAACACTCACTTCAACAGACGCTCCAACACTCACTTCAACCAACACTACAACACTCACTTCAACCAACACTACAACACTCACTTCAACCCACACTACAACACTCACTTCAACCCACATTACAACACTCACTTCAACCCCACACTACAACACTCACTTCAACCCCACACTACAACACTCACTTCAACCCACACTACAACACTCACTTCAACCCCACACTACAACACTGACTTCAACCCACACTACAACACTCACTTCAACCCACACTATAACACTCACTTCAACCCACACTATAACACTCACTTCAACCCACACTACAACACTCACTTCAACCCACACTACAACACTAACTTCAACCAACACTACAACACTCACTTCAACCCACACTACAACACTCACTTCAACCCACACTATAACACTCACTTCAACCCACACTACAACACTCACTTCAACCCACACTACAACACTCACTTCAACCAACACTACAACACTCACTTCAACCAACACTACAACACTCACTTCAACCCACACTACAACACTCACTTCAACCCACACTACAACACTCACTTCAACCCACACTACAACACTCACTTCAACCCACACTACAACACTCACTTCAACCCCACACTACAACACTCACTTCAACCAACACTACAACACTCACTTCAACCCACACTACAACACTCACTTCAACCAACACTACAACACTCACTTCAACCGACACTACAACACTCACTTCAACCCCACACTACAACACTCACTTCAACCGACACTACAACACTCACTTCAACCCCACACTACAACACTCACTTCAACCAACACTACAACACTCACTTCAACCGACACTACAACACTCACTTCAACAGACACTACAACACTCACTTCAACAGACACTACAACACTCACTTCAACCCACTATACAACACTCACTTCAACCCACACTACAACACTCACTTCAACCCACACTACAACACTCACTTCAACCCACACTACAACACTCACTTCAACCAACACTACAACACTCACTTCAACCAACACTATAACACTCACTTCAACAGACACTACAACACTCACTTCAACCAACAATATCAACAGACTGAATTCCAAACAAGTTTTGTAAACATAGTTGTATTTACCATGTTTACATACATCTTCCTGAGGCAAGGGAGTTAACTGACGATTACAGTCCTGTTACTACCCTTGCCGAACAAGGCTGGAATAATGGAGTTACATTTTGGCTTGACTAACAAGTATATATATATATTAAATAAAAATTGTGTAATTTGTTCATAAACTGACGTGCAGATTTTGGTCAATTGCAGTTTTTGAAAAAGCATATGTACTGTCAACTTAGTGTCATCAGGTATTTTCCAAATCCTTTCATGTTTTCAATCAAGATTTGATGCACTTTGTGAAGTAAGACCTGTTTTACAACTATACAGATCTTCATTATCAATCAGACCGTCTTCACATTTTCACATTTTTCACATTTTGTTTAAAACAAATGTAAATGATATGAGAGGTGGAATCTGATTGTCAATAGGAGGGGCATTAAAGGGACATAACTCATAATAGCCAGAAACTCTGGCAAGGGCTGAACCTGGACTAAATGGTTTACATTTAGAAACTTGTGGAACCCAAACTGTGATGCTAATGTTAATACAGAATGGAGATGTTAGTATGAGTGAGTGATCTGGTATAATGCTGTTTTCAAACGATATTCAATCAAAACCACAGACAGAATGGAATTCAAACCTAAAACCCAGTTCTTCATCAGTGTGACTAGTGAACAACTGAACCACATGACTTTACCATCTAGTATTCCATGAAACGGCGCCACCTACCATCTTCTTCCTCCTCTCATGCTCGTTATCTTCTTGGTCGCCCTCCATCCCTGACTCCGGGGGTCCATCCTGGTCGCCCATCACCAGGAAGCTGCAACCAACATGGCAGTCAGTCAGTTGGCTTAACTGTATTTCAGGTGTATCACTGCATGTCGGATTAAAGTGGGAAGAAACCGTGTAGTGAGGTGAGGTGAAATGGGGTTTAACGTCGCGTCCAGGATTATTGCACTTTATAACGATGTGCATGCACGTGTATGTGGCTGCTTGTACTAGACCGGACTGATGCCGATTTCTAGTGCTAGCCCACTGAGATAACATGCCCCAGTTTAACATAAATACCCCATTCAGACACAGTATACTGACTCCAAGCCAACCAGTCCTTGTTTTAGCCCCTAAATGTCGAGTGCCAGACAGGGTAACAACAAGTACCATCTTTTAACGTCTTTTGGTATGACGCAGCCTTGGATTGAACCCCGGACCTTTCACTCTCCGGGCGGACGCTCTGTTTTACAGATTTTTTACAGGAAAATTGGAAGGTGGAGAAAGAAAAAAGAAGCAAATTCTGAAGAAAAAAATTCATTTCAACAAAACTGACAGAGGGTGGGTCTGTAAAGCAAGAAAAGAAATGTGTGGTCTAAACCAAAAATCATAATCAGTGTGAATCTGGAATTTAAACATTTGAACCAAGGATTCTGGCAAGCTTGTTGGACAAAACTCTGCAACACATCGTTCTCAGCAAACCATCCTACTTAAAAATCAAATCTGATTTCAGCCTTGTCCTGTGGCAGCCATGTCTACACAGCCTCATGATCTAGTCACGCACAAATACTTTTACTGATAGCCACAAGACATAAATGCCTCAATTATATAAAAACAAGGAACACTATCTTGATTTTCCCCTTATAGCCACTGAACGATGCAGCATATTTGACTCACCATAGCAGCAAATGACAAAGTTTATAACAAATGCAAATGCAAATGCCATGGTGACACTTACTCGATCTGCACACCTGTCACCTCGTCCTGGCGGCACACGTCATGGAGGACCTCGACACACATGTTGATGATGCTAGAGAACTTCTCCACCACCGTGCTGAAACACGACATGGGACAAATTATGGTCATCGCACAATCTTGTAAATCTGTGATACAACAGCCAGAGGCTTAATGCCTATATTCAATATGTCCCCAATGCTATGTTGCTAACTGACATAACGGTCAGTCGGTTGCCAGATCAACTCCAAGCATGGTAGAGGACACCCATCACAGTGGGGAGCTTTCACTGGTGGCAGCGATAGTATGGAGAGCTCTGTGAACAGACTATTGCTGTGAGGAGCTTGCTAGGATCTGGTCCAGACTGGATAATGTACAGGCAGCCATCACACAGCTGTATTATTGCTGAGTTTCGCACTGAACACAAAACACTAAAGTGGTGAACATTTGGGGGCTTTTCTACCACCAAGGCAATGATACTGAAACACTGTTCACAATAGCACCAACTCTAATTCATCAATGACTGCCTTGTGATTGATAAATTTGTGTCTCACTTCTTGCCATGTAGTGACAGAATGGTGCCTGTCTCTATAATGTGCAAGCCTTACCTGAGGTTGACTGTAAGGAGTGATGACAGGGCAAGAGCACAGATTTTCTTACGCTCGGGCTGGGAGACCCAGTCCATCTTGTCACACCACAGATCAAGGAGCTTCCCCAGTGCCTGCTGGCTCTGAAATAAACATTCACAATATCTTAATAAGACAAATACTACTTGAATGTCTTCCAAGCATCTTTCCCCCTCTAAGAATATTACCACCCTATCCCTTCTCAATCAACACCATCCTCCTTCCAGGTGAGGTGTCACCTGCTCCAACACTAGCACCACCCTTTTCATCTCTCCCTAACTCCATCCCTCCATCACGACTCACGTCCTGTACCAGGTGAGGTGCCGTCTGCTCCAACACTAGCACCACCATTTTCATTTCTTCCTAACTCCATCCCTCAATCATGACTCACATCCTGTCCTAGGTGAGGTGCCGTCTGCTCCAACACTAGCACCACCATTTTCATTTCTCCCTAACTCCATCCCTCCATCATGACTCACGTCCTGTCCTAGGTGAGATGCCATCTGCTCCAACACTAGCACCACCATTTTCATTTCTCCCCAACTCCATCCCTCCATCATGACCTAGCATCCTGTCCTAGGTGAGATGCTGTCTGCCCCAACACTAACACCACCATTTTCATTTCTCCCTAACTCCATCCCTCCATCATGACTCACGTCCTGTCCCAGATGAGGTGCCGTCTGCTCCAACACTAACACCACCATTTTCATTTCTCCCTAACTCCATCCCTCCATCATGACTCACGTCCTGTCCCAGGTGAGGTGCCGTCTGCTCCAACACTAACACCACCATTTTCATTTCTCCCTAACTCCATCCCTCCATCACGACTCACGTCCTGTCCCAGGTGAGGTGCCGTCTGCTCCAACACTAACACCACCATTTTCATTTCTCCCTAACTCCATCCCTCCATCATGACTCACGTCCTGTCCCAGGTGAGGTGCCGTCTGCTCCAACACTAACACCACCATTTTCATTTCTCCCTAACTCCATCCCTCCATCATGACTCACGTCCTGTCCCAGGTGAGGTGCCGTCTGCTCCAACACTAACACCACCATTTTCATTTCTCCCTAACTCCATCCCTCCATCATGACTCACGTCCTGTCCCAGGTGAGGTGCCGTCTGCTCCAACACGGACCACATCAGTTCCTGGTTCTGGAGCAGCACTCGACTGAACAGAGACAGGTACATCGACATCAGCATGGGATTCTCCTGGAACAGAGCAATTCATGTCTTTCACTCATTGGCTTAGAAAAAATAAAATATTGCTTTTGGATCCAAAATATTCAAAAACAATAGATGAATTTTCTGTATTTTCTATCAGCTTCGACAAACCACACCAACTGGTGAAAGACCGCTTACTTCAGGAGCCAGAATATCCTTCAGCAGTCCTGGCAGCATAGGTGAGAAGAGACGTGGTCCATCCGCAGGGAATGCTCGAAAGACAAGTTCGATCAACTGTCAGATGAAAGAAGAGATGATTTAGTGAATAACAATACGTAACGAGACTTGACCTATTTCATGAGACTGATATAAGTTGTATGGCATTAGCTGGCAGTATACGTGACCTAGAGAATGGTCTGTGGTCTGTAATGTCACAAACATATTAAAGGGAATAATATTTTAAGCTGATGAAGCAATATTCCATCTGGCTAAAACTAACAATAGTTGGAATTCAAACCAAGTCTATTTGAAAGAATTCTTTTACGATGGTGCTACTTCACCAATGTGAGAAATCTGTGTGACTTACACGGAGAATCAGGATGAGGCCCTCGGCCCGGATGTCGGTCATCAGACTGGAGAGGCTCGACACCAGCACTGTGTGGAAGTGCTGCAAGTACCAGAGGCAAGGGGAGTAAGTCACATGTGTTTTATGATGATTTATTCAGTTTATCATAATATGTAAGGCTAAAAAAATTAATACTCTTACACAGTGTAAAGGAGGATTTCTTTCACAAAGATCAGTGATTTCTAGCTCTGTGCACAATGGTTCATTCGAGTAGACTATGATACCGGTTACATCTGTAGAGAGAGGAAGATGTGGCCTACCTGCATGAAGTCCCTGGGGCCTAGCAAGATGTACGCCTCGATGATCTTCAGGCACACCCGAAGATTCTCTGTTCCCAGCTCTGTTAGGCACAATATTTAAACTATTATGAAAAATGATTTTTCCGAATTCAAAATCTTTAACAGAAGTGGATCCGCCAAATAACATACAATTTTGAGAATTTGAAAAAGACATCTTTGTATACCAAGGGGATCTACACTTCTGTAGAACAGAAGGTATTGGACACACAACCAACCAAGCAATGAAGGTATGTATTACTGAGGGTGTTTGACACACAACCAACCTGGCAATGAAGGCAGTATTACTGAAGGATGGAGACACAACCAACCAAGCAATGAAGGTATGTATTACTGAGGGTGTTGGACACACAACCAACCTGGCAATGAAGGTATGTATTACTGAGGGTGTTGGACACACAACCAACCTAGCAATGAAGGCATGTATTACTGAAGGATAGAGACACACAACCAACCTAGCAATGAAGGCATGTATTACTGAAGGATAGAGACACACAACCAACCTAGCAATGGAGGCATGTATTACTGAAGGATAGAGACACACAACCAACCTAGCAATGAAGGCAGTATTACTGAAGGATAGAGACACACAACCAACCTAGCAATGGAGGCATGTATTACTGAAGGATTGAGACACACAACCAACCTGGCAATGAAGGCAGTATTACTGAAAGATAGAGACACACAACCAACCTAGCAATGAAGGCAGTATTACTGAAGGATAGAGACACACAACCAACCTAGCAATGGAGGCATGTATTACTGAAGGATTGAGACACACAACCAACCTGGCAATGAAGGCATGTATTACTGAAAGATAGAGACACACAACCAACATGGCAATGGAGGCATGTATTACTGAGGGTGTTGGACACACAACCAACCTAGCAATGAAGGCATGTATTACTGAAGGATAGAGACACACAACCAACCTAGCAATGAAGGCATGTATTACTGAAGGATAGAGACACACAACCAACCTAGCAATGGAGGCATGTATTACTGAAGGATTGAGACACACAACCAACCTGGCAATGAAGGCATGTATTACTGAAGGATAGAGACACACAACCAACCTAGCAATGGAGGCATGTATTACTGAAGGATTGAGACACACAACCAACCTAGCAATGAAGGCATGTATTACTGAAGGATAGAGACACACAACCAACCTAGCAATGAAGGCATGTATTACTGAAGGATAGAGACACACAACCAACCTAGCAATGGAGGCATGTATTACTGAAGGATTGAGACACACAACCAACCTGGCAATGAAGGCATGTATTACTGAAGGATTGAGACACACAACCAACCTAGCAATGAAGGCATGTATTACTGAAGGATAGAGACACACAACCAACCTAGCAATGGAGGCATGTATTACTGAAGGATAGAGACACACAACCAACCTGGCAATGAAGGCATGTATTACTGAAGGATAGAGACACACAACCAACCTAGCAATGGAGGCATGTATTACTGAAGGATAGAGACACACAACCAACCTAGCAATGGAGGCATGTATTACTGAAGGATTGAGACACACAACCAACCTGGCAATGAAGGCATGTATTACTGAAGGATTGAGACACACAACCAACCTGGCAATGAAGGCATGTATTACTGAAGGATAGAGACACACAACCAACCTAGCAATGGAGGCATGTATTACTGAAGGATTGAGACACACAACCAACCTGGCAATGAAGGCATGTATTACTGAAAGATAGAGACACACAACCAACCTAGCAATGGAGGCATGTATTACTGAAGGATAGAGACACACAACCAACCTAGCAATGGAGGCATGTATTACTGAAGGATTGAGACACACAACCAACCTGGCAATGAAGGCATGTATTACTGAAGGATAGAGACACACAACCAACCTAGCAATGGAGGCATGTATTACTGAAGGATAGAGACACACAACCAACCTAGCAATGGAGGCATGTATTACTGAAGGATTGAGACACACAACCAACCTGGCAATGAAGGCATGTATTACTGAAGGATAGAGACACACAACCAACCTGGCAATGAAGGCAGTATTACTGAAAGATAGAGACACACAACCAACCTAGCAATGAAGGCAGTATTACTGAAGGATAGAGACACACAACCAACCTAGCAATGGAGGCATGTATTACTGAAGGATTGAGACACACAACCAACCTGGCAATGAAGGCATGTATTACTGAAAGATAGAGACACACAACCAACCTGGCAATGGAGGCATGTATTACTGAGGGTGTTGGACACACAACCAACCTAGCAATGAAGGCATGTATTACTGAAGGATAGAGACACACAACCAACCTAGCAATGGAGGCATGTATTACTGAAGGATTGAGACACACAACCAACCTGGCAATGAAGGCATGTATTACTGAAGGATAGAGACACACAACCAACCTAGCAATGGAGGCATGTATTACTGAAGGATTGAGACACACAACCAACCTGGCAATGAAGGCAGTATTACTGAAAGATAGAGACACACAACCAACCTAGCAATGAAGGCAGTATTACTGAAGGATAGAGACACACAACCAACCTAGCAATGGAGGCATGTATTACTGAAGGATAGAGACACACAACCAACCTGGCAATGAAGGCATGTATTACTGAAGGATAGAGACACACAACCAACCTAGCAATGGAGGCATGTATTACTGAAGGATTGAGACACACAACCAACCAAGCAATGAAGGCAGTATTACTGAGGGTGTTGGACACACAACCAACCTGGCAATGAAGGCATGTATTACTGAAGGATAGAGACACACAACCAACCTAGCAATGAAGGTATGTATTACTGAAGGATAGAGACACACAACCAACCTGGCAATGAAGGCATGTATTACTGAAAGATAGAGACACACAACCAACCTCGCAATGAAGGCATGTATTACTGAAGGATAGAGACACACAACCAACCTAGCAATGAAGGCAGTATTACTGAAGGATAGAGACACACAACCAACCTAGCAATGAAGGCAGTATTACTGAAGGATAGAGACACACAACCAACCTAGCAATGGAGGCATGTATTACTGAAGGATTGAGACACACAACCAACCTGGCAATGAAGGCATGTATTACTGAAAGATAGAGACACACAACCAACCTAGCAATGAAGGCAGTATTACTGAGGGTGTTGGACACACAACCAACCTGGCAATGAAGGCATGTATTACTGAAGGATAGAGACACACAACCAACCTAGCAATGAAGGCATGTATTACTGAAGGATAGAGACACACAACCAACCTAGCAATGGAGGCATGTATTACTGAGGGTGTTGGACACACAACCAACCTAGCAATGAAGGCATGTATTACTGAAGGATAGAGACACACAACCAACCTAGCAATGAAGGCATGTATTACTGAAGGATAGAGACACACAACCAACCTAGCAATGGAGGCATGTATTACTGAGGGTGTTGGACACACAACCAACCTGGCAATGAAGGCATGTATTACTGAAGGATAGAGACACACAACCAACCTAGCAATGAAGGCATGTATTACTGAAGGATAGAGACTCACAACCAACCTAGCAATGAAGGCAGTATTACTGAGGGTGTTGGACACACAACCAACCTGGCAATGGAGGCATGTATTACTGAAGGATTGAGACACACAACCAACCTGGCAATGAAGGCATGTATTACTGAAGGATTGAGACACACAACCAACCTAGCAATGAAGGCAGTATTACTGAAGGATAGAGACACACAACCAACCTAGCAATGGAGGCATGTATTACTGAAGGATGGAGACACAAAACCAACCTAGCAATGGAGGCATGTATTACTGAAGGATTGAGACACACAACCAACCAAGCAATGAAGGCAGTATTACTGAGGGTGTTGGACACACAACCAACCTGGCAATGAAGGCATGTATTACTGAAGGATAGAGACACACAACCAACCTAGCAATGAAGGCATGTATTACTGAGGGTGTTGGACACACAACCAACCTGGCAATGAAGGCATGTATTACTGAAGGATAGAGACACACAACCAACCTAGCAATGAAGGCATGTATTACTGAAGGATAGAGACACACAACCAACCTGGCAATGAAGGCAGTATTACTGAAAGATAGAGACACACAACCAACCTGGCAATGAAGGCATGTATTACTGAAGGATAGAGACACACAACCAACCTAGCAATGAAGGCATGTATTACTGAAGGATAGAGACACACAACCAACCTGGCAGTGAAGGCAGTATTACTGAAGGATAGAGACACACAACCAACCTGGCAATGAAGGCATGTATTACTGAAAGATAGAGACACACAACCAACCTAGCAATGAAGGCAGTATTACTGAGGGTGTTGGACACACAACCAACCTGGCAATGAAGGCATGTATTACTGAAGGATAGAGACACACAACCAACCTAGCAATGAAGGCATGTATTACTGAAGGATAGAGACACACAACCAACCTAGCAATGGAGGCATGTATTACTGAGGGTGTTGGACACACAACCAACCTAGCAATGAAGGCATGTATTACTGAAGGATAGAGACACACAACCAACCTAGCAATGAAGGCATGTATTACTGAAGGATAGAGACACACAACCAACCTAGCAATGGAGGCATGTATTACTGAGGGTGTTGGACACACAACCAACCTGGCAATGAAGGCATGTATTACTGAAGGATAGAGACACACAACCAACCTAGCAATGAAGGCATGTATTACTGAAGGATAGAGACTCACAACCAACCTAGCAATGAAGGCAGTATTACTGAGGGTGTTGGACACACAACCAACCTGGCAATGGAGGCATGTATTACTGAAGGATTGAGACACACAACCAACCTGGCAATGAAGGCATGTATTACTGAAGGATTGAGACACACAACCAACCTAGCAATGAAGGCAGTATTACTGAAGGATAGAGACACACAACCAACCTAGCAATGGAGGCATGTATTACTGAAGGATGGAGACACAAAACCAACCTAGCAATGGAGGCATGTATTACTGAAGGATTGAGACACACAACCAACCAAGCAATGAAGGCAGTATTACTGAGGGTGTTGGACACACAACCAACCTGGCAATGAAGGCATGTATTACTGAAGGATAGAGACACACAACCAACCTAGCAATGAAGGCATGTATTACTGAGGGTGTTGGACACACAACCAACCTGGCAATGAAGGCATGTATTACTGAAGGATAGAGACACACAACCAACCTAGCAATGAAGGCATGTATTACTGAAGGATAGAGACACACAACCAACCTGGCAATGAAGGCAGTATTACTGAAAGATAGAGACACACAACCAACCTGGCAATGAAGGCATGTATTACTGAAGGATAGAGACACACAACCAACCTAGCAATGAAGGCATGTATTACTGAAGGATAGAGACACACAACCAACCTGGCAGTGAAGGCAGTATTACTGAAGGATAGAGACACACAACCAACCTGGCAATGAAGGCATGTATTACTGAAGGATAGAGACACACAACCAACCTGGCAATGAAGGCATGTATTACTGAAGGATAGAGACACACAACCAACCTAGCAATGAAGGCATGTATTACTGAAGGATAGAGACACACAACCAACCTGGCAGTGAAGGCATGTATTACTGAAGGATAGAGACACACAACCAACCTAGCAATGAAGGCATGTATTACTGAAGGATAGAGACACACAACCAACCTAGCAATGAAGACATGTATTACTGAAGGATAGAGACACACAACCAACCTGGCAATGAAGGCATGTATTACTGAAGGATAGAGACACACAACCAACCTGGCAATGAAGGCAGTATTACTGAAAGATAGAGACACACAACCAACCTAGCAATGAAGGCATGTATTACTGAAGGATAGAGACACACAACCAACCTAGCAATGAAGGCATGTATTACTGAAGGATAGAGACACACAACCAACCTAGCAATGAAGGCATGTATTACTGAAGGATAGAGACACACAACCAACCTGGCAATGAAGGCATGTATTACTGAAGGATAGAGACACACAACCAACCTAGCAATGAAGACATGTATTACTGAAGGATAGAGACACACAACCAACCTGGCAATGAAGGCATGTATTACTGAAGGATAGAGACACACAACCAACCTGGCAATGAAGGCAGTATTACTGAAAGATAGAGACACACAACCAACCTAGCAATGAAGGCATGTATTACTGAAGGATAGAGACACACAACCAACCTAGCAATGAAGGCATGTATTACTGAAGGATAGAGACACACAACCAACCTAGCAATGAAGGCATGTATTACTGAAGGATAGAGACACACAACCAACCTGGCAATGAAGGCATGTATTACTGAAGGATAGAGACACACAACCAACCTGGCAATGAAGGCAGTATTACTGAAAGATAGAGACACACAACCAACCTAGCAATGAAGGCATGTATTACTGAAGGATAGAGACACACAACCAACCTAGCAATGAAGGCATGTATTACTGAAGGATAGAGACACACAACCAACCTAGCAATGAAGGCATGTATTACTGAAGGATAGAGACACACAACCAACCTGGCAATGAAGGCATGTATTACTGAAGGATAGAGACACACAACCAACCTAGCAATGAAGGCATGTATTACTGAGGGTGTTGGACACACAACCAACCTGGCAATGAAGGCATGTATTACTGAAGGATAGAGACACACAACCAACCTAGCAATGAAGGCATGTATTACTGAAGGATAGAGACACACAACCAACCTGGCAATGAAAGCAGTATTACTGAAAGATAGAGACACACAACCAACCTAGCAATGGAGGCATGTATTACTGAGGGTGTTGGACACACAACCAACCTGGCAATGAAGGCAGTATTACTGAAAGATAGAGACACACAACCAACCTGGCAATGAAGGCATGTATTACTGAAGGATAGAGACACACAACCAACCTGGCAATGGAGGCATGTATTACTGAAGGATAGAGACACACAACCAACCTGGCAATGAAGGCATGTATTACTGAAGGATAGAGACACACAACCAACCTGGCAATGAAGGCATGTATTACTGAAGGATAGAGACACACAACCAACCTGGCAATGAAGGCATGTATTACTGAGGGTGTTGGACACACAACCAACCTGGCAATGAAGGCAGTATTACTGAAAGATAGAGACACACAACCAACCTGGCAATGAAGGCATGTATTACTGAAGGATAGAGACACACAACCAACCTGGCAATGAAGGCATGTATTACTGAAGGATAGAGACACACAACCAACCTAGCAATGAAGGCATGTATTACTGAGGGTGTTGGACACACAACCAACCTGGCAATGAAGGCATGTATTACTGAAGGATAGAGACACACAACCAACCTAGCAATGAAGGCATGTATTACTGAAGGATAGAGACACACAACCAACCTGGCAATGAAGGCATGTATTACTGAAGGATAGAGACACACAACCAACCTAGCAATGAAGACATGTATTACTGAAGGATAGAGACACACAACCAACCTAGCAATGAAGGCATGTATTACTGAAGAATAGAGACACACAACCAACCTGGCAATGAAGGCATGTATTACTGAAGGATAGAGACACACAACCAACCTAGCAATGAAGACATGTATTACTGAAGGATAGAGACACACAACCAACCTGGCAATGAAGGCATGTATTACTGAAGGATAGAGACACACAACCAACCTAGCAATGAAGGCATGTATTACTGAAGGATAGAGACACACAACCAACCTAGCAATGAAGGCATGTATTACTGAAGGATAGAGACACACAACCAACCTGGCAATGAAGGCATGTATTACTGAAGGATGGAGACACACAACCAACCTAGCAATGAGGGCATGTATTACTGAAGGATAGAGACACACAACCAACCTAGCAATGAAGGCATGTATTACTGAAGAATAGAGACACACAACCAACCTGGCAATGAAGGCATGTATTACTGAAGGATAGAGACACACAACCAACCTAGCAATGAAGACATGTATTACTGAAGGATAGAGACACACAACCAACCTGGCAATGAAGGCATGTATTACTGAAGGATAGAGACACACAACCAACCTAGCAATGAAGGCATGTATTACTGAAGGATAGAGACACACAACCAACCTAGCAATGAAGGCATGTATTACTGAAGGATGGAGACACACAACCAACCTAGCAATGAGGGCATGTATTACTGAAGGATAGAGACACACAACCAACCTAGCAATGAGGGCATGTATTACTGAAGGATAGATACACACAACCAACCTGGCAATGAAGGCATGTATTACTGAAGGATAGAGACACACAACCAACCTAGCAATGAAGGCATGTATTACTGAAGGATAGAAACACACAACCAACCTAGCAATGAAGGCATGTTGTTGAAGAGTTTCAGGAGGCCTTCAGTGAGGAGCGGAGAGTGATGCAAGGTCATAAGCCAAAGGTCAAGGCCATCTTCCAGCAGGTACACGTGGGGGTCCTGGGTGACATCGGTACTCAGGTGTATCACAGGCAGCAGGAAGTCATGGAAGTTGGTGCACATGGACCCAAAACCCTGAAAATGGAGCAGAGAAATGGGACAAGAGATCTCGACTGACCTTCTCAAATGAAACATGTAAGCAAAGACAATATTAACAATAATATGAGGTGTATGAGTGTAGGCAAGATGTCACGTCCTGTACTCACCTGTAGGAGGTGTATGAGTGTAGGCAAGATGTCACGTCCTGTATGAGGTGTATGAGTGTAGGCAAGATGTCACGTCCTGTACTCACCTGTACGAGGTGTATGAGTGTAGGCAAGATGTCACGTCCTGTACTCACCTGTAGGAGGTGTATGAGTGTAGGCAAGATGTCATGTCCTGTACTCACCTGTACGAGGTGTATGAGTGTAGGCAAGATCTCACGTCCTGTGCTCACCTGTACGAGGTGTATGAGTGTAGACAAGATCTCACGTCCTGTGCTCACCTGTACGAGGTGTATGAGTGTAGACAAGATCTCACGTTCTGTGCTCACCTGTACAAGGTGTATGAGTGTAGACAAGATGTCATGTCCTGTACTCACCTGTACAAGGTGTACGAGTGTAGACAAGATGTCACATCCTGTACTCACCTGTACGAGGTGTATGAGTGTAGACAAGATCTCACGTTCTGTGCTCACCTGTACAAGGTGTATGAGTGTAGACAAGATGTCACATCCTGTACTCACCTGTAGGAGGTGTATGAGTGTAGACAAGATCTCACGTTCTGTGCTCACCTGTACAAGGTGTATGAGTGTAGGCAAGATGTCATGTCCTGTACTCACCTGTACAAGGTGTATGAGTGTAGACAAGATGTCACATCCTGTACTCACCTGTAGGAGGTGTATGAGTGTAGACAAGATGTCACGTCCTGTACTCACCTGTACGAGGTGTATGAGTGTAGACAAGATGGCACAACGGAGCATGTTGTGGTCTGCGGACTCCTGCCAGAGGCCGGGCAGATACTGCAGCAGTGCCGCTGTGTAGGGACGGATCATGGCCCCCATCCTCTCTATCACAAACGAGAAGACATGGAGCACATGCATCTGCAAAGAGTAAAGTACATCAGGAGATAACAATGTTGCTATGGTGGTATCAAAAGTTGTCTCCAAAAGGCAGAAACTATCTCCAAGATGAGGTTGTCACACTGCCA
The DNA here is from genome assembly GCF_022045235.1 of Haliotis cracherodii. Classification (NCBI taxonomy): domain Eukaryota; kingdom Metazoa; phylum Mollusca; class Gastropoda; order Lepetellida; family Haliotidae; genus Haliotis; species Haliotis cracherodii. The sequence goes on from NW_027266264.1 coordinate 59,556,286, forward strand.
CACCACTTCTGTATAACAGAACACCAGTAGGTTGCCAGGTATCAGTCACATCTTCAACCAATATCCGGGGTAGGATAGGTCTTCAGCAACCCATGCTTGCCGTAAAAGGTGACTATGCTTGTCGTAAGATTGTGTGGTCAGAATTGCTGACTTGGTTAATTCATGTCATCGTATCCCAATTGATCGGATCGATGATCATGATGACAACTACTGGATTGTCTGGTCCAGATTCGATTTTTCATAGACCGCTGTCATATAGCTGGATTATTGCTGAGTGCAGGGTTAAACCACAACCATCATTACATCTTCAACCACGCCACGGCTGAGATCAGGCCTTCCCTAGTGGTCACAAACACTATTATTTCCTACATCATTATTGGAGTAAGTGAGTGCCCAATCACCAAGTCTGACCACTCATTCAAATCTAGTGGCTTCTTGTGCCTCGCAAGAATGATGCTTGGGATGTTTTTCTAACCTGGTCCACGTAGGGGAGTTATCATAGCAAACTGGAACATAATCTTCACATGCAATAAAAAAAAGCATTAACTCAATACAAAATGGACAGAGTAAGAAAGTGTCTTGTAATCAAAGGTTACCTTTGTGTCACATTCCCTGACATGTGTGAGCAGTTGGAAGAGGTGTGAGAACAGAGGCTCCACATACTGCAAAATAGTGAAACATGAGTTAGGGAAACATGGGAGTCAGTGACTGTACTGCAACATAGTGAAACAAGGGAGACAGTTACTGTACTGAAACATAGTGAAACAAGGGAGACAGTGACTGTACTGAAACATAGTGAAACAAGGGAGTCACTGACTGTACTGCAACATAGTGAAACAAGGGAGACAGTGACTGTACTGCAACATAGTGAAACAAGGGAGTGAGTGACTCCTGCAACATAGTGAAACAAGGGAGACAGTGACTGTACTGAAACATAGTGAAACAAGGGAGACAGTGACTGTACTGAAACATAGTGAAACAAGGGAGACAGTGACTGTACTGAAACATAGTGAAACAAGGGAGACAGTGACTGTACTGAAACATAGTGAAACAAGGGAGACAGTGACTGTACTGAAACATAGTGAAACAAGGGAGACAGTGACTGTACTGAAACATAGTGAAACAAGGGAGACAGTGACTGTACTGCAACATAGTGAAACAAGGGAGACAGTGACTGTACTGCAACATAGTGAAACAAGGGAGTGAGTGACTCCTGCAACATAGTGAAACAAGGGAGACAGTGACTGTACTGAAACATAGTGAAACAAGGGAGACAGTGACTGTACTGCAACATAGTGAAACAAGGGAGACAGTGACTGTACTGAAACATAGTGAAACAAGGGAGTGAGTGACTCCTGCAACATAGTGAAACAAGGGAGACAGTGACTGTACTGAAACATAGTGAAACAAGGGAGACAGTGACTGTACTGAAACATAGTGAAACAAGGGAGACAGTGACTGTACTGCAACATAGTGAAACAAGGGAGACAGTGACTGTACTGAAACATAGTGAAACAAGGGAGACAGTGACTGTACTGAAACATAGTGAAACAAGGGAGCCAGTGACTGTACTGCAACATAGTGAAACAAGGGAGTCACTGACTGTACTGCAACATAGTGAAACAAGGGAGACAGTGACTGTACTGCAACATAGTGAAACATAGGAGTCTGATATGTCACCGTATGACAGTGTCAACTAGGCCAGTGTTGTCTCCAAATACTGCCGGTAAGACAAGGGGATGTGACTGCCCCTAAGATAAGGGGGTATGCCAGTCATGCAACTGATTTAATCTTATTCTGGCACATATGAGAATCACTTCCTTTAATCATTTTATAATATGATATCATAGAAAGATACTTACCGGTAGTAGCTGTTCCGGGTTGAATTCAAAGTCATCAACGGGTAGAAGCGTTAAGGAGTTTTTCACAATGCAGAGACTTCAACAAGATACACTGTACTGCCTGTGTAGAACACAAGCTATATTGTCCTACCTGTATAGAACACTAGTTACATTATACTACCTGTGTAGGACACAAGTTACATTATACTACCTGTATAGAACACAAGTTACAATGTACTACCTGTATAGAACACAAGCTATATTGTCCTACCTGTATAGAACACTAGTTACATTATACTACCTGTGTAGGACACAAGTTACATTATACTACCTGTATAGAACACAAGTTACATGGTACTACTTGTATAGAACACAAGCTATATTGTCCTACCTGTATAGAACACTAGTTACATTGTACTACTTGTATAGAATGCCAGTTACATTGTACTACCTGTATAGGACACAGGATAGATCGTACTACTTGTATAGAACACAAGCTACATTGTACTACTTGTATAGAATGCCAGTTACATTGTACTACGTGTATAGAACACAAGTTACATTGTACTACCTGTATAGGACACAAGTTACATCGTACTACCTGTATAGAACACCAGTTACATCGTACTACCTGTATAGAACACTAGTTACACTGTACTACTTGAAAAGAACACAAGATACATCGTACTACCTGTATAGAACACCAGTTACATCGTACTACTTGTATAGAACACCAGTTACATCGTACTACTTGTATAGAACACAAGATACATCTTAATACCTGTATAAGACACAAGTTACATTGTACTACTTGAAAAGAAGACAAGATACCTTGTACTACCTGTATCGAACACCAGTTACATCGTACTACCTGTATAGGACACAAGTTACATTGTACTACTTGAAAAGAACACAAGATACATCGTACTACCTGTATAGAACACCAGTTACATCGTACTACCTGTATAGAACACCAGTTACATCGTACAGCCTGAACTGTCACACTGCACAGATGAGCCAGTTCATGAGAAAGTTATTGTTTATTTGATGCCTAACACCACATAGCAACATTCAAGCTGAAGAGTGGCTGAAGAGTGGCCTGTAAATAGTTCATATGGTTGATACGTTGAACAAGGTCATATACTGTATCACAAATGACATATTTAAGGTCACCTCTGACAAGTTACTGAGGGGGGGGACCTTTTATAACATAACATATTATTACTGTATTCACTGGGCTACAGGGAATGTAAGACACAGCCAAGGATATCACTCCTCAGTGTTGCGGCGGCCTCCAGTCTGACAGCCAGATCCTCCTCTGTCCGCAACACTGACAGGATGGCTTCATACAGCGTCGGCCGCAGCTTCACCGACAGCTTCACACTCACCCACTGACCAATCAACCAGATGACACGCTTCCTCACGATCCGGTAGCTGAAAGGACGGCCAGATTTTAGGGGCGCCACATAGCAACATTAGCAGTACACTCCGAAGGTGAGGTGACATGGGCTCCATCATCGTGTTGAAGATTCCTTTACTGATGTTGCAACGTGCATGTTTGTGTGTGTGTGTGTGTGTGGCTCCTTGTACGAGGCTGGACATAGGCCTGATTCATTGCACTAGCTCACTGAGATACCAACAGCAAGTGCGATCTTTTCATGTCTTTGGTATCACGCAGCCAGGGAATTAAGCCACCAACCTTCTGCTCTCTGCATGATGATAACATCCATTCTTTTCAATTCTTTTCAACAAAGACTTAAAGATATACACCTGCAATTGTGGTCTTTTGTTGACATTATCCAACACACTTTTATCTTAGTTGAAAACTCATAGATATACTGATAAGTGTCTGTTTGATATATTTATGAAAAATATTGTCATTCATTGCTAAGATTTTGATGTTAATCCCAAGATCTATGAATTGGGAGTGGGCAATATACCAAAACTCCGAGGTCAGAATAATCACAAAATGTGAAAAGTCCAAGATATCGAGGATGAATATCACTTTTAGTTTGTTTGTCCATTCTACTCCCCTGGGAGGAAAAAACATATTCCTGTATACTACTTCAATTACAAAAAACAGTCTAGATAAATAACAATAGAAAAAAGATTCCCTGTATATATGCAATGCACTGAAATTTGTAAAAGAATTGTTAAAATTGTGGTCAATAACTGTGTGTTATGTGCTTCAGGCCTGTGGCCTCTTTAGTGCTTGAATGAAAATTGATTGATAGATCGATAAGATCTATAAGACATGACAACTTCACAAACAATGTTCCCTCCTTCTTAAACTGTTGCACATCTCTAGTAAGCAGCGTTAGAAATTGGCACTAGTCCTGTAGTCCTTGCCAAACTGCCAAATAGTTAGGGTAAAATGACTAGTAGAAACTGGCCATTTATAAGGGTATGGCTATACATTATCATTATAAGGACTATGTTAGTCTCTATCCCTGGTAAGGAGTGGGAATAAGCACACATCACCATACCTTCCTATGCTGAACTTGAATTTGGAATTTGAACAATGAGTGAGTTATATTTAACGCCACTTTTCAGTATTCCAGTTATATCACAGCGTATCAGCTTAATATGTGAGGAAAGCTCAAAGTGATGCAGATCTTAGACGTTTACCACTTCGGTGAAACCCAAGAGCATGGGTATGGTGCTGACAAACCTAGAAACATAATAAGGGTGAACCGGGATTCAAACCCACAATCATAGGTTTCTGGTGTGCCTAAGGTACGCAACTCCGCACAACGAATTGCGGCCCTTAAATGACTGGTCCACCTGTACCCCCGGAATTTTAACAAAATGTTACTCTTAATAAAACAATAAAACTTAAAACGCCACTTAAAAAATGAGTCAATGGTCGACACAATTCCACAACAGTGCACTTGACAAAGAGAAACGTGTTCCTAGACATTCATAGTGTGAAAAACATTACATGCAATCACAGTTTTTTTACGTCTTAGAGTATCCCTAAAATAACTTTGTAGACAGTTTGAATAATTCTCACCTGTCATTCTTAACTCGCAGTTCTGCCAAGAGGGTAGATGAAAACCAGTTGTCAAAGTCTATGTCGTCATAGAGATCATAGGACGCCAGACCAACAGCATTGTAAACTGAAAAACAGGTATACACATTACATCAGTGAGAAGTGAGCACATTCTACACTTCAGACCCAAGGACAGTCATATATATCACTGGAAGTCAGATACCACCTTGATATAAATGAGAAACGGTAAAGCATCCTTGAAATTAGAACAAATGTAATAGTTTTAGCAATACTTGAGGATTTGACACAATATGTTTAAATGATGTACATGTGAGTGAGTGAATGCTGTTTTATGCCACAATCAGCAATGTATCATCTAAAACTGGCTCCCACATATCGCTTGGGTGAGATCAATCAATCTCCGAGGCCTTGCAGATCATTGTGACATCATCGGTATCCATGAAGACACAATCAAATGACATCAATAATCTCTCAGCTACTGAAGCTGGCTAGCAATACTTTTTACACTAAGGACACTTGTTACTGTTTACAAACTGAAAAAGTTGGTAAACAGATGATCAATAAAATCTCAAGCTTGAGCCTTTTGATATCAATTACATCAACTCTCATCGAAAAAGGTTTAAAACTCCTTGCCCAGACTCTGCCCCTGAGATATGAAAGTAGTCTCTTATGATAAGCAAGGCCTGGGAACCTACTCTAGTCAGGATATGTTTGTTTGTTTGCTTGTTGTTTAACGCCACACTCAGCAATATTCTGTGAATAATCAAGCCTGGACCAGACAATCCAGTGATTGACATCATGAGCATCGATCCACGCAATTGAGATTTGATGACCTGCATCAACCAAGTCAGCGAGCCTGACCATCCCATCCCGGCAGTCGCCTCTTAGGACAAGCATAGTCGCCTCTTACGACAAGCATGGGTTGCTGAAGACCTATTCTAGCCGGAATCATCACAAGTCCTCTACTCAGGAATCCCCACTGGGTTTGCTGCACGTATGCCCGGGTGTTATGTTACATACCAACCTCTTCACTGAGAAAATAAGCAATAAACTACTTACTTGCGTCTTTTTTCAAAATGGCCTCCAGACTATCAGGGTCACATGGTCCGTGAATGGACTGTACCATTTCCATGAGTATGGGGGTAAGTGAGAGTCGGAACTCCTTGAAGATTGTCAGGAACAGCACCTCTGTGCATGGCTGCAAGACACCAGACCCCAATCAAACATACACCCACGTCTCTTAATACAACACACCAGGCCCCATCATACAACTTATCAGGCTCCATCATACAACTTATCAGGCCCCATCATACAACTCACCAGGCCACATCATACAACTCATCAGGCCACATCATACAACTCACCAGGCCCATTCATAGAACTCACCAGGCCCTATCATACAACTCACCAGGCCCCATCATACAACTCACCAGGCCCCATGACACAACTCACCAGGCCCCATCATACAACTCACCAGGCCCCATGACACAACTCACCAGGCCCCATCATACAACTCACCAGGCCCCATCATACAACTCACCTGGTCCCATGACATAACTCACCAGGTCCCATGACACAACTCACCAGGCCACATCATACAACTCACCAGGCCCCATCATACAACTCACCAGGTCCCATGACACGACTCACCAGGTCCCATGACACAACTCACCAGGCCCCATCATACAACTCACCAGGCCCCATCATACAACTCACCAGGCCCCATCATACAACTCACCAGGCCACATCACACAACTCACCAGGCCCCATCATACAACTCACCAGGCAACATCATACAACTCACCAGGCCACATCACACAACTCACCAGGCCACATCATACAACTCACCAGGCCCCATCATACAACTCACCAGGCCACATCATACAACTCACCAGGCCCCATCATACAACTCACCACACCCCATCATACAACTCACCACACCCCATCATACAACTCACCAGGCCACATCACACAACTCACCAGGCCCCATCATACAACTCACCAGGCCACATCATACAACTCACCAGGCCTCATCATACAACTCACCACACCCCATCATACAACTCACCAGGCACCTCACAAGGCCCCATCATACAACTCACCACACCCCATCATACAACTCACCAGGCCCCATCATACAACAATTCAACAGGGAATGGATCAAAATTAAACATGTAACATACTCGCAACTAAGCATTTCAGCATATCTGTCCCTCATGAAGGAATATTAAAACTAAAAATTAATTAAAATTAAGAAATGGAAAGATCACCTAAAATTCCTCATAGCTCATAGGTTATTCTGTAATTAAAAGACTCACCCGTAGAGAATATTTGAATGAGTCCCCTCCTTCTTCCTGACCTGAAAGAAAAACACACAGGCTGTTCACACCTTGTCAGTGGGTCCGAGAGGTGCTACAGTCTATATCTTAGACCAGGTAATACATCCTCTTGAAGGAATGGCCAGTTTGTATTTGTACGTATTTACTTTTGAGGGTTAGCAGTATTTGAGTTATTTCATGGTGTGTCAGCTTAATTTGGGAGGAAAGTCTGAAGTGATGCAGGTCTCAGACGTTTACCACTCCGGTGAAACCCACGAGCTGACAAACCTAGAAACATAATAGGGCGAACCAGGATTCGAACCAACAATCATCGGTTTCTGGCGTGCCCAAGGGACGCAACTCTGCACAGTGAATCAAAGCGCCTTAAACAAATGAACCACACTTGCCCCCCCAGTCATGCTGTGATGAAATGGACCACAACTTGACCTACTTCTTTACCTATTTTGCTTATATCCTGCTGGTTGGTTGATATTTCTTTCCAGAATATTTTTGAATGTCATACTGATATCACATGATCATTAGACACTTCAGTTCGGAAAGCAGATTTATTGTAAATACTTAATTATTATTTCCACTAAAACTATGAATGGACAGCACTTCCAGACCCAAACAGGGTCTGCCTTTAGAAGGCTGCCATAAGGATAATTTAATCTTGGACTGGCAATTTCGTCAACACATCTGCTGGCATTCCAATTGCTGCAAACAGTATCAGTATCAGTATCATCACGGTTTGTGAATGGAAGTGTGATGCACAGCTACTACATCAGCAACAATAAAGTGATCAACCCTCAATGACATGAGGTGAACCTTGCAAAGTTTGTTGTGTAAACCTCATAACTATCATTATGTCAGAGAAGTACCAAATTGAAAGTTCTCACAAATCTTTGTTACAGTCTAATGTGTATTGTTTCCTGCACAAATGGTATTGACACATATACTTTGAATAGTGACTGTAACCCCATATTCTATAACCTTTGAAAATGTTATTGCAACTGTAGAATTTTGAATAACACAGGGATGTGAGCAGGTTTTCCCCCCCAAAAAGAGGAAAAGTCTAGGGGGGTCTATTTTTCAAACATTTGATTACATTTTAAGCAATTTCACACAGTTTGGACAACATTCACACCAAGAAATGTAATAAATCAAAAGTCAATAAGTCAAATAAACAAAGATGGCAGATGCAGTAAAATTTCGAAGTTAAATCAGTACTTTTAAAAAATCGGGCATAGCTTCCGTGCACCCAGCTACTCGCAGCAATGCTGCCATAAACTTCAACCCCCATCCCCCAGACACAAGGACAACTGTCACAAGCGAGCAATGTCTGACCCTTTCACCATGTTGAAGCATATTGAAAAAAACTTACCTTGTACTTACTTACCTTTTGTTGAAAAAACAACAACTTCATTGCAAACATAAGACATTAATACAACATATATCCCCATGTTATGGGTTTTCAGACGCTGAAGAAACATTCATAGTTTTCTCGCTAATCACATGAACAACTGTAAAACATCTCATTCACTTATAGGCTAAAAGACAAATTTATCTTAAAAACAAGCCATCATCTGACTCTGAGTATTTACAATTTCTGTGTGATGCCACACCCCACGTTATACTGCAAGTATTTGTGATAGAAAACGTATGCTGTCCAAAAACCTATGCTGCTGAAAGCTCTGTTTGAAAACAGGACGATCCGCAACGGTTGTCTGGTTTTCGATTATATTTTCCAGAGTGTTTTTTTATACATCTTTGATTACATTTTTACGCGGAAGATGATTTTTTCCTAGAACTACTGTTTTAAAAAACGAGATTTTCCGTGTTTCCGTGGAGATTTCACATCCCTGATAACAGATTCTCCAAGGGTACTGCGGTCAAACATGAAATAAATGGTGTCAGTCATCATGATTTGAGGTTGTCATTGTGATTAAGAATCAAGTATCCAAACTCATTGTATGCCCACTACATAACACACTGACTCAGCATTAATGCTCACAGACAAATATGCTGAATACGTAAAGATTCTCTCTACACAATTCACTGACTCAGCAATAATGCTCAATAAACAATATCCTGAATTAACATTAATGCTTTCTACACAATACACTGACTTAGTAATAATGCTCATTAAACGATACACTGAATCAGCAATAATTCTCTCTACACAATACACTGACTCGGTAGAACTCACAGAACTCCTCGGCATCTGCGTCCCAGGTGGTCAGGTCATCTGTAGTCAACAGGAAGTACTGGAGCACCAGGCGACGACATATCTCCGCCAACATGTGGAACGTAAAGAACTCCTTCACCATCAGATGAGCTTCCATACTAATCTGACTCACTGTTTCTGCAGGAAAACAATTAGAATCACTGTTATTCCAAGGGCAGTACCAATGAAAAAATAACAGAATCAGAGTACCGTATTCGACGTAATAAGCGCCCCGTCCCAATAGCCACGGCGATATTTGCTAATATTGATCACTGTACACAAGACTTATTTATTCGTGTATAAAACACACTCGTGTGTTATGTGCACCCTTAATTATGGGCAATTAAATTCTGGAAAATATAATCTGTCGTGTATAATACGCACAGACTTTTCTTCTGTATCATTTCAGGCTGTCAACATAAACCACGAAATTTACGATCTTTCAACTCTCTTTTTTTTCTCACCAAACTTATACTCTAATAAGAGCCCCCTATTTCTAATTTTGAGAGCGCCCTGGGGCTTATTACATCGAAAACGGTATTATGTTTCTTCTATATACTAATTCTATAAACTAAGAGCACATTGCTCTTACTAACGAAGTCCTAACTGGACCTAAAGGATGATCTATCAGCATTCTGGCGTGACTTGTAATGTGAGGTTCTCAGAGATTTGTTTAATTATAGCAAGAACTAACATCTCATTTTAATGAGATTGAACCTGAGGCAAAAGATAAACTTTTACAATATTTTTAAAAATTTATTTAGAGCGTGATTGTTACCCTGTTCTTGAACAGATTTACGGGGCTTGTAGGTTTCACTGAACAGGATCCCTTTCATCAGATTGAAGCAGTTGACGGCAAATCGTTCAAACAGAAGACCTTATTGAAGAAAGACGGAAAAGTGCAAAAGCATAATTATGATTCAGTATTCATCACGGCTTTAAACATAAGAAAGTAAAGGTTTCTTTGTTTTGAGACACTGGCACTACAGCACAACTTGGTGTATTCCTGCTACACCCAGCACATACACAGAGTTCTATCTTAAATGAAAACAGGTCAATCAACAACAGGTTTTCATAGCCACTGCCCTTCAGCCACAAGACATGTGCATGACACAGAGGCACCAGGAGTGAGTATCTTTGTCACTGAAGAACATACAGTACAAGCATACCTTTCTCTGTGAGGTTGTATCTGTACAAGCATACCTTCATCTGTGAGGTTGTATCTGTACAAGCATACCTTCCTCTGTGAGGTTGTATCTGTACAAGCATACCTTCATCTGTGAGGATGTATCTGTACAAGCATACCTTTCTGTGCGGTTGTATCTGTACAAGCATACCTTTCTGTGTGGTTGTATCTGTACAAGCATACCTTTCTGTGTGGTTGTATCTGTACAAGCATACCTTTCTGTGCGGTTGTATCTGTACAAGCATACCTTTCTGTGCGGTTGTATCTGTACAAGCATACCTTTCTGTGCGGTTGTATCTGTACAAGCATACCTTTCTGTGATATTGTATCTGTACAAGCATACCTTCCTCTGTGAGCTTGTATCTGTACAAGCATACCTTCTTCTGTGAGCTTGTATCTGTACAAGCATACCTTTCTGTGTGGTTGTATCTGTACAAGCATACCTTTCTGTGCGGTTGTATCTGTACAAGCATACCTTCTCCTGTGAGGTTGTATCTGTACAAGCATACCTTTCTGTGAGGTTGTATCTGTGCAATCATACCTTTCTCTGTGAAGTTGTATTTGACCACAAACTGCAGCGTAGTTTTGATGTAGCCGAGGAACGAGTTGGGATGCATGGTGAGGACATCTAGAAGCTGCAATACAGAGAGGAAGAACATGACTCAGACAGGGAGGACATGACTCAGACAGGGAGGACATGACTCAGACAGGGAGGACATGACTCGGACTGGGAGGACATCACTCAGACAGGGAGGAAATGACTCGGATTGGGAGGACATCACTCAGACAGGGAGGACAGAGAGGGAGGACATGACTCAGACAAGGACAGACAGGGAGGACATGACTCAGACTGGGAGGACATGACTCAGACAGAGAGGACAGAGAGGGAGGACATGACTCAGATTGGGAGAACATGACTCGGATTGGGTGGACAGAGAGGGGGACCTGACTCAGACAAGGAGGACAGACAGGGAGGACATGACTCAGACAGAGAGGACAGAGAGGGAGGACATGACTCAGATTGGGAGAACATGACTCGGATTGGGTGGACAGAGAGGGGGACCTGACTCAGACAAAGAGGACAGACAGGGAGGACATGACTCAGACAGGGAGGACATGACTCAGACAAAGAGGACAGAGAGGGAGGACATGACTCAGATTGGGAGGACATGACTCGGACTGGGAGGACATGACTCAGACAGGGAGGACATGACTCGGATTGGGAGGACATGACTCAGACTGGGAGGACATGACTCAGACAGGGAGGACAGAGAGGGGGGACATGACTCAGACAGGGAGGACAGAGAGGGAGGACATGACTCGGATTAGGAGGACATGACTCAGACTGGGAGGACATGACTCAGACAGGGAGGACAGAGAGGGGGAACATGACTCAGACAGTGGAGACAGAGAGGGGGGACATGACACAGATTGGGAGGACATGACTCAGACAGGGAGGACAGAGAGGGAGGACATGACTCAGATTGGGAGGACATGACTCAGACTGGGAGAACATGACTCGGATTGGGAGGCCATGACTCAGACAGGGAGGACATGACTCGGATTGGGAGGACAGAGAGGGAGGACATGACTCAGACTGGGAGGACAGAGAGGGGGACATGACTCAGACAGGTAGAACATGAACATGAGTCAGACTGAGAGGACATGACTCTGATTGGGAGGACAGAGAGGGAGGACATGACTCAGACAGGGAGAACATGACTCAGACAGGGAGGACAGAGAGGGAGGACATGACTCAGACAGGGAGGACATGACTCAGACAGGGAGGACATGATTGAGGGAGGACATGACTCGCACAGGGAGAGTGTGACTCACAAAACCATTTCATTACTTTACAGGACTCTAATATTGCCTGCAAGGGCCCTCAAACCAACAGTCATCAGAAGGTGACAAATTCCCCCGGCACCTACAAATTTGAAATAACTAATCATCTGACTTGATAGTCCATCTTGATAGGAGAATATCTGTCTAATCTGTCTGTCTATATACAAGAGTAATTACTAAATTATCAAAATAACACTATGGAACTTGGATTCGGAACTTTGTTTTTCCATGTCAAGTACACACCAATATAAAGAGTCAAAGTCAAATTTATTACCACTGAAATGAAAAGAATACAAATTGTAAAAATCCCTAAATAGATATAGGCACCAGCTGACAAGCTGGTCTTTGTGTGTTCACAGTTTCAGGGGAAAATACCTATTCAATTTAGAGATATTGTGATCTAAACTTAAATATACTGTTGCCATGGTTACAGGTGATAGACTTACTATCTTGGTCAAGGTGACAATGACCCGCTCACACTTCTCCACAACATTATGGTGACCCCACAGACTCCGCCCTGAAACCAAGATGATGAAAACTGTAGATAACATCATGACAGTGCAGTTCAAGGTATGTCAGGTGCTAAGATGTTAAACAACAAACAACAACAGTTACACAGGATATTAGTTTAGCGTGATATTAATGTTTGTTTGTTTGTTGATTAACGCCACACTCAGCAGCATTCCTATATGATGGCAGTCTGTAAATAATCAATCTGGACCAGACAATACAGTGATTGATAATATGACCATCGATAAACACAACTGGGATACCCTGACATGCATCAAGCAAGTCAGCGAGCCTGACCACCCGATCCTGTGGGTTGCTGAAGGCCTATTCTAACCCTGACCTTCACGAATCGTGAGATATCAATGACCCGCTAATGAAGGTACTTACACCAGTCCATTATGACATTAATGATCTGGTTGTACAGGTACTTACGACAGTCCAACATGGCATTAATGATCTGGTCGTACAGGTACTTATGACAGTCTAGCATGGCATTAATGATCCGGTCGTACAGGTACTTACGACAGTCCAGCATGGCATTAATGATCCGGTCGTACAGGTACTTATGACTGTCAAGAATGGCATTAATGATCCAGTCATACAGGTACTTACGACTGTCCAAAATGGCATTAATGATCCGGTCGTACAGGTACTTATGACAGTCCAACATAGCATTAATGATCTGGTCGTACAGGTACTTAAGACAGTCCAACATGGCATTAATGATCTGGTCGTACAGGTACTTACGACAGTCCAACATGGCATTAATGATCCGGTCGTACAGGTACTTATGACAGTCCAACATAGCATTAATGATCTGGTCGTACAGGTACTTAAGACAGTCCAACATGGCATTAATGATCTGGTCGTACAGGTACTTACGACAGTCCAACATAGCATTAATGATCTGGTCGTACAGGTACTTAAGACAGTCCAACATGGCATTAATGATCTGGTCGTACAGCTACTTACGACAGTCCAACATGGCATTAATGATCCGGTCGTACAGGTACTTATGACAGTCCAACATGGCATTAATGATCTGGTCATACAGGTACTTACACCAGTCCAGCATGGCATCAATGATCCGGTCGTACAGGTACTTATGACAGTCCATCATGGCATTAATCATCCGGTCGTACAGGTACTTACGACAGTCCATCATGGCATTAATGATCCGGTCGTACAGGTACTTACGACAGTCCAACATGGCATTAATCATCCGGTCGTACAGGTACTTACGACAGTCCAACATGGCCTCCAGGTGGGGGAAGATGGAGCCAAGGAAGTTAACTGATTCTGGGTTTGTGTGAAGTTCACGGAATCCAAATGCTGTCTGCTTCCTTAAAACTAGAGAGTGAAACACATGTGTCAGGTTTTGTGGTGAGGTGGATCACACACAAGGCTTCCACATTAACAGGGTCCAGCCAAACAAGGTTTCAGTGTACATACTAGGGCTGCAACGAATACACTATGAGGCGAATATGATTCATATCACGAATATAGGGTAACGAATAGGAATATTTAGTCACGAATACAATAACATGTCAGCAGTTGATGTATAATTTATTTTATTCAGTGAAAAATAACAACATAAATTATTTGACATGGTTGGATAATTATTAATATATTATACATTTACATACTGCATTTATCCAGGTTCTTAGTCTTAGTATCTGCTCAAATACGACAATGACCAGTGACCACAATACTGTCAAATTATATATATGAGCGTTGTCTTTAAAGAAATCTCTGCATACAGTGTCCCCGCTGGCTTTTGAAACTGCCAGTCCACCATGACTGGCAACTCTAATCCCCCCTAATTTTTGCCAGTCCCAACTTTCAACAAATGAAAAAACGTATGAAAATTACCTGGTTTTAATTCTTTCAACTCTCTCTTTTTATAATATTTCAAGACTAAATCACTGCATATATATATTTAACCGTGAAGCAAAGCGAAATGTTATTTAATACCACTAAAAACAGACAAGGGGAATCAAGAAGTCAACTGACACGTTGACTTTGATTGAAATATATACTTATATGAATATTGTCAATGTTTCGTTCAACAACAAAGATTTATAAGATGCTATATTTGCCTGTCCACAGGGACTGGCAGTAACATGAATTACCGGTCCAAGCCTAATTTTACCGGTAAAAAACTAGTAATTACCGGTAAACGGGAACACTGGCATATAATATGTTCTTATGGATATTTTTAGGTACAGGGTATGTAGATTCACATGACTGCATATTCGTAAATATTCGATTCTAGTGACCACGAATAACGAATTCAATTCATGAATGGATACAGTTCGATTCACCGAATACGCGAGTGAATTGTATCAGCCCTAGTGCATACTTTAGGGTGACTAGTAGGGCTGGAACGGGTAACTCAGGTCCTCAGGTTAGGTGGGTCCTAAGTAGGATCTGGGTACCTGAGGAGAACCTCGACCTGAGGTTAGTCACATGATATAATGTTGGATAACAAAAACTATACTCCACAGTTACATGACCAGACGCTAATGTTTGCATTTCTTTCTGACTTTGCATGCATTCCTTCTGACTTTTACATGTTTAAAGCTTCAATCAACTTCAGTGTATGAACGATTAGGTTGTCCTATATGTGCATCTAAATAGTTTTTGACAGAGCTCCAGTAAAACAAGTCCCAATCGGACATTTTGTACCTAACTCTTCAGACCTACAGCAGGTAACTATGTAGTGTCAGGTATTAACACTCTCAGCTCTCAACACTAGCCACAGCACTCACCACTAGATGGAGTACTCAATGCTAGCCACAGCACTCACCACTAGATGGAGTACTCAATGCTAGCCACAGCACTCACCACTAGATGGAGCACTCAACACTAGCCACAGCACTCACCACTAGATGGAGTACTCAATGCTAGCCACAGCACTCACCACTAGATGGAGCACTCAACACTAGCCACAGCACTCACCACTAGATGGAGCACTCAACACTAGCCACAGCACTCACCACTAGATGGAGCACTCAACACTAGCCACAGCACTCACCACTAGATGGAGCACTCAACACTAGCTATAGTACTCAACACTAGATGGAGCACTCAACACTAGCTATAGTACTCAACACTGGCCACAGTACTCAACACAAGCCGCACTACTCACCACTAGCTACAGCACTCAAGACTAGATGGAGCACTCAACACTAGCCACAGCACTCACCACTAGATGGAGCACTCAACACTAGCCACAGCACTCACCACTAGATGGAGCACTCAACACTAGCCACAGCACTCACCACTAGATGGAGTACTCAACACTAGCCACAGCACTCACCACTAGATGGAGCACTCAACACTAGCCACAGCACTCACCACTAGATGGAGCACTCAACACTAGCCACAGCACTCACCACTAGATGGAGCACTCAACACTAGCCACAGCACTCACCACTAGATGGAGTACTCAACACTAGCCACAGCACTCACCACTAGATGGAGCACTCAACACTAGCCACAGCACTCACCACTAGATGGAGCACTCAACACTAGCCACAGCACTCAACACTAGATAGAGTACTCAACACTAGCCACAGCACTCAACACTAGCCACAGTACTCAACACTAGCCACAGCACTCACCACTAGATGGAGCACTCAACACTAGCCACAGCACTCACCACTAGATGGAGTACTCAACACTAGCCACAGCACTCACCACTAGATGGAGCACTCAACATTAGTCACAGCACTCACCACTAGATGGAGTACTCAACACTAGCCACAGCACTCACCACTAGATGGAGCACTCAACACTAGTCACAGCACTCACCACTAGATGGAGTACTCAACACTAGCCACAGCACTCACCACTAGCCACAGCACTCAACACTAGCCACAGCACTCACCACTAGATGGAGCACTCAACACTAGCCACAGCACTCACCACTAGATGGAGCACTCAACACTAGCCACAGCACTCACCACTAGATGGAGTACTCAACACTAGCCACAGCACTCACCACTAGATGGAGTACTCAACACTAGCCACAGCACTCACCACTAGATGGAGCACTCAACACTAGTCACAGCACTCACCACTAGATGGAGCACACAACACTAGCCACAGCACTCACCACTAGATGGAGCACTCAACACTAGCCACAGCACTCACCACTAGATGGAGCACTCAACACTAGTCACATCACTCACCACTAGATGGAGTACTCAACACTAGCCACAGCACTCACCACTAGATGGAGTACTCAACACTAGCCACAACACTCACCACTAGATGGAGCACTCAACACTAGCCACAGCACTCACCACTAGATGGAGCACTCAACACTAGTCACAGCACTCACCACTAGATGGAGCACTCAACACTAGCCACAGCACTCACCACTAGATGGAGTACTCAACACTAGTCACAGCACTCACCACTAGATGGAGCACTCAACACTAGTCACAGCACTCACCACTAGATGGAGCACTCAACACTAGCCACAGCACTCACCACTAGATGGAGTACTCAACACTAGCCACAGCACTCACCACTAGATGGAGTACTCAACACTAGCCACAGCACTCAACACTAGATGGAGCACTCAACACTAGCCACAGCACTCACCACTAGATGGAGCACACAACACTAGCCACAGCACTCACCACTAGATGGAGCACTCAACACTAGCCACAGCACTCACCACTAGATGGGAGCACTCAACACTAGCCACAGCACTCACCACTAGATGGAGCACTCAACACTAGCCACAGCACTCACCACTAGATGGAGTACTCAACACTAGCCACAGCACTCACAAGTAGATTGAGCACTCAACACTAGCCACAGCACTCAACACTGTGAAACAAAAGCCATATTTGGGATAACACTCTCTTATTAAAGTACAGATTCTATTACTTTTTGGGGTTCAATTCCATCAAGGATTCAAACCCCAACTCCCAGAGTGAGGCACGTAATCGATCTAACCCACTCTGCCACCGAGGCTTCAACAAAAATGAAACATATGATCCCAAATATAACATTTGTTTCATTTGACCACTTTCTAAATGGCATTGTGTTTCATAGCTTTCAGCTGTGGGAGCCATGCCACACATGTCAGGGATACACAAAGTATGTGATCTGGACTGCCAGTTGTTGGACATTCATTTTTGTGGAAGCCTCGGTGGCTGAGTGGGTTAGATCACTGATTTTGTGGGCTGGCAATACCTCAGTCTGGGAGTGTGGGTTTGAATCCCAGATGGGACTCTACCCCAAAAAATACAAGAATCTGTACTTTACTAAGAAAGTGTTATCCCAAATATAACATTTGTTACACTCAACAATAGCCACAGCACTCAACAGTTGCCACAGCATTTAACACTAGGGGTATTGTGTTGAAGGTTTCCGGACAACAGGATCTTACTTACTTTTGAGCGTGAGTATGCAGCGGTCTACCGCCACCATCATGCCCTCATCATGGCTGCCTGCCAGCTGCAGGAAGTGGGACAGGTGGCCGTTCCACAGACTCAGCACATAGCCGAAGATTTCCTTTGTCACCTGACACAAATGGACAGTATAGTTAAAGAACTTAGAAATTTGCTCAAACCAAAAACAAAATACTTCACACATATTCATTGAGACAAGTGGGGCTTGTCATGAGGAAGAAAGCCTTAATTTGATCTGTTACATGTCAAAAAAATACAGTGATTTATCAACATAACATTCCTCGATGCACCGCTACTCCGGATGCAGCGTGGGGTAAACCTTGACTCCCCAAGATGCATGAAGAATTTCTCTTAAATGCGTGTTAATGCAAATAAAGTGACAAATAAACTGATCAGATGTTGGACCCCGATGACAGCGGTATATCGAGGAATCACTGTACAAGTCACCTCACAAAACTATCAACCTTTTACAAAAGATCCACTGCTGGTATGTCTGGCCCAGACTCGCTTATTTACAGGCTGCCATGACACAGATGGAATAATGCAGACAGTGGCATCAAAACAACATAGGAACAAGTTCTAGACCGGCTTAACATGCTTAAATGTATTGAGACCAATGTCACACACATGATCACATGGTTCAGTGGCCATCTTTGGAACATTCCAGTTTCAGGAGAAATATAAAACCTGCTGAATCTTGGAGAGACATTACTAAGCATGCACCTACAGCTTCAAACCAGTCCTTGACTTTAAACAGTGTTAAGTTTAAGTGTGCCAAACACCATTTTTCTTAATCAATAAAACGTTTACACAGCTACAAACTTACATCTTCAAACATTTTCCTATCTGCTGCTAGTCGTTTAGATGCCAGCATTTTGGTCACATGATGCAGCGTAAGCAGCGCCCTCTCCTGGACCAACTGGTCGTTACATCGCACAGCTTGTAGAACTGTAGGAATAAGCTCCGGCCATCCCCGGGGGCAGTCGAGACGAGCGACCTTTGCCGTCAACACTGATACTTGAGTCGCTACCTGGAACAAAAATAGGGGAGGTAACTTGTGATAATTGATCCAAGTGAAGTACCCGACTTTACTCGGCATAAATTGAGTCAATAGATGGACAAAAGAACTTTACAACTTTGAGGAAATAGTAAAAATGCTGCCAGAATACCATCATGACGCCTGAACTAGCACACAGTCAGACAGGTAAAATGGAGTTTTAATAAACAATGTTCTTGATGCTGGAATACATTGAAATGTGAAAGCATTACTCAGTCAATTCCCTACCTGTGGAACTGGTTCATTGAAGTTGGAGATGAGTTGTTTACGGATGAGATCCTTCTCTGTTTCTGCCAGCGCACTGAAGTATTGAAGGGGAGAGTCAAAACATTAACTCAACACAACAGACACACGATGACTGAGACAGCACCTCCCACTCTGCACTAGCTGCGTACATGTTATCCTCCAACCCACAGTCACTGGAAACTATCTGGCACTGTTCTACCACGGTGATTCTTATAGCCCTGAGGTCAAAGGTGTTCCAATCATAAAAAGCTATTCTACGTAGAGAGACAAGCAATGGAGTGCTGGGGACTGTTCTATCAGAGGTCTACATAGAGAGACAAGCGATGGAGTGCTGGGGACTGTTATATCCGGGGTCTGCAAGGAGAGACAAGCAATGGAGTGCTGGGGACTGTTCTATCAGAGGTCTACATAGAGAGACATAGAGAGGCTTCAAAAGATGGAATGGTAATATCCACTCCAAATACGGATTTCTTCACAATGAAGTGCTGGGGACTTTCCACTGGGAAAAATATTAGGCTTAACAGTCTGTTTTGCATTGGGCATGGCAAGCAACACTCAAAACGTGGGAGCAGACCCCATGTGTGTCATTGATCTGATAGTCGCTGTCTGGATTGGCATTGTTGTATAAGGCATAGCTTGAATCGATTCATTAACATAATCATAATCTGTTTTACTGATTTCTCAATTTTCAAGTGTCAATGGCAGTGCCATGAGAACACTTCAGAAACTTGCTGCCGATGTGGACACATTAATCGGCTTGCACCATTCATGTAACGTGCGCTTGTTAATTAGGGTTAATTGGATACCAGCATGTTGTTAGAAGGTATCCTTCCTTTGATGCAATTGCTGCAAGTGCAGTGAAGTCAGCCAAATGTGCGACGTGAGTTGACACTTCAAATTTTGGTGAAAGTTGATGTGTAGACATTGGTTCATATTGTGAAGTGTTCATGTCATCAGGAGAATGTGCATGCTTAATTTGGATACTTGAGACTCCAAAATGAGCTCGAGACTACTGGGTATTCAACAGACCCAGTTGGACAGATCTGATCATCAACAGTGATAAACATAGAAGGAATCCACAGGGACCAGAATGTGAGTTTGACACATCCGAGTTCAACACAAGGTTCAACTGATGCTTACTTAGTTTATATTACTCTGTTATCAACAAATAAAATAAATATTGGAAAATTTGCAATTTTGATATTTTGTAAAAATGACCTCTTACATCATTAATGTACAAAAGACCTATGACTCCCTGTAGCAAAGCTAGGCTGTCATAATGACTCCCAGTTTTAAGAGCCTAGAGCAAACCCTGTCTGGGTCCCCATGGGGAGTAGAGACAGTGTTCACTTGTCAACCATCTCTACGCCATTGTAGCTATTCAGTACCCATGTTAGTCGGCACTGAGAGACAGACAGGTACTCACTGTGGAGCCGTCTTCCTCCAGTACCTGTCAATGCCATTCTTACAGTACAGCACCGCCAACCACCGCACGTTGGTGTCGATATCATGGTTGCTAAATATACTCTGAAACACACAAAACATAATCATATTTCAGAAAAAGGCTCTGTTCCACAAAACAACCTTAGACGTGGTTAAGAAGATGTGTAAACATGGTTAAGATCATAGTAGCTCGAAAACGAAAACTATCGAAAACTTAAGAACAGTGACAGATCAGAAGCATTACAAGCATATTACATCCTCTAAGTTACTGTTCCATGTGTTGGGAGAGAGGGGGTTGCAGTGGGTGAATGGTACATATACGGTGAGAGGGGGGTGGGGTTGGGGGTGTCAGCAAAACACTGTGATAATATTAATTAGCAGTCTCAGACAATCACCAACCAGCATAATTATTTTTATATCATAGATCTGAGAAAAGTAAATGAATGTGAGTGAGTGTTTGTTGCTTGACGCTGCGCTCAGCTGTATTCCAGCTATATGTCAGCTTATAACTAATCGAGTCTGGGCCAGACAATCCATTGATTGATACAATGAACAATGATCCATGCCATCATGACCAACCCATCCACTTGGTCACCTCTTATGACCAGCATAGGTTGCTGGGGATATCAATTCTAACCCAGACACCCCACAGCAGCATAGAGGAATGTAACACAGCGTACAGCAACGATGGAGTAGAATCCTGGCTGTGTCTCCCACTGCTGTAGTTGATGCTCTGCAGGCTTCAGTACACTGGCGTCCTGGCTGCACGCCCTGGACAATGTGTCCAGCACCACCGGCCCTGCTGTTTCCATGTCCATAGTACCGCACCGGACCACTCTACTCTTCTCACATGGTAATCAGGTAGTCGAATCTGAAAGCAGTCACTAATCCTACAGCACAGGACTGTTGCTGAATTGATGCTGTCATCCTAAAATAATTTCAACATTGTGTTTGCCTGTTGCAAGAACTGATACCTATCATGTCCACAATAATACTTATTACTGAATTATATAACGTCATAATCAGCACTGATCAGATTTGTGATACTTTTTTTCTTGAATTTAAAAGTATACTTACCTTGTATCCAAACCCATATTATTAAATTAAGTATGAAAATCCTTTCTATTTATTGGCCCTGTCTTAAATGAAATGCAAGATACCTTTGCAAAGCTCAAACATCACAAACATTTTAATTCCAACCTTTGTCCAATTTGTGAAATTATACCATTGTATACTGTAGATCTGGGCCAATGAATATCGGCATCTGAGTAATGCCTAGATAAAATCGCTTTTATTATGATTATTATTATTATTTGATCTGCGTTGAAATGTCACAGCTACAACAAATAGTTTACTTATTTTCTTGAGTTCAGTTTTTATCTTGTGAGTGTAGCTTGTACAGTCAGTGTGAAATAACCCAGAAGCAAAACTTGAAGGAAACTTGATGAACATTGATAAATAAATAGTTGAAATGAACAAGTGTAAAATAAACATATCACTTTCACTTTGAGATTACATGATTTAGAAGTTTTCTAAATCTTCACTGTCCGGCAAAAATGTAAACAATTAAACATGTAATGACAGCCTACAACACTGTTAATGTTATCAGGGCTGAAGGGATCGTTGTTGACACAGGTACTACAGATAAGTACCCCAGGTAAGTTTCTGTATACCTAAAAGTACCCTAGGAAAAATCAGAATGCAGAAATGTACCCTAGGATGAGTCTATTACACTGCAGGCTGTATTGCCAATGCACTTAAATGGTTCCTTGAACGTTTACTTATGTAAGATGCCAAAACCATGGTTAAATTCAAAATGTATATTTTTCTCTCGGTATTTCCTTTTCATAAATGGATCGGAACTGTCATACTGTTGTATGAGATGCATTCCAGTCTTCTATATAAAAAAACGATCAAAGACAGTGACATATGTACACTACTCAAATATTCCATGATGCACAGTATTATCCAGCATGCACTCGTCATCAGGCGACCCAGAACAACATGAACCGGTTTCGGGTTGAGGAGTATGAAATCGTCCGTCGCTTAGCGTAGCAGATACTGGGTACCTTTCTGTATTCTGATTTTGGATAGGGTTCGTTTCTGTAGTACCTGTGCCGACAACGACCCCTTCAGCGTAATTAGGGTTAGGCCTATATTTCGTCAGTTAGTGATTTCCTGGCTTGCATATAACGAATGAACAAAACCGGGCTACATTCGTATTTGGGAATTAAATGTGATATTTTCATACAGTAATACACACGAGCAAGTAGTCAAAGTCTTGTAAAAGCAAAAGCCGTTGAAAGACTACATAAAAGGGCCTACATGAGCATGAGCAATGTGCGAGTCGTGTTCTTTGCGAACATTTCATCTGTTCTTTTAACTTCAAATTAGTTATTTTTCACATTGTATATTGGGTGACATATACGCCAAACAAAAAAATAACAACATACATTACTGTTTCTATGTGGTATACATACATTAATCACAGATTTACTGTTAAACCTTTACGTGAAATCTACTGAATTCATGCCTTCATTCCATGCTCTAAACACTGGGCGCGGCCATGTTGGTTGTTTATAAAACAGAGCAGATGAAAACGGATTAGAATTTACTCGGAGTCACTGTTAGAATGAACTCAAACGTGGCATTTGTTTGTTAATTTACATTTCACCATTGGGCGATGATACCTATATTGAGTCTATTAATGGCAAATAAGAGTGTGCTAGATTTCACTGTTTTTCTTCGTTGAACAGAAATTTTACAACATGTCTGTTATACTAAATAACGCCCGGGGGCGCCCGGGAGAATGATACTAAATAATAAAGTGTAGTCTATATAATTGTGTTCTTGTATTGATTATACAAAATAACATATAGCTGGAAAAAAATTACATACACCCCTATTCTTTTTAAATGGTGAATCTGCGAAGCAAATACGATTTTATTTTGTTCGAACTGACGAGGTATTCGTAACGTAGGCTTTGAAGGATACAATGTAAATTTTGTTATGGAACAAAAATAATTTTCTTTTATAGTGTCATATTCTGTATACTATTCCATAAGTAATACTGAAAGACAGACGTTTTCAAAATTTCATGAGTGGCCCCATGCTTGAGTGTAAAACGTCCGGTACTATAGCGTCCGGGCAGCGTCGGGGAGCATCTGGTGAGAGCGCCCGGGAGAATGAAACTAAATAATAAAGTGTATTCTATAAAATTGTGTTCTTGTATTAATTATACAAAATAACATATAGCTGGAAAAAAAATTACATACAGCCCTAATTTTTTTAAATGGTGACATGTGCATGAATTGGAAGCCTGTCGCCTGCTGTGCCTCCTGGAGCTTGCATTATATGATAGCAAAGAAGGACGAGGTTCTTTTTTAATTTTTAAAATAGAATAGACAGAAGTTACAGTATCTCCCCGCCTATATATGTATTCTACTTACCGTAAGCTTTCTGAAGGAATTTTCTATATATTTTTAACTTGGACGTAAAGGGCATCCATCTTGACACGAATGCAGAGGGTTGTTATGCTTTGCGGTTACCATAATGAAAGAAGAATTGTCAGATTTATCACCAAGTTTGACACTGTATAACTTGTTAAGTATAATACATAGATATACTCCGCGCATATCTACTTATTCATCAAATCTTTCTCAGATACTATTCCAAAACGTAGCAAAAAATATCGATGCTTACTTTCTTCCACAAAAGCTAAAGATGACACACATTTATCGAGATTGCTATATTTTCCAGTTAGTTATTGTACCGGCTGATTAGCTCCCTTAGACCTGGGCACCAGCCGTCAATAAGGGTCATATATATCTATATGTCTGTCCTTTGGTGCTTCGTATCATGAGTGTACTCTCTGTGTTTAATTATTTGTCGTTATGGCGCAATTCTATTGAAAATTCCCTAGTTTACTTATTGAATAACAACATGTTGTAATGATATTATCAATATACCATGTTACATTGGCTTCATCAAGAATTGAATGCATTGACAAAGAAGGAGCAATTGTTCTGGTTTATATTTCAAAGAATCTTTTGGATTATATAAAATTCTTAATCTGCCAGAAACCGCCATCTAAATTAGTTTCTATTACGAAACAAATTATATTTTGACTTAAAAACTATCGGATTTTCTTTAATTACATTGTTTTGATAAACTAATGCAATTTAATTAAGCGATTTGAGCAGATAAGAGAGGGAGAAACGTCCTGTAATCACACGTGTAGTGTGACTCTTTCATTTACATGCCTTATCTTTTGTTTCCCCAATGTAACAGGCGTTACACCGTTAAGCTCAATGTCAAAGACCGGACATCAATGAAGGGATTTGTGTTAGATAACATTAGATCGGGTTGAGGAAATATCGAAAGTGTTTTCCGTAGCTGCCTTGGAATTTAAGTCAATCTATGTTATTTAACTGGCAAAATTTGTAATTATTTTTGTTTGCCTTTCTTAACATTTTCTTATTGTTAACAACACTTCCTATATTTGGCAGGAGGCGTCGTCCTGTCCCTCGTGTGTAATACATAGAAAGGAACACAGTGTGACTACTAAGACAAAATTGTTATGGATGAGCAACTTCTTTATTACAATTGGGCGAAGTTTCGGTGGAGATTCTAACACCGTTATCAAGCGAATGATGTACAAACTAGGTATGAGCATGATATATATACGAGGGGTGTTCATTAAAGATTTCCCCTAAACCACTTAGGGTTATCATATTTGGTTGAAATTTCACATGTGTAATGATACATGTATCCATGGGTTATGTCTGAATTTGCAGCACCGAACAATTAATCTTACCACTTTTACAGGTGTTATGATCGAGTAGGGTGTGACAATGGAGCCAGTAGAATACCGAGCAGTGATTAGGTTTTTATATTTGAAAGGTCGCACGCCAAAAGAAACTTTCGATGAAATGAAAGCAACTTATGGGGAAGATGCCCCATCATATGACGTTCTTAAACACTGGCATCGCCAGTTCAAGTGTGGTCGGACATCTGTGGAAACAGCTGCCATTCCTGGTCGCCCCCATTCAGCCATTGTTGAGGACACTATCCATCAAGTGGAGACCGCCATTTTGGCAGAACGACGTATATCTGTTCGCCAGTTAGCACAAGATGTCAAGATCAGTGTAGAGTCTGTGGAAAAAATCATCGATGACAATTTGAACATGCATAAGGTGTCTGTACGATGGATTCCCAGGTTGCTCTCACCTTTCCAAAAGCAGGAACGAGTCAATTGCTCAAAGGATCTTTTGGACATGTGCCAAAAAAAACAGGCAAACTTTTTTGACAGACTTATCAGACAGGATGAAACATGGGTCCATCACTATGATCCTGAGACTAAAGTTCAGTCGATGCAATGGAAGCATGTGGAGTCACCACCCCCAAAGAAGGCACGTGTCCAACCCTCTGCAGGCAAGGTCATGCTCACTGTGTTTTGGGACCAGCACGGAGTAGTGATGATGGATTTCTTGGCAAAGGGTACCACAATTACAGGAGCTTATTATGCTTCACTGCTGCGGAAATTGCGGGACACTATCAAGCTTAAGAGGCATGGCATGCTGACCAAGGGTGTCCGTCTCCTGCAAGACAATGCTCCAGTACACTACTCTCATGTTGCCCAGACAGAAGCGCGATCCTGTGGCTATGAAATCCTTCCACATCCTCCTTACTCTCCTGACCTTGCACCATCTGACTTCCACCTCTTTCCAACCATGAAGTCATTTTTGAAGGGAAAACGTTTCACAGATGATGAAAAACTGATTTCTGAAGTCAAGTCCTGGTTTGAGACGCAAAATGAGGGCTTTTACAAGCGATGTCTCCATAGTTGTATAAAACGATGGGAGAAGTGTGTAACTCTTGGTGGTTTCCATGTGGAGAAAGACTAATACCTATGACAAGATTCATTCCACTGGGTCCATCGGAAGTGGGTCAGGGGAAATCTTTAATGAACACACCTCGTACGTAACAGATAGATGTTTATATAACATATAAGGTTGAAGTACACTGATTGATTAGGTAGTTATGATAAACATGTTTACAGTTGACTTCCTTTTAAACAGAAAATAAAGAATGCTACACTCGTCACATGACGTTAAGATTTAAATTTCAAGGCATGGTTTGTTGTACGTATTTGAGAGATTGCTGTCAATATGAACTTTCACCTCAGAGTGTCAAAGGTATGTATAAAAGCAAGAGCGATGCATAAAAAAACATGCATGTGCCTGGAGCGTACGCAATCGACCACTTTGGTAATCGTCTTGTTATCTTAGCAATTACTGCCGATACGATATATAAGTGAGAATGGATTTGAGGGCAAAAATTCGATATAAGCAACCCCTAAAAGCCCACTCTTGGCTTGCAAACACCACTTTCACCCTTTTCGGAATACACTAAATGGTCCGGCCAGACCCGTGTGCGAAATACGCTACAGTCGGAAAGCGCACGTTAAATCTTCTATATCAGTCAGGCTGAGGGCACGCACTCACACAGACTGGAAGAAACTACATGAAGGAGAACCACTGAGCTGCGACCGATCTTCCAGATGGTATCTTCCCAAAACGTAGACCTGCCAAAACGCAGACCCGTTAAAACAACACTCGTTATGGCTGGTTGCATCAGTAATTAGTACCCTGTACCCTTGATTAAGTAAAATGGTATCACCCATGTAACAAGAAAGAAAGCTGGGTAGATTTCACAATTTTGTATTCAAATGTTATTTCATTGTCATTTATGATTACTGGGTACTGAAGGGGTTCATGGCTTCAAGCCAGGCATCTTGGACCTCGAGAAGGGGCAGCAATGGCAGGCCCGCAGCTCGTCGTATCCACTTGCGAACCTCCACATCTTCTTTGTATGCAACTGCAAGTCCTAGTTCTTGTGTTTTGCGCCATATTGCCTGACAGAAATGGAATAGACAGCCTTTTACATCAGACTGGGGAAATACAGTCTCGGCAGCTTGAATAGCAGCAAGTTCGAAGTCTGTTTGGATGACAGATGGAGCTAGGGGTCGGCCGAGGGTCTGCTGAACCTTGGTCTTGGTGTATGTAGCTCTCTGGCGATCTGGAAGGAGTGTGTAGACCAGAGGGTACATGGTGGAACCTGACATCGCGTGAATAATGTATACTTGGTTCCACAGAGGAGGGCAGGTAGAGAATGTTCCATCCATGAAGATTTTATCTGCGGACCGCAGTGCTTCAAGAGCCTTGTCGGAGGAGATCTTGTCGTCCTCTCCGTCAGCAAACAACAGGAATCTTCTTCCATCTTATGTCGCTGTCCACTGATCTGGAAGGTCCACCTCAGCTCTTGACCTCGGCAATGGAGGGATGTTCTGTCGTCTGTGGCGACACATGGCACTACTCACACTCGGGAAGGACGGCTGATGCGGCACCAAGTCGTCCTCCTGTTGGCTGATGAGGTCGTTGTAGATTTGCTGCATAGGTGTTATCTCTTCCCTGGCCCTCTTCCTTATGGCGTTGACCGGTCCATTCATTAATTAAGTAGGTGTGACCGGCCCAATTAATTAGTGAGCTAATTTTAACTGCTTTTTGGGAGGTCTGCATTTTGGAGGTCTACGTTATGGGAGGGAACCTTCCAGATTTACCAATACTCTTACCCTTCCAGGAGTGTTCTGCGTGGAGCGGCTAATACCAATTAGGAAAACTCAAAAGGTAGGTCAACTTAAAGTGAATTTGTGCTTTTTATGTCTACAGCTCTCGGACTCTCAAGTTATTAGTTAGCAAACGTAATATTAAAATACCTCTTAAAAGGTACTACGGGTAGGCATCAATGTAAGTCATTGACATGTTCAATAGTCTATATATTTTTTTCAGGGTGTACTCTATCTTGTGCAATGGCAGGGGTACTCAATAGAGGACTGCACCTGGAAGCCTAAACATCATCTGCCAAGTCAGTTGATTCAGTCTTTCCACCAACCAGATGCCTGTCCACAGCTTATTTCTGCATTTTTTCGAGATGTAGAGAGAGGATTCCAGGCACGCCTGAAAACCCGGGAAGTTTTCTGTACCGTGTCCTTTGGGCGTGTTTAGGTCTGTGTACCATTCTGATGGCGAGGTGCGTCTCCAGCAAGCTGATTTTACCAAACATTTTCTATCCGACCACTGATGGTATCATGTCAACGTCCATGGAGAGGGAACGTGTGTGGACTTCCCTGTGAGGGCCTGGCCGCGTGTGAGTGTGACTTCCACCTGGGTGGCCCGTGATGGTCGTGTGCTGCTCGTGAAGACCCCCGTCGAGACAGTAAGGTTTGCTGTGCTCACTCGAGCCTGTGATGCAGCCTTCATTTCAGCGACGTGCATGTACGTGTGTGTGTTTGTGTGGCTGCTTGTACTAGTCCGGACTGATGCCGATTTATAATGCTAGCTCACTGAGATACCATGCCGCAGTTTAACATGAATACCCCACAGACACAGTATACTGACTCCGAGCCAACCAGTCCTTGTTTTAGCCCCTTAAGGCCGAGCGCCAGACAGGGTAACAACAAGTACCAGCTTTTAACGTCTTTTGGTATGACGCGGTCGGGGATCGAACCCCGGACCTTCCCCTCTCCGGGCGCACGCTCTACCACTAGAGGCGGTCCATCAATCTAATAGTTGTTTGCATGTTTGATATCCTGGTATGTAGAGGTATATGTGTACAGGCGTATACACAGGATATTATATGATTATTCATGACATACTATGTTTACGACACGAATGATGGAAACAATACACTGTTGTCTCGTGGCCTAGTAGGTAATACATATATACATGTATGCATATGTGCATGGATGCACCGGTTTGGTAAGGTACCGGTATTTGTATGTGTATATTTGCATCCTGATATTATTTTCAACAGTAGGTATAGTTAATCTCAGTGTATTATGTACAGTTTACTTTTATTAATATGTTTAGGGGAACGTGAAGACTCCCCAACACAACAGCCTTCTGTATTCCCGGTGTTCTCCTAATGTCAGACTGAATGGGAGGAACCGAAAACTATGTGGTATCGAACCGTTTGTCACTTGGGATGCAAGCATGACATTTCGAAAGCTAGGTCTGCATATTTGCCATGTTTTTTGTTCCAGAATATTGCCAATCACATTTGTTTCAAAAGGGACAGAAAATTCCATAATATAAATGATTTCATTTGATTTATCAAAAAGATCAGGTTTGTCTGCCTGGATAGGCCTCAGATTGTATATGGGCCTATTCAAAAGATTTTTCCTTTTACCATTCTCCATGAAGCCATCTATATATTCTGGGTCGTACCATGGATGGACCTCTGTGTTAAAACCACAAGCATAGCAAAGACGGTAACAAAACGATAGAGACACGCCATCATGTCGCTCAAGATACTGTGTTTATGCCAAAGCTGGGACATCCACTGACAATGTGTTGGACACCCTCATTAAATTCATTGCATAACCTACATATTTAAATCACGTTTCGAGTGGGAACTGACTTGCCAGGAGCAGCAAACGGGACTTTTAATCTTTTAATATTAACATTTAAACTGATTGGTTCTGATTGATGAAGTTTCGCTTGGGTCATTCATTATTCGTTCATTCATTGTCCTGATTTGTGCATGGATGAAAGGTTTCAGTCGAAGTATCATTTTCAATTCGTCTTGAAAAAGTGTTTTGCCTTTTATTGTTGGTTTCGCATTTAAACTGTCTCATGTCAGGTACAGTGTGATGTTCACAAAGGCAAACAACAGCTCACGTAGAAAGGACAAGACAAATTGTGTGTTCGAGCACTGTGAAGCCTTGATAGACAGCAGACTGAGGGTTGGTTGATCAGTATGGCTGATTTCATTATCTAGTTCCGGGTTAGGAAAAGTAACTGCATTAACGATAGTCAAAAATGATGATTGCTATCATCGTTTGAGACGACAACATCGTCCACGTTCATAAGAAAACTGTCGATTAACCTCGGATCGTTCTCGTAAATCTTCCCCACTAATTCCTTCTGGAGGTGACATATTGCACAATTTTCGTCTAGTTACCAAAAATGCTCAAAACGAGAGACAACGAATATTGCTTCTTCGCCAAACCAGAAAACCAGATTCGAATGACTTAATTTTAAAAATAGTATATTTCAATGTCTGTCAGATCTGACCTATGATGTATTTTTAAAAAAGAGACGAGAAAAGCCGATTCTACATCGGCGACTGAATAATTACTGACCTTCCGGTTATATCATATAACCATTCAAGTGTTTTTTTCTTCCCCATCTCCGGTCCTTTGATTCGTTGCATTCTATTCACAATTGCGTTTTCTTTGTTTAATTAGATCGCGAAGGAGAACCTTTAATCCGTTTCCTATATATTGAAGTCAAGTTGGTTATGGTATGATACGAATGAAGCAGGATATTTATTTATCGAAAATAAGCAACAGGCAGAATATTTTCATCAAAACATTTTGTAATAGAGAACGATAGAGAAAATATTTCATGAAACGACATGATTTTTCTATATTGTTTTATTGTGTAATTTGTTCTTGGCATTGGTAGCAAACATTTTCTACATGATACTATTTCTTAGGTTTGGGAATGTCTGGTGTATTTCACTGTTTTCCTTATATCTGAAAATTAAACTTTGACAAAATTCTTTAAGAATATTTTCCTTTTCCCAAATGTTCCGATGACACAGTTCTGACATAAGACAAGCCAGGTGTGGTTCTAATAAAGTCCTGCAACTTCCACAGTGGTCGTAGAAGAGTTTAGGGTATTTGGTAGTCGGGCATATGTTGATTATATGCTAAGGAAATACTTCAAATAATACATACAACATAGATTACCATATAATACAGGCTTGTCTCCATAATGGATTTCAGAAAGCTGATTGAAAGGCAGTCATAAAGTCTTTAACACAGGAAGGGCATGAACGAATACTGAAACTGATGGGAAATGATGCCAATCATTTCATGACTGTCCTTCAAATGAGAGTTTAGTTTAAGCGTCCCTCGAAGATTATCCATGGTCAGGAAGATGACGCAAACTGGACATGGAGACAAGAACACACTACAGGAGGACACATTTATGGAATCCTAGAAGGGACATTTTCATGTTGTCACGCATTATAAAGGTCAAAGTGTCGCAATGTTACAGTTTTGGGCTTCACTTAATTTTGATACGTTTTGGTTGTTTTTGTAAGGGCGACAATGCGGCAACGTGGAAATGTTCCTCCCAGGATTCCATACAAAATCATGATCTTACATGGTACTTTTTGTTTTGCACTCTCTGTATAGTTGATCTTCAGTGATCCATTCAGATAACTCTCACAACTATGTTGCCTTTTACGCCTATTGGAATTTGTCTTGGCAGATACTTGATACTGAATATACCTGGCGTTGACGTTTGATATTATATTGTTGCAATGATTAATTGCTGCTGTTCACAAAAGTATTTTATTTGCGATTCTACACGTATACCTATTGATTGTTTAGATGCATTGAAGATGTATGTAGATTGTCATGAATTGTGATTGTGTTTGATTGTGTTAGGTGTTGAGTGAGGTTGAGTGAGGTTGAGGTTTTACAGTTGGAGGGAGTTGATTAGGTATTCAATCCATTGAAGAAACTGGCACATTTCTAATTCACTTTCACACAATTCAGTTCAGTTCTGTCATGTTTAGGGCATTTCCAAAATGTCCAATTCCCTGAACAGACCTACCATATGTTACCGTGCTTGTTTTTTTACATGGATTTGTGATTAATATAACATGCTTATGATGTAATTGGAATTGTACAATGGATTTTACCCAAAAATATTTTATGATTATATACCATTGTCAAACGAACGTCCATGTTATGTGTCATTTTAGGTTTCCATCCTCAATTCAAGTTGACATACCATTTTGCAAACATTTTAAAGAAACATAAGCACTTTCTTATTGATGAATTACTTTTCTTCTTTCGTGTATGAACATACCAATAAGACAATGAAACTAACTATAACAAGTTTATTGAAACAAAATAAGAAGAATGTAATCATGATCTAACACTCAGAACCGGTGCTGTCTAAACGCTGTTTCCTCCGATTGTTCATGGCCATCAATAAAGTCCCAAAATATGATCAACGTCTTCAATGTTCATGGCACTCCACTCCACGTGGCTACAATGGAGAGTGTCTGTGGCCACCTTGCATGCTGTGTGAGTGGGGACCACTCTGTTACTGTCAGACTTGTTCCCGACCAGAACTATTGGAGGTCTGCCAGAACCTGAAATGTGAAAGAAGAACGTTTAAGATATAACGAGATGAATTCAACAAACGTAACGTAATAGTAAATGCCATTATAAGGAAGTATTATCATGGAATGAAGTTTGAGATATAACATCGTAACATCAAATACGTTTTGGCAAAAAGGGCAGATTATCGAAAACTCAATAAAAAAAACCTGTTCACATCCAATCTCATCACCTAACATTCCTATGAAAACTCACCACGAATCATTTCTATCCGAAGGCATATTTTGAGGGCTCTTGCGAAGGATTTTGCATCATCAACAGCATACACTACGACATAGCCATCCGCGTGTCGGGTGCGATACTCTCGCATACGCTGTCGTTTCTCCGTCCCAGATCCTGATCAAAGCGAGGAAACATTTTAAATAACTGATTTACAATCAATAACAGGATTGGTATGGTTGTGTGGTATTAGAATGACGCTACCTGACAATCAAAGGTTTATAATGTTTAACGTCATTGCCATTGACTAATTTATTTCAATAATCTCAATAATTTCAATAATCTTCAATATTCTCGAAACAGTCATGTCCAAAACCGATATATAATACATGGATAGATAAGCAGAATACAGTCGTCTAAGCCGCCGCGATTCGCTGTGCAGAGTTGTGTCCCTTCGGCACGCCAGAAACCTTTGATTGTGGGTTCGAATCCCGGTTCGCCCCGATTATGTTTCTAGGTTTGTCAGCACCATACCCGTGCTCGTTGGCTTCACCGAAGTGGTAAACGTCTGAGACCTGCATCACTTCGGGCTTTCCAACCACATTAAGCTGACACGCTGTGATATAACTGGAATAATGTTTAAAACAGCAGGGTTAAACCCAACTCACTCACTCACTCACTCACTCATTCTATAACATGTCTCACCAGGCAGATTGGCTGTGGTTGTGTACTAGTCCTCCTTTGTCTTGCGATGTATACCGGGGAAGGTTCTGGAAACTGTTGAGCGATGGCAGACTTCCCCACTTTCTCTGCACCCAAAATTACGATATTTGATTCGTCTATTTCAAGTTGCTGGTATAACGAACGTTTAAAGATGTCTTTTCCCTTGTAGAGTACCTGACTTTCTGCTGATCTATTCGGCTTTTATACCATTTCATTCATTGATGTCATCATGTTTATAACACCTTTCTCCGTAGATATATGTATTGAAACACCACCTTACATTCAATGCGTTACATTTAGATACCCCCTTGGAACTATATTTAAATTTGACAGAACCTAGTTTTAACAAGCATATGTTCATGTGTTACAAACAAAATACGACTATAGCAGGTGATCGGGAGCATCATGTCCCACAGTGGCACCTTGCCACATTTCAGGTCATTTACGTGAAAAAGGCACAGGAACATATGGTATAAGTCATATTAAGCAACAAAATCCTTTCCATATCCAATAGAAATATCTCCATAAAGCAGATTCGATTGTTCAATTCCGGATATATCATGAGTATGTGTTTAAGAATGACTATCAGATCGTTATGATACCAGGTCATCGTGAGTGTATCCTGGCCCACAGGGGGAACCCGTCCCGAATACACGCAAAGTCAACTCAATTGTTCACCTGGAAAAAAACACGGGGACATATCTTACAAATCAAAATAGGGAATTGCATCGAACATCATTTTGTCAGTGATGCGTCAAATTTGGAAATGTCCCCCAGATGTCTACCATCAGATTTTTACTGAGGCCTTGAATGTTGTAACCTTTATCAAACAACTTTTTTCAAGTTGGGGTGGGTAAACAAGTGGGAGGGAATTGTCTATCTTATTGTTATTGAACTATATCAAATCATCGATATACTTGAAGCTTAAGTTAGACTTCTTGGCCAAATTCCCTTGTTTGGACTTTGCCAATCCGAACAGAAATTCCTATTCATATGTATAAAGAATCTTAATTTTAAGAATGTGAAGAATCCGACCTTTGTTAAAATGCCTCAGCCGAGGAATTCTTTTGGAATCTTCAGTGTTAATGTCCTTCTCTGTTAAGGCTAGCCTATCTCTCTTAACCTTAAATTATAAATTATCTGTCTGTCTGTCTGCCTATAATCAAACAGAACCGGTCATTTTAAATGTTAAAACACATCTGTGACGTCATTCTATTGTTTGAACGCTCCATAACTTTTCAGGAATGGAGAGTTTTTTGTCAACTATACATTATCTTGGATCAACATTCAAATTAATTTCCACTTAGAACAGACGGAACTATTTTTTACATTTATTGACAAGTAAATACCTATTTCTTTCCGAAAACATGTGTGGCCACATCCCTCAATATTTCCTATTATTCCCATCAGCATGTATTGACAATATGCAAGCAACTGATAAATACTAGTTTAGGACCCAACAAAATTATGAAAAGCGGTGTACCATGCATTGTAAATGTCAGCTCGCGACGAATCTTGGCGCACGTGCAACAGCGGCAGAGAACGCACTCTTCGTGCATCACTCACACAGTATAAATACAGACAACAAAGAGTTCTGTTTTATTTTTCAAATATTTTCCAACAACAGAATATTTTGTCAAAGTGTTAAAGTAGGGATGAGTTTTAAGTAGGGGAATATCCTCGAAACTCTCGATTCCTTACAAATAATGGGCCTCGCCCCGTGCGGGGCCAGAGATTAACTCGGACATTCCCCTCTACTTAAATATAGACACGATGCCAATAGGTTATCTAACCAATCAGCTTACTTTTCCCTTTGAACAGCCATTGAATTTAAAACTTATTTCTAGATAAAATGCATGCGCACATTCGTTTGTCTTTCCATTTGCAACTGCTGAGTCGAGGTTGTGGAAACGTGTGTGCGTGTGTGTGTTTGTGTGTGTGTGCAGGCGTGAGTGCGTGCGCGTGTGTGTGAACGTCTCATGACGGCAACAATGATAGCAGAAAGGTTCGTACTGTTTTATTCCAAGTCCTCTCCATTCAGTCAACACTAGGCTTCTGTCATTCATATCGATGTTAAAGATTTGGAGATTGGGACACAGCCGAAAAGATTTTAAAATGTTCATCACCTGCAGAGTAGAAACGACAGGGTAAACGTGTTAGACAGTTTAACAAATGGAAGTGGGACAGTGTAAGCTGTGATCTGGTGCGAAAACCACCCTTGTAAAATATCGCCAGTCTGCTTACTTAAAAGATATTCTGATCAACTATTATACTAGAATTCCCTTAGAGGCTAGACCTTATGATAAACGTTAGGGTGTTGGACTATCACTACATGACCTGAACATTGTATTTCCTCCGAGGAGAGATTTTACTGGGGAAAATATTTATGGAAGTCAGAGGTGTTCTCATAACTAAATACGTTGTTTTATCTATGGATGGGTGACAGATGAAAGAGACATTTTCTGCACATGGAAATATGTGTTGTACAATCGCCTTCTATGGTCCAGTAAAATTTCAACGAGCATTACAGAAACAGAGAAAAAACAAGTATAAAGTCAAGAAAATAAGAATATGATAAGTGAACTCAAAACGAAGACATAAAGGCTCATTAGGCCGAGAGAGTAATTAGAAAACACTCATATCTAGATATCTGACACACAACAACACTGAAAAATGTGTTGATGTGTTAACAGATTTAAGGTAGAACTACAATCATAGTGTACATAGAAGCCTTGGACATTGGGCTCCTGCTGATGTGAGAAAGAAAAATGAACTCAAACTTTGGAAGCACTTGCACATTAGACCAATGCTGATACATGTTAAAAGCAAGAAGCCATTCCATAAATTAGAGTATATAGTGGGATATATTGTATGTATCAATCATTTGAGGAAAGCTTTCAGTGAGGAACACAACTTACGCTGGACTGAAGAATTATTCAAACACATTGAATGATTTCCATGACGAGATCTTAAAAGGTCGTTTTTATGAGCAAGAGCTTCAAAACGTAAGCAAAGACAGGTATGGAATATGAAAAGGTGTTGAAACAAAAGCGATAAAAAAGGCGAAAGAGCTTTACTTGGTGTGTTGGAAAGAATGGCGGTCCAGTTTTGATTCGTGGGTAGAAAAAAGTCAACTGCAAAGCATTGGTTGTCATTATGCACAGGTATGTGGTCTTTAACAGGTTTGATTCCAAAGTCTATTTTTAAAGATAACCGCTTCCATGTCAAATTGTAACATCGTCTACGTTTCGAAGTTGTGTGGATGGTTGCCCTGGCTGAATTAAGGTTTGATAAACTGGATCTGACAAATATCAATAACCTTTATATAGACGTGTTGTGCAATGTGTGTATCTACATGCATGGAAGAGTTTAAGCCACATAAATGGGCCTGGTGGTGTCGAATTAAGAGATGTACCCAATTACCAATTTGAACACATGTGGTTTATGCCAGTAATACGGAAAGATGGCTCTGACTGTTCACATGGTTCACATTTAGTTCTGAACGAAGACGTTAACGTGTCACTTCTCCTCCGACATTATGGAGAGCCGTCTGTATATTCCTGGTACACAACGGTGGATACAGTTCTTTGAACGCAGATCTAAAGCTCCTATCAAACCTGTAGTGACAGACAGGTCGTCCTCGATCCACCAAGATTCCCATCTTATCTACTCTAGAACGCGCGGCAGCAACAACCATTCGAGGATCTCCTAAAATAGAAAGGACGTCACAAAACCAGGATGATGGATGAAAGGGCTGATGCCTCTCAGAAGCGAGACAAAACTATAAAACGAAAAGCTGGTGACAAAATTTTCACAAATAAGACAGTTCGGCTTGAGGGTAAGAAGACTATCCAGTTCAAGAACACTACCCACCACTGTAAAGAAGGATATATCTATTGACTAACCATGTCCGTTTTGACAGAGAAGGATTTTACCGAAGCGTTACCATCGAGTTTAGACCTTTTCGAAATGCCCCCTTATCAAACAAGTATCTCGCAACAGTTCTAAGTGAACGTATGACCCCTGTCCGCTATCACCGACTCCAGTCCTGTGGAATTTCTTATCTCTAACGGTGGAAGTGATTATACAGATCTGAAACGTGCTTGCTTGCATGTCCAACTGAGAGTCACTCATGAAGATGGAAGTGTTTTAACCGATAAAGAGCCATGGTCTCAAGTATTAGTGTACTTTCAAGGCCATCTGGTATAAAGTATAATTTAAGACGGCCCTCACCAGTACACTCAACGCAAGAGTACTCTCTCAGGAGCCTGCTCTTCTAGAAGTCGACCAGACACATAATGTATTTGTAAACTAAATAACATGAACAGAGAACAGTTATGGTGTGCCATTGACTACGACCCTATGCCACACAAATGGGGTTACAGATGGGGTTACCTTCTTACCACGTGGAACCCAGTCTTTCCCGGGTTTTCACTCGGGAATCTAATAACAATTATATTTGGCCACGCAATTTGCCACATAAATGGGCCTGGTGGCGTTCGTTCCCATTTAGACCCACAGCGTTGGTCTGGTAGCGACGTTTCCGTCATTTGGGGCTTAGCATTAATTATCTATTAACAATTATGTTTGGCGACACGAGTCGGCACACAGCTCTATTTGGCTTAGCGTGGTCATGCCATTTAGTGAGTGAGTGAGTTGGGTTTAACGCCGCTTTTTTACATTATTCCAGTTATATCACAGCGTGTCAGCTTAATGTGGGAGGTAAGCCCGAAGTGATGCAGGTCTCAGACGTTTACCTCTTCGGTGAATCCTACGAGCACGGGTATGGTGATGACAAACCCGGAATTCGAACCCAAACTCATAGGTTTCTGGCGTGCCGAAGGGACGCAACTCTGCACAGCGAATCACGGCGCCTTAGACGACTGGGCCACCCGTGCCACCTCATGCGATATAGGCCTATGATAGTATTATCCCATTTCTAAATTGGGATAGCCCTTTAGAAGCTCCACACCTTCGGCCATTAAATCCCCCGTTGCGTCTTTATCATTCTTCCAACATAGCCCACTTTCCTCAATAAATCTGGAATATTGCTGAGTGCGGCGTTAAACAACAAACAAACAAAATAAGTTGGCGGATAGTAGACATGGTAGAGTAGGTGATCTACTAGCCAAATAATCACAGTTGTGTGTGTGTGTGTGGGGGGGGGGGGGGGGGGGGGATGATGACGTGTATTTATGTTTGTATTGACGCATGGACTTACGCACGTACGACAGCCTGAAACAATGAAATAACAACACAAGCAAATACAACATAGAATCTAATATATATATACAATCTGATAGTTACTGAATTTGGGTCACCCTGGCCTGTCAGTCCTACCTACTTGTGCACTGGGGGTCGCTATCTCTGCAGGCAGATATCAGCAGGCCTTTGATCTCCTTGAGTTCCGAGTTGTCTGGAGTGACAGCGGTCTTGTTGATGGTGCAAGTCTTCTTGAGTGTTGATTTCCTCTGCAGCAGGTCATCTTCAACTTGTCGGAGGTACCCGAGGAAGTTCTCATACGGCTCATCCTGGTCTGCTTTATGGCTAGTTAGATCCTTCAAATCGACACGAAGGCCAGTCCACAAGGTATCCCGAAGAATCTGTTCCGTGTCGCTAGGTTGAACCTTACCAAGGATAACTCCTTGGCTGAGAAAAATCCTCCAAACGGCAGGACCATTCAGCTACAGTCTCATTGTCACCTTGCATAGCCGTGGAGAACTGCGCCATGATGTTGAGCTCTGTGTGTATATTGCCAAATACACTATCCAGCCTGTTGATGAGGACATCCAGTGGAGCATTCTTGTCCACGTGCCTAGTGCACATGAATGTGTGCATTATACCTCTCTTGGGCTAGGTACGTCCAGCTCGTATATCATTTGTATACTGTATAGTATATTAATCAACAGTACAGTCTCAGTTATTAAGCCTCCCACACTACAGTTCTCCATGTGAGAATTTATTTTCCCTTGTTTTTTTTAACAAGGTACCATTTTGTCTTTGGCGCTTCATTTTTCCACATTAACCCGGTGTATTCACTGGTAGAAATTCTCTATTCACTCGGAAATTTTGCTTCTCATACTTCAGTATGGCAACACAAAATATGTCGCAGGAGGAGATGGATCAGTTGGTTTCTTCTTTCTCTACCCACTACCGTCACCTTAGCTATGAGTCCACAGCTACCATACTTCTCAGGTGACAGGAAGGGAGATGCTGACTTTGATCAGTGGATACACGAGTATACATGTGTTCCCATTACTCCACGGACATTGTCCTGGAAGCAGTCAGGCGCTCACTTTGCGGCAAGGCGGCCAGAGTGGCTATGCACGTGGACAAGAATGCAAGGTGACAATGAGACTGTAGCTGAATGGTCCTGCCGTTTGGAGGATTTTTCTCAGCCAAGGTGTTATCCTTGTTCGGAGGTGGTGTTATGATATATGTAAATGAGCTGTTATCTTTTAAAAGAAGACATGAATTAGAAAACATACATGACGAATCGATATGGATTCAAATATGCTTACCTCAAAGCTCAATTTTATTGTACACTGTCTTCAGACCCGAACATAATTCAGTGATAGCTTTCGCACACGGACCCGGCCAGGCCATTTAATGTGTTTCCAAAAGGGGCGAAAGTGGTCTGTGCAACCCAAGAGGGGGCTTTAGGGGTTGCTTATATAGAATTTGCGAATTTTGAGATTTGGAATAGATGCTGATGGGGTTGTGGAGGAGAACTAAGGGAGCTGGGTATGGTGGATGTTTGTTTGTTTATGTGATTTTGATTTGGTAGGTTATTGTGTTTTTAGATGCGTTTTATTAGTTCCGTTTTTATTAAGAAAACGCCTAAGGCCTTGAAGTTTTCTAGTTTATTTTGTGGGTTTAGTATTGCTTCTAGAGTGAGAGCCTTATTTAGATTGAAGGTCGTTTGTAATGCGGTTCGATGTGTTAGGTAGTGTGTGCAGTGGATGAGTGCGTGTTCTGGGGTTTCTGGTTGTTTGCAGTGTGGGCAGCTACCTGTAGTGTGTTTTTAAAATTTTTTTAGGTGGTTATTTAGGTTGGTGTGTCCTGTT
Organism: Haliotis cracherodii; assembly: GCF_022045235.1. Taxonomy (NCBI): domain Eukaryota; kingdom Metazoa; phylum Mollusca; class Gastropoda; order Lepetellida; family Haliotidae; genus Haliotis; species Haliotis cracherodii. The sequence goes on from NW_027266264.1 coordinate 59,597,618, forward strand.
TGGAGTTTAGTGATTACTCTGTCGATTTTTTTTTATGGATGGAGAATTTTTGGTTTGGTTAATGGTTTGCTGAGCACTTTTTTAATTTGGATATTTGAGTTTAGATATAGGTTATGCCATTTTTGTGATTTTTTGCTTGTTTACACTTTTAATTTCTGATTTTGAGGTGGGTAAGTTTAAGCTTATTTCTGGGATTTTGAGGGATAGTTTAGCTGCTTTATCGGCGTTTTTATTACCGTATATTCCTACGTGGGCGGGTATCCACAAGAAGGTTATTTGTTTGCCTGCCTTAGTTAGGTCGTTGGAGCTTTTAAGTATTTGATTTATTAATTTAGGTCGGTTTTTGGTATTTTTGTTTTGGAGGGCTTGCAGTCCACTTAGGGAGTCGGTAAGTATTAGGATTTTTTTTTGTGGTTTTTGGATTCTTGATTATGGAGGGATGAGGCCATGCCCATTAGTTCTGCCGTGAATATTGATTGGTTGTTTGGGAGTCGGAAGGATTGTGTGGTTTTAGTTGGTTGTGTGATATGGACTCCGAAACCTGTGTGTTTGGAGGTCGGATCTGAGGATCCGTCCGTGTAAATGTGACACCAATTTGGCCAATTTTCGTGTATGTATGCTAGTGTGGTGGTTTTAGCTATGTTTGGGTCGGTTTGTTTATTTATTTGGTTAGCTAGTGTTGTGTCTATTTTGGGTATTTTAAGTTTAGGGGTGAAGATATTTGATTGTTTGCAGTTTTTTTTTAAATTTTAATTTGGTGTTCATTTAGGTAGTTTGTTATTCTGTGGGATATTGTGGTAAGTAAGGGGTGTTTACGAGCTAGAGCTTGGTTTTGGGGGCTGATGTTTTGGTTTATTAAGTTTTGGATGAGAGGGTTTGATTGGGACGCGACCCAGAAGTTTAAGCTTAGCTGTTCCCTGCGTAGACTTAGTGGCATTTCTCCTGTTAAGGCCTGAAGTGAGGTGTAGGAGGTGCCATGTTGGGTGCGTGTAATTAGTTTGAGAGCCTGATATTGTACTGAGTCAAGTTTTTTTAGATAGTGTTGTTTAGGGTGTTGTATATGGCCCAGCCGTAGTCTAGTTTTGATCTTATTAGTGATATGTAGAGAGAGAGGAGGGTATCTTTGGAGGCTCCCCAGTTAGAGCCAGTTAGGCATCTTAGGGTGTTTAGGTCTTTACTGCATTTAGTTGTTAGGTTTTGGATGTGAGCATCCCAGGTGAGACGTTCATCGAAAATAAGTCCTAAGAATTTGGTTTGTTTTTGAAATTTGATTGTTTGATTGTTTAGCTGGAGGATTGGGGAGGCGGGTTTCATGTTTTTATGTTTGAATACTATTCCTGTTGTTTTTTCTGAGTTAAGGGAGAAGCCCCATTTGTCAGCCCATTGTTGTATTTTATTAAGAGATTTTTGGAGTAAATTTTGGACCATTTTCATGCTTTTAGTGAAGATCCAGATGGCTCCATCATCCGCGAATTTGGATGTGTTTACTTTAGGGGATAGGCCCTCGAATAGATCGTTTATCATTATATTGAAGAGGGTGGGGCTGAGGATACTGCCCTGTGGAGTGCCATTTTCTAGGGGACATTGGTCCGATAGAGTTTGGTCTATACCCACGGTTATTTTACGATTGTTTAGGAAGTCCTGGATGTAGTTTATTATCTGGCCTTTGAGTCCTATTTTTTTAAGTTTTTGTATAAGCCCATCGTGCCATACCATGTCGAAAGCTTTAAAGAAGTCTAAGAAGATGCCTGTGGTATATTGTTTATTTAGTTGTCTTGTCTTAATATCTTGTTCTAGTCGGGCGAGGTTATCTAGGGTTGAGCGACCAGGAGTGAAACCGCTTTGATCTGGGTTTATTTTGGGTTAAGTAATGTTGTAATCTATTTTTAGCCATTGATTCCATTACTTTACATAAGTTTGAAGTGAGGGATATTGGTCTAAATGAGTTAGCTTGATTAGCTGGTTTATTAGGTTTAGGGATTGGTATGACTAGGGTCTGTTTCCAGGAAGTAGGAACCTGTCCGTTCAGGTAGATGAGATTGTATAGTTTGAGTAGTGCCTGGAGTAGTTTTAGGGGGAGTTTTTTAATTATTTGGTAAGGAGTTAGGTCTAATCCTGGGGCTGTGCCCTTTTTCCCGTTTTGGATTACGTAGAGGAGCTCCTCCATTGTTTAGGGTTGATATATTTCTAGATTGTTATTGTTTGGTTCTTTTGTGGGTTTGTTTTCTGTTTTAAGTTTATCTTGGATTTTTTTACTGAAGTTGGTGTTACTGCTAACGGCTGAAAAGTGGTTGGCGAGATTATTTGCTTTTTGGGCGGGGTTGGTTGAGTTGTCAATGTTAGGGGTTTTTTTTATGTCGTTTTAAGCCTCTGATGGCGTGGATTTTGCGCCAGACCATTCTGGCATCTGTACGGTTATTCATACCTTTGCAGAATTTTTTCCAGTCTCTACTTTTGGCTATTTGGACTAGTTTTTGAACCTGGTGGTTTAGTTCGTGGGCTATGTTTAAATATTTGTAGTCGCGTTTTGCTTTATTGAAGGCTGATTTACGTTTTCGTCTAGTCTGTTCTATTTCCTCATTCCACCACGGTACCGTCGGTTTGCCTGTCTTATATGTTTTGAAGGGGATGGAGGTTTTGGCTGCGTTTATTATATAGTCTGTTAGGTTTTTACAATAGGTTTCTGGATCATTATTTTCTATTTCGTTTAAGTTAGCTTCGTTGCAGATATCTTGGAATTGGTCCCAGTTAGCTTTATTGTAATGGAATTTTGGTTCTTGGTTTTCTGTTTGGATTGGTACGTTTGTATTTCCTATGGTTATGTTTATGGGGAAGTGGTCACTACCTAGCGGGATGTCGTGCACTTTCTGTCTTCATTTTTAATACTGTCATCTAGATGTGTCTCGGTAAAACAAACGACACTGTAATCTGAAAGGTATTCACTCAAAAAAGAGAGCTTGTTACATATACTTCTAGCATTTAGGTGAAATATAGACAGTGACTGGTCAGCGTTGTCACGGTTCGGTGGTCCAGGATTTGGATGCACGTCCCCGGCTAGCATAAGCAACAATAACAATACAATTGTTACATCAGCGCTTCTGATCCGAGCTTGCAAGAAATACAAACACAGTGCCCGCTCTGCATTCGACATGCAGTATATCATACAATTTTTAAAATTCGTGGAGAAATGATACAGTGAATGAAGTACTATTTAGGCTGAATTTATGTGTGCAACGCAGGCTCTTTTGACAACAAATTACAATTGAAAACCCCGATCACCACACGGAGTAGTATAGGTAATAGGGGTTCTGGCTCACTTCCACTGGAACCGGATTTATATACCTATACTGCAACTACAGGTGGCATTTTTTATGCCAAAATGATTATGCGATTCAACGATAGTCATGATTTGTATTAAACGAAACATCCATATTAATTAATAATGAATAAAATTTACTATAGCCCACGAGGATATTGGAAAGGTGTAGGAGCAATAAAAAAATTAGCCACCGCTGCTAAGGTATCTAAAGATGTGGCCAAGGATTGGTTAAAGAAACAAGCGATGTGGCAAATATATTTACCGGCACCGCGTTATATACCGAGGAAGAAGTTTGATATTTCTACGACGAATGAAGTTCATCAGGCTGACCTCTTGTTTCTTCCTCACGATAAGGTAAAACGCAAAACGTATAAATACGCTTTAACAGTAGTGGATGTGGCTAGTCGATACAAAGAGGCTGAGCCATTAACCTCGAAAGATTCAACAGAAGTAGCTAATGCACTGAGTCGCATATATAAACGCGGACCGCTAAAATGGCCTAAGCTATTTCAAGTAGATCCCGGTCGAGAGTTTATGGGATCGGTAACTAAACTTTTAACAAAGCACAACGTCAAAATCGTCCGTGGTGAAAGAGAGGCCCACCGCAGTCAAGCCATTGTTGAAAGATTTAACCGGACTCTAGCGGAACGTTTGTTTGGCTATCAGTATGGGATCGAAATGAAATCCGAGCGATTGAGATCAACCGAATGGGTGACACGATTATCAGCCGTTGTATCAGCGCTGAATAATGAAGTAACGAGATTAATAGGGAAGAAACCATCCGATGCGATTAAAATGAAATCCGTGACTTCCGAATCTTCAGCACCGAGGAGAGGCAAAGAACAAAAACTTCCGGATAGAGTAAGGGTAAGATATTTATACCAGCCCGGTGAACTCGAAGGAGGCCTACGTCGCGCAACCGATCCCATATGGTCCCTTAAGACGTATAACATTAGTCGATTAGTTACGAAAGAAGGAGAGCCTATTCTTTATTATCTTCAAGATGGACCGGGCAGGGCATTTGTACGAGAAGAGTTGTTCATAGTTCCCGACGGTACGGTATTACCACCATAACCATAAGCATAGGTAGTTACACCATCATTATCAATCCATCTCTTTGTATCTAAGGGGGATAATGATGTCTTGTTCATTCTTAATCCATATATCCTATGATCGTAACTTCTTAAAGAGTTCATCTCGTGTTTGAACGTTCTACCATTGAATAATGATTCTTTATACTGTTCGTGTTTGATATGCTTTTTTACAACATACTTCTTAACACCCTTGGCTTTTCTTATCTCTCCATTATCAGACTTTTTTATAGAATACATCTTAGGTCTTAATCCTACATACTCCGCTATAGGGATCCCAGCACATTCATCCTTCATCTTACCTAACACCTTTTTATTTACTACGCTGTGCAGTGGATTATCTTTTGGGTAATCGCTCGTGTCGTACATATCTATTTTTTCTGCCATATCTTTATACACATCCTCGGTTTGTATTTCCATCAACAAAGAATCTGTGTCGGTATATAAAACCTCGCATCTATCGCCGTATTGCTTCTTAAGTTCGTTGTAATAAAAGTCATACATTAAGTGTTTTGACAAGTCGAGAATACTCATACCGACGTACACCGGTCTGTTGAATTTTATATTACTCTTCTGCATATGCAACACGGCTAAGTCGTTATCGAATATCTTGCTTCTGTTAAAAGCCGGACTGGCTATAAGTTTCCTGAGTCTTTCTTCCTCATTAGATCTGACTAATTTAACATCAACACGCTTCCTTAGATTCTCCATAGTTTTACCGAATACCGAGTTATTCATGAGCTTATACAGTTTCTTTTCGAAATTGCTGGTGGCTATCTTTCTTAAATCTGTGTTCAACCTTATATAGGGCTCCATCCAAGGGCTTTGATCGAACTTAAGAACTCTGTGTATTTTCTTTAGTTTCATACCTAACGATAGATACAACTGGAGATTTCTGTAGTGAACTATATATTTTGTCTTAACCATCAAATTTGGTACGAGTTTTTCTACGTTAGCTAACCTATTATTACCCATCAATGAACGTTGATATTCCGACATCCAGTCTTTATTAACCATTAATCTTTCGGGAGCTAGCGGATAACTGTTATGGTCTTTATGTAAGGAACTCGGATATTCCAAGTCAACTTCTAGTATGTACCCTTTATTCTCATCATTCACATTGATATCATTCACATTGACCCACTCAAAACCACCCGTGGGTAAAGGTTGACTCATAGCCCATCCGTACAAATTGTTAGCGTCGAGATATAATATGTGCGTGTCGGGTTTACTCGGATCATATCCTTCCACTAATTTATTATTAGCCTTGGAATACCTTTTGGCCGCCATCGATATACCCCCTCTTAATCCTTTCTCAATAAACAAGTGCATATCGTAATCTGTGAGTAGTTTTAGTTCTACGCCGGTCTTCTTCAACAATGCATCCCACGATAGTCCGGGACTGGAATAGTACCATGCCGGGTCCAAGCCGTATTGTTTTAAACACGTCTTTCTAAATATCTCGAATATATCGGCGAGTAACAGTACATCGGTTTTTAAGTACAGATCGTGATAATCACCTAAATTCTTACAACCTAATTTATCCCAGACCGTCAGAGCGTGTTCATAATCGGCATCTGTTATTCTAGATTCCGTTAAGTTACTATAGAATGATTCGAGGGGTGGTAATTCAGTTTCTTCGAATCTAGACCAATCATCCATATATTCGTAAGGATATACACCTTTTCTCAGCAGCAAATGACGAGTTATCTTATCTGTATATTGATTTGTTATAGCGAAGTCATCAGGATTGTTCGCTTTAGCTAAATTGTCCAGGGAAGATAACAGAAACTGTACGGAGTCTATGAATCTAAGCCCATTACTTTGCTTTATTCTAGATTTCCCATCATTGTCCCTATAATGTATAGGTTTAGTCAACGAGAACGATATGTATTTTTCCATATTGTTAGGAATGCACGTTAAACCGCCGTCGGTCTTTGAGATAGCTTGCATAATGAGATGTGAATCGTATCCTCTAAGGTTATGAAACACAACGGGGATGGGTATTGTTTGAGCATTCATTTTTAGTTTCAAGTTACACTCGTTATGAGCGGCTCCCCGATAATTACCAGTGACGTGACAATGATCTCTTACGGAATCCACATCCAGGGGTTTATTACAAACGTGACAACTCGTTGACTTCTTGTGGGCCCTCCAATCATCTATCGTCAAACGGATGGGTTTCTTACACGATAATTCTTCCCTGATTATTCTCTCTTCATTTTGTAGATATTCTAGGAACTTTCCAGCTGCATCGGGACCTCTGTAAATCACGGGAGTGTTTGTTTTCCCATCATACCTTACAACTATATATCCAAACCCACAAGGAATATGTTCTTGAGTTTTGTAGGTAAAACTACTCTCTTGATTATTATGGTTGGTATTTTCTATGGGCTTGATAAGCGCTTCGAAGTCGGCATAAATTACGTACGGTACTGGCATTTGATTACAATAATGTTCAAATTTTAATATATTTTTTCCCTCTTTAGGCATATCGATCCTGATAGCTGTCTGTCCAACACCTCTACAGTCTTCTTTATGCGATTCTAATAGATCTTGTCTGCTGTACCCATGCAGGCATCTTTCGCATTTCTTTCCCTTATATTTAGTTTGATCGTATAGCACCCTGTTTAAACTCTTTATCCACGTATAATGATATTTACCATCTTTTTCGATCAAAAATAAATTGATTCTGGGAATATGTTCCGGAGCGGAGCTTATCCTGTGTACAACAATTCCTTTAGAATGTCCGAAAACATTTATAGCTAAATTATTTTGCTTTTCCACCTTATCAATTTGTGATATTGGTGTAGGTTCGTCTATACCATCGAAGTTGAGTCCATCGTTTTGGGGATAGCTAGAAGGTCTGTCTGCATTTTTGTCTACGGGAACAATGCAGATCTTATCATCATTCTTAAACAATCATCGGATTTATTTTTTACGTTAATTATGGCTTTTTTCTTCTTATAATACGGGGGTAAATCTATATAAGATCCACCTTTGAAGGGCATATAATTCGCTATATCTAAATATAAACTATCGATTCTATCCACACCCCAACCCGAACCTCTATTAGTCCAGCGTTCTAAAGATTCCTGTATCCTCTGAATTGATGTATCTAATGATGCGTTTATAGTATCGGATTCAGTTATAACTTCTTGATTGCTACGGAAATATGGTTCGGTATATTCGACGCTATCGTCTGCGTTACTTTTACTCAATGTCATTTTAATCGTCAGCTGGTATTTTATACTTTGTAAATCATCTAATTCCTCGTTAATTTTACTCGATATGATGGGCTTAATATCGTTAACATCCATGTTGGAATTAATATCCATCTTCCAACCTCTTAGATATTTACCAACGCCGGCGGATGTGGGTACAAATATTAATTCTTGTTGTTGATTAACATTATCATTATCATCATTATTATGTTGAATATCATCCACATTATCATTATCATCTAGTAAAGCAATCAATTCAGCTCTTCTCATTCGAGAATAACCTCTCAGCCCACTGTTTCTCGCTCGAACTCTGAGTTCTCTAACAGTCTGTGGTGGTTCCAAACCGAGTAAGGTAATCAATTCAGCTTTTCTCATTCGAGAATATCCACGTAGACCACGTTGCTTTGCCATAGCTTTTAACTCTCTGACAAAAACCATTGTGGTTGAATGGTATATGCAAAATGATTCATTTGTCTAATTGGTTGTTTTCATATATCTAAATACGTATCCTCCCCAACCTATTCCTCTCATTGATGTAATCTCTCTTCCTAGCATAAATAATCTGATTCCTGACCCTATCAGCACCGTGTTTCTTACATAAACAATAATGACCTTTGACCCCTATCCCGCATTCAGAACACTTATAGTTTATGTGTCCACGCTTGATGTAATAATTGTGTATACCGCAGTAAACATCAACACAGCGGCGGTTACATAGAGTCGTCTTCCCCATGAGTGTAAACTTGCAGTTATTCATGGTATATACATCTATCACATCATTTGTCTAAATGCAAATCACATCTACACTAGGGAATAGCTGAAAATCAATACTGCGGATAACCCAATAATAACAAATGCGACCTCTCGGTCTTTCTGAGACTCTGACGGTGTATAAAACTGACTCATTGTTGGTCTAGGTATTGGGTCGAGTTTTTTCCCATAAACGAGGTAGTATTCGTGCATGGCAGATTCGACATCCTTAAACGTTTGAATTGAATGTCCTTCCTTAATCAGTTTTTCATGAATAAAGTCTAATCTCTTCATTCTCTGCTGCGTATATTGTAACTGAGCTGCTTGGTATTGTTCTAATGCTTTATTATGTCGTTTACGCTCCTCTTCAACTTCTTTAGCGTTTGATTCCCTCATACTGGAAAATAAATAATTACTCCCCGAAAAAGCTAGAGCATTAACAACAGCTCCACCGACCATCATCGCAATTGATGCCATATAAAATATTCAAATGTTTATATGAATATAAATATTCAAATGTTTAATTACTTCATTATGTCTTCCGGGATAAGTCCTTGTTTGATGAGCATATCCTTCGTTGCCATTGCTAATCCAATATCCAGAATCATCATACCTATATCATATCCATTAAAATCTAGCTTGGGAGGTGTGGCTTTAGTAAGCATTTTAGCCATACGGGCATAGCCAATGGCCAAGCCGGTGACCACCGCTGAATGATACGTCGCGTTTACCAACATTTTACCGTCTGTAACTGGAGTAGTCATGCTTCTTATAGCATTATATGAGGACTAACCTCTAATTGAACTTGTTGTTGCGGCGGGGGTGACGTTTTCTCTTCTCCGGTCTTATAAAAGAACCATACAGCCGCTATACCAGCAACTCCTACTAGTGCCCATGTTTTAATCGGATTTGAATTATTTATTAATTTTGCTTTGCGCGCCAGCCCTCCCTTCCTTCCTGCGGCTATTTTTTTGGGGTTCTTAGTAACTCTAGCTTGTTTTTGTGTTTTCTCATTCACTGGTGGTTCCTCATTCACTTGTGGTGGTTCCTCATTCACTTGTGGTTCCGTTTCCGCAATCTGTTGTGGTTGCGCAATCTGTTGTGGTGTCACCTGTTGTGTTTCCGCAATCTGTTGAGTCTCCATTTATATTATTAAGTGGGCACGTATGTTTAAATTGACAATACCTAGCCGTTATTAAAGCTGTGGTGAGCGGAGCTCAGAACATTCCGAATCTATGATAAAACTCACAGCTCACTGAGCTTATAGCGTGTTCGATGAATGGGTCTTTCTCTAGAGATTCGCATAAATACATGCGATGTTCTGCCGGGATAGGGAGAAACGTACTAGCTACGACTGTGTATAGTTGTAATATAGACGACCCTATAGTTTTAGTCATGGTAGCTCCCAGTCTAGACTCGTAACGCGCGTACAGTTTTTTAATCTCTTCGTCGGTCATGTTATCAATTTTTTCGATTGTATAATTTTCTCCCAAATATTGGGAACATTTTCCACCGGCTACCAAAGCCGCGAGTCTTTCTCTATGTTTATCTGCATGTTGATCAGGATCAGATTCTTTGAGAATTTGTTCGATGAGTTCGTCGCATTCCATAATGTAATACCTAAGGAGATATTTAAGTCTAACATAATATAATATGACGTATCCAATACATCCGGTAATAATGAACTGTTGCGAAAGAATGATGATTTCGAACCACATTTTATGTAATATTAACCGCTAATGTTCAATTTGCTATAATTTTGCTACAATTTTGCTACATTTTGCTATAATTTTGCTATAATTTGCTAAGCAGTTGCTACATTTTGCTAAGCAATTGCATAAGCAGCTGGTTGATCGGTTTTTAATACGAGTTTACAGTGCTTCGTTGCTGCTAACACTTTTCTGACTTTGTCACGTTCATTCTTGGTATAAATAACATCATTTTCGCGTAAACATTCCTCGAATGAATCTCGATCTTTGCAATGAAACAGCGCTACCCATTTGGTCTGCTCTCTGAGATCTTTCAGGACAGAGTTGTATTTTTGAGTAAGTACCCAAACGCTATGTTGAGTATGCCGACCGGAGAATGCTAAATACGAAAGCATATCTTTCTTTTTTGTGAGTTCTTTACTCGCGCTGCAGTCATCTATTACGAAAAGGGTTGATTCTCCTTTGTATTTTTCGTGACATACTCGGAGACAGTCTTGTAAACGATCGCCCGGATCGACTCTGTGTATTCCGTCGTCATTCATTACCCAATCTCTCGATAAGTATGTTTTATTAACGCTTATAGTCGGGCACAGAATAATAATATGATCGAAAACGTCCCGATAATGACTTTCTAAAATATCTAGAATAAAGGCTGTTTTTCCGCAGTCCGTTTGCCCGCATATGATAGCGCAGTGCGGATCTTTAGGTAAAAGATTATTAATAGATTGCTTGCACGAATCTCCCATTTTGTATATTAAGTTGCGCATCCATAATCACGTACAAATATATGTTTAATTTACCAGCCGCTTCGAGGAGCTTCGTTATCTGTATGGTGGCACCCTCGCTAGCATTTTCCATTCTCCTCCCACTGCCGTGTAATTGGTCATCGTCCGTTGTTCGCATGTCGAGCCATAGCGCGTACTTCGAGGTGAGGTATTCACCCATCGATACACTCCCTAGAGACAGATCTTTCACGACCGCGTTAACTTCCGGAGAGCGTTTTATAGAAGGAAGTTTTTTAATCTCATCCCATTGTTGATGCGATAGCATTCCTTGGCTATATAGTTGATTAGGAACGCCCTCGATAGTCAATTCTACTTTTGTAATCTTGGGATTGTAGAACTTCTCTGTATTTCTTTTAAACGCATCGGAGGGGTCCTCGAACAACATTAAAATACCCTTCAACGACCTCGTGGGGACGTTTAGATTGATATTCCACAACGTATCTTTTTTGTCCATCGTGATCTTTCGGTGTCGCAGCACGCGATCGTACAAAATGGCTAAACTTCCCGAATACTGGTTACGAATTTGTCTGGCTAATTCGGGATCCGTTATCATATCGTACTCGAGCGAGATATTGTCAATGGAATAGCTAGCATCTACATTAGCGGATCTGATTACTCTACCGTAGTCGTTAAAAGTGAGTTCGTATTCTAACCTATCGCCTAGGGATGCTTGATAAAAGGGCATGTGGGAATCTAGTAATTCAAAGTCTAGGGGAATATAGAATCTGTTACCTAATGCGTCGGCAACGGCCTGATCTTTTACGATGGTACCATCACCACTAGAAGCATCTACGCGCAGTCTCAATGTGTTCTTATTACAAATACCTTGGTACTGTAAGTTTTCCCGCTCTTTATCCGTTCTCCAGAGATCCATGTAACAATAGTATACATCGCTATCGTCGATACTCAAAACCTCATTACCGCTAATTTTAATAGCGATTTTCTTAACGATAGCACGACCTAAGTTCTGAACCGGCTCCCTGTTAACGTCGGTAGAATTCAAAACAATCGTAAATGCTAGTCGGACAGTTCCCGGAACTAACACATCGTGTGCGCCGAGATTAGGAAAGCGAACCAGAAGCGTTTGATTCTGATCGATGGTACTAGGATTATTAGTTATAGTAACAGACTGACGAATTGCTTTGACCCCTAATGGATCTCGAAGTCTGCGTTGTGGGTTTAACTTGCGTCCGTATTGCGAAGACATTGTTATATTGAAAACATGTACCCTATGTTTAATATAAAAATGACTGATTTTGAACATAATGACTTTGATCTAGATAACATAACTGATACTAGTACAATCGAAGAGGGTACTGATGAAACCAGCTTTATGATCCCAACCGTAAATGATGAACTTTTAAAACCAGCCGTTGATGATTATTACGATGCATTAAAAGATGATAAAAATTATGTTACTCCAATAGGTCGTGAATATTCAAAGTTTGAGATAGATAGTAAAGGAATATTGCGACTGCGTGGCGCTCCGGATATTGATCTTATGCATTCTCGTACTCGTAAGCCCCTAGCCTTGTCTACGATAGCCGCTAAAAAAGGCATCGGCTTTGTTCGTGATGAATTAGGTTTTGTAGACTACCGACGACTTTCCGCGAAGACTACTAAGGCTCTTCAGACTATGAGGAAAGAACTCGTTAATACAGATGATTTGGAAGCAGCCTCGATGGTGGCCTCGGACGGACTCGGAGAAATCTTAGATACCTATTACGATAATTCAACGCATTCGGAGTTCAGTATTAGGTAATTACGAGGTCTTGACAAGGCAATGCAAACTATGCGGGGAGAACTCATCAATAATATAGCCAAGCTATCCGAAATCGACAAACACATAGCTCAAGAGAAAACAAAACTCGAACAGGCGGGCGATGAATTCAGTAGACGCCGCGTTGCTGAAAGATTGCGTAACCTAGAAGAGGAAAGATTGGCCCGCCTCGAAGCGGCTTCCAGTAATAGAAAGGCACTTCGTTCGCAAATCAGTCGTATTCGAGAAACTATCGATCAAGTCCTAAACGATGATACTACACTGGCCGATAAAATTAAAACATTGTTCAGAGAACAGGGAATAACAATTGCTAGTATTTTAACCGCTTTGGGATTTATTATATCGACTTTGACTCTCTCGTTAACAGGTGGTGGAGGCGGATCACCGCCTAACAATAAAAACGGTATAAGAGAGTGGATAAAAAAGCATTTAAAAGCATTAGGTTCAGCACTGGGAAAGTTAGCCGAGAAAGCCGCGGCTGCACTTCCCGGTATAATTGGGAGTGTTGTTTCCTGGCTATTGAATTTATTAGCTAAGACCACCACTTGGCTTAGTCAAAACTTGTGGGGGTTGATCGTAGCAATTGCAGGGCTGTTGTACGTATTCGCTAAGAACTATTTAACCACCAAATCAGTTCGCTAACCAAATCATGAGTAAACCAACCGAGACTCCACCCACTACAAGCGCTGTTTTTTCATCGATATGTTGTTGATTTTTCGCCGCAATATGCGGTGACACTTGTGCATCAGTAGATGTTTGTGAAACATGTGGTGTTTGTGGTTTGACTATTCCCTTTTCGCCCGTGATCGTTTGAGTTATTAATTCGACGTTCATATCTGAATTTATACCTGGTTTTTGTTGATCGGTAGCGATAACAATTTTATTATTATAACCGATCACTTGACCGATCTTAAGTTCCATATTACTCGGAGACATGTATAGTCCCGGTGCATAAACAAAGTCCACTTTGGATTGAGCGTACTGTAATGCATCTTGAAAACGCTTTATAGACGATGGTATGTCAACTGGTGAATTAATGGCGTCCTCCACGTTTGCGACAAACTGTTTTTGCGCATCGAGCACTGTCCCAGAACCGATAATGGACGTTCGTGTTTGCGATTGTGCTCCGAGAATTGCCCATACATAAGTTCTTATCGATTCATTAACTCTTACAAATCCTGGATTAGTAAAATTATTTTCCGTTTTATCATTAAGAAATTCATTCCAAGCGTTTGCGGTATCGTTCATTTGTATAAATTTTGTAACAATGTAAATTAAACCACTCTTAAAACTCATAATATCCCCTCTCCAATCATTACTATAAAGTTCCCAACCATGATACCAATGACCGACTTTATACCGATAATCATACATTCTTGAGTAAAGTTTGCTGGCCTGCCGCAACTTATAAAAATTAAGACCAGGTTTATGAAGTTCTCTATATACATAGTCGCTTTCTTCTTTGACGGATTTATTTTCCTCTGAGTAAGGAACACCTAGACCATGGTTTGCTCCTTTAATACGCCAATCTTTACTCGTAGAAACATTAAATTCCTGACAAATACGCTCATACGCGGACCTATCATAATTATTATTTGTGGCATTCCACGCTCGATCCTGCGGTAATGGAGCACTAATTTCTTTAAGTATACGTCTAATCTGATAGTACACGTGAAATGACATAACAGACTTATTCAGTTCAAATCCTGGAGCGTAAAGAGATACGCCACATCCCGTTGTGGCACACCATATGGCAAAGTTTAACTGATTCTGCCAAAATTGCATCGGATTGTGAAACCAATCGTGCACCATTTTATCGCTAGTTGCCGTGACTCTGTATTTTTCAAAGATATCGGGGAATTTAACTAAAAAATTCAGCACCGGAGGCAGTTACTATAATCGATTGATTAGTAATGTAAGTTGATTTCATATTTAAGTTATGATATAGTATCATTGTATATTTAATATGTATGTTGCACTCCCGGGAATAACAAATGGCCAGTCTATTGAACTGCTTCAAACTATCGATAACTCGGACGGACAACTCGAAGTAGCTCTATGCGATGTAACGTATTACCAACGGTGGACCAATATAAGTGCTGCGAGAGGTAATAATGAGATAGTAGTAGCATATGACAATAATAGAATTGATACTATACCTGATGGGTATTACAGCATAAGCTCACTCAATGATGAATTTTTTAAGGAGGAATTTTATGATAATAGATTTCATAATGGAATTCGTATCACACAAAGTGAGGCCACTGGGGAAGTGAAAATCATCAATGAAAAAGCAGATATAACAATTGGTGAGAACTTAGCACACACACTTGGATTGAAGCGGGCAATAACAATAGAACGCGGCATGATAGTGATTGAAAGTACTAACAGCATACTCGATTTAGTTCCCTATAAAGAGTTGTTCATCCATCTTGATCAAATAAGCACGACGGATAATATTCAACTAGAAAGTCCTTCAACTCTACTCAGAAGTGTTCCGGTCAAAGATGTAAAATACAATAGCGGTAGAACGGAATCTTTCTCATCATTACAATATAAAAAATTGAAGCGTGGTATTATTTCAGACCTCAAAATTTCTGTATTAGATGTAAAACACCAACCTATACATGTAGGATACTTAAGTGTAACACTCCATATTATAAATAATGGTTGATTCCATATTTAAGTTATGATATAGTATCATTGTATATTTGATATGTATGTTACACTCCTGGGAATAACAAATGGTCAGTCTATTGAACTGCTTCGTACTATCTATAACTCGGACGGACAACTCGAAGTCGCTCTATGCGATGTAACGTATTACCCACGGTGGACCAATATAAATGCTACGAGAGGAAATAATGAGATGTTTTTATTAGATGAAAAAGAATATATTATTAACAAATCCATTACTATACCTGATGGGTATTACAGTGTATGCTCACTCAGTGATGAATTTTTTAAGCCTAATGGAGCTAGTCTCACACAAAATGAGGCGACTGGGAAAATAAAATTAAACGCTGGAAAAACACGTATACATATTGGTAAGAACTTAGCATACACACTTGGATGGGGAGGACAAGTATTAGCATTCAATATATCAATTCAGGGAGATACATTACCCGATTTAGCTCCCTATAAAGAGCTGTGCATCCATCTTGATCAAATCAGCACGACGGATAATATTCAACAAGAAAGTCCTTCAACTCTACTCAGAAGTGTTCCAGTGAAAAATGAAAAATACAATAGCGGTAGAACAGAATCTTTCTCATCATTACAATATAAAAAATTGAAGCGGGGTATTATTTCAGACCTCAAAATTTCTGTATTAGATGTAAAACACCAACCTGTACATATAGGATACTTAAGTGTAACACTCCATATTATAAATAATGGTTGATGCATCAGGCCCTGGAACGCTCAGACAATGTAATACAATTGCGCTTTCCAATCTCGGAGACATGGAAGGATTCGGTAAACCCGGTACCAATGGTAAGTTATACGCTTTACACTTACACGATAATGTATACAAGCGGAAAGAAGTCACATTCACGGGTAATCTGGAAGATTTAAGCGATGTCGATGTTAGTAGACTCCTTAAAACCACTCCGTACAATATCATTTACAACAGTGAGAATAAATGGACTATGGTCGAGGCAAACATCAAGTGGCTACTGAATATCGTCATTACCCCACCTTATGCGATGATGGGTAAGGGACAAAATTTAACTAAGATAATAAATAGTGGCATCGTACTTGCGGCCTATATCCCGTCAAAACGAAAAAGTGTGTTAGTCACTCCCCTGCCAGAAAAACCAGGTCATATGTTATATAGTCGTCCGGCAATCCAAAATGTTAGTTTAAATTTGGTTACAGAATTCGATGATATTAAACAGAACTTGAGTGCAATACCTAATATTTCTACGCTTATTATTGAAGTCTTGTTCGGAGATGCACCGGTAGATGCCTTCGAAATATTACCAGGTTTATCGATTAAATGGCTCAAGAAACACGAGCGTCAACGTTGCAGTATTATTCATGTCGGTGCATCGCCCGTTGCAACCCTCGAGGGGGTTCAAATTATTAAAAGTGGTAGTATTTCCCTTTCTAAGATATTCTTGCCGTATAATATACATTTGATAAGGTTGATGTATACTCTCAAAACATTTAAGCAAGACCAATTAAAGACTATTATATATTCGTAATATACACTATGAGTTTATATCCAGCGCTCGATGAAATGATGGAAACTGTTGATGGATTTCGATTACATCAAATAAACGACATAAAACATCGAATAGAGAAAGATAGGGAGTTGAGACTTGGATTGTATAAAAAGTATCGCAGAGCCGTGATTGCTCTGGACGGAGTTGACACCGCTCTTGTAGTGGCTGGCATGGGACTCGGTGTAGCCGGTGTCGGTTTATTATCAACTATAATCGCCGTGCCTATCGTGCTCGGCATGGAAATAACCGCTGGAGTCTCGGGACTGGCAGGAATAGCGATAAAATTCATTTCTCGTAGGTTGCAAAAGAAAGCATTAAAACACGATAGTATTCGAATACTCGCCGAAGCAAAGTTGAACAGCATCGAGGATCATATTTCGACAGCAGTGGCCGATTGTAAGATATCCGAGGATGAGTTTCGTTTAGTGCTGTCAGAACTCACCAAATACAATGAAATGAAGCAGGAGATTCGATCAAAATCTCATAAGACCAGTGGTATTAGCGAAGACGATAACAAAAAGTTCATAGAACAAGGGAGGCAACAAGCGCGTCAATTATTCCGTGCCAAAACCAAAGAACTGGTTGGAGATTAAAAATATCGTGTGATTACATTTAGACAAATGCTTACATAAATATATAATAATGGAAAAAACTATTAAATGGAGAGAATTACCACAAGGGTTTTATTATATCAGTGATGTCAAACCAACCAAATACGGTAATCAATTGTTTCTTATCAATTTACAAAAAGAGTGTAGTTATATAGTCTGGTCTCCTAGTAAAATGAACGAAGAACTTAATAAAAATGTTGAATATCACTTTATAGATAAAAATAATGAAGAATATTTTTATTACCATTTAGACTCATCTAAAGCAATGATTGGACCCAGGTATTGGTGAGCTGGAGCCATGACTATCGTTGAATCGCATAATCATTTTGGCATAAAAAATGCCACCATGTAGTTGCAGTATAGGTATATAAATCCGGTTCCAGTGGAAGTGAGCCAGAACCCCTATTACCTATACTACTCACGGTGTTGAATTATATCATTACCCATTCGGTAAGATGAATATATACATGCTTCTCATAGGTGTGTGGTAGTGTGATCGGGAACACATTAGTAAGATAACATATCATCCATATTTTACAAAACCGACAATGCAGATCTTGACAAGGAATTATGGCAAGGATAGTTAGTCATCATAAAACTGTGCACACCAGAAAGCAGTAGGAAACGGATACAGGAAGGTTTCAGTAGGAATACGTAGAAAAGCTGGCAGGAAGTAGAGACAGAGGTAAGCTTATATACAATTATAAACTAAACGGCAAAAGAAAGTATAGGTTGTAAAACAGGGATAACTAGTGGAAAGTGGGAATTGGGAATATGACTGCCTAGGAACAGGTACCACAAAACACTTCACCCGAACGCGACACCTTTGACGGCGCTCTTGCGGTGACACAAAAATGGTGAAACAGGCTTCCCGACTATGGCATAAACTGCTCGTGCATGTTAGCTGTACAAATGCGTTCGTCTGAAGGGTATAACCACACGTGATGAAAGCACACACAAAAATGCCACGACTGTCACAGGAGCACAGAGAGAGAGAGAGAGCCATCGGTAGCAGTTTGAACAGTTTACTTCGATGCTTGGTTAACTCCTCGTTTATATAGACTGAACTTCTATTTTGTCTCAGCATTCTTCTGTTGGAAATTACTTTGTTCCTGTTTCTATAGCTGACGAATTTTATTACGATGATCTGTCGGTTCCTATCCATGTTTTTCTTACCAAATCGGTGGCACCTGTCGATGTCTGATGCTGCATGTCAGGTTATGTTTCTGGGGACTCAGGTAGGCCCCTAATTCGTAGAGAGTTTCTTCCACTGCACTGTTCAAGATCATCAGTTCATGTCGAAGATGAATGATTTCTTGCTTTAGCGGTTGTACAATATCTCTGGCTAGGCCTTCGATAAGATCCTCTGCTACACTCTCAAATAACTTGGCAAACTTGTCTTGGAGTTGGGGCAGCATGAGAGCTCTGCTGAGTTAAGTTGTGAGAATGTCAATGGAAGCATCATTAATAAAGTTAAACATCGTTGATGGATATGAGATATCCTTCTGATTAGCCGACACGTTCCTAGAAAAACTGCCCTGTGAGAGATTTTGATTTTGATCACAGTGTTGTTTCTCACTTACAGGTTCAGTGTCTTCGTGATAGAGAATCACGTACGATCTTCCGATGCACAGCGGGGATGGCATTTTAAGGCTTATTTCGCACTTAACTTCGATGTTTGTGACACCCAGTATCACTGAAGACGCCGCGTGAACAGCAGAAACATATGTCCTTGTTAATAAGTGAAAGGTAAAGGGAATATAGTTTCTATGTTTTAAACGTCAACGTCGAAGAAGAACGTCTCAATTATCAGACGTAACATATTCTATTGGGCACAAAAGGCAAAACAGCCAAGTGTTCGCGAAAAGGGTAAATTAGTAAAAATGTAAGTGTTTTTGTTTGTTTCATTGTCAATACATACATTGAAACACAACCACATTGCATTTGATATGAACCTTTAGATACTTCCCATCGTGAACTATATTTTAACTTGACTTGGTCTATTAAATAATTTATAGATACTGAGCATTTTAAACGAATTTCGAAATCATGTTTTGTATCCTAAGTTTTCCAACGTCATGTAAATATTGACATCAACTTTATGCAACAAAATAACTATCTGGCAAATACATGTAATGTATAAATTGATGTGAAATCTGACGTTAACAAAACAACTCGGCGATCTCCAAGGTCATCCTGAAGACAACATTATGCTAAGCCTGAAGTTATGCTCAATGGCATCTATCTTGTATTCATTTGACATTCTCAGTACACGACCGACTATGCCTCATCAGCACACCATTATTGATCACTCAGTCCAAAATGATTGAGGTGTTTTCTTTGACTTGGAGCTCCGAAAACGCAATCGAAAGCAAGGGTTTGTTCTTCCTTGTATGCCGTTCTCTGAGAGACAATCAACTCTAACAACCACAATCTTGCATACGTACTGGTGTATTGCTTAGGCTACAAATGACCGAACCTAAGGACATGGACATTAGAATGCACTTTCCAGGATCTACACTGACTTCATATAGTGACATGGACACACTTCAGTAGAATGCACTTTCCAGGATCTACACTGACTTCATATAGTGACATGGACATACTACAGTAGAATGCACTTTCCAGGATCTACACTGAGTTCATATAGTGACATGGACACACTTTATTAGAATGCACTTTCCAGGATCTACACTGACTTCATATAGTGACATGGACACACTTCAGTAAAATACACTTTCCAGGATCTACACTGACTTCATATAGTGACATGGACACACTTTATTAGAATGCACCTTCCAGGATCTACACTGACTTGATATAGTGACATGGACACACTTCATTAGAATGCACCTTCCAGGATCTACACTGACTTGATATAGTGACATGGACACACTACAGTAGAATGCACCTTCCAGGATCTACACTGACTTCATATAGTGACATGGACACACTTCAGTAGAATGCACTTTCCAGGATCTACACTGACTTGATATAGTGACATGGACACACTTCAGTAGAATGCACTTTCCAGGATCTACACTGACTTCATATAGTGACATGGACACACTTCAGTAGAATGCACTTTCCAGGATCTACACTGACTTGATATAGTGACATGGACACACTTCAGTAGAATACACTTTCCAGGATCTACACTGACTTGATATAGTGACATGGACACACTTCAGTAGAATACACTTTCCAGAATCTACACTGACTTCATATAGTGACATGGACACACTTCATTAGAATGCACCTTCCAGGATCTACACTGACTTGATATAGTGATATGGACACACTACAGTAGAATGCACCTTCCAGGATCTACACTGACTTCATATAGTGACATGGACACACTTCAGTAGAATGCACTTTCCAGGATCTACACTGACTTGATATAGTGACATGGACACACTTCAGTAGAATGCACTTTCCAGGATCTACACTGACTTGATATAGTGACATGGACACACTTCAGTAGAATGCACTTTCCAGGATCTACACTGACTTGATATAGTGACATGGACACACCTCAGTAGAATACACTTTCCAGGATCTACACTGACTTGATATAGTGACATGGACACACTACAGTAGAATGCACTTTCCAGGATCTACACTGACTTGATATAGTGACATGGACACACTTCAGTAGAATGCACTTTCCAGGATCTACACTGACTTGATATAGTGACATGGACACACTTCAGTAGAATGCACCTTCCAGGATCTACACTGACTTGATATAGTGACATGGACACACTTCAGTAGAATGCACTTTCCAGGATC
Organism: Haliotis cracherodii; assembly: GCF_022045235.1. Lineage (NCBI taxonomy): Eukaryota > Metazoa > Mollusca > Gastropoda > Lepetellida > Haliotidae > Haliotis > Haliotis cracherodii. The sequence continues at coordinate 59,618,908 of NW_027266264.1, forward strand.
TACACTGACTTGATATAGTGACATGAACACTCTTCATTAGAATGCACTTTCCAGGATCTACACTGACTTGATATGGTGACATGAACACTCTTCATTAGAATGCACTTTCCAGGATCTACACTGACTTTTTATAGTGACATGAACACTCTTCATTAGAATGCACCTTCCAGGATCTACACTGACTTGATATAGTGACATGGACACACTTCAGTAGAATGCACTTTCCAGGATCTACACTGACTTGATATAGTGACATGGACACACTTCAGTAGAATGCACCTTCCAGGATCTACACTGACTTCATATAGTGACATGGACACACTTCAGTAGAATGCACTTTCCAGGATCTACACCGACTTGAATTAAATTGCTTTTATTGTCTTTAATGTCATAGACTCTAAATTATCTTGGATCGGCTGCAGGTTTTATGTCGTCTTTTATTAAGTTGAAAGCCACACAACTTACCCACGCTTGTTATACGAGGTGACTACAAAGTTCCTTTGGTAATGTCAGTGACTGAATACATAATGAGTCCATATCAGCCATAACATTTTAAACGGAATATTGACGCCATATATGGTTGTTCAACATTCAACAAGAGTTAAAGAGAAAGCAGGCCAAAACCATTTTGTTTCAAATTTTGTAAGTACAACTTAATACGTCTTCTTACTGGATACTTAAAAACTGTACAAAGAAATATATATCTACATTTTAATGCATGTTACACTCACAGTAATCATTGGGATGATATTCATAATCCTGTTTACATTATCATAACGACAGAGTCCTTGTTATTGAGAAAGTCTATTTAAAATGAAAGACGGGTTCATATCGAAAAACTTATGTATATGTAAGGCTGGAATGACTGATTTGGGAGATTTTAAGGATGGATTTGTAAGTTTTTCAGAAGTGGACAAGGATACCAATAACATATGGTGAAAAGGGTCATCTAAGGTCACTGATTTGATCATAGTTTGTTTTTGTTTTTTGGCAATAGCAACATAGTCTTGTTCACTCATTTTAGCAAACCTTGGGTACTTGAACTTGCCAGATGTTAAAAAACTTGCAAGACTATTTGAACATGTCTGATATTTCCATACATAAATAAAATGTTTTTGTTTTGGCCTTAGAATTTAACATTTTTGTCAAAATTAGGCAATTATCCTAACTGGCCCTTTAAACAAGGACGGGCAACGCGCCACGACATAAGCCTAATTCGCTTTCTATCAGGTGCGCTGGAAACTAGATTCCACATGTTTATGATTTTAGGTTACCATTTACTTCCTGCTAAAAATAACAGAGAGAGGTGACTATGATAACAACCATAGCGAGGTCACTGGGGTGATAACAACCATAGCGAGGTCACTGGGGTGATAACAACCATAGCGAGGCCACTGGGGTGATAACAACCATAGCGAGGTCACTGGGGTGATAACAACCACAGCGAGGCCACTGGGGTGATAACAACCATAGTGGGCCACTGGGATGCCGCTACACGATATAAAGTACTTAGGAACACTTTCTAATTCATTTGATCACACTTAAGAATAGAAATTATGTAGTTTCTTCTGACAATGTTTGATGACCATTCCATTGTTTTACATTAAAAACATCTTCATTGCAAAGACAGATCATATTGACATAATGCAAATATTTAAAAACAAACTTTCCAATGGGTTCTTCGACTGTGCGAGCCTTTTGAATGTTGCACACTAAAGGCCTCATGAGATTAGCCGGGTCTTTGTGGGACATGTAACTTTCCGAACTGGACAGTTGGTATAGTTTGTGAATGGATCTCAGTATCTCTTTTTATACGGGGTTGTATTACGTCACTTATCAGGAAAGTTTAATGTCAGCATTTTGTGTGAACGTGTCTCTTGATTATTGTTACTGACCCAAATGCGTCAGTGCTTCCAAGTTGATCCTTTACATGCCTCTCATATAAATTCAACAGTCCATCCCTGTATTGTTCATTAAGATATTAAGGCATGCAAGACAATTTTATTGAGCTTTGATTTGGAGCTTGAAATAGCAAAACATTCCTATAGTCCTCTTCATTATGGTGTACCTGTGTACAACACATCGACCTGTATAACTAATCCTCGTCCTAATCGTCCTATTTATTCTTGGACAATGTAAAAGGCAAAACATGCAGCAGATGGGGCAGACTAATGGTTTACGTGTTGGCTCGTCTGGCCGAGTGTTACCTCATTGATTTTCATGCCATCAAGAACAGTGGAGCAGACTAATGGTTTACGTGTTGGTTCGTCTGGCCGAGCGTTACATCATTGATTCGCATCCCATCAAGGGCAATGGGGTAGACTAGTGGTTATCGTGTTGGCTCGTCTGGCCGAGTGTTACATCATTGAGTCTCATCCCATCAAGGGCAATGGGGTAGACTAATGGTTAATGTGTTCGTTCGTCTGGCCGAGTGTTACCTCATTGATTCTCATCCCTTCAAGGGCAATGGGGTAGACTAATGGTTAACGTGTTGGCTCGTCTGGCCGAGTGTTACCTTATTGATTTTCATGCCATCAAGGACAATGGGGTAGACTAGTGGTTAACGTGTTGGCTCGTCTGGCCGAGCGTTACATCATTGAGTCTCATCCCATCAAGGGAAATGGGGCAGACTAGTGGTTAAACTGTTGGCTCGTCTGGCCGAGTGTTACCTCATTGATTCTCATGCCATCAAGGGCAATGGGGTAGACTATTGGTCAACGTGTTGGCTCGTCTGACCGATGACCTGGGTTCCAATCGAAGGTCCATCTTTGGTGTCCCTCGCAGAGCTGTTTCTCAAAAGTAGCTTGAAGTGGATTAAAACCATACTCACTCACCTAGTTCATAAACAATATTAGATATCTTTTCACAAATTATTTATTAAATCATCAAATTATTATTGAATATCAATTCCCAACAATTTATTTACGCGATTCTTCTCCGTCTACCCGAGCAAAGCCACCCGGTACACGACCGCTGTATGGCAGCATCAAAGTGCACACACCCGTACAACTCTCCAGTGTCGGGATTCAGGGCGCGGCCCTCGATCGTGTAGTCACCCTAGTAACATAGAATAAACGTCGATAAACAAAATGCAGGATTGTGGAACAGACATCGTAGTTTTACACTATTGTAGCAAAGTAGGACACGAGGAGGCGAGGTGGTCACACACACGATAGTTCATTCAGCAGAGACCGCCTCCGTAGTCTTTTGGTGGAGCATCCGCCCGGAGAGCGGAAGGTCCGGGGTTCGATCCCTGGCCGCGTCATAAAAGACGTTAAAAGATGGTACTGTTGTTACCCTGTCTGGCGCTCGGCATTAAGGGGCTAAAACGACTGGTCGGCTTGGAGTCAGTATACTGTGTCTGAGTGGGGTGTTCATGTTAAACTGCGGCATGGTATCTCAGTGAGCTAGCACTATTAATCGGCATCAGTCCGGACTAGTACAAGCAGCCACACACACACGTGCATGCACGTCGCTATATAAGTGCAATAATCTTGGCCCCGACGTTAAAGACAATTTCACCTCACCTCGCCATAATCCAGCAGAGTTCGGTTTTACGACGCTTTTAGCAATAGTCCAGCAATACCACGGAGATGGGCTAAGAGAAATGTCCTTCTTATTCGCCTGTGGGGGAGCAACCAAGTTGAGGTAACTGGTTTTAAACGTGTAAGAGTCCAGGTCCTTGGTTGGATATTCCATGGTAGTGACCTTAGGTCTGATTATGACGGACTACTTTCCTGATTGTAATTGTTTCTCATGCTTCAGTCGAATTCACCTACGTCTGTGTGGCGAAATGTCGAGAAATTTTAGAGTGGTAATCAGTTTTCTCTGATCTTATCTTTGCATTTTCAGCATCGCCTTGAAAATCCAGAGATATAATTGAAACCTTTTGTGGAAGGTCACACTACATGTAGGTGTGAGCATTAAGCAGTAAGTTTAATGACGTCCCTCGTGACGGTTGTGTGATGTATTAATGCGCCACTGCAATCATGAGAATAGATTAGATATAAATAGATTCGATGCTAAAATGGGGTGAATTTAGGTTGTGTAAGAAAGAAATTGCAGCACTCATGCCTTCACACCCGCGAATCTTATAACTCGATGTTACAAAAACAACTCGTTGTAAAGTAAAACGGTATCTGATAGAAATACGTGCAGTAATTAATCACCCAATTAAGCCATGTGGGGGAGTCGAACCCGGGCCTTTGGCATCGCGTTAACCCATGCATCGCCCTGGTATTTAGTCTCGGTCACAATTCTACCGAGAGTTCCTGACATGAGTCGACATCTTCATGTCAGTAGTAATTGTGTACGGCCTGCCTTTACTCGGACGCATTGCTGACATTCACCGCTGTGAGTGTTTGATATCCACACTAGGCCACAAGACTTGCATACACCCCTGCATATGGTACTCACATCAGCCCCTCCCACCCCTGCACCTGGTATTCACATCGGCCAATCCCACCCCTGCACCTGGTATTCACATCAGCCCCTCCCACCCCTGCACCTGGTACTCACATCAGCCCCTCCCATCCCTGCACCTGGTATTCACATCGGCCAATCCCACCCCTGCACCTGGTATTCACATCAGCCCCTCCCACCCCTGCACCTGGTATTCACATCAGCCCCTCCCACCCCTGCATCTGGTACTCACATCAGCCCCTCCCACCCCTGCACCTGGTATTCACATCGGCCCCTCCCACCCCTGCACCTGGTATTCACATCAGCCCCTCCCATCCCTGACTCTGGTACTCACATCGGCCCATCCCACCCCTGCATCTGGCACTCACATCAGCCCATCCCATCCCTGAATCTGGCACTCACATCAGCCCATCCCATCCCTGACTCTGGTACTCACATCAGCCCATCCCATCCCTGAATCTGGTACTCACATCAGCCCCTCCCATCCCTGCACCTGGTACTCACATCAGCCCCTCCCACCCCTGCATCTGGCACTCACATCAGCCCCTCCCATCCCTGCACCTGGTACTCACATCAGCCCCTCCCACCCCTGCATCTGGCACTCACATCAGCCCCTCCCATCCCTGCATCTGGTACTCACATCAGCCCCTCCCACCCCTGTACCTGGTACTCACATCAGCCCCTCCCATCCCTGCACCTGGTACTCACATCAGCCCCTCCCACCCCTGCATCTGGTACTCACATCAGCCCCTCCCACCCCTGCACCTGGTACTCACATCAGCCCATCCCACCCCTGTACCTGGTACTCACATCAGCCCCTCCCACCCCTGCATCTGGCACTCACATCATCCCCTCCCACCCCTGCATCTGGTACTCACATCAGCCCCTCCCACCCCTGTACCTGGTATTCACATCAGCCCCTTTCATCCCTGCACCTGGTATTCACATCAGCCCCTCCCATCCCTGCACCTGGTACTCACATCAGCCCATCCCACCCCTGTACCTGGTACTCACATCAGCCCCTCCCACCCCTGCATCTGGTACTCACATCAGCCCATCCCATCCCTGCATCTGGTACTCACATCAGCCAGGATGTCTGCTGCTTTGCCCAGTTCCGGCACTTTGATAGTGAAGGTCTGCACATCCAGATTCTGGACCGCTATTGGACAGGCGATGCTGAAGTTGTTGTCCGACAGCATCTTCTGGACCTGAGATCCGACCGACTGCTGAGCTGCATCCCCAGTTGTCATTTTGCCCAGGATTGTACAACCATCATATGTGCTGAAGACAATACACGAAGGATTGTACAACCATAATATGTGCTGAAGACAATACACGAAGGATTGTACAACCATCGTATGTGCTGAAGACAATACACGAAGGATTGTACAACCATCATATGTGCTGAAGACAATACACGAAGGATTGTACAACCATCGTATGTGCTGAAGACAATACACGAAGGATTGTACAACCATCGTATGTGCTGAAGACAATACACGAAGGATTGTACAACCATCATATGTGCTGAAGACAATACACGAAGGATTGTACAACCATCATATGTGCTGAAGACAATACACGAAGGATTGTACAACCATCATATGTGCTGAAGACAATACACGAAGGATTGTACAACCATCATATGTGCTGAAGACAATACACGAAGGATTGTACAACCATCATATGTGCTGAAGACAATACACGAAGGATTGTACAACCATCATATGTGCTGAAGACAATACACGAAGGATTGTACAACCATCGTATGTGCTGAAGACAATACACGAAGGATTGTACACCATCGTATGTGCTGAAGACAATACACGAAGGATTGTACAACCATCATATGTGCTGAAGACAATACACGAAGGATTGTACAACCATCATATGTGCTGAAGACAATACACGAAGGATTGTACAACCATCATATGTGCTGAAGACAATACACGAAGGATTGTACAACCATCATATGTGCTGAAGACAATACACGAAGGATTGTACAACCATCATATGTGCTGAAGACAATACACGAAGGATTGTACAACCATCATATGTGCTGAAGACAATACACGAAGGATTGTACAACCATCATATGTGCTGAAGACAATACACGAAGGATTGTACAACCATCATATGTGCTGAAGACAATACACGAAGGATTGTACAACCATCATATGTGCTGAAGACAATACACGAAGGATTGTACAACCATTGTATGTGCTGAAGACAATACACGAAGGATTGTACAACCATCATATGTGCTGAAGACAATACACGAAGGATTGTACAACCATCATATGTGCTGAAGACAATACACGAAGGATTGTACAACCATCGTATGTGCTGAAGACAATACACGAAGGATTGTACAACCATCATATGTGCTGAAGACAATACACGAAGGATTGTAAATAAACACTTTGAATGAAGTCATATTCAAAGTGACAACTGTCAAACCAAAACTCAGTATGCGTTGGATTATAACGTCTGCGACTGAGAACGATGAACATATATCAACTGTTTTGCTTGAAACACTCACCTAGACGGGAGACAATCAGAGCGATGAGTGAGTGAGTATGGTTTTACGCCGCTTTTAGCATTATTCCAGCAATATCACGGCGGGGGACACCAGAAATGGGCTTCACACATTGTACCCATGTCGGGAATCGAACCCGGGTCTTCGGCGTGACGAGCGAACGCTTTAACCACTAGGCTACCCGACTGCCCCCATCAGAGCGATGAACTCACAAAGACCCGACATTCAAAGGCAATAAATTCACCAAGACCCGACAATTAGAGCCATTAACTCACCAAGACCCGATGTTCTCCGTACAAGGCACCAGTACCGTTGCGACGAATGTATGACGTTTGACGCTCAACTTGAGGCTCCATTTGGGGATGCTTTTGGTGACCTGCGCCTTGACGTGGACGACCAGATCGCCCGGCGTCTTCACGGGCATGGGGGACACCGACAGCTCCAAGATCTTCACAGCCCGGTTGGCATCACTCGCACCTGTCGGATAATCTTACACTGTCAAACTCGAGTCTTCCCTATTTAACTCGAAGCCATAGGAAATTCTCACACTGTTAAACTCGAGTCTTCCCTAAGCTATTTAACTCGAAGCTGTAGGATAATCTTACACGGTCAAACTCGAATCTTCATTATTTAACTCGAAGCTGTCGGATAATCTTACGCTGTCAAACACGAGTCTTCCCTATTTAACTTGCACCTATCGGATAATCTTACACTGTCAGACTCGAGTCTTCATTATTCAGCTCGAAGCTGTAGGATAATCTTACACTGTCAAACACGAGTCTTCCCTATTTAACTCGAAGCTGAATGATAATCTTACACTCTCATACTCGAATCTTCATTATTTAAGTCGAAGCTGTAGGATAATCTTACGCTGTCAAACACGAGTCTTCTCTTCCCTTTTTAACCCGAAGCTGTAGGATAATCTTACGCTGTCAAACAGGAGTCTTCCCTTTTTAACCCGAAGCTATAGGATAATCTTACGCTGTCAAACACGAGTCTTCCCTTTTTAACCCGAAGCTGTAGGATAATCTTACACTGTCAAACACGAGTCTTCCCTTTTTAACCCGAAGCTGTAGGATAATCTTACGCTGTCAAACACGAGTCTTCCCTTTTTAACCCGAAGCTGAACGATAATCTTACGCTCTCATACTCGAATCTTCATTATTTAACTCGAAGCTGTAGGATAATCTTACGCTGTCAAACACGAGTCTTCCCTTTTTAACCCGAAGCTGTAGGATAATCTTACACTGTCAAACACGAGTCTTCCCTATTTAACTTGCACCTGTCGGATAATCTTACACTGTCTTCCCTATATTAATCTTACACTGATTAATTCGAAGCAGCCGAGTGAATCATTTTACGTCGCATTATATGTTGAGTATATTTATCACTTATTTGTGTTATCTATATATTTGGCGAACGCCACCATTCCAGCGAAGGTTCATGTCAAGTATACGAAGGTTATAACGTTTCTTATCTTTGATCAGCGCTTCCAGTTTGAACTTTGAACAGTTTTACGATTTTCAAATCCAAATATACAAGCATACCTGTAAATAACGTTGGTAATTGAGATACATAGTGATGTAATTTTATGACATGTGGATATTTAAGTCATATCGTGGCCTGTCAGACAATTGGGGAGGAAGGCCCCAAGTGGTGCCCGTGGACGTTTTGACATTACTGAAGAATCACACGAGTGCGGCTGTGGTGCTCACACAACAAGAACTATTACCAGACCGAAGGTGAAATTCGAACCCAAGATCATAGGACCTTAGAACGCCTAAGGGACACCTAACGGAGTTTCTTATCAAGGTCAGTGGAAACGTTGTATCCCCCGCATATTCATTCAACTACTGCAAATCTGATAATCTAAATCAGCACGTGTAACAGCTGTACATGGCGTAAGTGTGAAGACACCAGGGTATATTTGGAGACATTAGCGACAAACGTACTTTGGGTACTGACGCCCTGAAATCCGTGATAAAAATAGGTATGCACATTATTATACAGTATTGCTGATCAGAAATACAAAGACGTGTTAATAAAGTTGTTCATATAATTATAAAATAAAAAGAAATGTTCCTACCACAATCAGACCATGTAAATTGTGTTATTTTGGCGCTGACTGCCAGGACGAGGCATGGAAGGAACACGAGACACTTCATTGTTGCCAGGCACTTGTTCCAATATGTGACGTCCAATGTCAACTGATAGCAGCACCTGCTCGTCTCCGTGACGTCACGCTTGTTTTACTTTTCGCGACATTTTCAGTGTGCAAATAGACTAAACTATCAAAAAAATATCAAACATCATGTAAGAAAAAAGCCATTGCATGGGCGGCATTCATCTAACATGTGATCCTAATTGTTTGCATCAAAGACGATATCGGTGACATTTAACTTGCGTCTTGATGTTCTTGAGAAAAAAAACATATGGAGACGACAGACGATCTCCACCACGAGTGTCTCAATGAACATGGTTGACGCATGTTCACAGTACACGGTAACGAATTTGACAAACGACACGTGCATCAATGCACAGGTGCCAATTGACACCATTGGAAATCCGTTACCACCTGTCTCTCAGTGGGGCTTCCAGCTGTTGACGGTTCTGTAGAGGGTGAGGATGCCTCCTTATCTAACGATCCAGGTGATACCACATTGTTCAAAGGGGTATAAGTCTGATAAGCGAAGGGCCATGGGTGACCCAGTCGTCGAAGACGCCGCAATTCGCTGTGCAGATTTACGCCCCTAGTGAAAGCCAGAAACCCATGATAGGGAATAGTGGGTTCGAATCCTGGTTCGCCCCGAGTATGTGCTTGTAGGTTTCATCAAAGTGGTAAACGGCTGAGACCTGCATCACTTCGGGCTCTCCTCCTACATTAAGCTGACACGCCGTCATATAAGCGGAATACGGTTGAAAGCGGCGTTAAACTCACTCACTCCTGAATACATCTCTCTCTCTCTCTCTCTCTCTCTCTCTCTCTCTCTCTCTCTCTCTCTCTCTCGTCATGGTCAATGAGGCCTATACAATCTAACTACAAATGACGTAGACGCGGGGGCCTTTAAAATATACTACTAGGTACCATGATCACCAAGAATCGCAACTGTGACTAGCTTGGGCCACCATACAATCTCATTAAAATCAGATCTGAGTTCTTGCTGCCGCTTAGCAAAGATCTGAGGACATCCCATTACGGGTCACGTCAGACCGACCTTTCGCGAACTCTAACCGACCAATGGAATTACTGACAAGAAGTCGACATTAGCCAATCAGAAGGCAGCTTTCTCGTGCTTTACGGCAGTAATTTCAAATTTGCGACAACGCTTCGAAACTTATTTTGACAAATTCTCGCTTAAAAATTTGAAACCTGAACAAAAGAACATTCTCGAATGGCCGCATGATGAGATATCACATTCCGACTGTCACTTTCATGATCTTGTAAGCGACGCTCTGATTGGTCGGATGAAAGGTCGTTCTGACGTGATCCTTAATGGGATGTCCTCAGATCTTTGTTCTAGCGGTAGCGAGAACTAAGATCTGATTTTAATTAGATTGGGCCACCATATGGCCTCTACGTATCTACAGACAATATATAGCATGTTAAAAGGTCGCGTTGTCGCCTTCCTGAAGTGTCAAAACTAATCAATGCGATTATTTGTGGCATTGTCGTGCTTTGAATACTTATTTTTATTTGTAAGTAAAGGGCAGAAAAAAAAGAGAACGCGACATTTTTCAAGGCAAAAATATGTCGAGTTGTGGCATTGTCGACTTATCTAAACTGTGTACAAAAGTGGTTAAATGCGCGATCATGCAACATAAACATCATGTCGCATTCTCCCATTGTCGCCCTCTACAATTAATGGTACACATATGTAGTAAGTGAATTAATCTAAGCATGTACAAAATGGTTGTACTCCTTTTCAAACTCGTGTGGTCTTTTTTTTCAGCCCTAAAGGTTCCAAAGTACTAATGGGAATAAGGGTTGCTTTTCTCAAAATGAAAAAAAATTCTTTGATAGTTTCCTTAGAAATTGTTTCATATATCGTTACTGTCAGTGTCGTTTTATTAAAAAGAGTCACGTACCAGCATACTATGATCGTGGGTCCGAATACCAGCACCATACACTTGCTTCACTTCGGACTTTCCTCCCATAATAAGCTGAATAAAACTGTCAAATACTCACTCTCATATGATATCCCTTTTGACTGAACGACGCTGAGAGAGCTTGGTAAATTAGGAACATATTTCACTATAACGTTTTTCAGATAACACGACCCTTTTAACTCACAGACTTCTGTCAGCACCTTCCTTACGCACGTATGTATGCGCATTTGTAATTAGTGTGCCCACATTATTTCGAATTAAAAGCATATTACTCAATAATTTAATATAACAGGTTCCTCTAAGTTTTCAGAACAATTTGGTAAGACTTTGAAAGGTTGGTTGTTGTTGTTTTGGTATATCCAAAAATATACAATTTTGTATATTTGGTATTTCCAAAAATATACAATTTTGTATATATGGATTGATTTTACCTCTGCTTCATTCAGTTTCTTTACACTGCAGACATTAATGCTCACAATATGTGGTTGCTATTGAAAATATTACTAAGAATACCGGACAGTATTATTGTATGTGACAAGTGTATACTATTGTCATTATGACAACTCTATTTGGAGTGGTATGAAATAATTTGTATTTATTTATGTTGACAGTATTTTACATAATAATGAAATAGAACACTTGAGCAGACAGTTATATCAATAATATATATAATAAGTGCGCCATCTGTTTACAAATACGAAGATCTATACATACAAGTCGTTCAGAGTAGTTTTAAACAATGACAGTAAAATAAATATATCATGAATATCGGCAAATATGAATATATACAATTTAATATATATGTTTCTATTATGTCATGGTATGGTGATTCTAAATCTAAAATGTTGCTTGATGTTGTTTTGACAAACAGTTGTATGCACTGTCCAATGTGATACTCCTACGCAAGTATATAAAAAATGATGTTTGTTTAGTCAATTGACATGTGTTTATTTTAAACAAGGATCAGTGTGACAGGACAACTAAGTTTGTCATCTGGTATAATGCACTTCCTCGATTAGCATAATTAGAACAGAGTTTGTAATTAGTTATATGCGGACTCCAGTTAGCTAAGGCAGCCAGCATCAGTGGAGAGTGTGAGCAGCTGGAGAAGAGGCAAGCAACTCAATGTGATTTATGAATTTGTGGAATTTTAATAAATAAACGAACACCTGTCACAAAAATATAGTTGAACAAAGAACACACAGAATCGAAGATTGTTCTATCGTACATTTGAGGGTGAACGTGAATGAAGCCGTGCAGGGTGCCTTACATCGATTTTACTTCAGAACACACAGTGAAAACCTCAGGTAAGTTTATTAATGATGATATTTTTATTCATTCGTGCAATAAATATGGCAATCATGAGCGCTGACTCTGTATGTGTTCGCAATAGAACATTTGGAAGAAATAAAAAAAATGACTAACAAGTCTAGTACACAACAAAGCCATTAAGTGAATATCAAATAAATTGATTCACAATGTGACAACATCTTATCCAAAATTTGTTTAATGCAACAGGTTTTAAGCATTCAGAATTGTATAATCATTATTATAAAATACAGCATGTTTATATAAGTGTGTCGCTACCTCTCTCATGTTAAATACATAAATGTATAAAAATGTTTTAATATAATTTAAAATTACTATTAGTTTTACATTATAAGTAACATTATGGACCCTAGCATGTCGAGCCAAGAAACAATTGTATATATTATTCACCTTGGAATGTCTGTTTGCTGTGTTTGCGGCGGGGTCCAGGCAATTCCCCAAGTGGACAATTCCAAATACTACTGCGTAAAATATTAATGCCGATTTGGAGAAAATTACCAAGGGATGAAAGCAAGTAAAGTATAATCCAAAGAAAACAGAAACTGTTCAATTTCACGTTAAAGTCAGTCTAAATGCAATACCTAACCGTAAAATGAAAAGATTTTTTATCAATGACTTTTGGTTAAATGTTTCAGTCAGATTTATATAGCATTCTGATATTGTCGATATAGTTAAAAAGCCCTGTGATTAATTGATTTAGAAGTCTTAAAATACCTTTCTGGTGTCCCCTGTCGTGAACCATACTCACTCACTCAGATAAATACTTCCTTTCACATAAATCGTTAGAAGCTATGTACAAGCTTATTGCCCATATCTTTGCTCCCATATTTGGGATAATTGTACCAAAGAATAAGAACCAATCCGAGAAAGTTTACACTGCATTACGGACTATTTGTGGGGGGACAAAGGGTACAAGCCATGAGGAACTTTATTGAGAAACTAACATAGCCAAAAGAAAACACTATTATACAAAACACTGTCCATACAGAAATTTTAAATTCAGTCCATATCTACCTTCTGATGGATTTGTACTAAAGTAATAACTTAAGAATTAATTCATATTTTAAGCTACGTATTAAGTATTAAATAGTTAAATAGCTTTTCTTAATAATTGAACACCAGTCCATCAACCGCACTAATTTGTTCACCACTCATTTTTGTTCTATTTTGATGTATATATGTGTTATGTTTTATAATATGTATGTATATGTATAAACCAATACATATCAATATTACTTGATAAATATAATTTTGTTTCTGGAGCAGTTTTTACCAATCCCGATTCATTTACTGAATAAAAATATGTTAAAAGCATGTACAATTTCCCATTCTTAGTAGGATATCTCACAAAATCCCACTTTTTTGTTGTTGTAAGAATTAATAAGAGGGAGTTTGGTGGGGGACTTTGGGGATATGATAAATGAATACAGACTGCCATGTTGTCTGAGTGTAGATCTTAACAATCACCGAGTGTGACCATATTGACAGGATATCATTCGGGTTTCTGATTTTGACAATGACTCCCTGAGCATACTGAGTATTGTTGCTTGGGGATATCAAATGTAACAGTTTGTTATCAGAGGAGATTGATAGTGAACTTTTAGTACCAGCTAGATATGATAGCTATAGGATTTATGATCCTTTCTTTCTCTTTGTCAAAAGATTGTGAGTATATGTGTAGGTAATTCTCTCACGCTGATGGCAGAAAGTCACTCAACCAGTTCATGTATTCTACGTCAAAGAAGATCAGAACCCGTGTATAATTACAACATCCTCAGAATACCAATAACAACGAAATGTAGAAATTAACAAACATGACCAACATTATTATTTCATGTTAATCTTTGTGCCATGCATGTAACTGCAGCTAGATAAACATATGTATACTTTTTCAGTCTGTGTGAAGTCGTGCATAAATACAGTTGATTACTTACTTACTTATATTGGAGATTTTACATGCACTTTCCGACTGCAGCGAATTTCGCACACGGGCCCGGCCAGGCCATTTAATGTGTTTCCCAAAAAGGGAAAAAGTTGTTTGGCAATCCAGTGGGGGGTTTTAGTGGTTGCTTATATAGAATTTTGGAAATTTTGAGATTTGGAAAAAATGCCAAGAGGGTTTGGGGGGCGAACTAAGGGAGCTGAGTATGGAAGTTTGTTCGTTTGATTATGTGGTTTGGTTTTGGTAGTTTATTGGGATTTTAAATGCGATTTATTAGTCCTATTTTGATTAAGTATACGCCTAAGGCTTTGAACTTTCTATTTTATTTTGTGGGTTTAGGATTGCTTCTAGAGTAAGAGCCTTATTTAGATTTAGGGTGGTTTGTAGTGCTGTTCGGTGTGTTAGGTAGTGGGTGCAGTGTATGAGTGCGTGTTCTGAGGTTTCTTGTTGGTTCCAATGTGGGCAGGTTCCTGTTGCTTGTTTTTTAATATATTTTGAGGTGGTTATTTAAGTTGGTATGTCCTGTTTGTAGTTTAGAAATTGCTTTAAACATTGCATATTTAGCAATTTCGTGCCGTTTGAACAATATTCATACCAACGAACGTAATAAGTCAGTGGCGAAAGTAAATAAGTCAAATAAACAAAGATGGCGGATGCAGTAAAATTTCAAAGTTAAATCAGTACTTTTAAAAAATTGGGAATAGCTTCAGCGCACCAGGTCAGGGAGCAATACTGCTACAAACGTGCAATGTCTGACTCTTTTCCCATGTTGAAGAATATTGATAAAAGCTTACCTTGTACTTACTTACCTTTTGTAAAACATAAGACATTAATAGCAACATATATCTCCGTGTTATGAGTTTTCGGATGCTGAATAAACATTCATGGTGTTTTCCTATGAACAACTGTAAAACATATCATTGACTCATAAAAACAAGCCATCATCGGAGTATTTCTGTGTCCTGCCACACCCCTCGTTATAGTGCAAGAATTCGTGATAGAAAATGTATGATGTCCGGAAACTTAAGATCAGACAATAATAGTATTGTGTTATGAATAATAATAAAGGCATGTTTGATGCTGAAAGCTCTGATCGAAAACAGGACAATCCGCGACGGTTGTCCGGAAACACGATATTTTTACGCGGAAGATGATTTTTCCGAGGACTACTGTTTTAAAAAACGCGATTTTCCGCGTTTTTGCGGATATTTCACATCATAACAGTTAAACCGTACAAACCAAATTCAACACTTTTATGTAATAATGATTAGCTTTCATCCTATGTGCAATCCACTCCGTTGGCTAATCTGCTATGCGCAGGAGAGCATGTTACAAATCACATCGCGGCATCCCGTACAAACCAATCCAAGCTCGGCACAAATCGATTTCAACACTTTCAGGTGATTATAATAAAGAAGTCACCACCAATGCAATCACCTCCGACTGCTAATCCGCTCTGTATATTTGATCTACCCACATACCAAGCACCGCGCCAGGAAAAGTACCAGACGCCTCAATCGCTTACCCGTCAATATCATTGCAAGGAGAGTAAGGACTACCGCTAACAGTGAGGAGTACCAATTAAACATCCCAATAATGTTACACGCCACTATATCAGTTTTATTTGTAACTTGCTAATAATATTGATCGGCATTTTGCACATACAAAACAATTATGGAACAATGCACAGCAGTTACCCCCCTTAATCAACATTTACAAAGAAACACAGTGATCAACTTAAAATACTTCATTTTGCACATATACAATAATTATACACGAATATATTACAATTATCTCCCTTTACTAATATATACAAAGAAAAACAACTTGGATACATCATATATACAAAATTGTATATTTTTGTATATGTCATAAATACAAATCTGTATATTGTGTATATCTCATCATTCCAAACTTGTATATGCTTTGGATATACCATCTTTCCAAAGCATATACAAGCTTGTATATGTGGATTTATTTTTTTGCAGTGTTAGAAGTGTTACACATAAGGAATAGAATTTATGGATGTCAACTTCTAAGTTAAGTCAGAATTAAGTTTCAATGACCTCATACTTGCGACAATTCCCAACAACCTCTGTTGTCCATGATTTGATGTTCTTTGTGCAGGTTTTTGTCTGATTGAAAGATTCTATGATTGTATTTAGAAGACTCTTATAAGTGACAAACAGGTACACTGTTAAGTCTGAACGAATTGTTACAATGACAAACAGGTACAGTGCTTGGTCAGAACGAAATGTTACACTGACAAACAGGTACACTGATAGGTCATAACGGATTGTTACGATGACAACCAGGTACAGTGCTAGGTCACAACAGATTGTAACAATGACAACCAGGCACACTGTTAGGTCACAACGTATTGTTACAATGACAAACAGGCACACTGTTAGGTCACAATGGATTGTTACTATGACAACCAGGCACACTGTCAGGTCATACCTGATTGATACAATGACATACAGGTACACTGTTAGGTCACAATTGATTGTTACAATGACAAACAGGTACACTGCTTGGTCATAACGGATTGTTACAATGACAAACAGGAACACTGCTTGGTCATAACGGATTGTTACAATGACAACCAGGTACAGTGCTAGGTCACAACAGATTGTAACAATGACAACCAGGCACACTGTTAGGTCACAACGGATTGTTACAATGACAAACAGGTACACTGTTAGGTCACAACGGATTGTTACAATGACAAACAGGTACACTGTTAGGTCATAACTGATTGATACAATGACAAACAGGTACACGGTTAGGTCACAACGAATTGTTACAATGACAAACAGGTACACTATTAGGTGTAACTGATTGATACAATGACAAACAGGTACAGAGTCAGGTCATACCGGATTGTTACAATGACAACCAGGTACACTGTTAGGTCATAACTGATTGATACAATGACAAACAGGTGCACTGTTAGGTCACAACGAATTGTTACAATGACGAACAGGTGCACTGTTAGGATACATCGTCTCTACTTCAATATGATTATCTCCCTCTGTCCACTTACAATGATTGTAGTAGGCGTAGGTGGCCAGGTAATGCTTCACATGAATAGTTATATTTATGTGTCAGCCTTCAAGGGCACTTTGTTCTAACTGTACCAAAAACAACAGACAAAAATTCATAGTAAATGACATTTTATTCATAAAGAAAATATATGTATATATATATGTATAATATATGACAATGCATCAAAATATAAAGTTGTTATTCACAGATTAACCTCACCCTTTATACTCCCTGACTCACCTACAGCCAAGGCGATGCAATGTCCTCCCTTTACACCCCCTAACGTACCTACAACCAAGGCGATGCAAGGTCCTCCTTTAATACCCCCTAACATACCTACAGCCAAGGCATTGCAATGTCCTCCTTTATCAACATTAACTCACTTATTCATTGTATCCCAACATTGATACAAATATGTTCTCAACAGCAACACTTCCTAAAGTAGAACCACTATGTTGAAGAAGAATGAGTTTGGGGAGATATGTCCACATCTACTGATCAGCTGATATGCTCACATGAAAATAAACAATTTAATCACTGTGGATAGAGGATTTCTGAACTTTTCAAAGAACATTTTCAAATGGGGAGCTAACTGATGACATTGCAAGTCTCTATTATCCTTTTCTACATACCAAGTCCAACACAAAGACTATTAACAAAGTAATCAAGCTACCTAGAATCTTCAAACGCAAGGTCTGTTGCAAATCGATTCTTGTACAAATCATGTGTCAATGCTATCAATTAATACATATATCAATATCATTCATCACACACAGATTGATCACATGCTTCACATCCTGTTAAGACATCCTAATGTCACAAATGTTCTGCAATGCTACAAAGCAGGCAGCCCAATGTCCAGAATGTGTGAACTCTCCATGCCATCTGGGTAAGATATAGGGCTCCCTTGAAAGGGACAATAGGCTCCTCTGGTAGTCAATCAATTCTCTTAACTGACAAGATCCATCATGCTTAACCTGTTTGCCAATCCTCTGACTTTCAATTATAAGTTGCATTTGTACATTGGATTCACAAAATACTGTTTAAATTCATAAATGAAATTCTATTGAAAGTTGTGGTCCAGCAATCCCCTTTTAAGTTCCAACAAGCATAAAAAAGTTGGACCTATTCTACCTTTGTTTGCACAACAAGCACCTCACTTTCCATAACCACCATGTTAGCACAGATTGATGAGGAATCAATGTTATCACATTTACATTAATTGATAATCAACAGGTAACACATGTAAATATACTACTCAATTTCTGATAGGGATACTCACATATTTCATATTCTACAATTACAATCATGAGCTCTGTATTCTGATTGGTCTGAATCCACTGCACAGGAAATGTTTTTTGAAAGCACTCCTTTCCCAAACCTGGCAACATTTACTCTCAATATGTTATCAAGAGGAAACACTGTGTTGCAGGTTATTTCTGGATCAATTATAGCATGTCAAAATATTTCGAAACAGAAAGCCCCCAAACCAAACTGTATGTTTATCTCTTTATTGAAACACAGTGGACATCTTCTGCAAATGTGTTCTAAAAAGGGAAGTGTTTCGTGGCAATATCGACAGATTTCACATCTCCATGCAGTCACATTTCTCTGGTTTCTCACAGTATCCCCATCAATAGTTGACAAGTCTAACAGATCACTTCTAAAGAAACTGTATCCTGGGTAGGAAAGTCTCGGCTTATGACAACTAACTCAACTGACACCAATATTATGTTCTGCCACATTCTACATACAAGCTGCTACTGCTGAGGTTCTGGTAATGAGCTGTTGACATGGAGTGGGTGAGTGGCTGCAGAATGGTGTCACTGTGCTGGTTTATTGCAGTGCCGGGTCCATGGGTTGTCTTGTATTGCTGGGTCTATGTGGTGTGTTGCAGGGCTGGGTGTATGTTGCATTGTGTTGTAGTGCCGAATCCATGTGTTGTGTTGTAGGGCTGGGTTTTAATGTTGTCTTGTATTGCTGGGTCTATGTGGTGTGTTGTAAGGCTGGGTTTTAATGTTGTCTTGTATTGCTGGGTCTATGTGGTGTGTTGTAAGGCTGGGTGTATGTTGTCTTGTATTGCTGGGTCTATGTGGTGTGTTGTAAGGCTGGGTGTATGTTGTCTTGTATTGCTGGGTCTATGTGGTGTGTTGTAGGGCTGGGTGTATGTTGTCTTGTATTGCTGGGTCTATGTGGTGTGTTGTAAGGCTGGGTGTATGTTGTCTTGTATTGCTGGGTCTATGTGGTGTGTTGTAAGGCTGGGTGTATGTTGTCTTGTATTGCTGGGTCTATGTGGTGTGTTGTAGGGCTGGGTGTATGTTGTCTTGTATTGCTGGGTCTATGTGGTGTGTTGCAGGGCTGGGTGTATGTTGTCTTGTATTGCTGGGTCTATGTGGTGTGTTGTAGGGCTGGGTGTATGTTGTCTTGTATTGCTGGGTCTATGTGGTGTGTTGCAGGGCTGGGTGTATGTTGTCTTGTATTGCTGGGTCTTTGTGGTGTGTTGTAGGGCTGGGTGTATGTTGTCTTGTATTGCTGGGTCTATGTGGTGTGTTGCAGGGCTGGGTGTATGTTGTCTTGTATTGCTGGGTCTATGTGGTGTGTTGCAGGGCTGGGTGTATGTTGTCTTGTATTGCTGGGTCTTTGTGGTGTGTTGTAGGGCTGGGTGTATGTTGTCTTGTATTGCTGGGTCTATGTGGTGTGTTGCAGGGCTGGGTGTATGTTGTCTTGTATTGCTGGGTCTTTGTGGTGTGTTGTAGGGCTGGGTGTATGTTGTCTTGTATTGCTGGGTCTATGTGGTGTGTTGCAGGGCTGGGTGTATGTTGTCTTGTATTGCTGGGTCTATGTGGTGTGTTGCAGGGCTGGGTGTATGTTGTCTTGTATTGCTGGGTCTATGTGGTGTGTTGCAGGGCTGGGTGTATGTTGTCTTGTATTGCTGGGTCTATGTGGTGTGTTGCAGGGCTGGGTGTATGTTGCATTGTGTTGTGGCGCAGAGGCTGAGTGTTATGATGCTTGGCCTATTTGTTTCGATTCAGTGTTGTACACATAGTTGGAAGCTAAGTGTCAGGGTACTGGCTATGCATGATAGTCTTAGTTTGAGCACTTTCTTCATGGGTAACCAGTAGCGCCATTGCTGGGCAACATGACATAACAATGGAGCTGTATCACAGGAATCGGTTTAAACACTCATGTGAGATCAGGGTAATATTAAGCAACGATATTGAAAGATAAAATAATACATCTGAATTATATCAACAAAATGACTCAGTATTACTTTACCTAACTTCTGAAAGAGTGAAAGTTCAAAAGTAGCCCAAAGCATATCACTGCCTTGAAGACAGCCATGCTCTTGCATCTCCTCTGTTCCCACCATCATGGCTACTTCCACATTACATCCATTCACAAAATGTTATCATATTCATTGGACAAGTTTAAAGTTGGCAGATTTTCATCCTGAAAGTGTAAGCCAGGCATATATATATAGAAGTCTTTGAGGACTAACCATTTGATATTGTAGGGTGGGGCCTGGAAATTTATTGAAAAATGAGTGAGTGAGTGAGTATGGCTTCACGCCGCTTTTAGCGACATTCCAGCAATATCACGGCGCGGGACACAAGAAATGGGCTTTACACATTGTACCCATGTCGGGAATCGAACCCAGGTCTTCGGCGTGACGTGCATAGGCTTTAACCACTAGGCTACCAAACCGCCCCTTTCATTGAATAAGAACATTGTGCCAGAAAATGCTTAAAAGAAATCATTGTGCTTCTAAACATTGAAAAAAAAGGGAATTGTCAACCACTAAAGATACACTGTTGCAATCTATTTCGGGCAAACAAATTTAGGCTCATAGTTTTCATTAAAAAATATCTGTTTTTTTAGATGTAGCCAAGAAATGACTACAAACACACACACACCCTCAAATATCAAATGGTCCACCCCTTATCACCATGGAAAGTGAACAAGGCAGGTTTCAATGAAAGGCTACTTCTATCTTGACAACACATCTCCCAAAATAACAATAAACACAAATACATTGGAAATATGTGACACATAAACACTGCTTACAAGAGGGAAAAAATATCTGTTACAAAATATACAACATGTAAACCTTGTGAAAACAAATATTCTCCTACGACAATTATCTGCAACGGCTTTCTAACACTCTTCTTAATCAATCCACAACATATCAAGGACAGTCTTGATGGAGTAGTAAACGTCCTGTTCAATAAAGTCTTACATCAATGGTGACAAGAAGTATAGATGGATGTACAGTTCTTAGTAGGGATGGATACCAGAGGCTTTACAATGTATCACAATATTTTACGATGCACAAGGCCATCATTGCAATACGTATCACAACATATTGTATAAAATCTTAATTTTGAATTCAGAAGCAACTTGAAACATCAGTGTTTGAACTAAAGTTCATGAATGGAACAAAACAAGATGCTGGAACAACGTATTGTTTACTAATTCAATAAATACACATGGGTATTTCGCAAGTATAACATTCAACACATAATAAATATCGCTATTTGAAATCACCCAGTATACTGAGGTTCAAACATGATATTGGGATACGTATCGTGGAAAGAGTGAACTTCAATATACCAATATACCAGTAATACCAAGCACCCTTAGTTGTTAGGTTCCATCAACTGTTTCTATTGTGTACCTACTGGACACAAGAAATCATAAATCAGTGTAAAGAAAACATACATGACAGCAAAGAAAATCATAAATATACTACTCAAAAAAAGTTAAGAATCATAGCATGAGGGATCAACAATATGAAAGATTTGTTTTGTTTGTTTGTTGTTTAACGCCGCACTCAGCAGTTTTCCAGCTATATGACAACGGTATGTAAATAATTGAGGCTGGACCAGACAATCCAGTGATTGACATCATGAGCTTTGATCCGCGCAATTGGGATCGATGACATGCATCAACCAAGTCTGTGAGCCTGACCACCCATTCCCGTTAGTCACATCTTACAAGCATAGTCGCCTTTAACAGCAAGCATGGGTTGCTGATGACCTATTCTACCCCGGATCTTCACGGGAAAGAATTGGGTGATCCTTAACCTTTTCGAGTAGTATAGTTAAGAAATCAGTAAACAATAACTTCTCCAAACATTACTTTTAACCCACATGCTCATACAAAGGTGATAAACAGAACATGTGACTGTTGTGGCTTGACATGACTACATATAAGATGGCTATCATCTCGTCCCGTCCAGATCATGGCGACATTCACCTGGGCCCCCATGCACAAAGTGATCTTAGCGCTAAGATGATCGTAACTCCCATACTTTAACATAGGCTTACAACAGTCTTAGCGCTAAGATCGCTTTGTGTAAGTGGGCCCTGGAAGTAGAACACGGGTGGCCCAGCTGTCTAAGGCTTCACAATTTCCCACAGTACAGTTGTGTAGCTTAGAAGTCTGATTAAATCCCGGATTTGCCTTTATTATGTTTTTTTGTTTATCAACATCCTAACAGTGGTCATGGGTATCACCAAAGTGGTAAATATCCAAGACCTGCATCACTTTGGGCCTTCACCCCACAATAAGATGACATGCTGTGGTATAACTGAAATACTGTTCAAAGTGGCGTTAATCACTCACGCATTCATCTAGCATTATGTAACTGGTTAACAGTCACTATCAACTGATCTACACAATGTTTTCAGCTTTCTCAGTGACTTCAAGGGCTACTCTCCCTACCACTGCTATGACATTAGCAAACCCTGCAGTACAAATGCAATCTATCATTTAACCTAAATCTTAACTTGCTGCTTCTAAAATATTTCAAGGCCAGACCAATATGATTACTGGGATATATCTAGACCCGATCAGAGGTCGATATTTAGGCCCAAGTCTGAAGCAAATGACAGTAAAAATTCCCAATGTGACTTTAAAAATTCCCTATTCCTCAGAATGTTCAAACATTAGAAGATTAAATACATCCAATTTTGAACAATATCATGATTTTCCCCCAAGGACACTTAGTTTGGAATCCTGGATAATTATATCCCTGAATTTCTTGCCTTAAGGATTTGTCCACAAAAATTACTGAAGGGAGGAGAGAAATACAACAAAACAAATCTCTTTAATAAATAAAGAAATCATGGACTAAATTTATTATTCCCTTGTGTGTATTTCTCTATTCTGTAAAACACACACACACACATTTTGAGGGGTTATTTCATTCAATTTTGTTTGCTCGAGTGAGCAACATGTCAACATGTCATGATAATTGTAAAATTTAAGAGGGCACTAAGATAAAAGGTTCCTTAACACAATTATTTCCTGTTATTTGGGGGGGAAGTGACAGTCAGATCTGTAAATCAAGTACTCCAATTGGTATGGCCTAAATTGCAAAACAAACTTGAACTTAAATTACTGAAAAACACTGCCCTGCTAATGTGACTTTGATGTGTGTCCCTCCCTCTTCACAGTCCCTATCAATAGAGCCAAAAATGTTATTTTCTTGTTTTTCATCAGCACCTTTCTTGCCTTCCAGGGGAGAAGCATTTCATTACAGACTTCATTTGTGATATATATTTTCTGTCTAATGGTGTGTTCAAAATTATATTCCTCCAAATAATATTCTTTAATCCCTTCTATATAAAAAAAATGATGTTAAAAATAATTTCAGTCTAGGAGGATGAAATATATTATGACCTCAGGCATAGAGATCAGCTGGTGACTGTTCAAATGGCATTCAAGAACTTGGTGAGTAAATAAGAAAACGTACAGCATTATGGATAACAACATTCCACTATGTAGGAATCTACATTAAATCATCGCTAATGCAATAAACCAGAAGTTGTTATCCATAAAGTTGTATGTTGTCTTAGATCAGCTACAAAATACTGAAGTCGTTGAAGTCACCTTGTTATTCAACTCCTGTCAAAAGCTTCCTGGTAATCTGCTGCATGTGGAACAAACATGTACCAGGCACACAGTAAGCTCATCTTCACAGTGAGTCCATTCCAAGACACAACCTTAGTGCTATAATAACCTCCTACAACTCCTGTATTTCAACATTCGCAATGTCCAAATCGGCAGCGCTATGAAAGGGACAGGGTCCTGGTTCCTATCCTTATTAATTGCAAAGCTCATAGATACTTTGATATTGCAGTTGTATTAAAAATGAAAAAAGAAAGTCATGATTCATCCAGCAAGAGCTAGACCCAGCAAAGCCTGCTTTCTGGATATACATTTTTTGTTCCATCTACTGGTAATCACTTTACCGGCTGATGGGATATTTGTGGAACTGGGGAATTTTGCTGTTGTGCTCCAAGACAGTATTGTGTAGAGAACAAATTTAAGAAGCTACAGTTGTTACAACTATAAGACTCCCGAACCTTGATATCACAATACAGTCCTGTCATGAGAAGTCCATCTGTGCCATAACATTACTATGGTGGGTCAGGAATTACCAGCATCTTAGGCTACGTACAAAGCCTGGAGCCTGGAGCCAGGAGCCAAGAGCCAGGAGCCAAAAGCCAGGAGCTTGAAGCCTGCAGCTTTGCGCCACGGCAGACCAACAGTGATTGATATGGAGGTGGAAGGTTTGATATGATCAATGTACACAACAGTATTTACAAATTGTATGAAAATCAGAAAAGCCATAGAAACAGAACATTATCTCATGTCTAATAAAGAATGTCATTTCTATAGCAACCAGCATGTATCACCTTTTAGATTTATGTTATATTGTGCATCAGTTTAGTGTTTGTGGGATGTAAAAAAATAGAAAATGATTATTCCATTTGTAACATATACATACATATTCCAAGAAATAAAGAAACAAGTTTGATCTAACGCTGAGACAAGGGGATCTGTTTTGATTCACTGGATTCAACAACATCTCTCTACTGCTCTTAGTTCCCTTCAGTGATTGAAGATGGGACTACAACAGGGGAGATAACTCTACTTCACACATAAGCCCAGAGAAAAGTTCTCTGAAACATTTTAAAAAAACTCATTGACAAAAAATGATTGTGGCTAGTTAAGCCACTTTGATCATTATCAAGCTTAATTTTCAAACAGTCTGTTAAACTAGATTGAACCACCTCTGTTAGAATGGCTTAGACATCTGTCTTGGTTATATACATTGAATATATTTTGCTGCACAAATCATGATCAAATCTTGATCTGATACCATCAAATCTGATACTAAACATAAACCCTTCGTGATATGAGACAGTTTATCCATTTACCCACAGGGAATTACTGGTGAGGACAAGATGCAGACGAAGCTCAGCTCCAGTACCCACAGAGCAAGGGTTTCTTTGTACAGCAACCCGACAGCTCAGGGTCCACATGCACAAAGTGATCTTAGCGCTAAGATGATCATAACTCCCAGACGTTAACAGAGGCTTAAGATAATCTTAACGCTAAGATGGCTTTGTACGAGTGGGCCCTGCCTTGAGGACCAGATTTCAATAGACACAATATTGTAATGCTGCACCAGTGAAACAATAAGGCGAAGAAAGACTTCCCTAAAGTGTTCCCATCTTCCACCACTGTAAACTGTTAAAAAGAAACTGAACCTGAACCGTGCTGATATCTTCAGCTACTCAGAGAAGGAAAAGTCTATCCTCTAACAGCTTTTGTGACATCTGTACCTAACCTTCACAATGTAATAAACAAGGTGTGTCAAAATGAAGGCCTGAGGTTTATCGTGTAATACAAAATAAACAGAAGATGTAAAAAACTGCTGCAAATGGAAGCAAGCGCCTCTGCTGTATCGGGTGACATTCTTGGAATTATGCACAGATATATTATAGTCAACAATAATGTATCACAGGAAACTAGCTCAGGTCATCTTCGTTATCTAAATCTCCTCTTGTTAGGCCAATCAGGGACTCCTTATCACTTGAAGGTAATTTGTTGTAATTATAATAGGACCAGCAGAGGCGCTGGTTGGTTTTGGCGTATATGAACCCAGCAACAGCAAGTATGAGTACAATCAAGCCTGCACATATAGACACTAGTACCACCACAACGCTACGTATTGAGTCAGGCATCCAGATGTTGAGTGATGACCGCTGTCCTTTCAGGCGGTGGTCTCCCTTGTCAACACACTTCTCTTCCCACAATACCTTCCCAGCCACACAGGCAGTGCACTTGTTGGAGAGAACGGAACATTTCTCACACATCCTGGAGCACCTCAGACATTGACCATTATCTGCAGGGAAAATAAGACATTGTACATAAACAAGAGTCAATGAAAGTCCTTGTGTAACTTCATCAGATCCCAGATATCTTTCTTATATTTCATTTAAATCAGTGTGAGCCGTACTGAAACAATTTTACCTCACCATTGAGTCTTTAAGACTATGACTATTTTTTATCTCATACAAATACCATGCATGCACCAGAAAAAAACACACTCTTTCATATCCACACACACCCTCACTCATGAATGTATGGTCAGTCACTTATGAATGTATGTCCTGACACACCCTCACTTATGAATGTATGTCCACACACACCCTCACTTATGAATGTATGTCCAGACACACCCTCACTTATAAATGTATGTCCAGACACACCCTCACTTATGCATGTATGTCCACACACACCCTCACTTATGAATGTCTGTCAAGACACACCCTCACTTATGAATGTCTGTCAAGACACACCCTCACTTATGAATGTATGTCAAGACACACCCTCACTTATGAATGTATGTCCACACACACCCTCACTTATGCATATATGTCCACACACACCCTCACTTATGAATGTCTGTCAAGACACACCCTCACTTATGAATGTATGTCCACACACACCCTCACTTATGAATGTATGTCCACACACACCCTCACTTATGAATGTATGTCCACACACACCCTCACTTATGAATGTATGTCCACACACACCCTCACTTATGAATGTATGTCCACACACACCCTCACTTATGAATGTATGTCCACACACACCCACACTTATGAATGTATGTCCACACACACCCACACTTATGAATGTATGTCCACACACACCCACACTTATGAATGTATGTCCACACACACCCACACTTATGAATGTATGTCCACACACACACACACTTATGAATGTATGTCCAGACACACCCACACTTATGAATGTATGTCCACACACACCCACACTTATGAATGTATGTCCACACACACCCACACTTATGAATGTATGTCCAGACACACCCACACTTATGAATGTATGTCCACACACACACACACTTATGAATGTATGTTCAGACACACCCTCACTTATGAATGTATGTCCACACACACCCTCACTTATGAATGTATGTCCACACACACCCTCACTTATGAATGTATGTCCACACACACCCTCACTTATGAATGTATGTCCACACACACCCACACTTATGAATGTATGTCCACACACACCCACACTTATGAATGTATGTCCACACACACCCTCACTTATGAATGTATCTCCACACACACCCTCACTTATGAATGTATGTCCAGACAAACCCTCACTTATGAATGTATGTCCACACACACCCACACTTATGAATGTATGTCCACACACACCCACACTTATGAATGTATGTCCACACACACCCACACTTATGAATGTATGTCCACACACACCCACACTTATGAATGTATGTCCACACACACCCACACTTATGAATGTATGTCCACACACACCCTCACTTATGAATGTATGTCCACACACACCCACACTTATGAATGTATGTCCACACACACCCACACTTATGAATGTATGTCCAGACAAACCCTCACTTATGAATGTATGTCCACACACACCCTCACTTATGAATGTATGTCCAGACACACCCTCACTTATGAATGTATGTCCAGACACACCCTCACTTATGAATGTATGTCCACACACACCCACACTTATGAATGTAAGCCTGTAAATATACACACAGGCTCACACATGTATGCCCAGACACACACCCACACACACATACACATCAGGCATGTAATACTCCAAACATGGTTATTTGAATAAACTCACTTTTATAGAAGCCGTCAAAGCATTCTTCAACACACACATGCTCCTTTGAAGTGATCAAGAGATAGTGGCCATCACGACACTTGATGCAATCCGACAAGAGTGGTCCACGGCAGGTACTGCATGACTGATGACAGCTTTGACACATCTTCAGTTCCTTGTAGAAGCCGACTGGTGGACACTCTTTCACACACTCGCTGCAAGGACAATATACCAGCTCAGCTTAACACAGCATAGACAATCATCTCAGCTTAACACAGCATAGACAATCATCTCAGCTTAACACAGCATAGACAATCATCTCAGCTTAACACAGCATAGACAATCATCTCAGCTTAACACAGCATAGACAACCAGCTCAGCTTAACACAGCATAGACAACCAGCTCAGCTTAACACAGCATAGACAACCAGCTCAGCGTAACCCAGCATAGACAACCAGCTCAGCTTAACACAGCATAGACAACCAGCTCAGCTTAACACAGCATAGACAACCAGCTCAGCTTAACACAGCATAGACAACCAGCTCAGCCTAACACAGCATAGACAACCAGCTCAGCCTAACACAGCATAGACAACCAGCTCAGCTTAACACAGCATAGACAACCAGCTCAGCTTAACACAGCATAGACAACCAACTCAGCCTAACACAGCATAGACAACCAGCTCAGCTTAACACAGCATAGACAACCAACTCAGCCTAACACAGCATAGACAACCAGCTCAGCTTAACACAGCATAGACAACCAACTCAGCTTAACACAGCATAGACAACCAGCTCAGCTTAACACAGCATAGACAACCAGCTCAGCTTAACACAGCATAGACAACCTGGTCAGTAAAAACAGCATTAACAACCACACCAGTGCATCACAGCATAGACAACCATGCCAGTATACCACAGTAGAGACAACAAGCACAGTATACATCAGCATAGACAACCACACAAGTGTCTCACAATACAGACAACCACTCCAGTGTACTACAGCACAGACAACCACGCCAGTGTACCACAGCATAAACAACCAGCTTGGCTTTATGCCATGCCAGCACATTCAGTAACAACAAATAAGACCATTCACCTTCTCTACCTCAGATTTCTGCTGAAATGCACCTTTCATTTTAATTTCGCATAAATCCTTTAATAACTGTGTCACAAAGATCAGTCAGCAGCAGCGAGAGCCTGAAGACAGGGTGAACAGCAAGTTGGACTGGAATGGACTTACCCTGTGGAGCTGACCCTGAAGTTAGCACACTGCACGCACTGTGCGGGACTTGGGCCGGTGCAGTTGTTGGCGCACTGCTGGTCACACTCATACTGCAGGACAAACACAGAACACATACTCACAGCAAGAACATACAGCATCATTAGTAAGACATGAAATAGCTGATTTCATAGGACAGGTGGCAATGATTGCATGAAAACAGTGCCATAATTTCTAGACATGAACATAACTTCAAATTTGCTGACACTTCATGTGTAGAAGCCTACTTAGGGACCAGTTCAACACTTTGATGTCAGATGAAAAACTTAATTTCTTGAGACATCTCCCCCACCCCACCAAACAAGAGTCATCAGAAAGATGACATATCCCCCCGGCAGCTGTCTGTAAAGTAACCACAAGTAAATGTGCAATTCTGTATGTAATGAGTCAAGAGTTGAATGTTCTTTAAGAAGCATACATTGTTTACCAACAAAAGATCCACCATGGTCGCATCCATATGAAATGGAAAGTAAAACGTGTGTTTCTGTGGGTTTTTTTTATGCAAACAAATGATAAATTACAAGAAACAAGCGTATAGTCAAAGAAAGTCATCTATATCCCCCACCCATTTTAACACATTATGGTCCCAAACTAGGTAACTGACCCAATATTTCTCTTAGCCCATGTCAAAATAGCTGCAATGGAAATTCTAAAATAAACATTTCTAAAACTCCTTAATATCAAATGGCACCTGTTCAGTATGTACTTTATATATGGACATGCAATGTTTGGCAAGGAAATATTTAACAGTTTATTTGTTATTCTCCATAAGTGAACCCACCCTATATGCCATGGAAACGTAAAAAATAAAAAAATAAAAATTCCTAAATAGCAAAAGGCACCTGTTCAGTATGTGCAAAGTTTTGTAAGAAAATATTTAACAGTTTTTTAGTTACACTCCGGAAACGAACACCACCTTTATAGAACCTAAGTCCAACTTGTTACCCTGGAAACATTAAAAATAAAAATTTCTAAAATTCCTAAATAGCAAAAGGCACCAGTTCAGCATGAGTCTGATAGACATGCAAAGTTTTGTAAGAAAGTTTTGAATGGGTTTTGAGTTATGCTCCGGAAACGAACTCTACCCTATACAACCTAAGTCCAACTGGTTGCCATGGAAACGTAATTTTTTAATTTTTTTTAAATTCCTAAATAGCAAAAGGAACCAGTTCAGTATGTGCCAGGTAGACATGCAAAGTTTTGTAAGAAAGTATTTAGCTTTTTTTGAGTTCGGAAACACTCCGGAAACGAACACCACCCTTATAGAACCTAAGTCCAACTTGTTACCATGGAAACGTAAAAAATAAAAATGTCTAAAATTCCTAAATAGCAAAAGGCACAACTTCAGTATGTGACTGATAGATATGCCAAGTTTCGATCAAATACACTGAATTATTTTCGAGTTCTGCCACGGAAAAGGAAATGATTACGGACGGACAGACGGACAGACAGACTGGCTGATCGCTATATCCCCCCGCATTATATGTCGGGGGGATAAAAACCAATAAATCCTGAAAATGTTGAACTTAGTGGCCTCTTTTGTCACGCATTCTCATGTTTTGTCCATTTTTGGGGGGTCAAATGAATATTATTTACTAAGTGTTGATAATCTTTTGTAGTTTTTTTATAGATCTTATATGTCATCATATATTACGCACTACACTAGATGGTCTATGTTGGCGACGATAAAACCCTAGGAAAGGCTGTATGTTTTTTAAAGACAAATCCTAACAGCATATAAATAAAAATAGGACCTCACAGGTGGAGACACCATGTGCCCTCTCTTACCGGTGTGGTGGGTCCAGTGCCTGGGGCCTGAGTGGACACTTTGTCTGATGCTGGAGTGGATGGTGCTGGTGTGGATGTAGCAGGCTCCTGGGAACCCTCGGGGTGAAGGTGGACGGGATCTGATGCCGTACCATGCAGGATCAGAGACCACTGCTGTAAAGTGCCTGTGTACAACAGAAGGAGGGTACAGCAAGACTGTAATCAGCAACAGCTCTAAGTCTGCTGCCATGGCAATCACCATGATGGCCACAGTGCCAACACCTTCATCTTAATCCACCCCCTGTTTAAGATGGGTACTGAGTTTCCCACAGATACTAAAACTGACTAAAACTTCTATAACTAATACGTTACCACTGTTATACCGAGGCTGTTGTCTCCCACAACTGCTCTTATAGCGAAATCTACCACGGAGATTCAATTACCTCATGCAGCACGTGCGTAGCCACCTGAGCTGCCATGTGACACCCTTCATTCTTGTCTCTTGCGAGAGCAAGTGCTCGGGGGACAGTCGGGCGGGCATCAGCCAAGTGGTAACGTATTACTTATAGAATATTACGAATAGGAAAATTCTACAAATTACATTAAGTATTATGTTACCACTGTTATACCGAGGCTGATTACCACAGTAGGCGGTGGGGAGCGCTACAACCCAAACCTGACTGCTCGTTGTTCCTTTTCCGACCAGCGGAAGTAAACAAGGCGGAAGCACTCGATGCACATGCTCCCAGCTTGGCGTTACCCTATAGGAATACCAAAGCACCGTAAGGCTCAATCGTCTTTGCCAAACGATTGGTGACTCCAAACGGCCTCACTGGATAGATATTTCATCGCCGCAGCGGATGAGAACACAGTAACCGTGTGAGCTGAATCTTAGATCAGGTTAAACAGTCGGGAAGAGGGAAATTAATTTCATCCGGACTGTATATAGAGAATCTCACCCAAGTGTCTTTTGAAATCAAATACATCAACACAAGTTGATAAAAGTTGAAAAACTGCCGAGGATTTTTGCCACTTTTATCAACGAGTGTTGGTATGTTTGATATCAAAAGACACGAGGGTGAGATTTTATTTATCATCCAACATCATTCTTTCAACTTTTTCAAATTGTAGACACTAATTAGCAGTGTCTTCAGTGTAAAAAGTACTGCAAACAGCTTCAGTAGCAGAGCCATTAGTGATGTCATTTGATTGTGACGTCATGTAACCAGTGACGTCACAATGGTCTGCAAAGCATTGTGATGTAATTTCATTGCAGCGACATCTACGGTGTAGATATCGCTTGATCTCACCCAAGCGATATCTCCTGTGGGAGCCAGTTTTGGATGATAAATCCCAAAGCAAGCCTACTTGAAGTATGCGATAGGCGCGTGACCTAATTCCAGTATTTGTAAGCATGCATTACAAGGTTGGAACACATGATGGACAATTAAATAAATAATTGTCAAAAATACAAATAAGGACAAAACACACAAAATGCCGCCTCACCTGTGGTGTGAGAGCGCTGGTTTGCCGGACCCCCACTCCTGTTACCCACGGCGGTGGGAACATTGGAGTCGACCCAGATTGACCACAGTGCAAAAATCTGAAGCCTGAGGATTTGGGAACTGCGCTAGGCACACCCCTTAGATGACTGCTTGCGCTGCGATCAGCGGCCCAAGACGGTGCACACCCTCCACGTCTTCATCAACCTTTCTGAGGTAATGATTGGCAAATACCGAGTCAGAACGCCAGTAACAACCTTTCAACATTCTGTGAACAGAGATATTAGAGTGTAGGGCAAATGTTGCCGCTAGCGCACGGATCTCGTGCGGGTTTGACCCCGCAATCGGTACTCACTGTGACCGGTACGCCAGATTGATGACAGAAAAGCCATAACGCAATCGAGTTGCGAGTTATGTCGGCAGTCCAATTAGGGTTACACGATATTAACAGACGGACGCGCCCTTGTCTATGTCATTCGAGGCCTAACCTGACACAGTGATCTGTCCTCAGTATCAGCAGGATGTAAGATTTCCTTGAGTGATCTTACAGTGAATTCTCTCTCCGTTTGGCCAAATTTCTGATTCTTAGCGACGAAGCCCATGAGCAGGCCCAGGCGGTCCGCTCCTTCATCGCCCCGTATCAAATAATCTTGGTGACATCGAGTGCATGTATTTCCGACACTCGTGCAAAGGAGAGGAGAAATGCTGTTTTCGAGTTCACATGCCGGAACTAGGCACTACTCAAGGGTTCGTACGGAGCCTCCGTAAGTGATTGCAACACTAAGGAGAGATCCCAGGCCGGTGCCCGAAGGCGGCCCTTTTTAAGATCTCGATGCTTGAAACCCTTGATAATACCCCGAATCACCGGCTTTTTTGAGAGACTGGTACCCATAGCAACATCCCGTACCGTAGCAACGGACAAGACATAGTTGGCAATGGAACCCCCGGAGAGTTTCCGGGTCTTTCTTAAGTGAGACATGAAACGAGCAATATCCTGCACAGATACCTTATCTGGCGAATGAATGTGATGTTTACAACACCACTTAATGAAAATAGCCCAGCGTGCATTATACACCTTCTGGGTAGAATCATGATGCATACTAACGTATGCCTGAGACGCCCAACGAGAGAAACCTTTTCTCCTCAGTCGCTCTGTGACAACATCCACACGTGCAGATTGAACTGCCCTGCTTTCTGTTGCACCGCTAAGACTTTGGCAATCATCGCCTTAATCTGTGCCACCGATCTGGGGGGACAAAGAGGCGATGGGTCACCGTGTCAAACCAACCTCCAATGAACTTCAAGTTCTGCGAGGGGGTTAACTCGCTCTTGGGAAGATTGACAATCCACCCAAATTGCTCCAAGAGCCGAAGTGCGAAATCGAGTTGGCGTGACAGGGTGTCCGTCATTCGATTGACCACTAGCGAGTCGTCCAGGTACGCGAAGTACCTGATACCCCTCTTGTGGAGGAACCCGACAGTGGGGGTGGTTAACCGGGTGAACAGCCAGGGAACGAACGATAGGCCGAATGGGAGTGCTACCCATTCGCCGGCCTTGAAAGACGAACCTGAGATACTTGTGATGGTCCGAATGAATCAGAACATGCAGATAAGCATCCTTCAGGTCGATCGATGCAAGCCAGTCGGCGGGCATGATCAGTGCTTTCAGGTCCGCCAAGGTCAACATTCCGAACTTGGGCGGTTTGTGTAGGTAACACTCGTTGAACGATTTCAGGTTGTGAGTTCGGCACTGTCCTTCTTGGGAACGAGAAATATCCTGGATTAAAACCCCGGTGTTATTTCTGGTAGGGCTAACTCCCGTACCGCCCTCTTCTCCACCAACCTGCCGATGTCATCGGCGAGGATGGGAAGATCGGCTTCCGAATAGAAACCTTCCAACGGAGAGACGGTGAGCGGCGGATCCGCCTTGAGATCTAGCCGATAGCCGTACCGGATCGTGTTGACCACCCAGGGGTTGTCGAACACTTGTTCCCAATTCTCCCAGTAAGTCTGGAGTCTGGCTCCTACTGGGGAAGGAAAGGGATGCCTGACAGGCTGCGGCAGGTGCAACTGGCCAGGGCCGAGTGTCTCTGGTTCGCCTACGGGCCAACCGAACTTGACGCTGTCGGCATACGAACCCCTCCAGTGAGAGTCACCTGGAGGAGCCCTTTCTGTCCTTAGACGGTTTGGGATGCCCCCAGTGTCCCTTCTTCCCGAGAAAGGGCAGCAGATTGCCCTTACCGGCACCCAGGCGTTGATGCAAGGACCCAACAAGATACAGCGTGTGCCAAGAGGCCTCAGCCTGTTGTTCTTTGAGAACCCCAGGGATCTTGTTATTAAACAGGGTCCGTGCAGACCAAGGCTGGTTAGCTGCGTCCGACCCCAAGGCGGCAAGGTACGCTTGCCGTCTGAGGAAGTGGAACGTGCCGGAAAGAAAGCCTGAAGCCCCGGCAACGTACTCAAGCAAAGCATTTAAACCGATTAAACAGTTGTAAATGCGCTGGTCTCGGTCGGTGGGAGAACCTTCGACCAGACTGGCCACTGCTGCCAAGTAGGTATCCCCATGAGACATAGCGAGCATGGAGCGTCTAGCGAGGGTGTCCAACTGCTGCAAGATAGCCGGTGGTACCACCCAAACGCTCAACTTGGGTCTCCGAGGTGGGACCGGCCTCGGGGAAGGCAAGGTCATGCACGGGAATGAACCCTTTCTCCATGACGGCAGAGGGAGTCCCTGACCGGAGGCTGCCGCACAAGCTTTCTCCAGGGAAGGCCTTATACAGCGCAACAAGGTTGAAGCGGGGAAAGCCTTGTCGGACGACTCCTCATAGACCTTGGCGGAACCCACGGAGCCCTGGATTCCCCGCGGTACTGGCAGGGGCTTGGGCATGTCCTCAAAGAGGTCATAGACCATGGCCACGCGGTCCTTAACCGATAGCGGAGCCAGCGGAGAGGAAGGACCGGTGACCACGGGAGCCCCCGTCGCACCGAAAGACCCCGCGTTCGAACCCCAGGCCTCCGAAGAGGCCGGGGACAGAACAGCCAGTGGCCTATCTTGGGATAAGGCCGCCAGCTTGGAGTCAACGAGTTGCAACGCAGTAACGGAGTCCCCGGTCAGCCCAAGGGCCACCAGGGGATACCCTGCAAACGTGGAAGTGGTACCCGCTAGGGGATCCCGACCGGACGAGCGGGCCACCCCAGGGGTGGAGACAGACTGCACGTAGAGCCTGTAGCGCTCGAACACCTCAGGCCCCAGACCGTCGCACAGGGCGCACCTGGTGTCCCCGCAAGGAACCCTGCAGTCCGGGCAACGATCGTGGGGATCGCGGGCCGATAGAAATTTGCGGCACACCGCCCAACGCCTGGTTGCGGGAGTGGAGGGGGTTGAGCACGGTGAAGTGTCCATGTCAGACATTGTTTAAGCTATAAACAACGAACAAAACATGGTTACAACACAAGTGCCACAAATATTCACAACGAACATTTTCACAAGAAAATAAACGAGTAATGCGAATATAGAACATACACATATTTTAGCGTGAGAGAAATAGGTGATGTAAAAAAAACCAAACATAATATAACAGGGGAACGTAAGACGCAACGTGCAGACAAAACACCCCGCAAGAAAAATATTTCCAAGCATAATTAAAGCAAACGCCCTCAATAGATACATCACCAAAGGATGAAGAAACAGGAACGCTTCCGAGCAGTCTTTAAACGAGTGAAGGGTGTCACATGGCAGCTCAGGTGGCTACGCACGTGCTGCATGAGATAATTGAATCTCTGTGGTAGATATCGCTATAAGGGCAGTTGTGGGAGACAACAGCCTCGGTATAACAGTGGTAACGTATTATTTAATTTAATTAAAATATCAACTGTTGTCTATTACTGGATCTTAACATAATCAGTAAATATCAAAAGATCAGTAAAGAAATTACTAACTGGTAACATACATGAAAAATCACAACTTTCACATTTTCAGATATTTATCACAATCAATCCAAGTAAACTGAAATGGATCTACATACATATGAATTACTTCAATGAGAGAGGTAAAACATTTTGTTTGTTATCACAATGATAAAGTGAATTAATTGAGATCGAGACAGTAGGTGAAGAGAGCTTACACACAAAGCAGAAGCAAACTAGAATTGGTGAAAGTCTTCTGGCTACAACTTACCTTCACTAGACTCACAGAAAGAACATCAAAACAATACACTAGCACAAAGCAGAAAGAAGCAAGCAAAAAATAAATATATACCAGTCAACTTTAGAAACGAATGTTAAGAAAATATTTACAAATACATCTAATCTCTATCAAAACTTGAGTAGTAGTAGTATATCTATCTCACCTGTCTGTACATCAGTCATGTCTCACTTGTCTGTACATCAGTCATATCTCACTTGTCTGTACATCAGTCATATCTCACCTGTCTGTACATCAGTCATGTCTCACCTGTCTATACATCACTCATGTCTCACTTGTCTGTACATCAGTCATGTCTCACTTGTCTGTACATCAGTCATATCTCACCTGTGTTGTTCAGTAATGTCTCATCTGTCTGTACATCAGTCATGTCTCACTTGTCTATACATCAGTCATGTCTCACCTGTCTTGTTCAGTAATGTCTCACCTTTCTGTACATCAGTCATGTCTCACCTGTCTATACATCAGTCATATCTCACTTGTCTGTACATCAGTCATGTCTCACTTGTCTGTACATCAGTCATATCTCACCTGTGTGTTGTTCAGTCATGTCTCATCTGTCTGTACATCAGTCATGTCTCATCTGTCTGTACATCAGTCATGTCTCACCTGTGTGTTGTTCAGTCATGTCTCATCTGTCTGTACATCAGTCATGTCTCACTTGTCTATACATCAGTCATGTCTCACCTGTGTTGTTCAGTAATGTCTCACCTGTCTGTACATCAGTCATGTCTCACCTGTCTATACATCAGTCATATCTCACTTGTCTGTACATCAGTCATGTCTCACTTGTCTGTACATCAGTCATGTCTCACCTGTGTGTTGTTCAGTCATGTCTCATCTGTCTGTACATCAGTCATGTCTCATCTGTCTGTACATCAGTCATGTCTCACCTGTGTGTTGTTCAGTAATGTCTCACCTGTGTGTTGTTCAGTAATGTCTCATCTGTCTGTACATCAGTCATGTCTCACTTGTCTGTACATCAGTCATGTCTCACCTGTGTTGTTCAGTAATGTCTCATCTGTCTGTACATCAGTCATGTCTCACCTGTCTGTACATCAGTCATGTCTCACCTGTGTGTTGTTCAGTAATGTCTCATCTATCTGTACATCAGTAATGTCTCATCTGTACATAAGTCATGTCTCACTTGTCTATACATCAGTCATGTCTCACCTGTGTGTTGTTCAGTAATGTCTCACTTGTCTGTATATCAGTCATGTCTTACCTGTCTATACATCAGTCATGTCTCACTTGTCTGTACATGAGTCATATCTCACCTGTCTATACATCAGTCATGTCTCACTTGTCTATACATCAGTCATGTCTCATCTGTCTATACATCAGTCATGTCACACCTGTCTATACATCAGTCATGTCTCACCTGTCTATACATCAGTCATGTCTCACTTGTCTATACATCAGTCATGTCTCTTCCGTCTATACATCAGTCATGTCACACCTGTCTATACATCAGTCATGTCTCACCTATCTATACATTAGTCATGTCTCACTTGTCTGTACATCAGTCATGTCTCACCTTTGTTGTTCATTAATGTCTCACTTGTCTGTGCATCAGTCATGTCACACCTGTCTATACATCAGTCATGTCTCACCTGTCTATACATCAGTCATGTCTCACCTGTGTTGTTCAGTAATGTCTCATCTGTCTATACATCAGTCATGTCTCACCTGTGTTGTTCAGTAATGTCTCATCTGTCTGTACATCAGTCATGTCTCACTTGTCTGTACATCAGTCATGTCTCACCTGTGTTGTTCAGTAATGTCTCATCTGTCTGTACATCACTCATGTCTCACTTGTCTGTACATCAGTCATGTCTCACCTGTGTTGTTCAGTAATGTCTCATCTGTCTGTACATCACTCATGTCTCACTTGTCTGTACATCAGTCATGTCTCACCTGTGTTGTTCAGTAATGTCTCATCTGTCTGTACATCAGTCATGTCTCACTTGTCTGTACATCAGTCATGTCTCACCTGTGTTGTTCAGTAATGTCTCATCTGTCTGTACATCAGTCATGTCTCACCTGTCTGTACATCAGTCATGTCTCACCTGTGTGTTGTTCAGTAATGTCTCAACTGTCTGTACATCAGTCATGTCTCACTTGTCTGTATATCAGTCATGTCTCACCTGTCTGTACGTTAGTCATGTGTGGAAAATGATTGAGTTGGTTTAGATATATCATGGATCTGAACAAAAAGCAGTACAGTTATGTGTTTTTAAAATGTCCATGTGCTTAACCCAACAGTAGATGATTTTACGAGTGTTTCTATCACTTTTAGCAGTCAAGACATATCATCCAGCAACCCTGTCCCGTTTTTTATTGTAAGTATTACATACAATACATATACCACACACACTACATACAAAACATTCACCACAATACTCAAAACTTAATGGCTCTTCTGGTATCTTACAGCTGTGACTGTCGTTGACTGCCATTAAGAATATTAGGCCTAAAATATTATGTGTTCCAATATCACATATCAATAAAATATCAAAAGTGACATTAATCTATATGCATAGTATTTGCAATAGCATTTTTCAAAAAGATTCACCAAAATATAGGGTAAATATTTAACACTATTTATACATATACATAGGGGTAGGGGATGGGGTCAGAGGGAATGAAGGGAGGTTCACCAAAGGAGGGTCATAAAAACTAATAAACATATTTGGGGAGGGTCATAAAAAGAAGGCCATTTAATAATAACACATGAAGTGCTTTTGTATTTTGTATTTTCAGGGAGTGTGGAAAAAAATGTACAAGGAGATGGGGAAGGACATCCCAAAATATGACAAGCATTAGATCAGGGTCATCATTTTCAGTAGATTAGCGCATCCAAAAGCTCTGACACCCAAACCCAACCCCCTGTAATAAATTACTGGTCCCTAAATCAAGTGATCTGAAACACATTTTGTTTTAAGCCTATTTGCAAAAAGAAAACAAGCAACATACCAAGCACAGTAACAGGGAGAATAGACAAGCCGTTATAGCGATAGTTGCGCCCAAAGTAGGGCAGAGAGGAGTAGGGGGACAAACTACCTCCCCCGGACCCATAGCTGCCAGCATCCTCAATCTCCAGCGTCCACTCCCCTTCTGACCGCTCCCCCCAGAAGTGGACGGACAGAAACGGCCAATTGTTGAAGTTTCCACCCATCGAATCATTTGGGCGTCGTGGTAGAAGTGTGGATCTCGTCCCACTGGGAGAGGTGAGATATATTTTGACGTCACCGCGACGGTGGGCATTTAGCGACACTTTGGCCTGGACGTGCTCCAGGAACCTCACCTCCCTGTTTGTTCCACCACATCCATCTGTTCGGATTTTTAATGTTACTTTTGTACCTGATAACGCTCTGTAAAACAAGTTGAGAAAACTTCATCACTCAAATCCATAAAGTCATAATTGTCGCAAAACTATCATTACAAGTCTAGAGAAATGGCAATATCACACAACATTAAACACACTCAAGACACATTATTCTTATGCATAATGTCCAGTATTCTATCATGGCTGCAGGTGAGCTCAAGGTCATCATTGCTTATTGGACAACAGATAATGTTGTACAGTGTTAAATGTACCATCTCTCTCAGTATGAAATACTTTTCTTTAAATAAAAATAGTATCTCTATTAGGTCAAAGCTATCCACTAATACACAACAGATCATGCCAAGACATATTTCATTTCTTAATCCACATGTATTCATGCTGTAGGTGAATGATCAACTCCAACTGGAAAGATGTTGTTTGCTTGTTTGTTTTTTTGTTGTTTAATACCGTACATAGCAATATTACAGCTATATGAGGGTAGGCTGTCAATAATGGAGTCTGGGTCAGACAATCCAGTGATTGACATCACAAACAACGAACTACGCAATAGGGATATGACATTTATCAACCAGGTCAAAGGGCTTGACCACCCGATCCTGTGACTTGCCCTCTTATGACAAGCAAGGGTTGGTGAAGGCCTATTCTGACCCAGATGTTCACAGCTGTATAAAGCCAGGAGGTAGTACTAACACATTCTGCTGCATGGAGTGAACTTCACAGATGTGCTGCTCCGGCACGTTGGTCCACTGAAGGGCAAGGTCAACCATCTTGTCTCCGTCCATCAATCCATACCCATATCTCAGACTAACTGACAACAGACAAAAGAGTTGGGTGAGGGTACAGTTCAAAAAGTTGCAGGATAAGACACATTTATTCCAAAAGTATTTAGACAGATCCCACCATCAAAAATAATGAAAAAGTTGACATAATCAAAGATATTTTTGTCCAATAAATCCTACGTCACAATCATTTAATAAAGTTGATGGCGCTGCAGAGTTTTCGACTTTGTCAAATTGACTGTTTTTACCTCAACTCGGTGTTAATACTGACGACAGAGCTACCTACCTTAAACTGTAAATCCCTTCAACAATTGATTTTGTCATATACAAAACTTGTAGAACTCTTAACCTTGCAAGCCAAAATGAATTTTATCTGACATTACGTTTTTAACAGCTCAATTAACATGATTCAAGGGATATTAAATATGTTAATGTCAAACATGTATCACACTCAATAGGAAACCAAACTATCAATTTCTGTTGATCTGTTATTCAGGTACCAACAAAAAGAAGTAATCTCTCAATACCTTTCCTCTTCAAGGCGTTGACAACCCACTGTCCATCAACAAAGGGTTCTGGTGTGGCGGCCATGAGCGTGATATACTGGACGTCCCTCCACGTCAAGCTAGGGCTGAAACAGCACAACACAGGGTGAGGGTACCTGGTGTGACATGGTGTGACTGAGAGTACATGGTGTGACTGAGAGTACATGGTGTGACTGAGAGTACATGGTGTGACTGTGGGTACATGGTGTGACTGTGGGTACATGGTGTGAGTGAGTGTACATGGTGTGACTGTGGGTACATGGTGTGACTGAGGGTACATGGTGTGACTGAGGGTACCTGGTGTGACTGTGGGTACATGGTGTGACTGTGGGTACATGGTGTGACTGAGTGTACATGGTGTGACTGAGTGTACATGGTGTGACTGTGGGTACATGGTGTGACTGTGGGTACATGGTGTGACTGTGGGTACATGGTGTGACTGTGGGTACATGGTGTGACTGAGGGTACCTGGTGTGACTGTGGGTACATGGTGTGACTGTGGGTACATTGTGTGACTGTGGGTACATGGTGTGACTGTGGGTACATGGTGTGACTGTGGGTACATGGTGTGACTGTGGGTACATGGTGTGACTGTGGGTACATGGTGTGACTGTGGGTACATGGTGTGACTGTGGGTACATGGTGTGACTGAGTGTACATGGTGTGACTGTGGGTACATGGTGTGACTGTGGGTACATGGTGTGACTGTGGGTACATGGTGTGACTGTGGGTACATGGTGTGACTGTGGGTACATGGTGTGACTGTGGGTACATGGTGTGACTGTGGGTACCTGGTGTGACTGAGTGTACATGGTGTGACTGTGGGTACATGGTGTGACTGAGTGTACATGGTGTGACTGAGTGTACATGGTGTGACTGAGGGTACACGGTGTGACTGAGTGTACATGGTGTGACTGAGTGTACATGGTGTGACTGAGGGTACATGGTGTGACTGAGTGTACATGGTGTGACTGAGTGTACATGGTGTGACTGAGTGTACATGGTGTGACTGTGGGTACATGGTGTGACTGAGGGTTCATGGTGTGACTGTGGGTACATGGTGTGACTGTGGGTACATGGTGTGACTGTGGGTACCTGGTGTGATTGTGGGTACATGGTGTGACTGTGGGTACATGGTGTGACTGTGGGTACCTGGAGTGACTGTGGGTACATGGTGTGACTGTGGGTACATGGTGTGACTGTGGGTACATGGTGTGACTGTGGGTACATGGTGTCACTGTGGGTACATGGTGTGACTGTGGGTACATGGTGTGACTGTGGGTACATGGTGTGACTGAGGGTACACGGTGTCACTGAGGGCACATGGTGTGACTGTGGGTACATGGTGTGACTGAGGGTACATGGTGTGACTGAGAGTACATGGTGTGACTGTGGGTACATGGTGTGACTGAAGGTACATGGTGTCACTGAGGGCACATGGTGTGACTGTGGGTACAAGGTGTGACTGAGTGTACATGGTGTGACTGAGTGTACATGGTGTGACTGAAGGTACCTGGTGTGACTGTGGGTACCTTGTGTGACTGAGGGTACATGGTGTGACTGAGAGTACATGGTGTGACTGTGGGTACATGGTGTGACTGAAGGTACATGGTGTGACTGAGTGTACATGGTGTGACTGAGTGTACATGGTGTGACTGAGGGTACATGGTGCGACTGAGTGTACATGGTGTGACTGAGGGCACCTTGTGTGACTGAGTGTACAAGGTGTGACTGAGGGCACCTTGTGTGACTGAGTGTACATGGTGTGACTGTGGGTACAAGGTGTGACTGAGGGTACAAGGTGTGACTGAGGGTTCATGGTGTGACTGAGTGTACATGGTGTGACTGTGGGTACATGGTGTGACTGAGTGTACATGGTGTGACTGAGTGTACATGGTGTGACTGAGGGTACATGGTGTGACTGAGTGTACATGGTGTGACTGAGTGTACAAGGTGTGACTGAGTGTACATGGTATGACTGAGTGTACATGGTGTGACTGAGTGTACATGGTGTGACTGTGGGTACAAGGTGTGACTGAGGGTTCATGG
Source organism: Haliotis cracherodii (assembly GCF_022045235.1). NCBI lineage: Eukaryota > Metazoa > Mollusca > Gastropoda > Lepetellida > Haliotidae > Haliotis > Haliotis cracherodii. The sequence goes on from NW_027266264.1 coordinate 59,662,763, forward strand.
TGTGACTGTGGGTACATGGTGTGACTGTGGGTACCTGGTGTGACTGTGGGTACATGGTGTGACTGTGGGTACCTGGTGTGACTGAGTGTACATGGTGTGACTGAGTGTACATGGTGTGACTGAGTGTACATGGTGTGACTGAGGGTACATGGTGTGACTGTGGGTACATGGTGTGACTGAGGGTACATGGTGTGACTGTGGGTACATGGTGTGACTGTGGGTACATGGTGTGACTGTGGGTACCTGGTGTGACTGTGGGTACATGGTGTGACTGTGGGTACATGGTGTGACTGTGGGTACATGGTGTGACTGTGGGTACCTGGTGTGACTGTGGGTACATGGTGTGACTGTGGGTACATGGTGTGACTGTGGGTACATGGTGTGACTGTGGGTACATGGTGTGACTGTGGGTACATGGTGTCACTGTGGGTACATGGTGTGACTGTGGGTACATGGTGTGACTGTGGGTACATGGTGTGACTGAAGGTACATGGTGTCACTGAGGGCACATGGTGTGACTGTGGGTACATGTTGTGACTGAGAGTACATGATGTGACTGTGGGTACATGGTGTGACTGAAGGTACATGGTGTCACTGAGGGCACATGGTGTGACTGTGGGTACATGGTGTGACTGAGGGTACATGGTGTGACTGAGAGTACATGGTGTGACTGTGGGTACATGGTGTGACTGAAGGTACATGGTGTCACTGAGGGCACATGGTGTGACTGTGGGTACAAGGTGTGACTGTGGGTACATGGTGTGACTGAGTGTACATGGTGTGACTGAGTGTACATGGTGTGACTGAAGGTACATGGTGTGACTGAGTGTACATGGTGTGACTGAGTGTACATGGTGTGACTGAGTGTACATGGTGTTACTGAGGGTACATGGTGTGACTGAGTGTACAAGGTGTGACTGTGGGTACATGGTGTGACTGTGGGTACATGGTGTGACTGAGTGTACATGGTGTGACTGAGTGTACATGGTGTGACTGAAGGTACATGGTGTGACTGAGTGTACATGGTGTGACTGAGTGTACATGGTGTGACTGAGTGTACATGGTGTGACTGAGGGTACATGGTGCGACTGAGTGTACAAGGTGTGACTGAGGGCACCTTGTGTGACTGAGTGTACATGGTGTGACTGTGGGTACAAGGTGTGACTGAGGGTACAAGGTGTGACTGAGGGTTCATGGTGTGACTGAGTGTACATGGTGTGACTGTGGGTACATGGTGTGACTGAGTGTACATGGTGTGACTGAGTGTACATGGTGTGACTGAGGGTACATGGTGTGACTGAGTGTACATGGTATGACTGAGTGTACAAGGTGTGACTGAGGGTTCATGGTGTGACTGAGTGTACATGGTGTGACTGTGGGTACAAGGTGTGACTGAGGGTTCATGGTGTGACTGAGGGCACATGGTGTGACTGAGGGTTCATGGTGTGACTGAGTGTACACGGTGTGACTGAGTGTACATGGTGTGACTGAGTGTACATGGTGTGACTGAGTGTACATGGTGTGACTGAGTGTACATGGTGTGACTGAGTGTACATGGTGTGACTGAATGTACCTGGTGTGACTGTGGGTACATGGTGTGACTGAGTGTACATGGTGTGACTGAGTGTACATGGTGTGACTGAAGGTACATGGTGTGACTGTGGGTACATGGTGTGACTGAGTGTACATGGTGTGACTGATTGTACATGGTGTGACTGAAGGTACATGGTGTGACTGAGTGTACATGGTGTGACTGAGTGTACATGGTGTGACTGTGGGCACATGGTGTGACTGAGTGTACATGGTGTGACTGAGTGTACATGGTGTGCCTGAGTGTACATGGTGTGACTGAGTGTACATGGTGTGACTGAGTGTACATGGTGTGACTGAAGGTACCTGGTGTGACTGTGGGTACATGGTGTGACTGAGTGTACATGGTGTGACTGAGTGTACATGGTGTGACTGAGTGTACATGGTGTGACTGAGTGTACATGGTGTGACTGAGTGTACATGGTGTGACTGAAGGTACCTGGTGTGACTGTGGGTACATGGTGTGACTGAGTGTACATGGTGTGACTGAGTGTACATGGTGTGACTGAAGGTACATGGTGTGACTGAGTGTACATGGTGTGACTGAGTGTACATGGTGTGACTGTGGGTACAAGGTGTGACTGAGGGTTCATGGTGTGACTGAGTGTACATGGTGTGACTGAGTGTACATGGTGTGACTGTGGGTACAAGGTGTGACTGTGGGTACATGGTGTGACTGAGTGTACATGGTGTGACTGAGTGTACATGGTGTGACTGTGTGTACAAGGTGTGACTGAGGGTTCATGGTGTGACTGAGGGCACATGGTGTGACTGAGGGTTCATGGTGTGACTGTGGGTACCTTGTGTGACTGAGTGTACATGGTGTGACTGAGTGTACATGTTGTGACTGAGTGTACATGGTGTGACTGAGGGTACCTGGTGTGACTGAGGGTACATGGTGTGACTGAGGGTACACGGTGTGACTGAGGGTACATGGTGTGACTGAGGGTACATGGTGTGACTGTGGATGCCTGGCGTGACTGAGGGTACATTGTGTGACTGAGGGTACAAGGTGTGACTGAAGCTACATGGTGTGATGGGCCTTAAAGGTGTGATTGAGGAATGGGGTGCTGGGGACACATCCTAACCCAGATCACAACTGGGTGAGGACTACAATGAAAGTGTGAGGGTGGTGTGCATGGTGTGACTGAGACCTACTTTGCCAGGTAGCCAGGAGGGTGAGGGCAACAATCTTGGCTGTGAGGGTGGTGTTCATGGTGTGACTGAGACCTACTTTGCCAGGTGGCCAGGAGGGCGAGGGCAACAATCTTGGCTCTGAGGGTGGTGTGCATGGTGTGACTGAGACCTACTTTGCCAGGTTGCCAGGAGGGCGAGGGCAACAATCTCGGCTGTGAAGGTGGTGTGCATGGTGTGACTGAGACAACTTTGCCAGTTTGCCAGGAGGGCAAGGGCAACAATCTCGGCTGTGAGGGTAGTGTGCATGGTGTAACTGAGACTTACTTTGCCTCCAGAGTTAGGGCTACAATCCCAGCTGCAAGGGGTGCGGAGGCAGAAGTTCCTGTGTGAGAACTTGTGCACCGGTCATGGAGGTCCACCGTTGTCTGTCAGCAGTCAGGATGAAAAAAAAGGAGGATGAATTAGCTTCAAGGATATATTTTTTGTCTGGTGTTTTTTTCGCACTGAATTCCATTGTATTGTAAAATTAAAAAGTCAACATATCATGTAAACTTGAAACATCTGACAAGAAATGGGAAGAATACCCATAGGGTACGAAGAGAAGAATAACTTATGACATTTGTACATATTCATTTCAGCATTTCTGCATGTTGACAGTTGAAGCAACATAATGCCACATGGCTTCACTGTTCATATCACAGATTGACAACATGAGAACAATAGCATGATTTCAGTGTTTCAGTGTAATGACACGGCTCATCAGACATTTCTTCATGTTCTTGAATCTCAACAAAAAACAAAATGTAACCTGGTCAAATCTTGGATGATCTGTCCATCTCGAATAAATTTTGTAAGGCTAAAACCATTCCTTCCCAGACAGATAAACTGTAATTCCTCCAGCTACCAACCTGTATCATCCAGTGTATTGTACCTCCATTCTATGATGCTGTACACCTGGGACCCATTCTCCATTCTCTACCATAGATTTGTTTGGCCAGTGCCATCCCCAAACCCATCACCGTTACCACTCACATCACACAGACCCTCCTTCACTCAGGAGGGTCCTTTGTTTCAGTGGCTGAGTTCAGTGTTAGCTATCCATATAGGGCTCAACACATAGCTGTGGTGATGGTAGCTTGAGGGCAGACATAATAGAACACAGATGTAACACTGTGAACCACAGAGGATGTCTAGCTTGTTGGTTATTCTCTACAGCTGCTTGAGGTAACTCACGATCTGCTTCTCGTTGTAGGCGCCACTGCTGTAGGTGGTGGCGAGGGTGGAGCTGCACTCCTCCAGGTACCATGGCTTCGTCCCCTTCTCGGAAGTGCTGCTGATGGAGAGGGTGTAGATACTGTTGGTATACCCATCACAGTTACAGGAGTCTTGCGCACTGCCACCGTTACCGGATGCCCACACAAAGATTGATCCTTTCCCACCTCGGCCCTTCACAAGATAGAAACATGAATTGAACAGGGTTAGATGAAAACATCAACACAACTGATGTCTATAGACTAACGCAGCCCTTCACATGATATGAATGCACTGAACTAGGTTACATGAACACAACTGAGGGTGTATAGGGACAATGTCAACTGATATCTAATGCTGTTGTTGTTGTTTGTTGTTTAACGCCACACTCTGCAATATTCCAGCTATATGAACGCAAGGGACACCAGAAATGGGTTTCACACATTGTACCCATGTCGGGAATCGAACCTTGTGCTTTGGCGTAGCGAGCGAACACTTTAACCACTAGACTACCCGACCGCCCCCATTAAATGAGAAGGCGACGAATGAGTGAAAAGGTTTCCCATCATAAATGTTCTCCCTTGAATTGACATATTTCTCTACCTTTACGATGCCCTCTGTAAATGCTTTCTTGGCAAGCGGTCCAGGCCCGTCAACAACTCGGCCATCGTCATCTGGACCCCAGCTGGCAGAGTAGATGTCAATGTGAGTGTTGTTGAAGCTCAGTGATGTTGCCTCAACAGCATCATATACCTCACCATCCAACATACGTACACCTGAAACACAGGAGTAAGATACAGGTGTGCATCACAGGTGTGCCATCCATGTACATGACACATGCAAGAGATAACACAAGCAAACAGGGGATTGGGATAAAGCAGTTATCACGATCTCCTGCCATAGGGCTCATGACAATTTTGTTTGTTGATAGTAGTGAATATAAACTATAAAAAAAAGTCCTATAAAGCCTTAAGAAGAGAAAAAAAATGATTAAATCGTGAAAATAATACAAAGATCCATCTCAGGAAAAATAATTTATGGCACCAATTCTCGAACTGACAAGTCTCTTTAAGATAAGCTAACTTTAGTAGTTTCTGAGAAAACTTGTCCCCACTGCAGACACTATGCACCTTGTAGAATAACATGGATCAAGGCCCACAACTGTGTATGCTGAAAATCTAAAAACATCTAGCAAGGACAGTAAATCTCTGAAAAAATATTTATGGCACCAATTCAAACTCAGTCTTGATAAGTATCTCTTAGATAAGTGTGTTTGAGAAAATTTGTCTCCCATTGATAAGGTACGGCGGACGGATGGAAGGATGGACGAATTGCATTCCCATATCCCCCACCCAATATTGCTTATACATGAACAGGAAAACCTGTATATTTATAGATTTCATATAACATGTCACACTTATCAGTGTAGAAGTGAAAATAGGTCAATATTTCACATGCCACAATTTTCAGTTACAAAACACAAACAAATGATAATCAGACATTTACTGGACAGAAATGTGTGAGTACCTCCAATTCTGGACCTGTAGGCGATACCGACTCCACACTTGGAGTTGTTGGCCGCTGCAGACACCTCCCCTGCACACCGCGTGCCATGTCTGGAACACACACCTCGCATTGCATTCAAATTGTACACCTCAAAACTGATTGTCGAACTCTATTCCTTTATGAGATCAAAATTTTGTATCTTTGTACACGTTCAAATACATATGAAAATGCATGTCATTATCTCTGGGAATATACATTGTTTAGTCATCAGCGTGTATTTATGTTTAATACCATACATCACATCAACAGACTACAGACCTGTTCTCATTTGTGGGATCATATCTCGGCATGGGATCGTTATCATGGCCATTGACATCATAGCTCGCGTAGGGATCCTGCAACAGAATGTGTCTCTGGGTCCCAATTTGATGTAATTTCAAGAAACTTTGACATTGGCACATAAACATGGCAGATTGGAAACACAATCAAGCAAGTGTGAGTGAGTGAATGAATGTGTACGGTTTTACGCTGCTTTTAGCAATATTCCAGCAATATCACGGCGGGGGACACCAGAAATGGGCTTCACTCACTGTACCCATGACGGGAATCGAACCCGTGTCTTCCGCGTGACGAGTGAACTCTTCAACCACTAAGCTACCCAACCACTCCCAATCAAGTTGAATCATTTGCAATAAGAAACTTTCTAATGGTTAACTTTGATGGTACACCTCATGACTCCCATGACTCAGGACTTGCAGCTATATTCCTAGCCAGTTGTTTCTCGGTCTATTTTCTGGAAGATGTTTTGTTTGCTTTTTTTGTTGTTTAATGCTGGACTCCAGCTACTATGATGGCGGTCTGTAAATAACTGAGTCTGGACAAGACAAATCAATGATTAATATTATGGCCAACAATCAACATCTTCAGAAAACGAAGAATCATCTTTTATAAGATAAAATTAGATTGGGTAAAGTTCCAATTTCAACATAGCCATGAGAGAAAGTGAAAGCCTACATAGTTGTCAATGAGATCAGCGTGGTTCCTTTCTATCCCATCGTCCAGAATCGTGATGACGACGCCCTTGCCTGTGTAACCACGCCTCCATGCTGGTATGACATTCATGTCAAATCCATTAGCAGCCCCGCCATGCTGCAACGAACAATAGTTATCAATCGTGAGATAAGAAGTCATTCATTTTACTGCTGCCATCACAGGGGACAGATGATTATGGCATCCATTAGTGAAATAGCATCACAGCAGTTTCACTTGAAGTGCTTAGAAATCCTTCTCCTAAAAGTACTTACTTACTGTGCTACTTAAAATCTTGATCAGGATCCCTATTCTTCTCTCACGTCTTGTTCCACGTGCTACCTGAACGTGATTGCTTGGGGACGTTGCCATAAGAATCATATTCAATACTGACATGAGATTGATGTATTTCCAACTTCATTTCTGGCCACATTTACATAAGAAAACATCTTTAATACTCCTTTATATGAAACATCTAAAAAACCAGAAGGATATTTGATATTAAAAAGAAATTGGTTGCCTCTTAAATCTCAATCTCAGAGTGGAAATTATGAAGAGATTCTGCTGTCAATGAGAAAAAGTGGTGCAGCAAGGTTTGGACACACTATGTGGGTCACATTAATCGATAACATGGCAACACATGATATATCTCACAATAGTATCACTGACACAGGATATTTAACATTCCTCATACACCTTACTGTCACATGATGGACCCTACTGTCACATGATGCACTTAACTGTCACATGATACACTCTACTGTCACATGATACACCCCACTGTCACATGATACACCTTACTGTCAAATGATACACCTTACTGTCAAATGATACACCTTACTGTCACATGATACACTCTACTGTCACATGATACACCCCACTGTCACACCCTATTGTCACATGATACACCTTACTGTCACATTATACACCAAACTGTCACATGATACACCCTACTGTCACATGACGAACCCTACTGTCACATGATACACCCTACTGTCTCATGACGAACCCTACTGTCACATGATACACTCTACTGTCACATGATACACCCTATTGTCACATGATACACTGTACTGTCACATGCACACCCTTCTGTCACATGACTGTCACATAACTGTCCCATAATACACTCTACTGTCACATGACACAAACTACTGTCACATGAAACACCCTATAACATGATACACATAACACACACACACATATATATATATCTGCTTACCAGGTACCACTGGTCGCTGTAGTTGGGGTCATTCAGATAAAACGGAGGTGCAGGCTGCAGGTCCCTCTTCACCCTCTTCCTCTCGATCTGCTGCTCGAACCACAGCACCTGCAGCAGCATCAGCAACAACACATTCAGCACACCACGTGACATAATAAACAACATTCCAGTTCCCCTCCAAGATCCTTAAGATGGAAAGTATGCATTCAAACTCAACCAAAGTTTACCATGACATAACTTACTGTCATCATGCTGCACAAATGTACACTGTACATAATGTTGTCATCATGTTGCACAAATGTACACTGTACATAATGTAGTCATCATGTTGCACAAATGTACACTGTACATAATGCTGTTATGATGTTGCACAAATGTACACTGTACATAATGTTGTCATCATGTTGCACAAATGTACACTGTACATAATGTTGTCATCATGTTGCACAAATGTACACTGTACATAATGTTGTCATCATGTTGCACAAATGTACACTGTACATATTGTTGTCATGTTGCACAAATGTACACTGTACATAATGTAGTCATCATGTTGCACAAATGTACACTGTACATAATGTAGTCATTATGTTGCACAAATGTACACTGTACATAATGTTGTCATCATGTTGCACAAATGTACACTGTACATAATGTTGTCATCATGTTGCACAAATGTACACTGTACATAATGTTGTCATGTTGCACAAATGTACACTGTACATAATGTAGTCATCATGTTGCACAAATGTAAACTGTACATATTGTAGTCATCATGTTGCACAAATGTACACTGTATATAATGTTGTCATCATGTTGCACAAATGTACACTGTACATAATGTTGTCATCATGTTGCACAAATGTACACTGTACATAATGTAGTCATCATGTTGCACAAATGTACACTGTATATAATGTTGTCATGTTGCACAAATGTAAACTGTACATAATGTAGTCATCATGTTGCACAAATGTACACTGTACATAATGCTGTCATCATGTTGCACAAATGTACACTGTACATAATGTAGTCATCATGTTGCACAAATGTACACTGTACATAATGTTGTCATCATGTTGCACAAATGTAAACTGCACATAATGTTGTCATCATGCTGCACAAATGTAAATTGTTCATAATGTAGTCATCATGTTGCACAAATGTAAACTGTACATATTGTAATCATGTTGCACATATGAAAAACTGCACATAATGTAGTCATGATGTTGCACAAATGTAAACTGTACATATTGTAATCATGTTGCACATATGTAAACTGCACATAATGTAGTCATCATGTTGCACAAATGTACACTGTACATAATGTTGTCATCATGTTGCACAAATGTAAACTGTACATATTGTAATCATGTTGCACATATGTAAACTGCACATAATGTAGTCATCATGTTGCACAAATGTAAATTGTACATAATGTAGTCATCATGTTGCACAAATGTAAACTGTACATATTGTAATCATGTTGCACATATGTAAACTGCACATAATGTTGTCATCATGTTGCACAAATGTAAACTGTACATAATGTTGTCATCATGTTGCACAAATGTACACTGTACATAATGTAGTCATCATGTTGCACAAATGTACACTGTACATAATGTTGTCATCATGTTGCACAAATGTACACTGTACATAATGTAGTCATCATGTTGCACAAATGTACACTGTACATAATGTTGTCATCATGTTGCACAAATGAACACTGTACATAATGTTGTCATGTTGCACAAATGTACACTGTACATAATGTTGTCATCATGTTGCACAAATGTAAACTGCGCATAATGTTGTCATCATGTTGCACAAATGTAATTTGTACATAATGTAGTCATAATGTTGCACAAATGTGAACTGTACATATTGTAATGATGTTGCACAAATGTGAGCTGTAAATATGGTAATCCTGTTGCACAAATGTACACTGTACATAATGTTGTCATGTTGCACAAATGTACACTGTACATAATGTAGTCATCATGTTGCACAAATGTAAACTGCATATAATGTTGTCATCATGTTGCACAAATGTACACTGTACATAATGTAGTCATCATGTTGCACAAATATACACTGTACATAATGTTGTCATGTTGCACAAATGTAAACTGCACATAATGTTGTCATCATGTTGCACAAATGTAATTTGTACATAATGTAGTCATCATGTTGCACAAATGTGAACTATACATATTGTAATGATGTTGCACAAATGTAAAACATATTGTACTGATGTTGCACAAATGTGAGCTGTAAATATGGTAATCATGTTGCACAAATGTACACTGTACATAATGTTGTCATGTTGCACAAATGTACACTGTACATAATGTCGTTATGATGTTGCACAAATGTAAACTGTACATAATGTAGTCATCATGTTGCACAAATGTAAACAGCACATGATGTTGTCATGATGTTGCACAAATGTAAACTGTATATAATGTAGTCATCATGTTGCACAAATGTAAACAGCACATGATGTTGTCATGATGTTGAACAAATGTAAGCTGCACATAATGTTGTCATGTTGCACAAATGTAAACTGCACATAATGTTGTCATCATGTTGCACAAATGTAAACTGAACATAATCTACATTCATGTCCTGTTGTACAGTGGTACACTTGACTTCAAATTCAACAAGATTCCATATGTTTTTATTCAAATACTTTATTTGAAACAAAAACTAAGAATTGTAACATGGCTACATAAGAATTCACCGGCAAACGTTACAGATGTTGAAACAGTGAAGTAGTGAATAGCCTGTATTGTGCATGAGTTGAGGGAGAGTGATTGGCAGGGTGCAGCCATCAGAAGGGCCTGATCACACTAAATACCTTGCCACCTTCAGTCATCAGTGACCAACTACTTGCAAAGCTTCTATGGGATTAACAAAGTTAAAAAGTCGAAAAATACATTATTCATTCCTTCTCAAATGTTTTAGGCAGAAACAAGAAATTTACAATTTGATGCCAATTATTATGTGTAAAAGTCCCTACTGGTGTGAAGAGATCTTTTGTGACCAGATGTGTTCCCCAATATCAAGGCTGACTCACACTGCAGGACATTGAGTTATACCACGGAGAATTATCTTTTACAAATATTCCTGTATCTGCACAGTACGCACACAAACCTCTCACACTCGGTACACACTGGGGGTATCACTACACCGCTGCACAATACGCACACAAACCTCTCACACTCGGTACACACTGGGGGTATCACTACACCGCTGCACAATACAAACATGATCTTGGATGATAAATGGACAACATTGATAACGCCTCAAATGACCCCTAGCAGATACTGATGAAAGTCTGCTTTGTACATGGCAAGTATAATATTGTACAACACCCACACAGTGACAATGTCTTTAAGGTATATGCCATTCAGCAACTGATGTCCTCATGGTACATGCCATTCAGCAAATGATGTCCTCATGGTTTATGCCATTCAGCAAATGATGTCCTCCTATATGCCATTCAGCAACTGATGTCCTCATGGTATATGCCATTCAGCAACTGATGTCCTCATGGCATATGCCATTCAGCTACTGATCTCTTCATGGTATATGCCATTCAGCAACTGATCTCCTCATGGTATATGCCATTCAGCAAATGATGTCCTCATGGTACATGCCATTCAGCAAATGATGTCCTCATGGTTTATGCCATTCAGCAAATGATGTCCTCCTATATGCCATTCAGCAACTGATCTCTTCATGGTATATGCCATTCAGCAACTGATCTCCTCATAGTACATGCCATTCAGCAAATGATGTCCTCCTATATGCCATTCAGCAACTGATCTCCTCATGGTATATGCCATTCAGCAACTGATCTCCTCATGGTATATGCCATTCAGCAACTGATGTCATCCTATATGCCATTCAGCAACTGATCTCCTCATGGCATATGCCATTCAGCAACTGATCTCCTCATGGTACATGCCATTCAGCAAATGATGTCCTCATGGTACATGCCATTCAGCAAATGATGTCCTCCAATATACCATTCAGCAACTGATGTCCTCATGATATATGTCATTCAGCAACTGATGTCCTCATGATATATGTCATTCAGCAACTGATGTACTCATGATATATGTCATTCAGACAATAATGTCCTTATAGTATATGTCATTCAGCAACTGTCCTTATAGTATATGCCATTGAGCATCTGATGTCCTTATAGTATATGCCATTCAGCAACTGATGTCCTTAAGGTATATGCCATTAAGAAAATGATGTCCTTATAGTATATGCCATTTAGCAACTGATGTCCTTATGGTATATGCCATTCAGGAAATGATGTCCTTATGGTATATGCCATTAAGGAAATGACGTCCTTATAATATTTGCTATTGAGCAACTGATGTCATGGTATATGCCATTCAGCAACTGATGTACTCATGATATATATCATACTACAACTGATATCCTCATGGTATATGTCATTGGGGGACTATTATCCTCATGGTATATGTGATTCAGCAACTGATGTCCTCATGGTATATGCCATTCAGCAACTGATGTCCTATATGCCATTCAGCAACCGATGTCCTCATGACATATGCCATTCAGCAACTGATCTCATCATGGTATATGCCATTCAGCAACTGATGTCATCGTTGTATATGCAATCCAGCAACTGATCTCATCATGGTATATGCCATTCAGCAACTAATGTCATCAAGGTATATGCCATTCAGCAACTGATGTCATCATGGTATATGCCATTCAGCAACTGATCTCAACGTGGTATATGCCATTCAGCAACTGATGTCATCATGGTATATGCCATTCATCAACAGATATCATCAAGGTATATGCCATTCAGCAACAGATAGCATCATGGTATATGCATCTCAGCAACAGATGTCATCATGGTATATGCCATTCAGCAACAGATGTCATCATGGTATATGCAAACCAGCAACTAATGTCATCATGGTACATGCCATTCAGCAACTGATGTCATCATGGTATATGCCATTCAGCAACTGATGTCACCATGGTATCTGCCATTCAGCAACTGATGTGCTCGCTACATATGTCATTCAGCAACAGATGTGCTTCTGTATGTGATTCAGCAACTGCTATCCTCATGGTATATGTCATTTGGGGACCATGGTCCTAATGGTATATGTGATTCAGTAACTGATGTCCTCAAACTGATATCCTCATGATATACGTAATTCAGCAACATTTCGTCATGGCATATGTCATTCACATGTTCACATGGCATATATCATACACCATTGTCTACACATGGCATATACCATGCACCATTATCCACACATGGCTTTTTCATACACCATTATCTACACATGGCATATTTCATACACCATCATCTACACATGGCATATGTCATTCATATGTTCACATGGCATATATCATACACCATTATCTACACATGGCATATACCATGCACCATTATCCACACATGGCTTTTTCATACACCATTATCTACACATGGCATATATCATACACCATCATCTACACATGGCATATGTCATTCATATGTTCACATGGCATATATCATACACCATTATCTACACATGGCATATACCATGCACCATTATCTACACATGGCATATATCATACACCATCATCTACACATGGCATATCCCATGCACCATTATCTACACATGGCATCAATCATACACCATTATCTACACATGGCATATATCATACACCATTATCTACACATGGCATATACCATACACCATTATCTACACATGGTATATATCATACACCATTATCTACACATGGCATATATCATACACCATCATCTTCACATGGCATATATCATACATCATTATTTACACATAAATATCATACACCTGATTATTTACACATGGCATTCAGCAACATGTCAACATGGCACAGAGCTTTCAACATCATCATGATCATAAACACAGCATAATGCTGATGACTTCTTTTTCCATGTGTTCCAAGTCAATTTGGATCAGAATTGATTTTCCTTCAGAGTTCTTTGCTGTTTTTTATCAAATTGTTCAAGCTAAACACACTACATCCTAGGGCACCATACCAGTTTCATTTTCCTGTGGGAAATAATCTCTTGTTCACATAAAAAATACCAAAGACATAATTGATTCCTGTCTGATCCAGTTCATCAAGCCTGGATCATGTGTTTTGTGTGCTGGCCCGGAGGGACTTGCAAGCCAGCATCTGCAGCATCCTGTACGGCAGCTGAGAGCAACAGGTGAATCCATCACCACTCGGTGACACAGCAACAGGTGAATCCATCACCACCAAGTGACACAGCAACAGGTGAATCCATCACCACCAAGTGACACAGCAACAGGTGAATCAATCACCACCAAGTGACACAGCAACATGTGAATCCATCACCACCAAGTGACACAGCAACAGGTGAATCCATCACCACCAAGTGACACAGCAACAGGTGAATCCATCACCACCAAGTGACACAGCAGCAGGTGAATCCATCACCACCAAGTGACACAGCAACAGGTGAACCCATCACCACTCGGTGACACAGCAACAGGTGAATCCATCACCACTCGGTGACACAGCAACAGGTGAATCCATCACCACCAAGTGACACAGCAGCAGGTGAATCCATCACCACCAAGTGACACAGCAACAGGTGAACCCATCACCACTCGGTGACACAGCAACAGGTGAATCCATCACCACTCGGTGACACAGCAACAGGTGAATCCATCACCACCAAGTGACACAGCAACAGGTGAATCCATCACCACCAAGTGACACAGCAACAGGTGAATCAATCACCACCAAGTGACACAGCAACATGTGAATCCATCACCACCAAGTGACACAGCAACAGGTGAATCCATCACCACCAAGTGACACAGCAACAGGTGAATCCATCACAACCAAGTGACACAGCAACAGGTGAATCCATCACCACCAAGTGACACAGCAACAGGTGAATCCATCACCACCAAGTGACACAGCAACAGGTGAATCCATCACCACCAAGTGACACAGCAACAGGTGAATCCATCACCACCAAGTGACACAGCAGCAGGTGAATCCATCACCACCAAGTGACACAGCAACAGGTGAACCCATCACCACTCGGTGACACAGCAACAGGTGAATCCATCACCACTCGGTGACACAGCAACAGGTGAATCCATCACCACCAAGTGACACAGCAACAGGTGAATCCATCACCACCAACTGACACAGCAACAGGTGAATCCATCACCACCAAGTGACACAGCAACAGGTGAATCCATCACCACCAAGTGACACAGCAACAGGTGAATCCATCACCACCGAGTGACACAGCAGCAGGTGAATCCATCACCACCAAGTGACACAGCAACAGGTGAATCCATCACTACCAAGTGACACAGCAACAGGAGAATCCGTCACCACAAAGTGACACAGCAACAGGAGAATCCGTCACCACAAAGTGACACAACCTAGACCACCTTGACAGTCTCATTTAATATCAGAATACATCGACAAGTGTGGCACAGCCCCAGTTAAAAACTACTGAGTGTACAGACCACTGTCACAGCCTCAGTTAATAACCGAGTACAGACCACTGTCACAGCCAATTGTCACAGCCTCAGTTAATAACTGAGTACACAGACCATGGTGAGTGTCACAGCCCCAGTTAATAACTGAATATACAGACCACTGTCACGGCCCCAGTTAATAACTGAGTATACAGACCACTGTCACAGCCAATTGTCACAGCCTCAGTTAATAACTGAGTATACAGACCACTGTCGAGGCCTCAGTTAATAACTGTGTACACAGACCACTGTCACGGCTGAATTCTTTCTGAGTGTGGCGTTAAACAACAAACAAACATGATTCGTTAAGTGAATATAAGGTTATTTGATGAATAAACTACTGAGATGGATCATCATGACAGTTGTTTATGAAACACTCAGCAGCAATTTAGCAAGTGGTGCTCAGAATGAAATACAAATATTAACTGACATATATTCACATAATTAATCATTATGATATATTAAAGTGTCAACCCTTTAATGGTGTTATGTCTGTATCTTGACAAAGTTGTAGGTTTTGATAAGTCAGTTCCTCCATTCGTTTTGAAAATTGTCTTATCAGTTGGCCTCAGTGTTTAGTGAGTGACTGAGTGAGTATTGCTTAACGCCGCATCAGCAATTTTGCAGCTATTCGCGGCGATCCTCAGTGTTTAAGATCTCAGCTGATTTGACCTTGACCGATATGGAAGTGGCCACCCACATTTAATCAAATGGAGCTCTTATCCTGGAGATCATGTGTGCCAATGTTCAGTAACAAAACCAATCACAAAGTTGCTGATTGATTCAACTGCTTGTCCAATGACCCCAGGCCAGAACAAGCAAAGGGCAGTTTCAATTTGTCACCAAATCAGTCTTCATATGTCATGGCTCACTCCTCATTAATAATGTTATAGACATCTCAGCTGACATAAATAAGCCCGAACACGTTTCATTCTTTTGTTACATGGTTTTCCATTTATCATGTTTACTTAAAAATATGACATGACTCGTCAATTTGTTTTCTTATATTTTACCCTTAAAATTTGTTTTCTTTCATAACTAGCCATCGATCCATTCCCCTGAAATTTAGAGCTATGCTTTGAAGTAGCAAGCGTCGGTCCAGTGAGCCTGTTGCACACTTTTTCTTACTTGTATTTCTAAACGGATTCCCTGCTTTATTGTGGAGGGGGATCATGTAAACATTTGTTTTAGAAAATAGAAGGAATTGAAGGTTGTTATATAAAATTTGACAACATTCAGAATTTTTCAAAACTTCATGTCTACTTTATTCCACTTAGCCAAGGATGTATCAGATGCCAAAGCAGCTAATGTCACTAGCACCTCATGCTTACCTCCCCTTGCATATGCCAAAGCAGTGAAAGTCACCAGCACCTCATGATTGTCTCCCCATGGAGATGCCAAAGCAGGGTAAGTCACAGCACCTCACCCTTGTCTCCCCATGCAGATGCCAAAGCAATGAAAGTCACCAGCGCCTCTCGCTTGTATCCCCTTGGAGATTCCAAAGCAGTGAAAGTCACCAGCACCTCATCCTTGTTTCTCCATGGGAATGCAAAAGCAGTTGCAGAGAAAGTCACCAGCGCTTCTCGCTTGTTTCCCCTTGGAGATGCCAAAGCAGTGAAAGTCACCAGTACCTCTCGCTTGTCTCTCCTTGGAGATGCCAAAGCAATGAAAGTCGCCAGCGCCTCTCGCTTGTATCCCCTTGGAGATTCCAAAGCAGTGAAAGTCACCAGCACCTTATCCTTGTCTCTCCATGGGAATGCAAAAGCAGTAGCAGAGAAAGTCACCAGCATCTCTCGCTTGTCTTTCCTTGGAGATGCCAAGCAGTGAAAGTCACCAGCACCTCATACTAGTCTCTCCATGAGGATGACAAAGCAGTGAAAGTCACCAGCACCTCTCGCTTGTCTCTCCTTGGAGATGCCAGGCAGTAAAAGTCACCAGCACCTCTCGCTTGTCTCCCCTTGGAGATGTCAAAGCAGTGAACGTCACCGGCACATCGTACTTGTCTCTGCATGAGGATGCCAATGCAGTAAAAGTCACCAGCACCTCTCGCTTGTCTCCCCATGGAGATGTCAAAGCAGTGAACGTCACCGGCACATCGTATTAGTCTCTCCATGAGGATGCCAAAGCAGTGAAAGTCACCAGCACCTCTCACTTGTCTCCCCTTGGAGATGCCAAAGCAGTGAACGTCACCGGCATCTCGTACTCGTCTCTGCATGCAGATGCAAAGCAGTGAAAGTCACTGGTACTTCTCGCTTGTCTCCCCATGGAGATGCCAAAGCAGTGAGCGTCACCGGCACCTGGTACTAGTCTCTGCATGCAGATGCCAAAGCAATGAAAGTCACAGCACCTCATCCATGTCTCTCCATGCAGATGCCAAAGCAGTGAAAGTCACAGCACCTCATCCATGTCTCTCCATGCAGATGCCAAAGCAGTGAAAGTCACAGCACCTCATCCATGTCTCTCCATGCAGATGCCAAAGCAGTGAAAGTCACAGCACCCTATCCTTGTCTCTCCATGCAGATGCCAAAGCAGTGAAAGTCACAGCACCTCATCCATGTCTCTCCATGCAGATGCCAAAGCAGTGAAAGTCACAGCACCCTATCCTTGTCTCTCCATGCAGATGCCAAAGCAGTGAAAGTCACAGCACCTCATCCATGTCTCTCCATGCAGATGCCAAAGCAGTGAAAGTCACAGCACCTCATCCTTGTCTCTCCATAGAGATGCCAAAGCAGTGAAAGTCACAGCGCCCTATCCTTGTCTCTCCATGCGGATGCCAAAGCAGTGAAAGTCACAGCACCTCATCCTTGTCTCTCCATGCAGATGCCAAAGCAGTGAAAGTCACAGCACCTCATGGTTGTCTCCCCATGCAGATGTCTGTTCCAAAGAAGAACAGGTTCCCATGCAGTACCTCATGCTTGCTCTGACAGGAGATTGAAATAGGGATTGGGTGGTAATCTGACAGAATGAGTAACAGCATCCCTACTACTGGATCATTGTTCATGCAGTCACCCACTAGCTTTTCTCATCCACCCTGATTGTTGTGATATACTATAAATTGCAATTTTTTTTACTACAATTTAAAACCTTCACTTCTAGACTCACACTTAAATTGACAAAGGTAAGCTAAACATTATCCCATGATGGAAGTTTGACAGAAGACTGAGTGGACAAATTGGAAACAAGATCAATTTGACAAGCCAACAAAACAAATCACCACTGCAAGCAAACATGCACCATCCATGTAGTCCAGGCTAAGTCTAATCGATGCACTGCAGCCACACATCAACAAATCACACTTTCCCCTCATCTGTCATGCCCGCTAGAGGGGTGTCATAATCATCCACTAAGCTGCCACAACATTATTTATGACCAACTCGTGACAAACAGATGTATCTTCCAAAATTCTGTCTCCTTCATCAAATTACAGAAATTTTTTTGGAAGAAATTAACTGACGCTATCAGCCTAACACCACGATCACTGAAACTGAATGGCCCGGTCATGAACAGTTCAGATGTATTTGATGACGTTGAGTACATCAGTAAAATGGCCTCATCACTGAAAACATCCCTGACTAATCAACTTGTTGTCATCTTACAAAGGGTGCTCATGCAAGGCTGTTATTCCTGCTTGATTTACAGGTTTGGGTGAAAAATCCTGGTCATGCTGTTCAGCAGCAAAAAAAGAAAATGTCGACACAATTTATGGATAGAATTTATATTTTACTGTAATAGCAACATTTCGGTATACCACACTTTATAGTGCACACTTTTTAAAAAAAACAAGGCTGTATAGAAGGGGGTACGCATTATACACACCATAATGAGATTCTTTTGATTGGGTTTTTTCCCCCAACACAAAGACATTACCTTGAGCTTGTAAAACCGGAAATACCATGTCCAAAAATTTGTACTTGAGTACGCAATGTAATCTTGTGATAACACTGTCTGGTTTTAAAATGTGTTCAATGTATATCTGGACTTATGTTTGTAACCTATTTCATTAATTTTATTCAAAATTCCTTTGAATATTGTTTAAATTAATTTTGGTGAAATCATGTGTGAAGCAATCGTTATTTACAGCAACCACGGTCAGATAACCACTCTTGATGCCTTGAAACCATCCTTATACCATCGCAACAGTATAAGGATCCGTAAGCAACATAAAGAAGTTGTTATCAATAAAATGGGTCTAATTTGTCATGCGTCAACTTCAAAGAAATGCCTATTATACAATTCAAGAAAAAGAAAAGAATTTTCAATACACCACCTGCGTATATTGCTATGAGGGTCACAGTTTTCATGAAGCTGGTCTTGCAATATAAACTATTGTTTCTACATATCTGGTCAACATGCAAGTTCAAAAATGAATATCAGTTTAGTACTATGATATGCATTAGTTTGACAGGTAAACAGGAAGTTGAGGGATGACAAAGTAGAGATAATTTATGGATAACAACGTCTTTATTTATCGTTGCTTGAAAACGGTATAACGATCTACACATAAACGTCGCCTTTACGGTAAATAAAGACTTTGTTACCATAAATTATCTCTACTTTATGATATGCATCGTTTCATGGTAAAATTCAGGAAAGTAATGTTGTGTACACATTGTCTTTTATCTGCTCAAAACCGCAGAACACCTCCTTGTTAATCTGAGGTGCATTTTAAGAAAGATCCTGCAGGTGGTGCACAGCCAATACAAGCATCAGCCTGTGCTGCAGGCAATAAACATAACTCCTGATGGTGGATGCAACCCATATTTCATTCAGGTAACTGACAGCAATAAAACCTTGACAAAGTGCATGCATATTGCAAATATCAATTTCATGATACTCACTCTCCTAACAGAGTGCATGAGGTGGAAATAATAAACTACAATCATGGCACAGTCGTGCTGGATGTCACATGGAGGACAAACTCGGTGTCTATTTTTGTGTTGAAAGTGTTCAATTTAGTTGAAAAAACCTCTTAGTTGTTGATTTCAAGCTAATGAGCACTTCTGTGACAATTTTTAAGTATGTGGTCGGGAAGAGATGGTGATGCCACTTGCCAATTAGATAAACAGAGCTAGGGAGGGAAATGGGTCATGGTATTTATCATAACAGAAAAAAGATAATGACACTAGATAACCAAAGATGATATGGCAGAGGACATGTGAGAGATTCATTATGTCTGATGTAGGAGTAGGTCATGATTGTTTACAGAAACTTCTAAGCAGAACAAACTGACACTGAGTATCTCATATTTGTTCCATGTATGGTTGTATTGTTGTTGATGTGAACATGAATGTATTGTGGATGTGAACAAAGTTGTATTGTGGTGGATGTGAACAAAGTTGTAATGTGGTGGATGTGAACAAAGTTGTATTGTGGTGGATGTGAACAAAGTTGTAGTGTGGATGTGAACATGAATGTATTGTGGATTTGAACAAAGTTGTAATGTGGTGGATGTGAACAAAGTTGTAATGTGGTGGATGTGAACAAAGTTGTAGTGTGGATGTGAACATGAATGTATTGTGGATTTGAACAAAATTGTAATGTGGTGGATGTGAACAAAGTTGTAATGTGGTGGATGTGAACAAAGTTGTATTGTGGTGGATGTGAACAAAGTTGTAGTGTGGATGTGAACATGAATGTATTGTGGATTTGAACAAAGTTGTAATGTGGTGGATGTGAACAAAGTTGTATTGTGGTGGATGTGAACAAAGTTGTATTGTGGTGGATGTGAACATGAATGTATTGTGGATGTGAACAAAGTTGTATTGTGGTGAATGTGAACAAAGTTGTAGTGTGGATGTGAACATGAATGTATTGTGGATTTGAACAAAGTTGTAATGTGGTGGATGTGAACAAAGTTGTAGAGTGAATGTGAACATGAATGTATTGTGGATTTGAACAAAGTTGTAATGTGGTGGATGTGAACAAAGTTGTAGTGTGGATGTGAACATGAATGTATTGTGGATTTGAACAAAGTTGTAATGTGGTGGATGTGAACAAAGTTGTAATGTGGTGGATGTGAACAAAGTTGTATTGTGGATGTGAACATGAATGTATTGTGGATTTGAACATGAATGTATTGTGGATTTGAACAAAGTTGTAATGTGGTGGATGTGAACAAAGTTGTATTGTGGTGGATGTGAACAAAGTTGTAGTGTGGATGTGAACATGAATGTATTGTGGATTTGAACATGAATGTATTGTGGATTTGAACAAAGTTGTAATGTGGTGGATGTGAACAAAGTTGTATTGTGGTGGATGTGAACAAAGTTGTATTGTGGTGGATGTGAACAAAGTTGTATTGTGGTGGATGTGAACAAAATTGTATTGTGGTGGATGTGAACAAAGTTGTAGTGTGGATGTGAACATGAATGTATTGTGGATTTGAACAAAGTTGTAATGTGGTGGATGTGAACAAAGTTGTATTGTGGTGGATGTGAACAAAGTTGTATTGTGGTGGATGTGAACATGAATGTATTCTGGATGTGAACAAAGTTGTATTGTGGTGGATGTGAACAAAGTTGTAGTGTGGATGTGAACATGAATGTATTGTGGATTTGAACAAAGTTGTAATGTGGTGGATGTGAACAAAGTTGTAGTGTGGATGTGAACATGAATGTATTGTGGATTGAACAAAGTTGTAATGTGGTGGATGTGAACAAAGTTGCATTGTGGATTTGAACATGGTTGTATTGTGAATGTATTGTGGATGTGAACAAAGTTGTATTGTGCATTTGAACAAAGTTGCATTGTGCATTTGAACATGGTTGCATTGTAGATGTGAACATGAATGTATTGTGGATGTGAACAAAGTTGTATTGTGAATGTGAACAAAGTTGTATTGTAGATGTGAAAAAAATTGTATTGTAGTGGATGTGAACATACTTGTATTGTTGTGAATGTGTACAGTTATATTGGGGATGTGAACATGGTTGCATTGTGGATGTTGTTAACATAGTTGTATTGTGGTGAATACAAACAGTTATACTGGGGATGGGAACATAGTCGTATTGTGGTTGCTATGAACATAGTTGTGTTGTGGTTGTTGTGAACATAGTTGTATTGTGGTTGCTGTGAACATAGTTGTATTGTGGTTGTTATGAACATAGTTGTATTGTGGTTGTTGTGAACAAAGTTGTGTTGTGAAAATAGTTGCATTGTGGTGGATGTGAACACAGTAGTATTGTGGTTGTTGTGAACATAGTTGTATTGTGGTGGTTGTGAACATGGTTGTATTGTGGTTGTTGTGAACATAGCTGTATTGTGGTGGTTGTGAATATGGTTGTATTGTGGTTGTTGTGAACATAGTTGCATTGTGGTGGGTGTGAACATAGTTGTACTGTGGTTGCTGTGAACATAGCTGTAATGTGGTGGATGTGAACATTGTTGTATTGTGGTTGTTGTGAACATATTTGTATTGTGGTTGTGAACATAGTTGTACTGTGGTGGGTACGAACAAAGTTGTACTGTGGTGGATGTGAACATTGTACTTAGTATTGTGGTTGTTGTGAACATTGTTGTATTGTGGTGAATAATACTGAATATGAACATAGTTGTATTGTTGTGAATATGAACTTAGTTTAATTGTGGATGTTGTGAACATAGCTGTATTGTGATAAATACATGAACATAGTCATATTGTAGTGAATGTGATCATAGTTGTATTGTGGATGTTGTGATTGTTATCATAGTTGTATTGTGGTGAATATGTCAAAGGACACTCTAAAATGAAACTCGCTATTATATAACTTTTCTGTTTAACAAGTAGGCTTTGTGTATATTTTAAGTTACATATGGTATGCAAAAATGGTCAGCTTGCAAAATATCAAAACTTTCAGAAGTTATTTTACCTTAAAAAGAAAACATCGCGAGATAACAACAGCAAAATTTAGCAACACACAACTACCAGAAACGGCCATTGTTGACTTTTGGCACTTCACGTTGAGCGGCATGCAGCCCGATATTTTTGTAATAATTTTATCATTTTATATATTTGATCATAATTTTTTGTTTGCTGATGAAAGGAAAACACTAAAGTTTCTTTATTTCTAAAAATTAGAAAATTTCAATGTACTTAAATCAAAACAAAAACAATATGAATCGTAACATCATTGATTGGCTGGAGCTTGTATGATCATGGCAACGGCAGTAAACAAACAACTCCACATGCATAGTGATCCCGTAAGACTATTACAATTATTTTGTTACATCTAACTTAATCTTCTAGAATTATTGACACGGATGCATATTTCTTTGTAAAAACAAAATCTTATTTTATAGAGTTAGCAAATGATTACTTTTGATAAACCTTTAGACACACTGATATGCCGACAAACATCAGTGACACGTTTGGGCATGGCCTAACTCGCGGTTTGTTGAGTTGAACAAAGTCAACAAACACTGCAAATAATGACAAATATTGGATGATATGGGGAGTGAGTGAGTATGGTTTTATGCCGCTTTTAGCAATATTCCAGCAATATCATGGCGGGCGACACCAGAAATGGGCTTCACACATTGTACCCATGTCGGGAATCGAACCTGGGTCTTCGGCGTGACGAGCGAATGCTTTAACCACTAGGCTACCAAACCACCCCCTTGGATGATATGGAAAAAATGAACTGATATACATTCTAGGTAAACCATTTACTAGCAAAATAATGCAGTTTACGAAAAGTAATCAAAATACTTGCAATTATAGCTATCATTTCTGAAACAGGAAGCATGTACTGCACGACACACATAGAAGCAAAATATGGAAAAGTCAGTAAGCTATCACAATTTTTTTTCCGAAATTCCAAATTCAAAAGAAATTACATAATTTACAATCTTTCGTCAACTGTTTACTATTTATTGACATTAATAGCAGTCTTCACTCTTATTTGTTTCATATTTATTCGTGATTGCTGCCGGTGCGTAACATCAAATTTGTAAGTCTATATCCGAAACTGTAAAGGGTTCCACGCTTGATGATTTAAAATTATTTTCTGAAAATGATGGCAGCGGAGAGCGATATAACATATTGATATACCATAATAATAACAACATAATATTTTATTAGTCTGTCATTGCAAGAGGAACAATTTAGAATATTAAGGATCAAAGCAGGAACACGTCGACTGGATGATTGTAGGGCCTATGTGATTTTGTACCCAAAACAAAACTGTACTCAAAGTACTTTGTGATTTTTGACGACAAGAAAACTGAACTAAATATGTATGATTCTATATTTTTTCATGTTTACTGCAAACAATGAGCTGAACAATATGATATAAAATATTTCATCAAGTTCATAATATGACTAACCTAAATGCATGTGGTCCTTGAGTGAAGTCAGTCTACATTGGCACAACTCAAATTGATTGATTGTGATAGGAAAGTAATAAATTCTTGTCACTGAATGAGGCCAGTTAATTGGTAAACCATAAGCATAAGTTAATTTTAGTGTTTTGACAGGAAAGTTATAATAAATTAATTTTATCAAACAAAAAGTAATGTGTATCCTTGAAACTACAAAACTGTACATACCAGTTTGGGTACCAGTACATACTTTATAGAAATTTTACATACACAAAGCACATTTCAAATACATTTCATTAAACGATGGGATAAAAAAAGATTTCTCATCAGTCAAATTCCTTTTTACATTTTAAAAACGTTTTGTTTACGTAACCAAACCGTGTAGACGGTTCATGTTTTGTCCTAAAAGTAGAAAAAAAATCTGAAAAGAATGGACACCTCAGAAATGAGGACTTTTAAAGTCAAAATTCTATCTAACTTGTCAGATGGTTTGACATTTGTCTTTCAAAGAAAAATCCTTATGAAATTTTTTTTAAATAATTTATGACACTGAAAATTTCAAGCACTAAACCTAGGATTATTCAAGGAAAGACAAATGTGTTGGGTATTTTTGACAAATACTTTTGTTTTCGACTGTTCTTGTTTCATGATGGCAAAGGCACTTTTATACACACCAACTGAGGAACTTGTGACACACAAGCTGTCAATGTACGTATATGTGCCCTATTCCTTTATCAATAGATAACATTTTCTTATAAATATATATATGGCTAACTCACCAGCTTAAGTGCCACCCTTGATCTTGTGATTAAACAAACAAAAATCTCATGCACTGTTACAAGAAATTAATGTTTCATATTCATATTCATCTGTATTCAAGAATTGTTTTGTTTGGAAAACAAACCACTTCATACACAAGATTAATGTCCAAAATGACTTGTGTATGTACATGTTCATCAGGATCTTATTATGGAATACAAACTTAAATAATGACATCAAATAGTAACTTATTCACATAATTGATGTCCAGGTGAGAGATAATAATTGTTGAATAAAATATGTTTAAACTAAAGATAATAATTGAAGTTTGATCAGTAAATCTTTGCTTCTGCATTGACCAATGTTTAGTGTCAATACATATAATCATTGTGGAAAAAAATGCCTACCGGTACTAAATATAAACATATAACTTAATATTTTAGAAGCTGTGAACAGCTGTTAATAATTAA
Source organism: Haliotis cracherodii (assembly GCF_022045235.1). Taxonomy (NCBI): domain Eukaryota; kingdom Metazoa; phylum Mollusca; class Gastropoda; order Lepetellida; family Haliotidae; genus Haliotis; species Haliotis cracherodii. Next base: position 59,688,595 of record NW_027266264.1, read on the forward strand.
ACATTAACAAATCTATCATCAATAACCAATCATGGCGGTCTCTATATTGATGGAATAAATTTTAAAATGTTCCGTGAAATTGTTCTAAAATAATGCTAGAATCAATAAATGTATTATAAAAGGAAAAATTCTCTAACTATCCCACATTTAACATGTTTAATTATAAACTAACACTGAAAGTATGCATTAAGTATCTTACTGATATATACATCCTGCACTTGCCTATATATCCTATCATATTCGTCATCGCATGAATGCTATTTTGAAACACGTTTTTGTCACGTCGATTTTTGCGCACTTGTTCTGGAGGTTGATCATTGCTGATTGATGATATCTATAGACATACTGCCTGGAACACAATTTTTATAGTGAAAATAAAATCATCAGAGTGTACATCGCAGATACATGAAACATATCCTTATCATATCCGTGTTCGTTATATCCGTGTTCTACTGTATCATAAATGTTCAACCAAAAGACTTGAAATTAGGATTAGTGAATATTTATGAATCATTGTTTCCTGCAAATTTTATAACGTGACACTAGATTAACCCGAATGTTCATATTTCTGCAACTGACATGATGACCCCAAAAATTCAGGGTTTTTTTTCGGTTGCACGTTTGGATAATAAATTTACTGAAATGGTTCATAATTTACCATCCCGCCGTTATTCACCAATAAAAAACATCAAATGTATGCTCAGTTAAAATTAAGATATCGGTGATATGATTATTGTAATGAATTTGCACAAATGTAACAATTTAAAGAGGTTCCTAACATGAAACGTAAACCACCTTCAATAACGTAATTCAGTCAAGTTCACGAAAATTTACAAATTTTATGTTCGCTTTGGCCTTAACCTTGGTATGACTGAAAATATCAGAAAATTTTTACATAGCAATGTGTAGTTTTCTATCAGGAATAAATGTGCAAAATATTTCTTCACTTAGGCCTTGTTTAATGAAGTACCGACTGTTTGAAATCGTCCAACGTCTTCTCAGCACCTTATGCTAAAACAATTCAGCAGGCTAAAGGTTAATTGGATGCATTATTTACCTGTGGATATGAACAATGTTTTCCTATTATGTGGATGCATTATGTACCTGTGCATATAAACCAGGATTAGAAACTAACAGTTTTTGGCCACTACTCCTTATAATGATAACATATAGCAAAACCCTTAAAAAGGGCAAAAGTTTGGCAAGGGCTATAGGACTAGTGCCAATTATGCTGTAAACATTGTTTTCCTAATACGTGGATGCATTATTTACCTGTGGATATGAACATTGTTTTCCTATTACTTGGATGCATTATTTACCTGTGGATATGAACATTGTTTTCCTATTATGTGGATGCATTATTTACCTGTGGATGTGAACAGTTTTCCTATTACGTGGATGCATTATTTACCTGTGGATGTGAACATTGTTTTCCTATTACGTGGATGCATTATTTACCTGTGGATGTGAACATTGTTTTCCTATTACGTGGATGCATTATTTACCTGTGGATGTAAACATTGTTTTCCTATTATGTGGATGCATTATTTACCTGTGGATGTGAACATTGTTTTCCTATTACGTGGATGCATTATTTACCTGTGGATGTGAACATTGTTTTCCTATTACGTGGATGCATTATTTACCTGTGGATGTGAACATTGTTTTCCTATTATGTGGATGCATTATTTACCTGTGGATGTGAACATTGTTTTCCAATTATGTGGATGCATTATTTACCTGTGGATGTGAACAGTTTTCCTATTACGTGGATGCATTATTTACCTGTGGATGTGAACATTGTTTTCCTATAACGTGGATGCATTATTTACCTGTGGATGTGAACATTGTTTTCCTATTACGTGGATGCATTATTTACCTGTGGATGTGAACATTGTTTTCCTATTACGTGGATGCATTATTTACCTGTGGATGTGAACAGTTTTCCTATTCCGTGGATGCATTATTTACCTGTGGATGTGAACATTGTTTTCCTATTACATGGATGCATTATTTACCTGTGGATGTGAACATTGTTTTCCTATTACGTGGATGCATTTTTTACATGTGGATGTGAACATTGTTTTCCAATTATGTGGATGCATTATTTACCTGTGGATGGGCTGCCAGGGATTCATGATGCTCAGCACTGTGACTAACAGATCTCCGAGCACGCCCAGGGATCTCAAACAAATAGTGATCAGCGACACTTCCCACCTGAAACAAACATGGCAAACAGTGATACACCCACAGAAAAATCAGGGTATAAAGACACATAAAACAAAAAGGTTTATAAGAAAAGTTCTATGAAACACTTCTCAAATAAGTGAGTGTCTCAAATCTACTCAATTTCAGCGACTACTGTGGCAAGCACTTGCTTTCGGTGACCTACTGTGGCAAGCATTTGCTATTGGTGATCTACTGTGGCAAGCACTTGCTATTGGTGACCTACTGTGGCAAGCACTTGCTATTCAGGTAACCTACTGTGGCAAGCACTTGCTATTCAGGTAACCTACTGTGGCAAGCACTTGCTATTCAGGTGATCTACTGTGGCAAGCACTTGCTATTCAGGTGATCTACTGTGGCAAGCACTTGCTATTCAGGTGACCTACTGTGGCAAGCACTTGCTATTCAGTTGACCTACTGTGGCAAGCACTTGCTATTGGTGACCTACTGTGACAAGCACTTGCTATTGGTGATCTACTGAGGCAAACAGTTGCTATTCAGGTGACCTACTGTGGCAAGCGTCAGTTTACAGCAAAGAAGCCCCTTGAGGTATGAGATCAAGATATAGTATCATGATTGATACCTAGGTCTGCAGGGATTTGGTATATGCTTGTGTTGCGAGAAATGTCATTACAATGATGTCCTATCAGATGTTTTGCACTTTGATTACCATAGGAAGCATGAAAACATTCTTAGTACATCTAAAATGGCCACAATTTTTATTGTCCCCATCTGAGCTTTCCATGCCAACAAAGCATCTTTTGTTATTGTGTTCTACAGTGTCTAGCAATACAGCTTCAGGAAAAAAATAAATAATAACATCTGAACATTACATAAAATACCTTTCCCCTTTGATATGACAGCTAGATTAGCCCTGAATCAATATCACCACTACACATGGTGGCATGTTGTCTTCTATGAACAGGCTTTCATCCCCATTAGATCCTGTCCTCAATACAGAAATACATTTCATATGTATGACATTAAAGTGACCTTATTCATAGATGCAGCACTTTGATGTAACAATAAGCTGAAAGTGCCTCAGTCAAAAAACCAATTCATCTGAATAACACAGCCTTGCCTTCAGCTGGTTTGACATAGCAGTCTGGAGCATACAAAGCCCTTCTGATCCATCAGAGGCATAAACTCCCATTTTACCATATTGACGCAGAGACACAGCTAGGAGGGCTGTTTGTTCAGTTATCAGCTGCACTCAGTCTGTATTGACTAAATGTCAGACTCATACATGATCTGCATTCAAGACATGGCAACATACATGGCAATACACATGGTTAAGAGCACATGGTGACTCACACACATGGAAAGCACACGAAAAGACACAAAGTCAAGTGAGTGAATAACAGGTGGCAGAAACATATTGCATCACACATGGCAGACACATCTTGCATCACACATGGCAGACACATTATGCTTTACACATAGCAGACACATCTTGCATTACACATGGCAGACACATCTTGCATCACAGTTACACATGGCAGACACATCTTGCATCACAGTTACACATGGCAGACACTTTATGCATTACACATGGCAGACACATCTTGCATCACAGTTACACATGGCAGACACTTTATGCATTACACATGGCAGACACATCTTGCATCACAGTTACACATGGCAGACACTTTATGCATTACACATGGCAGACACATCTTGCATCACAGTTACACATGGCAGACACTTTATGCATTACACATGGCAGACACATCTTGCATCACAGTTACACATGGCAGACATTTTATGCATTACACATGGCAGACACATCTTGCATCACAGTTACACATGGCAGACACATCCTGCATCACAGTAACACATGGCAGACACTTTATGCATTACACATGGCAGACACATCTTGCATCACAGTTACACATAGCAGACACATCTTGCATCACAGTTACACATGGCAGACACTTTATGCATTACACATGGCAGGCACATCTTGCATTACACATGGCAGACACATCTTGCATCACAGTTACACATGGCAGACACATCTTGCATCACAGTTACACATGGCAGACACATCTTGCATCACAGTTACACATGGCAGACACTTTATGCATTACACATGGCAGGCACATCTTGCATTACACATGGCAGACACATCTTGCATCACAGTTACACATGGCAGACACATCTTGCATCACAGTTACACATGGCAGACACATCTTGCATTACAGTTACACATGGCAGACACATCTTGCATTACAGTTACACATGGCAGACACTTTATGCATTACACATGGCAGACACATCTTGCATCACAGTTACACATGGCAGACACATCTTGCATCACAGTTACACATGGCAGACACTTTATGCATTACACATGGCAGGCACATCTTGCATTACACATGGCAGACACATCTTGCATCACAGTTACACATGGCAGACACATCTTGCATCACAGTTACACATGGCAGACACTTTATGCATTACACATGGCAGACACATCTTGCATTACACATGGCAGACACATCTTGCATCACAGTTACACATGGCAGACACATCTTGCATCACAGTTACACATGGCAGACACATCTTGCATTACACATGGCAGACACATCTTGCATCACAGTTACACATGGCAGACACATCTTGCATTACAGTTACACATGGCAGACACATCTTGCATTACAGTTACACATGGCAGACACTTTATGCATTACACATGGCAGACACATCTTGCATCACAGTTACACATGGCAGACACATCTTGCATCACAGTTACACATGGCAGACACTTTATGCATTACACATGGCAGGCACATCTTGCATTACACATGGCAGACACATCTTGCATCACAGTTACACATGGCAGACACATCTTGCATCACAGTTACACATGGCAGACACATCTTGCATCACAGTTACACATGGCAGACACTTTATGCATTACACATGGCAGACACATCTTGCATTACACATGGCAGACACATCTTGCATCACAGTTACACATGGCAGACACATCTTGCATCACAGTTACACATGGCAGACACATCTTGCATTACACATGGCAGACACATCTTGCATTACACATGGCAGACACATCTTGCATCACAGTTACACATGGCAGACACATCTTGCATCACAGTTACACATGGCAGACACTTTATGCATTACACATGGCAGACACATCTTGCATTACACATGGCAGACACATCTTGCATTACACATGGCAGACACATCTTGCATTACACATGGCAGACACATCTTGCATCACACATGGCAGACACATCTGGCATCACACATAACAGACACATATTGCATTACACATGGCAGACACATCTTGCATCACATATAACAGACACATCTGGCATCACACATGGCAGACACATCTTGCATCACACATGGAAGACACATCTTGCATCACACATGGCAGACACATCTTGCATCACACATGGCAGACACATCTTGCATTACACATGGCAGACACATCTTGCATCACACATGGCAGACACATCTTGCAATACACATGGCAGACACATCTTGCATCACACATGGCAGACACATCTTGCATCACACATGGCAGACACATCTTGCATCACACATAACAGACACATCTTGCATCACACATGGCAGACACATCTGGTATCACACATGGCAGACACATCTTGCATCACACATAACAGACACATCTTGCATCACACATGGCAGACACATATTGCATCACACAGGGCAGACACATCTTGCATCACATCTTGCATCACACATGGCAGACACATCTTGCATCACACAGGGCAGACACATCTTGCATCACACACAGCAGACACATCTGGCATCACACACATCAGACACATCTGGCATTACACATGGCAGACACATCTTGCATCACGCACATCAGACACATCTGGCATCACACACATCAGACACATCTGGCATTACACATGGCAGACAAATCTTGCATCACACATGGCAGACACATCTGGCATCACACACAGCAGACACATCTGGCATCACACACATCAGACACATCTTGCATCACACATGGCAGACACATCTTGCATCACACATGGCAGACACATCTGGCATCACACATGGCAGACACATCTTGCATCACACATGGCAGACACATCTGGCATCACACATGGCAGACACATCTGACATCACACACATCAGACACATCTTGCATCACACATGGCAGACACATCTTGCATCACACATGGCAGACACATCTTGCATCACACAGGGCAGACACATCTTGCATCACACATGGCAGACACATCTTGCATCACACATGGCAGACACATCTTGCATCACACATGGCAGACACATCTTGCATCACACATGGCAGACACATCTGGCATCACACATGGCAGACAATAGACACATGGCAGACACATACTGCATCACACACAGCAGACACCTGGCAGAACACAAAGAACATGTGGAAGGTCAGAGTTAGTAAACCGAGCATTTGAGCACAATATATTGTATTACAAATAGACACATGATCATTATATCAATGCATCAAGACCCCAATGACAGAAACATAATTAACTGTCTGTGGGTACATAAATTTGTGTGTGTCATAAACTATCTTGCTGTCTTATCAGGGAACCTTACATGTGTGCTTCTGGTTTGACTGTTTATCAGAAGGGACCATTTCTAATCCATCCTGCCTCAGTGTGGGTGGGGATTACAAGAAGGGTGCAGGTGTTTTTATCAATTGTGAGCAGGGATATTTACATTGTATTTTAGGGGGTCACAGCCTATAATTGCAAGAATCCCAAGCTAAAAAACAAGTGTGGTTGGGAGGGAGTGCAGATGTTGGTTCTGAGTACATGTTTGTTGAAGTGGATATTTGGTTATTGATCATGTTGGGTTGGGTTGGTGTGGTTGTGGGTGGTTGTGGATTCGGATATGGAATCGGGGTCAGAGTTGTGATCTCAGGATATCAGGTTCTCATAGAGACTTAACTCAAAAACTCTTTGGAAGTACTTGCAAAAACAGAACCTGCCCCATCACCCCCATGGCCAGAAGTCCCTATCCCATCATTACATACCTCCACACATTTCAAATGTGATACCATTATCTTCTGTTTGGCAAAATGCATGCCTACTACAACCTCATACCAGATTAAAGCAGCTTGCCTCTACCTAATGTAATGAACACCCAAAGACATTTCCACTAAAATGGCTTCCCTACATGTCTAATGACATCACTCCCAATTTGACAATTTTGCAGGGCAAGTTCACATAAAAACAGAAGTCCCCAGCCTGTTGCCACCTAAATCACTGTCAGTAAGAAGGTTACATGCACCAGTTTATTGACTTCATTTCTGGTTTGAGAAACACATGTCTAATGCAAGAATAAGAATAAATAAAAAGTTCTACACACTACCATTTGAACAAAATCACTGATGAGGGAAAATAAATGTCACTGGGTTCTACATGACACAGAAATGTGTGTCCAGTACTCACAATTATACAGAGTGGATGCAGAAAATCATATATATGCACAATAATATTCATTATCACAAATTCTTGACAAGAATCATAGAAGTCCTGTAATAAAAGCAATTAACAATCTTACAGTACAATACACAACACCACTTCATTACTACACAGGACCATGATATTTCCCTCTAAGGACCCTTCAAATCAATTATTGGGGGTCCACTGGAACCCTAGTTTTGTGAGGTTATGGTAAAACCCTGATGTCATATCCAGTTAATAAATAAGAAAGTTATATAGGCACTTCTGGTTTATGACATCAGTTCCTGTTTTGGAAAACACATGCATATCTAATACTAGATAACTTAAACATAGAAATGCCCATGCCTCTAGCTTACAGCAATAAAGATAGCAAGGTGCAAGTGAAATAAAGACTAAACTTGACAAGTAAAGGCTAAAACTCCATAAATCAATCCAAACATGGAAGTGCTTTATTTCAATATGGATGCCATGGTGGCCATTAAGAAAATCGACAGCGTAATGACATCACATAAAATTGGATTTAAATTCAGGGGATGTTTTAATGCTACCACGGGGGAATCCTTTATGGAGGGGTTCAGCTTAATGAGCATTGTGCTTCACAACAGAGGAAGACATTCACGATAACAGTACAACCGACACCATTCCATGGCACAAGCTCACGGTGACCTCCAGTTGTCACTGCATGTTCAGGTGAAAACACATCACACATCTCAGCACGTCCTAACAGTGCTGGAAATTGGCACAGATCCTCTAGTCCTTGCCAAACTGACCAATGGTAAAGGTATCATAAGCACTAGTAAAAAGTTGCAATTTAAAGGGTTTTGCTACATGTGTTAATGGTTTTGCTATATGTTATCATTATATGGACTAGTGGACTAAAAATTGATAATTTCTATCGCTGGTCTCAGCTAGTGGATGTCTCTACCTAAAATCTTTCTGTTCATGTTAAAAGATTATTTGAGACATCACCACATGAAAACACATGACACAGTAGTGTGGCAACTGAACTATGACCAACAATATTTATAACCCCCAAAAAGTTAAAGACCACCCAATTCTTTCATATTACTTTAGTTAATCTGTCAGGCCATGACAGAGTAACTAGAGTAATATTAAAGAATCAGGGTTGTCCTTAACCATGTTAACGTTTTTTTAGTAGCATAGATGCCCATGGTGTCTGACCATTACACTAAGCAGGGAAAAGCTTTAACATGTTTAAGAACAGTGTCATGGATATAAAAGAGTTTCTATCATGTACTGAGATAAAATCCAGTTTCAAGGCATTGCAGTGATCCCCCAAAATGTAAAAGAGAATATTTTATCCGTTTCATCACACACTAATTAACTTCTTTATGCACTGTTCATGAATTGCATGATTCAGTTTCAATTGATCCAATCCCTTCGTTTCTCTCAGATGACACATCACTCACAACTGACATGATCCCTTACCCTACATTTTGTAGAGAGCCTTTGAACAAGACTACAGTAATATCTGGCCAATATGATTTTGATTATATCTTCAGTTCTACAGGGGCCACAGATGGACATCACACATTACATGTAATCTACAAGGAATCTACACAACCACAGTTAAAACTATATCAGGTTACAATCATCCCAATTCAATCTTAAAAGTATGAAAATGGAACCGTTCTAGAATACTCCATATTTTACCAGCAACAGTGTCCAAACACAGATACGATGTGGACAGTGACATCACCATAAGACTTAGTGTACTTCAGTAATCCAGCATTCTATCAGTCGATACCCAGCATTCAGACATCACAAGCCTCAGTCCATCTCAGTAAGTCAGTGCAAGCCCCCAAATCTACAGATGGTCTCCTTAAGCAATTACAGCCAATTTATTCTGATCATGAAATAGTATCAGATAATTAGCCAGCCTGACAGCACTGAAGTGTGCTGCATACAACCCAATGTGGGTGATTACCTGGTATTCCTTTAGTCCACTGTAGTGAGGGCAGGGAATCTGTGGGTAACTCTGTACTACTCCCCAATCAGGGCAAGGGAATTGGTGTAATTGTCATGCATCTCTGTGTGCCCAACCCAAACTTACAGCAGCTGGCTACAGCAGGTCTAAAACCCTGGAACAGCCAGGTCACAACAACCATAATACCGGAGATTGACTAAATAACATGAACTGGTAATAGCCATGAGGAGACCTTAAACGCTAAGCAAATTGCCCCGACTTTCTTCGGCTGCCCTAATCTCTCGCCTGCATTGGACTTGTTGTGAAAGGTTCTTATTGTACATCAAACAGCAAGGTTTTATCAGGGGCTTTGCAGTCCAAAACAGTATCACTGGAAACAAGTCTGGTACGTTTCCTAAGTTACAAATGTCAGAAAGTCTGTTTAAATAAGGTTGTAATTAGCTGTTTGGAACAGTGGACAAGTTCTGTGTTAATATTCAAGGTATTCTCAGACACTTTACCACGACTATGGCAATGATACTGACATATCGATCTGGAAAGATAATTCTTAATTTATTGATATAAATTTCTATTACAAACTGCTACAACTTAACTGATTTTTAGGGGAAAAAATCCAAATATGTAAGATGTATGTCTGTCTTAAAGAATCTTGAACACAGGAAATATGAACAAGTCTCTAGTGAGGCACATATTGATAAAAAGCACAGAGGTGCAGGATCCTCAGGTCAAGTGTAATATCATGTCATTGTTGCACATCATGTATCTACATCCTGTTTTACTGGTACATGAACTCAGTGGGGATTCCAGGTTAAAACTGGTCAGCAGCCTATGCTGGTTGTAAGAGGGGACCACATGCTTGGTGACTTGGTTGACTGCATATCATCGCAGACCGACGAGGTGGATCGTTGCTCACAATGTGAAGCACTGGATTGTCTGGTCAAGACTTGATTATCTACAGGTCACCATCATATATACCTGGAATATTTGCTGGATGTGGTGTCAAACAAGAAACAAATACTTGTACATGATGTAGACACCTGTACAGGGGCATGATGCCGGAACACTGAAGCAGCCGCAGACAGACCCCAGCATGGATCTATGTCACGGAGCCTCTGGCAGGAAGTCAATACACGAGGAATGATACTTCAGATGTTCCTGATTTAACATCAAAGTTCCGACGTTACGCCACACAGAAGTACAATCAATACAGTGTGTATTGTGAATCCCTACTGACACAGGGAATGTGCAGGATCACCACATCGACATGTCCCCTGGCACTTCCTGAGAGACAGGATTCTTCCACTCTTACATTCATGTCACTTGAAATCAAAGTAAATAAAGTCCACAAAATGTGTCCTGCGTACAGATGAGTGTGAAGGCCAACATCATTCAATATATATCATGTACAATGCATCATATGTAGATATATATTATGTACCATACATCACACAGATATATAATGTGTACCATGTATGACACATAGATATACATCATGCACCATTCATCATACCTAGATATAGTATGTACCATGAATCACAGAAGATATATATCTTGTATTGTGTACCATATATGACACGTAGATATATATATTATACACCATGTATCATACATAGATATATATTATGTAAAATACATCACACATATATAAATTGTGTACCATGCATGACACATAGATATACTGTAAATCGTGAAATTAATGTGTCTCCAAAAGAATGCCACCACTGGACCCTAGCCAAAAATGCGACTCAGTATGAATGCAACACCATGCACCATTCATCATACCTAGATATAGTATGTACCATGCATCACATTAGATATATATTGTGTATCGTGTACCATTTATGACACAAAGATATATATTATGTACCATGCATCACAGGTAGCTATATATTATGTTCCAAACATGACATGTAGATATATATATATACCATGCATACATATATATTAAATCATGTACCATACATCACACATGTAACATGCATTGCAAGTAGAAATACATATATATCATCCACATCACGTGTACCATATTCGACGTAATAAACGCACAGGGCGTTCTCAAAATTAGAAATTATAGGGGGCTCTTATTAGAATATTATTTATCTGAAAAAAAAAACAGAGTTGAAAGATAAATTTCATGGTTTATGGTGACAGTCTGAAATGTTTATGTACGATGAATACATTTTTCCAGAATTTAATTGCCCATAATTAAGGGTGCATATAACACACGAGTGAGTGCGAATAAATAAGTCTTGTGTACATTGATCAATCAGAAGGGGTGCTAATTGGGACTGTTCACTGGCCAATATATCAGTAAAATTGCCATAGGCGCTTATTACGTCAAATACGGTAGATCTGTATCAAGAGTCCTGCATCACACATTGGTGTGTGTGTGTGTGTGTGTGTGTGTGTGTGTGTGTGTGTGTGTGTGTGTGTGTATTTATTATATACAGGACACAGACAGGTGTCACACGTATGTCCTACAAGGTTAACCTTGTTTAATTCGTTAGATAATTGGATTGGATCACGCTAGAACTTCTGTTTCATTCATAAAAACAAATGGAGACTTCAAAACTGACACTTTATCAAACCAAACAAGCATTTGCTTGGCGAGATACCACAGAAAGTCCACTCGTTTCATGAAAATGCTATCTAACAAGCCAAAAGAAGTATTCTTTATGCACCAAGTGTCACACACAGACATGTGTCATGCATCATACAAAGATATATACCTATATAATGTATAGACCTGAACTTGGTATTCTCAGACTTCTCTCTTATTATGTGCCTTTTAGCTGGATGAGACTCTTCATGAAGGAAGAACAATTAGATCTATAAAAGCCAATTTCCCTGTTCCATCATGTAGTAATAGGTTTTAGGATACCATCTTCACATCTGTCTGTGCTGGTCTTACTGATGTAATCTGTTGTCCCTGACTTCTGGTTGCCATGGAGAAGAATCTCAGGAATGTATGGGTTTCAAGAAACAGTAATTGGTACCATGAAAATGACGGTGTCACTGAGATCGAATAATGGCAATGATCTCCCGTTTCTTGGCATTATGTATGTGTGAGCATTGCCAACACTGTGTAGACCAGTTGTGGACAGGCCAAACCCAACACACAGGAGAGTCTGGAACTGGCCAAACCCAACACACAGGAGAGTCTGGAACAGGTCAAACCCAACACACAGGAGAGTCTGGAACTGGCCAAACCCAACACACATGAGTGTCTGGAACAGGCCAAACCCAACACACATGAGTGTCTGGAACAGGCCAAACCCAACACACATGAGTGTCTGGAACAGGTCAAACCCAACACACATGAGTGTCTGGAACAGGTCAAACCCAACACACATGAGTGTCTGGAACAGGTCAAACCCAACACACATGAGTGTCTGGAACAGGCCAAACCCAACACACATGAGTGTCTGGAACAGGTCAAACCCAACACACATGAGTGTCTGGAACTGGCCAAACCCAACACACATGAGTGTCTGGAACAGGCCAAACCCAAAACACAGAAGAGTCTGAAACAGGTCAAACCCAGCAGGAATATAACAAACTAAGATTAAGTGAGTGAGTGAGTTGGGTTTACATCGCTTTTAACAGTGTTCCAGTTATATCGCAGCGTATCAGCTTAATGTGGGAGGAAAGCCCGAAGTGATGCATGTCTTGGACGTTAACCACTTCGGTGAAAACCACAAGCACATGTATGGTGCTGACCAACCTAGAAACATAATCGGGACGAACCTGGATTCGAACCCACAATCATAGGTTTCTGGCGTGTCCAATGGACGCAACTTTGCACAGCGAATCGCGGCACCTTAGACGACTGGGCCACCAGTGCCCCCAACTAAGATTAAGAAAACCTTGTATGAACTAGGGGTACATGTGATTTCAGGAGTCCAGTGTTAGGTTTTAAACCGGTGGTCCATGTAAACTTTCACACGTAGTTATAGATCATTCCAATAATTAAATCCCAAATCCCCTTGGACCCATCCTGCTCAACACTCTTCTCGACTTGGGATGCATCGCCATTTGACCCGTCCTGCTCAGCACTCTTCTCGACTTGGGATGCACCGCCATTTGACCCGTCCTGCTCAACACTCTTCTCGACTTGGGATGCACCGACATTTGACCTGTCATGTTCAACACTCTTCTCGACTTGGGATGCACCGACATTTGACCCGTCCTGCTCAACACTCTTCTTGACTTGGGATGCACCAACATTTGACCCGTCCTGCTCAACGTTCTCCCCTACTTGGGATGCACCGCCATTTGACCCGTCCTGCTCAACACTCTTCTCGACTTGGGATGCACCGCCATTTGACCCGTCCTGCTCAACACTCTTCTCGACTTGGGATGCACCGACATTTGACCTGTCATGCTCAACACTCTTCTCGACTTGGGATGCACCAACATTTGACCCGTCCTGCTCAACACTCTTCTCGACTTGGGATGCACCGACATTTGACCTGTCATGCTCAACACTCTTCTCGACTTGGGATGCACCAACATTTGACCCGTCCTGCTCAACACTCTTCTTGACTTGGGATGCACCGACATTTGACCCGTCCTGCTCAACGTTCTCCCCTACTTGAGACGTGCCGACATTTGACACGTTCTACTCAATGCTCTTCTCTACTTGAGATGTGCGGACATTTGACATGTTCTACTAAATGCTCTTCTCTACATGGGATGCACCGACATTTGACCTGTCCTGCTCAACACTCTTCTCTACTTGGGATGTGCGGACATTTGACACATTCTGCTCAACACTTTTCTCTACTTGGGACGAGCGGACATTTGACACGTTCTACTCGACACACTTTTCTACTTAGGATGTGGCCTGACATTTGACAGCCTTGCTCAATACTTTTCTCTACTTGAACACTGACGACATTTGACATGTTCTGCTCAACGCTCTTCTCTACTGGGGACAGGCTGACATTCCCCTTGTCTGGCTATGTCTACTGAATTCACCTAAGCCCTGTCTAACAACATGGTCATAGATCTTCACTTGTCCTACCTTCATTGCCATAACACAGAGGCTTAGCAACAGATTGCTTGTGAAATGGGACTAAACACAGCTACTGTCTGCCAACAGCGCAACAAATACACCATGTTCTCAAAGATTTGCTTGGATTGAGTTGTACAGAAATTCTGCATCAGGCCAAAAAAACCATGATAATAATTTCGTGATTATGGATTTGAAGATGTGGAAGACAGGCTTACATTTTTTAAACAAAATGTGTTTAATATATGGGTTAATTGGGGGAATGAATGTACAATACTTCAATCTGACAGCTCAGCTGACATCGACTTAGATTTCATCTTACTTTTGTATTTTATCTATCTTTTTCTGCAGATGTTGCCTAAATCATGTAGATCTCCAAGGTTGTTGTGCAGAATCTACAATACATCCATGCCTGGAGGAGAGAAGCTTACAGGTGGCCTGGCAGAGCATACAGCGGTACATTGTTTTATATATTGATCACTGAGTACTTGTACAAAGGAAGCCAATCGTCTTCATATGGTTCAATATTAATTTTCACCTGAATTATTGGAGTTCCGTGACAGATTGCAAATAATGACTCAACAGGACAAACAACCAATATTTATCATGTTTAAGTGATCAGACTTTATATGAGTGGGACAATGTTCCAGCTGGTACAGAAATACATTTATTACCACTTTATTGCTCTCATCGAGGTTTACTTTAATTTGCAGAAATCCGAACCTTGGCCATCCCTCAATTATGACGTTGAAAGTAGATTTTATCACCGAGAGGCAGCACAATCTAATGAATGCGCTCCAAAGTGATGAATTAGCCAAGTGCGGGAAGATTATGTTCTCTATTTGAACCAAGTACAACATCTGTGTGTGAGAAAATGAACTTACAATAAATAATATTAACTATTATTTCTTTATTAATGTTGTTCCAATGATCTTATTATCAATGACTATTTATTAGCTACCATACTTCCTAGAATATAGAGAACACATTTCCCAAAAAAACACAGCTGTGTAAGGGGGCACACATAATACACGCCACAGTGAGTTTTGATGTTTTTTCCCCTGTGGATGGAGGGGTATCAACCAATCATCTTTGGTTTCATGAGTACTGCACCAATGTGTCACAGATGTGTGCCGATGTACAGTTGGCAGTGTCAGGTATGGCGCAATGGATGAAAATATTTATTTTCCCTACTGATTAGTGTTTAGTGTAACAGTTAGTAAAGCAAACATTTAAGGTCAGAATCAATATTTTTTACTTTGTGTGCGACTGTGATTGATACTTGTATTGAGAAGTAAAATATCAAAATCCACCAATGCATCGTCCCACCACTACTATTCATTTAGTTTTATATGACTTACAGGGATTGTTACGAAACATATTAAAATACCCAAACATCAAGAAACACTAGGGTTAAAAATTTGAATACCCTCCAAAAATTGAGGATTGCCAAACATCATCAAACTCCTGGGTAAACTACACAAATAACCAGAAGCTTATCTAAAGATCTGTTGCACGACCGCGGACATCTTCAGAAATCTGCGGGCCACTGCTCCTTGATGGCAGCTCACATTTATCTTATGACGAGCTTCAGCTATCTATTTTATTGTTATGCGGCGTCATTGGCATCACATTTCCTGTTTGTGAGGACATCCTATATAAATTATAATGTTCTCTGACGTTCCTCTTCGTAAACCAGTGGCCTGTTTTATGACAGCCCATAAACGTATGCTGCTGCTTCTTGTTTAGTTCATTCTGGCATTAACCTACAAATTTCATCCATTTTATCAATAATAACAAGAGTTTGCCACTAACGTGGCTATATCCCCCGCCCCTGTTGCAGAATTTATGACATAATTAAACCTAAACGAACCCTAACCTTTTTTAACCGAGGTGGAACTTGTCATGGAAAATGTAAAAAAAAGGAGAGTTTGGAACCTAAGTCCATCTTGTTGCCATGGAAACATAAAAAATAAAAATTTCTAAAATTTCTAAATAACAACAGGCACCAGTTCAGCATGTATCTGACAGACCTGCAAAGTTTGATGAATATTTAACAGTTTATGAGTTATGCTCCAGAAATGAACCCTACACTCACAGAACCTAAGTCCATCTTGTTGCCATGGAAACGTAAAAAAAATCCTGATAAAATAATAGTTTCAATACAATAGTCTTCCAATCACTGTACCAAATACCTGACCCGTGAAGATCCGGGGTAGAATAGGTCTTCAGTAACACATGCTTGACGTAAAAGGCGACTATGCTTGTCGTAAGAGGCGACTAACGGGATCGGGTGGTCAGGCTCACTGACTTGGTTGATGCATAGCATTGTATCCCAAATGCATGGATCGATGCTCATGATGTCAATCACTGGATTCCCTGGTCGAGACTCAATTATCTACAGACTGCTGTCATATAGCTGTAATATAGCTGAGTGCAGTGCAGTGAGTGCAACAATCAAACAAACCAAAACTCCTTTATATATATATTATTTGTTTCTTTTAACTGAATCACCAACAGATCTTCAAGAATGTGTCTACAGCTTATTGCTATTTTCGGCTTAGTTTAAACTTGTTGGTATTTGCAATCAGATTGGAATTCAAATGTTGCATCAATCCATTGTAATTACTTAGACATTAACAAAATACTCAGTGGATGCTGGCACGGTTAACATGGCTAAGGGAGATAACCCTGCACAGCAAGAAGCAGCGCCTTTGGTTCCCAGTGCCCTCTAGCCATTAGTTGAGGTATGACCACAGAATCCAAGTCCAACACTCAACTGTGCATAACCCTTTCAAATGTGCATAACCCTTTCAAATGTGTATGAGCCTCACAAATGTGTACAACCCTTTCAAATGTGTATAACCTTTTCAAATGTGTAAGATCCTCTCAAATATGTATAACAATCTCAAATGTATATGACCCTTACAAATATGTATGATCCTTTCAAATGGTTCATAACCCTCTCAAATAAGTAAAGTCCTATCAAATGTGCATAACTCTCTATGACGGCTTTGTAGTGTGTATATCACCAAAATTAACACATTAGCACACTGGCTATGAGTGTCCACACAGTCAAGACAAACACCTTCAAAACTTGAATGTCTCGGCTGACGTATACACTGAACTCCCACACCAGGAAGTGCCCCAGTAGATCAGGCTCTGCCAATCAAAACTCCTCTTCTACACTAATACGCAGGAGACCCTGACAGACCAGGAGAAAAAACACAACATGCAATCTAAGCTTTCTCTTAAAGCACTCAATCACAAGAAGAACACATTTATCAACTATGAAAAGACAAGTCTTTCGAGGTCTCCTGCTATGGCGGTCATTAAAAGTCAAATGAAACACACTGAGACTCATGAAACTGTACCACTACATGAAAGGAAAATAAACATAGATTACATGTCACAAAATAATTGCTGAACAGGGACCAATTTCAGTAAAACGAATGCCGATACAACTCTTGGAAAGGGAGTTAACGACAGTGAATACAAAACATCACATTCTGTAAATCTCAAAATTAACGTGAGCGTAAATTAAATGAGAAAAATGCATGTTGTCTTTGCACGCATTAAGTAAACTTTGTATTGATTGACTCCAAAATGACTATGAACAATAAGATGGCCTCGCTGCACACTTTGCATAGCGGAAATACCAACTTGAATGTAAACACAAATACAGTTAACTGAGCAGCAGTTGTAACAAGTATATAACAATGTCATTCAAAGAATAGAAATTACACAATATGTATCCGGTGAGTTATCACTGATGGTGTCAAGAGTACTACCACCCACTTGTGTCAAAGTAGGCATCATTCAACGCACCAGCAGTGCAGACAGATGCCACCCACACAACACTGCGTCAAAGGCCGACAAGACCCAATGCGCACCGAGAGGCTTCATCACATTCAGATCTACAACCTTTGTCTTGTCATCTGCCTTCAAGTTTGTAGACACCGTCTTCGCATACAAATCAATGAGCTGTTGTTGTTTCACGTATTTTATTGCCTTTGAACTTCCTTAATGCCAGTCAACAGAATATACATATAAACTATGTGTTGTTATTAGGAATATACGGAAGTGCTCTACTCAGCGCTATTTGCTGTTTGATTGGATTCAGGCAAGGATATGTATGATTCTGACATATCAGACCAATTCGTCGAAGGGATTTATGGGGCCAATAGAAAAAGAATATTAGTGTGGCAAGGGTCATCTGAGGTGAGATGAGGTGAAATGGGGTTTAACGTCGCGTCCAAGATTATTGCACTTATAGAGCGACGTGCATGTACGTGTGTGTGTTTGTGTGGCTGCTTGTACTAGTCCGCACAGATGCCGATTTATAGTCCTAGCTCACTGAGATACCATGCCGCAGTTTAACATGAATATCCCACTCAGACACAGTATACTGACTCCGAGCCGACCAGTCCTTGTTTTAGCCCTTTAATGCCGAGCGCCAGACAGGGTAACAACAAGTACCATCTTTTAACGTCTTTTGGTATGACGCGGCCGGGAATCGAACCCCAGACTTTCCGCTCTCTGGGCGGACGCTCTACCACTAGTCCACGGAGGCGGTCAAGAGTCATCTGAAGTTTCAGAATGGACAATTCCACCCTGCCTCAAGCAATCACAATATATAAAACAGGTGCCAAAGAAGATTCCCCTCATCATGCTCATAATGGCAGCACACAGAGTAAAGAGTTGAGTGGTGCATAATGAGGTTGGGGATAAGATTTCTCTAACATGATTTTTGTCACTGATGAAGCCAAGTTTTAGTTCTTTAGGATATCAAAGAAACTATGGTCAGGAGGAGGTGGTAAATGCTTTTAAATGGTCCCAAATTCTGCCCAAGCATTGTTAATGACTGTGGTGTTTGGCGTAATTCAAATCAGAAGGACGCTGCTGTCAGTTACAGGAAATTTGAATTCAAACAAATACTGACAGGTTTTACAAGAGGGCATATTTTATTCTCAATTTTGCGGGAGTGGGATTCTTGTCCAACATCAACAAGACAATGCCCATGTCCACACCTCGCACTTCACCAGTACCTGGCTGGATACCAGTCAAGTCTTGAGACTTCCGGCAGCTTCAGCCAGGGTTCAGATAATTGTTTTGAGCCATTGAGTATTTACTCATCTGTTATCATTCACATTGGTTAGTGATAGTTTTGTTTGGGTATTCAAATATTTTTACTCTCCAGTCCAGCCTAATGGGTTTTGTAAACTGATGAGTTCACATTTTCAAAAATATAAATGTATGTTTCTACACAAGCAACTCAAAACTAACTTGGTCATAGTGATTTAGTTTGCATATTTTATGCAAATATACAACGTATCTTATCCATACTTAAGTGAATGGTGCTGGTTCATCCACCAGATCCAGGATCACATACCCCAGTCATACACAGACCATCTCAAACAATGATATGCAGGAAGGACATACCTTATCAACCAGTGTGTACAGAGGAATGGCCCTGTTACAGGTTAACAATAATCTCCCACACGTTCATTATGAGAAGATTTGTGCGAAATATTAATGAAGTTCTGCAAATATTTAGTAAATTATTGCACCTTGAAATTGTCACATTTTTTCAGCTAGCAAATACATGTACTACAATCTGTGCCAAAAATGTGTAAGTCTTAGTTAGCCCGAAATTGTAGTTTGGCATTACTATCGGTAGATATTACTATTAGTGTTAGTACATGGACAAGACTTGAAGTACAAGCTGATCTCATTAGAACCTCAGATATGTTAATAGACAGGGGCTTCGGACTAGTGGCTCAAGTCGCAGACTGGTACGACATATTGAGAAATATTGCTGGATTTTATACACACAATTTGTGAATACACTCACTCATAAGAGGAACTTATAGTCACGTTGGAAGTATTTCAAAAGCATTGTGGTCAAATATTATGAAGTTATTTATAACCTGTTGACAAAGGACAGGAAAATATCCAGTAACTGATCCTGATATATCCTATACCACAAAGGCCACCTAGGATGACTCCTCATAATTTTAAGATATACTCTCCTCTATTATGTCAGTTTGGATGTAAATACAGTGCACTTGTCTGGTGTCTCAGCTTGCTATGGATGTGAGTGCCAGCAGAGATGGTGTGAGGTTACAGATTCTGGTAATCATATCCATCTGTTAGCTCAGGCTTATTTCAAGTTGGGAGTGTTCCAGACAAATTAGGGTCATTATCCTCTCATTGCATCATGTCCTGGTTAGAAAACAGCTGGGTACGAAGCCAGACTTAAAATTTCACAGTTTAATACATCTTCTTAGCCATGTGAACACAACAAACTACAGTCTGTTTTTAAAAAAGAAACAACAAATTGACCTAACATTTGTTTGTTGATTTGTTATTTAAAACCTCACTCAGCAATATTCCAGTTATATCAAAGCTGTCAGTAAATAACCATGTCTGGACCAGAAAATCCAGTGGTCGACATCATGAGCATAGATCTACGCAGTTCTGACATGATGATATGCCATCTAGTTAGAATCCATGGACATGCCATTGAGTTACAACAATAGATGTGCCATCTAGTTAGAATCCGTGGACATGCCATCTAGTTACAGCAATAGATGTGCCATCTAGTTACAACAATAGATGTGCCATCTAGTTACAACAATAGATGTGCCATCTAGTAACAACAATAGATGTGCCATCTAGTTAGAATCCGTGGACATGCCATCTAGTTACAACAATAGATGTGCCATCTAGTTACAACAATAGATGTGCCATCTAGTTACAACAATAGATGTGCCATCTAGTTACAACAATAGATGTGCCATCCAGTTACAACAATAGATGTGCCATCTAGTTACAACAATAGATGTGCCATCTAGTTAGAATCTGTGGACATGCCATCTAGTTACAACCCTGGAATGCCATCTAGTCAACAACCGATGGCATCATGAAAATGGTCGGTTTACACATTCCACATGGCAATAATACATGGCCTTGCGGTGACAGACACACTGACTGCGTGAGTGATCAGATGGATAACACTGCAATATCCATATCACAGGGTAATGATTACTGTCAACTGACTTCAGTTCTGGAGATATGTGAAAGGATACACTCTGATACAGCATACCATTCTGACACTCAGGATAAACAAAAGTCAGGTATGTAATGAAATATTGGCTAAACATGGCTAATAATGATTTCACACTGCTTATCATGAAACACTGCTGTCTTCAAATAACATAAAAACACTTATATCAGAAAAACACTTTCTTCCATTTAGCAGAGAATTGTTGATAATCATGATAATGAAAAGCCAGATCAATAGAATCAATCTCTTCTGATAACAAACAATGCCAACCATTGCTCAAGTTTGTTCATTAAACAATTTCCCATGTAAGCTGAGCATTTTCATAATGACAGCTAAGCAGGCTGAAAGCCTTCAAAGCAGGCTATGTGTGTCTCCCGCCGCTAGATTTCTCCAAGCATTCCCACACAGCACAAGCAATCCTCTAGTGGTATCATGTTGCAGTTTGGGCATAAATCAATGTGACAATAATTTTTTGTGTTGACTGCTCTAATTCGTAAACATCAGAGCTGGGGTAGGAACACTGCATGGCTGGCAACACGGAGATTATATCTGTTCATGTCTTGCAGATCCTAATTGCATTACATCAGGAAGGTAAAACAAGACCACGCTTGAGGTCTGCGGCAAACAATTCTGTCTACCAGCCTGAACGTGTCTTTTGGAGACTTTCCAGCAAAAGTTGAGTAAGTCTTAACCTATGGACTATAACCTGAGCTACCGAAACCAAAATAAATTATTTGATTTCAGACAGACAGACAGACAGACAGACACCAAAATGAGGAACGTTAACTTATGTTTGGATCCCTTCAGGCTTTCCTCCCACATTAACCTGATCACGATTGTCATATTTATTTTGCAATCCTAGACTGCATTTGAATAAACTGAATTGTTTACCAATGGTACACTGTTACAACTATAGTGAGATAATAGGCTATGATATAATTGGAGTACTGTCTTAAGCAGCTTCAGACCCACCTCACTCACTCAACGACACCAACACAATGAAACTCTCAACCACAGGAAGTATATTCCTTTCCATTTCAGAGAACCACTAATGCACTATGATACTAAGCCTGGTGATGTCACGACGTATACGTAAGCAGGTGTTCTACAGGCACAACCACTCCACTATGCCCCCTTCATCACCTACTCCTCACTATCACACATCGGAAGGCGGCGTAGAATATCAAACTCCTCCAACAAAATCATTAAGACTAAAACAAACAGATGATGTAAGGTAGGATGGAAAAAAAATTGATAAGCGGAATTATTGTCAATGGGTAGAAATATTAGCGATTAGCGATATGAAAATAATGTCATTGATAATATCTTACATAAAAACCATTGTGATAAAATAAAGTTTACATTTAATACAACAGACTTGTTATTGTCAATAATGTCAATTGCTGAAGACAAAAAAGTAACTGTTTTTGTAATATCTCAAAGGTCCACAAAGCTATCCTTGCATAACTGTGCCACCACTCACTAGTGGAGTGAAACATGTTGACTTCTCTGGACTGTTTTTGAGTATTTGGTCAAAGTCACCTACCAATATTTAGCAATAATTGATCGCTATTAAGTTAACGATTATCGTTCTGTATGATCTGTGTCGACAGCAAGCCCTATTGTTTGGAAAACAAAATATGAAATATTTCACAACATCTCCAGATGATACATGAAAGCATGCAAGCAAATCTCCGTGAAGCTGAATATGACTTCAAAGGTTTAAGGTATAACCTTTGAGTGTCACGAATAATCTCAATGTTTGGAAGGCATGATCCATGTTGATCTTGACGTAAGTCCCCAACCGAATCAATATATTCTGGTGCTAAAGATGATGTCTCTACAAATATAAATCTTGGTATTTACAGAGTGGTCTCCCCTCGGCAGCTGTTGCCGATGCTGTGCCTCTCACTGTTGACACCTGACAAACTTAGGCAAGTGACGAACACACGCGATAAATGCCCCTATTGCAAGATCGGAGCCATTGTCACCTACACACCGAGATAACATTTTTGGCGGTAAACGTCTTAGCCACGGCCTCTGCACTCTTGAACAAATTTGTAAGTAAGGAACTTTGAGCAGTGGGAGACAGCGGTTTGTTATCACCAGGCATACAGACAGAGGGCGCTGTTGTTGCGTGAGTGGCCCTGACTCCAGGCAACAACAGACAGCCAGGCACTGTTAAGCTTTACAATACTAGACTGCTTCACAACTTCTCACAATGTTGCATTCAAACGTCAAATTGTTCGTGAAATGATGACATCTTGCCTTGCAACACAGCCTTAGGCTTTGTGTATGTGTGTCCTGTTCACATTGCCATCTTGTTGGGGGGTAGACGAATGCTCTAAAAGCGACTACGCTTGTTGTAAGAGGCGACTAACAGGATCAGGTGGTCAGGGTCGCTGACTTGGTTGATGCATGTCATCGTATCCCAGATGCCTACATTGATGCTCATGATGTCAATCAGTGGATTGTCTGGTCCAGACCGCTGTCATATAGCCAGACTATTGCTGAGTGCGACACTAAACAATAAACCAAACAAAAAAGTAAGCTGCACTCACAAACTTCAACCAGCCATTTTCATTTCACTTCCATTTTCAAATTGGATGATATTGAAAACTGTATTGCATTGATAACTATGATATTGATATCGGTTTGACCTTGACAGATTGCAGAACCATGCCAGTGGTGCATTTTAGTCCTCAGCATCCAACTGGATCTCCATAACACATGCAGTTTCACATCCTTACAGGACAGTAAACATCATCAACTAGATATCATCAAGTATTTGCTTTGATCAACTTCCGAAGAAGGTCACATCCACAAAAATGATGGTGAGGTGAAAGTTAGAAAATCGGAATCACTTTTTTGTGTCCAAATTAAGTATTAAAGTTGAATGATCCTTGATATTAATGTAATGTTAATACTAATCATGCTAAAGGTAAAGAATGTCTGTCAACCATACTTAACATGGTAGATGAATAGTTATTGCAAAAAATAACAGACCCCAGAGCCCCCTAATGTCAACACCACTTTGGTAAATCTCTGCTGGATTCTATATGATAAACAGCCAAAGTAGGTTAGAATAGGTCAAATGGTCAAACACTTGCAACATTTTTCATTTTCACTATCTTAATACACAGCAACACAAAAATTTGGAATAATAAGCTTACCCCAAATAATAATATACCCCAAAAATTGTAATAATTGTTCAACTTAACAAAATTGTAAGTTATATACTACACACAAGAAGTGGAATGGTAGATTAACTATGGTAATATGAGAGACTCGGGGGGTCCTTAACATCTTTTGAGTGGTATACACTAACACTGATAAAGCAGCACCCCTTCCCCTGTTTGCAGGGAAGGAGATGGGGAGATCCGTTATCTGGACCAAATCCTGAACAAACTCCCCGAAACACCAGACAGCCAACATCCCCTCCGAGCAAGTCACGGAAACCCTGGGAACCCATCCCCACCGTCTTTGATGGCTTCTCCCGATTAGCATGATCAGCAACTTCTCCAACAGTGATATAAGACAAATATTTCTCTTTCAGGGACCAATCCTAGAGGTCATAAAGTGGAGCACAAGTACGACACCTCACTGTCCCAAACACCTCCCAGACATCTGTTAGGACATCAGTGACCAGATACCTGTCAACTATACAATGTAATACGCAATAACTATTCCATAATCATGATCACTGTTTATACCTAGAACAGCCTCACAAGCAGCCAAGCTACATGTACAAAGGTTGTGTATGCATAGCAGCTGCCACAGACATCCATCTCCAGTAAATACAATCAAACATTGTCTGTTGTATCTAACTGGAAGAGACCTACATAAATACTTCCAGTTGTGCAAGGTTTGACTCAACCGAAAATGATGACAAAAGATGAAATTTTTGAAGTTTTTACTTCAAGACACACAGACATTTGACTCATCGAAGTTCGACACAACAGTGTGTGAATGTATTAGGACCACATTTTCCATGTAAATGAAGATATGTACCAAATCAGTACCATGGTTGGAGCAAATGTTTAAGATACGCATATGAGGTAACACGTTTCACAGATTATATGTTTAATGATACTCATATAAGGTGACAAGCTACACCTCAACGTAACATGACACAGTCCTCCAGGCAAACACGTAATGAGACATGCACGATAAATTCCTTTGATTTACATTCAAATTACAAGACATGAACATCTCCCAGTGTACTCTGTGGACCTTCAGGTGACGGCTGTTGTAACATGTTCATAATCCATTCACCCTTCCCAGTGTCCTCTGGGCAGATATTCAGACGACTTGTCTGAAGACACAGGCCAATGGTCAGGCATTCCATTAGTCCATATATGAGTTAATATGGCACTCTCTCAAAACACAAAATAATAGTATGCATATTATTATCACAATTATCATTATTATTTGAACATCATTATCGTCATTATTTTACCATTAATCATCATCATCATGAATCCTAATCATAACAATAAGCACAATAATAATATTGAGGATTCAGCATGGAGTCACTGTCAGCTACTGTCGCAATGTCTGGAGTAAAACCCCGGGTATTTTTATCACTGCTTAGAATCAAAAGCTCAAAACACAATTATCCTGGTTATGCGTGAGCTTTGTGTAAGGCAGATCACCGTGACTTTGATGTCTGTGTCTGACAGTGATGTGACGGTCATACGTCACTAGGTGACAACACTGCCGCAAGGGAGGGAGCAACAAATGGAGGACATGCAGGAACTCCAGCTGTCACCATCACTGCACAGACCCCACAAACAACATCTCCACACCTCACACATCATTGGGAGGTGACACCTCAGACAAGGAAACTGTTTAACTGTGGAGTGGAACATCAGGCCTATGTTTTCACAATCTGTGTCGTTGATTTGGGTGTTATTATCGATAAATGACAATGCCACCCGCATCTGAATAAATACCATTACACTATTAACATGACACAGACTGTGACGTCTATCACCTACACCTTTATGGATTTGTTACAGCAGTGGTCTTGTTAGTGACATAATGCAATATGCCTAAGCTTCACATATCGGTGTTCTGATTAATTGATTTCAAGTCAATACAAATCCAAGGCTGATTAATAAATCAATTAAGGTTGCAAAAGATTTAACTTATTTTGATTTTAACATGCTTACAATTTATCTGAAAATGCTTTTTACTGTGATGTCTGTTTAAATGGATTATCTCAAATATAAACATGAGAAAATAACAAAAAAAACAAATCAATGATCAGGCTTGCTCCCAATGATGTGCCTCATGATGATCGATCCCTAGCTGGATTCATTTTCCCAGCATTCACATGAATATATTTAGCAAGTCTAACTATTGCTGGCATGGCAGTTGCCACAATTTAAGCATGTGAGCAGTGTCTGAAACTCAGCAGAGTAAACTGAGAACCTGAAGGGCCAGCGCATTTAAAAAACTGTAGGCCCAGAATATTAATATAAATATGATTGTTAAAATTATATTATTTAATAATGCATTTATAACTTCATTAGGTTCGTTTTTAATAAAAACTTAAGCTTACACATTCATAAGGTCCATGTGAGGAAAAGGAGAAGGAAGCGAAAATTATGGCGATTTTCAGCAATTTTAAGACATTATAAAAGAGCTAGCTATACACTAAGTTATTCTTTTTTATTTTCATTGTTAAAGTTATCTGACGATGATAAAAAGAATTTTAAGTATGATGTATCATCACATATTTCCCGATAATAGTGGCTTTTGGCTCAGAAAATACTGGGAAATAAATCCGTTTTCGAGGCTTTGAATAAATAACACGTGAGAAGATTCATTCCATCAATAATGTCCCCGGGAGTATTTTCGTAGTTGTAAAGTGTGATTTTATCAGATAGAAATTGCTTTCTCATAACGCTTCTGCCATAATCTAAACATATAAGTATCGTAGTTAGTTAAAATGAAACAGATGACCTATTTTAGGCAGCCAATCAAACAACAGCAATGGATGCCATCTTCGTGTGTGATATGTTTCAGACTTAGATGAAAGTCTTTGGTTTAATTGTGTTATTTTTAACGTTTTAAGCAGGAAATCGCAACCTTTGTTTAAAACATAGAACTTCATGAACATATCGTGCAAAGTTACGACCTGTGACTAAGATTTCTCATGCATATAATAATGTCCAAGCCTAAAGATTGAGGTGACAAATGCTGACATGTCGTTTGAAATACATTACAGGATCGCATGAAGAGATGGAAAGAGTAACTTAGATATAAATTTGACAATATGTTGAAATATTTTTTAAAATTTTATTTATTACTATAATTTATTGATGATTTGCTTGAAACCTTTATATATTGCTCTTTGACATGCTCGATAACATTGCAGTAAATAGTTCATAATTATAAATCTATTGATGAAACTTGATTCATTAAAATGAAATACATATTTTCTGACTTTGTGAAAAGTGATGAATGGCCTGCAGTGTTGAAAGAGTTAACGAGCAGAGTACTTTGAAGCTGGACCCAGTTTCACCAATTAACATCAGTGTTATGATTCTCTTACCATGTTTACAGCTCAAAATAAGGGATTCCAGGGTAGAATAGGTCTTCAGCTACCCATGCTTGTCGTAAAAGGCGACTAACGGGATCGGGTGGTCAGGCTCGTTGACTTGGTTGATGCACGTCATCAGTCCCAATTGCGTGGATTGATGCTGATGATGTCAATCACTGGATTGTCTGGTCCAGACTCGATTATTTACAGACCGCCGTCACATAGCTGGAATATTACTGGGTGTGGCGTTAAACGACAAACCAACCAACCAACCAACTCAAAATAAGGGCCTGCTGAAATTTCAAACTATCAGCCTGAGAACAAAACTGTTGGGCCTTCAGGCCGATGTGTCTTTCGAACACTGCATGTAAGTCAAGGGGTTCTTGTCGTTGCCTAACTGTTAATATTCATGGCCTCAAATACCATATGGGAGCAGACCCCTAGGACCCCCATTTATTTTGAAAGACTGTTGACACTATCACTGTACGGAATCACAGTGCCGGTTTCAATGTTCAGTACTCGTTTTGTCATCAGCATGATCAGCAATCTGCTTCACAGCATACTCAATGCAGCTAGAATTACTACATGTATTAGGAATCAAAGAAACAATTTCTGAATGGTCCGCAGATTGAAGAAAGAGCGAGTGAGTGAGAGTTAAAATTTAAAGTCACATCAGCAATATTTCAGCCATATAGTGACTAAATAAAGTTATAAAGTTGAAGAATTGTCTATCTTTGTTCGCCAAAGTCCAACTCTCAATCAATAAATAGGTTGGTCACACAAACACAGCAATAGAAACAGTTTTAGTCCACAAGTCCTTATAATGATAACATATGGCATTAAGCCCTTAAAAAGGCCAAATTTCTGCTAGTCCTTATGATACCTTAACTACTGGGCAGTTTGGCAAGGACTATACGACTAGTGTCAATTTCTAACACTGTTTCAAACATATTCAAATATTTAAAACATGTGTGTTTTTAGGACTCCCCTCAACCCCCTCCCATCGGGCAATCTGCAAAAATACCCCACTGATATCGGTCAATGCCCCAAACCACCCAGTCATGTCAATTGCCGCTTACGACAAGCAAAAGTTGCAGAACAGTTCTTACTGGGCCACCGTTCCACAAAGTGATCTTAGCGCTACGACAATCTTAAGCCAGTGCTAAAGTATGGGAGTTACGATCACCTTAGTGCTAAGATGGCTTTGTGGAACGGGGCCCTGGATCTTCACAGGGAGTTGACGTAACTGTACCCGGATCGTATAGTCTGTGTAGGTAGTATACGTGAGTGAGCTGGGTCTAATCATGCTTTGATCAGATTGTATCACGATGTGTTAGCTTCAGCCGATTCCACACAGTGCCGATTATGGCTCCCGTTTGAGATCAGACAGTGCTACGACACGGATTACTATGCTCAAAGATCTTGAATGTCCTATCATTGTCTGAACGCAGTTGTATATGTTCGTAACAGAGTCCTACAGATCGGGAAAGGTCCAGGGTTGTTGGCTCAGCACTCCCGACAGTTTGGTGCCTCCCGTAACTTTCAGGAAACTCAGCCGATTTTGTCTATTCAGATTACAATCATGACTATGTAGTGACAGATTCTGCTGTATCGGATCAAAATCGTAGCAGTGTCCTGTGTTGTCTGAACAGTGTCCTGTGGGTCGGGACGCTGTCGCAATGAACAGACATGAATTGTTCATAGCCGTTTCATGTCGATTGAGTCCAGATTGTGTCTAGATCTTGACGAATGCGACCCGTTTTTAACAAATCAATGTCTGGACAAATTCGGTCGTTTTTCCATGCAGAAGATACAAATCGGATCAGATTCGGATTAGATGAGTATGTTTTCCTTACGTAAATATCAAATATTTGGAATAAACAGAATACATATTATGTATTCCTGACATATATTTACAAGGGTTACTAGAATACAAATTACCTACCCAGGTTCTGGACGCCCTATTACCAAACCCGACCCGGGTATCCATTGTACAACAGCTTTAAGAATTCCATTTAGTTTGTCAAATGCTGTTATAGTATTTGCAGGTTCAAACTGTTCACAATTAACTAAGCATACAGTTAAAGAAATTACTTGCCTCATTAGTCATCTCTAATAATAATATAACAATGTCAGTCCACCAGATGAACAAAAACACTATAACAATTCTGTTTTCCACATAATGAACTTTGACATCCTGATATCACGTAGAAGCATACTTTCTGTATTCAGAGTAAATTGATCACATCCAGGTCACAAATAAATACTGGTACTGTAATTACGCTTTTCTTGTGTATAAATAATGTGCATGTTTTTAAACAAAATACAGCTGTGAAGCGGGATTGCACATTATACAGGCAGACATGCTGTTTTGATTTGTTTTCTTCCAAAGCAAAGAAAATGTGGTTATTTTATGTCAATAAATTGTTTTCGCACTTGAAAAAGCAAAAACACGAGAAAATCTTGTGATCACTTCTCTTTTAAATATGAAAGCAGAAACTAAAATAACATGACAATAAAATATGATATTCCTGGTTAAAATATCATGAGTATAGTGTCATAGCGACTGATTTACGACACCCATTGTCTGAAGAACATTTGATTGCAAAGGCTCATTACCCTGGAGCCATGACATCTATATGCCTTGAAACATTTAATTGCTGTTATTTATAAGATGCTAATCCTATTTGTTAATCCCCATTTTTGTGTACATCGACCATCTGACATCCTGAACAGGATGTGCAAGTATGTCACTGATGATTTACTGTTTACATTTATATTTATTACTTAATAAATGTCAGGTGACCTTGGCTATATAAGCCTTGGTCCAAAGAGGAGAAAAGAAAAGGAAAGGTCTTACCCTTAGCCTAGCTAGGGTTAGGCTGGGTGCTCCGGGGCACCTAGACACCAACCACTACCACCATGTGCTGACCTGGCACATAGTGTCTTCTGTATGTTTATATCTACATGTATAAAGTAAAACTGTATAAACCGCAAGCCATCGTCTCCAAATTGTCACCTCCTACAGGAACCATACGTCGGCCCCTTGCATATACGAGTATGCAAATTGTTCATTAATCAACGTCAGACCGCCACGCGTTGATAATAGTTTCAGATATACTATCTTCAGAATATTTCAATATAGCATAAAAATTCTTTGAAGTACTATTGGTTACCTGTTATATTCAGGTTGGCCTAAGGTAGGTACAAGTTACAATGAAAACATTTTTACACATATGTCTGGCTTATCATTTCAGGGGTACAAATTCAGTAAATGCCAAGAGTATAAATATCTCCATATGAGTTATAATGCGTGATTGATGAAATGATGAGTATGCCAACAAAATATCTTGGGTACAAAATGTGATTTGGGAATTGTTTTACCAGAGCACTCGGGAACTACTTTGATACATAGATAAAACATTCTAATCATGCCTACACAGACGTCCTTAAAAGTCAGCAAGAAAGACATCATGCAAACTTCTTTAGCGACTTCATCTTGTTGTGTAACCATGGAAAAGTCTTGTTTATTTTCACATAACATTATACAACATATATATCATGTGACTAACCACGGGTCTGGGAAGTCCTGTGGGTACCCAGGTCCTACTCAGAACTAGGGCTGGGACGATACACCAACTTTGCGATCTGATACATATCACGATACTTTGTTCACGATCCGATACATATTACAATACTTGTATGTGCTCTTATCTGGGGTGGGTAAGCCATGTTTTTCATAGACAGGATAGTCAAATACTTGGCACACAGATGATTTACAGTTGGCAGTGTCAAGTATGGCACAATGGATGAAAACGTTTACTTTTTCACTACTAATTTTCGCTAGGGCTGCAACGAAAACACTTTGAGGTGAAAATGATTGATATCATGAATATAGGGTAACGAATACAAATATTAATTCACAAATACAATAACAAGTCAGCAGCTGATGTATTATTTGTTATATTCAGTGAAACGATAACAAAAATTATTTGACATTGTTTGTTAACTATCAATATTATATACATTTATATATACTGCACTTATCCAGGAACTAGTACCTGCTCCAATGCAACAATGACCAGTGATCACAAACTGTCAAATTACATATTATATGAGTGTTATCTTTGACGAAATCTATGCAAATAATATGTTCTTATGGATATTTTTAGGTACAGGGTATGTGAATGCACATGACTGCATATTCATAAATATCGATTCCAGTGGCCACGAATAACAAATTCAATTCATGAATGGATACGGTTCGATTCACCGAATATGCGAGTGAATTGTAACAGCCCTAATTTTCACCACTAATTAGTGTATGGTGTAACAGGCATTAAAGTAAACATTTAAGGTATGAATCAATATTTTTCACTTAGTGTGTGACTTTGATCGATACTTGTATCGGTAAGTAAAATATCGCGATCCACCGATGCATCACCACTACTCAGAACCCACCCAACCCAGGTGACAGAGTTACCCCTCTCAGCCCTAATAATTACCATAAGGAAACAAACAAGGGCAATGATCTTTTTATCGTAAAACGTCATGCTTAAAATAATGGACATTTAGGACACACTGCTATTCACTATAGTAGCCTTAGAGTCCACATAGGGATATGCATGATATGTCTGAGTGAACTGCCCCAATATATGATATAATGCCAATTGATTTGTAGCAAGTAAATGGAGCTGATGTATGGAGCCTACTAAAAGGAGTACCTTCTACATGTTCTAGGTGACTTCATTTTCATATTTATTGGATCATAACTGGTTCATCGCATCGACAGCACTATCCATAATTATGATAACACAGTTTCACTTGTCAACTGACCCAAGGGATTCCCATTTTTGAAACAGTTACACTGCTATTACCAATACATCTATTCTATGTACAGGTGAGCTGGTCAAACCAGGGTGGTGCCTGTATGAGTGAGTGAGTGAATGGGTGAGTGAGGTTTTACGCCGCTTTTAGCAATATTCCAGCAATATCACGGCGGGGGACACCAGAAATGGGCTTCACACATTGTACCCATGTTGGGAATCGAACCCGGGTCATCAGCGTGACGAGTGAACGATTTAACCACTAGGCTACCCGACCGCTTATTAGAGCGATGCGCTTATTACATCAAATATGGTACTTCTAAAGGACTCAAAAACACACTACGTGAGGATATACAACACGGTGTAAGGTTAATTTGACATTCTGGTGTTTTCAATGCACGCACCAAACATGAATTGTTTTCATCATTTATGTTTCCAAAATTTTTTTCTGAAATATGGATTAACAATCAAATATAACACACAAAAAACATTCATAGGAAAAAACATTATTGTTGAATAATTCCTGCTCAATATCGACCTTGTAAATTTGAATAACCAGAATGAAGAACACAGGTTTGTGAGTTTTACAATTTCATATCATTTGTATATTAATTCAGTGACATCCCACACAGGCAAGTCAAAATAAAATGTTTTGAATTGTACTTGTGCTGTGTGTACGGACTTTCATTGTAGTATCTATAGGCCTACTGTCAAAAAAGAACTAATACTGTGAACCAGGATATAGTCTAAACTCTGTAAACATGAGTGGCGGTCGGGTAGCCTAGTGGTTAAAGCATTCGCTCGTCACGCCGAAGACCCGGGTTCGATTCCAGACATGGGTACAATGTGTGAAGCCCATTTCTGGTGTCCCCCGCCGTGATATTGCTGGAATATTGCTAAAAGCGGCGTAAAACCATACTCACTCACTCACTGTAAACATGAAGACAACATACAAAAAAAGTCATTAAAACGGACGTCTTTAGTTAAAAATAATTATTTGATAAATGAAAGTTTTCAACTTACCTGGCCTTTATTAATCAGTCCTGTTGATCTTGCTACTCTGTCAGCGGTCTCGTGCCCCCCTTCTATGTTGACAGCTATATGATGAATGTAGACGTTATCCTCCGCCCAACCCAAATCTGCTAGTAGCAGTGTCACCATACACCACACATACACATTCCCATACAGGCATCTTCCAACGGCCCTTAAGATGTTCAACATCTGGACAGTTGTTCTGCTAGACCGTCTTACCACGACACCAACGCCTAAATGTGACGCCAATTAGAAAACACACTTTGCGTAACGGATAAGGCAAGACCCACACGCAATCTGACAGCTCAAGATGATAAAATGGGAAAGTGTATATAACTTGAACCCGTTATTATCCACCGGTATTGAGGTGATTCGAGTAAATATTGAACCAGGCCGCAATTACATACTTAAATCAATACGAAATTATCCCGGACCTTCTAGCGATTTGCAAGTCAACAGAACACGTCAACTTGGACTTTCGGAGACAGGAAGTATATTCACTCACATGAATTTCCAGCGCCCTCTATTGTGTTTTCAAGGGACGCTACTGATGCGCTGCACATAATATTTGCTCGATACAAAACTCAATAGTTGTGTGAGTGAGTTCGAATCTCACCATTCACTATATGTATTTTTCAACATTTTTATAACGTATTCACAATACTATTTTCACATTTGCATATTCAGTTTATGCCAACATAAAACATGTATCTCCAAGTCCATGACAAAGGGTGGAAATATTTCGCCAAGAGTGAGATTCGTGATAACACCATCATTCATGATATGTGCATGATTATATTTTTGCATTCGCGTGGAGACGTACATATATATATATATATATTAGTCTCTGATTTGTATAAAGCAGACGATCATACATAAAGGAATAAGGGCAATGGTGCTGATATTCTTTGATGTATTTTCCGAGCCCCGTCATGAAATAACTCCTCTGACTGAAGAGTCGTGTATTATCCCATAACGGGACGCTTTAACTCAACAATATTCCAGCTATATTACGACTGTCTGTAAATAATCAAGTATGGACCAGACCATCCAGTGATTGACATCATGAGCATCGATCCAAACAATTGAGATACGATGACATGCATAAAAAAAAGTCAGCGAGTCTGACCACCCGATCCCGTTGGTCGCCTCTTACGACAAGCACAGTCGCTTTTTATGAAGACTTATTCTACCCCGGATCTTCAAAGGTCGTAAGAACTTATGAGTTTCTGTTCTTAGTTGGCATGGAGACGTGAGGATATTATGAGGAAGCACCGTATTGACTAAGACCACAGGGTACCACCACCCATGATGGCTAAGTTAGTTATACGGAAGACGAAATCAAACGAATTTCAAAATAAATATCAGAAATGAGAAATAAAGGTCTGCTTGCATACAACATACATGATCAATTAACGAATCTACATGCTTGCCGTAAAAGGCGACTATGCTTGTCGTAAAAGGCAACTATACTAACGTCATCGGGTGGTCAGGCTCGCTGACTTGGTTGATGTATGTCATCGATCCCAATTGCGTGGACCGATGCTCATGATATTAATCACTGGATTGTCTGGTCCAGACTCGATTATTTACAGACCGCCGTCATATAGCTGGAATATTGCTGAGCGCGGCGTTAAACAACAAACCAACCTACCAAAGTTAACGACTCTTCCTGTGAATTAGAACAGAGACCAAACCACTGATGAGCATCAGAAGCTACAACTGTAATTATAAACAGCCTTTCACCAAAGTCCGGTGTTTGGAAACACGGGCTAAAGCAACTTTTCCACAAGACGATCCTTAGAAAACAGCAGATCTGATGACATCCGTGACGTCTGATCATGCTCGTACGACCATGCATGACACCAAGATTTAAGGAGCGCTTCACCCCACTATATACCGTCGAGATAAGGGTGGTTAAGGGCCAGAAATGCATGTAATTCTACAGTAATTGAATGTGAAAGTGCGTTGTACCCAAGCTACAAATCGACATTTAACATCATTTCCTAAAATTCCATGGGGCTTTGGTCTAAGGTAGGCGACACTGACTTACTGGAGTATATCGTACATTGGATGTCATCTGTTTATTGAAGACATTTAGGTACCAAATGATCCCCGAACACTGATTTTGACATAGTTTGCAATAACACACACATTTGCTGAGTTTGGTAGATCGTCAGGTGGTGAGTGTTTTTGTTTGTAAAGCAGTTGTCAGTTGTTTTGCATACATACCAATTTATGTTGATCACATGGTAGCACTTAACCCTCCAAAGCTTTGACTTAACAGACTAATAACATCACTATATTCCACCACCATGGTACTCATCTTGGTATACAGCATCCGATAACCCATTAGGTATTTACCAACTGGAATAGTGGCTAACAGATCACCACTATGTATTTTTTGTACTTGTATGTATTTATAATGATGTAAACGTGGCGACATGAACGCGCGCACAGGAGTTGCTGAAGGTCCAATAAATCTTTCCACTACACAGAGGAATTTTCATAGAGGAAGACAATGTACCAGCTTATGACACAATATCTGAAGGTGCACGTGTTAACAACTTCGGTTTAAAGCTACTGGATTTATGCTTCGTGTTAAACCTGTATATCCTATACATGGCAGACTTGAAGTGCACACAGATGGGACTCTTTTAACAAGCAAACAGCGTATCCCCGTGTTGTGGGTTTTCGGACGCTTAAGAAACATTCGTAGTTTTCTCGCTAATCACGTG
This sequence comes from Haliotis cracherodii, assembly GCF_022045235.1. Taxonomy (NCBI): domain Eukaryota; kingdom Metazoa; phylum Mollusca; class Gastropoda; order Lepetellida; family Haliotidae; genus Haliotis; species Haliotis cracherodii. The sequence continues at coordinate 59,725,460 of NW_027266264.1, forward strand.
GACAACTGTAAAACATCTCACTCACTTGCATAAAATAACTTTATTTTAAAAACAAGCCACCATCTAAATATTTACAATGTCTGTGTGAAGAAATGCCCCTTGTTATAGTGCGAGTAATCGCGATAAACACGACCGTCCGAAACCGTATGATGTCCGAAAATATATGATCTGACGAAAAACATGTACCCTTTGTGGATTTCAGTAAGGCTTTCGACTTAGTTAATAGAAATAAACCATGGTACGTTCTAAAATGTAGAGGAGCTTCGTCCATGATGCTGAATGCAGTAGTAGTAAAACGGACAGTTTTCACACACCTCTCCCCAAGTTAACTACACAGTGTTTTTATTACTTCCCTCGCGTCATCCCCACGTGAGGGTAACGTCACAATCTTTGTCTAAGTATATGACATCACATCCCATATTTAGACACGGATTAAGTCCATAACATTGTATTCTATAGGTATAGAATCCTGGGAAGATATGTATAGACACTGACATCATCGGACTGTCAAGTGATTGGTTGATCAAATAAATCTAAAAGACAAGTATAAGGGTACACAATTTCTGTGTGTATACTAGTATACAGTGTATTCTCCCAGTAATTCAGGTAGCCGCAGGTTTATCTTTACCATGTAGCCCACTCTGTGTACACTGGCCGCCTCCGTGGTCTAGTGGTAGAGCGTCCGCCCAGAGAGCGGAAGGTCTGGGGTTCGATTCCCGGCCGCGTCATACCAAAAGATGTAAAAAGATGGTATACTTGTTGTTACCCTGTCTGGCGCTCTGCATTAAAGGGCTAAAACAAGGACTGGTCGGCTCGGAGTCCGTATACTGTGTCTGAGTGGGGTATTCATGTTAAAATGCGGCATGGTATCTCATTGAGCTAGCACTATAAATCGGCATCAGTCCGGACTAGTGCAAGCAGCCACACAAACACACACACGTACATGCACGTCGCTATATAAGTGCGCGACGTTAAACCCCATTTCACCTCACCTCACCTCACCTCACCTGTGTACACCGATCTCATAACTGACATCCCCTCACCATCAACATTAGGATTACATTCTTATCACGCAGAAGACACAAATCACATTCCTTCATTGTCCAATGTCCTGTTTAAACAGCACGAAGGAAAGTTGCTAGGAGGGCTGGCTGAAAAGTTCTAAGCCTAACTGTGAAAGACGTCATCATTATTAGGAAAATGGCGACCGGCTAGTTCCATTTTCATTTTGCGAAACAGATGGAAGTCTGACGGGGCCAAATCGGGTGAATAAGGGGGATTGTCAATGAGTTCGAAGCCACAATCACGGATCGCTGACATGGCAACCACCGAACATGTCTCCTTTAGTGAGCATTCCCCGTCGCTTAGCTTTGATAGCTTTATGCAACTGTCTCAGTAGGTCAGCACAATAGTCTGGCCTTTTTCAAGATAGTCAATCAGCAGAATGCCCTTGGAATCCCCAAAGATTGGCTTTGGGGGTGGGGGGGGGGGGGGGAGGGGGGGGGGGATCTGGTGATTCCGGATGCTTCCATTGTTTAGACTGAATTTTGGTTTCTGGTTGAAAGTGATGAATCCAGGTCTCATCCATGGTTACAAATCGGGCCAAAAAATCATCGGGATCTGCTTCAAAACGGCATACATTGTCACGGAGCGTCAGGAATCTGACACGATTCTGATCCGCTGTCAAGAGCTTTGGCACCCATCTTGCAGAAACTTTAATCATTCCCAACTCGTTGGTGATAATGTGCTCAACCCTCTCATGAGAGATACCCACAACACTGGCAATATGTCGAGTGGTCAATCGTCGATCAGCCATCACCATGTCATGTTCCCGGGTAATGTTTTCCGGAATGGTTGCTGTTGCAGGCCTTCCTGGACGCGGGTCATCGTCAAGGCTCTCTCTGCCACGCTTTAATTCCGCAGCCCACTTCTTTACAGTGGAAAAGGAAGGGGCATCATCCCCTAAAGTGGAAACCATGTCAGGATGTATCTGTGTTGGAGTTAGCCCTTTCAGTTGCAGGTACTTGATGACTGCCCTATAGCCAGTTTTGTCCATTTCTGGTGATTTCAATCGGTAGGTTCACAAGATGGTCTGGTACAAAGACAATAATAACACTACAGTTGCAGTTCTTATGTTTATGATTCATTAAATGATTTTACTTGTTGGTGGCAAAAGTTTGTTTCAATCCAATTGAGATATCCCACTTAGAGCAGGCGCCTGTACAGGAGCCAGAGCAGTAGGAACAGGTGTTGACAAAAACCCTATCATAACTTGGGGGGAGGTGTGCTTAGACTGTCCTTATCACAACTACTATTAAAATTTTGTTTGTTGTTTGTTGTTTAACGCCGCACTCAGCAATATTTTCAGCTATATGATGGCGGTATGTAAATAATCGAGTCTGGACCAGACAATCCAGTGATTGAGATCATTAGCATCGATCTACGCAACTTGGATACGATGACATGCATCAACCAGGTCAGCGAACCTGACAAGCCGATCCCGTAGTCGCCTCTTACTTCAAGCATAATCGCCTGTTACAGCAAGCATGGGTTGCTGAAGACCCATGCCTACCCGGATCTTCACGGGTTTCACTACTGCTGAATGAATACCTTAAAATCAATTTATAGTTGTGTTTATAGCATGTGTCAGAGCTAACAGTATATGCCCACTATTATTCTCAATAATTATTAATAAACTTCTGCTTTTGTTTGACGATGATGTGGCACTTATTTGAACCACAATTATTGGTCTTAAGAAACAGATTAATACTTTCGATAGTTTTTGTACTGATTATAATAAACTAATGTCCAAAAGAAACGATACCACACATTTTTCTAAATATTTTATTATGAAGAGTTAATTTTCGTCTGAAAAGGTATTCGCTTAAATTAATAATTATGCATGACACTCAAATTCCTAAGAAAGCTCATATTCTACTTTACTTGACAGTTGTTGCCGTGAGACACGGGTCTAAATTCCATTTTTAATTCGTATGGTTGTGTAATAGAGTTGGTGACCACATGGCATTAATTAAAGTGTCCGAACGAATTCTGAAACTGTAACATATTTTCACAAACTTGGGAAGCTACACTAAACAATAACTAAAGGTATATGTTGTGTAGGAATATAAAGGCTTCTTGGAACCAGGGAAATATGTAACAGCTCTGTAACACTTCTGCCGCAGATAATACTCATGAAATGCAGGTGTACTCAGGTGTACTCTATACACAGATATCTAAGTATCTAAAGTATATCTAAGATAGATGGTTGGAAATTAATTTGTATATATAAACTGGGCGGCAAAAGAAAGTATATGTCGAGTTCCATGATCGATAAAAAAATAACAAGAAGAGGTTTTGTTGTGAATTATAATATAATCTAGGGAGGGGTAACAAATGATTGATCAACCACAGTTTGAATGAAATTGTGCAGTCACAGGTAATGTAAGCTCAAGGTAAACAATGATGGGGTAAGAAATTTCATTTTCAAAAGTTGTCTGAAATGTCACCAAAAATTGTCAGACACACTACAAGTTCATTGTCGACACAGTTGCCTTCAACAGCGCGTATATAAACGTCCAGCTGCCTCAATGCATGCTGTGATACGCCGCCTCATCGATGACGTCAGTCTTCTGATGACGCGGACTGGAATCCGTTGCCAATTGTCTCTCAGGGCCTGCTGCAATTCTTGTCTGGTGACGGGAGGCTGATGGGGTGCTATAATCTGTCTGTCAAGAATGTTCAATAGGATTCATATCGGGTGAGTGGGCAGACCAGGGCAAAACGTCAACGTTCTGTTGGTTTAGAAAGTTCCGAGTCAGTCTTGCAGTATTGGGCCTGGCATTGTCGTGTTGAAACAATGTCCCCTGCTGTTGGTTTTGTAAGAACGGAAGCACAACTGGCTGCGACACTTGGTCTCTGTACTGCACAGCGTTCAGGTTTCCCTGTATAATCACCAAATCAGTCTTCTGATCTCCACAAATACGGCCCCATACCATGACACCTCCCCCGCCGAATGGATGGACCTCTCGGATACACGCCGGAGCCAAACCTTCCCCTCTGATTCGATAAACTTGTTCTCTGCCGTCATTTCGAAACAAGTTAAACCGACTTGCATCAGTAAACAGCACTCGACGCCAATTTTTCACTTGCCAGCGTTGAACCTGCCTTGCCCATCGCAGTCTCTGTGTCGATGTTGAGCAGTCAGTACCATTCCTCGGAAAGGACGATACGCTCGGAGTCCAGCAGCACGAAGTCTTCGTAGTACTGTACCTTGGCTAATGGGATATCCCAACGCTGTTGCTGCCGTCGCGCCATCGCCGTTACAAATCTGTTTTGCAGGTGAATGAGCCGTATCTGACCGTCTTCCAGTGGTGTTGTCACTCGGGGACGTCCGGTTCTAGGCCTGTCCTGTGTCCTCCCTGTCTGCCTGTACCGTTGAATCAGCCTGGCTACTGTCAATGGTGTAGAACCAAACCTTCTGGCAATTTGGACCTGTGCTGCCCCCATTTCGGTCATACCGATGGCTCTCTCTCTGTCTCTGCTCCTGTGACAGTCGTGGCATTTCTTTTGTGTGCTTTCATCACATGTAGTTATACCCTGCAGACGAACGCATTTATACAGCTAACATTCATGTGCAGTTTATGCCATAGGCGGGAAACCTGTTTCAACATTCTTTTTGTCCCCGCACGAGCGCCGTCAAAGGTGGTGGTGTTTTTTGGTACCTGTTCCTGGGCAGTCATATTCCCAATACCCACTTTCCACTAGTTATCGCTGTTTTTAGGAAAATTACAAATTGCCAACCCCTACTTTCTTTTGCCGCTTAGTTTATATATATGGAATAGAAGATGAATAATTATCTTCTTTTTTTTCTTTGCCCTGTAAACGCCGAAATAAGGCAACGCTATCTTCCGGGGCATTTCTGTAATCACTTTCATCAACTGTAAATAAGCTTTTATATTATAGACACAATATTACACATGCATATGTGGGCCTTATACTTTCGCAAGTATTGTCAAGACATTCACAATCAGAGGCGCTTGTAAAATCTCTTACGCCAAGGCAAGTTTAGTCGAATGTTTCTCTCGTGTCGGCTTCATCCGTTATCCCATTCAATTTAAATGGCAAGTATAGTGAAATAATGAATGCGATTTTGTTGCGAATATCAATTATCCTATATACATTTAGTCATTTTCCGAGAGTCTAAAATTCATAATATTCGTAGGAAGTGTTTAAATATACAAGTGAAAATGCTGAAATCGCACGCTCCGTAATCGGCCTAAAGCTACCGGCGCAGCGGTGACAACTGTTTTCAATGGGTGATAGGTTTGCCGCGTTTATCCATCTTGTGATTCATAGCCGTTATACATATACGGTTCCTGCTATTTCTGTTAATCATACAAAAAAATAACAACATTGCACATATTGTGGAATGTGTGAAACGACCTTTGATCTTGACATTGTGAATAATTAAAATAACAATTAACAATCAGTAACCAGCGTTAAATTGCTAACATCATGTTTGGGTAATAAAACCTCAGCTTCCCTCGACCCTATTCCACACAATAAATGCATGTCTAGATTGTTACTAAGGAGATATAAGTTGTGGAAACGGTAATCAAATGAATGAACAGAAAAGAAGACAATGTACAAACAATCTCATTAAAATCAGATCTTAGTTCTCGCTATCGCTGAACAAAGATCTGAGGACATCCCATTACAGGTCACGTCAGAACGACCTTTCATCCGGCCAATCAAAGCGTCGCTTAACAGATCACGAAAGTGACAGTCGGAATGCGTTTTCTAATCATGCAACCTCGAAAACGTTAACACGGGATATTCCGAACGAAAGTTACGGCCCGTACGACTGATTCCGTCAAAAGTATCGTCTATCTCTCGCTTCCATGGTATAAACATTTGAACGGAGGAGGCGTTGCACAGTACGTGGGAAGCACTGTCATACAATCTCATTATTATATTACACATTCAGGAATGTTCGTTTGTTCAGTTTTTAAAATTTTAATCGAGAGCTGTGTCAACATATTTTTCAAGCGTAGTCTGAAATGGAAGTCGCTTGGTTGAAACGAGAAAGCTGCCTTCTAATTGGCTGATGTCGACTTCTTGTTAGTCATTCCGGTCAAAGTTCGCGAAAGGTCGTTCTGACGTGACCCGTAATTGGATGTCCTCAGATCTTTGTTTAGCGGCAGCGAGAACTTAGATCTGATTTTAATGAGATTGATGTACAACAGAATCCGAGGCAGAAACATGCAGACTGGGCGTCGTCCCGATCGTCATGATTGTTGATATTGCGCAGTGCGTCAAACCCCGGGAACCCGTTTTAACCTCCTAGGAAGGGAATCCCCTTACTGGGGGAATTTTACGTTTAGGGGACAATTTCGCGTGTTGTTTTTTATCGTTTGTTTTACGCTATTTCCTTTTTTCCAAAATAATTTAGTCAAGCATTTATGATTGAGTGTGTCCCAAAGTATTAAAATCTGCAAAGTTGTTATGTTGACATTACTTATCATTTGAAAGTCGGCAACCCATGCTTGCCGTACAACTCGTCATGATATGGCTGAAATATTGCCGATGTGACGTTAAATATTAACTCACTCACTCACTCACTTGCCGTACAAGGCGACTATGCTTGTCGTAAAGGTGACTAACGGGATCGGGTGGTCAGGCTCACTGACTTGGTCGATGCATGTCATCGTATCCCAATTAAGTCATATAGCTGGAATATTACTGTGTGCGAGTTAAACAAAGTCTTTGCCAACCAACAAGCATGGGTTAGTCCATTGGGGCGTATTGTCCTGGAATCCTCACGCGGGTTAGCGTATGTTTGAATTTTCGGATTACAAACGACGGAGTTGATAAAAGTTGGCACATGGTAAAGCTAAGGCTTGGAACTAATAATCAGTATTTTACTAAACAAACACGATGTCATGGTCGTTAGCTGAGAATTGCATTAAGTAAGAGAATGTATGGATGTCAACTTCTTTATTATGAGGAACACAATTAACGTTTCGGAGTATATGCTTACTGTTTCATTAGGCGAATGCTCCCTCATTCAAAATATTAAATCCTTATGTGTATATCATTTTCCCTACTAAAAATACTGTACCACAATAAATAAAGAGAGAGAGGAATTCTTAGCTGTACACAAATAGCCATCATTGACTCATATATTCGACGAAATATGTTTGCTGTATCCTACGAGGTCGATAAGAAGCCCAAAATATAATTGATATCCTGAGCAACACACTATACCAAGCTGTATACGAGGGCTGGGACGGGTAACTCGGGTAGTCGGGTGGGTCCTGAGGAGGACCCGAGTACCCACAGGCCTACCCGGACCCGTGGTTAGTCAAGTGATATATTGTTTAATGACAAAAACTCACTAGAGCTCAGTGGTTACACTACAAGCAACTAATGTTCGCATTTCTTTCTGGTGTTGCACACATTCCTTTTGACTTGTATAAGTTTGAGTCAAGATAAAGCTTTAATCAACTTCAGTGTTCACATGATTTGTTCGTTTTATAAGAGATGGCACGCGCTCGCGGTCTCTGGTTTCATATATGTATATATCTGGACAGTTTTTGCCAGGGCTACAGTTAAACTATTCCCAATTAGACATTGTGTTCCCAACTCTTGAGACCTACAGTGGATACCCGGGTAGGGTCGGGTAATAAGGGGTCGGGTACCCGGGTAGTAAATCTGGACTCGTCCCAGCCCTACTGTGTACGCATAACTGTTAACCTTACCTCATAACATATTCATCTCATAAAAATATAACTTTACTCCACTTGTATAATTTATGATGATAACACATACCAAAACAAACCAAAAAATGATAAATTTCTACTAGTAATTATGATACCTTAACTATTGGGCACTTTGGCAAGGAATATAGATCTAGTGCCAGTTTCTAACACTGCGATAAGACAAACAAAATATTTGTATTGATCATTTTACTTGACAGCGACCGTGTGGAAAGGACACGAGTTAGCTCCCTTTATTCACTTCCTTTCGTCTGCCAAGATGGCTGCCTCTGCGGGGAGAGCGTTGTTGATGGTAACTGTGCGATTACTAATGTATCATAAGAGCTTCTATGAGTGTCTATTTTTTCATGAATATTTTCCAACATGTGATGTTTTGATTTTTCGAAAAAAATTAGTCACCTGTTATGTCAGCGTATTTCTACATTCTTTTCGCTATTTGACTTCTAACTTTTGATCGTGCTCTTCAATGTCATTCAGCAGACACAGATACTAGATCCTAGGGCTAGGTCCAAATTTACTACCCGGGTACCCAACGCCCTATTACCCGACCCTACCCGGGTACCCACTAAAGGTCTCAGGAGATGTCTCAAAATGTCCGGTTGGGAACATTTTTAGCATAGCCCTGGCAAAACGTATTTAGATACATGTATTAAACAATCTGGTCATTCATACACTGAAGTCGAATTAAGTTATACCTTTCTTCAGCCATATGAAAAATCAGAAGGAATGCACACATTAGTGACTTGTAGTGTAACCTTAGAGTTCTAGATAATTTTTGTCATTAAACAATATATCACGTGACTAACCACGGGTCCGGGTAGTCTTGTGGGTACCCGGGTCGTACTCAGTACCCACCCGACCCAGGTACCCGAGTTACCTGTCCCAGCCCTACTACCCAGGTACGCAACCCCCTATTAGCCAACCCTACCCTGGTACCCACTGTAGGTCTCAAGAGTTGGGAACACAATATGTCTTATTTGCGAAAAACGTATGAAAGGGCTTTGCATGATAAGTCAAGTCACTCTAGAAGTTCACATCTCACAGGACCATCTACAAGTTTGTCAGCACCCTATAGGGCCTATAATATTAGTAAGAAGCCTCGTCTGTGAGTTTGGTAGTACAGAGTACTAGTTACATGGCCCTATGAACAGGCACCCAAACGTCAGGCACAATGACAGTTTTCAGTCCAAGTTCTTCCTATATTGAGGTCATGCAAATTGGTTTGAAACATTTGATTTTTTCATTGCAGCACATGGGTAGGTGTTAATTGTGTGAAGCCCTTTTCAGGTGTACCCTGCATGTTCTGAAGACATGTCTGTTCATTAAAAATGTGCTCCAAAACGCACCCGGAGCCTATGGATCGCGCTTCACGTGCACTCTTGTTAGTTTTAAATAAAGAATCTGTTCTCCAAAACGCACCCGATGCATAATGATCGCATCCCCTGAACACACCAACGTATGGCTGTGACTGTACGTGAAATGTGAGGGCTGTGAACAAATATAAGGCGGTAGCGCGCATCAGTTAGTTGGTTGGTCAGAGTTCGTTAGAGAGTTCGTTAGTTACATGGTTAGAGAGATGGTTTTAGACATGGTGTTAGACAGTGTTAGGACTCCCTTAGGAGTAACTGTTAGAATTAGCATTTAGTTTCTTTCATTTGAGGTTGATTCATCTTTTCTTCACATAATAACAGGTAATCACGTTTAGTTCCTTATAGATCTTCATAGTTTTTTAATAGGTTATCATGTTTATATATATTGCTAAAATCAGTGTAAAACTACTCCCTCACTTACTATGTTGCTCTGTATTGTAATTAGAATACCTATGTTTAAGCAAAGAGTGTAACTTACGGGGCGATGAACCAGAACATGTGCCTTCAGTATTATCTACTCAGAAAATGGAGCTAGATTTGACAAGGAAGCCCCCTAAACAAGAGATGTTGACACCTTCATGATCAAGTGTAGGAATGCAAGCTGGCACACACCTCAGTTGCCCATTTAAAAACATTGACAATGACACGTGTTCTTGTAGACTTTTTATTAAAAGTACTCTTGACCCCCTCTATTTTGAGCCATGTACTCAGGCCTCTCTGGGCCTCATTACATAAAGTAATTTTAGTGCAATGACTGTTGCAAATCCTATACTTTAACATACTTATAGACAGCCTTTGTGGTCTAGTGGTTGAGTGTCACCTGCTGTGTCATACCAAAAGATGTAAGAAGATAGTACTTCATGTTACCCTGCCTAGCACTTGGCATTAAGGGGCTGAAACAAGGACTGGTCAGCTCGGAGTCAGAAAACTGTATCTGAGTGGGGTATTCATATTAAACTGCGGCATGGTTTCTCAGTGGGCCTGCACTAAGAATAGGCATTAGCCAGGTCTTGTACAAGCAGCTATACACACATACACACGTGCATGCACGTCACTATAGAAGTGCGATGATCTTTAATATGATGTTAAGCCCCATTTCACCTTACCTCACCATGGACTTATATATAATATATGTTACTTGTAGCACTAATTTTCACTTAGCTGCTTTTATTTTTCAGAACGTAAAACCACATGTGCCTTTGATAAAGTTTCCATCCAGAGTTATTTCCCCAGCAGGTAGGTTTCTTTCTATTGTCCGATGTCAATCAAGATATTGGGATTTTTATACTTAAGATTATCTTCACATGTACGAGTCAATGTTTTCACATTTTTGTCAGCCAAACCTGGTTCCCGTTCCACAAAGCTATCATAGTGCTAAGTCGATCGTAACTCCCATACTTTAACATAGACGTACGGCAGTCGTAGCGCTAAGATCACTTTGAGGAACAGGACCCAGGACATACCTTTACTTTACGTTCATGTTGTAGGCACATGGATCGCTCCATTCTTTGTTGGGGTGGTCGGGTAGCCTAGTGGTTAAAGCGTTCGCTCGTCACGCCGAAGACCCAGGTTCGATTCCCGATATGGGTACAATGTGTGAAGTCCATTTCTGGTGTCCCCCGCCGAGATATTGCTGGAATATTGCTAAAAGCGGCGTAAAACCATACTCACTCACTCACTCCATTCTTTGTTTATTCTATCATTTTGAGTCTTGGTGAATTAATATCACGAGAAAGAATGGACTATGAGAAGCCCTGTGGTTAGTTAACGCAAGAGTATTCAATTTCTTATATCGGTATTAATTAATGCTAGCTCCGAAACAACTTTTTGGAAAAAGAGGGGTGCATTTTATCATCACAACATACCACAGTTCTGTAGGACTGCAGATGTTTTGCTTTAGTTTATGGTAGGAAAGTTATTTATTGACGGCTATACAGCTGTACTGTTCAATTTTGAAATGTCAGCATTATTGTATTTTTATCCAAGGTATTGGTGGGCCATGTGCCCTGCTGTCTGAGGTACTGCAATTCCCTGTGAGGAGTTTCACAGGCATCTATCAGATGTGCCAGGATCCAATGATAGTTGATTTAAACCCCAGATTTCCTCCTTTGTTTGTCATCACCATGTCCGTTCTCATTGGCGGCTTTCACAGAAATGGCAAATGATTAACACCTGCAACACAGCATTCCTCCCACATTGAGTGGGCATTTATTCAAAGCATCAATAAGTGCCCCTCACTTACTCACAGTAATGTTATTCTTTGTGCATGTTAGGTGCAGCATCCACACCACCCCCAGCTCATGCATCTTCTCCAGCAAGACCACCAGCAGACAGCAAGCCCATTGGCCGAGGAACTCGTGGATCAGGCATTGATTATAATGATCTCCCCGTGAAATACCATCGGAAAATTATATCTCAAGAGGAAATGGAATATATAGAAGTAAGAAATTGGTGTAAATTGTTTTTATCTGGAGTAAAGCACATTGTGAAATTATACAGTATGAAATGAAGTACATGTGTTTATGAAGATATTTCTTATAACATAAGAGGGATATTATTATTTTTTGCCGTATGATAATTCAGAATTTCAGAATCAGCAGTGTGTATTGTCCACTAGAAAGCTAGAAAATCGAGATATACACTCCAAGCTCAATACATGTATGTAGTACAAACATAATTTGCTGACTGCTGTAATTGGAAAACTAGACCAGTTGGTAAAACTGTAATTGTTTGGTTTCACACAAAATTTTGATCCCTCACCATCACTTGTCAGCTATCCCCAAACACAAATACTATGAGAAATGTCATGCTTCAATTTAATTTAATAACTGCAATATGCTTGAATGTGACGTTAAACCCCATTTCACCTCACCTTTATGCCAACACATTTGGATAAGTAATTTTCCAAATAAGCAGACCTATTTTTCTACTCCTTTGAGCATGTTGAGGACAACATGCCAAGGACTCTCAGGTTGTTGGTTGGAACCGGGATTGGTGCTACTCTGTTGCCACCCTTTGTTAACACCAATAATTACACTTATTTTCCAAAGTTATAGTTGAACTAATTTTCAAGTTTAAAAAAAGTGGCAATTTGTGACTTTTGTGTTTCAGAAAGGCGGCCAAGTGTGATGTGTGTCCTTCCTGTGTTTAGTGTAGCTCCTCAACACAGCTTCCCTCGTCGAGCTGCACTCACACAGTACTCCGTAGTAAAATACCTCATATTTTCACAATCACAAATAATCAACAGTGGAAACAACTTGACCTTCTGTGAATGGCAGTGGTGTCGGTAGTGCTTGAATAGGCTGTTGATGTTATAATTAATGAATGACTGAATGAATGTGTGTATGTTGATAATAAAACTGTTTTGAGTTTTCTCTGAATTTTTTTATTGTTCCTGTTGTACAAAACATTATCTTGCTTCTGGAATATTCTCATACATTCCTGTGGATAACTCAAAATTCAGCATACCCGGTACATACAATGAGCAAACAAGAAAAGGGTTCTATATGTATAACAGAACTTAGGAAACACACAGACATGAATTGTGCTGCTGCCTGGGTCGACTGATTGTAGTTTGGGATTCTAGATTTTTCCTCTTTATAAACGTCCAGCATCACACACTGGCTGAACCCTGGGGAAATTCTGAGTGAATACTGTTATGTTCCAAATTGTGAAAACGATCCATCACAATTTTTTTCTCAGAACAAGTATTGATCACCATCTCACACCAAGTAAAAAGTATCGATTCTTACCTTAAAATTCTTATGTAAATGTTACACCAAACACAAATTAGTAGTGAAAACAAATTGCATTAACTGAAAATGTTGGTGCCAAGTAATTGGTTTCCCCATCTTTGAAAATGATGACTTCTGCTCCACAGAAAAGAGCGCATGCAAGTGTTAGGATTCGGATCGTGAGCAATATTGTGATACTATCAGATCGCACAGTTGGTGTATTGTCCTAGTCCCAAGTGTATATGCTTGTAAGTGGCAACTAAATGTTGGTTAATCTCTGTGACTAGGTTTATTGCATTTCGTAAGATTTCAGACTTTGTTCAATAACATCAATCACTGGTTTATCTGGTCCAGACGCTATTACTTCCAGGCTACTTGGTACATTGCTGTGTGCGGCTTTATACAACAAACACCATGGTTCATAAATTTCACTTGAGGGCCAAACGTCATTGGCCTTCCCTCCAAATCAGTGCATGACAGGTTTATTGCATGTATTTCCCAAGTTTAAACTCGGGATCAAAACATTAAATTTGCATTTCACATATATATTATTCCAGTTTGTCCTTGAGATCATTTTAATACACAATCTCAATCATTCACAGCCACATGAAACATCCAAGTATTGATAGTCTTTGAAGAGTAGTAATCTTTCATGAATGATAACATCAACAATCACTGGCATAACAGCATATTTATTGCTTAACTGCTGTTGTCAATACAAACATTCTTCACCATCACTGGTATTGTGACTCATCCCTCTCTGGGGCTGACATTATATAGGACTTACTCCTAGAGCACCGTAGTGTAGCACTTACCACTGTGATGTGATCCATCAACACCATGAAATCATCATTAAAGGTACATAACACATTCCCCATGCTTATAAATGAAGTGAATGTTTGACCATGGGAACACCATTAACATTCAAACTTATAATCTACACAAATGACATTTTAATGTACCTTGTTTGACATGAAGAGTAGTGAGGGAGCCGTAGAAATTCATTTTTTCAAGTAGAAACTTATTTTACTTGTCGTCCGGGTGAGCGAAATGTCCTTGGAGGATAATGTTTCTTTTCATTAACTATGTTTACATTTTCTGTAGGTTTTATCCAGTTCTGATTTGGAGCAAATTTAAACATTGAGAACTGGTTCAAAATAATAGACCTCAAATGCTGGTATTAAATGAGGACCCGTATCATTGGAAATTTGGTTGTCCTCAGCATAATATAATAGTCTCGGACAAGAGGATAAGCGCGAACTTCGAAGGCTGGCTAGAAGTGATACACTTTATCATGATACTAAACAAGTGGTTAGCATCCTCTGTCAATGCCTTCAACGACAAGTCATTCTCTGGATTGGTTATTCACCTGACAACCAACATATGCTCTGCTAACAATCTTCACTACCATCATAGGTCATTCAAGTTAAAATATGGATGAACTTTGGAGTATGTCTTTCAGAGAAAAAATAATTCTCATACACAGGATTATTAGCTGCCAAGGCATTCTTGGAATGAACATGAGACAACAGAAGCATGGAGCATGAACATGAAAACAATGTGTGAAACATGGCGGTTCTTTCATAGACTGGTGATATGTTCAATAATTAAACTCATTCATCCAATCACCCTTACTGTGTTGATTGACCAGAGGCTGGGGAAGAGTGTGAAACTTGGGCATGTCACACAGAAGGGCTGGAGTTGAAATGAAAACATGAGCATCATCATCACGTATACCTGCATTCAAAGTAAAATCTGGAAATTAATGCGTCTCTAATTTGATACGACTGCTGACCCCTAGCGAAAATGACTCGATATCAATGTGACTACCCTCCCCCCACCCCATCCCCAATTGAATGATACATTTATTTACCTTAATCCAAATCAAAAAGCAAATAGTACCGCTTATTAGTACTTCCGTAAAAACAATAAACAGTTTTTTGGCTAAAAGCAACACATAGTTTATATGTTTACTCTGTTGACTGGCATTAAGGAAATTCAAAGGCAATAAAACAATTGAATCTAACAGTTCACTGATTGGTATGCAGAGGTGTCAATAAGCTTGACACAAGTGGGTAGCACTCTTGACCCCAGAAGTGATAACTCACCGGATGCCCATTATGTAACTAATATTCTTTGAATGACATTGTTACATACCAGTTACAACTGCTGCTCAATAAACCTTGTTTGTGTTTATATTCAAGTTGGTACATTGTATTTCCGCTATCCAAAGTGTGCAGTGAGGCCGCCTTATTGTTGATAGTCATTTTGGAGACATAAATGAGAAGTTAATTAATGTGAGCAAAGACCACTCATTTTCGCATTTAATTCACGCTTGAGTTAGTTTCATAATTTACACTACCTCACAGGACTAGCAAAGTTGCTGTCTCATACTAGACGACAAATGCTGTGTACAGAGTATCACCTCACCAGCTTAGTTTCTATCCAGATGAAAGATTTTAAGCAGAAATTGACTTCACAAAAATCATCTGAACTGTTGTGGCATAATGTGAACTAGAATAGACTTAACATATCAAATCTTGTCTAAATAGTATGAAAAACTACCTATGATATTAAATGCTTAGGTCCATTCATGTTTCTGTAACTGTTCAAGCATTTCTATCAAAACAATGAGACAAGACACATAAAAACTGACAGTCAGGATGACCTGGTATATATAGTATATAAGGCAGCAGGTTGTCGGCAGTCGCTGCCTGGTAAGATCCATTCCTTTGTATATTCCAATTTAATACTCCTTTGAAAATGGAAAAGCAAACAATGTCAATATTGAATACACTGTGGATGATTCCGTCTCGTTATGACTAACATGAGACTAGTGCTGACTTGGGGTTCCTGGCAGGTCACAACCTTCTCACTGAACAGTCATACTTGGGCAGTAGTGAGACAGAATACAACATTATAGTTTCAGTAAATGCAAACAACACAACTCATAAGGCTTGGCTTAGAGCATAATCGTGTAAACTCGTCCTTGGTCAATACACAAAAATAACCAAAATGAGCTCCCTCTGTAATTAAATAAGACTTTCCAGCACTCATGCAATAAAATAATAACATAAATATATCCCAATCATTGACTTTCTGTGAGGCAATGATATCGGATGAAATTGGTTTCCTTGGGAAACTTGCTTGCAAACATATCTAGTTATTCTGTAAAAGATGTCTCATTCAAACAACACTGTCACAATCTCACACACAAATTCATACACAAAATAAGCATTTCAGTCAAACATTGAATATATAATATGTATCAATTTCATGTAAACACAAAAGGAACTTTCCATTTCCATCTTCAAAAACAGACTCATGAGTCCAGAGAATCTTGTGCCCTTCCGTCACTAATGACCACACTTCAGTCAGTAGCTGTCGTGCGCTTCAAGCACTTGAAATTAAAAGCATCTTGCTTTTCCAAATTGGATACTAATTACGAAATAGATTCTGAGATCATATTCCTAATTTTCCTAACTATGTCTGACTCAAGGTTACAAAGGTCAAAGTTGAAGGACGTTTCTGTGACCTTGAAGAGACCAGTCTGACCAATTAAGTTGGCGATTTGCTGTAGTATCTTGCGGTCAGTCATTCTACAGAGGGTCACCTGCATGTCCAGCAACTCCTTGATATTCTCCCCATTCGAAGCCTTCTCAGGGAGGCCATTTTCTGACTGACCACTTTCCTTATCTTTCTTCTCCTTTGACCCTCGACTGTCTTTACTTGAGTGTAAATGTTTAGAGGAAGAAGAAGATTCAGATCTTTCTTTTTTATCTTTTGAGTCTTTCGATTTTGTTTCTGGCTTTGATGATTTTCTTGAACTTGATGAACTGCCATGTTTAGACTTTGATGATTTAGATTCTACTTTCATTGGAGAACTTTTAGATTCATTTTTGAGAGGAGAGGATTTCCGGTTGTCTGAAGTGTTCTTGGAGGGTTTGGGTGAATTGTGTGAATGGTAGTGAAGCTTGGTGTCCGCAGAGTGAGTGGACCTGACATCCTCGTCCTCACTGTCACTACCGGAGTCAGGCTTCACAGGTTCACTATCACACTTACTGGAGCTGCTGCTGGAATCATCCTCCGCCTTCCCCTGCAGGATCTTCCTTGTCATCTCCTCCTCATCCTCCGAGAGCGACGATAAGGTTGAGCTTTTTGGTGTTGGCAGGGGATGTTTAGGGCTTGCACTTGAATCACTGTCACTCTCGGAATCAAGCGTGTCTGTTTTGACGGGAGGGGGGCTGGCAGATCTAGAAGGGCTGTCTCGGAGGGGGGATAGCAGTTCAGTCTCAAGTTTAAACTCTGGCAAAGACTTACTCAAGCTAGAAGATCCCTTAGAATGTGAACTGGAGCTGTCAGACTTATCTTTTTTCTTGTCTTTATGAGATTTCTCTTTGCGATGTTTGGAGGAAGATGACTTTTTCTTTGACTCACCCTCTTCAGATTTATTTTTTTTGCTTGATGACTTGTGAGACTTGTGTTTGGAAGACTCAGTGGTGGAGGAGGTGGAGGAGCTTCTCCTCATCTTCTTCCCCGACGTCTGCTCTGTGGGAGACGTGGTAGAAGGGCGTTTCTGACCCGTTGTCTCTCTAGAGGATGAAGATGAGGAAGAAGAAGATTTAGAAGTCTTGGGTTCCTTGGACGCAATAGGTTGCGTGCCTGGGCCAGAGGAGGAGGAGGAGGAGGATGTGACGATGGCGGAGGCATGGGATGACTGCGGGGTGGAGGGTTTAGACACCACACTGCTGCTGCTACCTTTGCTCTTTGAGCTCTTTTCCTGAAACAGACAGCAGAGTGTCAGCTTCTGTGCATACAAGTTAGTGAGCTTGTTTGCTTCACAGCCGCTTCGGACCATATTGCAGTGATATAGGTATGTCAGCCCAATGTGGGAGGAAAGCCTGAAGTGTTGCCCTTCTCAAATGTCCACCACTTTGAGCATGGGATGGTGAGGACAAACCTAGGAACATTAGGAGAGTCTAGATTTGAATCAATGATCATAGTTTTGGTCATGCCTAATAAGGGATGCAAATGTGCTAAATGAATTCTTGTGCCAAAGATGATTTGACCATCCATGCCCCAAATACTCACATACTCTAGCTCATTGACTGTATTGAAGTTCAAGAGTTGTCTGTCCAATAAAATGAATCAGACAGAAATTATGCTATGTGATGTTTAGATGATGATAAGGTTGAGTGGGTGACTGTTTTTCTCCTTGGTCAACAATATTCCATCACTGCAGACAGTAATGTCGTTATAGTGGTTATAGCCAAGTCAACCAGTGGTTGAAAGCATAAGCATCAATCCATGCTATGTGCATCAACATGTAGGCCCTGTTCCACCAAACAGTCTTACCACTAGTACGATCGGAACTCCATTGAGACTTAAGACAATCGCATCGCCCAATATCACTTCATGAAGCAAGGCCAGAGCCTCATCTTAGCTGTGGGGAACTTGGGCTGAGTAATAAGCCCACAAGGAGGTCATTGTGACGGGTTACATCTGATAGATTCCGAAATGTAGTATCAAATCAATGTAGTGTTAATTCTGTATTTCATTTTTAGAAGTTTCATTTGGAAGCAAGCTGGTTAGCCAATTTCAGATTTAAGTAGTCAGTTCTTTTACCAAACCAAATACAAGGAAACATCTGGTGGAATAGAGGTAAACATTATTTCAAGTCAACAAGGCTTGAACTACAGGACAGGTTGGACCACTGAATAACAAGAGATAATGTTTCTACCAATTGGGCTTATTTGTCAAGTGAACATTTTTATTTGAGATGAGGGAAGAAAGTTTCTATACTGAAGCTCATTAGATAGAATTAAAGGTTGCCAGTTGGGCTACCTATCTTTTTATTTTCACTGGCAAGACAGAAAAGAAAATAGCCACGGGTAAGTAGGCAGGTGCTCTTTGCACACTGCTGCATGTCATGCCTATGCTATCATAAAAAAAATATCTTCAACCACTTGTCGCCATACGTTCATTTTGATAGTGACATTCCCATAACATATTTTTTGCTCATGATTAACAACCAACCATAGCTCCTGTTTACATCAATAGTAATAAAATCTGTTTAAAGTCATGAACCACCTCATTTCTGGCTTGCCTTATGTGTAATTGAATCTCTGTTTAACTTTGTAATAACGTTAGATATCTGACACAAGTCTTCGATTATAATATTAAGTCAAAATATTTTTTGCCCCTACTTTAAATTTGGAGTATCCATTAAGTTTATATTACAGACATGTCCCGGGCCGCATGATAGAGAACTCATTTTGCTCAATTTAATATGAACATTCTCAGACCCATGTTGGACGCCAAAGTGGCGATCATAAAATGTCTAAGATGGGAATCGAACCACGGACCTCCTGATTTGAGGTCGGACATGTCCACATGATGAAAAATATTCACCCCGTCAGCAAGCTGACAAGAAAAGGATGACCTAGTTGTGGCTCACCCTGTTGTTGTTGCTGCTGCTGCTGGAGGAGGAGGAGATTCCGGCCGGTCTCTTGTTGCCAGTGTCAGGGGTGATGGGGGGTCCGAACAGTTCAGTGAAGGGTTGCTGGGAGTTGCTGTTATACTGCACCTAAACACAACATATACATCACAAATCATCAAGTCATTCTAATGTTTTCTTATTTTGCCTCAGCAGATTCCTGCTATATCATGGCAGCCTTAAAATAACCCTGTCAGAACAAAGCAGGCATTCTCAGCAACTTTCAATACCAAATCGACAAGACAATCCAACTTTGTCACCTCTAACCCAGGCAGGGTAGTGGGAACCTCATCATACCCACAAGTCCTTGAGGGTATAGACAGTCTCAGCACAAGAGCTTATGTTCTGGGTGTCTGGAGCATGCTATTCATATAGAGGTATTATTTGTGCCAAACACTCCTTAGAAGTAACCATTTTCATCATATACTTGGAAAGATTTCCACCTATAATGCCTGCTTCATATTTTGCTTGGATTAGAGCAACCTAGGCCTTCACAAATGATATTTAATACTTCTAGCCAGGGCTTATGAGTTTTTTAATTTCAAAGCAGGAGTTACACATGAAATGCTTTGCAAAGCAAATGAAAATGTAACCATAGTAACATATATAAACTCACAAACTTGTTGAGAGGAAATAATGTGATAATGAACTAACACAATATATGCACATAAGATTCCTGAATATGGTCAACATTGTTTGTCAACTGCTGTGACAAGAAGCCCAGAACAGGTTGTAAAGTTTCAACATTCAAAACTGACGTGTGGGAATCAGGCATCTTACCTTCATGATAAACAAACAGATGACTATGTCCAACTATGCATGTATTCCATGAAGTGTGATTAACCCACATATATCTACATCCAACTGTGGTACTGATGCTCGTATTCCCTGTAGACCAACAGGTGATTATTTGCAACTATGGCATAACCACAGTATTACATGTGGTGAGATACACCTCCATCTGGCAGCAGGTACCTGGACTACCACCTGTCTTGTTACAACACACAAGCTCAGGTGTGGAGATCACTAATTACCCAAGCTGACCATACACGGCGGAGTTCAGAGCCAAGCTGAACATGGGCTCGTTAGCACTGAGACTTAATTAACCTTCCTTATTGCAAGCTGTTAAGGTGTTTGTCGCAAACCTATTGTAACTGTTTGTTAATTAGACAAACACTGGTTTATGTAGTTTAGCTTTGATCCTGTAGAATGGTAGTGTAGGAAAGTCCTGCCACAACAACAGGATTAGACAGGCATACAAGTCTATTAATGCCAAGGCTTGTTGAATCCGAAATGAATTCTCGTTAAAAAACAAGAAGTCAAATCTTTTTTGTTACGTTAACCCTTTTGAAGCTGGTATGACTGTGTTAATCCTGTTGTTATTATACCAAGTTGCTCATCAGTGCAAATCACTTGGACCACTTGGGAACAATAACACTACGGATAACTTGTCTGTGAAACAGGCAGGACATTTTTATAATTCATGCACCTTTTTTCCTTTGATATTCATGTCCATTTTGAAGAAATTCAAGTAAATTCCTGCAACATTCCCTGAAATGAAACTTATTACCTACTTCAAGTAATTTCCAGGTGGTTAAAACACCATCCCTGCCTGCCATGAAAACACTCACACCACCTGCCATGACAACACCCACCCCACCTGCCATGACAACACCCACCCCACCTACCATGACAACACCATCCCCACCTGCCATGACAACACCTACTCCATCTGCCATGACAACACCCACCCCATCTGCCATGACAACACCCACCCCATCTGCCATGACAACACCTACCCCATCTGCCATGACAACACCCACCCCATCTGCCATGACAACACCTACCCCATCTGCCATGACAACACCCACCCTACCTGCCATGACAACACCCACCCCATCTGCCATGACAACACCTACCCCATCTGCCATGACAACACTCACCCCACCTGCCATGACAACACCCACCCCACCTGCCATGACAACACCCACCCCACCTGCCATGACAACACCCACCCCACCTGCCATGACAACACTCACTCCACCTGCCATGACAACACCCACCCCATCTGCCATGACAACACCTACCCCATCTGCCATGACAACACCCACCCATCTGCCATGACAACACCTACTCCATCTGCCATGACAACACCCACCCCACCTGCCATGACAAACTCCTACCCCACCTGCCATGACAACACCCACCCCATCTGCCATGACAACACCCACCTCACCTGCCATGATAACATCTACCCCACCTGCCATGACAACACTCACCCCACCTGCCTTGACAACACCCACCCCAACTGCCTTAACACTCACCCCACCTGCCATGACAACACTCACACCATCTGCCATGACAACACTCCTCCCAACTGCCATGACAACACCATCCCACCTGCCATGACAACACTCACCCCACCTGCCATGACAACACCTACCCCACCTGCCATGACAACACCATCCTACCTGCCATGAAAACACTCACCCCACCTGCCATGACAACACCATCCCACCTGCCATGACAACACCCACCCCATCTGCCATGACAAACTCCTACCCCACCTGCCATGACAACACCCACCCCATCTGCCATGACAACACCCACCTCACCTGCCATGATAACATCTACCCCACCTGCCATGACAACACTCACACCACCTGCCTTGACAACACCCACCCCAACTGCCTTAACACTCACCCCACCTGCCATGACAACACTCACACCACCTGCCATGACAACACTCACCCCAACTGCCATGACAACACCAACCCCACCTGCCATGACAACACCATCCCACCTGTCATGACAACACCCACCCCACCTGCCATGACAACACCATCCCGCCTGCCATGACAACACCCACCCCACCTGCCATGACAAACTCCTACCCCACCTGCCATGACAACACCCACCCCATCTGCCATGACAACACCCACCTCACCTGCCATGATAACATCTACCCCACCTGCCATGACAACACCATCCCACCAGCCATGACAACACTCACCCCATCTGCCATGACAACACCCATCCCATCTGCCATGACAACACTCACCCCACCTACCATGACAACACCCACCCCACCTGCCCTGACAACACTCACCCCACTTGCCATGACAACACCCACCCCACCTGCCATGACAACACTCACCCCACTTGCCATGACAACACCCACCCCACCTGCCATGACAACACTCACCCCACTTGCCATGACAACACCCACACCACCTGCCATGACAACACTCACCCCACTTGCCATGACAACACCCACCCCACCTGCCATGACAACACCACCCCACCTGCCATGACAACACCCACCCCACCTGCCATGACAACACTCACCCCACTTGCCATGACAACACCCACCCCACTTGCCATGACAACACCCACCCCACCTGCCATGACAACACCACCCCACCTGCCATGACAACACCCACCCCACCTGCCATGACAACACTCACCCCACTTGCCATGACAACACCCACCCCACTTGCCATGACAACACCCACCCCACCTGCCATGACAACACCTACCCCGCCTGACTTCAGCAGCTTCTGTCGGAACTCTTCAGTGGGGTTCTGGAAGGTGAGTTTCTCACAGCGGTTGTGGTTGATGGACGGACCACCTTCAGCGTTCAGGTACAAATCATAGTTAAACCTGAGCTTCTTGGGCGATTCCTTGTTGCGGAAGTAGATGTCGATCGGCAACAGGAAGCTGGCGTAGCCCGACTCGGTCACCTGATACGGGGGCTCTTTGACAGCTGTAGGAAGAAATGTCTCCATCAGACAACATGGACTATGTGACGTCAAAACAATGGTAGAACACGTGTTGACACGTCAACCCATATCAATTCTCCTACAGACACGTTGAATGTTCATGTGAAAAAGTTTGTCATACGACATGTCACAACATACAATTTGTTTATTTTAGTGCTGTTTTCATTGTCCACAGTGTTTCATTTCACAACATATCCTGTCACCCACAAATCAAACATAAAATATATGAATTATAATCTTTGCTCGTATTGAGTTTTCTGATTCTAATCCATTCCTACTAGGGATGGCATGAGTCCCAATTTACTAGGCCTGTTAGATTCACTCCATTCATGAATTGAATTCTTTATTAGTGGCCACTAGAATCGAATATTTATTAATATACAATCATGTGCATTTACATACCCTGTACCTAAAACATCCATAAGAACATATGATATGCATAGATTTCTTTAAAGGCAACACTCTTGTAATATTTAATTTGACAGGAATTTGGTCACTGGTCATTGTAGCATTTGAGCAGATACTAAGACTAATGTATAATATAGATAATTAACAAACCATGTCAAATCATTTATGTTGTTAATTTTTCACTGAATATAACAAATAATACATCAACTGCTGACTTATTATTGTATTCGTGAATTAATATTCGTATTCATCAAGCTATATTCGTGATACAAATCCTATTTGCCTCATAGGTTATTCATTGCAGCCCTACAATTTACTACCCAGGTAAGGTGATTCCTAACACGCCCATGGTATCCGCCAAACACAATCTTTAACAATTACCTCACTACACATGGACAGGCTAAGAGGACAGCCTGTTAAAGACACAATTTACCTCATTAATACCATTATATGAAATAAGTGCTATAAACTGTTTTCATAATTTTCCAAGACAGTGTCAATCTACAATATGAAAAAGGACACACAAATAATAAATTTGTCTTCTGCTTAACAAAGTCTGACACCTTGTGTATCATTATACATGATACCCTCGGTCTTTGAGTGAATGAGTATGGTTTTACGCCGCTTTTAGCAATATCCCAGCAATATCACGGCGGGGAACACCAGAAATGGGCTTCACACATTTTACCCATGTCGGGAATCGAACCCGGGTCTTCGGTGTGACGAGCTAACGCTTTAACCACTAGGCTACCCGACCGCCCCCTCGGTCTTTGAAGTACAGTATACTCCCTTCTCCTATTCTTGTGGGTTCTAATTAGTAAGTGCGAGGAGATTGTGTGTCGCTAAATTTTCCAGAATGTTCTGACTATTGGTAAGAATGAAATCCTAACATAATGAGGAAGTGAAAACATGGGTTATCAGGAACTATTTGTTTACATTCTGTACCTGGTTCTCTCAGGAAAAAAGATGAGATTGTACAACATCCTGCCTGCTGATAACAGATGTTTCAGCCAACGCCCCTTTTGGAAATACAAGTTTTCACCACTTTCCTCCAATGTATCAACAACTAGATTTTTGTTTTACACAACCAGGCAATTTATTTTCATCCATAAGAAAGAGGTAATCCCATTTGCTTTTATTATCATCTTAAAAAGTCTAGTTGTCAGGTCAACAAATAAAGTATGTATTTTTGTCATCAAATAACCACAATTAATGCAACAATACTCTATATTCTATTGTTACATACAGTCATCGTTAACTGTGTCACACTGCTTTCAAACTGTCGATATCTGACAGTCTCCATGCATGGGTTGTCAGTTTGTTCAGTGAGTGAGTGAGTGAGTGAGTGAGTGAGTGAGTGAGTGAGTGAGTGAGTGAGTGAGTGAGTGAGTGAGTGAGTGAGTGAGTGAGTGAGTGAGTGAATTTGGTTTTACGCCGCTTTTAGCAATATTCCAGCAATATCATGGCGGGGGACACCAGAAATGGGCTTCACACAATGTACCCATGTCGGGAATCGAACCAGGTCTTCGGCGTGACGAGCGAACTCTTTAACCACTAGGCTACGTGACCTACCCTGTCAGTATGTTCAGGCCCGACTTGCCTGACCCAAGAAAATATAGTGTCGCTCAAGTGGGAAAATATAATTTCTTTGCCCTCAGGCAGGTAAGAAGATCAGCAGTATTAACTTTGGAGCTTTGAAATTGCATCGTGCATTTGACAACTGCAGATGAAGTACCTGACTAATCATTTTCTGCACATCTCCCAGCTGATGCTTCAGTTAAAGTTTTGTTGTCAGATTAAAGTTTTCTTCTTTTCCTGGATGTAACACTAACATGACAAGTTGAAAATCAGACTGGGCATAAATATGTTTAAGTAGGACATTTTGCTATTTGAAGCTCACTGCTCCATGTCTCATCATGTGATAACAGGCATCTTTATTCACCAAAACTTCTCATTTGATTCAGCAGTGAAACTGTGTCACATAGTGAAATATGTGGAAGACATCAAACTAAGGTCACAAATAATGAGTTAGAGAGTCGTTTTTTTCAATATAGAATTTGTATTCAGCATGACCATCAGGTACAATTCACACAAAGCATTTCAACACACACACATCAGGTTTTCTGAAGTGTGTCCTAATCCTTGGACCACCAGGACTAGAGAAGACATCTGTGGACCATGTTGGCAGGACCAGGGATTTACCTAGGTTTTTTTGGGGGGGTCCAGGAGACTAACAATTGTAGGGGTCACAGGCTAAAATGTGGGGGTCCCACGCAACAAAATGGGGATCCAAGAGAAATGTCAAAAATCGTATATAAATTTTTTAATTAAATTAAAAAAAAGGTATATTCTTTTTTTGTCTCTATTTTGTTCAATATGTGAGGTGGTGGTGGTGAAATGGGGTTTAACGTCGCGTTCAAGATTATTGCACTTGTATAGCGACGTTTGTTCAATATGTAATATCAGCACAACATTTACTCATGTTTGAATGCTGAATTTACCCTCGAAGATGCACTCAACTTGCCCTGCATAAAACTTTCCCAAATCTTGTTTTGCCATGCTTTGACCCTGATCTGTACAGAGACATGCTTGTGCATGCTCAGAATCTGTTCGTTGAAAATAGATATAGAATTCCAAAACTGAAATGAAACGACAAATACTAGGTTTACTTACTGTAAGACTGACAGGGAGGCCCTGGTTGCACAATGCAAATTTTGTGATATGACTGTCATAACTCATATACCTATGACAATCATAGCACTACCATCCCCGAGGTTTTTGAAGAATGGGGTATTGGTCCCATCACGTTTAACAAAACAATACACACTTGTGTGTTATATGCACCTTTTATTTTTGGCAATTTAATTCTGGAAAAATATATCTGTCATACATAAACATTTCAGGCTGTCAGCATAAACCACGAAATTTATCTTTCAACCCTGTTTTTTTTCACCAAAAAAATATTCTAATAAGAGCCCCCTGTTTCTAATTTTGAGAGTGCCCTGGGCGCTTACTACGTTGGCTTACTACGTCGACTACAGTATCTTGAATCCCCATATGGACTGAAATAAAAGAGTCATTTACAGTGCTACATTTGTAAAAACAGAAGCATTGAAGTGACTGACACTTGCATGACTGAATGAACCACAGATCATATCACTCAGACTCATGGGATGGTTTATGTTTTGGTTTTAATTTTCAGCCTGGCATCATGACTACACATCCTTGACTAAAATGAAAACTCAGTATCATTTTAGAATTGACCAATCAAAAGGCTTCAGGGCAAATTTGAAGAAAAACATTTCAATTTTTACCCAGCCCTTTGAATGACACACCAGCTGTTTAGATATTACCAGGCTTCTGTGGAGATCACAGGGAGAACTTACCTACAGATCGCAGCAGCAGTGACCATGGTGACTGGCTGACAGAGTGAGTGTGACGTGCAGCTAGATTTGGGCTCTATATATACACACACACACGAGATCAATACTGGGAGAGAAATGCTGACTCAGGCTTCCTGTATCATTACAGTATCACACACCTGGCCCTTAGTGTCTGTGTGTGTGTCACGCCAATATTGATCAACGTCAGTCTCTTCAACTGTCACCATGAAGCGTTCCGCTTACCATGCTTACTGTGGTTAGTGAATACATTGTTTTTTTCTTTACATTTTCTTTGTTCTTTATTTCATAAGAGGGTACATTTTTTTATGAATTTGTTAATTAAGAATTAAACAATGAGCTTCTTGTAGCAGTCTTTGCAAGTCCAGTTGTACTCAGCATATCCTGTAGCAATTAGGCCACATGGCCACATCAGCAGGACACTGCACAACTCTGGTGCACCTGTCAGTAACATCTGCTGCATCCACCACACTAAGAGCGAGGGTGTTTGTGAGTTAGTGAGGGAGGGAGGTTCAGTTAGGTGGTGAAGTGAGGTGAAATGGGGGTAAAGTCACATCCAAGATTATTCCACTTATATAGCGATGTGCGTCCGTGCGTGCATGTTTTTGTACTAGTCCGGACTGATGCTGATTTGTACTGCTAGCCCACTGAGATACCATGGCACAGTTTAACATGAATCCCCCACTCAGACACAGTATACTGACTCCGAGCCAGCCACTCGTTGATTTAGCCCCTCAATGCTGAGTGCCAGACAGGGTAACAACAAGTACCATCTCTTAACGTCTTTTGGTAGGATGCTTCCAGGGATTGAACCCAGAACCTTCCGCTTTCTGGGCGGACGATCTACCACTAGACCACGGAGGCAGGGGTTGAGTAAATGAGTGGATGGGCAAGTGAGAAAGTGGATAACTGACTGAGTGAGTAAATTGGCAACAGTTAGAATAAGTAAGTGAATAATTGATTTCAGTAAATGGCCCTCTTACAGTTACAGTGATTGGGAACGAAAATTTCTTCATGGGCTTATGTATGGTCCCATAATTAAAAAGTTTATAGACCACTTTTTGCTGCTGATAAATACAAAGGGCCATAAATTCAACAAAACTGAAAAATTATTGCAGCTGAATAACATTTAATCCTTCATAATCATAATCTTGAACTTCAAACAATAGCATGTCATTTCCTCAACAATATTGCTGTGCCAACTTCCAAATGAAACTATAGTTGTCCCTCACTATAACGCCCTTTATGATACCACAGAGCCGTTTAAACTATGGGATAATCAATGGCTCCCATAAAAATCATTATTTTCTTTCACATCATCCCCAATATCAACAAATCGGGACTGAATTACTTAGTTAATCTTGTTGTTACACTATCTGGTAATACAAAGTGTTCAATATAAATCTTGATTTATCTTTGTAATCTATTTTATTAATTTTATTCAAAGTTTCATTCAAGACGTTTTACATTAACTTCGGTGAAATCACGGGTGAACTGACTGGCAGATCACACCAACTCAGCGATATACATATATACAGCCACCACAATCAGATTACCATGATTGACGCCTTGAAAGGAACCTTAATTTTCATAGAGCGGATACATATATCATAAATGTCATACCTTGACTCATTTAAAGCCACATTTGTTTATTTTTTGAATATTATATGTGAACATAAAGTCTTCGCTATCGAAACAGCAATACCATGGGAAGCCTCAACAGTGACTTGTCAAACTTTTCCACACATAAAAATAGTATACAGTGATCTCATCTCTACACATAAAACAATGCCTAGCAAAACCACCAATACAATTGAAATGGTAAATCATCATGTCCAGTGATTATTTTCTCGCAATAACATCATTCTCTGTGACCAAGTTTGCAAACTCCTGCATTGTTATTCACCTAGAATGTAGTTTTTGACAACACTGTCACACGAAACTAAAAAAATGATTGATATTGAATGAATGATTAAGGTAGTGTAAGCAATGACAGCTGCAAATCGGGGATTCATTGGTCGTGATGACGAAAATAAATTGTGTGTGTCAATCAAAATATACTTGTTGGTAAAAAACTACTGCGCATGCAGGCACCTTACAGCAATTTTCTATGTGCTGTTTTTTACATTATCAGTGAATTGTGCATGGTGTATGACCTTCCCTCTCACTGCTCTCCTGATGGCTGCTGACATGACACTTTATCATGAAGATTGACAGGGTCAATGTTGCTTTTTTTCAGGTCCATAAACAAGTATTGACCTCACATGAAGTCTATGATAGTTATATTACATACTACTCCAAAGAGGTTAAAGAACACTAGATTGTTTCAAATAACTATAGTTAATCTGTCAAGGCTGGTGGGTACTGTGACACTAAGCTCATGTCAGCTACAATAACATTAGGAGGCTCCAACAACCTCGCAGAGATATCTGATTGGCTGAGGCTTAAAATTCCACTTCCAGGTAATGCCCATTCTATATTTTGTAACTCATCATACCTGAGTCAATAAGCATACCTGTCGAATGACGTGACCGCTTCTCGCCTAATGAATATGGTAGAAATCTTTGCATTATATAACAGTCTGTACAGAAATCTTTTGAGTCTACAAGACCGTACTTGGCTATACAAGCATACTTTTCTATAGATTTTGATGTTATTATTACTATTAGATTATTATTAGCTGAGTTTACAAGACCTAACAGAACTTTACTAGACTCGGGCTTCAACTCAACTTCACCATAACAAGACCTAATCTGTGGACTACCAATAGTAGCATGAGCAGGTGAGGGGTGAAATTACACCTTAAGCATGTTAAGTCTGTGTTTCAGTCAGGTTTAAATTATCCACAAAACTGTTACCATGGTTACTGTTGTCGTGAATACAATACATAACTGTAAGGGAACCAATAATAGGACTGCATGGTATTAAAGGTATACTGCAATACGCTTTTTAAACGATATACGTACTGCAATATTTTCTCTGTGTACTTGTAAATTGGGTAAAGAAAACAATTCAAGTTTTTTTATTTTTTTATTGTTTAACCTGAGTGAATAAGTGCGTAGCGTTACATGCCGGTTTAAGCAATATTCCAGCAATATCGCGCGCGGGGTGGGAGACACCAGAAACGGGCTTCACACATTGTACCCATGTCGTGTGTTTAACCTGAAATCCATGATTACAAAATGATGGCAACAGGCCATCCAGTGAGTGTGTTTGTTTTTTATGGCACTGGGGGAGGGTGGGGGGAGAGAGACAGAGGGAGTGGGACATCAGAAACAGGTTTCACGCATTGTAACCAATCGAACCCAGGCCTTCAGTGTGACGAGCAAACGCTTAAACCACTGGGCTACCCCACTGCTCCCCTATATCATTTTACAGCGGTAGAAACTAACATTCTTGGTCCACTAGTCCTAATAATGATAATATTAATATATAGCAAAACCATTAAAAATGGCAATTTTCTACTAGTCCTTATCATACCTTACCTATTGGGCAGTTTGGCAAGGACTATAGGACTGGTGCCAATTTCTAACCCTGTTTTACGTAATTTATAAGACAATTATGATCAATTACACGCATACTGAAAAAGCACCTGGCTTTAGCGGTATACCATTGGATTCCCTGATCATGCTGATCCATGCTTATTGCTTAATTTAACTGTCGTAGGTGCTTATCGCCATATATATATATATATATATATATATATGTATGTATATATATATATATATATATATATATATATATATATATATATATATATATATATATATATATATTATATATATAAGTAATTTAAATAGCCCAGATAATTGTGGTATCTGGAAATATGCATGCAAAAAAGAATATGTGACAGATTAATCGATTGGGCCCCCAACAAATTATCACAACTCCAGAGCCGGCTGTTTTTAGGAAAGAATTCCAAACAGTTGATAATATATTCATTACCGATACAGTTATCACAAATTATTCATCTCTGTAAAATGTAAGGCTTTCTTGTGAATTTGGAGATTCAGTCCCTGCTGTGTTCTGCAATCGTAGAATCTTTTGCATGTTTTGTGCATAACGTGCAGAATTTTGCATTTTTCTGCTGCAGAATTCGTCAAAAACACTGCAGATACTTAACATAGAAGTTGAAAGATGGTTTTAAATTTGTGAAAGTGACCTAGGTTTACTGACATGAGCAGTCATTATATGAATTGTGCAATGTATTAATATAATAATTTCAAATAATTATGTGAGGTGTTTGTGTTACATGGTAAAAAGAAACAACAATTAACAAACAATCTTTTAACATTGTATGTTTTGAACAATGGTTAAATGAAATCAATATCCTGATTTTGATCATGCATTTTGAAGTGAAGTTGACTTTCGTATTATTGATTACTAGCAGTGCATGCCTGTATGATTCACTAGTGATCACCAGATTCACTTCAATAACCTGTTCAAGCTGTTGAAAAGTTAATCAGAAAAATGCCTGCAAAAAACAGGAGAAAACTAGGAATTCATGAAAACTAGGCTTAAAAGTTTACAGAATTGTGTGCAGATATATAAAAGAAAATGACTGCAGAAGTAAGATAGTTTGGGCGCGGAATACAGCGGAATACAGCGTGAACTGGAGATTTATAGATTGCTTTGTTTCAGTTCCACTAAGTTATTTGCATATAACATTGTTCTTTCAGAAAGTACAGTTATTGATCTTCAAATTGCATAAGTTATACCAATATTGTGATAAGTGGCAACTTCAATGATAAAAGTAAAGTGACAGCACTTTTTACAAAGCAAGGACGTCTAATTCAAATAAAATATTTGATCTAAAAAATAACCTCATAGAAATTTACCAACTCAGTATTAGGGAGTTTATCTATCCAGATCGTGGTATATCATGGTTCAGGGTTTCACCTTGACTTACGAAAGTTGGGGTCCCAAGGACCCGCAATAATTAATTTTAAGGGTCCTTGATAAAGTATTGGATCTGCTTGCTTTACCAAGAGAGTAATGTTATTCTGAAGCAGGTATGTATGCAGTCGAACCTTATTGTGTCAAACTAACTGGGATCTGGAAAGAAGTTCCAAGCTATCTTAGTTCGAGGCACCCAACAAACATGACAAAGTGACTTTCTGAAAACCAAACATCATGTTGTGAGAGATTATTACCAGGCCCAGATGCAACACTAGATTTCAAGGCGTTTGTAAATTTCAACGCCAAGATGAGTGGCGAGTGGGATGAGTGGAAGATATTCTTCTTTTTTTAACTGAACGAGCGATTAGGCGAATTTTAGGCATAATTTGGATACTTGGGACTCCCAAATGAGTTCAGACAGATCCGAGTTTAAAGGATGAAAAATATAGGTGAGGTGAGGTGAAATTGGGTTTAACGTCACGTCCAAGATTATTGCACTTAAATAGCGATGTGCATGCACGTGTGTGTGTGTGGCTGCTTGTACTAGTCCGGACTGATGCCGATTTATGGTGCTAGCTCACTGAGATACCATGCCGCAGTTTAATATGAATATCCCACTCAGACGCAGTATACTGGCTCTACCACTAGACAAGGTAGACACAATTTTATGGATAACAACTTCTTTAATACTGTAAAAATAGATCCTTATACTGTTGACAAGCAAGACTGAATGAGGGACATTAGTACAGAATATATATAGTTGGTGGAGGATAAACAGTAACAATAACTGCATACATGAGTGGGATAACATTTATACCGAAACGTCGCTTTTGAAGGTATTAAAGAAGTCGTCATCCATAAAATTGTGTCTACCTTGTCATCCGTCAACTTCTAAGTAATGCCTATCAAACAATCTACCACTAAACCACGGAGGCGGTCAATGAAAACTATAGAAGGAAACTGTAAGGAGCAGAAACTCTGTAATGTGTACACACGATTCTGAGTTTCACTTTTGTTTGGGATGCCACTTCTATGCCCTCTATCCCAAAATATTATGAAATATTCCTACAGTGCAGAGATTCTACCTCTTGCACACAATTCTGAGTCTCACTTTTGTTTGGAATGCCACTTCTATGCCCTCTATCCCAAAATATTATGATAATATTCCTACAGTACAGAAATTCTACCCCTTGCACACGATTCTGAGTCTCACTTTTGTTTGGAATGCCACTTCTATGCCCTCTATCCCAAAATATTATGATAATATTCCTACAGTACAGAAATTCTACCTCCTAAATGCAGAACTGTGGTCAACAACATTATTCAAAGTACCGTATTCGACCCATTAAGCGCCCAGGGTGCTTAATAAAAGACACAAAGGGTGGGCGCTTATTAGGGACAATTCAGGTCAAATTGGCGTAAATTCATCAGTAAGCCTTATCATATTTTCTTGAGAATAGTGCGCACTTTTTTTCGAAAAAACTCAGCTGTGTAGAAGGGGGTGCGCATTATACACGAATTAATGAGTTTTGATGTTTTTTCCCCCATGGAAAGACATTACTGTGAGCACGTAACACCGGAAATACCATGTCAACAAATCCATACTAAAGTTCGCAAACTATTCATGTTATTACACTGTCTGGCTTTAAAAAGTGTTCTTTGTATATCTGGACTTTTGTTTGTAACTTATTTCATTAATTTTATTCAAAATTCCTTTTAATATTGGTTTACTTAATTTCGGCGAAATCGTGTGTGAAGCGATCGGAAGATCGCACAACTCACCATTATTAACAGCAACCACGGTCAGATTACCGCTATTGACACCTTGAAACGAACTTATATGAACGATTCTATGTCAACACGTAATTCTCGCGATCACACGGTGACGCACGGGAGCCTTGACGGTGACTTGTCAGACTGGTTCCATGTAAAAAATAATACCCGGCCATAGGGATCAGCTGCTTCGCTTAGGGTTATTATTATTTTAAATATGTTTAGTAAAAGCTGCATCTCAATTAACAAGATATTATTATTCCTGATAAAAAAATAGTTTCAGATACAACTTTTGCCGATCCTTGCATTTAAAATCCTGTAAAGTTATATCATTGTGTGTGTCTTGACCAAATCACAGGTAGATTCCAAGAAAACGTGTACAGCTGATTGCTGTGTCCGGCTTAGTTTACGAGAAAATACACAAGGTAATCTTAATCCCTGGATATAAAACGATGCCTAGCTGAACAAAAAATACAATTTAAACGGTAAATCAACATGTCTGGTGATTTTTTTAACTCAAATTTCGAATTTGTATACTGACGAAGTTTCTCATCACCCGTTCGTTTGCCTGACTTCGCTGAAGGGGTACGGTGTAATTTTTTTCTGCGCATAATATTCAAAGTCACAAATATGTAAAATAAACAGAATACAGTCATGCCCCGCTTATACGTACTTCAAATATCCGGAAACCTCGGTTCCCGGACGATTTTCATTTAAAACGAAATAATTACTATATAAATGTTCGGAACTGGGAAAGGGGCGGGGGGCGCTTATTGGGGGAGGGGCGCTTAAAGGGTCGAATACGGTATGTGTAGCAATACATTTTGGGTGGAATAAGACGCAGAGAATATACTTAAAAAGCACCTCTATCGCAGTCTGACGGACTGTGAAGTCATATCATTTGAATCGCAATACGTGGTGTGAGAGGTCATTATAGCAGGGTTAGAAACTAACAGGTTTTGTCCACTAGTCCTTATAATGATAACATATAGCAAAACCCTTAAAATGGGTCAATTTCAGGGATGGGGGAGGGGCGCTTAATGTGTCGAATACAGAATGTGTAGCAATATATTTTGGGTGGAATAAGACGGAGAGAATATACCCGGTAATTAAAAAGCACCTCTATCGCAGTCTGACGGACTGTGAAGTCATATCATTTGAATCGCAATACGTGGTGTGAGAGGTCATTATAGCAGGGTTAGAAACTAACGGTTTTTGTCCACTAGTCCTTATAATGATAACATATAGCAAAACCCTTAAAATGGGTCAATTTCAGGGATGTGAGAAGGTTTTCATGAAAAAAGAGGAAAAGTCTAGGGAGGTCTGGGGGCACGCCCCCACAGACATTTTTTAAACATTTGATTGTATTTTAAGCAATTTCGTGCAGTTTGGACAACATTCAATCCAAGAAATGTAATAGGTCAATGGCAAAAGTTTATAAGTCATATAAACAAGATGGCAGATGCAGTAAAATTTCGAAGTTAAATCAGTACTTTTAAAAAATCAGGCATAGCTTCCGCGCACCTGGCTACCCGTCAGGTCTGGGAGCAATACTACCATAAACTTCAACCCCCATCCCCCAGACACAAGGACAACTGTCACAAGCGTGCAATGTCTGACCCTTTCCCCATGTTAAATCATATTGAAAAAAACTTACCTTGTACTTACAAAAAAACCAATTGCAAACATAAGACATTAATACAACATATATCCCCATGTTATGGGTTTTTGGACGCTGGAAAAACATTCATAGTTTTTCTCGCTAATCACATGAACAACTGTAAAACATCTCATTCACTAACAGGCTAAAAGACTACTTTATCTTAAAAACAAGCCATCATCTGACTCTGAGAATTTACAATTTCTGTACGACGCCACAGTGTGCAAGTATTCGTGATAGAAAGCGTATGATGTCCGAAAACCTATGCTTCTGAAAGCTCCGATCGAAAACAGGACAATCACCGAAGGTTGTCCTGTTTTCGATCATATTTTTCGGAGTGGTTTTTTTTTAATCTTTGATTATATTTTTACGCGGAGGATGATTTTTTCCGAGGACTACTGTTTTAAAAAACGTGATTTTCCGCGTTTCCGCAGAGATTTCACATCCCTGCAATTTCTACTGGTCTTTAGGATACCTTTACTATTGGGCAGTTTGGTAAGGACTACAGGGCTAGTGCCAATTTCTAACGCTGTATAGTGGTGTTCAGATTAGAACAAAACTTTCCAAGGCTAGCTTATTTATTTAGGTGGCCACAATTTCTACTTACAAAGTATACATTAGGAGACTAAAGAATGATAAATGTGAAAAAAGGAGTAAATACAGGGACATACTTAGGTTAATGGGTATTTCAGGGGTTTCTTTAATTCAAATTGACCAACTTTTCAGAACACTGGACACAACTGATGCCACACACTCAACATACTCGCTAACACCAAAGAGATTGCATTTAATTTTGTCCTAGTACAATCGAGATTGACATACTTCATTTATGATGTGTATAGATTTATGATACCTAGTGATTCGAAACCTTTTCAAATTTCCAACCTTGCAACCAAATTTGCTGACGAGTTTAGTTTCAAATAAAATTTACAGGTATCAAATCAAATTCAAAACCTATACATTGACAACAAAGTAGTTTTATCTCCAAAGGAATCTCTGCATGAAGTTTAAAGTGATTCAGTCTTACTTCTCTTGGGTCTGCTGAAGGTGTCATGGAGGTTGAAAACAACTTTTTCAATGAAATGCTGAATCTTTGATCCGTCGGGACCTCGTACAAACACTGTCCAGTCATGTGTGAATCCCTCCGACGTTGGTTTTTTGCGGAAACTTGCTGTGTGGCCAAGTTCGATTGTGACCTGAACTTGGCTTTGTGACTGAAACACAGAGAGGCCATTTCTAGAGAACAGTATTCACAGGAATGTTCTGTAATTGAAATCTTAAATCTCTGCAAATTGAAACAAATTATGAAACAAAAGGACTGCATATAAGTATATAACTATATAAGCGATGACCTGTGCCATTTAATATGTTCATTTTGTATCTTATTTTAATACCCAAGTCAGGACCTTAGGATTTACCATTGTACTGAATAGACTTCCAGTTTGTACTCAGTATTGTCTCAGAAGGTCCGATGGGCTTTCAATGAAGGTTCGAACCACTCAAAGGGCTTAAGTAAAGTCAACAAAGTAACTTAGTAATAAACGAAAATAGTGTGAGATACACAATAACAAATGACAGCAGAAATCACTTCCCAAATGAATAATTCTGCCAATGAGGGGATTCCCCCAAAATTATTGATACCAAATAACTGAAAAACAACCTTTTGAATAAACAAAACAGACACTAAAATTACCCACAATTTGTCAAACTGCTATAACAGTAATAATAATGATTTCATATTGATATATTTATATGAACCTCTTGTCTGCATCTACAAATTATGCAAAGATCAAAATTAGTTACGCATAAAAAACCTATATTGATTTATTATTCCTAGGATAAACAGATATATTTGTAACTCTTCAGATACTCAGATATATTTGTTTCTCTTCAGATATACAGACATATTGGTAACTCTATAAAGTGTTAATAGTCATATTCACAATTGCGAATGAATAATATGCATTAATTTAAATTACCTTGAAATTACCATGTAATACAGACATACAAGCGTTAAGTACGGGTGGCATCAGGGTGTTATTTACCAAGATGAGAACAAATTATGTGTGATAGCACTTGAGTTCCATTGGTAGAATGTTGGTTGAGCACTGCAACGCGCAAGCGATGCAGGTTCAATCCCCTCAACAAAATGTGGGGGCTAAATGGAATGGGCAAAAGTGCATCCAGTATTGTTGAGAATTTTGGTGGCGGATGTTTCTTTAATTGTGACATACTTCTGTGGATCAATTTATATTGAAAGTTCCAACAATGTCCTAAATTGGAAACACAGACCTCTCCTCATCACTTAACTAAAATTATGCAGTGGTTTGTTTGGTGGAGCGGTTGGTTGGATAAGAAGTATATTGTGCAGGAGAAAGTGAAAAGAAAATGAAAGAGAAAACAATTCCACGTATATATCAAATACTAGCATCTCATGATGCTTGTTAGACTAATCACGACCATGAGTATTTGTTACGACGGAGTTGACACATGAACTGCATTGCCTCCTTGCCATTGACAGCACATTAAATCAACTTTGGCGGAATTTAGTCACTTTATATTTTACGTATCGGTTAAAACTTGTAGCAAACTTACCAGTTGTGACATTTTATCCTGAAATATTTATATAAATAACCTGTGAAGGATTAAAACAATGAGTAGATTTGTAAACAATCATTTTTACAGATCAACCGGAAATATCCTGATAATGTGTACAAAATCTACGATCTGATATATCATGCGGACAGAAATCTAACATCAAGATTCATAAAGATTTTTGTCTTCCTTTCATTATATCTATAGCAATACTTGTTGTTTTTATTCAATGTGTGCTAAAATAAGATTCATATTTTACTTACGAAGTAAATACATCATTGATTGACTATTATTTCGTTCCAGAACAGCAGTGCTATTTTCGTAATTAATTATTATCTCCCTTTCAAAGATGGCGGGAAATAGAACAAGTTCAAGCAGCTGATCATTACATTTCGGTATTATATCGATAAATCCATCCTTTATAGGTGCGCCCAAAAGTACAATAAAGATAGTGACACTAGGTTCGATTGTGTAATTTCATGCTATTGACGACCATTCGTTTCGTCACTCAGCCGGTCCCAGTTTCGTCGAAACATTTTCGGCTGAGTGAGTTTGATTTTAAATGTGCATTTACGATAATGCTTATGCTCCCATAATCTCTCGTTTCGAGGAACTGTATGTTTTCCTGCGATTCACGTTTTTTGCATGGCTGTCAGTGTAAGCTCGGGCATTGATTCAACTTGGCCCACACTCTGCAGAGATTGTTTCAATGTTTGGCCCATTCCTTTAAATAACACAATGTGACGGTCAGTTTTTTAAATGGGGAAACAGTTGAATGATGAAATATCAGGATTAAAGGGGTGCTAACAATGACCGGAAAGGAGAACCAAGGTTTAATGAGTGGGGCTTAGCCAAACCAAAACAACACTAACCCTAAGTGAGTGAGTTTGGTTTAATCCTGCTTTTAACAATATTTCAGTTGTATCGCGGTGTGTCAGCTTAATGTGGGAGGAAAGCCTGAAGTGATGCAGGTCTCAGACGTTTACCACTTCGATGAAACCCACAAGCACGGGTATGGTGCTGACAAACCTAGAAACATAATCGGGGCGAACCGGGATTCGAACCCACAATCATAGGTTTCTGGAATGACCAAAGGATGCAACTCTGCACAGGGAATTGAGCGCCTTAGACGACTGGGTCACCCATGCCCCCACTAACCCTAAGGATCCAAGAGGCACAGATGAGATCTGTGAAGCAGGAGCCACTGTCAGCAGCCTGAGCCAATTAGCAAGCTGCGCTCGCTAAACTGCATTTTTACCGAAATATCTATGACGGTCTCCTTCTCAGACATGGACATCTGTGTCATGTACAGCAACACATAGGATTCACATATGTTCATGCCTGTTAAAAAATACTTGAAATTTGGAAAATCTTAGAAAGCTCTTTTCATATAACTTGGCTGAGAGATCTGAAACAATGAAGATATGTAGGACTTGGTTTTGTTCATCTCATGGAATTCCTAATTTAGTTTAGATTATTTAATTGAGAAATTATTCCATTCTATAAAAAAACGATGTATCCAAACACTGGTAAACAATGTTAAGAAATATACAAGTAGTGAGCCAAAGATATCAAATGTTTTTATGATATCTCAAAGCGGTGTTAAACCCAACTCACTCCTATAATGATCTCTCCTACTTGTCATATTAGATAAATTACCAACACATTAGACTAACATCTAGTCTCTGAAATGAACACATCTTACATAAAAAACAATTGTTCAGTCATCTTAATAAAAATAAAATTATACTGCAGTGATCTAGACTTGCCAAACATTATAGACTTGCATGGGCTGTATTTGTTATATATTTGTATCAGGGTCTGTAAGACAGACTAACCAACACATAGAAATCTAAAAAATGTATGCGGTCACATTTATTTGATTTTATTAGACTTGACTTTGGACTACTCTGTTGTAGCAAGGTGACGATAACTAGTTGCCATGGAAACTGACGCTGATGAGCTAGAGGATGAGGAAGCTGATGACTGGCTTGACACCAGGTGGTCTGCACCAGTTGATCCGTTTTCAGTGCCACACGGAATTGCAGCATGTCAGGAAGCTCATTGCCATCCATCATCATCTCGGCCTGCACCAAGTGCACAGCAGCAGGACACAGCAGGTACGTCATTGTTTCGCTGTCAGTGTTGCATTAATTGTAACGTGTGGGGATGCAGGAGGTATCAACATACATCTAACTGAAAAAAAGAGAAGAAATTAATGTAATGGTGATGGCTAGTGTGATGGTTAGTCATTCAGGTGTTTACTGCATTGATGTCAGATGTTCAGGTGTGTTTACTGCATTGATGTCAGATGTTCAGGTGTGTTTACTGCATTGATGGCAGATGTTCAGGTGTGTTTACTGCATTGATGTCAGATGTTCAGGTGTGTTTACTGCATTGATGTCAGATGTTCAGGAGTGTTTACTGCATTGATGGCAGATGTTCAGGTGTGTTTACTGCATTGATGTCAGATGTTCAGGTGTGTTTACTGCATTGATGTCAGATGTCCAGGTGTGTTTACTGCATTGATGTCAGATGTTCAGGAGTGTTTACTGCATTGCTGGCAGATGTTCAGGAGTGTTTACTGCATTGATGGCAGATGTTCAGGAGTGTTTACTGCATTGATGTCAGATGTTCATGTGTGTTTACTGCATTGATGTCAGATGTTCAGGTGTGTTTACTGCATTGATGTCAGATGTTCAGGAGTGTTTACTGCATTGATGGCAGATGTTCAGGTGTGTTTACTGCATTGATGGCAGATGTTCAGGAGTGTTTACTGCATTGATGTCAGATGTTCAGGTGTGTTTACTGCATTGATGTCAGATGTTCAGGTGTGTTTACTGCATTGATGGCAGATGTTCAGGAGTGTTTACTGCATTGATGTCAGATGTTCAGGTGTGTTTACTGCATTGATGTCAGATGTTCAGGAGTGTTTCCTGCATTGATGGCAGATGTTTAGGTGTGTTTACTGCATTGATGTCAGATGTTCAGGTGTGTTTACTGCATTGATGGCAGATGTTCAGGTGTGTTTACTGCATTGATGTCAGATGTTCAGGTGTGTTTACTGCATTGATGGCAGATGTTCAGGAGTGTTTCCTGCATTGATGGCAGATGTTCAGGTGTGTTTACTGCATTGATGTCAGATGTTCAGGTGTGTTTACTGCATTGATGTCAGATGTTCAGGTGTGTTTACTGCATTGATGTCAGATGTTCAGGTGTGTTTACTGCATTGATGTCAGATGTTCAGGAGTGTTTACTGCATTGCTGGCAGATGTTCAGGAGTGTTTACTGCATTGATGTCAGATGTTCAGGAGTGTTTACTGCATTGATGTCAGATGTTCATGTGTGTTTACTGCATTGATGTCAGATGTTCAGGAGTGTTTACTGCATTGATGGCAGATGTTCAGGTGTGTTTACTGCATTGATGGCAGATGTTCAGGAGTGTTTATTGCATTGATGGCAGATGTTCAGGTGTGTTTACTGCATTGATGGCAGATGTTCAGGTGTGTTTACTGCATTGATGGCAGATGTTCAGGAGTGTTTACTGCATTGATGTCAGATGTTCAGGTGTGTTTACTGCATTGATGGCAGATGTTCAGGAGTGTTTATTGCATTGATGGCAGATGTTCAGGTGTGTTTACTGCATTGATGTCAGATGTTCAGGTGTGTTTACTGCATTGATGGCAGATGTTCAGGAGTGTTTACTGCATTGATGTCAGATGTTCAGGTGTGTTTACTGCATTGATGGCAGATGTTCAGGAGTGTTTCCTGCATTGATGGCAGATGTTTAGGTGTGTTTACTGCATTGATGTCAGATGTTCAGATGTGTTTACTGCATTGATGTCAGATGTTCAGGAGTGTTTACTGCATTGCTGGCAGATGTTCAGGTGTGTTTACTGCATTGATGGCAGATGTTCAGGTGTGTTTACTGCATTGATGGCAGATGTTCAGGTGTGTGGTATCAGTGTCTACTATGATCATGATGATGGTGTTCTTGTGTCTTGTGTTCCCTGCAGGTGTCTACTGTCATAGTGTTTCGTGTTCAGGTGTCTTGTGTTCCCTGCAGGTGTCTGCTGTCATAGTGTCTTGTGTTCAGGTGTCTTGTGTTCCCTGCAGGTGTCTGCTGTCATAGTGTCTTGTGTTCAGGTGTCTTGTGTTCCCTGCAGGTGTCTACTGTCATAGTGTTTTGTGTTCAGGTGTCTTGTGTTCCCTGCAGGTGTCTGCTGTCATAGTGTCTTGTGTTCAGGTGTCTTGTGTTCCCTGCAGGTGTCTGCTGTCATAGTGTGTTGTGTTCATGTGTCTTGTGTTCCCTGCAGGTGTGCCCCCAGTTGTGTCAGGTGTTCAGGTGTCTTGTGTTCCCTGCAGTTGTCTGCTGTCATAGTGTCTTGTGTTCATGTGTCTTGTGTTCCCTGCAGGTGTGCCCCCAGTTGTGTCAGGTGTTCAGGGTGGTGGGCAGATGCTGACGAGGATGCTGCTGAATGACAACAAGGCTGGCATGGATGGACTGGACAAGGAGAAAATCAACCAGATCATCTATCAGGCCAGCAAAGGTGATTTCATCAACCAAGTAGAGACTTACTTCCACACTCAAGTGATTTCATCTTCTTAGCAAAGTGTGTACACACATTTGACTTGAGTCTCACACATTTGACTTGAGTCTCACACATTTGACTTGAGTCTCGCACATTTGATTTGAGTCTCACACATTTGACTTGAT
Source organism: Haliotis cracherodii (assembly GCF_022045235.1). Taxonomy (NCBI): domain Eukaryota; kingdom Metazoa; phylum Mollusca; class Gastropoda; order Lepetellida; family Haliotidae; genus Haliotis; species Haliotis cracherodii. The sequence continues at coordinate 59,768,076 of NW_027266264.1, forward strand.
GTACACACATTTGACTTGAGTCTCACACATTTGACTTGAGTCTCACACATTTGACTTGAGGTACACACATTTGACTTGAGTCTCACACATTTGACTTGAGGTACACACATTTGACTTGAGTCTCACACATTTGACTTGAGGTACACACATTTGACTTGAGTCTCACACATTTGACTTGAGGTACACACATTTGACTTGAGACGCACACTCTGGCACCTTACTCTTCTATTCTCATGCATCGTGCTGCCATTTAATTGTTTTTCATGTTATCTGTTTTCAGTTTGTACTGTAGCCAATGATCTGATTATGTTTGTGACATAAATACACAAATAGCAAGCTAGCCAATGCAGTCCTAATGTACTGTGTGCAAGAAGTATAATACTTGCCTTGTGTTGCTTGGCAACGTATTGTATGTACTTGGTGTAAGAAGTAAAACACTAGCCCATCTATCTAGTTGAAAATTTAATCACTTTTGACATTCAGTGTAGATTTAATTTACAACTAAATTACCAACTCAAAGAACATGTCCATTTATCTCTAATACATAAACTTAACCTGAATTATGTATTAACATATGCAGGCTCACATGGCCATCTTTAAGGCTTGATAATTATATCAATCAATGTAATAGAAATGAAGAAAGTATTGCCAAGTATGTCAAAGTTGGCCATTTTTCTCCCAGTTGCTACTCAAACCAAAGTTGTCATAATGCTTGCCAATCAACAAACAGCAGGTTTCATATTTTCACCAATTGGCATTTATAAAATTCCTTTAGATATTTTTTATAATTTTTTTAAATTTCTTTTATAAATGCCAATTGGTGAAAATATGAAAAATTCCTTTAGATTGAGTGTGAATGTGTGTATGGATGTGTGTGAATGATATGTACTTTCTCAAAAAACCCTGGTCATGTATCTGGACTCTTATCTAAACATGATGTACTTTTACCAGGAACAAAAAAAAAAAAAAAAAAAAAAAAAAAATTCCTTTAGATATAGAACAATTGTAAGGCAAACAATTACACTCCTAATGAACCTGATCATTGTCGCTGTAATTCAGGTTCCAAATATTTTGAGAATGAAAAGAAGAAGGAGGAGCAGGTTCAACAGAGGATCGAGGAACAGAGAGTGAAGCAGTCGAAGATAACTGAGAGCCAGCTGAAGCAGGGCCTGGAAGAGGTGAAGTGACACTGTAGACAGTTAACACTGCCCACCTCCATTAACACATACTTTAGTTGGACAGGATAGCTTCTGGTGTTGTTCTTGCTTATAAGAACATGCTACTGTAATGTTATTTACAACGAACCAACATCTGTTTACATGGTTACAGGCAAATAGGCTGTTGGAGGAGCTGGAGATGTCACGTGATCTGAGTCACACCATCGTCCACATCGACATGGACGCCTACTATGCAGCAGTGGAGATGAGAGACGACCCCTCTCTCAGAGACCAGCCTATGGCTGTTGGAGGGAGCTCAATGCTGGTGAGTCTGTGATCACGTCGTGGTGGTGGGTGAATCATGGATCACATATGTTGAGTGAGTCACACATCATATATGTTGCTGGTGAGTGTGTCACATGTTGCTGTTGAGTGTTTCACACGTCACATGTTGCTGGTGAGTGAGTCACACGTCACATGTTTCTGGTGAGTGTGTCACACGTCACATGTTGCTGGTGAGTGTGACACACGTCACATGTTGCTGGTGAGTTTGTCACACGTCACATGTTGCTGGCGGGTGTGTCACGTGTTGCTGGTGAGTGTCTCACATATCACATTGTGCTGGTGAGTGTTTCACACGTCACATGTTGCTGGTGAGTGAGTCACAAGTCACATGTTGCTGGTGAGTGTGACACACGTCACATGTTGCTGGTGAGTGTGTCACACGTCACATGTTGCTGGTGGGTGAGTCACATGTTGCTGGCGGGTGTGTCACATGTTGCTGGTGAGTGTCTTACACATCACATTTTGCTGGTGAGTGTGTCACATGTTGCTGGTGGGTGTGTCACACATCACATTTTGCTGGTGAGTGTGTCACATGTTGCTGGTGAGCGTGTCACATGTCACATGTTGCTGATAAGTGTGTCAGACGTCACATGTTGCTGGTGAGTGAGTCACACTTCACATGTTACTTGTATGTGCGTCACATGTTGCTGGTGAGTGAGTCACACGTCACATGTTCCTGGTGAGTGTGTCGCATGTCACATGTTGCTGGTGAGTGCGTCAAGACCATGTTGTGTCAGTTGATACTCACACTCCCTCTGTTTCAGTCCACCTCCAACTACGAGGCCCGCAAGTATGGAGTGAGAGCAGCCATGCCCGGGTTCATCGCCAAGAAGCTGTGTCCACACCTCGTCCTGGTCAAGCCCAACTTTGACAAGTACACAGCTGTCAGCAAACAGGTGAGGGAGATCCTAGCTGATTATGATCCCAACTTTTCTCCTATGAGCCTTGATGAAGCTTACCTTGATATCACAGAACATTTGAAACGGAGAGCAAACTTCACCGACTTGGAGCGATCCTACTTGGTCAGATCATGTGATGAAGTGGGGTCTGCCTGGTGTGGATGTGACCTGAATAAAACCTTAAGGGACAGAGTTGTAGGGGTCTCCCAGCCCAAACAAGTTGACCATGATGGTGATAAGCAGGTGCAAGGTGACCAGTCAAACAAGCACCTGCAGGGTGACCAGTCAAACAAGCACCTGCAAGGTGACCAGTCAAACAAGCACCTGCAAGGTGACCAGTCAAACAAGCACCTTCAAGGTGACCAGTCAAACAAGCACTTACAGGGTGCTGATACTGAGGGTGAAGACAGGTGTCTGATGTGTGGCAAGGTGTTGCCCAAATATGGTGTCGAGGTGTTCGGCCGGACTGTGGAGGAAGCAGTGAAAGAGATGAGGTGTCGCATCCAGCAGAGGACTCGCCTCACAGCAAGTGCAGGTAACAGCAATGAGAGTGAACTTACAACTTACAACTTGTACACAGCATATTGCAGCTCTTTCCTACAGTCAGTGTATTGCTTTTTTGTCAGTGAAACAATAATTACAATGAACAAGTCAAGGCTATTCTAGTATGTGAATAGTATCAACTTGCAAACTTGACTTTTAAGTGACATTTAGAAGCTATTGTATTAATTAAGACTGCATGTAGTATTTTTTCCTCATTTCCCAGGTATCACAGCGTTAGAAATTGGCACTAGCCAAACTGCCCAATAGTAAAGGTATCATATATTATAAAAGGACCAGTAGATATTTATGGGGTTTGCTATATGTTATCATTATATGGATTAGTGGACTAAAACAATTAGTTTCTACCACTGTTATCATGCGGTATTGTGGTGTATTTTAGTCTCCATTGTTTGATTGTTGTCACAAGTATTGTGGTGTATTGTAGTCTCCATTGTTTGATTGTTGTCACAAGTATTGTGGTGTAATGTAGTCTCCATTGTTTGATTGTTGTCACAAGTATTGTGGTGTATTGTAGTCTCCATTGTTAGATTGTTGTCACAAGGTTTGTGGTGTATTGTAATCTCCATTGTTTGATTGTTGTCACAAGTATTGTGCAGTATTGTAGTCTCCATTGTTTGATTGTTGTCACAAGTATTGTGGTGTATTGTAGTCTCCATTGTTTGATTGTTGTCACAAGTATTGTGGTGTATTGTAGTCCCCATTGTTTGATTGTTGTCACAAGTATTGTGCAGTATTGTAGTCTGATTGTTTGATTGTTGTCACAAGTATTGTGGTGTATTGTAGTCTCCATTGTTTGATTGTTGTCTCAAGTATTGTGGTGTATTGTAGTCTCCATTGTTTGATTGTTGTCACAAGTATTGTGCAGTATTGTAGTCTCCATTTTGTGATTGTTGTCACAAGTATTGTGGTGTATTGTAGTCTCCATTGTTTGATTGTTGTCACAAGTATTGTGCAGTATTGTAGTCTCCATTGTGTGATTGTTGTCACAAGTATTGTGGTGTATTGTAGTCTCCATTGTTTGATTGTTGTCACAAGTATTGTGGTGTATTGTAGTCTCCATTGTGTGATTGTTGTCACAAGTATTGTGGTGTATTGTAGTCTCCATTGTTTGATTGTTGTCACAAGTATTGTGGTGTATTGTAGTCTTCATTGTTTGATTGTTGTCACAAGTATTGTGGTGTATTGTAGTCTCCATTGTTTGATTGTTGTCACAAGTATTGTAGTGTATTGTAGTCTCCATTGTTTGATTGTTGTTACAAGTATTGTGCAGTATTGTAGTCTCCATTGTGTGATTGTTGTCACAAGTATTGTGGTGTATTGTAGTCTTCATTGTTTGATTATTGTCACAAGTATTGTGGTGTATTGTAGTCTCCATTGTTTTATTATTGTCACAAGTATTGTGGTGTATTGTAGTCTTCATTGTTTGATTATTGTCACAAGTATTGTGGTGTAGTGTAGTCTCCGTTGTTTGATTGTTGTCACAAGTATTGTGGTGTATTTTAGTCTCAATTGTTTGATTGTTGTCACAAGTATTGTGGTGTATTGTAGTCTCCATTGTTTGATTGTTGTCACAAGTATTGTGGTGTATTGTAGTCTCCATTGTTTGGTTGTTGTCACAAGTATTGTGCAGTATTGTAGTCTCCATTGTTTGGTTGTTGTCACAAGTATTGTGCAGTATTGTAGTCTCCATTGTTTGGTTGTTGTCACAAGTATTGTGCAGTATTGTAGTCTCCATTGTTTGGTTGTCGTTCCAGGTATCGCACCTAACACTATGCTGGCCAAGGTGTGCTCTGACCGGAACAAACCTAACGGTCAATTCCGCATCCTCCCAAACAGACAGGAAGTGATGGACTTCATCAGAGCTCTGCCCATCAGGAAGGTAGGCATGGTAAAACAATAGTGACAGTGAGACAGAAATCGGTTCTTGTATTAAAGTGTTTTTTAATAGAATACATTTCCCACCGTCATCCCCATGGCATTCCAAACTTTCATTCCACACTGTTCCAAATGTTATGTGCGGCAGATATCTGGAATTGGTAAAGTGTCTGAGACGATGCTACGATCACTGGGCGTGGTCAACTGCCAGGATCTGTTTGAGAAGCGCGGCCTCCTGTTCCACCTGTACTCCACTGTGGCCTTCAACCACTTCATGCACATCTGCCTCGCCATTGGCGCCACCACCGTAGAGAGGTCAGTACCATCTGTGGGGAAATAGACCTGGGTTAAAATGGGTCTACAGCTTTTCGGATGTTTTTTGTAAGACGTAACTAAGGGGCTTGCTATTCATAATAAAGGGTATGTGTGACCGATGAGATTGGTATACAACCCCTACCCCTGCCTATATTGAATTACCAGTCCCTGAAAAATGTGAAAATTTATAACGATAATATTTTTAAAAATTAGAACTGCGTCATGTTTTCATACTCAACCACCAAAGTGGTAAACATCCAAGACCTGCATCACTTCAGGCCTTCCTCCCACATTAAGTTGACATGCCATGGTAAAACAGAAATACCGTTCAAAGCATCTTTAAGCCCAACTCACTGCAAAGTGGATTGGGAGGCCTGTGACTCACTGATTGTTATCATTGTTATAATGTGTGTCATTCTTCCAGGTGTGACAGTGTACCCATCCACTGTTATATATAGCTGTAGATGTAATGTAGCCCTTTTTCAAAGATATGTTTGTTACTAACTTCTTCTTGTATTTTCAGAGACAGTGAGCGGAAGAGCATAAGTACAGAAAGGTAAGATTGTCTATCATGTCTATGGACATTTTATCAAATTTAAAATTACCAAGCAGATTCAGTAACTTGTCTGATTGCTTGCCATCATGCCTCGATGGCATGTGCTGTTGCTCACTTTTCAATCTGTGGTATGCATGATGTAGACTTGGTTCTATGCCAATCTCATTAAAATCAGACCTTTAAAGGGGAAGTGTACACGCAAAAATCACTTTCTTTCTTTTTCTAAACAAAACGCAATTTTAGAATTTGTTAGTATCTGTGTTTGAAAATATACACTAATTTTTTTTCACAGTGAAACTAGGAAGCTCACAATAGTGTGAAAGTGATATGCCGTTATGAGGCCTTCGTTTAACGAGCGAAATAGGCCTGAGTTATCCCCCTTAGATTATGACGTAATTGGTGCCAATTCAACTGGGTCCCTGTCTATTCTCAACGCAAAAGATATCAAGGACCAGTTTGCGGTAAAACAACATGGTCTACGACACACTCCGGCGCAGAGGTGACTCAGCATAACACAATTCTGGCTGGCATCTGAGATGCTAGAATCACAAAACTGTACCTACACCACGTGAAGCGGCTCTAACAAAGCATGATGACGTCATAATGTTTATCAATTGGCACCAATGACGTCATATTGCAAGGGGCATAAGCCATGGTGTTTTTGTTATGGAAATAGAACACTTGGCAAATGTGAAAAATATAAATCGTTTTAGTGCAAAAAATATGTTAATTAAATGTGATGTTTTTATATTTTTGTCTATGACACTTCTATGTTAACACATTTGATGTGGAAAAAGTACAAGAAAAAATGGTTCATTTCCGTGTGAACTTGCCCTTTAACTCAGTTATGATATCACTCTGTGTGAAAACCTGAGGACATCCCCTTTGGGGTCACATACCACTGTGTTCCGAAATGATGGGATGTGTATGAAATATCCACAACACTACACTATGTGCTGATTCCTTCTACTTTTGATATGCTGGTTTGATACTGAGAATTTAGAAACCTCAATGCTGATTGGCTGATTAGAAAGTTCTCCTGACACAGAGAGAGAAATCATACCAGAGGCTGCAGTGATACAGCTGGGCTATTGTTGACTGTGATATTAAACTATAAAAACTCTCTCATTCACAACCTCAAAGCCAAAGGCCATAGTACTGTGGATCAGGAGGCCACAATAGTAGCTGAGTATGCAGAATCTGCAAAGGATGTTGCTGTATTGCTGCTTGGATAGTGTAATGTTGTGGGGATATTGTTGTGATGTTGCTGTAATGCTGCTGTGATATTGTTGTGATGTTGCTTGGATATTGCTTGTGTGTTGCTAGGATATTGCTGTGATGTTGCTTGGATATTGCTGGTGTGTTGCTAGGATATTGCTGTGATGCTGCAAAGATATTGCTGGTGTGTTGCTAGGATATTGCTGTGAAGTTGCTGGGATATTGCTTGTGTGTTGCTGTAATGCTACTTTGATATTGTTGTGATGTTGCTTGGATATTGCTGTGATGTTGCTGGTGTGTTTCTGTGATATTGCTTGTGTGTTGTTGTGATGTTGCTTGGATAGTGCTGTGATGTTGCTGGTGTGTTTATGTGATATTGCTTGTGTGTTGTTGTGATGTTGCTTGGATATTGCTGTGATGCTACTGGTGTGTTTCTGTGATATTGCTTGTGTGTTGTTGTGATGTTGCTGTGATATTTTTGCGATGATGCTGTGATAATGCTTGGATATTGCTGGTGTGTTGCTGTGGTGTTTCTAGGATATTGCTGTGATGTTGCTGTGATATAGCTGGTGTGTTGCTAGGATATTGCTGTGATGTTGCTGTGATATAGCTGGTGTGTTGCTAGGATATTGCTGTGATGTTGCTGTGATATAGCTGGTGTGTTGCTAAGATATTGCTGTGATGTTGCTAGGATATTGCTGGTGTGTTGCTAGGATATTGCTGTAATGCTGCTGTGATATTGTTGTGATGTTGCTGCGATATTGCTGCGATATTGCTGGTGTGCTGCTGTGATGTTGCTGTGATATTGCTGGTGTGATGCTGTGATATTGTTGTGATGCTGCGGGGATATTGCTGGTGTGCTGCTGTGATGTTGCTGTGATATTGCTGGTGTGCTGCTGTGATATTGTTATAATGCTGCTGTGATATTGCTGGTGTGCTGCTGTGATATTGTTATAATGCTGCTGGGAATTCTCCCATTCCTGACATGTTGTATCTCCTTCAAGGACCTTCAGTGAACTGAGTCGGCCTGGTGACCTGTACAAGAAGTGTTCTGAGCTGTGTGCTGCCCTGGTGGAGGACCTGGGGCAGCAGGAAGTCAGGGTAGATAACTCCACACTTCTGATCTTATGCTTAACCGTTCATTATAAAAACACTGCATGCATCTGTTCCGACATTTGCACATCAAAATTACTTTGAAATTATTCTTGTATATACACAAAAATGTGACAGATTGTTCCTGACTTCAGGGTAAGACCGTGAGCATAAAGATCAAGACGGTGAAGTTCGAGGTGAAGACCCGGGCTCACAGTCTGCCAAACCACACAGCCGAGTACCAGGACATTTTCACCGCAGCCAGGGAGCTGCTTAGGGTGGAGATTCAGGCCGTTCAGCCCCAGGCCCTCCGGCTCCGGCTCATGGGTATGTCACATGACTTCCTTTGGAAGACAGATAAAAATTCACTCACTCACTCACTCACTCACTCACTCACTCACTCACTCACTCACTCAACAAAATTTCACCTCACATCACCCCACTCAAACATTCAGCTTGTAATTGTTGACCTGCCTTGATTGATTTTGTCATGATTTGCACTTAATAAAGCATATTCTGACTCTTTCTGAATTCTGATCCCAGGTGTGAGACTGTCCAACCTCCTCCATCACAGTCTGTGCGAGACGAAACGTCAAGATACGATCACAGGACTCTTCCAGAAGATGGCAGCAAGGAGCCCACAGAAGACTCAGACATCGGATTCTCTCCGCCATCTTGACTCTAGACAAATGGACCTTCCTCAACTGCCCGTTTATTTCAGCGATGTGTGTGATGATACCGGAGACCAGGGCTCTGATGCCCAGAATAAAGATGGTGCAACCATTGCAGGAACTGACGCTACAAACATTGAGACAAAAGGTGTCTCTGAGCTTGCTGCAGTAACAGGAAGACCTAAACCTGTTAAAGGACGTTCTAGAAATACCAGAAAGAAAACAAAGCCTAAAACACACCCAAGGTCAGTCACACTGGTAGATCTGGCGGTGACCGACATCGGCAGGAAAACGTCCTTGGCTGAAGTGAACAATAATACATTTGGTGATGCCCCGAGTCATGACTCTGATCCGCAAGGACCTTGGAGAGGGAAAGCATCGGGGCAGAAGGGCAAGAGGAAAAGACAAACTGATCTGGACATTCACAAGGGTCCAGCTGAACAGAGTGGAGAATCTTCTGGGTATGAGAGTGCAAGACAGGCAGAGCACTGGCCACCTACAGGACTTCAGCCAGTCTGTGTGGACGTGGTGGAACATGATAAGAGTTCCCAGGGAGGTTCTTGTGATGTTCAGTCGCTTGCTGGATCTATCAGAAGTGATCCATCTGCTGGAAGTTCTTGTGAGGATATTCAGAATCTGAAGGTTTTCCAGTGTCCAGTATGTCAGCAAGTGGTTGAGTGTAGGAACCTTAATTACTTCAACGATCACGTTGACATCTGCCTCTTCAGACAAATCTCATCTCAAGAACAGGACCATCATGAGAATGTTGTCACTGCAACAGAGGATGATAAGGATGATGATGAGGACCTAATTGATGTAGCCAGATCGTCAGAGAGGCATCACATGTCAACAAAACGTGTAATTCAAAGTGTTCCACAAATTGAAACAAACAGTAATGAAAATGCAAAGGTAGTTGATTCTTTCGAGTCTTCTCAGCAAGATAATTCCAAAACCACAGCAACTTCTGGTAGGATTTCAACCCACCCGGGAGATAAGTCTGCTGACTGGCAGCACTCCACACTAATTGATGGGACTGGTCCAGGTGGCTCCTGTGAACCAACTGATGGGGCTGATCCTGAAACTGACCAAGGTGAGCTGAATGCTTTACAGTATTCTGGTGCTGATTCAGTAGCTGCTAGCCAGATTGCTAGTGAGCTGCAGGCTGAATTCTATGCCTGTCCTGTCTGTAATGTGGAGAAGATTGGTTGTAGTCTAGAGGACTTCAATGAACATGTGGACTCCTGTTTGAGCAGACGGGCAATTAAGCAGATCCTGGAGGAACAGAAGATGCATGACTCTCCAACAGGAAAGAGGTAAATAGTCCTGTTGTGCCCAGTGCATGTCTCGGTACAGATTATTCTTTACATAATAGTCTCGTGTAAAGTGTATGAAAATGACACAATTAATAGCTAGCTCAGTTTTGAACATGAGCTGTTAAATATTTTGATAAATGAAATATCAAAACTCTTAAGCCACATTTTTAAAAAATCATCTATGCTGGGTCAGGCTGGGTGACTGGGTTAATGCATGCCATCATACCCCTGGCATGGGACATGTCTCTATCAGATGCTGTATCAACCAATGGTTTCTCTATCAGATGCTGTATCAACCAATGGTTTCTCTATCAGATGCTGTATCAACCAATGGTTTCTCTATCAGATGCTGTATCAACCAATGGTTTCTCTATCAGATGCTGTATCAACCAATGGTTTCTCTATCAGATGCTGTATCAACCAATGGTTTCTCTATCAGATGCTGTATCAACCAATGGTTTCTCTATCAGATGCTGTATCAACCAATGGTTTCTCTATCAGATGCTGTATCAACCAATGGTTTCTCTATCAGATGCTGTATCAACCAATGGTTTCTCTATCAGATGCTGTATCAACCAATGGTTTCTCTATCAGATGCTGCATCAACCAATGCTTTCTCTATCAGATGCTGTATCAACCAATGCTTTCTCTATCCCAGGCTTGATTATTTACAATCAGCTACCATGATGTTGCTGGAATATTGCTGACTGGGCCGTAAAACAACAAATAAAAACAATTTGGACATGCTCCTTAATATTCTGAAATGGCCATATATGCTCATGCTTTCAGATCAGTTCAAGTTCTTGGACATTGACTGATTGTTGTCTAAAATATCCCAACACTGCTTTTCTTCAAATTTGTTAATGGTATAAACGAATGTCCTCATACCAATGCCCATTTGTCACCATGAAGATCCGGGGTAGTATTGGCCTTCAGCAACCCATGCTGACTTGGTTGAATGCATGTCATTGTATCACAATTGCGTAGATCGATGCTTGTGATATCAATCACTGGATAGTCTAGTCCAGACTTGATTATTTACAGACTGCCATCATATGGCTGTAATATTGTTGAGTGTGGCGTTAAACAACAACCAAACACATGTCTCAAGAAAAAAATCACTCATGTGTTGATGTGCTTCCTTCCCTAGATCCTCCTCGTCCTCCCCTTCCATCGGTACATCACAGACACCACCAATGAAGAAGAGGCGGTCTAGCTGTGGTAAGATGAAAACCATTGACTCCTTCTTCAAGCCTTGAACACGTCTCATGAGACCACAGAAAAGGATCAAGTCCTTCTTCAAGCCTTAAACACATCTCCTGAGGCCATGAATAACCATCAGCTGTTTCAAACCTTGGAGGGGTCACTGGTGGCCCACGTGGCCCTGGTGGCCAAAGTGTCTAAGGCACTGCTAGTTGTCTGGCAGAGTTGCATACCTTAGTTTGCCAGGATCTGATGGTCACGTGTTGAAATCCACCCTGATGATTATCCTGGTTTATCAACCTGACACCAAAATGCACAAAGCGCTGTTAACACCGATCTGCTCACTTTAATGTGCCAGACTTAAACTTCATTTCAATGGAGATTAATGTTGATACTTTATTAATTGTTTTCTGTGGGTATATTTTTCTTTTATATGCCTACAAAATAATTGTAATGACTGTCTTTCTACACATGGATGAAGAATGCTTGAATAAACATTTATCATAATTCAATTGTATTGTTTTTAAATGCATATGGCAGCAAGAGGTACCTGAAAGGTTGGCCTCTTGTTCAACTAAGTACAAGCCAGAGGAGGCAGTGTCTGCCCTCATACAGCTGGTTACAGGGCAGGTGATGCAGTGGATGTAGGCCAGTGATACAGTTGGTTGTATGCCAGGTGAAGGGATCGCCAGGAAGCATTCGTAAAATCTCAAACATTTTCACCTGAATCTCGGATTGTACCTGCTTTGACATCCTTATAACACAGGGTACAAGGTATGGATACCTGGCGTCATGTCGGAGAAGTACAGATAGTTTTTCTACCTGTGTGCGATACCATAACAAGAAAAACACGGATCATTAATAAAATATTGTTTCAGTTAAAATGCGTTTTTGGTTACTGCTCAACACACAATTGGGAGGACAGCAGAATCTGTAGGGTGTGAGGTGAGGTGAAATTGGGTTTAACGTCGCGTCCAAGATTATTGTACTTATATAGCGACGTGCATGCACGTGTGTATGTGTACCTACTTGTACTAGATCGGACTGACGCCGATTTATAGTGGTAGCTCACTGAGATACCATGCCGCAGTTTAACATGAATACCCCACTCAGACACAGTATACTGACTCCGAGCCGACCAGTCCTTGTTTTAGCCCCTTAATGCCGAGCGCCAGACAGGGTAACAACAAGTACCATCTTTTAACGTCTTTTTGGTATGACGCGGTCGGGGATCGAACTTCGGACCTTCGCTCTCCGGGCGGACGCTCTACCACTAGACCACGGAGGCGGTCTCTTTAGGGTGTGAAAATTACAGCTGTGCCTGGACAACATAGTGCCAGTGAACACTTTCAAATCAGTTCAAAACCTTCTCGTTCACATGTCCATTTTGAAACTGTAATTGTTAAACATAAGTGAAAAGATGGTAAAAGGTCGCATCCAGCGCAGTCGTATTGTATCCAACACAGAAAGCTTCATCGCTTCACAAATGTTGAAAATATACTAACTGAAATCACCTTATGGTCTATTGGTAATTTCCTGAAGTGACTGTCAGTGAATATTTTGCTAAGCAATGAAAGTTTTACTTTGAATTATTCGGATCCCTGTGAAAAGCAGACTAAATTAAGTAACTGACTTGTATGTATGAGGCGATATGTTACAATTTCATTTACACCAGGCATTTCCGTTGTCTATTGCCATTCACATGGTGATACACATGTACGAAGGTCTAGTATGTAGGATTCAGGGAGGACGTTTTGAAACTAGTCAAAATCGGAAATAACACTGTTCTCTGTACTTCTCTAGTCGCTAGTGCAGCACTATACCCCACATTGAGCTGTCTGCAGGGGCATGACAGTGGTAAGAGCGGGGCACATCCCTGTGAGGCAAGCGCTTTAGCCTACAGTCAGCTGATATTCGGGTGATAGATTTCTGGCGTGCATCATCTGGTATAGCACAAGCCACCGTTCTCACACTTTGTTGTCTCGAGTGAAGTCGACATCTCTGTTCCGGAACATGTGATTCAAAATACAACAAATACACAATGAGAGTAATACCTGCGTCCGACGTCTCTATCACAATGATGAGCTGAGTTTCCAGCTCAGACATAAATGATGTTTGTTTGTTTAACGCAATATTGGCGGTCTGGACCAGACAAACCAGTAATTGACATCATGAGCGTCGATCTACGCAATTGGGATACAATGATATGCATCCACCTAGTCATCGGGCCTCACCTCTCCTCTTACGAAAAGCATAGTCGCCCTTTATGGCAAGCATGGGTTGCTGAAGATCTATTCTTATCCGGTGTACCCGTCTATATATACCACTTTGCAGATTTGAATAGATCGTAACATCGTTGCAAATATCGTATTCAAAACACCGAAAGCGGGGAGTAAAGATTGATTTGCCCTTTTGTCCGATCTATCAATTTTAAAGGCTCAAACGACAATACTGCGGAGAGACTCAATATTAAGTCTTGTTGGAGGAAATTACGTTCAAAATTCAATCGCTTGCACAAGCTACCTCCTAAATTACACGATTAATCCGCAGGAACTCGACGATAGCGTGTATATCATAATATATTCGTATAGAAAAAAATTCACAACCTTCTATATACATATAGACGTATTTATATACAGAGGGTGTGAATTTTTTTTCTATACGAATATATTATGCTATACACGCTATCATCGAGTTCCTGTGGATTTATCTCAAAAGCCCACCCCGAGCAGGTAAGCCTCCGTTCACGGTGTGCTGCACACGTTCTTGGCAAAGCTAACCTGGTCTTTACTCTTTTTAACCCTTAAACATTCTCCTTTCAACAATTAACAATGACCATTTGTACACTGCAGATATGAGTGGGGTGAAGAGGATAAAACTATACTCCTCTTTCTTTCAACAACAAAATTGTGACAAAGGCCATTTACATTACACATTGAGTTCACTATTCTGTGAGAAAGAAAACGAAGTGAGAAACATACTATTTATTCAATTGCGTTTATTGTTCTCGTTTCGGTACTTTCATATTTTTTGTGAGACTTTTCTGTGTTTAAAATATTCGCTGATCTTGGAGGTGAATCTGATTGGTCAATAGGGGGGTCATAGATGGGACATAACTCGTAATAGCCAATGGTGGCGATCGAGCTCTGACACTTCAGCTTCGCTCGGCAAGGGTGGAAACTGGACTTTTACAGTCAGTTAGCTCCCTTGAAACTGGACTTTTATAGTTACACCTGAGAGCGTTTGTGGATGGAATCGACTCCCTTTCAGCCTCAAAAATACTCATATGGCATTTCTGTAAACCATTTCAGAAATGAACAAAATTCTGAAACGTTTTTGGAACATTTGAATCACCTCAAGGCAGTACTCCAAGCATGAAACACTCTAAAACCAAGCAAATTTAAATCTGCGACAAAACAAGTTACCTACTTTGGGCATCCATAAGTCGATTCTTCAAAAATGTCGATTCAATCACACAGTGCCCACCCTCTAAAAATGTCTATGACGTGTGTCATTTGTTAGATTTGTCTTCGTATTATCCCAAATTTGTTCCAGACCTTTCTGACATCGCCTTCACTCTATAAAACCTTCTGAAAAAAAGACGCGCCCTTCGAATGGTCCGACAATTGCAAACAGGCATTCGAAAACTCATGACCATACAAGTATCTTCCTGTTCTGTTTTTTTGGGGGGGAACAAACAATGTTGGCTGGTCACATTTCTTTTTCTCGTCAGTTTCCAAGTAAGGGTAGATGATGATTAATGGTCATTTCCCATCAGTCAACAACGGTAATGGCCTCTTGAAATAGAAAATTGGAAATTATTATTAATAAATAAGGGTTACATGCATACTGGGGGCACCGGTGGCCCAGTCGTCTAAGACGCCGCGATTCGCTGTCCAGAGTTGCGTCCCTTGGGCACACCAGAAACCTATAGTTGTGGGTTCGAATCCCGGTTCGCCCCGATTATGTTTCTAGGTTTGTTAGCACCATACCCGTGCTCGTGGGTTTCACCGAAGTGGTAAACGTCTTAGACCTGCATCACTTCGGGCTTTCCTCCGACATTAAGCTGACACGTCGTGATATAACTGGAATACTGTTAAAAGCGGTGTTAAACCCACCTCACTCACTAACAGGCATACTGTCTCTCATGGTAATGTCTCTCTGTCAAAGATTATGTCTTTGCTCACGAAATATTCTGTATTGATGAGGATTGCCAAATTGTGGTCGAGACTTTTTATTGAGTTTTTTTTTTCATGCAGATGGAGGCTGAGATTTTTATGTACACAAAATTATGAGCTGTGTTTTATTCTCTCTCGTGTGTATCATGCCAATTACGGTCCATCTTTCTACAAAACCATGGGACCGAATACGAGATGAAGAGATGGGGTGAAATGGGGTTTCAAGATTATTCCACTTTTACAGCGACGTGCGTGTGTGTGTGTGTGTGTGTGTGTGTGTGTGTGTGTGCGTGCGTGCGTGCGTGCGTGCTTGCGTGTGTGTGTTGATGCTTGTACTAGTCCGGACTGATGCTGATTTATAGTGCTAGCCCACTGAGATACCATGCCGCAGTTTAACATGAATACCCCACTCAGACGCAGTATACTGACTCCGAGCCGACAGTCCTTCTTTTAGCCCCATCTTTTAACGTTATTTTTTTTCGGTATGACGCTGCCGAGGATCGAACTCCAAACCTTCCGGGGAGACGCTCAACCACGGGACCACAGAGGCCGTCCAAATTGATGAAGATATGGCCTGTACAGCAAAACGCCTGGAGAAAGTTGGTTGGTTGGTTGGTTTGTTGTTATACGCCCATCTCAGCAATATTCCAGCTATATGGCGGCGGTCTATAAATAATCGAGTCTGGACCAGACAATCCAGTGGTTGATATCATGAGCATCGATCCATGCAATTTGGATCGATGACATGCTTCAAAAAAGTCAGCGAGCCTGACCACCCGATCCCGTTAGTCGCGACAAGCATATTCGCCTTTTACGGCATGCATGGATTGTTGAAGACCTATTCTACCACGGATATTCGCGGGTTGAATTTTGAGTGTGCCTCACCTTGATCACCACGTGTTTCGTGCAGCAGGCAAGCTTTCGAATTGTCAAATTGTCATTTTCAGTTTCATTTTTAGATTTCATCATTTGAGACACTGAAGAAGGTGACATTGTTTAATCTCGGTAAAAATAATTGGTAACCAAAGGGAAATTCAACGTGGCCGCTAGCTAAACTAAAAGTGTCGCAACGCAAAACTGATGGGAACCAGTCTCGGCTGAGCGTGGGTGATTTCGCTGTAGGCACTCGTTTTGAATATAATTTAACATCAGTTTTGATGAGTTTCTGGACAATGAGTTACGTATATGATAAAAACTTCAACACCATCGGGTTAATACACTACCAGGACCACATTGGAACAGCTGCCAGACATTGCCTTCATTAACCCCTTCATATTTCACGTGGGCGTACGTAGCATGTTTTGATGTTTCATGCTATTGTCATTGTTGACTTGTTGTCTGTTGACTGGATTACGCAGCACGCGGAGTGCCGGCTTGGCTCGCCGCCATCGTTATCTGCTCATCTCTGACCTTATCCGTGACCCGTCTGCCTCCTGTCACGTCGTCAGCCCCCACATGACCTACTTAGTCTTGTGATGGGCGAGATGTAGCCGTCTCTTTCACGCAGTATACATGGAATTGAACATACATGGCCTATACTTTATCAAACGATAATAACTTTGACATGCCCTCCCAAACGGACATAGCTTTTTGCAAATGATGTGGAAATTAGGATTTAAGGTCCTTTTATGATTTTTTTGCACTTCAATATAGAATAAACTTCAATAAAGCGACGTGCATGCGCGTGCGTGTCTGGTTGTACTAGTCCGGACTTATGCTGGCTCTTTAGCGCTATCCCACTGATATAACATTCCGCAACCTAAACACTGTTTACTGACTCCGTGCCGACCAGGGTTTACACCCTTAATGCCTTGCGCCAGGCAGGGAAAACCAACACTACAACTACATATATACCACCTTTTAAAGGTTTCGGTATGATGGAGCCAGGGGTCAAACTGCCAACCTTCGACTCTCTTGACCTACTCTCTATCCACTAGACAGCGGAGCCGGTCTTTCGAAATGGATGGGTGCATGTTGTCATATGGCCATTGTGGCGGCCATCTCTATAATCCGATCAGAATTATATGAGCACGTGTTAGTGACATCATAGCTGGGATTATTCATAGAACGTTTCAGTCCCAAAGCATGCCAAACAAGGCATTTTGTGTGATTCGGGTTTCCACTCTAATACATGCTGCATAACAGATCTATTAATTGTGATACATGCAGAATAGGCTGGGTACTAGGGGCAAAAAGACATGTTATACGCCTTTTAAATCTCATGCGAAATCTCTGAGCCTTTTCAGCGACACCAATTTTTGAATTAATCAAAGTTTCAGCTCGATATGTATTGTAGACACAGAGAAGATGTCGATTAACGACGGACAACGTGCCACGACATAAGCTGATGAGGTGAGCTAAATGTTCTAGAAATCAGTGTTAGAAAACAATATATGACATAGAAAATTATTGTCATGATTGTGTAATAATAATTTGGGTTGGTGTGCGTGTGTGTTATGGGGGTGGGGGTGGGAATCCGGACTATGGGTGACAACGGTGATGCCATACCTGAGTTACGTGGATATGATACTTTATTACTTGTCACACCATGGTCAAGAAGACTTCTTGTCCCGTCATGAGCATTAGTCGTTATCCTTCAAAGTTTCATCTCTTCATAAATGGGACCAGACTATATAATAAATATAACGGTACATCAATGAAGCACATTTACCTCTTTCCAAACATATACTGGATATAATATATCGTAGTTGATCAAGATTTGTTTATTCTTTTACGTCGGAGTTATTCCAACTGCATGTCGCGGTGGACTTGCATATATACTTCAGTCTGAACCAGGTATAAAGGTGGTCGATAACATAATCAATGTTCCATGATATAAATCAACCGCGGAAGTCACAGAGTCTGGTCAACCATCCCGTGTTAACTAGAGGACGCGAATTACGACCACCATAAGTACTTGAGACCTATTCTGACCCAAAATCTCGAGTTAATACTTTGTAAATACCGAGATGCTTCCAATTTTTTAAATGCCTCTACTATTCGTGTCTAAATGATTCAGTTTACCCTCGCCTTCATAAGTTTACGACGTAAACCGAGGGGCAAAATATACTATCTTTCAGTTGAATATATCATATGTTTCCGATATTGTAAGTTTTCACTGTGCTAGCGCTTAGCCCGCACTCAAAGAATACTTGTACGTGGTTTTATATTATAAAATTTAATTTGATTTTAAAGTTTTGATAATTATAAAAAATAGATAGATGTAATTCGCAAAACAGACATAAAAAATAAATTTGCTATTTCAGGACAAAATTTACATTTCAAACATTGTAGGTGTCATGTTTTTGTTTGTTTGTTGTTTAACGCTACACTCAGCAATATGACTGCGGTCTGGAAATAATCGAGTCTGGACCAGACAATCCAGTGGTTGACATCATGAGCATCGATCCACTTAATTGGGCTACGATGACATGAACAACGAAGTCAGCGAGCCTGACCACCCGATCCCGTTAGTCGCCTCTTACGACAAACATGGTAGGGGTCATAATGTGGTAACAAATTTCTTACCCTAGTCTTCATTGAACCAATTTATTTAACACAAAATTACCCAGCCACAGATTACATTATACAACTGTTACAGAAATGATTTCAGTTTTCAATTACATAAAGAAACAAACTCGGTATACTTTCTTTCGCCTGTCTTCTGAAGCGTCTGAAGCTGGAGCTCTTTGATGTGAGTATAGGGTCACTTAAAAGTTGCACTAGCCGTAACTTTTGCTTATTTAGGCAATTAAAATGAAAAAAAGAAGTGTTTTTATAAATTAAAAATACAACACATGTGAAAATTTATAAAGGGCGATCTCACCCGAGATTAGAAGGAGATTACAGCTGACATCTATATATGCGTCGACATGACGTGTACATGACAACACATGAAGATAGAAAAGTTGATTTATTTTAAAGGTAGCTGGTGGTTTTTGCTTCATATAGATGATGTGATATCAGTGTCTGCAGTGGGCAAACGTATCAATTTTTAAAATAGAAACAAAGCTTATGTTTGAATTTACTGTACAGTTATTGATCAATCAAATTTGAATGCCTGAAATTCAACATAAACCTTTTAGTGGGTTCCAATTGCAGACACAGAGTGAAGTCCCTTGACTTCCGGTATGACGTCATTTGACATCATGACCCAAGCAAAATGGCGAAAGTAGAAGTGTTTACTATGTGGAAACGTGACATGTAACTGTGAATGCAGCTGACACTACGAGCCCCTAGCTACTGGCTATGAGCCAGAAAAGATTTTTAAGACATTAGAAAATATGTCCGAAGAAAGAGACATTTTGAGTCTCACAGATGACGAAGATGAATTCGAAGAAGAAGCCCACGTCCCGGATAAACACGGCACGCTAAGCAAATGGACAAACTATTTACATGGTTGGCAAGATAGATATATTGTGCTCAAAGATGGGACACTGAGTTACTACAAGTCAGAAACAGAAACAACATTTGGATGCCGGGGAGCTGTAAGCTTAGCGAAGGCCTGTGTAATTGTAAGTTTGCCAGTTTGCAAATCAACAAGTGATAGAACATTTGATGTGTCGACATTATTCACGTGACATGCAAGCAGATGCATGCACCGTGACACTAGTCACTGGGAAGGGGCGTGTCACTGATTTGTTTTTCTCGTAATCACCCTTTGAAAGAAACAGTTAGGAGACGTATATCAAAATCACACCATCTCAATTCTAATTGGCTGATTGGATTTGTTTATGAAATCAATTAGAATAAACAGTTCAATTTGTGACATGTCTATAGATACTAGGTAGGCCGGCCATATCTCCAGTCTGTGTGATTCTGGTCAAGTATGTGATTAATTAAACGGTCCCTAGTGTTAAATGCTGCAGGTTTGATGAAGCTATTCACTATTGTGATTAACATCATCAATGATGAAAGCAAGCATGTTAATGTTGGGTTTAATATTATGTATGTACGCTCGGACCCCATGGTACCGCAGCATTTGTGATATCCGGTAGTTCACGCTGGACACACCTCTTAGTAGCTGTCTGTTAATGCAAATCGGTAACCAGGAAGTGCACACTGTAATATATTGAACAACAAGCATGGCGGGTTCATAGAATAGTTTACTACGTCATCCGGTGTGGTACATGCATGTTACGTCATCAATTACATACATGTGTATGACATCACAGTTAACCCTTTATGTTACACACACTTCGTAAACAACTTCAATTTCCTCAGAATGTTCCGTCTGCTGTTAGTAAGGAGTTATTAATGCGTTGATACATATTTCTGGCATCTTTTGTAATATTGCCTTACCCCCATCTATCAATGGCCAACGAGTAAACTTTCTCTGTCGACCTGAACTAGATCATCTGCATATTCATGGCGACTAATAAGGTAACAGAAGTTATGTAGTCCACGAATTTTTTCCCGCTCTTTGTCCAGAATCCATTGGCAGATCATAAGGGCCATAATGCCAAACTTAGAAATACGTTCTTCACTAGTAGCCAAAAGATAAATGCATACTTTGGGCATACTAGGAGTGTTTTTTATATTTTTATTGTTAACGCTTAACATTTTCCCATTATGTGACAAATTATTGTCATCCAATCTTTTTTATAAACAATCATAGAAATTAGAATATCATTTCTGATATTTTGTTTTTGATTTTTAAAATATTTTTCTCTTACTTATCTGTAAACATGCATTGAATACAAATTACAGATAACACATTTAGAATTTTACTTGTGCTGTTTTTGCACTTGTCTGGACAAATCACTGATATCTGGCATGATCATACTAAGTGGTTGGTAGAATTATGTCCTCTTTTTGTCCAATTCTGATCTCCATACACAACTTTTCTCTGTACCGCGATACGATGGAGTTCTCTCCATTGTTAAACTGAGTGCGAGGCCGGCTTTTACTCGGAGCTACTAATGTAAGTAATGAACTTTTATCAGTATATTATGCATTGTTGGATCAAATAAATGACATCTGATATAGAGAACACAAATAATCATAACGGTTCGTGAGTGCATTTTGTTCTGTTCAGCGTACATGACAAGTACCACGATACCCCGAGGTTGCAGGCTACTGTCTGTGTTTTTGTGACTTAATTTTTTGGTCACAATTTTCTTTCAGCATATGACATTATTTCACATGAGTAAAGCCAGTAATGCTTCCGAATTGTCCTTACCAATGAATTTCTGCTGTCTGAGATGTAACACGACACAAGATACAATCAACAGGAAATTTGTATGCATGACAGGAAGAGGATTGTGAAATTGATAGTGATCTCTCATAATATACCCATAAGCATGATCAATAGGAAATGGAATTAGTCATGATAGTGCAGTCAGGTTACGATGTGAATTTCTGATGATGTAAGTTTGCTCAATATACCGAATAGACTGTCAGCAATGGTCAGTCTGACCTAAGCATTATTAGTATTACAGTGATAAGTACTGTGAGTGTGATTATGATCCTGTCATTTGTTTGTTTATTATCTTGTTATATCATGACTGGAGGTAGATCAATAAAGCCACAATCATCTTTTAAACAACTGATAGTTGCTGAAATTATGCGCACAATAGACATGATAGTGCATTGGAAAGCTATGTTATAAGCAGTCCTCATACGACTTAGGTACAGTAAAACACGGATATAACGAACACAGATAGAGCGAACAAACGGATACAACAAACTGTTAAAACATCCCCGATTTATCTCCTATACATTATCATATAAAATTTACGTACATAAAGAACTCTCAACAGCGAACTACCCGATACAGCGAACTGAGATCTGATCACCGACAAGCCCATCTACCACTAATTAGTGACGTGTATACCGAACTGAGAAATCTCACTCAGTGTCAAGTGTCACTGACAACTGGCTGTACGCAACTGACGTGAATCAACACAATTACTGGTGATGATTCAACCTAGTATTAAACTTGCATTAAAATGTTGGTACTTTTTAAGTGAGTCACCGGTAGATGTGGGAGGAAACATGTATAAACGTGTATGTGTATTGTATTTTGTTTTAGCCAAGATGGCAGACGTTTCCGAGTGAAAACGTGTATAACGAACAACAAATATAACGAATTGATTTCTCCAGTCCCTTGTAGTTCGTTATATCTATGTGCTAATGTAGTTTAGTGGTGATTTCAATTAATGACACGTTGAGGAACAAACTGTCATTGACAGCTTGAAGCAAAGCTAATGAGTAAACCTAATTTGCCAACACTTTACCATCAGATCACTGGCGCTATCACAAGTAATTGGTGCTTGTTTACCTTTATGCGTAGTTACCAATTGTTTCCCTGCAAAACTCGAAACTTGGAAAATATTCTACAGATTACCTTAAAATTCAGTTAGATTAATTTGTTAGAAAGCTGACCCATATCCTAGCTCACACTAGACCTAAGGAATGTAAAGGCGTGTTTAATTGGCAAGAGCGGCTTATCAAATGATCGTGGAGGGGTGCTTAACCAGAAAGGGGTACCTAACCCGTGAAGATATGGGGTAGAATAGGTCTTCAACAACCCATGCTTGTTGTAAAAGGCGACTAACAGGATTGGGTGGTCAGGCTCGCTGACTTGGTTGATGCAAGTCATCGATCCCAACTGCATGGATCGATGCTTATGATGTCAATCACTGGATTGTCTGGTCCAGACTGGATTGTCTGGTTTACAGACCGCAGTCATATAGCTGGAATATTGCTGAGTGCGGCGTTAAACAACAACCAACCAAACAAACAAAACCCTAATGGTTGTAAACAGGTATTTGATCAGAAAGGGGATACAAGGGCTAAGGATGAAGTTTGGGGTATCCTAAACTAACAGTAACTTAACTTACCCCTAGGATTGAAGAGGTATGAGATTAGTAAAGCAAGATACACAGCAGGCAACCTGTGACTGTTAGCGTTGTACGCTTTGCCAGGTTAACTGCAATGTTACCAATATTACATTCTATTCTGTATTGATGATTAAACATTTTCTTTCTTGTGATGCTGACCCCTTCCTTGACCATGTTGACAGCCAATATATATATCATTATATGATTCATACATTTGTGTTTTGATTTGTGGCATCGTGATGAAACTACTGAACTAATGATCATTTGATTTTGAAATTCTCAGTTGCATTGAAAGTCGCAGTAAGTTCACAATGATTACATGGAGATCCCTATTGTGGTCAATGTTTGGCACTGGCTGTTGGGGGATCATTTGTGGGTCGGTGGGATAGCCTAGTGGTTAAAGCGTTCGTTCGTCACACCAAAGACCTGGTTTTGATTCCCCACATGGGTACAATGTGTGAAGCCCATATTTGGTGTTCTTGCCGTGATATTTTAATGGAATATTGCTAAAAGTGGCATAAACCATACTCACCATGCTCACTCACTGATTCATTTATGGCATGTTACTTTGTACAAAGGGCACATAACTTATTCCCTGATGGTATCTGTAAACGTCTTTTTGTTTTTTATTGACACATAGTCGTGATGTTCCCTATTCGTTGTATTAAGCACCTTGCCCAAAAGAGCTCCCCCAGGCCAATTCTAGACAAATCTGTAAGTACCGTAATCGTTATGACTAGGGCTGGGACGGGTAACTCGGGTACCCGGGTCGGGTGGGTACTGAGTAGGACCTGGGAACCCACAGGACTACCTGGACCCCCACAGGACTACCTGGACCCCCACAGGACTACCCGGACCCGTGGTTAGTCACGTGATATATTGTTTAATGACCAAAATTATCTAGAACTCTATGGTTACACTACTGTTTTTCATATGGTTGAATAAAGATATAGCTTAATTCAACTTCAGTGTATGAATGACCAGATTGTTTTATACATGTATCTTAATATGTTTTGCCAGGGCTATGCTAAAAATGTCCCCTTTTGGACATTTTGAGACATCTCCTGAGACCTACAGTGGGTACCCGGGTAGGGTCGGGTAGGGTAATAGTTGGGTGGGTACCAGGTTGTAAATTTGGACTCGTCCCAGCCCTAGTTATGACCGCCCCTACTAAAACTGAATATTGACATATTTTCTTTGGCATAATACCTTGATTACCATAATCATTATAATCATGATAATTTACAGATTATGTTTTTAACATGTTTAAGGTAGACACAGGAGTGCAGAATAGGTATTTAACCATGGTAACTGCCTGGTAACTATTATTGAAAACATTTTTAGTTTCATGGATATTTGAACTATTTCTGTGCTCAACCACTCTATATCTAACAACAAAATTAACTTATATGCATGGGTTTTACCTTGAATTACATCACTCTGGTTCAGAGGACACCCAATAATTAATTTCAAGGGTCCTGTAATGAAGTGGTGTAGTGTTCTGTGCTGTAAGATTTAATAAATACTTCAATGACAGGACCTTTATATTTTTTGTCAAGAATTTGGTTCAATGAATATTATTGTGTGCCAAATGGGATGAAATATTTTCTCTTCTACACATTTGTACGTTGTGTAAAACCCTGTGTAGAGTTTTAAGAAGCTGGTTCTTTCTTGATATTTCATGGTGCTCTGAGGCATGTGTCAACAATTGCCCTGATCATAGATATTCAAACTTGCAGTCATTATCATTATTATATGATTATTATTTTTTAAAAATGAGTCATGATCCAATAGGCACTTCTACTTTCTATTGACTCAGAGTAAACATATCATGATATTGCTTGTCTAGACATGCAACATGTGCAAGGCATAGCCTGTTATCTACCTGTATTAGTTGATGGCCCCCAAGATAAGTGTGATTATAACCAAAACATAATATGTATTGTCAAGACCAGCTTTGTTCATGAAAATAAAATACTTCTTTATTCTAATCAGGCTAATACTTGAATATGAATGTCAATACTAAATGAAAAAAAGATTCTTGCTTTTGTGATTAAAAAAAGAGTCTTTTGGAGTGTTTCTCATGTTGGTGACCATTTTGTCTTAATGTTGACCTGCATGTAACTGTAATTGTTTGATGGGTATTTCTTGGATGACAAAGTAGACAAAACAATTAGGGATAACAACTTCTTTATCAGGGTTTTACAAGACGCACAAATGTAGAGAATGGACACAGAAAAACATAAACTGCTAAACATTGACCCGAGGTCAGGCTTGCTGACTTGGTTGATGCATGTCATCATGTCCCAATTACGTGAATCGATGCTCATGATGTCAGTCCCTGGATTGTCTAGCTCAGACTCGATTATTTACAGACTGCTGATATATAGCTGGAATATTGCTGAGTGCGGAGTTAAACAAACAAACAAACAAACAAATATCATGTCATTACTTGACATGACCCTCATACTGCCTGCAAGAACCCTTGAAATAAATTATTCTGTGACCTCTGAACCCCCATTTTTGTATGCCAAGGTAAAACCCTTCTTTATTATACCATGTATATTGTTAACCAACGGTTCTTATTGATCCTTATACCATTGTCAAGCTTTCTGTTTAATTGACTTCATCGTCTTTCTTGACAACAGTATAAGGATCTATACTGAAGTGTTGCTATGATGATGTCAGTTGTTATGGTATCCATATTTTTTGTATGCTTTACCACTGTAATGTTGGAGATACCGATGGGCTACTGCATGTTCAGAGCTAGTCATGTATTTGCTTGACAGACTTAAGGGATATTGATGTGTAGGGAGTGGTTCATTTAGAAAGCCTAATTACTATTGTCATGATGTCTTAAATCATGCAAATGTTACCTATACCATGTATACTTGCAGGTATGCTATTGTCAGTAATGTTGATGTTTGCTGTTATCAGTAATTGCATGTCTTGAAGAGTTATGTTTCCCATGGTGATGGGCAGAATGTGTACATGGTTTTATTACTTATCTATCATGGTTGAGGCGAGATCAAAGGTGCCGCCCATCCATAGAAGGCAGATTGTGCCCTAGTTGTTGCATGAACCATCCCCTCAGTGAGACTTATCATAACAGTACACAAGTCACCATTTTCTGGACTACCACAGGGTCTGTGGGATCAGTATTGATCATGTTGATACATTTGGAGGGTTCTCTCTGGGAATTTTCTGACATGGGCCCTTTATTTGAAAATTTCATGTATCCAGAAGAATACCCACACTTGTCCATACCATGCGTACAGCACAATGTTACAATGCCCCTTTGTATTTGAAAATGTGGGCCTTTTTTTCAAATTTAGGGGCTAAAAAGCAAAAGGCCCCACCCTAGAATTATCCCTGCATTTGGAATAATTTCCTCATAAATTATCAAAGTTTAGTAACATTCAACAAGACCAATGCTGTTCAAACATCCCTTGTGACTCTAATCATCAGCAGCCATCGATCTGTGGGGTACAGTTCCATCTTATTTCTCCTGTCTCAACTAGTATATCTCTGACTCCATGTATCAGTCTGTTTCCAAGGTGTTCTACACACCTTCTTTCCAGGCTACTTGTTCTACTGTACATAAAGTGTATTTGTAGAATAACTCCCGCAGTGCCCGTGACCATGCTTCTCACTTCAATTTCAAGGGCATGATCACTCAGTGACACAATGTCAACTTGACTTATTTTTCTTGCTTTTCGTTGTTTGTTCTGGTTTGTTGATGTTTTATTTGTGCTCATGGTGTGAGCATGGGTATTTTCCATGTATCAGCTGAACATCCATGTTTGTTGATACACCCATGAAGATCCGGGTAAGAATAGGTCTTCAGCAACCCATGCTTGCCGTAAAATGCGACTGTGCTTGTCGTAACAGGCGACTAATGGGATCAAGTGTTCAGGCTCGGTGACTTGGTTGATGCATGTCATTGTATCCCAATTGCGTGGATCGATGCTCATGATGTCAATCATTGGATTGTCTGATCTTTACTAACCACCGTCAGATACCTGGAATATTGCTGAGTGAGGCTTTAAACAAGCTTCTAGAAAATACTACATGTAAGTCTTGAAAAATATGTATATAGGAGAAAATCGTTGTCTAAAACTAAACATTTTGCTAATTTTTTCCACATTTTTCTCCTAATTTGACAGTTTATTATTTTTCTTATCACATTTTTTTCATGTCATTTGATAACTGGTAAAATGATCAATAACTGTACTTAATTTTGTTTTATTATTTTTATTAATGACACTTGTAGACACATTTTTGTACAATATGCAGAAATCCACGGTCCACTGACAGACAGTCACACAGACGAGTGACGCCCCTTTCGGGTGGTCACTTGTCCGCAAAATGGGAGACCTGTCTCGCGTACATGTTACGTCCACTACTGTTAAACAACAAACAAACAAATGCTTGTTGATATGTAACAGTTATCATGGCCATGATGGCAGTAACATTAAAATTCTGATAATCTAAATAATTTGGGGCCTGCCCGTCTTTCTAATCCTGCTAATTGACAGCAGATGATGCCTACACAGAGTACTGTGACCATGGTGAATATAGTTTCATCAGTATATGCCTACCTCAGCATGTTCACAAATGAACTGTCATCAGGCAGGTCTCATGTCAGAGAGAGTGTTGAGAACATCAAAACCTTTACGTTCAAATGTATACAATGTTTTCAAGAGATCACCTTTGATATCATCATGACTCAAGTGTTAGTGCTGGAGTTAACCTGAACAGTTTCCAGGTGAAACCCAGCAGGCAGGTACATTCGGCCGTGGATGTCCCTTTGATGTGAGCTAGTGGTGGTGTGGATCACGACTGACCGTGTATTACCTGTGAACATTTCCTATTGGTTTCTGTAACAGCACTGGAACTGGGAAGTGTATTGTGTACCCAGGTACCTGACCACTACTGTTGGACACTGTCTCTATAGGGCCACACTCATTTAGTTCACCAGGGTGCCATTGTACACAACAACCTTAGTGCTACAACTATTGTAAGTCTATGTTAAGGTATGGGAGTTACAATCACTTTAAGGCTGTGTTCATACCAATAAGCACCCTAGGCGCTTAGAAAATTACCAGATGGGAGGCTTCTTAAAACATATATGCAAGTTAAATCGATAGAAATCTTGCATTAGAAAACAAACTCTGCTGAAACATCGATGAAACTACAACCTTTGTTGATAATAGTTCCAAGGCAATTACCGGTATTTTCCCCTTCTACATGGCTGTATTTTCTGTAGGGAAATCAATATACACATTAGCATGAAGAACATGAAGAAAACATGGTCTGTTATGCAAATTTTCAAACTTTGTACAGGATACTTGCAGATAGATTATAGCAAATTAGGATGTCACAGTAATCAAGCTGAGACTTTGTGTAGATGATAATAAATACTTTTATACACCACCATCTGCGCTCAATGTGACCTTTATTTATGATCTGGCCACTATGAGAATATCTTAGTACATGTATTCTTACATCTGAGAAACCCTGCGTAAAACCCTGGCCTCTATGTGGTATAGGTGGTACATCTGGCTCTAGTTGCCAATGGGGTCATGTCATGTCCAATGCAGACGAGAGTAGATAACCATGATAACCAGTTTATGACTATCAGCAGATAACCCTATTAGATTCTGATAAGGTTTTGAAGATTTACATGTCATCAAATGTTTGTAAGCCCATGTCATTGGGTTCAGCTGAGTATATGGGGAAGGTATAAACAAGTTACTGGGCTTGTTTACTTAAGGACTGACTTCAATGTATTTTGCATTCATGGAGGTATACAGGTAAGCCGGGTTCACTCCAGGAATTTTGTGACATGGGACTTTTATGTGAAAATTTCAAATATTCCAGAGGTACACCCACATTTGCCCATACAGCACAATGTTAAAATGCCACACTGTATTTTTTTTTTAAATTTAGGGGCTAAAAGCACAAGGTCCCACACTAGATTTATCCCTGCGGCAGCATGGTAAGACCGGTGTGCTCACTGGTTTTTATGCTTATGCCTCCATGAATGCACACAAATATTGAACATGTTTTAGTCAATTCTTATAAATAAATCGGTCAATAATAACTTCACAGACTGCTTTCTAAGTCAGTTGCACAGTTAAATACTGTGGACAGCCATACGATATCAGACACTTCGTTCAGCACAATAACGTTACACAAGCCCTGCCTACTTATCCAGTCAGGAAATGGTCATCTGCTTTTGTATGTATATACTTGTGGTCTAATGATGCTAATATTTTTTAAAGGTAAAATTTGTAGATTTGTAAAATTATAGTTCCCGATTTCTGCTTGATCATGCCGATATTAGACAGGCACCATGTGTAAATACACCCCCCCTCCCCCCAAAGTTATCAGCCTTCAAACAAAGTGAGTGAGTGAGTGAGTTGGGTTTTTAACGCCGCTTTTAACAGTATTCCAGTCATATCACGGCGTGTCAGCTTAATTGTGGGAGGAAAGCCCGAAGTGATGCAAGTCTCAGACGTTCACCACTTCGGTGGTATCCACGAGCACGGGTATGGTGCTGACAAACCTAGAAACATAATCAGGATGAACCGTGATTCGAACCCACAGTCACAGGTTTCTGGCGTGCCCAAGGGGCGCAACTCTGCATAGCGAATTGCGGCGCCTTAGACGACTGGGCAACCCGTGCCCCCCCCTTCAAACAAAAGGGCTTCAGGTATGGATCCCATACAGCAGAACATAAAAAACCTACAGTGTTGGTCACAAGCAAAGCCAGGCACCAGTTTGTAGTAGACAAGCTCTGTTGCTGCTCCTGATTCTTCCGGGGCGGTCGGGTAGCCTAGTGGTTAAAGCGTTCACTCGTCACGCCGAAGACCCGGGTTCGATTCCCCACATGGGTACAATGTGTGAAGCCCATTTCTGGTGTCCCCCGCCGTGATATTGCTGGAATATTGCTAAAAGCGGCGTAAAACCATACTCACTCACTCACTCACTCCTGACTCATCCACTAGTGACTACATTCTCTGTTAGGAACCAGATACCATACATTTGGAGCTTTGGAAACATGATTGAACACAAAAATGTCACTTCAGCATATTATATGTCTGCAACGTTAGCCTCTAGACCGAAGCCTAGTCAAATTGTGTTCAGTCTTGTGAGTTCATCTATCAATAGTTCACAGAATAACACTAAATTCTACTGAAAATGGTGCTAAGAGCCAAGTTCAGGCTAGTAGTCCAAGATGTTTTCGGCACAGACTGTGAGGAATAAAAGGAGGACTTAAGCATGTTAAGTGTCAAACAACTTTTTGAACAAATGAGTATAATCTAATAATCGTGAAAAACACATGATAAGCAGTGGAAAAGTGCTGAAGACGAAATGCTTCATGATCAGCTGACTTCTATCATGTCTGTGTTTGAATGTGCCAAATATTGCTGAAACAATAAGATTTGGCAACTAATCAGCTGACTTCTATCATGTCTGTGTTTGAATGTACCAAATATTGCTGAAACAATAAGATCTGGCAACTAATCAGCTGACGTCTATCATGTCTATGTTTGAATGTACCAAATATTGCTGAAACAATAAGATGTGGCAACTAATCAGCTGACGTCTGTCATGTCTGTGTTTGAATGTACCAAATATTGCTGAAACAATAAGATCTGGCAACTAATCAGCTGACTTCTATCATGTCTGTGTTTGAATGTACCAAATATTGCTGAAACAATAAGATCTGGCAACTAATCAGCTGACGTCTATCATGTCTATGTTTGAATGTACCAAATATTGCTGAAACAATAAGATGTGGCAACTAATCAGCTGACGTCTGTCATGTCTGTGTTTGAATGTACCAAATATTGCTGAAACAATAAGATCTGGCAACTAATCAGCTGACTTCTATCATGTTTGTGTTTGAATGTACCAAATATTGCTGAAACAATAAGATGTGGCAACTAATCAGCTGACGTCTGTCATGTCTGTGTTTGAATGTACCAAATATTGCTGAAACAATAAGATCTGGCAACTAATCAGCTGACGTCTATCATGTCTGTGTTTGAATGTACCAAATATTGCTGAGCAGTGTTTGAGCAGCACTTGTAACAAGTATATAAACAATGTCATTCAAACACTAATTACTTCCTGTGAATTGTCACTGCTGGGGTCAAGACAAGAGTTCTTCTCACTTATGTCATCAGTGATCACACCTGCAAGTCCAGACAGACGCCACCCACGCAACACGGTGTCTTTGTTCTTTGCAGCTGCGTCAAAGGCCGACACGAGCTCGTGCGCATGTGTTGTTTAAGCAGAAGTATTCTGCTCAGCGCTAATAAGCTGTGATATTTGGTGTGTGATTGGTGTAATGTAATGTAAGGTTGGATTAAGGTGAGGATTCTCCTGTAACCTGACAGAGAAAATTTTCTCAAGATATAAAGCTACTGATGCTTTTCCACAAAATGAATTAGAAAAATTCAAAGCCTTAGGCATATACCTTATTATGACGGGACTAATTAGTCGCATTTAAACCACAAATAAAATATTAAAACCAAAACTACCTAATCTAACAACCACCCAACACACAAAGCTCCCTTAGTTCGTCCTCCACCCACTCTTGGCATTCATTCCAAATCTCAAAATTTCAAAATTACTATATAAGCAACCCCTAAAGCCACATACGCTTGCAGTCGGAAAGCACACGTTAAATCTCCAATGTTAGTAAGTATGTAAGAGGAGGGGGGTGTAGCATTCATATTCGGTCGCATTTTTGGCTAGGGACAGTGGTCGCATTCTTTTGGAGACGCATTAATTTCACAATTTACAGTACTTTTCATGTTGCCACCATCATGATTATATATCCAGGGTATTATGATAAATGCCACAAAGCTGTTACTACCATAGCTTTATTTTGAGACCACTTATTGCTGAAAATTGCTCTTAACTTACACTCATGGATGACAGAATTTCTGTGTGGAGTTATGACAAGGCAGGGGTAGGACATTTTTAGTCCAATAGTCCTTACAATGATAACATATAGCAAAACCCTTAAAAAATGGCAAATTTCTACTTGTCCTTATGATACCTCAACTATTAAACAGTCCGAGGTGTCACTTCCCAAACAAAGCTATCGTGATGAAACGGTCCAGGGTAATTTGTCATTCATGTCAGCTGAATTGAGATTTTATACACTGGATGATGTATTTGTGAACAGTATTGTTGTTACTAGGTCAAGGACCCCTAAACATTTCTGTATTCTATCTGTACTGCAGCTAAGTTCATTTCTCCATTTCAGCCCCATCAGTTTGACGAGTGTCGGTTTGACGTGAGCGTCAATGACAGTCTGTGGTACCTGCGGGCAACCCACGAAGATGAGCGCCAACAGTGGGTGGACGCTATCGAGCTGCACAGGGTAAGAGCCACGACACAAAAGTTGGATTTGGGTGTCTTGATTTCAGATCCACTGACAATAAAAATCGGAACTGTTGGGGAAATAATCATCCCTATTTTCAAGCTTTGTTTATTACCATGGTTACTACTGTTTCTTTCTGATAATAACACCACATAAAACTGTGTGTATACCTAGCAGTGTGTATCTTTGTTCCAATGTAAAATGATGTGAAAGCTATATACAGATTTCACAAAAGTGTCAAATGTGACACTTTTCCTAGCCCTATTATTTATGCCATTTTGTTGTTGTCTAATTGTATTTTATTTCAATCACCAACCCAACATGCCCAAAGTGATGAGAGAAATAAAAGGCCTAACAAGACACATGTTGTTACATGGTTAAAGTCAGACCTGTATCATGTATGTGTGTCATATTCCCATATTAATGGCATCACTGCACGCCACAGAAACTCTGTGAGAGTCAGTGTTGTTCTATACTGCTTCTCTGGTCTAGTGGATAGAGCGTCTGCCCCGAGAGCTGAAGGTCAATGGTTCAATCCCGTCACACACACACACCACTATATACATGATATAAGTGTAATAATCTTGAATGCGACATTAAGCCCTATATTATCTCTCCTCGTGGCGTCTTACACCAATATTTTTTTTGGTGGCTGCCTTCAAATAATCAAATCTGGACTAGAAATGTTAGCGGTTGACAGCATAAGTGTTGACCGAAAACCTTTTCTTTGTGTCACAATAGCAAGGCTAACAATGGACAAACATTGCTTAACCATTTACGGACCATAATTGTTTTTCCTTCTTCAGCAAGCCGAGTCGGGATATGGAAGCGAGAACAATCTTCGTCGCCATGGCTCCATGTTGTCTCTCACCTCCGGCACCAGCCTTTCCACGGCATCAGCGTCATCATTCAAGGTAAATACTTTGCTCACATTCAAGGTCACCTGCTCATCAAACTGTTATTTTCACGAGTATTACAACACACATCATGTTGTGAGTGATGTATACAAATTATCACTATACTCGAGGTAATATATAAGTGACAGTACATGGACTTGTCTTGTATTGAGGTCGTTATTGTTTGAGTTGACTCGAAGTTATATGTGATGGTACATGTGACTTGTCTTGTATTGAGCATGTTGAGGTCGGTATTGTTTTGTTGTCTCGAGGTGTTATGTTCATGTGAGAGGACATGGGACTTGTCTTGTATTGAGGTCGTTATTGTTTGAGTTCACTCGAGGAATTGAATATGTGTGAGTACATGTGACTTGTCTTGTATTGAGGTCGTTATTGTTTGACTTGAGGTATGATGTATATGTGAGAGTACATAGGACTTGTCTTGTCTTGCAGCGAGGTCGGGGGTTGCGGGAAAAGCTGATGGAGATGGAGACATTTCGGGATATCCTGTGTCGGCAGGTGGATACGCTGCAGAGCTACTTCGACAGCTGTGCCTCTGCCGTGTCACATGGGGTGGTTCAGGAACGTAAGAAGTTTACACTTACTTTAAATACATAGGGATCTGATGTGGATTATCACAATAAGGATTACTTCAGGGTATGAATTAGTTTATGACAAAGATTATTTTCAGAATTGGATTATTGCATGATATAGATTATTTTCAGATACAGATTATTTCAGAGTATGTCAGGCATGTCAGGAAACAACTCTACACAGACATGGCCACCTACATTGATTAGCGTACCTCAGTGGTAGGGACACAGGTGGCTTGGATGGTGCTACTGCCTTTCTCTGTCCCCATTAGTGTTACTTGATGCAGGTTCATGAGTCATCCATGATGCATCACTGTATGTGTATAAGATGTTGTTGTGTTGCAGTGGCTGAGCCTGATGACATCGATGCTGATGTAGACATTGACAAGCCGGCCACACCTACAGAGGAGCCTCACCACACATTTGAGGGCTTCAAGGGTCGGGACCTTGGTGAGTTGGGGTCAGCCATGTTAAGTTGTTAACAAAATATCCCGGAAACAGAATGCTGAGAGTGGCAAGTACACAATGACCTTCAGATGGACACTTTGAGTAAATATCTATGTCTTTATTATGTTCAGCTATATGTTAAAGATAAACAAGTGTCATGAATCTAGACTTTTATCTGATTGAAATCACTGATTGCGATTAGCTTGTTGGTGGAAGTGTGAGTAAATTGGACATGTATCTGACATCCGCAGCCTCTGTCCTACAACAACATGGTGGCCATGCTGTAGACTTCAAGGGAGAGGCCTTCACCTTCAAGGCTACAACGGCTGGCATAGTGGCCACACTCTCCCACTGTATCGACCTGATGCAGCAGAGAGAAGAGGCCTGGAAGAAGCGTCTGGAGAGGGTAAGTGCAGTGTTTGATACATGATCGTATCTCCAGCCCCTTCAGGTGCCGTGTAACATGATCGTATCTCCAGCCCCTTCAGGTGCAGCGTTTGATACATGATCGTATCTCCAGCCCCTTCAGGTGCAGTGTTTGATACATGATCATATCTCCAGCCCCTTCAGGTGTAGCGTTTGATACATGATCGTATCCCCAGCCCCTTCAGGTGCATTGTTTGATACATGATCGTATCTCCAGCCCCTTCAGGTGTAGCGTTTGATACATGATCGTATCCCCAGCCCCTTCAGGTGCATTGTTCGATACATGATCGTATCTCCAGCCCCTTCAGGTGCAGCGTTTGATACATGATCGTATCCTCAGCCCCTTCAGGTTCAGTGTTTGATACATGATCGTATCCCCAGCCCCTTCAGGTGCATTGTTTGAACTCAGTAATTGTTCTTACTAACAGGAAGTGGAAAAGAAGAAGAAAATCGAGGAAGCATACAAGTCATCAGAAAAAGTCAAACCTGTTGTTGTTGGCGGACCAGACTATGAGGTATGTACATTTGAGGTGACTGGTTAAAAGGACTATATGGATATGAGAGGACTGGTGGACATGTTCCCAGCTTGGTGTAAGGAGTTGAAGTATTATTCCAATTCTTCTCCATTGTAGTAGGGTTTGTCTGTTTCCTATTTTCCTTTTGATGGATCTGCCTGTATTGATCATTGTCACTTCCTCCTGGTTGAAAGCTGCCTTGTTGTCATGATGCCACATGGCAGTACCTGGTCTTATGTGCTGGACACAGGCCAAGTTAGGCGAGAGAGTCTCGGAGAGTAGATGGATGGGTGACCATTTTCGTCATCTTATCTTTGGAGAGTTTCTAGGGGTTCAATCCTGAACACTGAACCATGTCATCACATGTGTCTCCTTTGACAAAGCAGGCCAAGTTTAGCGAGAGAGTATCGGAGAGTAAATGGATGGGTGACCATTTTCGTCATCTTATCTTTGGAGAGTTTCTAGGGGTTCAATCCTGAACACTGAACCATGTCATCACATGTGTCTCCTTTGACAAAGCAGGCCAAGTTTAGCGAGAGAGTATCGGAGAGTAAATGGATGGGTGACCATGTTCGTCATCTTATCTTTGGAGAGGTTCTAGGGGTTCAATCCTGAACACTGAACCATGTCATCACATGTGTCTCCTTTGACAAAGCAGGCCAAGTTTAGCGAGAAAGTATCGGAGAGTAAATGGATGGGTGACCATGTTCGTCATCTTATCTTTGGAGAGGTTCTAGGGGTTCAATCCTGAACACTGAACCATGTCATCACATGTGTCTCCTTTGACAAGTGACTTTGTTCAAACTATGCCTCCGTTCAGCCAGCAGTGAATTGGTACCTAGTAGGAGGAAAGGGTAATATGACTGTAACCGTATAGTGCCATATATGTCAGCTTGTAATTTCTACTCCCTTGTGAGCTAGGAATGAAATTAGCGTGCACACTAAAGAGGACTGTGGTAATAATAACACAGCACCATGACCCTGATGAACATGCACTTTGTGACTTGGATCTGACGCAATATACGTGTAATTAGCATATAATGGATAGCCTTATCGATAGGATAAACCAATCCGATAAAAACGAGGTCACTGAGCAGGAACTACTTTTAAGCCCCGTTACATCAATGTAATGTATGCTCAATCAATACGCTATTGACTAACATCCCCAATAAGTTCTGGTGGGGGTTTCCTGATGTGTGGGTGTTCCTGTTGACAACTATTGCGCATTAATTTGCTGCAAATCATTTGCACTTTGTTATAGATGGGGCGGTTCACTCAAACATTGTATTCATACCTAGTTTCTAAAGTTACTTCTTTGAGTAAAAATTGATTGTTTTTAGAATGACATTATGTGACAAAGAGAATCCAATTTGTAAATGTCAAATGTTAGAAATGGAAAAGGCTCACATAATACAAGTTTTATTCCTATCATATGATATTTGCCATTCAGAGACATGGGGGTAATAATATCTATTAACGTTACTATTTCTACGTTGCTGCTCGATATAACACTGCCATGTGTGTTCTGTGTTCCAGGAGGGACCGCACTGTATGATTACTGAGGATGAGTTCTACGATGCTGTGGATGCTACCTTAGATAAACTAGAGAAGGAAGAAGAAAAGGTACTCACTTTATCTGCTATTGTCAGGGATCTTATCATCTTTGACATGCAGTCCCAGCATCTGACACAGGTTTTGTTTGTTTGTTTGTTTGTTGTTTAATGCCGCACTCAGCAATATTCCAGCTGTATGACGGCGATCTGTAAATAATCGAGTCTGGACCAGAGTCCAGTGATTGACATCATGAACATCGATCCACGCATTTGGGATATGATGACATGCATCAACCAAGTCAGCGAGCCTGTCCACCTGATCCTGTTATTCTCTTCTTATGACACATGTGACAAGCATAGTCGCTGAAGACTTATTCAACCCTGGATCTTCATGGGTCCCGACACAGGTACAGGAGTGTAAGAGGGCTGTGCTTCAATCACAGTTGACATCTGGAGTCATAGCTATTGATAGCTGAGTGAGTGAGTGAGTGAGTATGGTTTTACGCCGCTTTTAGCAATATTCCAGCAATATCACGGCGGGGGACACCAGAAATGGGCTTCACACATTGTACCCATGTCGGGAATCAAACCCGGGTCTTCGGCGTGACGAGCGAACGCTTTAACCACTAGGCTACCCGACCGCCCCCTTATTGATAGCTGAAACTTTGGTTGTGGAATGTGAGTGAATATTCACTCACTTTCTGTCGAGCATGTAGAGAGGACTTTATTGGGATAGATATGTGCACAATGTGGGATACTTACGAGTTCAGAAAAATGGGTTCAGTCAAATAGCAGTGTGTAAGACAATGATTACATGAATGTTTCTCAATAAACAGCTATTTTTCATGTGTTACAGAAATCTTCAAGCCAGGCACCCATGAAGGCACCACCCAAGATATCACTTCTACCCAGCAACAAATACTATGAGGAGGTTTGTATGTTTTATAATTGTTTAATTGGGGGATAACATAGTGTACCTAAAGATTGATCTGTTTCTAAATCGATAATAAATTTGAAAGACTGGTGTGTGGAATATTTGGATGGTGTGTTTGGATGTACAAATAGATCCTGACAACGGCATTAAGTAGGATGTCCAAATAAGTCTGTTAGAAACCACACTCAGGTCTTACTGATGGCAATCAGTGCCAAAAACTACTACTCCAGACCTGTATCTTGCAGTTATTTTCAGTAAAAACAGGGTTTTATGCGGCACAGAAATCTGCACCCAGTACGCACAAATGTAGAGAATGGATGACTAAAAAAATTATACTGCGTCCCTGAGGACGCACAATAACATTCATTGTACCTACAGCGCATCAAGATCAGTTATTGATGTTATGTTATTTCCCCAGTTAATCATGACCACTGTCCATTGATTCATTCCAGGATCTTCCAATTATCTAAACGTACAGAACAATACATCTTTTCATTACTTTACGGGACCCTCATTAGGGACCCGTAACATTAATTATTGGGGTCCCCTTAACCCCCACTTTTGTAAGTCAAGGTAGAACCCTGCAGTATAATGTAGTCTTCGTGGACGCATTGATATATAGAAATGTAGCAGCTGATCTTACGAGAAATTTCACTAGAGTGTTTTGAAAATGTTGCAGATCAACCGTGTGGTAAATGAGCACATGTACCGGCTGTACGAGAGGACATCGGATGGGGCGGACACGTGGACCTGCATCGCGGAGGATGGAGAGCTGCGTGTCTACAAGCGGGAGCTGGAGATTGAAGGAGTTGTGGTGGATCCTCTCAAGGCCGTCACGACTGTCTCGGTAAGATGATTCTCACCTTTGTTTATCATTACCGTCTTACTAAAGCAGATATTTGTACAAAGTTTTATGGATATATTATAGTAGCTCCTGTATTCAACCTCTTCCACAAGCAGGTGGACAAACTGATAGTTTTCCATGTCACATTTAATTGCACATACCATTGTCTTTAAGATTGGACAATGGGTGGGAGATATAGATGACATTGTCTTCTTGTTCTTTATGTATCACAATGTGTATCGTCTTCAAGCCTTAATGTTAATGATTAATGACACTGTTGCAGGGCATTACTGGGCATGAGTTGTGCCACCACTTCTGGGACATCGATGTCAGGATGGAGTGGGAGGGTGAGTGAGTGAGTGCTGCAGCTGTGTGTGGAGCTATGGGCATACTGTTACTACACATGGGGGAGTCATGTTGTGCGAGGGATGCTTCCTGGTTTGTGCATGTACAGGGTAGAGATTTACCCTGAAACTTAGTCGAGCAATATCATGTTTGGCAGCAAGAATAGGTTTGTTTAGCACATTGGATATGTTGGATCCATGGGAGGATGGAACAAGAACCTCATTCCATGAACGGATCTTAGTGATGTCAAAACTATTCAAGGTTCACACAGAGTTTGAAAAGCCCCTGAACAAC
Organism: Haliotis cracherodii; assembly: GCF_022045235.1. Classification (NCBI taxonomy): domain Eukaryota; kingdom Metazoa; phylum Mollusca; class Gastropoda; order Lepetellida; family Haliotidae; genus Haliotis; species Haliotis cracherodii. Next base: position 59,807,559 of record NW_027266264.1, read on the forward strand.
TGTCTCGAAAATATTTGAATTTGAATTTGATTTTAAAAACCCTACATTTCATCTTCACGCCTTGAAAATACAAAATTGACCTTGACTTTCACTTGTTGCAAAGTTTAGCAGTTTATTTTATCCAGATTGAACATGTTGAAGAAATATTTGGTGTTCTGCACCTCCATGGAAGGATTGTTGGCCTTACTTATACCTACCCCTGATGACCACCATGTTGAGCCATATCAGCACTTTAGTGATTCAAAAATGTATGCTTAATACTAAGATGAATGTAGTTTTGTAGACCTAAGGAAAGTCCCTGAATGTATGAGGCCCTTATCTGTTTGCACCTTGTTAAACTCTGAGCAATATATCCGCCTGACTGATGGCCTCCTTTGTGTTGTCAGCCACCCTGGAGCATTGCAGGACGGTGGAGTGGTTGTCCGAGGACACCCTCATCTGCAACAATGTCATCAAGCGAGTGTGGCCAGCGTCACAGCGAGACGCCCTCTTCTGGTCCCACATACGCAACATTCAAGGCGAGAACGAAGATAGTCCGGATAGCTGGATAGTCGTCAACTACTCCTGTGACCACCCCAACTGTGCGGTAAGTCCCTCCTCAGTTTGTCATGGAGTGAGTAAGCCTGATCTACAGGCATTTTGAGTGATAGTACATGACTTTATAGCGTTTTTATGTTATTAACATTTGAGTCCAGTTTGTGTCACCCACCTAATTTGTTAACTCCTGATTCATGTTCATTGATGTAGGGGTGAGATGAAGTTGGGTTTAACACTGCATTCAAAATTATTGCAATATATGATGCACGTGCATGCGTGCATGTACTAGTCCTGCCTACTGCCGCTTATTAGTCCACTGAGAAATCATGCAGCAGTAGACACATTATACTGATAAATCCTTGTTTTAATTTCTTTACGACAAGTGCCAGGCAGGGCAACAACAAGTACCATCTTTTATCGTCATTTGGTATAACCAGTGAAGATCCATGCTTGCCGTAGGCGACTATGCTTGTCGTTAGAGACAACTAACGGGATATGATGGTCAGGCTTGCTGATTTGGTTGATACATGTCATCGTATCCCAATGATTTCAATCACTGGATTGTCTGGTCCAGACTTATTTAAAGACCACTGTCATATAGCTGGAATATTGCTTAATGCAGCATTAAACAACAAACAAACAATCAATCGTCATTTGGTATGATGCTGGGAATCAAACCTTCAAACTTTTGCTCACCGCACAGGTGCTCTATCTACTAGAACACAGAGCAGTTTTTTTAAAAGGAATGGTATATGTTGTTATTTTGCCACCATGACGGCCATGTTTAAAATTGAATCAGGGTTGTGTTAGTTCATATTACGGCTGCCATCTCTGTGTTGTTGCTCATACTCCCACTGGATCAGAGTGACGGTTTTAGTATTGTCATATGGTTACCATGGTTACATGACTATTTCCAGGGTGGCAAGTATGTCCGGATCCAGATGAATGTGGCAATGATCTGTCAGACAATTGTAGAGCCACCCGCTGAGGGAAGCATCAGTCGGGACAACGTCAAGTGTAAGATCACCTACACCGCTGATGGTAAGAATCCTCTCCCAGTGTTATATTCTGTCAAGGGTAACCAATGAGGGAATTCCAAAATCCAACCTTCATCATATTCATTGCACTGTAACCATTGCTAGTATTCTAAAATTCAACGTACATTGCTCTGTAACCATTGCTAGTATTGTGAAATTCAACCTACATTGCACTGTAACCATTGCTAGTATTGTGAAATTCAACCTACATTGCTCTGTAACCATTGCTAGTATTCTGAAATTCAACCTACATTGCACTGTAACCATTGCTAGTATTCTGAAATTCAACCTACATTGCACTGTAACCATTGCTAGTATTCTGAAATTCAACGTACATTGCACTGTAACCATTGCTAGTATTCTAAAATTCAACGTACATTGCACTGTAACCATTGCTAGTATTCTGAAATTCAACCTACATTGCACTGTAACCATTGCTAGTATTCTGAAATTCAACCTACATTGCACTGTAACCATTGCCAGTATTCTGAAATTCAACCTACATTGCACTGTAACCATTGCTAGTATTCTAAAATTCAACCTACATTGCACTGTAACCATTGCTAGTATTCTAAAATTCAGCGTACATTGCACTGTAACCATTGCTAATATTCTGAAATTCAACCTACATTGCACTGTAACCATTGCTAGTATTCTGAAATTCAACCTACATTGCACTGTAACCATTGCCAGTATTCTGAAATTCAACCTACATTGCACTGTAACCATTGCTAGTATTCTAAAATTCAACGTACATTGCACTGTAACCATTGCTAATATTCTAAAATTCAACCTACATTGCACTGTAACCATTGCTAGTATTCTAAAATTCAACCTACATTGCACTGTAACCATTGCTAGTATTCTGAAATTCAACCTACATTGCACTGTAACCATTGCTAGTATTCTGAAATTCAACCTACATTGCACTGTAACCATTGCTAGTATTCTGAAATTCAACCTACATTGCACTGTAACCATTGCTAGTATTCTAAAATTCAACCTACATTGCACTGTAACCATTGCTAGTATTCTAAAATTCAGCGTACATTGCACTGTAACCATTGCTAATATTCTGAAATTCAACCTACATTGCACTGTAACTATTGCTAGTATTCTGAAATTCAACCTACATTGCACTGTAACCATTGCCAGTATTCTGAAATTCAACCTACATTGCACTGTAACCATTGCTAGTATTCTAAAATTCAACGTACATTGCACTGTAACCATTGCTAGTATTCTAAAATTCAACCTACATTGCACTGTAACCATTGCTAGTATTCTAAAATTCAACGTACATTGCACTGTAACCATTGCCAGTGTTCTGAAATTCAACGTACATTGCACTGTAACCATTGCCAGTATTCTGAAATTCAACGTACATTGCACTGTAACCATTGCTAGTATTCTGAAATTCAACCTACATTGCACTGTAACCATTGCTAGTATTCTAAAATTCAAAGTACACTGCACTGTAACCATTGCTAGTATTCTGAAATTCAACATACATTGCACTGTAACCATTGCTAGTATTCTGAAATTCAACGTGTCATTCTCCCTTGACAGTGAACCCTGGAGGCTGGGCGCCGGCATCAGTATTGAGAGCTGTTTACAAACGCGAGTACCCTAAGTTCATCAAGCGTTTCACCTCGTACGTGAAGACAAAGACGGCCGACAAGCCGATCATGTTCTAGATCTACTCACATGTACTGGAAACATTGTCCACTGACCACGCCCGACGGATGGGATGTAGTCAGCTGGTCATAACAAGTGTCCACTTTTGGAACCTGTGGGATGGGTTCCGTGGACCGCAGGTCAAGAGGCGTGTCTCGGTCTCTCTCCTTGTACAGTTTTATTTTGCAGGTGTCAGTCTCCAGCTCTCCTACAGGGAATAGACACATGGGAAGAATGGGAAGGAGTTCTGTTTATTAACATTTCACAACCATGTCAAAGATTCCTGCTGATGCACAGCTTGTCAGTTCAGCTAAGAACTCATCGTCACTCTCAAATGAATCAAATTCCCACATGGGTGCACCATATGGTGTTCGTGTCATGATTAAAGTGTTGCGTTGCTAAAGCTTGTTTGAAGGCCAGGTTGCTGTGACTTGCAGCTGCTCTGCCCCCTGATGCTGCTGAATCAGTAGACTATTCTCTCCACCTGCACAGAGACGTAGGGTTTAGAAAAGCCTTGTTGGATTGTATTACTTGGTTTACAGTTTACTTGTCATGCCTCAGGCCCAGGTTCGATTCCCACATGGGTAAAATGTTTAAAGCCCATTTCTGGTGACCCTGCTGTGAGATTGCTGGTATGTTGCTAAAAGCGCCGTGAAACAATACTCTTGCACAGACTTGGTTTACAATTCCAAAATGTTTTTAAAACAGTGAATGGAATGGAATTTTAAGAAGACTTATATTTCCACTATCGTGTCTGTAAAAACATTTCAGCAAATGAGACAAAATCAAATGAAGTCAATAAAAAAAATTCACTTGCTGTTTAAGGTAACATTACACTTCTTCAAGTCTTTGAAAAGCATTTAGAAGTTATACACATATTAAGGAAGAGAATTAATGGATGTCAACTTTTTTATTATGAGGAACACAACGTTTCGGAGTATATGCTTACTCCTTCATCTGGTGAATCAGATGAAGGAGTAAGCATATACTCCAAACGCTTTGTTCCTCATAATAAAGAAGTTGACATCGATAAATTCGCTTCCTTTTTACTTATACACTTCTTATTGACATTTCAAGAAAGTTTCATCAGATACTGTAAACTATGTAATACAAGCACAAGGCCTGAGGTTGTTGTTACTCTCAGTATTGCGTGATTGCGTGTACAGTTGTATGTATATATGCTGTATGTAGGTAATACACAGGTACACTGTGGTGGGAACTAATTACATTACCATGAACCAACTGATTAGTGCCCCTCAATGAATAATCACCCCTGATTACCACAAAACAAAACTGTCCACCCTTCACTGTGAGGTTCAGATAGTTCAGAAGCCGTGTGTGCTAATTACGTTGATAATGGCATATTTTTGCGTCTGTATCGGGATGAATCTGTAGCAATCATTAAGTGGTGTTTTTGTTCAAAATGCAGTAGAAATTAGTTGCCATTGTTTCTAGGTTTTCATGACACCCACACAAACACGAGTATCATTGTCATATTTTATGGGTTTTACAGTAGCTGTAGAATACTTGGTTCTGTTGTGTGTTTAGCAGCACCTGCCCTGTTAGTTTCCTTTAGACTGATTGTATTTATGAGAGCCACAGTCCACCAGCATTGTGGCCACAGCATGATGACAGCATGTTGCTGAGTCATGCCTCCTACGTCACCTTCTTTGACCTTTGTTCAAGATGGTACAGGAATTATTTTTCTACCATAAAATGCTATATTCTTTAATATATCTGTCATATTTTTACATAGAAAGCCAATCTATTTCTTGCAATATTATCCGGTATGTATGTCGTGGATACCCAATGTTTGTTGTCTGTCAGTAAGTCTGAGTATTTTTCAAAGGCAGGAGCTTGCAACAATGTTTCAACCTAACTACACCAAGCTTGTTGGGCTCTTCTCTGTGTGGGGCATCATTTGATGACTATTGCTCATAGGATATGAGACCAAGTTGGCAAGTTCACAAAACTAAGTTTACTTTTTCAGTCGCCTGGTCTGATATTTCTGAAACCCTTCAAATGACTCCATTTAATAAGGTTGAGAATACTGTCCACACATAGCCGCCGGCTTCAACTTTAAAGACTAAAGTATGACTTATTCTGAGTCAAAGGGGCGGGTAAGTGTGTCAGCCAACTAACCTAGGTGGTTTATGAGTGAGTGAATATTCTGGGGTCAGCAGCCGTCAGGTGAAGGTCAGTTATCATACTACTGGTGTCAGGCATTGCGAACAGGCATTTTGTTGTTTGCTACTATCATTGTGTGGGTCAGTCCTTCACAGGGGGTCTCCTGCACTCTTGTGTGTTTGCTACTATCATTGTGTGGGTCAGTCCTTCACAGGGGGTCTCCGGCACTCTGGTGTGTTTGCTACTATCATTGTGTGGGTCAGTCCTTCACAGGGGGTCTCCGGCACTCTGGTGTGTTTGCTACTATCATTGTGTGGGTCAGTCCTTCACAGGGGGTCTCCTGCACTCTTGTGTGTTTGCTACTATCATTGTGTGGGTCAGTCCTTCACAGGGGGTCTCCGGCACTCTGGTGTGTTTGCTACTATCATTGTGTGGGTCAGTCCTTCACAGGGGGTCTCCGGCACTCTTGTGTGTTTGCTACTATCATTGTGTGGGTCAGTCTTTCACAGGGGGTCTCCGGCACTCTGGTGTGTTTGCTACTATCATTGTGTGGGTCAGTCTTCCACAGGGGGTCTCCGGCACTCTGGTGTGTTTGCTACTATCATTGTGTGGGTCAGTCCTTCACAGGGGGTCTCCGGCACTCTGGTGTGTTTGCTACTTTCATTGTGTGGGTCAGTCCTTCACAGGGGGTCTCCGGCACTCTGGTGTGTTTGCTACTATCATTGTGTGGGTCAGTCTTTCACAGGGGGTCTCCGGCACTCTGGTGTGTTTGCTACTATCATTGTGTGGGTCCGTCCTTCACAGGGGGTCTCCGGCACTCTGGTGTGTTTGCTACCATCATTGTGTGGGTCCGTCCTTCACAGGGGGTCTCCGGCACTCTGGTGTGTTTGCTACTATCATTGTGTGGGTCAGTCTTTCACAGGGGGTCTCCGGCACTCTGGTGTGTTTGCTACTATCATTGTGTGGGTCAGTCCTTCACAGGTGGTCTCCGGCACTCTGGTGTGTTTGCTACTATCATTGTGTGGGTCAGTCCTTCACAGGTGGTCTCCGGCACTCTGGTGTGTTTGCTACTTTCATTGTGTGGGTCAGTCCTTCACAGGGGGTCTCCGGCACTCTGGTGTGTTTGCTACTATCATTGTGTGGGTCCGTCCTTCACAGGGGGTCTCCGACACTCTGGTGTGTTTGCTACTATCATTGTGTGGGTCAGTCCTTCACAGGGGGTCTCAGGCACTCTGGTGTGTTTGCTACTATCATTGTGTGGGTCAGTCCTTCACAGGGGGTCTCTGGCACTCTGGTGTGTTTGCTACTATCATTGTGTGGGTCTGCATGTTGTAACTGCTGAGACATTCAGTCAAGGGCATGGTGCTGTTTGTTGTTGAGAGGTTGACCCGGAGTGTACACCAGTAGAAACTGAGATGCTGCATCATCCTGGTTCATTGAGGTCAAGCTCATTACTGATGAGAACTTGTGGCTTTGATTACTTGCAAGAACAGCATACTGACCCGAAGCTCACAAGAGGCTAGGGTTCTCACTGCTGCACTGATCTGCAACCATCTGATCAACAGTAACGTGTGTCCCCTATGCATTTAAGGTGTGTACATGTTTTCACACATCTACATGCTTATAATACACAGCCCTATTGCAGACATCTGGATCAGGTCAAGGAAATGTAAATGTAAGACTTGAGCTGTTCCCATTTTCCAATTGCTCAAATGATCATGAATTGCAGGCGTTTGTATGGAATTTTATTTGAGTTGGTAATCACGTTGATGATATTGTGTTAGTGTTGGACATTGCTGTTCTAGTGTGTAGTTATGACACCTTTTCAGTTTATTTGTTAAACAACAGGAATGATGACCAGACTGTGAGGAGGAACGCTCAGTAGCTGGGTGGTGGATGTGTTTGCTCACCGAGCAGCAATGAAGGTTTGACTGTAAATATTGGCTCTAAGTTCCAGTAGGGCGGGTTCCAGATGTTGAAAAAACAAAGGTAGGGAATTAAGGAGGATGTCTACTTGCAATGTTAAGAATGTCAGTCATTTACTCATCTTGGAGTCTGGAATTGAAAACAGGTGCTGGTTTCAGTGAAGTAACCCCTAATTGTCTGTGTGAGTGAGTGAGCCGTCGTGAAGGTGCGTTGTGTACATAGGGTTGTCTCTGCCTTCTGGTCAAGGTCATCATGCCCTGTAGAATACATCATCATTCAATGTCTTAGTAGCTGTGTGTAATGATTGGCAGGAGGGTTTCTACTCTCTTAACTGTTGGTGACACTCACCGTGGTGACTTCAGAATACCAAGGTTACTGGAACCTACCCTTGTCCCTGCCCCCATTCCCTGATACAATATAGATTACTCCTGTAATCCTCCCAGTCCACCAACCCCCCTCCATCTTACCCTCTCTTCACCTAATCTCCTCTCCACCTAACGCCCCTCTGCCAACACCCTCTTCACTTAACCTTTCTTAATCTAAACTCCTCTCAACCTAACCCCTCTCCACCTGACCCCTCTCCACCTGACCCCTCTCCACCTAGCCCCCCTCTGCCTAACCCCTTCTCCACCTAACTCTCCATTGCACTACTTCGCTATCTCCGTTGAACACCATCATTTGTAAATAGTGCTATGAGGCCAGACACATTTTTGTGTGTGCCAGTTTTCTTAAGAAATGTTGTGTTTTGTTGTTGAAACGAGTAAACTGTATAAACATAGATATACACCAGACCATGAGGACAAAGCCATGTAGTAGGACAGGGTATCCGATTTGTACATTTCTATTGATAAGGACGTAGTTACTATTAACATTGATCACACATCTCATTGGAAGCTAGCCCTGTTCAAGGTTCACACACAGTTGAGAAAACCCTTAAATTCAGCAGCTGTCTTGAAAATCCCAAACATTCAACAGCTGTCTTGAAAATCCCTTGAATTCAACAGCTGTCTTGAAAATCCCTTGAATTCAACAGCTGTCTTGAAAATCCCTTGAATTCAACAGCTGTCTTGAAAATCCCAAACATTCAACAGCTGTCTTGAAAACCCCTTGAATTCAACAGCTGTCTTGAAAATCCCTTAAATTCAGCAGCTGTCTTGAAAACCCCTTGAATTCAACAGCTGGCATGATAAGCCTATACATTTCAACTTTTAGCTTTGAAAATGAAAAAATGGTTCTTGAATTTGGCAGTCATTTATAGATGTTTAGTATTCTTCAACATGGAACATTCAGTAAACAATTGGTGTTTTTCACACTTTTACTCACTGATTCTATACACTGGTTGTTGTTTGCCCTGATGGGTACAATGTCAAGTCATATCAACACTTTGGTAGTTCCAAAATGTATAAGTAGTGTTAAAGTTGCAGCATTGCTGGAGTCCTTCAAAAACACAATTTTGCCTTGAAAAGTCCTTGAATTTTTAGGCTGTATGATCTCTGCAAGAAAACCTTTGTTTTTGTAGTAACATTACCTCTTTTAGATATTTAGTAATAATTGGTTTTCTGCCTCTTAAAATGCAAACATGCATCCTTTTTTAATGGACGTCAGTTTAATTTAATGTCAGATATTTTTATAGTATAATTTCAGGTAATAATAGTAAAGAAGTAATGAAAAGGTTTTGAAATAATAATCTGAAAGCCAGGGCAAACTGTAATGAACTTGATAAATTAATGATTTGGATTACATCCTTAAATTAAAAACCGAAAAAGTTAAAATAAAATATGCACACGATGTGAGACGAATAATAAAGTTTGGAAACTTGATTTGCAATGAAATGATGCACAGTGACCTGTGTTACCATAAGAGATTCCTAGGAACATAGGATGAGCTGACGTGATACGTCCGAAACAAGACTTGACGAGATTTACCTGAGACATTGACCAATGATCTGAAAAACTACTTGTTCTGTGATACTGTGATGAACACTGGGCACTTGGTTCGCAAACACTCCAAACACTTTCATGTGGAACTTCAGACACCGTAGCACAGGTCTGGTAGGAAATTTGTGGGTAAACAGGCATCTGATGTCATCTTTTGTTTAGTCCACACTTCAATAGGCTACAACTTCCACATACTCAAATCCATGCTTGTTTAGGCTACAGCTACTACATACTCGAATCCATGCTTGTTTAGGCTACAACTTCCACATACCCAAATCCATGCCGGTTTAGGCTACAGCTACCAAGGAATCAAATCCATGCTGGTTTAGGCTACAGCGACTACATACTCGAGTCCATGCTTGTTTAGGCTACTGCTACCATGGAATCAAATCCATGCTTGTTTACTACAACAGAATCAAATCCATGCATGTTTAGGCTATAGTTTCCACAGACTCCAATCCATGCTTCTGTAGCTACAGCTACTACTGACCTGAGTTCCACCTGAGACTGGTAAGTGACATATTCTGTACAGTGCTGTATTTGCGGGTTTGCTCACTAGATTTGAAGCAGAGGCTTGCCTGCTGTAGGCAACTCTGGATGACATTGTTTATGGTCTTGCCATTTTCTGCAATGTTACAGACCTTCTGGGCACTCAATTGTATATTTGTCTCTAAGCTGTGTATCCTGCTTGTGTTATAATTTATTAAAAAACAACTTGTTTGTATATTGAGGTAGATATGAGACTGGGAGGGAAAATTGTTGAGAAAGAAGACAGAAAGCAGGAAAAAAAATGCCACTATCCATATAGTCATGGTTTCAGATTTCTTTCAAAGAGGATGAGGTGTGCACAAACATTGTTTTTTGTGGTTGACAAATGTGTGAAAACATATCGGTTAAAAAAGTTCCTTGACACAAAGGACAATGTATGTGGGCTTCTCACTCTGCCGTTGTCAATAAGTGAATTGCTAGCTGGGTTGTGTACCTGTATAGTTATGTATATACATACTGTTGCTTTCTAAAGTGTATGACTTAAGAGAATCTGATCAAAGTGGACTTTAAACTTTTCATTTGGGAACCTGTGCATTTATGTTGGTCATGTTAATCTCTATGTTCGATTGGTTGCTGCGTTGCAGCTGACTAGTCAGCAGCACTTGTACAACATCTTTCGTAAATCATCCATAGCTCAAATAAAATTGGAGCTCAACTCAAGCAGTTGAATTGTATGCAACGTGGGGATAAAAGATGTCATCTTTGTTTTACAATGAATGAAATGTTTCACTGTTTAGTTTATTTGCACCTCGTCCACATGAATTTGCACACTCTGGTGCAGTGATGACTAAGCGTTACACCACTGCCACAGGCTAATTTACAAATCATGAGACTGGACACTTTTCTTGTTTGTAAACAAACTTGTGTATTCTGAAATCAGAACAGACTGGCCAAATGCAAGCATTTTGGTGCGCTTAAATTGTTTTGCATAATTATATGGATATGCTACCACAACTTCGACAGTGAGATGCATGACAATATATCTTTATACATGTACATCAAAATGACCCTATTTCTAGCTCTCTGAAGGGCTTCGACAACAGAACGTGGAGCCATACAAGCAATATAAACAAAGGATAAATATGCAAGTGGAATTTTCTTTTCACGTTTAAGGATATTTGCTCAATGAAAATGGCAAATGGCATGTTTATCTATTTGTGTAGACTTGCCAAAAATGAAACACATGAAAAACATATGTAATATCTTGAATGGACTCTGAAAATGTGATGAATCGTCTCATGATGCTGGCCTGTGGCAGAGGTAAAAGGAACTCTGGTTAGGAGAGCGATGAATCTGTAGGTCGTGTTAGTCTGTGACCATGGTTACTGAGGGTCAGATGTTCTGCTCCTCCAGTAACTCTGACATTAAGAATACAGAAAGGAGTCCACAGGTTCCAACAAGCATGAGATGGAACAATACAGAAGTATGTCACCCCTGACCACTCAGTTTCTTCTTTTACAGATGAGGCCATTCCGATCTTTTCATGAGTTAGAATGAAGGAACTTTTAATTTTTACCTGGAAGTACATGCATACATATTTCAAAATCAGACTTGTTGTTTTGGAAAGTCATTCAGACCTCTCTCTACAACAACTTGTACCCGTACAATCAGCAAGAATTGAAAAAAGGAAATGTTCTGAATTGTTTAATTCCACTGGTAAACCAATTTATGGAAAAATAGTTTTGACATGCTTTGGCATTTTGGCCAAAAACATCTTTACAAGAAGAAAGAGAGCTGGTCAGTCATTAAAAATGTTTAATGTGTATTCATGTGAACCCCATGTATTGTCCCCCTCTGGCATGTCTCCTGTGTGTGCACGGTCAACTCCATTGCACCACTGTTATACAGCTGATGTCATCATTATGCATGTTGTGTTGCCTCCACCAAAATAACTGTTGTAAAAACAAAAATATTTTTTGGAATCTTTTTCTTTTTTTTAACCAAGTCTTTTATGATAGCTTGAAAGGCTAAAAACTTTTCACACCAGTTTGGATATTATGCTCAATCACACACCAATATTGGTGCCCAGATTGTGATATGGGACTTTTCTATACTTGTAACAACATTCACTGAAAAGACAAGAAGGTAGGGAGCAATGTATATCCTGTGTGGAGCTTCATCTGTACATATGCCCACCTGTCTGCTCAACATACCTGTTCAACATACCTGTCCCATGTGTAGGTAAACCTGGATACCCATAATAAACATGTTCAGTTTGTTGATACATACTTGTTGGTTGTTTTTTAGATGAACGCATGGAAATATACATCTACCACTGTGAGCCCATAAAACTCTGTGTAGAGCTGATAGCGACAAGCCTATGGCCCATGTTTGCACATATTGTCAAGCGAGAGTGGTTGTTTGCATTATTTAAGCTGAAATAGTGAAATCTTGGATTCAACCCATGATGATGGAGAGGTATGCATCTCTACATGGTGGAGGCCCATCTTCCCGAGACAAGAGAATTAACTGACTATTAAAGTCCATGGAAACTGGACTTTTAAAGTCAGTTAACTCTCTTACCTCCGGAAGATGGGTGGAGGCCTTGACTACCATCTGTTCATGAACAGGATTCTAGCATGTCACGTGTTTGAGTATGCCAAGTATCTGTCTATTATCTGGTATCTAAGCATGTGCCTTCCTTAAGGGAAATTATCATACTGACAAATAGGCCCCAGTTGAAAACAAAAAGAAGTAAAAGAGTTGTGTTAACAGGTTTTACCTGTACCTCATGTCATGCCTCTCAATGACCAATGATATCATTCATTGACTTGTCTGTTCTTAACTCAATTATTCACAAGCCGCAGTGACATAGCTGTTGTGTGTTGTAATATCCAATTGGGCAACCGAGATTCGAACCCACAATCATAGGTTTCTGGTGTGCCAAAGGGACGCAACTCTGCACAGCGAATTGCTGGACCTTAGATGACCCCTGCACCATGACTGTGAATATTCCATATTATATTATGGAAAAAACCCACCAATCTAGATATGTATACAAAAGCAAGTCTAGCCAGCTTCAGCTAACTCTATCCAAACAAGAAATCACCATCGGGAAAATTATTTGTTTAATTTTAGAGTGGAGAAGGGTATTGTGTGATAGAAGATTTCATAGACTGAATGTTAGTCTACCCCTGAATCAACAGGTAACCTAGAATACATGACTGAGTGAAAGACTGTACCCCTGTTTATAAGGGAAGTGCTGTCCATAATGGAATCCTCTGGTGTATCTATACTGTCCACTGAGTGAGTGGGTAATATAATAGTATTCCAGTTATGTCACTGCGTGTCAGCTTTAATGTTTGGAGGAAACTCGAAGTGATGCAGATCGCAAAAGCAGACCTTGAAACATGAACGGGGCGAACCTGCCAGCAAAGGTTTCTGGCTTACCAAAGGGACGCAACTATGTACATCGAATTGTGGCGTCTTAGACGACTGGAACACTATTCTAATGCGGCGTAAAACAATACCCATTCAGAGAACCAATCGATACCCTACCGCCACTATAATACAATGTAACGTCATATCGGTATTTTTTATCCATATAGTGCCGAGTTTAATAATACCGGTAATCAATCATTTATATCATTGAGTTTTCTGTTCCTTTTGACACTAATGTGAGTGACAAGATTCAGGAAAAACATTGCAAATATGCGGACCTCGCTTTCGAAATGTTACACTTGCATCCCAAGTACCAAGTTGTTCGACTCCCCATTGTTCTTGGTGCCTTAGGTTTGGTACCTCCCAATCTGTTGACTGACATTGGGAGAGGACCCGGGTTTGCTACAAGGAATACAGCCCTTCTGACAATCTGGGTAACGCAGAAGGCTGCAGTGTTGGGGAGTCTTCACATTCCCCGAAAGGGACGGTCGGGTAACCAAGTGGTTAAAGCGTTCGCTTATCACGCCGAAGACCCAGGTTCTATTCCCGACATGGGTACAATGTGTGAAGCCCATTTGTGGTGTCCCCCGCCGTGATATTGCTGGAATATTGCTAAAAGCGGCGTAAAACCATACTCACTCACTCATTCCCCGAAAAGTGCTGGGTGGGTTTGACTTGGCAGGGCTTCCTGGGAGAAGTCCCATTCGCTGTCTAGGCTGCGTGTCGAGGGGGCAATGGCCCCGAGTTGATGAACTAGCCTGACTGTGCCAGGATCACCTAAACCCTCTTTGCTGCATTTTAATTTTTTTAACTGTACATACTACATCACTGGATTGTCTGGTCCAGACACGATTATTTACAGACCGCTGTCAAAAAGCTGGAATATTGCTGAGTGCGTCTTTAAAGAACAAACAAACAAACAAACTACTACTACTACTACTAGATCTACATGTACATGAATAACTGAAACAAGCATTGCGAAATTATTGGATTTGGTTAATCTGGAAAGGTTCACGGTTTATTTATTCCTTGATAGCATACATGTACCAAAACGTTAACTTTGAAGCTAAATATAATTGATTACATTTGTCTTTGATTGCTTGTGAAGTATTTTGAAAAGGGTCGACTCGATGTGTAGTATTTCATTAACCAATGAGCACACTTCATTTGCTGCAGCAACATCCGGACACCCTCCTTTCACATATGAAGTTCTCGGCTAAACCACAGTCACCATTGTTCCATTCATGTCTATAATATCTAAATAGTATCAAACATGGCTCTGGCTTGTCCTCTGCTCTCAAGTTGTTAGGTTCTCCAGGTCCCCAGTTGGTGTAGTTGAGGGGAAAGCCCCCCTCCCACACGAACGCCCCTTCCCTGCCGAGATCCATGGCACCTAGCCAGTAGCCTGGGAAGAGAGATTGCTTTGTCTAGTGATGGTGGTCAAACAAGATGTACGGTTCTAAGACAAATGGAAGTGAACAAAAGCCTTCACAGGAAAGTTAATGAGAGGTGAGAGTAACTCACAAAACATGACATGACAAAACGTTCCATGCGTAGTGATATGTGTTGAATTTAATGACCCACCATATAAATAAAGGCCCCTCAGTTATTTATCGGTTATTATAGGACGGTTTTCATATCAAACCGCCTATCAACCCTCGTGGTGGTGTCGAGGGCTAATATGGGGTATGATATAAAAACTACCATGTAATAACCTTTTTATAATGATACCATCACACCAAATGTGCCACCTCTGCGTACTCATGTTGTTGGTTTGCCATAGTGATGTGGTTTGACAAGACATATCAGCCAGGCAGGGGGTGTAATAAGGGTCTGGGTATTACATCCCCTGTGATACGACCGTCTTTTTGTTAGCACATGCAAAATGCCCCATATCATCAATGGGTATATGATAAGACGATATATGATTGGAATAAATTAATAACACAAGGTGAGTATTGGAATAGATGAATAACATGGTGAGTATTGGAATAAATTAATAACATGGTGAGTATTGGAATAGATGAATAACATGGTGAGTATTGGAATAGATTAATAACACAAGGTGAGTCTTGGAATAGATAAATAACATGGTGAGTATTGGAATGGATTAACAACACAAGGTGACAATTGGAATAAATTAATAACACAAGGTGAGTATTGGAATGTATTAATAACACAAGGTGAGCATTGGAATGGATTAATAACACAAGGCGAGTATTGGAATTAATTAAAAACACAAGGTGAGTATTGGAATTAATTAGTTACATAAGGTGGGTATTGGAATTAATTAGTAACACAAGGTGAGTATTAGAATAGATTAGTAACACAAGGTGAGTATTGGAATAAATTAATAACACAATGTGAGTATTGGGACAGATTAATAACACAAGGTGAGTATTGAATAAATTAATTACACAAGGTGAGTATTTCAATAAATTAAAAACACAAGGTGAGTATTGGAACAGAAAATAATAACGCAAGGTGAATATTTGAATATGATGACTAACACAAGGTGAGTATTGCCCTAGGTGTTTATAGCATTATGACGAAGTTTGCACATTGCTATGCAACTCCCTTTGAAGATACATTCACAACTCACTTTTCCCTGTTCCAGTTGCATGGCTTCTAAGGAACTTGTCTTCGTGTTTGCTGGTTATCCGGGCAAGGTGGCTCCCAAGGAACTGACAGTAGGACTGACAAGAGATATTAGAGTGTATTACAGGTTGCACAGCACACTTGGAGATATACATAATGTATCTGATGTACTTATAACAGGCTTATAATCGCTGTAAGAGAGAGAACTTGTGTCATAGATCGACTTTGTGTTGTCAGTAATTCCGTCATGCTTTGTGATTCCAACATGCCTTGTGGGGGGGCGGCACGGGTGGCCCAGTTGTCTAAGGCGCCGCGATTCGCTGTGCAGAGTTGCGTCCCTTTGGCACGCCAGAAACCTCTGATTGTGGGATCGAATCCCGGTGCGCCCCGATTATGTTTCTAGGTTTGTCAGCACCAGACCCATGCTCGTGGGTTTCACCAAAGTTGTAAACGCCTGAGACCTGCATCACTTCGGTCTTTCTCCCACATTAAGCTGACACGCCGCGATATAACTGGAATACTGTTAAATGCGTCGTTAAACCCAACTCATTCACTCACTCACATGCCTTGTGATTCCAACATGCCGAGAAAGTCCATCATGCTCAGTGATTTCGTCATGCTTTGTGATTCCAACATGCCTAGAAAGTCCATCATGCTCTGTAATTCTGTCATGTTTTGTGATTCCAACATGCCTAGAAAGTCCAACATGCTTAGTGATTCTGTCATGCTTTGTGATTCCAACATGCCTAGAAAGTCCATCATGCTCAGTTATTCTGTCATGCTTTGTGATTCCAACATGCCTAGAAAGTCCAACATGCTCAATAATTCTGTCATGCTTTGTGATTCCAACATGCCTAGAAAGTCCATCATGCTTAGTGATTCCAGCATTCTTAGATTCAGACATGCTCAGAAATTCCAATAAGCTCGGCGATTCCAACATGCTTAATGATTCCAACTTGGCTTGGCAACCAACTATCCAAAATAAGAAACGCATCGGTGGTCACACTTTTTTCCAGTAATTACAACATGGTTAGAGATTCCAAAACGATTAGACATTCCAACATGATTAGAGATTCCAACATGATTAGAGACTACAACATGATTAGAGACGACAACATGATTAGAGATTCCAACATGATTAGAGACTACAACATGATTAGAGACTACAACATGATTAGAGATTCCAACATGATTAGAGACTACAACATGATTAGAGATTCCAACATGACTAGAGACTACAACATGATGAGAGACTACAACATGATTAGAGATTCCAACATGATGAGAGACTACAACATGATTAGAGATTCCAACATGATTAGAGGCTACAACATGATTAGAGACTACAACGTGATGAGAGACTACAACATGATTAGAGATTCCAACATGATGAGAAACTACAACATGATTAGAGATTCCAACATGATTAGAGACTACAACATGATTAGAGACTACAACATGATTAGAGATTCCAACATGATTAGAGATTCCAACATGATTAGAGACTACAACATGATTAGTCATTCCAACATGGCCTGGCTTGTTGATTGGCCTCAAAGTAATCCAACATGCTCAATAATTCTGTCATGCTTTGTGATTCCAACATGCCTAGAAAGTCCATCATGCTTAGTGATTCCAGCATTCTTAGATTCAGACATGCTCAGAAATTCCAATAAGCTCGGCGATTCCAACATGCTTAGTGATTCCAAATGGGCTTGGCAACCAACTATCCAAAATAAGAAACGCATCGGTGGTCACACTTTTTTCCAGTAATTACAACATGGTTAGAGATTCCAAAACGATTAGTCATTCCAACATGATTAGAGATTCCAACATGATTAGAGACTACAACATGATTAGAGATTCCAACATGATTGGAGACTACAACATGATTAGAGATTCCAACATGATTAGAGATTACAACGTGATGAGAGACTACAACATGATTAGAGATTCCAACATGATGAGAGACTACAACATGATTAGAGATCCCAACATGATTAGAGACTACAACATGATTAGAGACTACAACATGATTAGAGATTCCAACATGATTAGAGATTCCAACATGATTAGAGACTACAACATGATTAGTCATTCCAACATGGCCTGGCTTGTTGATTGGCCTCAAAGTAATCGAGTCGGGACCAGATGATATATTGGCTGATATTATGAGAAACGGAAGGGCGGAAGGTCTGGGGTTCAATCCCCGCGCGTGTCATACCACAAAAACGTTAAAAGATGGTACTTGTTGTTACCCTGTCTGGCGCTCGGCATTAAGGGGCTAAAACCAGGACTTTCGGAATCAGTATACTGTGTCTGAATGGGGTATTCATGTTAAACTGTGGCATGGTATCTCAGTGTGCTAGAACTATAAATCGGTATGAGTCCAGACTAGTACAAGCAGCCACAAACACACACACACACACACACACACACACACACACACCAATTTTCAGCATGACAAATCCCACACAGCACGATTCTGTACTGATTTCCTGGGAGTGTAAAAGATAAAATTTCGGAACCCAATTGAGAGCATACAGCAATTACGCCAAGCTCTTCGGGAGGAAAGGGCTGCCACTCCACAAGGTGTCATCTGCAGGCTTCTTGGTTCCATGAGCTGGACGTGTCGTGCAGACATTCAGGCCAATGGTGAACACACGCGGCGCCGTGCGTGACCTTATCGCGAACGCCTGGTATCATCATTATTTGATAGGGAATCACTAACCCATGCTTATGATATTTATGAGTTGAATATTAACGATACGGCAACTCAGACTGATTAACCAAATTGACATTTTTTGTGTTTTTTTTTTATCGTGTAATCACAACCTCAATGACATGATACAATATGAGAGCTTCTGAAAGAGTGTGAAGTTTCTTTGTTAGTATACCATGAGTTATATACTTACTCTTGCCTCAGCAAATGTTCCTTTTATTCTGGAGAACCAATAGCAAGAACCACCGTGCTTGATAAATCCCTCAGGACATCGGGAAGTATCTGCAGAACAGCAGACAAAATATTCAAAAGGCAGTTACTGAATGTCTGTAAAACGTCGCATGTTTCATGTGGTTATCTGCATAGGAGAGGGTGAGTTAGTGAGTGAACGTTGTTTTACGTCACAGCCAGAAACATGAGTATAGCTTCGGTGCTTTGTGCATAGTGTGAGTTTGGACCCGACACACCAGTGGTTAGTCGCAACGGATTGTGACAATTCACGCATTTAACAAGTCTGGAAATTGTCACAAACTGACGTCCAAAAGAAAGTACACCACGACTTTTGAGAGAGCAAAGTTTTGAGTTAAACATATATACATGTATTGAGTGAGTGAGTGAGTATGGTTTTACGCCGCTTTTAGCAATATTCCAGCAATATCACGGCGGGGGACACAAGAAATGGGCTTCACACAATGTACCCATGTCGGGAATCGAACCCGGGTTTTCGGCGTGAGAAGCGATCGATTGAACCACTAGGCTACCCGACCGCCCCTATACATGTATTGAATGACGGTGGCGTTTCAGCACTCATTACCAAGAATTCATGGGACCTAACTCCTCCACAACGATATAAACCAAAAAAGCGTTGTAATATATTATCTAGCTGTCATCAGCGATAACTCCTGCAGTACTAACTGCGGTTAATTAGCAAGGGTTAATTTTAAAACAAACTTTTTTATTGTTCTAGAGTTGAAGATTAATACAGTATTCCGTCAAAAACAAATTTCGGATAGCATAGAATGGAACAATACACTCTTTAAAAAATTCAAAGGTTGGAAAGGGTTAATCACTGTTTAATTATAGCACGAACCCCGTGCTGTACATAATGCGTTCGAACCAACGTGTAGATACATTCTGTGTAGATATGTTACATTGTAGTTTGTTCAAAAACTAAAACAACATTGTTTTGTATCATGTTCATGAATGTATAATTTGGTATGTGATACTTTAATATCCTCATCATAATGTATAATCGGAATATTATGTAAATTATATAATCATCTCGCTATGCGTATTTTGCTACACAGCCTGTTTAAAAAAAACAAAAAAACTACCACAAGATACTATATACTCACGCATAAGAAATATACAAGCACCTTACAAGCCATAAACTCAGCTTATAAACTAAATAAACAAAGTGTTGTACTAAGGTTACATATTTATTTACATGAAGATATTAATAATATACTGCATTGTGCCAAGCATGTCACATGTCCAAGACACATAAACAGCTAGACCTACAAAAAGTTCAGTTCTGTTTGCTTGCCATCTCCATAAGTTTGAGCATTGAAGTAAAACGTCATGGAGTCCCGAAACTGGCAGTTCGCTCAAATTGATATCTTGGGTTGGTTGAGATGTGATTTCTTTAGTTATGTTTGACCTTTTCCCCTGTCACGTCATTCGACGTATCTTCCCAATACACAAGCTTCCTTTTGCTGAAATGGCGCTTTTCTCGATTTAGATCGCAATGGTTCTCCATTCGTTTCCGGAGTTTCAGTGCCTCAATAGTTGCATCCCATTTATTTGATTTTTCCTTATGTATTTTATTTTACGAATTTCATCATTTGTTTCTACAAGGGCCTTACAAGTGAACTGAATAGAGCCATAGCGAGCAACAAAACCAGGGACGTGGTAAATCAAACTGAATATGTGACGTTATTCGCATCTTTTGGTACAAATTCATTTCACAGATTTGAAAAGAATTGAAAAGAATAACTGAACCTAAATTTTAGACATTTCAAAAACCTCCATTGATGAGGTACCTGTTGAACAAAGTTTGGAACAGATTCCTGAAAGGTTTTGACAAAGATTGATGATGATGCTGTCGGTGATAGGATTTAATTTGCCTCTAACCTTTGAAGGTAGATATTTCAAAAGCTTTTTTCTTTTCCTGGCCCGAGAGACTTGTCCAATTTAGTTTTTTGCTCTCTCCCCCTCTCTTCCCAAACAGAAAATGAAACTCCTCAGGACCTGATACAGTGAACTATCTCGTCAACATGTCTTTTTCTTCTCAACTAGACACTTATCCACGTCGCATGCCTTCACTATCAAATTCCTTTCAAGCACATCTGCTATTCTAAGTAGTAGATGCAACTCATCCCGAATGTAGTTTTGAACTTCAAGATTAATAAGGAGAGTACCATGGGAACATTTGTCTACACATTTTATTACGTCTTAGCCGTCCAAAAGAAAGCAAGGAGTGTTCTGTCTAATTACTTTGTAAAGTAAATGATAGAAATAAAATCGTGGTGAAATATGTCGCACAAACACAACTAAATGAATCCCATGAAATATATCGTGAAGTGTATATCTTAATGAAAAACGTGAATAGAGTAAGA
This sequence comes from Haliotis cracherodii, assembly GCF_022045235.1. Taxonomy (NCBI): domain Eukaryota; kingdom Metazoa; phylum Mollusca; class Gastropoda; order Lepetellida; family Haliotidae; genus Haliotis; species Haliotis cracherodii. The sequence continues at coordinate 59,828,668 of NW_027266264.1, forward strand.
TTGCTATATCCGACTGAGCCACCTACGTGAAAGGACGAGCACAGCCACCTCAACCTCATCCCAAATACCCGGACTGCGCAGAATCTCTGACTAGACCGTACGAAACCGTTTAAGAGCAGCAGGTCTACGAGCAAGACGTCCTGTTCGACGCGTCGACAACATCGTCAACAACGACTGCATTAGTGACGTCAACACAGGGTATTTCCTCAACTGCAATGGAGGTCGAGATGTCTGGTTCAGCGACGAAGCAAGATTTCTCTTCTTTTGAGAGGATGGAAGAGCACGGGTCTACAGACGTCGGGGAGAACGTTACGTCGGAAACTGCGTACAGGAACTGGTCAGGTTTGGTTGGGGTAGCGTTATGATGTGGGCAGCTATCTTTCATCATGGCAGGACAGGTTTGGTCCATATCCAGGGCAATCTTACGGCAGGACAACGCTCGACCGCATACAGCACGGATCACAAGAGCCTGTCTACACAACAACAACGCTCTCCAGATCCCCGGATTTGAACCCGATATAGCACCTGTGGGATGAATTGGATAGACGGATACGCCGACGTCAACCACAACCCCAGACGTTGCAGCAGTTGGCTTTTGCTTTGCAGGCCGAGTTGGCTACCATTCCCCAGGATGTGATTCCCATACTCGTCTTTTCCATGGGCAGGAGATAGCAGGCCGCTCTCGATTTCAACGGGGGGACATACGCGTTATTGATGGTAGCTGACCTTCACCTTGGACCTTTCCTAAGTACCGATAACTGAGATGATTACAATCACCAAGTGTTCTCTCCACAACAGTTTGTCTCAATACCTTGTACCGTTCCTCGAATAAATGTATTTTCCTACCTCACACAAACCTGACTTTTCTGAAGAGTATATTTTCTTTGAGAGCTAATTTCTAACGCTAAGTTCTAAATATTTTCACGAAATATGTTATCAAAAGTGAGTGAGTTTGAGCCGCCATTTAGCAATATTCCAGCAATATTACTGGAAATCGGCCTGATGTCATCATATAAAAAGAGAAAAAAATATCCCAAAAGTACAACTTCCTCTGTCTGACAATATCCGAGAAATTGTTCACATTGCGAAAAAATGCATTTTGGTAAAATTTAAGAACATGGTCAAAACATTTCAAAGTCAAAAACAATAATCACGAAATACAGACCGTATGTTTGGTTATTTGTTTGTTAGTTTGTTGTTTAACGCCGCACTCAGTAATATTCCAGCTATATGACGACGGTCCAGACCGTGTGTGATGTGGTGGCCATACGGACAAACGGTTTTGAACCTCTTTAACAAATTGATGGGGAACAAACATATGAAGTTTCAGTTGTCCATAGTCATTTGAAAAGATGTTTACGGACAAGTGCACCATGCCATAAGCTCACTTGACTTTCAGTCAGGTGAGAAAAAAATATAATGTTATGATGAAAATATTTACCTTCCGCAACAACGAATGCCAGTGAGCACAGTAAGACAGATGCAAGTTCAAGTCTCATGGTTCTGGTAGACACTTCTTATTTGGTCATTGGTTTGTCAACCTTGCAGTCAAGATGACGCTTTAAGTATTCCAGCAAGGAAGTTGATTGCTCTATGATATGTGATCAGCCAACGAAATAATTGTTTGTCATGAAGGGAAAGCCGGGTCTGACCCAGGGGCCGCATTCTGATTGGTTAGAGAGGGACTACGTGCCATTTCCCGGAGTCCATTTCCGGTCAAGGTCTGGGCGTTGTAATAAATTCCCTGTCTGACCTTGCGTGTAACGTGGGTAATCGTAAACTGCTAGAATCATAAATATTGAACATTCTAGTAAGCAGGCAACGAATCATGGAATAACTGAACAGTACTACCATGGTAAATGGGAATCATAAGTCAGGATGATGTCAGTCATCAATCCGTAGGGGAACGGGACAGGGTGTCGACCTTTCTGAAGCCCCGATAACGGTACTGCTCGACATGTATAGGACAGGGTGTCGACCTTTCTGAAGCCCCGATAACCGTACTGCTCGACATATATATATAAGTCATTGGAGATAAATACGCAAATAGTTTTTCACATTTTAGGATATTTTCTCAATGAAAGTTAAAGATTTCGTGACGTATGTTTGTCTTAATGTGTAGACTCGCCAATATGAAACAGATGAAATACACATGGTGGACTGTGTACGATGTGACAGAGGTGCTCGCCTGGACGCAAGGAACCCTGGGTAGCAGAGTGAGACCGAGGCGTATTTATATTGTAATCTAGGCTTTTATAACATTGGCTTCTCATCTAACCACGCTGGCAATTGGTAACCAAGCCGTAAGAAAAACACACGAGTTTTCTCTTCAATTCACCTCTATGAAAAACAAGAGTGGAGCAAGTTTACTCTGGCCAGCGCTTGCGTTGTCGGCTTCACTGTTCGGAGCTCTATTCTTTTGGTTTAAGAACTGAATTGTGCATGTGACGTCACACTCGAAAATGATTTCATGCATGATTTAATAACACACAGATCCGTCGACGTACTGTCCCTTTAACCGAAGAATTTAAACCACTGTGTCGTGCCACGGCAGCCACAAAGGTGTCCGAGGCGGGCGTTGGTGCCCTTGGAATTATGGCTGTCTCTGGACACAGGCTTGGACAATCGGTGAAAAGTTTCAGGGTTGGGCGTTTATATCCATCAATCTCTTGCCATCTTGGAATTTTTGGTCACCGGGGGGATCTGGTGACAGGATTTCTTATCTCAAAGTGACAACTATACTTCGGTGAGTTAGTGTGCCAAGTAATAATTATGCATACAAGTACTAGTACACTGTTTTAGTGTTAAAAGATTCCACAGTCTAAACACACATTAAGGAAAGTAGTCAGCCATCTTGAAATGGGCGGCCATCGTGAATTTTTTTTGTAGATTTATCAATAGTCGAAAACGTTTAGTAGTTATGAATCTCTTTTTAGAAACACAATATGGCTATTTCGTAATGCAACACATCCTTTTTCCATCATAAAGATTAAACCTCGTCTGAAATATGGAAGATATATTGATAATTGGTTGCCATATTTGGTAATGCAAATTAAAAATATTTCACGATTCACGACGTTTACCGTATGAAGTTGTGTAACCAAACAGGTAAGCACTCCATTTCATGGCTTGCAGTTCCTCTTGTCTGGACACATTAGTGTGAGAAACAAAGTTGCAACATTTACATCAGGAAACACCTCAACTCCAATAACCAGCGACACAGAACATCGGCTAGGTTTACGTGTGTTAGCTCGGTCCCAACAATGCACTTGTCGAATGTTTTCAAAGCAATTTAATACATACACTTAAATTGAATCTCATTTATTGCTGCATAGGTTTATGGGTAATGATACAAAGGACGGATAATAAAATGAGACTTAGTTAACTATAAATTGAAGAGTTTATTTATCTTTTATCATGTTTAGAACGTACTTTGTTGACGTAAGGGTGCAGGCACCGTAGGTGGGACAACCCGTTAGTTTGCCCTGTTCGAGAAGTTTCAAATCACGATACCGCTTATTAATTTAATTTAAATTAAACTAATCGCTAATACTACACAAAGTAAGTCTGTAGCTCCGGGGGGCGGTCGGTTAGCCTAGTGGTTAAAGCGTTCGCTCGTCACGCTGAAGACCCGGGTTCGATTACCGACATGGGTACGATGTGTGAGGCCCATTTCAGGTGTCCCTCGCTGTGATGTTGCTGGAAGATTGCTAAGAGCGGCGTAAAACCATACTCACTCACTTCGGATCGCTCCGGATCTTAGTAATCAGGCATCAAACAAAGTAATAAAGTTTGCTCTACCCCCATGTGTAGTGTAACAAAATATAGTTTTGCCCTGAACTATTAGTGAATCAAATTAAGCGTCTTTAACAATAATAGTTCAGAGCAAAACTATACTCCATTGCACTACACGTTGTGTAAAAATAGTTCAGGTCAAAATATTTTATTACGCTACACATCGTGTAGAGCAAACTTTATTTCTTAAGTACAAGGTGGATTTTATCACGCAATGATAACACGTTTTATGTCCGTGTTCAATGTCATTATGTCCTACTGTATATGTACTTATTACAGTGTACACATACTTCTGGGCGAGACCATCCTGGTAAATTAATAACTGTTATCATTTTTAATCTGCATGTCAACATACAAGGAAACAGTGTTTCAGACCGATTGGTCCTATCGGTAAGGAACACGCAACGTGCGTAAATACGCCTTTCCGTTCTGAACGCATTGAGGCCTAAACTCATTAAATGAGCTATCGTCGCGCAGCCTTAACTTCACCTAACATCCCCTTTCTAAACATGTTCAGAATTGATCGGGTCGTCATGCTCGCTGAATTGGTTAATGTATCTCATCGTATCCCAACTGCCTTAGCGTGTCCTAAACACAGAGCAAACGCATGTTTAGATTTTGAACATATTTGTACATGTTTGCAGCAGAATGATTCGGCGGTATTATGACTTCAAACAAAATTATAAAAGTCGTTGTAATTATAGTTTATTGTTGTCAGTAGGTAATGCAGTTTTACATTGTTTTGTGAAAATGAAATACAAAGTTAAAAAAGGTTTAAAACTCTGTTAACACATGTTGTAGTCGTGGTAGTCCTTTACGGTTATTTTGTGGTTCGCTTGTGATGTCAATTATGTTGACATTCACGTCTATTTTTCTTCCTTTATCATTTATCATTGTGTGATATTCCAACCCCTATATATTTATCACTGCTGCAGTTTATTTCCTTTAGTTTGTCTGCTACTGTATATTTCATCACACTCACTCATGTACTGTATGCACACAGGGACGGTCGGGTAGCCCAGTGGTTAAATCGTTCGCTCGTCACGCTGACGACCCGGGTTCGATTCCCCACATGGGTACAATGTATGAGGCCCATTTCAGGTGTCCCCCGCTGTGATGTTGCTGGAATATTGCTAAGAGCGGCGTAAAACCATACTCACTCACTTCGGATCGCTCCGGATCTTAGTAATCAGGCATCAAACAAAGTAATAAAGTTTGCTCGTCACGCCGAAGACCCAGGTTCGATTCCCGACATGGGTACAATGTGTGAAGCTGTGATATTGCTGGAATATTGCTAAGAGCGGCGTAAAACCATACTCACTTAATCACTTCCTGTATGCACACACAAGTAGTTCATTGCATGTTAATACCCTTCATTTACTCTTGTGTTTAGTGGCACAATGATGTTCTACTGCAACAGGTTTTAATTATGAAACTTTGAGATACTGTATCAGGCATATGATTCATACTTGGGAAAGTTAAATTAACTCAGATTCACATAAACCAATGAATAGCAAACCTGTTGGTGCCCTTGCCTTGATAATACTATTTCCTGTGTTAGCAAATGACTGATTTGAGTGCCTACAAAGCATCGTTAGGTTTACATTAAACAAATGTTATTCAACTCACCTAAAAAAGGGAAAATTCCACATTATCAATCCACCATCCACTGTATACTTTAGTTGGTTATTATTATGAACACTTTTATACGTCATAAGTCTGTTACAAAAAAGCTGTGAATGAAAGTAAATGATATTACTACGCTAGACCCGTAACAATGCCCCCTCACCAGCCCCCTCAAGCCACCTCTCAAATTACATCCGAACCCCCCCCCCCCCCCTCACACACACACACAGTCACTTCTGTATTCTCATATGACAACACAGAAAGCACCCCTACAACATCACAATACTAAACATGTTAGGACCTAATCATGTCAACGTAATTAGGTTTGTGTTTAGGTTTAAACACAGTTTTTACAGTGTAACAGTCACCTCAGTAGTTAAAAAATAGCAGGTGCCTAAAGTCATCACTTACATACACTCATACAAAATTGGAGGGGATGTTAGGAAAATATTCTGCAATTCCTATTTTTCATATGGCGACACAAGGAGTTACATTTGCAACTGCCAGTGTTCATTTGCCCCAAACAACCTGAACTCAATTTTTAAAAAGGTTGTATGATTGTACCATACACCATTGGGAATGTGTGTAAGATTGTACTCTGGGCCACCGGGCCTCCAACTGTGAAATGTGTGAAGCCCATTTCTGGTGTCCCCTCTCCGTGATTTTGCTGGAATATAGCTAAAACCGGCGTAAAACCATACTCCCCCACTCACTCCAAAACTGTGTGTGTGTCTGGCTCGCCATTTTGAGACAAGTAGATGAGTCCGAGTGTTGGCATATATTGGCCTTTAAATGTTGTTGATCTAATTTTGATGACTTCCAGAATTTAGAAGTTTATGGCATATACTTCATGAAGAAGGGAGGGTTGTTAAGTTTATCAGTGTAAAACAATATTTGTTTATTTTGTTTACCTGTCAATTACCCTTTCGTAGTATTGTGTCAATAAAAGCTATTTCAGCAGTATAAATGCCACTGAAAATCATTAAATGTTATTTTTCACCTGTATAGTTTATGTTATTTGCTTGTTTTTTTTTGCAAATTGTATTCATCAGCTGTCAACAGGGATCGCAAAATAACCGAGAAACGAGCCTTTATCTAAGTGTAGTAAAACTTACCACAAGCTCAGTTTAACGACGTACTCAGCAATATTCCAACTATATGACGGCGGTCTGTAAATAATCGAGTCAAATAATCACGAGCATCGATCCACGCAACTGGGATACGATGACATGCACCAACCAAGTCAGCGAGCCTGACCACCCGATCCCGTTAGTTGCCTCTTACGAAAAGCCTAGTCTCCTGTTACGACAAGCATGGGTTGCTGAAGACCTATTCTACCCTGGATCGTCACGGGTCCAGTTGTACACTGAATCAGTTGGGGTGATTCATCTAATAATTGTGTGAAGTGAGTTCCTTCTATATTTTAACTACCCAGTGTCAACTGTACACTGAACCAGTTACGAATCTATTATGCCGAAATGTTTTAACTATCTGGTATCGCACATGTCTTGTCAAAATGAAAACGTGACACTTTCAACCGCTGACGTTTAGGGTCAAAGGGAGACAACTCTTCAAAGTTAGAGGCCATGCCTTGTGGAAATTTTAAACAATATTTAGGAGATAAACATACTATGTTTTCAATGTAGAGCTAGGTTACCTGTAGATTTAACCCCGCTAAATTAAATTTGGAACCGAACGCGCAGCGTGAGGTTTCAAATGTTAAATTTAGCGGGGTTAAATCTACAGGTAACCTAGCTCTACATTGAAAACACAGTATGTTTATCTCCATTCTACCATGACTAAATATAACGCGAACTCTTTGGTGTTAGCAAATATACTGAGTGAAGCGTCATGGGTTGAGTTCAGTGTTTTGAGTGGGTTATCGATCTGAATTACGGAATCACCGAACAAAATATGGTGTTGTATATCCTCAAGCAGTTTGTTTATACGTTAATACTTCACTCGAACATATGACAGGCATTGAAAGCATATAAGCACGGCAACTTGGTAAGCCAACATGAGGCGGACATCCGTAAAGAAAACAAAGCAAGCTTTGCAAGGCTTTCGCTCTACATCGCGCGTCACCATTATGACGTCATGCCGCTCATTGTGACGCAAAAGACATGACGTCACAGTCGTATATAGAAAAGCGCCAAAATTCCAAGCTCTCTGTTGTCTCAAAAACGTAAATACATTCCCCTTGTAGATTTCTGTCGTGTTTTTCTGCATGAAATGTATTGCCACACATCCTTTGAATATTGTAGTAACCGCGTCTGTGCATTTTGTAACCTGTAATTGTAGATATAGTTATTTAAATATGCCTACCGACAATGACTGAAAATAGTACTATTCTATGAATATTAGCTTCCGCGGTGAAGCGGCCGTCAAACCAGCTGTTTCAATCAGAGGGGGTTTATTGTGATTTAATAGCCTCTGACTGACCAATCAGAATCGAGTAAATTCCAAATTCATGGTAGAATTTTCATTAATATAGTCATGAACGTGCTATTAATTGTTTTATTGTCCTTGCACAAAAAGCAGTATCGAATAACGAGTTTCTGTGAAATATATAAGTGAAGTGGGTCAGGAAAAATATGGGATGGCTGATACTGAGGGTATACTGTCTCTTATTACGTCAGTAACAACCATCTTGGATTTGTACCGACGGTATACGGTTGGTTGATGGATTTGTTGTTTAACGACGCACTCAGCAATATTCCAGCTTTATGACGGCGGTCTGTAAATAATCGAGTCTGGACCAGACAATCCAGTGATTAATATCATGAGCATCGATCCACGCAATTGGGATCGATGACATGTATCAACCAAGTCAGCGAGCCTTACCACCCGATCCCGTCAGTCGCCTTTTACGACAAGCATAGTCACCTTTTACGGCAAGTATGGGTTGCTGAAGACCTATTCCACCCCGGATCTTCACGGGTCGACGGTATACGGGCGCATATTGGGTTAGTAGTTCTGCTCTCGGATTGGTCATTCTCACTTTGAGGCATAATAAAAGTTGTTAAGCGTCACCATCTTTAGTATGTCAAAAAGTCCAATCTCGGACATGCTTAATGTCGTGATCTGATGAGAAGTTCAGATGTGTTGTTATTGTATTATGTTTATAGTAGTAAGATGTACATGTCTGCTTAACCAATACCAACTCGTACATGTATGTATGTATGTGTGTGTGTGTGTGTGTGTGTGTGTGTGTGTGTGTGTGTGTATGTATGTATGTATGTATGTGGATATACTCCAAGATGTGCATTAAACATATGTCAGATAAAGTAAATAAAAAACTTACTACTCAATTAACGTTTTACTGTGTCATTGTTTTTATTACGTGAGTGAGTTGTGTTTAACAGAACGGTATTTTCAGGACGTGTCAGCTTATGCAAGGACAGTCAAAGATGACGTCACCAATTTCGTGAAAACCGAGTGAGTGAGTATAGTTTTGCGCCACTGTAAGCAATATTCCAGCAATATCACGGCGGGGGACACCAGAAGTGGGCTTCACACATTGTACCTATGTGGGGAATCGAACCCGGGTCTTCGGCTTGAGTAGCGAACGCCTTAACCACTAATCCACCCGGCCGACCCTGAAAACCACGAGCAGGGGGTTATTCTGTCAAACCAAGTTTCATAATCCAGGAAATGGAGCTTGATATGATGTAGGTGATCGCGGGCATTAATTATCAGTGATGAAGACAGCTTCAAGACGCGCATAAAGTTTGTCTATTTGTTTGTTGTTAACCGCCACGCTTAGCAAAACTCCAGGTACATGATAACAATCAAAGGATTGATATTATGAGCAACTATCCACGCCGTCGGGGTTATGGCCCGCTATCAAACAAGACCACAAGCCTGTCCATCCAGGAGGTCGCTCCTAAGCCCAGGATAGTTTGCTGGGAGCAAATGCTACCCCGGAGTCGCCATTGTTCTATGTCAGACTGATCTGCCGAATGCACTGATTTCTGTTTGAGGCCATATCATTGTTACCTATATCCCGCCCACTAGGCTTACATTCACGTGGATTTAATAAAAGATTAACCCTTCACATTTGATATTAGTTTGATAGATGGGGCAGCATCGTGGTTAAAGTGTTCATTCGTCACGCCGAAGGACCAGTACGATTCGACAAAATAGATAAAATATGTGAAGCCTATTTCTGGTTTTAAGTGATTTTTCGGAATCCATGCTTGTCGTAAGAGGCGACTGACGGGATCGGGTGGTCAGGCTCGCTGACTTGGATGATACATGTCATCGATCCCAATTGCGTAAATCGATGCCCATGATGTTAATCATTGGATTGTCTGGTTCAAATTTGATTATTTACAGACCGCCGTCATATAGCTGGAATATTGCTGAGTGCTGCGGTACACAACACACAAACAAGCTTGATATTGCTGAGATATTGATTAAAGCGGAGTGAAACCTTACTCACTCACTCCTCTTTAAAAAAAAAGAAAATAACCGAAAGAAATATGCTCATATTTATTGCCACCAGATAGACTGATCAACGTTCAGTTCTGGATAACAGTAAGGTGCACGGGATGACCATCAGAACACGCTCCAGCGTGGCCATCGCAACTCTTGATCTCAAAGCCTGAGGTGCCCGGACGGACGAAGACATCAACGTTATGACTGTGACCAGAGTTGGTAGATGTCTTGACGCTGACGGTATGCCCAGCACCGATTGACTCCATCTGTGCAAAGGTGAGGTTAATGGTGTGGGTGTGGTTTCCATGAGCTAAATCTGATGGGCCTACACGGAAGTGGACGCTCGGCTGTGCAATTTTCATGGCGGTCGCATTGGCAACGTGAATTGGGTTCTTCTCAAACGTTGCAGCGTTCTTCTGTACGTTCATAGCGATGTCCTTAAGAGCATCCAGTTCCTTCCAGACGCTCATCCCCTCGCCATGCACTGGCAGAATGGGATAACGAGTCCTCACGGGTCCAAGTCCTGGGATTTTCGGAAGTATGGTGCGGGCACCAGAAGCCATCACCTGTCTTGGTGTTCCCTTTGAGTCCAAAACACCCGCCACACGATGGGCTGAGTTCTGATTATTCAAACCAGCTGGGTCAAAGAACTCTTTAGGCATATGATACCAGTTCATGTTGTTGGAGCCGTCATATGCAGTGGCCTGGGTCAGCCCACCATGCCTGTTGTTAGCGGTGACAGATTTCCCATAGTTGGTGCTGTGATCACCCTTGTATTGGATGTTGTATGGGTTCCAGGTATGGAGAGGGGTCAGGTATATTATCTCAAGGGGTATAGCAGCAGTGTACTGTCTCGTAACGGTGTCGCAATCCGTTTTCTTAGTTGTACGGTTCTTATGACAATCTATAAGAGTCATGCTGGCCACTTCCGGCTGGGTAGTCTGTGCAATGAAGAAAAACGAATCAGCAAATCCCCTGTGGACAACCTTTACTCCCATAGCCCCGTTATCGTCAACCTTGTACCATCTGTGATAGAATGCCGTGTTGAGTGGGGTAAAGTTAGCAAACTTGATTTCATTGACTGTCTCTCCGAGGAAAGCATCGTGAATGACTGCGTCATAGTTGTCTTTGCCTGGGATCTCCTGCATGACCTTGTCCAACAATCCATAGACGTAGGATTGATCGTCGGACTTTTCATTGAGGTCAAACCTGGCTCCTGGACTGTGCCTGTATTCTTCATAAGTCAGGTTGTTGGCCATTCTAACACTCACATCGTCCACCAGCTTGAGGTTCTTCAGTGCGATGTCTTCACTGATAGGGTGGCATGCGACCCTGTAGTTCCATTGGGCGGTATCTATTTTACCATCGACAACGTTCATGACATACCGGGGTAGGTAGGCAAAGTCTTGGGTGCTGCTTTGAATTCCAGAGTACCCTGAAAATCTGTAAAGCAGTTTGAAAACATATTTAATCTTGTTTTATCAGGGATATATCTGAAATATCTAAATTGTGAATTATATTTAATCTGGTTTTATCAGGGAAATATCTGAAGTATCTAAATATATATAAATACCTTACTTATTAAGACATACATGTATTTGTGAAGATGTGATAGTCCTTTTTTACTTACTTTCAATAACATGATACACAGTGGATGATAAGATAAACAGTCAGACATCACAACATTTTCCTTCATTCCGAAACATCTGGTATCATGACAGAATGACATGACTAAATCCAATAGGCTTGAGTATCATGTACAAGTTGGAAATATGATAATGGATATGTATTATAGCTCTCATTAATACTGAACACCAATAGTGAGTGAGTATGATTCTACGCCGCTTTTAGCAATATTCCAGCACTATTACGGCGGGGGACACCTGAAATGGGCTTCACACATTGTACCCATGTGGGGAATCAAACCCGGGTCTTCGGCGTGACGAGCGAACGCTTTAACCGCTCAGCTACCACACCGCCCCCGAACGCCAATAATTACGACGTTGACGTTGTGACGGTGTTAGCTCGACACGCCGGAGGTCACTATTGGATTCCTCACATGGGTGTAAAGCCGATGTCTGGTGTCCCCGCCATGAGAAGGCTGATGTATAACGTAAAGGGAAGTGAACCCCTGCACACTCACACAATCCTGTGACTGTAACATAGGTATTGGTTGACAAAGCGTGACGCACCTGATCTTCTGTAGCATTTCATCCTGTGTCAGGGCATCTAAACGGTGTTTGCCTACTTCGGCAGGCTCATACATCTTTTTCAAATCCCTCATCATGAATCCCTCCAGGTAGCACAGTGCTGGGGTGAAGTGGCTCTTGTATGGTCTGTGGGTTTCATTCTGATTCTGCCAGGCAGAGAACCACTCCCGCATCTCCGCCACCTGTTCCTTAGCGGTGCTGAGACGACTGACGGCGTCGGGGACGGGCGGGAAGGGTACGTCTCTTACTGCATTCATCACCTTCTTGTCGTCCGGCATTTGGAGCTTGTAGTCGTTGTGTCTGAAAATAAGCTGGTTATAATGCAACAAGAATAAAAGTGAATGAGTGAGTGTATTAGTGAGGGAGTGAGGGAGTGAGTGAAGGGCGAATACTTACAGAATTAGTATTGTTATTGCACCACCAGGGGTACACGATTATCTAACTAATCATGAAGCACAAGACTAACTCCGTCGAGTTACGATGACCAATTATATGCAAATAATTCAATATAACCATCCGATAACCACGTAAAATTGAGTTTTAAAAGAGACGCAGCAGACCTATACCCAGAAACCAAACAGAGGAAAACTTTATCACTGGGGTTATGTTCTTGGGGAATAGAACCCCAATTATACTGGAAACAACTAGATCCAAACCTTGTCCTGAAATCGATGCCATTGAGGACAACATCCATTTCCCCAAGTCCCATTGTCCGGTATTGTTCAGGGTGATCATGAATGGCCCCAGCCTGTTGTCCCGAGTGAGACTCTGTGTCATACGGCCTTGGACCGTCCCTTGTGTACCGGATTTGTTTCACACCAGAGTTGTAGCCGCCCCGGATCCGCTCATTGTAGTACAGCTGCTGAAGCATGACCTGTCTAGCAACAGTTTCCATCAATTTCTCAAGGACATCCATCTTTTCATGCATCAGATCTTCAAGTGTCTTCGGTTTCGGGGTTGTCGTGGTGCGACGGGAATGGTGAGCAGCCATTGCAGTGCCCACCAGGCACACCAAAGCGAGTACATGATGAAAGCTCATCTGAAACATATTCAAGAGTTAGGTAGTATGTTATTACATCGCCAGCATCGACAATCCAGAAGTATCGCGGTGAGGGGAGACACAAAGAACTAGCTTCATACACTGTACAAACCAATGCGCTGAAGCGAAACCAGTGTCTTCGTCATGCTGGGCCAACGCTTTAACCACTAGACTACCCTACAGTCCCGTTAAGGATACAGAACGTGTGCGGTCTGATATCCCTTCTGAGGAGCTACGTTATTCCTCGTCTAAAGTGATCCGAGAATAATATTGATTCATCGGCTCTAAAGGGGAGAATGTTTCATTGACGTCAAAGATTATTATTATGTATGTGTATGGTCTAGTTAAGGCATCCCGGGCGACAGGGTAGTCAAGTGGTTAAAACGTTAGCCTCGTTACGCCGAAGACCCGGTTCTCCATTCCCTACAATGTGTGAAGCCCATTTTTGGTTGATGCTTGGAAGACTATAAATCATGTTCCCTAGTTAGGCGTAACGACTGATTGAAACATCGATGCACTTACTTGCCCGTAGGGCAGTGGCAATACATTCGAGTTAAAATACTCATAGCGACAGGACACAAGGCTAGCCTTTTCATAGTTTCGATGAGCCCAACAAAATGAGAAAAAATACATATTTGCACCACCTCTATTAAAATCCTTTGTCATTGGTATTCCGTCGGAAGTGATCAGTAACTTTTCACGTGTATGTTGAATCATAGCTTTATCCCTATCTCCCAAACAAAGATTTTAGGGGTAGTGAACTACGAAGTGTTTAACATTGCTGATTCATAAGTTCTCTACTTACCATTCTGACCACTCTGAATAGCATGCCAATATTTCGCTGTATCTTTATACTTTTCTCTTATCTTGCATGTTATCCGTTAGATTACATTTTGTTATTCTGGTTCAATTTATCACGAAAAGATACCAAGCTGTTGTGCTCGGACAGGGTTATCTCCCCTGTATCTGACTGCAGCCTATCCCGTGGACAAGCTATCTTTGGAAACATGACAACTATGCATTACAATCTGCATGCTCTCAGCTACAGCCTGATATGTAAGACATTCCAAGCAACATGTGGTTAAACCGTAAACTGGAACCCCTTGTCAGGGGTTGTCACATAAATACTGAGCACAGACACACAACTCGCTTGCTTCTGTTCGAGTAATGTCAATGCAGGAGTATTGAGTGTGTTCACGAGCTGGCCAAACTTTCCGGTTGTCCGTTTCAGTGTGATGTCTATACTGGTTAATAAACAACAACAAAATGATGCACAAATAGAATCATTCTGGAAGCAAAGTTGACTTCTCTTTTACGAATAGTAATTGACATTAGTCTAATGCAAAAGGCCCGTAATGAAACAGGTAATTAGCCTCCCCATCTTTGTTGTATTTGTATGTTGTTTAACGATATTCAAACTATTGACGGCGGTCTGTAAATAGTCTGGACCAGACAGTCCAGTGATTGACATAATGGACATCGATCCACGCAATTGGGATACGATGACATGCACCAACCAAGTCAGCGAGCCTGACCACCCGATCCCGTTAGTTGCCTCTTACGATAAGCCTAGTCTCCTGCTACGACAAGCATGGGTTGCTGAAGACCTGTTCTACCCAAATCATCACCAGTCTCTTTGTTGGAACCCCTGAGCACGCGTAGGTTGCTGTAACGACCAGAGACAGACCAGAGGTCATCATCGGGTTGAACACACCATGTACAAGAGAACCAAGGCACTTACACTGACGAATCACCAGTACCTGAGCAAGTGGGGACATGGGTGGCCCAGGCTTCTAAGGCACTGCAATTCGGTGTGCAGCGTTCGGTCCCCAAGGTATGCCAGGATCCAAAAATCGTAATCTCAAATCCCTTATCCGTGCTGATTATGACACTGGGGTGGTCATTAGTCTGGCATTTTTCGATGAACTGCCAATTTCTGGTACACTCAAATAATATACTGAACAAAAAGGTTAGGGATCATGAACAGTTTTTCATATTTTTTTATGAAAGCGTATGATAAGTTTTCAATACAAATATATATATATATCTCAAAACTCATGATCCATAATATTTTTGATTCAGTATAGTATATTTGAACAACGGAATATTCAGAGTCTGTTGTAAAGGATTATTTAGAAATTACTTAATGACACACCGCGATCAACACAAACACAAACCAACAGATATTCAAAATCACACTTCCCCACAAGTCGTTATATAAATGTAATAACCTTATTACGTAAAATCTTAATCTTATTAATTATAAGTGCATAATTGGCATTACCTGCTCTAATGGATATTATCGTTAATATTATCGTTAATATCAGTTAAGCAAGTAAGTATTTATATACAACACAGTAACACCGTGAGAACCGGCCGTGCACTAAATATCAAGCTATGGCCGTCAGGTAATTCGAGCCGGGGCACCTCGTCAACTGGAGCGAATCGTGGGGTAATTGAAATGCATTATTGAGACAATTGTTCCTATCACGCGATGTAACACATCAATAGTCTCCGCTCACATTCATTATCCATGTTCCAAATATGTAGATTGCATCGCTAGGCCATGACCATGGCTAGATAAAGGTAAATACCTAGTAAACACGTATCCATGTTTTGTTGCTACACACAATCGGACGCGCCTGATGTTTTGCGGGATAGGTTAAAATATCTCCTTTTCTCTCACTGCTCGCCGAGATGTGACTTGACGTTCGTTACTGACATGTAAGTACACACATTAGTATGAGTTGTCGGGATTGTTTTAGTGTTACGCATCTTAGTGTGTTTGTGTTCGTAACAGGACAAGACAATTTCGAGGTAAAGACGCGCTCGTGTTGCATTGGAACGTTGCTGGCAGTGTTAATGTTTCCATTCACACAGTCTGTTCATGTTTCCATTCACACAGTCTGTTCATGGCCATTCTGCAGACGTTGCTAACTCTGTTTGGCCTGCACGCCCACCATTACACAATCATGGCGGATACCTACACAGAACCCGTACAGATCCGGGTTTGAACTGATCTTCAGCAATTCATGCTTGTCGTAAGAGGCGACTAACGCGATCGAGTGGTTAGCATTGACTATGTTGATGCCTGTCATCGTATCACAATTACGTTGATTGATGCTCATGATGTCAATCACTGGATTTCCTGGGCCCGACTTGATTATTTACAGACCGCCGTCAATAGCTAGAATATTGCTGCACAACAAACAAATAAACAAACAAACCTGAACAGTGATTTATATGGTATATTTGATAGTGTTTGGTTCAGTCCACAGTGAGACCGTTTTAGTCTGGTATTTGACCAATTCCACAATGCCACTGAATGACTACCGAAACAAAAGGACAGTTACAGTGAAGTTGAAATCTCCTCACGGATACAATATGTCCAATATGTCAAGCCTTTTTCTGGTGTCCCCAGTCCTGATATTGCTGGAATAGGAATAAAAGCGGCCTTAAATTACACTCACTCACTGTGTATTTTCAATGTTAGTTTAACCACAACAATAAATACATACCATTTTAGAAATTTGAACATAAAATTCTGGAAGTGTTACTTGCTTAATAAAACGATCTGTTTCTTTTTCGCTTTACAACAAATGTAATCCTGGAATAAATGATCCATGATGGCTTAAAGAATTGGCGTTCATTGCTCAAATGTAATGTTTGTAGATGCTATGATATATAATCTATGAATTGTGTGATGTACACTGTGACTTTCAGGGTCATGCAGATGTACAAAGACAAAAAATACGAACCTGCCAATTACAATAAGAAGATAACAAACTACGAAAGTAAAATAAAGAAGTACGAGGTGAAGAACTATGATACGATCAAGCAGTATGATACTATAAGAAACTATGACAAGATACGGACGTACGACAAGATTACACCTTATGTGGGTTATAAGGAATACGTACCACCTTGGTCACGTGACAAAGAACCGTACGTAAGAAAACCAGCCAAGCAACCAGAACCTAAACCACAGAAGAAACCAACCGAGGAGGCAGTAGAAACCCTACCAGTGGTATGTATTTGCTATGCATATTCAGTAGGCATCGTTCATCTGGAGTGAGTGAGTGAGTGATGATATTTTATGAGACAGCGAAAGCATGGTGGAAGGTCACCAAAATGTTTCACAAATATATAAGGGGAAGGGGGGTGAAAAAATGACACAGTTCTATATTTTCAGATAAAAATGTATAATTTGCGCAGTATTTACACTGAGCTGTCAAAAAATTATGCAATTTAATAAAGGGGCGGTGGTAGTTGGGGTAGGGTGGGAGGTCATTAAAAAAATGTTAAATGTATTTGGGGGAGGGGGACAGGAAAGATATGTTACTTAAAATGGGGGGAGCGGAGGTGAGCATCAGCAAAATATGATACAGTCCTAAGACCAATCTTAACCCAGAGTAATTGCCTGGGACAATTTATACATATATGTCGATAAAATCTCAGGACATTAAACGACTGGCTTACCAATGCCCTCGCTAAACATAGCGACTCCACAAACAATCAAATCTACCGAGAAATATAGAATATGTCTTCGCAACTACTATCAAGAGCTTCGTTATTTGCCAAAATATAGATAAAATTAAGAAACCTTGATAATCCGAGCATCGAGCTTATATCGAGTTTAATGTAGTTGATGAAAAGCAGACTTAAAATATTATTCAATCAATATAATACAGTACCACTAAGGATTGTGTCGAGGCGAGGTCATAAACGATCTATCTTGACAATATAGTTCGAGTTGACAATGCGATCCTGTGTCTCTCTATGACCCATGTCGGGATTCAGAGTCCCCAGGAACTGTTCCCAGCAACCTATTCTTGTGGTAAGGGGCGACGTAATGGGTCGCTGATGATGATATCAGTTATTGATTTGTATAATCCTGACTCAGTTATTTAAATGCCTCTGTCACAAACTAGTAGTTGGACTATTTTTGAGTGCGATGTTAAAATACAAACAATAACACCCGATAAAGCGAACGCCTGTGTCATAATAATACTACTAGCGGAAACGAGTAAATGTGCTTCATATAAAGTGGTATAAATGTTACGTTATTGAAAAGAACAACATACTTTTTGGTCATTCGCCTTATCAATGTTTTATCGCAACAAATTCATTGACAAAACCTACACCTGATAGCAGGTGAGGTGAGGTGAGGTGAGGTGAGGTGAGGTGAGGTGAGGTGAGGTGAGGTGAAATTGGGTTTAACGTCGCGTCCAAGATTATTGCACTTATATAGCGACGTGCATGCACGTGTGTGTGTTTTTATTGCTGCTTGTACTAGCCCGGACTGATGCCGATTTAAAGTGCTAGCTCACTGAGATACCATGTCGCAGTTTTACATATACGTATACCCCACTCAGACACAGTATACTGACTCCGAGCCGACCAGTCCTTGTTTTAGCCCCTAAATGCCGAGCGCCAGACAGGGTAACATCAAGTACCATCTTTTAACGTCTTTTGGTATGACGCGGCCGGGGACCGAACCCCGGACCTTACGCTCTCCGGGCGAACGCTCTACCACAAAACCACGGAGGCGGCCCTGATAGCAGGATACAGAGCGACATGCCTAAAAGAGGGGTGGTGTAGCAACTCAATTAACAATGCCTATATCGGATGTGACCACCGTCGACATTGATACGGGCGAGGCAGCGGCGATGCATTGAAGGCATCAGGAGGTTGTCCAAACTGAGATAGCGGTACAGGCTGATGATCCTGTCGTAGGCGTTTTCCATCTCATCCAAAACATTTCTAGCGGCGAGAGGTTTGGAGAAACAGTCGGCAACAGCAATGTTTTACTGCCTGAAAAGGTGTTCTACAACAGGTGCAACGTAAATTCACCTCCCTGCAATTTGCACAAAAGGTGGAATCATGATCTCGAACGATGCTGTCCCGGTGACGCACGCTATTCAAATTGCCATCAACAATGATGAATTGTGTTCTTTCACGAGTTGTGATGCCACCCCATATCATTACACTTCTAGCCTTAAACTGACGACGTTGAGTAACGATAAGGTCGTTAAAACGTTCTCCTTGACGCCTGTGGACCCTTGCACGACCATCAGATGGACTCATGTGTGAATAGTATACTGTGCTATATGTGCCTTTTGAAACCCAGATGGTGTTTACACTAAGCTAGGCGTGCCTGACGGTGTCGTGGAAGCAAACTTGGGCGTATCGCTGGACGTCGAGGCCGGATGTTCCCTTAACATATTGCGTACGGTTCTGCCACAAATTGGTCTCAACCCTGGAATACAACTGTTAATGTGGCAGTTTGGTATCGATTCCGTAGGTGCACCAACCGAATGTGGTTTTAGTGTTGACGCGACGTCACATGTGGATGATCGGCACGTGGCAAGTCATGAGTGTTGCCCTCAAAGAGATGATAAAGTGTTTCGATGAACATGGCAGGCCATTTTTTCAGCGCCATTCCTATTTGCAGCATAGCCACGGCGCGTAAACACTGATTCTTAGCAAGCCGTGGCATTGCGTTAGTGATTTTTACGGTCAAACAAATATGTTTTTATGAGCATCTGGTAGCTAACAAATCGTTGTGTGCTGTGCACATTAAAGACACACGCGTATGAGTATCATGTTCCCTACACACACTCAAACATCCACGTACAATTTGTGAAACACGACCTTAATGTCAAGGAGATGTCTTCATGCATGGATATTGAAAGATGCAGTATTTAATTTCAGAATAAGTTTATGTAAAGTGACGGCCAAAAGAAATATTACCACGTTAAAAATGGAATTGCAAAAATGTAAAAACACAAGTTCAAACTAAATCAATGCACAACCCATCGTTCAAACACAACAATGCTCTATGCAAAAAGTAATACACGTCCACGGCACGTTTGTTTTGTAGAAATGCCACGACTGACACCTGAGCAACGCGAGCGGGTCCTGGGTATGATACAGATAGGAGCAACCCATGCCCACATTGATAGGACTTTTGGTTGCTCCGGTGTTACTGTAACTGACGTGATGCAACGTTACAGACCGGGTAGACATCAGACAGGCCGAAGCCATGGTAACTACAGCCCAATGAAGACCGGCACTCGCGTACTTTGCATCTCCGAAATCGATAGGTGATGAGACGTCATCAGCGACGAATGCCTGAGGGCATATGGTTAGTCGACATACAGTGGCCAGGTGATTAGCGGCTCAAGCATTTATGGCTTACATACCTTACAGAGGACAGTTATTGACAGCATCGTCGTCAGAAATTGACATGGGCCCGAACTGTAGGTCTTTGGCAGCAACGTGACTGACAGAGTGTCGTCTTCACCAATGAAAGCCGGTTTTGTCTGTTCAGAGCTGATGGAAACGTGTTTACCGACGAAAAGGAGAGCGAAAGGTGGCATGTTTGCGTTCAGGAGGTCGTGCCGTATGGTGGAGGAGGTGTTATGGTGTCGGGAGGAATTTGTGGACAGGAGAGAACACCACTGGTCATCGTTAGCGGAAATTTGACTGTTCTGTGTTACATGGATGACATTCTTTGTCCGATTGTCCTACCATTTCTACAACAGCTACCACGTTGTGTCCTTTATTGGCACGAAAACGCCAGACCCCATACAGCCCGTATCGTACAGAACTTTCTTTCAGCCAACAACGTCAACGTGTTGCCGTGGCCTGGACGCTCCCCAGACATGTCCCCATAGACAACCTCTGGGATGTCATGGATCGTCGTGTTTGACAGCGAACACATGCTTCAGCCAACCGACAAGAAATGATCCAGGCCCTTCAAAAAGAATGGCGACGTCAACCACGTGACGTCATCGGCATCCTACTTTTTCTATGCGCCAGAGAGTTATTGCGTGTCTTGTAGCAGGGGGTGGTTATACAAACTATTAATGTGACTTGTCACTGAACCTGAGTTTACATGTGTGTGCACTTTATCCATTACGTAGATAGTTTGCTTTTGCTACCCCGACTCAATTCAGGCAACTACAATGGCAATATTTGATGCTCTACACTGTCATTGAATGGTGATTTCGTTGCGGATTTGACCTTTTCCAAACATCTATCTTTTGTGGTTTTATAGTGAGTGGTTTGAAAGTTTCTTTTGATTATATTGAACTTTATATGAAGCACAGTTACTTTTGCCCGTATATAATAGAAAGGTCAGTTGAGTATGTGTACATTATTCTAAGGCATTGTTTCAGAAGAAGAATCCGGACTTTGCATCCCTGGGTTCCATACAGCGATCTCTACAACTATTCCAAGACAGATTTTAGTACAGATTAACCTGCGTTCGCAGTGCACGACAAGGTACACAGGAACTAGTCCTTGACGCAGAAGGTGTGTAGTGTGAGATGTCAAGTATAACTTCAGAAGCTGACTTACGTCACATAGCATGAGGAAGACACTGTAATCATCCGAATCTCAAAAGACAACAAACATATCGTTATGAGTCGAATCTTTACTACAGGTCAAAATGTGCTCATACACTAAAAGCCAACATAATCGTTCCTGACTTCGATCATTGTCAATGTGTAGGTATAAATGCTTATCCGCCAAACAAACATTGTTGTGCCATCGCTTCTGTCCGCGATCCACGTGTTCACGCTGTTCTTCAGATTCGTCTTCCACACGAAAACACCAGGTGGCATCATCCATGCCCTCTACCCACACCTTCTGGTACCCTACAGACTCGTCCTCCACACGATAACACCGGGTGGGCATCACCCATGGTCTCTACCCTCGTCCTTCTGGCATCCTACAGACTCGTCCTCCACACGATAACACCAGGTGGCATCACCCATGCCCTCTTCCCACACCTTCTGGTATCCTACAGACTCGTCCTCCACACGATAACACCAGGTGGCATCACCCATGGTCTCTTCCCACACCCTTCTGGCATCCTACAGACTCGTCTTCCACACGATAACACCAGGTTTCATCACCCATGCCCTCTTCCCACACCTTCTGGTATCCTACAGACTCGTCTTCCACACGATAACACCAGGTTTCATCACCCATGCCCTCTTCCCACACCTTCTGGTATCCTACAGACTCGTCTTCCACACGATAACACCAGGTTTCATCACCCATGCCCTCTTCCCACACCTTCTGGTATCCTACAGACTCGTCTTCCACACGATAACACCAGGTTTCATCACCCATGCCCTCTTCCCACACCTTCTAGTATCCTACAGACTCGTCCTCCACACGATAACACCAGGTTTCATCACCCATGCCCTCTTCCCACACCTTCTGGTATCCTACAGACTCGTCTTCCACACGATAACACCAGGTTTCATCACCCATGCCCTCTACCCTCGTCCTTCTGGCATCCTACAGACTCGTCCTGCACACGATAACACCAGGTGGCATCACCCATGTTCTCTATCTTCGTCCTTCTGGTATCCTACAGACTCGCCCTCCACACGATAACACCAAGTGACATCACCCATGCCCTCTTCCTACACCTTCTGGTATCCTACAGACTCGTCCTGCACACGATAACACCAGGTGGCATCACCCATGCCCTCTACCCTCGTCCTTCTGGCATCCTACAGACTCGTCCTGCACACGATAACACCAGGTGGCATCACCCATGTTGTCTACCCTCGTCCTTCTGGCACCCTACAGACTCGTCCTGCACACGATAACACCAGGTGGCATCACCCATGTTCTCTATCTTCGTCCTTCTGGTATCCTACAGACTCGCCCTCCACACGATAAAACCAAGTGACATCACCCATGCCCTCTTCCCACACCTTCTGGTATCCTACAGACTCGCCCTCCACACGATAACACCAAGTGGCATCACCCATGCCCTCTTCCCTCACCCTTCTAGTATCCTACAGACTCGTCCTCCACACGATAACACCAGATTTCATCACCCATGCCCTCTACCCTCATCATTCTGGTATCCTACAGACTCGTCCTCCACACGATAACACCAGGTTTCATCACCCATGCCTTCTACCCTCATCATTCTGGTATCCTACAGACTCGTCCTCCACACGATAACACCAGATTTCATCACCCATGCCCTCTACCCTCATCATTCTGGTATCCTACTGACTCGTCCTCCACACGATAACACCAACTGGCATCACCCATGCCCTCTTCCCACACCTTCTAGTATCATACAGACTCGTCCTCCACACGATAACACCAGGTGACATCACCCATGGTCTCTACCCTCACCCTTCTGGTATCGTACAGACTCGTCCTCCACACGATAACACCAGATTTCATCATCCATGCCCTCTACCCTCATCATTCTGGTATCCTACAGACTCGTCCTCCACACGATAACACCAGGTTTCATCACCCATGCCTTCTACCCTCATCATTCTGGTATCCTACAGACTCGTCCTCCACACGATAACACCAGGTTTCATCACCCATGCCTTCTACCCTCATCATTCTGGTATCCTACAGACTCGTCCTCCACACGATAACACCAGATTTCATCACCCATGCCCTCTACCCTCATCATTCTGGTATCCTACTGACTCGTCCTCCACACGATAACACCAGGTTTCATCACCCATGCCTTCTACCCTCATCATTCTGGTATCCTACTGACTCGTCCTCCACACGATAACACCAGATTTCATCACCCATGCCCTCTACCCTCACCTTTCTGGTATCGTACAGACTCGTCTTCCACACGATAACACCAGGTGGCATCACCCATGCCCTCTGCCCTCACCTTTCTGGTATCGTACAGACTCGTCTTCCACACGATAACACCAGGTGGCATCACCCATGCCCTCTACCCTCACCCTCCTGGTATCTTACAGACTCGTCCTCCACACGATAACACCAGGTGTCATCGTCCTTATCCACGATCAGTGTCCGCTAGCTTGTGTGTTAAGCATACCTTTGCCAGAGCACTCCCGGTGTCAGCATCTCTAATAATGGGGCTCCTGATCCGACTAAAGACTAGAAGTGAATTGTGACCTTAAATAAGATTTGTTTGTTGGAGACACATTTTTCGTTCATATTAAACAGACATGATGGGGACTAGGTGGGTTAGTTTTGGTGCAAACATCATCATAAATTATTGATTTTTTATATGCAGATACTGGATATGTGTGCATGTAAAATATGAATGGGTGGGTGAATGTATGTGAGGCTTTGTGCCGACTTCATATGAATATAAAAAAAACACTATGGTTGTGGACGACGTGTTTCCCAAATAAATAAAATTCTCACTACTGTTCTATCAGTGTCCTTTCTCATCCAAAGAATTTTAACTCCTGGTATTCACACGACACAAATCACCTACACGTATACATTGCCACATTATTGTATCTCAACATCATAGTAATATTGAGTACAATTTATTAGGGAAAAATGTGTTCAGGGTGTAAACTGATACCAGACATGTTTAAATCAAGACATGTTTAGGGATGTGTTGAAATCCTAGAAATGAAACATGCTTAATAAAGTGCATATTCATTGGGCATGAAGTCAAATATGGATAAGATGTTATAAGATATAGTGAAATTATATTGTTACAAAATACACGTAACAATATACAAATACACCAAGCTGAGTTAGGTTACTGTTGACGAGGAACATTGACACTTGTGATGACAAGAGTCTCCGAGGCAAGAGAGGTAGCGTGAAGGACTACAAATCAAGAGGCTGCAGGATTGTTTCCAGCCGAGGTTTCAAAAGTGTTGTGTTCATAAATATGTTGTTGCTGTGTGGCTAATAGTATACTTACAGGAAAGCTGACAAGGAAAGTATATCTGATTACTACGACAGACTCTACACCTTTTTAAGTTACCCCCTCCCCGTCCCCCTCCCCGCCTACTTCTATATGCCTATACAATGCTAAAAACATATAGAAAGCACCCCCTTTTAAATTACCTACATTTAGACCCTAAACACGCTTAGCGGTTAAATACAATGCTAAACTTTTTTAGTCCCTAAACAAGCAAACTTATGCGACTGGGAACGTGTTTAGGTTTGTGTTTAGGATCTAAACACATTTTTACAATGTAGTAGTCTTTTGTGACCAATTAGTGCCCGTTTACTATACAGACACATGCCTGTGTATTTCACAGCCTACACCCCACCCAGTGCCCGTTTACTATACAGACACTTGCTTGTGTATTTCACAGCCTACACCCCACCCAGTGCCCGTTTACTATACAGACACATGCTTGTGTATTTCACAGCCTACACCCCACCCAGTGCCCGTTTACTATACAGACACATGCCTGTGTATTTCACAGCCTACACCCCACCCAGTGCCCGTTCACTACACAGTCACATGCCTGTGTATTTCACAGCCTACACCTCACCCAGTGCCCGTTTACTACAATCTCACATGCCTGTGTATTTCACAGCCTACACCTCACCAAGTGCCCGTTTACTACAATCTCACATGCTTGTGTATTTCACAGCCTACACCCCACCCAGTGCCCGTTTACTATACAGTCACATGCTTGTGTATTTCACAGCCTACACCCCACCCAGTGCCCGTTTACTATACAGACACTTGCTTGTGTATTTCACAGCCTACACCCCACCCAATGCCCGTTTACTATACAGTCACATGCCTGTGTATTTCACAGCCTACACCCCACCCAGTGCCCGTTTACTATACAGACACTTGCTTGTGTATTTCACAGCCTACACCCCATCCAGTGCCCGTTTACTATACAGACACATGCCTTGTGTATTTCACAGTCTACACCCCACACAGTGCCCGTGTACCATGCGGACACGTGTCTGTTTATTTCACAGCCTACACCCCACACAGTGTGTAAGATTATTTAAGAAAGGTAAGACTGGCAACTGTTATAAGAACATTTTCAAATAGAAAGCCCAGTTTCGAGAATAGATTACTGTGTTTATTATTCGAGATTATGTTTCGATACAGTGAGTGGTGTTTGGGGATGTGTTGTATGATGTAAGATGCTCACCTGGCGTGTGCCATGATTATTTTGTTCCACCCCTAACAAACTACCTAATTATGAATAGTACTACCTCCGTGCGTCAAAAACATATTAGTATGTGCCTGCCACGCCAACCATGTAAATGGTCGACTCTGGGACAGACAAACCAGTGGTTGATATCATGGTCATCGTCCTACGCTAGCTGTATGATCAATTAGGTGATAAACATAAATACTGTGTTTTTGTTGAGCTAGGTTAACTGTAGATTTCACTGCGCTAAATTTAATTTGGAACCGAATCGCGCATTAAATAAAGTAATGAAAAGATGTGTTCTACCAAACAGTTTTTAATCAACCTTTTGTATTTATTTACAGTAAATCTGAATACAGTAATGATTTAGTTGGGTGCAAAACTGTTACCATATTAGTTAACTTCTGGATTTCCAAGCGACGACTCGTCACGGTCAGGATAGTGACCACTTCCTTTATAAGGGCAGATGTTTAAAATCTTTCCTTGAAGCTATAATCAGTTAACTCCCTTGCCTCGGAAACAGAATAATTGTCCGCACCAATCAGAAGCTAGTTTATTTTGTAAGGTCAGATAATCCTGCCTGGCTCTAATGAAGGGACTCGCCATGTCGCGTCCTGTAGACAACGCTGTAGCTATATGACCTCGACAACATTCATATTATAAAGTTCAACCTGTTGTTGGTTGGAAAGCCACCAGGAAGGTAAGACATATTTTCTTGGGGGGAGTTCTACGTTGTGGATTAGCTATTTCGGGACCACATTTCAAACATTTGCTGCTCGCCTATCTATGTTTAACATATCAGTTGCATGTTTATTTAGAAACGACGTACGGATAATGGCGGTAAGACATTGTTCGTCTGTAAAGGGAGTCAGAATCTCACTGCGAGTTCCGGGTGAAGTGGCATGTCGGTCACAAGGGACGCAACTCCTTATGTTCGTAACTGCTCAAGTGAGAGCGGCTTGGCCGTCAGCCAGACAGGTGTGCGTCTAATGTGCATGCTCTGTTTGTGTTTATTGCACTTGCAATTTATCAAATTAGTACTGTTTTATACACACGGTTGTTATTAACAGATACAGATTTCCTGCGACTTAGCGGGATAGCCTAATGGTTAACGCGTTCGCTCGCCTCGACGGGCGCCTGGTGTTGGCGGCTCATCTCACTTGGGTCTTGCCTCTTGGCTCAGAGCAGTCCTTCCTCGTAGGCCCAAAATCACTACCGAGGCCAAAATCACTCCTCCTACACTATTTCAAATAAAAAATATTAATATTGGCTATTGCTCTTTCATTGAAATATTATGAATTACTTTTGAATTAACACGTGACGTCTATCACTCGTTACAAATCTGAAAAGATGTTTCATTTTACCCTAAAATAGTTAAATCTATCATTTTTGTACTTAAAAGCTCACTTTGTTTTTTTCTAATCATAATAATCATATCAGGTTTATGTCAAAGGAATATGATAAATCTGTACATTTTTTTTACATCTTCATCAAATACAAATAAATTATATTTCTTCTGGAACTTCTTTTCGAGAACATATTTCTTGTTTATTATTTCATAATACTAGTAATCAGAGGATATTGTTACTGAACACTGTATGTTCTTTACATGTAAAATCAATACAATCTTGTGGTGTTTTCCCATTACCTGGTACTGTCTGTAGTTTCGATCTTCCCCGTTTCACTAAAGGCATGCGCACATGTAAAACCTATGTTTTGTAACTAAATAAAGTCTTGAACACCTTATATGGAAAAGGAATGTTATAACATGCTATTACTGAATGATCAACAGGGACAGACTTACTGGGCAACATCTGTTAATTATGAACTCTGTTTATGTTTTCATGGTAATATATCGACAGAACTCGGGTATACCAGATCGTAGGTGATTTTACTCAGACGTTAAACGATATGTACATTCAAAATTGGCATTGTTCTCTATCATTGTTCAATAAACTATCAATATCTATACCTCCTAAGATGGTGTCTAGCCGGGAGAGCCGCATTTCAGAAATGGCTATTGCCGGTAGAGCCACATTTTCAGCTGAGTGCATTTCACCTATTCTAGCGGGTAATTAATTAATCCGATTACCGATACCTTTATATGAGAGTCCCACATTTAAATTACTAAGCGTGGTGTTCTTTAGAGATACCTTTAAATGAGAGTCCCACAAGTTCAAACAAAGTTCATTGAAAGTGTCAGAGGAGGCGTACATTTGTACTATGATGGCTTTAAGTTTCGGTTTGACCAGAATGACAATGTGACAATAAAACAATCAAGGTTTCATTTGCGAGTAATGATAAGTTTACTGCAGCACATGTTCGGTACGAATCAGTATTCCATACCAGCAACCCCCAAGAAAAAAACAGCCTACTGAGTCAAATTAAAAACTTCACATTTTTTAAAGTAATCCCATACATGATATACAACGGACAAATGTATCAGAGAAGGTAATTGTTAATCATTAATGTCCAAAGAAGGATTTTAATTAACGGTGGTAACCATAATTTGTTCCAAGCACCTACGGTATTCGGTAATAACATCAACAGTTTAAATCATAAGTCCCAAGCACGAGCATCTGATGGCACACAAGTTCAGTAGCGTGTATGGCCACCATGTGCGTTGACAACTGCCACACACCGCCTACGCAAGACGACGTCATTGTTGCTTCAAAATGGTGCCAAGATCTTGCAAATTCTGTGGTTGGTTCTGGAGAGTGCGCAGACTTCTGCCAAGAACATCCCAGACGTGTTCGATGGGATTGAGGTCGGGAGACCTTGACGGCCAGTCCATGACGTTGACTGAAGGAAATTCCTTGTCAAAATTGCTGTGTGGGGTCTGGAATTGTCGTGTTGGAAGATCAAACCGGGTCCATGTGATGCCATAAAAGGCAGAAGTTCTGGTGCCAGTACCTGGTCGCGGTAAGCAGCAGCGTTGAGGTTACCACGGATGACAAGAAGCCTGGAACGTGCATTGTCACAGAAAGCAACCCACACCATGACACTTCCGCCTCGAAATCTGTCAACTTCCTGTACACAACACTGGACGTAACGTTCATGACGGCGCCTCCACACTCTCGCCCTACCATCAGCAAATCGAAGATTCAATCGGGATTCATCACTGAAGACGACTTGATTCTAATTCCAAGTCCATCGTAAGTGTCGCTGTGCCCACAATTGACGTTGACGTCTGTGAAATTGAGTCAGAATCGGCCCGCAGTATGGCCGTCGTGCTTGAAGGTGGGCAGTTCTGAGACGGTTTCGAACAGTTTGTGCACTCAGTCTAACCCTAAACAGTTCATTTCTGGTTGATGTAGCCTTCAAAAATCGGTTACGGAGGTGACGTAAGACAATCTGACGATCCTCTGCATGTGACGTCACACGTGGTCGGCCTGGCCGAGGTCGATCAGCGGTGGTACCCTTTTGCTGTAGACGCGTCTGTAAATCATAAACAGTCCGTCGACTACAACCCATCGTCCTTGCGACTTCACCTACGGACGTTCCCGTCTGCAACATGCCGATGGCACGTTCACGTTGCACATTTGAGAGGTGTGGCATGACAAATGGCAGTAAAAGCTTTTGTTTTCTTGTGTTTTTCTTTTTTTTGTAAATGACTGCTTACAAGTATGGCTGAAAACACGTGCGGTATTATGGCCACGTGACCAGTTAAAGTGACTTTTAAAGTACAAAATTGATAGATTTAACTATTTTAGGGTAAAATGAAACATCTTTTCAGTTTTGTAACGAGTGATAGATGTCACGTGTTAATTCAAAAGAAATTCATAATATTTCAATGAAAGAGCAATAGCTAATATTAATATTTTTTATTTGAAATAGTGTAGGAGGAGTGATTTTGGCCCCGGTAGTGATTTGGGGCCTACTGCTCTGAACCAAGGGGAGCGGTCTGAGGCAAGACCCAAGTGAGATGAGCCGCCAACACCAGGCGCCCGTCGAGGCGAGCGAACGCGTTAACCATTAGGCTATCCCGCTAAGTCGCAGGAAATCTGTATCTGTTAATAACAACCGTGTGTATAAAACAGTACTAATTTGATAAACTGCAAGTGCAAAAAACACAAACAGAGCATGCACATTAGACGCAAACCTGTCTGGCTGCCTAAAACTCGTACTTCTTGCCTAAATGTCTTACCCCCACATTTTACATAGGTGTTATCAATGAGGAAGTCAACCATTCCAGCATGTCCTGTAGCGTCCGCCAGATATAATTTGCATAACAAAGTATCTGTTTGTTAGTAGAAACGCGGGTAGTTTCATAAGTTGTTTATGTGTCCTATATATTTAAGACACATAATCATTCAATTATAGGGGGCACTGGTGGCCCAGTCGTCTAAGGCGCCGCGATTCGCTGTGCAGAGTTGCGTCCCTTGGGTACGCCAGAAACCTATGATTGTGGGTTCGAATCCCGGTTCGCCCCGATTATGTTTCTAGGTTTGTCAGCACCATACCCGTTCTCGTGGGTTTCCCCGAAGTGGTAAACGTCTGAGACCTGCATCACTTCGGGCTTTTCTCCCACATTAAGCTGACACGCCGCGATATAACTGGAATAATGTTAAAAGCGGCGTTAAACCCAACTCACTCACTCACTCATTCAATTATATGAGATCCGATATTAATTCTAGAGATGAAAACATATGTATGTTTTAAATGCAGATGGCGACTCTTGTTGCTCCATTGGTCTTGGTGTGCCTTCTGGCAGGATCCCTAAAAGCTGCCAGTGACCAGTGCTCTGAATTCTGCTATCCCGGCATGAGTTGCTTCCCTTCTCAGGAAGCAGTGGCTAAAATGGCAGCTTCTTTAGACGATGGTTTTGGTGCCCTTCTTTGGCCAGGTTCCCCACTTTATGGCAACCTCACCATCATGAAAGATACGCTCTACACAAGGTTCCCTGCCTATATAATTCTGGTGAGGTCAGTCCAGGATGTCCAGAAGGTGATGCTCTTTGCCCGGAAGTACGACCTGAGAGTAACCATTCAGTCGTCCGGTCACGACTACATCGGACGGTCAACAGGGGACGGTAGCATCATGATCAACCTCAGCAGGATGCAAGGGTAAGAAAGAACCAATCTCTTACATTTTATATTGTTTCCTTCGAGGCACTAACTGAGTTGCTTTTACAAAAAGTTGATTATTAGCAAATATAGCCCTTTCTTAAATACACCCCAACCGGACTTTTGCAAAACCTTTTTCGGTTTCCATGTGATTTTCAGGATCGACATAAACCTAAATACTCCATTGAACGCCGACGGTGTCATCAGATCAGAGAGTGGAAACAACTGGGCAAGGGTCTATGAAGAAGTTAGTAAACAACACTATCTTTCAAGTGATACATCATTCAGGGCACCATGATATCAATGTATCTTAAAAAAAATTAAAAAGCAGCAAAACTGTTTACACAATCATAAGAAATCTCCGATGCTCGATTCCGACTATGTCATCAGCATAGGTTTATTAATTACTATAACTTACTGATCATACCAGTTGTTTTCTAAAACGGTTAGCAAAGACAAAATTACTCTGAGAAAAGAGACTTTAAAATCACCTACTCATTAACTTTCATTCATTAGCTGATATATTGGCACATGCCCAAACTCCTTTCAATGCTGTCTTACAGGTGAATAAACAGGGTCGTGTTGTTGTTGGTGGGAGTGCCCATACAGTAGCCATGGGCGGATACACTTTGGGTGGAGGTCATAGTCCTATGTCAAGGACACTTGGTCTTGCTGTGGACAACCTTTTGGAGGTTACTATGGTAACAGCAGATGGTTCTATCGTCAATGCGTCCGCATCTGGGACAGTAAAAGTGACTCACGATGGATATGTTACACACTCTTCCGACCCTGACTTATTCTGGTCTCTAAGGGGAGGGGGAGGAGGAACGTTCGGCGTCGTGACCAGCTTTGTCTTCAAACTCCATAAACCACCATCAGCATTTGGACATTTGACATGTGTATTTCGATTCCACAGGCAGAATGACCAAGAAAAAGCTAAAGATTTAATAAAATTCTACTTCGACCTTGCCAAGACACTGCCTAATGAATGGGGAGGTTACTTTCTTGGGTACAATGACTTTAGTGATTATACATACCAGCATGTGGTATACATTGTATCAATGCTTCACTACGGCCCATCCTCTCTTCCGTCATTTGCCAAGATCCTGCCGTTGGTAGATTATCACCCAGAGTGGCAGATTATGAAGTGTGCTAAACAGGACTTTGCTTCATTCTGGGACTATGAGAAGGGCATAAATGATGCCATCTATGTACGTTCCGCCCTGGTTACATCCCTGGTCAGATCTGCCGACTTTGATGACAACATGGCTGCCGTGATACGCGATATTGTCATGGTAATGCCTAGCAACACGTCCATCGGTGCTTGCACAAACACACTCATCGGAGGTAAGAACTGTCTTCAATATGATATGTTTGCATTATGATTATGATGCGTTCGCCGTACAACTGTCTCTTTATTGGGTGTCCTCTATT
Organism: Haliotis cracherodii; assembly: GCF_022045235.1. Lineage (NCBI taxonomy): Eukaryota > Metazoa > Mollusca > Gastropoda > Lepetellida > Haliotidae > Haliotis > Haliotis cracherodii. The sequence continues at coordinate 59,861,198 of NW_027266264.1, forward strand.
GACAGTTTTGAAGGCAAAGGTGTCTTAACTGTGTTGTTTCCAGGAAAACAATGAAAGCTCACTTATTGCCCACACCAAAGGCTTGAGGCACTCTAACAGCGCGGATACAGCTATTTGATTAGGGTTAGATTAACCCCACCGCCATTATGATCCTCGGTTTTGGTCATGCCCAGCACCATACTGATTGGTTTCACTACACTGTTAGATCGAATAACTTGTATCTCTCCCATATTTGTGGACATGCCATAATATTATTGAATGTTGTTCAAAGAGGTGTGAGTGAGTGAGTATGGTTTTACGCCGCTTTTAGCAGTATTTCAGCAACATCACGGCGGGAGAGACCAGAACTGGGCTTCACACATTGTACTCATGTGGGGACTCGAACCCGGGTCTTCGGCGCGACCCCACTGGCCCTCAAAGAGGTATACATGGTTTTTAGAACTGATATTGGCCAGTCAGTTGGAGCAGTGGCCATGTGGATAAAATGTCAAATCTTGACAGAGTAAAATATCTGAATAAATTAAACTCAGATCTTTTACTCCCTCAAGATTCCACCCACATCGGGTGATCATTGATCGAATTGACACTGACCAATATGAGCTTTGGAAACCGTCCCCACAAACTGGCGGCCGTGGTCCTTGATTGAAAGACTGAAATAGAGTTTGAAACATAGAGCGGCCATTACTGACAGAAGCGAGATACGTTGCTCCGAACTAATTTCTTGCTGGAGAATGAATAGAATGTTCCCCTGGTGTGACGTCCTTTCGGGAGGGGTGGTGGTTGCCATATCTCGACTGGGAAGGGTATCTGAAGCGATAAGAGATCTGATTGATATGATAGTGGGTTTATCCCAACTCACTTTCACACTTCGAATTTCAGTTAATCGGATATGAAAAGCCTGCTCAGTGTAAATGAGTGTCGAATACAAGTAAGTATAACAGTAAAAAGGGAAGGAGTCGTCCACGAAAAACCTTTTGGTTAACCCCAGATTTTAAGTCAATTAGGTCTATGTTTGTCTCTCTTACTGTAGGTCAGGTGGGCACCGTGGGCGATGATGACACCTCTGTGAGCCCCAGCTTTAGGACAGCCCTGGGCTCCATGTCCTGTGCTGTAAGTTGGGCGAACGACCCAAGTATCGATGCTGAAAACCGTGTTGCAGCGAACAAGCTTGAGAAGCAACTACATGGTTTGGGCCATGGCATCTACCTGAACGAGCCCCCCGCGCAGATTGACAACTGGAAAAAAGACTTCTGGGGGCACCATTACCCCAGGCTCCTTGCAACAAAGAAAACATGGGATGCCAGCAACTTCCTCACATGTCTGTACTGTGTAGGCTCCGACCTCGGCCGAAACTACGGCAACCATAGAGGGACACCTATCATTGGCTGACATTCGTGTTGAGGAATATAATTACTTGTAACAAGCATTTAATAAAATATGTTTTTTGAATATAGTTTATCGTCAGAAAAAATGAAAATTTCGTCACTTGGGTAAAGAGGATATTATTAACAATTCAACATCCGCTAAAAGTCAAAGACAAAGTTCTCGAGAGATTAGACCACGTGGGGATTCAGGGAAAAGCTGGCTCAAGGCACCAATGGCTGTTGTAAGAGTTGACTGAAACTGATATCAGATAACTATGGTGGCTCCTGAGTGGGACTAGTACTAGAATGGGTAACCGGGAGATGTCGCCAACACCCAGATCTGATTATCATGTAATATAACTACGGGTCAAACATATCATTTACCAGACTACAGAATTGTTTATTTCTGTTATAACATACCCACATTTTGGCAGGAACCATTGCTTGGAGTAACTTAATTCCAAGAACATTAGTTCCTACCTACCGTGGCACCTTCGATAAAAATCCAGGTAAGAATAGGTCCCCAGCAATCTTTTCTGTTCATAAGAGGCGACCTTAGGGATCAGGCGGTCAGAATCAGTTATTTGGTTCGTAATGTGTCATACCCCCAACAGCGTTGATAGTAATCCTTATTCCTTATAATATCAGCCACTGTGTTTATACACTATACGTAGTCACTATTAATGTCAGAATATGTCAAAATCGTATAAGTAAATAGCAAATGTTTTTATAAGTCAGGAGGAATTATTTAGCTTTCCAAAAGGCGGTCGGGTAGCCTAGTGGTTAAAGCGTTCGCTCGTCACGCCGAAGACCCGGGTTCGATACCCGACATGGGTACAATGTGGGAATCTCATTTCTGGTGTCCCCCGCCGTGATATTGCTGGAATATTGCTAAAAGCGGCTAAAAACCATACTCGCTCACTCACTCCACTCCACTTTCCAAAAGTAATTTTCTCTTTATGTCAAGCAATATTCCAGCAGCTCCAGCCTTTGATGTCGACATCTCCCTTTGAGGTGCATTCAAGCACGCTTTTTCAACGAAAATTTCAACGATTGTCATACGACTTTTGCGCTAAATGTGTTTTGATAAGGGTTACAAAATTCACGATCTAAGTACAGCTGCTTTCACATTTTTAAAGAAGAGGCTTTGAAGACATTTCCATGTTTGACTCATCAGTAAAACAATGATGTCTGATGCAATTCCCTATTTGACTTGTATCATATGATACCGTTTTCGTTGAGGTGAACAATTGACTTGCCTTTGCAGATGTTTGTGTCGGGTGCCACCGGTGGGGCAGGATATAGTAGTTCATATACTGTATTCGACGTAATAAGCCCCCAAGGCGCTCTCGATATTAGAAATAAGGGGCTCTTATTAGAATATTATTTTGGTGAGAATAAAAACAGAGTTGAAAGATAAATTTCATGGTTATGCTGACAGCCTGAAATGTTTATGTACGACAGATATATTTTTCCAGAATTTTATTGCCAATAATTAATGGTGCATATAGCACACGAGTGCGTATTATACACGAATAAATTAGTCTTGTGCACATTGATCAATCGGAAGGGGTGCTAATTGGGATTGTTCACCAGCCAATATATCAGCAAATGTCACCGTGTGCGCTTATTAGAGCGGGGCGCTAATTACGCCGCATACGCTAAGCTAAAGTAGTGAGTGAGTGAGTGAGTTAAAATGTTAAGTCACGTCAGCAATATTTCAGCCATGTTGTGGCTAGACAAGGTAATGCAGTTGTTTTCTAAAGGGCTGTCGTCCAAAGTAAATGACGAGCTTGAAAACAATTCTAAGCTCAGATTGGTAAACAACGACTCAATATAAAACTCAGACTGGACATTATAGATAGACAGCAACCAAGAGGAGATCACCTTACTTGGGACCATGGGGACTTACAGTACAGCAGCTTCCTGTTTTATACCTTGTCTTCAGCTGCTGACTGCTATTGACACGCAATTGGGATCGATCACATGCTTCAATTAATCAGCGAGCCTGACCACCCGATCCCTGTAGTCGCCGCTTACGGCAAGCATATTCGCCTTTATGGCAAGCATGGGTTGCTGAAGAACTATTCTACCCCGGATCTTCACAGGTCAATATTTTAATCATGATACTTAGTATTGAAAAGTGCCCTTTGCTACAATCTGCAATATCAAACCATAACCATGTCTTAAAGACCGGAGACCGCCTGCGTGGTCTAGTGGTCGAGCGTCCGCCCGGAGAGCGGAAGGTCCGGGGTTCGATCCCCGGCCGCGTCATACCAAAAGACGATACAAGATGGTACTTCTTGTTACGCTGTCTGGCGCTCGGCATTAAGGGGCTAAAACAAGGACTGGTCGGCTCGGAGTCAGTATACTGTATCTGAGTAGGGTATTCATGTTAAACTGCGGGATGGTATCACAGTGAGCTAGCACCATAAATCGGCAAGTAGTACAAGCAGCCACACAAACACATACACGTACATTCACGTCGCTATAGAAGTGCAAATTGCCAATAATCTTTCACCTAACCTTAAAGACCGGAAGGTGAAGCAATACTTCTATAGAAGAACGCGAATGTAACTTACCAGGTATTGCAGATGAATTTCAATACCAGTATTCATTTCGTTGTAAAGCTATTAGAAAACAAAGATTAACATACATGTATATCGATATCAAATACCTAAACTGCGCAAAATGTTGAATGCCTCTGATGAATGCCTCCTTAATTTTAGAGTTAAAGCAACTTTGTAGGTTCCTAACAGTTATTAATACAGAATTAAGTAAGTAGTCACATATACAGAATACAATCTGAACTCGCATTAACTAATTGTGTATATCATAGTTATATAAAAATGTATGCCCCTTGCCATCTTGATTCATTGTTGCATTTTACATATCATGAATTTAAATTTTAGTTCATGCAGTTGGTTTGTTGTTTTACGCCGCACTGAGCAATATTCCAGCTATATGACGGCGGTCTGTAAATAATCGAGTCTGAACCAGACAACCCAGTGATTGACATCGTGGGAATCGATCCACACAATTGATATAGGATGACATGCCTTAACCGAGTCAGCGATCATGATCACCCGATCCCCTTAGTCGCCTCGTACGCTAAGCATAGTCGCCTTATTACGGCAAGTATTGGTTGCTGAAGACCTATTCCACCACGGATCTTCACGGGACATGCTTCAATGCGATGAGGCATACTGCCTATCAGAGCCATACTGTCCCAATATCTCACCACCTCTGTTTTCATATCACATATAGTTTTCAGATATTTTTATATTGATATTGTCCTTCATGATTCCGAAAATATTTTCAACTGGTTCTAGTTCCGGACTGTACCCGGGCCATTCTAGAGGTGTAACATTTCTGAGAATACTGCGCTCCATGTTTTGGTTCATTGTCTTGCACGGATTCCCATCCGGCACCAAACAATACTTGTGCTGTTAGAAGATGTCCCTGTAGAATACCAGTGTACCCTGCACTAGTTATGTTACCTTACGAAATACCTAATGGTGTGGCACCCAGCCCACCCCATGGAATTTAGGTATGTACTTTCGACGCTGGTACATTTGTTGCTCTGTACCTAAATATATAGTCCACATTTTTATGCACTTTGGGAAAAAGTCACACTTAACTTTCATCTGAGAACATAACATTGAGTTGAAATGTGTATGCTCCAAACACCAGTTCAAACGTTATTGTTGCTGTTCTGGTTTTAGGAGTGGCGATGGAATTCCCCGTGATTTCTGCAAATCAGTTGCATGCAAATGCGTTCTTATTGTCTCTTGAGAAACTTGAACCGTTCCTCTATTAATCATTTCGTGCGTAATATTTTCTATGCTCATTCATCTGTTAGTAGGTTAGCAGAAAAAATATTGGGCACGGCTGACGCCACGCCCAATATTTTTCTGCTTACCTAATATGACACCGTATACGGCAACTAAAGACACCATAACGAATTTATTATGCCGAGTTTATACAAAGTTTATACTCTTTGGTATCCATATCGCACGTGTCATGTCAAAATGAAAACTGGACACTTACAACCGTACGTTGACGTTAAGGGTCAAAGGGAGACTACTCTTCAAACCTTACAACCATTATTTATGACAGTACGAGTACACGTTTCCGATACAACTCTTTAATTTCAACACAAACGTTAACATTGGAATATATAAAGCACTAAATGTGAACGTTTAAACAAGTTAACACGCTTTGATAAATAGATTTGTGATATGCCACCGCTAGCCTTGATATTTTGTACAGTGCGTTACTTGTTTATGGTGCTGTTTAAACTGCTGATTGTGCAGTTGTAAAAGATGGGCATACGTGTTGTCTGTGATTTTTTGTAGGGACACTTGGTAGCACTGAAACATACTGTCAATATCAAGCTGAGCAAGATCGTCATCATCATCATCATCATCATCATCATCATCGGGGAAATCGGTCATGGCACACGCTTTAGACGTAACGACTATCGGTGACGTGACGGCTGGTCTGGATGCTGGTTGTCTAGGCCTAGATTGTGGTGCTGCGGGTAGTGCGGGCCATATATGAGTGGATGGCAACGGCAGTGGGGAGGAGAATCTGTGTCCTTTTTCATTGAGGCTGTCAAGGTGCCTCCCATATCAAACTTCTCATTGAGGGTCACTTGTTGGTGCACAGACAGAGAAGAGACAGATTTGTTGCCTGTCACAGACATTATTTGGGCCGCTCCGAACCGTTTCTCCGACAAAATACTTGCCCCGTCGCCCGAATGGAGTGGTTTGTGTGGATCGCTGACAACTATGCATCTCTGCTGAGCTTGGACTTAAATGTGCTGTTGCAATACCAAACGCCCCCTCGACGATAGCGTCCTTGGGTCTTTGCAACAGACGTGGACAGTTGTGACGAAAGAAACTGAGATACTTCACAACTGAAGCAACAGGGCTGTAGATATTGCCAGGAGATTCAGGGATAATTGCAGAAAATGTTTCACGGTCCACTTTACGGTGATTTTTGGTCAGTTCATCCTCTTGTTTTTCTACATATTTCAGACCAGAATGGTTCATTTTTATCTTGAATGTCTCCTTTGTCATTGCCAGCATGTGTTCTCTCCCACGTCTAAAGAAATACAGTCTAATATCAAACTGAAACTTTCTTGAGAAGCCCAGTTGGTGTAGTTGTTGACATAAACAGAGATTGATACAGCTTTTGTCTGTCGTCTGCTGAGGTCATAGGATGGTGGTCAGTATTGCCTTTTCCCTTTCTCTTCAGTTCAGTCAGGGCAGCTTTGAAATTTGCATTGGCATAATTGAAACTGGCATCTTTAATACTATCAATATCTTTGTTGTTTGGTTGGGTACCTAGATAGTGATAAATGGATTGTCTGAAGTTTTCCCAACTACTTGCCTTGAAGTGTTCGGCGTCCGGTTTCCTCGCATCAACATAGAAATGAGACAACACTTCATTCAGACGCACAACATCGAAATTTTCAAAGTCCGAATCCTGTTCCTTTTCTCTGAAGTAATCCCTCAGTACATTAGCGGCCCGCTGGTTTGCTTCCATGGGGTATTTAGCTTGTGTACATTTTCCCCATTATCAGAGATGTCCTCATCGGTGCTGATAGCAAAGCGTTTGACAGCCATGGCTCAAAGGGAGACCACTCTTCAAACCTTAGCAGCCAAACCTTCTTGTAAACTTTAACTATAATCTTTATCAATAAAGTCACGAACGTGATCTACAAAATAGATTAATGTCCTTCGCACATCACAATTAATGATGGTAAAACACAAAACAGTGTCAAATAACGAATTTCGGGATCAGAATTTCCATATGAAATATGTGAGGTTGGTGTTGGAAAATCCAAAATGGCTGTTACTGACGGTATACGGTCTCATATTACGTCAGTATGAACCATTTTGGATTTTTACTGACGGTATCCAGGCTCATGTGGGGTCAGTAGTTCTGCTCTCTGATTGGTCAATCTCACTTTGAGGCATTATTGATTATAGTTATTCAACATACAGATGAGCCTAGGGACATACTCAGAATTACTACACACAATTATTCAGCATACATGTACATCAAGCATGTACCAACTCAGAATAGCTAATTTCAATATCAAACGTATATGCATATATTAATATGATGGTTTTTTTAAATACAACAACGACTGCCAAAACAAGACTTTGTTATACATATAAAGGGAATATGTATAATTCCTGAACTTGTCAGGGAAAATATGTAATTTCTAACTCGATTGGTTTGAGAGATGACTCGCTTGGTTTGATGGCTGACTCACTTAACTCTTCAGTCTTTGTTGGTGGGGCTAGCACCGCCAGAAGGTCATCTTCAATCTGTAGCTGAGTGATAACTCAGCTCTGATTATTATGTCAGACCAGTTTTCCCGTCAGTTCCTAAAACTGCTGTGTTGACTACAACTTTCAGCCCCACAGTCCAATCACTAGTATTGTCATCTCCCAACAGGGTCGATTGTACAAACTGAGTTTGTGGGACTGTAGCAATTAAGATATCGGTTCTGATTACACTCAACACACTAATATAAGGACAGACAAAAACGGAGACCTAATTTGTCAGTATTAAAAGCACCTAAGGGCAGGAATAGTGAACATCGATTTGTAACACTTCCATGTCTCTAGTTGGTTCCTTGTTTGATGAGGCGTTTACTTTCAGTGTCTTCAGTGATACTAGTAGCTCTTTTGGAATTCTCCATCTTGTCTAGTTGTTGGTACTCTTCTGACCTAAGAATAGAACTGGGTTTATTCCTATGTCGGTCGCAGATGTACACTGTGAATACAAGAAGCTGAAACAAAACATCACGGGAAGATGTAACACCATTCATAGAGGGTGTGCATTTTCGTCATGGGAATTAACAAAAGTTGAACAAAACTTTAACTCAGCGAAACAAAATATATGAAAAGACTTTGCTGCTGTGGACACAAGCAACACGTGCTTAAGGGTAGTGTTGTGCTTTCTGACAATAGAACTAATTTTACTTATTACGAATGCATATGAACAACGATCGAAAATTGACTTCTGTGTTAAATGCTATTTTGAGTTTTTCTAAAACATTGTTCTTCAATAAATGATATATATTACAAAGATTAATCAGCAGTTAATAATGTGAACATACTGTTTAAACAAATAGTCAGCAATGCCCAATAACAAATTGTGCATGTGCATTACAACAAAGGACAGCGATGTATGCTACGCTGACATTTTATGGGGGGAAAATGATACTTTTCCCGTTCTTTTTACTCGTAATTCTTTACTTTTCACTACAAATGTATTCTCAATAGCGGAATACCGTTGCACGTTTTCAAACTGGACTTTGATTTTTTAAAAATCATTCCTCATTCATCAAAAGGTTATTTGATCATAATTATTAGCTTAATTGAATCCAGTATTTAAGAATAAGCTATCTGCAAACACTCTTTGGGTATATCTGTAATACAAATGGAAATATAATCGTCACTGTCTTACTAATCTGACATATTTAGAGAAATGAATGCCCATTGGACATGAACTTAATGACTTATACGTGTAGCCTGCCAGTGACATATATCTGACCAAATTCCTAAACTTAATAACTTTAACATTGATTTGTGAATTGAAAAGTGAGCACCCTCTTTGATTCATTTTTGCAAGTTTCAAGTACACAATATAATTTGTTGCGTAGTAACAAGAATAACACAGCCAGCAACTCGTGTTCCCATTAACAACGAACGTAGGAACATCCACTCGTTAATCTGAAGCTTTTCAACTATATAAGAGCATGAACACTGCCCTAGCATGGATGTAAGGGGAGCGAATTTCTAGGAAGAATTGTACTTAACATACTGTCATGAAACAGAAAACAGAGCCTGATGTCGTTGCCCAAGCAAATCCAAAATAGTCTGTTAACGCTCCTCCAACCACTGGGCCAATGAAATGTCTGCAATGTCGAAGACAACAGCATGGAAATAAAATGTGTGCATTTTTATGACACATTGAAAATGAAAAAGTAGGAAGTAAGGTTTCAGGGTTTGCTGGTGTCTTCACTTGTGTGAAGGAATGTGTATGTGTGTGAGTGAGTGTGTGGGCGAGCGGGATCAGTAATATCATGTATACAACGATGTGTTGAAATAGTGAGATAAAGACAAAAACACTTATGGATTTGTACCGTTTTATTTTTTACTCCAATTTGCAATCCTACTTTTTTCTTGTTCAGAAGAATCACCTTGCTTGACTGGACTTACCCCAAGGACAATGCGGACATAATGAGCCCTGAAACGAGGCCCTGTGTTTGAGAGTCATCGTTCATTCCCATCTCTCTGTAACAGAAAATGCACATCCAATTTGCAATAACCCAATGTCTTTTCGCTTATTCCTTGTATAATTGTCATTTCAATATATGACAAAAGATAACACACGTTACTTTACTTTAATGTCAAGTGCGTCATTGATGTACATTCTCTGATTGGTGGATATCTATGAGATCAACTCTACCTTACGCCGGTGAATATACACGATATTGCACCAATGTAAACACAGGCGGTGAAGAAACCCATACAGACAGATGAGAAAATCTGTAACCAGAGAGCTCTGAAACAGAAATGAGTCGCCCTGTTACATTTCAGTTCACGTTTATTAGCGCTAGTTGTGCACGCCTTACTCACGAGGCTACTCCATAACCCCTGTCTCGATCTGATATGGTGGTGTATGTTGAGTGGCTGAGCGAGTGTTGTATAATGCTGGTTCTGAACTTCTGCAATTATTTTCTGAGAACGTACACCAGAATTTCAGTGAAATCATAATTTTTCAGGAAAAGTCAATAGACATCGGGGAATATTTCTACCAAATGCACTGTTATACTTTGTCACATGCTGTTCATATAGACCGCCTCCGTGGTCTAATGGTAGAGCGTCCGCCCGGAGAGCGGAAGGTCCGGGGTTCGATCCCCAGCCGTGTCATACCAAAAGATGTTAAAATATGGTACTTGTTACCCTGTCTGGCGCTCGGCATTAAGTGGCTTAAACAAGGACTGGTCGCTCGGAGTCAGTATACTGTGTCTGAGTGGGATGGTATCTCAGTGTGATAGCACTATAATAAACAGTCCGGACTAGTACAAGCAGCCACACACACATGCACGCCGCTATATAAGTGCAATAATCTTGGACGCGACGTTAAACCCCATTTCACCTCACCTCACCTGCTCATATATATCGAGCAGTCTTTTTTCATTGTGACCGGAGAATATTGTTAGGCTATAGTGTATACTATTGATCAACATGACCACTACTCAGCATGTATATCATATCAATAATTCTTGGGGCTATTGCGAAATGTGACATTTGCAGTTGTTTTCTTTGACCACCGTTTATATTGTGAAAAACGTGTCACCATTGTGAAGGCACACATTATGTTTGTCTCCAAATGTTAAAATTAGTATGTTTGTCTCCAAATGCTAAATTTAGTATGTTTATCTCCTAATTAGCATCATTCGTTACCTCGGGAGGAATGTCAGGAAGGGTGCAGGGCCGAAAAGAAGCATTGCAACACTCAGTGCCGATAGGCTTGTCAAGATCACCGGAATGTCAGGTATCTGCAAACAGAGCTCACGGTGGTCAAACACCCCAAATGTCGGATTACGCACAGTGGATTTGCTCATGGGACCACAAAACAGTGTCAGAATAGACATGTAATATTACACAGTGTTTTACATGATAATAGGCTGTAAAAACTTTCCAAAGTCTACTGTAATAAATAATAAATAAATGATGATACTATTTCCGCACAATATAGTTGATTGGGCTTTTAACCTTTTTCTCTTTTCCACGGACCAATATACAAACTTTTACAATGCTATCTCCCTTTGCAGTGTACAATCCAAGGTTCTGCAATAACCTTCCAATCTCATCCTGCTATGTACATAAGCGCTGCTGAGTTATAGTGACCTACCAAAGGATACACCGCACGTTATATAGCGTGTTTTTCAGTGTCAGTCATAAAAAGATCTAATTAACAACACATACTGTATGTGAGACTCACCTTGGTTGGTACGAGGAAGCTAAAGACTGGAGATACGATGATATATGTAAAAGCTAGTATGAGAAATATCAATCCGATGGTGCTTGTCTTCAAACCGAACTATAATGAGAAAATAGGAAACTATCATCAATGTATTTATAGGATATGTGAAGCATATTATGAGATCTAAGTTAACAATATGCTGATTCCTTTATCACTGGACAAGTTTCACCTCACCTCGGTAACTGTCAAATTTGACGACTGTTACTGTTGCGATTCCCCAAATTGAAACAATATGTCAACCAAGAAATATGTACGTAAAAGAATTTAGTGTGAAACCAACAAACAACCAACAAATGGGTCAAACTCCAAATTGTATAACACAATTAAAAAGGTTTACAAATCAATACAGGCTACTGCACAGCAATTACAAGGACAGTCTGCAAAAGAGGGGTCGTACAAAATTCCATGGCAGTATCAAATACAAAATATGATGGCAGTGGTGATATCAAAGCTCAGTGATAATAATATTCACTTATCCGCAACAGTGGTCAGGCTTCCGAGATAGGCCTAGGCTGGGAATCCTGGGTGATAAGATAGGGATGCGCCCGCTCCACTTTTTTTTGTCTAACCTGCTTCCAGCACGTTCTACCCAGTGGCAGTATCAAATACAAAATATGATGGCAGTGGCGATATATTGAATATTATTCACCTGTCCACAGCAGTGGTCAAGATTCGGTAATAGATCTAGGCTGGGAATCTGGGGTGATAAGTGATCTTCACACGAAGCTGGTCTTGATGTAATGTCAGATGAAATGTGAGATGAGATAAGGACGCTTATCTAGTCTTATTTAGTCTAACCAGCTTCCAGCACTTTCTACACACTGGCAGACCTGTCCAGTGTCACTCGAAAATCACAGAATATTCCACATGTTTCTGTAACGCCTGCCACCCAACCATGCTATTACAGAAATTTCCAGATATACTCATAAAAAAAGAAACAAAGTCAGCTTTGTGCGAGGTAGGAAAATACATTTATACGAGGAACCGTACAAGGTTGTGGCGAGAACACTTGGTGATTGTAGTCATCTCAGTTATCGGTACATAGGAAAAGTTAAAGGTGAAGGTCAGCTACCATCAATAACGCATATGCCCTCCGTTGGAATCGATTGCGGCCTGACATCTCCTACCGATGGAAGAAACGAGTATGGGAATCACATCTTGGGGAATTGTAGCCCACTCGGACTGCAACGAAAAAGCCAACTGCTGCAACGTCTGGGGTTGTGGTTGACGTCGGCGTAGCCGTCTATCCAATTCATCCCACACGGCTCTATCGTGTTCAAATCAGGGGATCTGGAGGGCCAGGGGAGAACATAAACGTTGTTGTTGTGTAGACAGGATCTTGTGATCCGTGCTGTATGCCGTCCTGCTGGAACACAATGCTGCCGTTGGCTGCACGTTGGGAGGACGTGTGGTAGGAGAATTTCGTTGATGTGTCGTTGATCCGTAAGATTGCCCCGGATATGGACCAAAGCTGTCCTGCCATGCTGAGAGATAGCAGCCCACATCATAACGCTTCCCCAACCAAACCTGTCCACTTCCTGTACGCAGTTTCCGGCGTAACGTTCTCCCCGACGTCTGTAGACCCGTGCTCTTACATCCCCTCGACGGAAGAGAAAACTTGGTTCGTCACTGAACCAGACATCTCTCCATCGCAGTTGAGGCCATGCCCTGTGTTGAGGACACCAATGCAGTCGTTGTTGACGATGATGTCGACTCAATATAACGCGTCACACAGGACGTCTTGCTTGTAGACCTGCTGCTCTTAACGGTTTCATACGGTCTGGTAGGAGATTCCGCGCAGTCTGGTTATTTTCGGATGCGGTTGAGGTGACTGTGGTCGTCCTTTTACGTAGGTGACGCAGTCAGGTGTAGCGATCTTCGGCAGGGGTGGTTACTCTTGGTCGTCCCGACCTTGGCCGATCACGTGTTGACCCATGCTGTTGAAACCGATCCCAAAGCCTTGTGATGGTGCTGGGCGCTACATTGAAGACAGTGGCTACAGCTGATCGGCATCCCCCTTCCTGCAAGCGGCCCGTTGTTTCTTTGCACTTCTGTTAATCTAAGCATGTTTTTGAACTGTCACTGTTCGATTGACGCAGAAGCCAGGCAAATAAAAACCCTGCTCTTTGATACCGTTCATAGTGCTGCTGCACCTTTTGGCCCTTTTGTTAATGCACTGGGTGCGTTTTTCGGAATCGTACGCGTTTCCTAACTAATGGTTTGCATGTCCTTGTTGTGATTATTGTGATCCGGTAAATTTGTCACTGACACTTAACATATTAAACTTCATTTTGCACCTATTGGTCTGCTAATTTTGTTATTATGGCCAATGATATCCGTACTGCGTTTCTTGAAAAGAATATTTCAATAAGCGTATGTATTTCAAACCACTGTTCATTTATCAGTCCATATTTTGCAATAACCAGGTAAACATAAGTCGTGCGCATGCACAAGTTTTTAACTTTGTTCTCTCCAGTCAGACATTAGTCTTTGTGTATTGTTAAGTGTAATCGACATCGAAGTTCCGAATTTCATCAAAATTGCTATGTTTATTTGAGTGTGACTTACAACTGGCTGTACTATCGGGATCAGTCTCGTATCGTTTCGCAAGTTATGGTGCCGGGTATGGCAAGCTGAGGCAGTCGAAGACGATCAACCAGATCAAGCTTGTAGATCATTGGTGCTGATCTAAGCAGTCGTTAAGACAATGGCGACAGTGTCCACAGGAATAGGACCACAGGTCATAGATATGCGGAAGTCCCTGCGAGTGCCTCAGATTCAAATCCACCCAGCTGGACAATCGCGACGGTTCGCAAGCGGATTAAGCAGGATCTCAGCATTTCAGAATTGCTCATTCGCTTCTACACGGAGAAAATGGAGGCTATTAAGGCTAATTCCCCAGTGACAAAGGACGTAGACAATTACGTTAATACTTATGTGTCGAATACAACAGTTACAATAGTGGACGACTTCAGACGCCAACTCCTGTATCACACCAGGGACAGTCGTCCATATCCAACATGGCTACCCCCATGCCGGAATGCGAACCTGGCATGGACTACAACTCACTGGTCCAGACTGTTCGGAATCTGCAGGACTGTGTTTATGTAATCACAAACTCTCTCTTACCCGAGCATAACCAGCCAAGTTCAAATACCAATATACCACTCGGGACATCTTCTACGAAAGCGCATTTCTGGGATCATCTTCAGTGACAGATAACACAACATCTAAACCTGTTGAAACCAAGTTCAGCAGCTGGAACGTGTGTTTTTGGACGAGCGGGACCGTCATTAATGACGTCATTAATAGGTTTAAGTCATCGATGAAGCATTAGGTCCAGGTCTTTCTGGATACCCACAGGATGTCACACAAGATATGGAGAAGTATTGCATGCATTCAAAAATGTGTTATCATGCTTAAAACATCTGTTTCTATGTGGAAAGTAACAGTTAACATACCAGATGTGTTTCATCGTTTCTTGTTGATGCATCTCCACTTCCACGAAATTGTCTTGTGGCGTATTGTAGCGTAAAAGATTCAACTTAAAAATACATTTATAAGGAGATGTATAATTTTCACGATTTCTTTTTATGCCTCCGATGTATTCTTTTGTTTCAACAATACTTTAGTTGGTTACATATTTCCTATTTACAAACACAACTAAAGAGGTAGTGATTGCGTTTCTTTACCTAAAGAACAGTATATCATACAACTTACCTGCTGCAGGTGTTGTGCAAAGCCTGGGACCCACACGGTAAACACATAGCAGTTACAGGTTAAACATAGAACTCCAAGAGAAACCAGTGGGCTTCTCAATAACAAGAATGTTGACTGCAGACTGACTTGACTGTACTCTACAAAGGAAATGGATGTAAACTGAAGATACATACAGGTGAACTGATGCATCTGAATTTTTGCACTGTATTATGTTGGGCGAAAGACAATGCAGAATCATACAAGATAACAAAATTAATATTGTTATAATGGTGATTTTCAAAATGAAACAAAGTTTAATCCAGAAATTGTTGCAATAGACGCGATTTGCATCTTCCTGTAACAATACACTTCCAGCACCTGTGCCACCGGCATCATTGGCCAGCTAGAGTGGTTTCACAAACTTTGGTGCTATGAAGATTATAGAATGCATGAGTATGGTATTTCAAAAGCTGGTTCGAATTGTTTCTTTTGAGCCAACAACTTAGTGGGAGGTGTCACTTGGTCAGACAAACTTTGACATTTTCTGTAGTAAGAAGCCATAAGAAATCTAATACATTATTTTCTGTTTGTCACAACTAAGAAATTTGCAATAGCTTCTACTTTTGCTTTGATCGATTGTACCTGACATTGACTGACTACATGACCTACGAACACAACGTATGACTGAGCAAGTTCATATTTGTCAGGGGGCACGGGTGGCCCAGTCGTCTAAGGCGCCGCGATTCGCTGTGTTGCGTCCCTTGGGCACGCCAGAAACCTATGATTATGGGTTCGAATCCCGGTTCACCCCGATTATGTTTCTAGGTTTGTCAGCACCATACCCGTGCTCGTGGGTTTCACCGAAGTGGTAAACGTCTGAGACCTGCATCACTTCGGGCTTTCCTCCCACATTAAGCTGACACGCCACGATATAACTGGAATACTGTTAAAAGCGGCGTTAAACCAAACTCACTCACTCACTCATATTTGTCAAGAGCTACAGCCAATTGTGTCTGGGATAGTCGTTCAAAGTCTCTTCAAATGATCGCCCACATCTCCATGAGATGTGTGATACTGTTGTCGAAGTAAGTTTCGAAAACCTGTAGGCCTGAAGTGAGATCATTGATGAGGTGTTGAAAGGTAGCTGGTGCGTTTTTTAACCCCAAAAGCATAATCTTGTATTGATCAACTTTATCTGGTTTACACGTGTCAAGTCGAGAAAACATGGGTAGGTGTTTGGATATTGGGTATTGGATTAGATACCACAATGAACGTTAAACTCGGCTCACTGTTACTTGGTGTGATGATGTCGGTCTTAACAATATATTTGACATTTTACTGGAGATGCTCCACTTGAGTGGACTTAGGCGATAGTGATTCTGTTTTACAGGAAAAGCATCACCTACATCCATGTCATGACTAACTGAGTGTGTATAACCAGGTACATTCGGAACCAAATGTACAAATTCATTAATTATATCTGACATCTCTCTCGGTTGTTCTGGAGTAAGGTGAGGTAATTTCACATCAATATTGTTTAACACCTTCAGTTTGTTTTACCCCAGAGCTAGCCTTCTGACATAAATAAATAAACTTCACATGCTCTCTGGTTATTGCAAACTTGCACTCACCTGATACAGATTCAACAGGAGAGACATAAGTAATACCTTTGCTGGTATCAGATCTGTCATGATATTCCTTTAACATATTCAAATGAAATAACTGGACAATGAAGTCCGTTTCCCTGTCTTTCTTATCAATCACAGAAGGGTCATGGCATCTAGCTTTCAAAGATCAACCAGCCACTAGTAATAACCACAAAACCCTATCACGAGTACGGAAATGGAATTTGTGTCATAGTTGGCTCCAAGCTTTGCCTGGTAAATTACTGGTCATCCAGGATAAGTTGAATCAGCTCACAAAACTCGTTTGAGACAAGTAGGTGGTGCACAGAATTAGGGCAAACACATTTGGTTTGTTACAGGTAGAGACGGTGTACGCATGATTTGCACGTGCAGGTCAGGGCAATGAAATTGACAACGCTCCCGTGGACATGCGCGAAGTTCATAAAACTATCAAGAGGTCAATGTGGGAAGTTGATATAAGAATTGTCTAAAAGTCTTTCGATAGAAGTTTGTCTGTTTATTTGATGACAAACGCCGCACTCAGCAATATTTCAGCTATAGGAGAGCGGTCTGTAAATAATCGAGTCTGGACCAGACAATCTAGTGATTGATATCATGAGCATCGCAACTGTGATACGATGACATGCATCAACTGAGTCAGCGAGCCTGACCAGCCGATCCTGTTAGTCGCATCTTGCCACAAGCATTGTCGCCTTTTACGGCAAGCATGGGTTGCTGAAGACCTATTCTACCCCGGATCTTCACGGGCCTTGATAGAAGTAAGTTGCAAACAAATAAACATGTCAAAGCTAGCTACGTATGATCAAATCAAACGGTCTCAGGCTCAAGAATTGGCTTATTATGTCATAAATTACATGGAGAAAGACTGTTCAAACAAACCGCAAGCATTGTCAAAAGCTAGCACTGTCGCTGATCTGTCGATCTGTCAAGGTTTATACAAATTTGCGGTCAACGTTTTCAGTCATCGGGTAACTCACATCAGTACATACTATTATGTGCTATTGAACTCGCCACTAGAACTCGTTGGTAGTTGAGACAGGTCACGCACATATCCATCGTAGTGCTTGTCGCAGACCACCCGCTACCCCTTTTTTTTCGCAATGGTACGCGCCAGTGGGCGGACCTCATACACAGTCAAACAGGGTTAATTGTCAGGTCGCAACTCAACTTATCCTGGTTTACAAGTTAGTAACCATTAAACGTCTATTTAAGAAACGTAGACACATAGCCTAGTAAAGTCAAATCTCCTGATTAAGCCACTGTTCTTTCAAATGCTTAAGTGGTCCCCAAACAACTCAAAACGACGATACCTGAACTGTCACCCTGTCTGCAAACAACAACAAATGAATGGTTTCATTTTACTCCTTCTCAGTTTGAAAGCAATTTAACCCTTGATCAGACTGAAATACTTTCCCAATGAGAACCATGGTTAACAAACATGAAATACTCATATCCCCCGCCAATATTACATGTCCGGTTGTGTGCAATGCATTAAGGCCTGTGAACTATGTTCACTGGACCTTTTCGTAACTGGCGTAATTGCAGCACTGAAAAAGGTATTACTGGCGTTGTTTGACATCTGCAGTTTATGATGGAATATGTAACTGTATTAGTAATGAGTTGTGTTATTACTTACAAAATAATCAGAGAAGTAAGGGAGTTCTTACTTTTTTTACAGATTAATGAGAGCAGGGGTCACCATGAGGTGTACTGCGAAGTACAGCACTAATTATCTGATGATCTGAGTAGAAGGCTGGAGTCTGGAATGCTTCACCACTGGCATGATCAGTAAACAACAACTCCAGTGTAGGTCCAAGACAGTGAGTTGGAGAGTGAATGAGTTGAGTCATTGAGCATGAAATATGTAAGTGAATGTGACAACCGTGTCCATGACACTTTTGGAGGAACATAAACACAAGCAATGCAGAACTTGCCAACAACAGAGGAAATGTGTTCAATACTTCGAGATGATGTTATATCACATAACTGGACACTGTTCTTGAAACTTGTTGAAACATACACAGCTAAAATATATTTAGTGTCTCCTGGATCGACTTTATATCCTTGCAGGTCTCTTTCACTGTAATCATTGATGTGTGTTTCTGTGAAACACAAAACATCAAGCACACCAACAAACTTACACTGCGAGGAAGTAGGCTTGTTCGGGTGCTACTGTTTATGTTATCACCATGCCCTGCGATGAAGTAGGCCGTTTCGGGCGCCACTTTTAAATTGTGTTTTCACAATAATTCACCATATACCTTGACCAAGTTCCTTTGTCAAGTGGTTTACATCTCAATTAGGTAATTGAATAATAATTGTAATATGGTAACGTTCCCAGACAACACTGCGTAGATGTTTTTGTAGAATATGTAAA
Organism: Haliotis cracherodii; assembly: GCF_022045235.1. NCBI lineage: Eukaryota > Metazoa > Mollusca > Gastropoda > Lepetellida > Haliotidae > Haliotis > Haliotis cracherodii. The sequence goes on from NW_027266264.1 coordinate 59,880,364, forward strand.
CGGTTTCCGAGTTAAGCTCTTGCTAAGGAAACATTTGTAAAAAATCCCAAACTATCAAAAGGCACCATTTTACCACTAGACCTATTTATATGCCACGTTTGGAAGAAATATTGTACGTTTTTCAAGATTTGTGCCAAGCTTGGAGCTTTTCAGTGTAAGTCAAAGTGGTTGCAATGGAACGTCGAAAGATATTTTTAAAAAAAATCCCGAACTATCAAAAGGCACCAGTTCACCACTAGACCTATCTATGTGCCACGTTTGGTTAAGATATCTCTCATGGTTTTTGTGTTCTGCTCCGGACGGACGGCACCCATTCCTATATCCCCCTTGCACTTCGTGGCGGGGGATAAAAACCTGTTCAAGCCTTGTTTCCTTATTGGAATGACTTCTGTGTCTGTGAATCTGAATAAAGGGCAAATTATTGTCAACATACATACTGTATACTGATACCCGGACTTGATTAAGGCAGGGACCAACATAATTATAATGATCCGACTGAATGGCTTTTTCCCCCAATGGCTGTTGGTATAGAGAATCTTGGTTTGTTGACAGGAAATATGGTGGTAAATATTTTTAATGAGATGTTCCGAGAGGGCAGATATCTTGTCAGATTTGACAACGGAGGACTTGTGCTTTTTATGCTGGTGGCTATGGGTCGTATATTCTCAACAATATATTTGTCTCCACTATATATGTGTGACCTACATATTTACTGGCAACCAACCAAGATTCTCCATACCAACATCAGTCACTGGGAAAAGAGGAAAGTTATGTCTGTTTTCAAAGTCCCTCAGTCCAAATTCTCTCTTCCGCCTCTCTTTCTATTTGGAATTCTGTCGCCTGTCTTTCCTTTTCATTTTGAATTTCCAATCCTGCCTTGTGGCAAACACTAAAACCTACCGTGGTGCTTGTTTTGTGGTAGGATGATGAGAATGGTGACACCCACGATGAACACACATCCTCCCAGGGTCCAGAACGGCATAGCGAACCCTCCACACTGCAAGTATCATCACGTTATGGTCGAGGCAAATTGTTGATGGCATCCATTAACATAGCAAACCAAGTAATCAATGATGGTTTCAATGGTCATGGCTGGGTAATGTCTTCACAAGAATTGTATTCCTGTTGTATTGTCAAATTGTGGTATTATTTCTTTTATAGGTAAGCATTTCAGCTGGGTATTTTAGTGTTTACGTTTTAGTGGTCACACAAATGGTATGTTAACATGGTGGTTGAAATTATCTAAATTGTTGAACTGAAATGTAAGACTGCGTGTAAAGGTAATCCTAAACAGTAGCACAATTAATTGAACATATGAAACAAACACTTTTAATGTGGTAACAACACAATCGCTTGGTTAGGAATAGTTTTTGCATATATGGTAACACAAAGATTTCAAGAATTTCAATGGCCGATGACCACAATGAAGTACACAGTCACAGGCAAGGTGTACATTGTTAGTATATCTACAGTGTGGCACGCTACAGGTACTTGCTTACTTGACTTTGGCCTGTGCTGACTTAATCGCATTTGCTCATTATTTGTAAAGACATTTTTCATTAATCATTGAAGATATAGGTTACAAAGGAACCACCACTTCCTACTTTGTCCCAACCAAGTAGGATGGACAAAATGCATGAATAACGATGTTATGGCAATGAGACATAGAGCACAGGTTCCAAACAAGAGACAACTTTCCTGAACAGAATGGGGCATAGTGTCAGGTACATAATGATGCTTGACACAAGTCTGACACTGAGTTGTTAGCTCAGGCAGAAGACAATGGTGTTGTCATCCCAGAAATATTGTACCGAAGGCATTTGTTAAAATGGCAGCAAACAGTAATTAAGAAACAAAAGAAGGCACCCACACTCCACTGCCATGGTTATGTATAAAAGAAGGAACACTCGAAGATCTGGGTTAGAATTGGTCTTCGTCAATTCATGCTTGTCGTAAGAGGCGACTTACGAGATTGGGTGGCAAGACTCCTTGACTTGGTTGGTGCATGTCAATGTTTCTCAGTTGTGTAGATCGTCTGGTTCATATTCAATTATTCACAGACCGCCATAACATATGTGGAATATTCCTACGTGCGGTGTTAAACAAAAAACAGACAACCAAACCTAAAAAGGCTATTGGTCCTCCGCAAAACAGACTTCATCAGAAAAAGGGCCCTGTAACCAACAGATTATGTTCAAGATAAATTGGAGTGGGGGTATCTGTTACGAGAACAGCCATAACATTCGTCAAAAGAACCAGTGTTTGCCTGTCAGGGAAGAAATCTGCAATGGACGTCGCAATCTTTGGAATAAGAACAGCTATCTGATTAGATATCGTGTTTTGTCCCGTGAAGATGTGGGGTAGCATAGGTCATCAGAAACCCATGTTTGCTGTAAAAGGCGACTATGCTTGTCGTAAGAGGCGTCTAACAGGATCGGGTGGTCAGGCTCGCTGACTTGGTTGATGCCCATGATGTCAATCACTTGAATGTCTGGTCCAGGCGAGATGGGGATTGGTTATTGCATTGATACACTACTGATGGGATGCCGCTATAATTGTACTCCATGGACGGGGCCACTCATTCGAGATGGCTGCCTATATACCCAGTATACATGAACCGTAACCCAAATAAACACCCAAGAGTACATGAAAAGACAATCACTCAGTGAGTCGTTCAAGTAAACCATTTAGTCAAGTGTGGACAGATTTGGTCCTGGAACAGGTCTTGTTTCAAAGAAAGGAGGGGGCATCATTGCAATCACCCAACGCCCTGGAGAGAGGTGGACAAGCTATGCCATTCACTATTTCTTCAAGTTGCAGACCAGCAAGATCCAATTCAACACTGAGCTCTGCCCATTATAGCTTTTCATGCACTTACAGGGTGAGATAGCACCGGCGCAAGAAAAGGCCCCGTGACTTGCTGAAGTTTTCCCAAAGTTACCAACTCACCCTGGCTCAACTCGTCGAATATGAGTAACTCTCAGGTCTTGTGTAGTCAAACCTTTGGAGTACAGAGTGTGTTACGTTACTAATTTTCCAGGTTCCTTTTGAAAATTTGCTCTTCAACTACATCGCTGGATTTACATTTAGGCTACACATACCTCGTATAGAAATCCTCCAACGGCTGGTCCAATAGCGAATCCAACACCAACCCCGGTCTCTAGAAGACTCTGAAAAAGAAGTAAACATAGTATTACATTCCCGCCAAATAAAACACTTTTACCATATCCTGCGTTGTCTACCACAGCAGCCATAATGTAACTGTTCATATTGTTGTGCAGACCTACGCTCTTGTGAAAAGGCCCACGTAGAATCTTCCCATTAAGATGTCTCTTGGTCTGGATAAAGTGTCGCCATTAGCTGTGCAGATTTGGGTTGCTTAACCGGGGCAGGGTTGCATCATAAAATCCCAGACTATGGTCATATATTCCCATTTCAATAAATATGAAAAAATGCTCGTATCAGTATGGTAAACCTCAATGGCCCGCTCTCACTTAGCACCAACATTATACTGACTTGTCGTGATATATCGAGAATAATGCGACTCTGTTCTATTGTTCAAACATGTATTTTTAGTAAAAAACACATCCATGGTAACAATGTGGTCAGGACTGGCTTATTAATTTCAACTTCACTTCTTGAGTGAGTGAGTGAGTGAGTGAGTGAGTGAGTGAGTGAGTGAGTGAGTGAGTGAGGTTTTACACCGCTTTTAGCAATATGCCAGCAATATCACGGCGGGGGACACCAGAAATGGGCTTCACACATTGTACCCATATCGGGAATTTACTTCTTGATATGCGACGCTTAGGTCTAGATGTTAATGGCTTTTTGAACCAAACATTTGAGTCTCATTGAAAGAACAATGACAATGACGATGTTGAAATCAAGGATGAGTTCTGTAAGGAAAATCGCAAAGAAGCATAGACAAACTTACATATATCGTAGATTTCCTGTCTGGGAAAAGTCCCGCTGCAATCGTCAAACATGACGTCATGTAGCTAGCGGTTCCTATAGCCTCTACCACTCTTGTAGCAAAACACAGGCCTATGAACGTCCATCCTGGCGGCGATTTGGACAACCATCTTCAATAGCAATGTATGTAGTTGTCAGCATCATCTAGAGTGTCGTACCATCTTACTTAGCAGCCACAGGAAGAAGTAGGCATTTAGTATCATTTTCAATACACTACAATACAGGATGACATCAACGTACTTATTGTACATGTGAACAATATGAAGAGATGACATGTACTTATATGCAATCTACTACAAACTGAAGGTATTTTGATAATGAGCTGATGTACTCTGTACAATGCAAGGCATTTAAATAAGAGGATGTACACATATAGATGTACAATCCATAATAAACTGCAGATGTTTAGATGACGTGCTCATGTACAATTTTCAAATCATGGCAGGTGCATTGTGCCAATATATCCGGAATTATTATTCTAAACGAAAGATATTATGCTTGGACGCAGTTTTCATTTATGACAATTTGGTCATCTGTCGAGTCATATCCCTTGTTCTTACATTTCGTCAGGTGATGGCGCGCTAGCAGATGACACCTTGTCAGGTCGTGTACATGTCAGAATTTAACAAAATAAAACGTCTCTGTTACCTCAATATGAATGATTATAAAACTACACGCGAGTTTCATAGCATGACTGGCATTCACTCCCTGCTGGTTATGAAATTTTGGAGAAGATTGACCCAGGCAGTGATGCATTGGGTTGGATTAGGGCCATTTATGACGACGCGTTGCTCAACACGCTCTCGTTTATCCGACGTGGTTCGCTGGACAACTTGGTTTCAAAGAGGTCCATTGGTATCAGAATGGACAGTTAGTAGAACTCTACATGACATATGCTTCTGGAAATCAGTCCCTCGGAAATTGCCTCTAATGATTGACGCACATACGGTTTGCGTTGCTTGATTTTTCTTTAATGTCAAACTCGCCAATTTTACTGTAAATAGTTGACTTTGATTAGATAATCCGGTGATTGATATTGTTAGCAACGTACCACGCAATCGTTGTACGAGGACAGTTAATTGGACATTTTCACATATGGAGAAAAGCATGGTGTGCTGGTCAAGTCACTGAATATTTTGGAAATGTGATGTTTGTAGATGACCCAGTGTTTCAGTTCTACAGGATATCTGTGAAAATGATTCGTGTAAATGGTTCTGAAGTTTCCCCCACTGCTAACAGTATCTCAATGATGGGACGTCCTCCCCTTATCTTCGGGACAATTATATTACGTTTCTTCAACCCCCTTTGAAGGTTCAGCCACTAACAACCTCAGTTTTTAATTCATTCATGATCAAAATTTATTACTTAACTGAATTTCTTTTAAAAACAAAAGAATTAGTTTTGTTTGTTGTTTAACTCCGCACTCAGCAATATTCCAGCTGTATGACGGCGGTCTGTAAAATAATCGAGTCTGGACCAGACAATCCAGTGATCGACATCATGAGCATCGATCCACGCAATTGGGATCGATGACATGAATCAAACAAAGTCAGCGAGCCTGACCACCCGATCCCGTTAGTCGCCTTTTACGACAAGCATAGTCGCCTCTTACGGCAAGCATGGGTTGCTGAACCGCCGTCATATAGCAGGAATATTGCTGAGTGCGGCGTTAAACAACAAACAAACTTGAGTTGCTGAAGACCTATTCTTCACGGGTCCACAAGAATTAAACGATAACTGACATTAAAAAGTTCCTTTATAGATGAAACCTTGAAATAATTATCCCTTGTGATGGAAAAATCAATACAGTCAAGCAAGACATGCTTGACCGTATTCTTTCATCACAAGGGACACAGAATGGAGAATCTTCACCTTTCAATAAATAGTCATGAGTATAACGAGAATGGCCAATATGACATCGTCGCATGAAGAATATACATGCAAGGACTTACTGACGATGCACAATGAAACGTGATCATATTTCTTGTTTGTATCAAACTATTGAAATCCAATGACAAAAATTAGATATGGTGTTCATCCATGTCTTGAACACCAACACCAACAACATGGAGCAACACCTTACATTGTAGTACATGCGAACGGAGGGTCAAAGCTGTGGTTCAGCTTTGAACTTTTGGACATCAATGTCAACAGTTTAATTAAAAAAACGTATTATTGTTTGTTTATTTGTTGTTTAACGCCGTACTCAGCAATATTCCAGCTATATGACGGCGGTCTGTAAATAATCGAGTCTGGACCAGGCAATCCCATAACAAAATATCTTGTCATTTATTTTCCTCAGGCCGATACCTAATTACAACAACAATTTCAGTGTAATTCATGGTCGTTATCATTTTCTATATTTGGAGATAAATAAATCAGATCATTTAGATGTTGAATATGCACAACAGAAATTTCGTTTTGTGATCTAGGCAACGTCTGCTGCTCTATTTAGATTAAGACAAAATATACATATGTACGTACATCGTAGGTGTGTCAGATGAATATGTTTTAATGATAGCAACTTCAGACTTTTTCAATACTGTTGTTTATCGCAAATTTATGAAGTACAAACCATCGTGTCGTGATTTGCAATAGTATACTAATTAAAAACTTCTTATTTTTAAAAGTAATCCCATATATGATATACAACGGACAAATGTAACAGAGAAGGTAATTGTTAATCATTAATGTCCAAAGAAGGATTTTAATTAACGGTGGTAACCATAATTTGTTCCAAGCACCTACGGTATTCGGTAATAACATCAACAGTTTAAATCATAAGTCCCAAGCACGAGAATCTGATGGCACACAAGTTCAGTAGCGTGTATGGCCACCATGTGCGTTGACAACTGCCTCACAACGCCTCCGCATGGACCTTGTGATGCTTGTGAACACATGATTGGGAAGACGACGCCATTGTTGCTGCAAAATGGTGCCAAGATCTTGCAAATTGTGTAGTTGGTTCTGGAGAGTGCGCAGACATTTCTGCCAAGAACATCCCAGACGTGTTCGATGGGATTGAGGTCGGGAGACCTTGACGGCCAGTCCATGACGTTGACTCCCGCATTCTGAAGGAAATTCCTTATCAAAATTGCTGTGTGGGGTCTGGCATTGTCGTGTTGGAAGATCAAACCTGGTCCATGTGCTGCCATAAAAGGCAGACGTTCTGGTGCCAGTACCTGGTCCCGGTAAGCAGCAGCGTTGAGGTTGCCATGGATGACAAGAAGCCTGGAACGTGCATTGCCACAGAAAGCAACCCACACCATGACACTTCCGCCTCGAAATCTGTCAACTTCCTGTATACAACACTGGGCGTAACGTTCATGACGGCGCCTCCACACCCTCGCCCTACCATCAGCAAATCGAAGATTAAATCGGAATTCATCACTGAAGACGACTTGATTCCAATTCCTCTGAGTCCATCGTAAATGTCGCTGTGTCCACAATTGACGTTGACGTCTGTGTAATTGAGTCAGAATCGGCCCGCAGTATGGCCGTCGTGCTTGAAGATGAGCAGTTCTGAGACTGTTTCGAACAGTTTGTGCACTGAGTCTACCCCTAAACAGTTCATTTCTGGTTGATGTAGCCGTCAAAAATCGGTTACGGAGGTGACGTAAGACAATCTGACGATCCTCTGCATGTGACGTCACACGTGGTCGACCTGGCCGAGGGCGATCAGCGGTAGTACCCGTTTGCTGTAGACGCATCTGTAAATCATAAACAGTCCGTCGACTACAACCCATCGTCCTTGCGGCTTCAGCTACGGACGTTACCGTCTGCAACATGCCGATGGCACGTTCACGTTGCACATTTGAAAGGCGTGGCATGACAAATGGCCGTTAAGACTTTTGGTTTCTTGTGTTTTTCTTTTTTTTGTTAATGACAAGTATGGCTGAAAACACGTGCGGTATTATGGCCACGTGACCAGTTCCACGTGAAAAAACTTTTTTGCCACTATAGTGCTGTGCACATGATTTTGATCGATTCACCTGCACAAAAACGGGTGTTATCTGAAGACAATACGTGGCCATTGCTGTTTAAATACACAATAAGTGCCCACAATGATAACTGGTCAAAATGTTAAAATTTTAGGATTGTGAAGTTTTTGATTTGGTTCCGTATATATTTGTAATAGTGACTGTTTATATTTGCAGACACTAGATGATAACTCACCCGAATAATATCACACAGCTCCCAAACAGCCATAAGCCGCTGACGCACATGAAACGGGGGTTGATCTTGGACAGCTGAAATCACACACAGATTAATGAGTAGATGTTTGGGTCTCATTCAGCGTTAGTTAAGCCATGTCCAGACGGGGGATGCAACCATGTGCCTCACAAACTTGACGTTTAGAATCTCTCGCCATTCCTTATTCCAACCAATAATCCCTGCGGGATCCGAATCAAACATGACAAGGCTTTTGACACCATTTGAATATTTACATGCGATATAGAATGATGTAAAGGGTGAACAAGAGGCCATATCGACATCTGTAAGTTCGGGATAAAGAAAGTCTTTTACCATGGCTCCAAATAGCGGTGATGTGAGAAACACGACCAACTCCGGACAACTGAAAATGAAACCTACAACTGTCTCAGATGCACCCTTCTCCGCTGCCTGAAACATTCACATAAGTTTCAAGATATTGATGACTGGTTTTGATGACAGAAATGACAAGACATGACTTAAAATGTTATTTATTTCGTACATGCATCCGTGTCAAATAGTCCTAATTATGTAAAGGACCGAACACTTTCATTCATGATCACAAGAATTGCAAAAAGGAATAGAATAATAGCATACACGTGGATTGTATACGGCTTAATACTTATCATAATACAAGCAATACCAATCAAGGTCGCTTACTGTGACTGTGGTAATAAAGGCAATGAACATACATTTCAATTAAAAGGCAATCTTACCTCAACGGGGAAGAAAGGTCCCAAGAGCGATATGCAGCAAAAGGCAAAAGTGTTTCCAATAAACAGAACAGCAACACACAGAAGACGCCTTTCTCTGCTGGTTCCAACATCCGTGTGTCTTGAATTGTCCATTCTCAGGTTTGATTTCATAGAATACAATTGTCTGTTGTGGAACATTTTAATGAATTAATGCCAATCATGGTTGCTTACTGTTATGGTGACAGTAATAATAAAGACACTGAATATACATTTAATTAGAAAGGCAATCTTACCTCAACGGGGTATGATAGGTCCCGAGAATGATATGCAAAAAAAGGCAAAAGTGTTTGCCAATAAACAGAGCAGCAAAACACAGAAAACGCCTTGCTCTTCTGCTTCCAACATCCGTCTTCAATTGTCCATTCTCAGGTGTGCTGTCATAGAATATAACTGTCTGTTGTTGTAAATTTAAAACGCATAATCATTAAAACAGCCCAATACCGCAGAAACATCCTTTTTGTATAATTATCGAACCATAATACTGGCAGATACGATCTTCTGATTGTGTGCATACCCTTCAGCTATATACCAACTATACCACGCCGGTGGACGACAGAAATGTAATATTTAATGTTGAAACATCTGCGCTCGTTGTTAGCACCACAACTATTCTAATGTAATGGAGTACACACTCCCACCATCCAGCCGTCACACGAAAAGGAACGAAGAGATGTTTTCATCCCTTCCAGGCTAGAATAATTCCATTAGTAATTCTTTTTTATCGTTTGCAGCTGTGCATACATAATTATGCATGATAGTACGATCGGCTTCGTACGATAAGCAAATGTTATTGGGGACTCATTTTCACCCGCATTGATCCGAATCTAATATGCTAGTGCTTTCTTAAAAAAGACATCATTTGAAGACTATCATAGCATACATCATTTGATAGAATATTGTCTGTTGTGGAAAATGTCAGAAGTATATTCATTTACAAAATTGCAATATCATAATATTTGATCGGATATGCCCTCTAGAAAAAAGCTGAGTATATACATGTAAAGCATTGTGTTGAATATTCCATATTTGATTATCGTCCACACTCACATTATTTATTATGTTATATAACGACAATCATAAAAAGGAAATATGGATTAAGGGAGGCATGAACTGAATAAAGAATACATGCTACATCATCATGACATTGTTATAAATTCAATTCTGATTGATCGAACAGAGGCTTCAAACCATTGCACATTAACATCCACAAATCCAAATTAGACTTACATGTATAAAAATACGTACACAATTCTCTGATAAAAGATACCGAAATTGTTTTCTAATAATACATACGGGGGGTGGCTGAAAGGTTGGGAGCCAAACTTCGATGGCTAAAGTTGATTGAGTTGGCTGCTTATTATAATTCAACACAGTTCCGTCCGAGGTCCACACACTAGTGCAGGTCTAGGGGGAGGTTATTTTTGAGTGCTACATGCATTGTAGCAGTGGTGAGAACAGACTTTAGTGAGTTTGCCATGATGTTTAACCTTGATATTCTCACGAGTTGCATTGGTAGATCAACATAATATTGGCCAGCAGGATTCCTTTGGAATCCCAGAAAACGAAAGTTACCACCTTGCCAGCTGATGAAGTAGGCGGCGCCTCTTCTTCGAAGGAGCCGTCTTGCTATTAGTTGTTATCACAAGAGCGGTGAACTACGTTAATTCCGACGAGAGATTCCCGTGCGGACCCGGGGTAGAATGTGTCCTAAAGGACGACAAAATTGCGCCCCTGTGTCAGTGGAGGAAGGAGTCTGATAGTTGATGTGACTGTGTAGGTTTACGTCAAGGATGTGTTTTAAGTCCTATACTTTTCTCATTTTTTATAAATGAGTTATATGTTGATATCATACAGTCTGGTAGACATGGCGTCCAGCTCTCCCCTGATATAATAGAACTTTTCATGCTACTTTTTGCAGATGATGTGATTTTGATGTCTAGTACTATTATTGGTCTACAGAAGCAGCTTAACATACTTTCGGAATATTCAGATAAATGGAAACTTAGTGTTAATCTTGATCAAACAAATATTGTTATATTTCGTAGGGGTGGTCGAGTGGCCACAAGAGAGAAATGTTTTTTTAAAGGTACACGTATTAATGTTGTGAATGAATACAAATACCTTGGCATATTGTTTACCCGTACACTGAATCTGAATAAGTCAGTATTATCCCACGGGGGATAAAGAAATGGGTTCCGTCCGTGTGTGTGTGTATGTGTGTGTGTGTGTGTGTGTGTGTGTGTGTGTGTGTGTGTGTGTGTGTGTGTGCGTCCCGAAATCGTTTCCGGAGTATAACTCAGAAACCGTTAAATATTTCTCTACGAAACTTTACATGTCTATCAGACTCATGCTGAACTGCTGCCTTTTGCTACATAGGAATTTTATAATTTTTTATTTTTTTACGTTTCCATGGCAACAAGTTGGACTTAGGTTCTATAAGGGTGCTCTTCGTTTCCGGAGCGTAACTCAAAAACCATTAAATACTTTCTTACAAAACTGTGCATGTCTACTAGGCACATACTGAACTGGTGCCTTTTGCTATTTAGGAATTTAAAAAAAATATTTTTTTTTACGTTTCCATGGCAACAAGTTGGAATTTAGGTTCTATAAGGGTGCTGTTCGTTTCCGGAGCATAACTTAAAAAACATTAAATACTTTCTTACAAAACTTTGCATGTCTACTAGGCACATACTGAACTGGTGCCTTTTGCTTTTTAGGAATTTTATAAATTTGTATTTTTTACGTTTCCATTGAAACAAGATGGACTTAGGTTCTCTAGGGTATAGTTTGTTTTCGGAGCATAACTCAAAACCCATTCAATACTTCCCAACAAAAACTCTGCAAGTTTACCAGACACATACTGGACTGGTGCCTCTCGCTATTTAGGAATTTTAGAAAAACATTTTTTTCACGTTTCCATGGCAATAAGTTGGACTTAGGTCCTACAGGGGTGGTGTTCGTTTCCAGAGTGTAACTCATAAACCGTTAAATACTTTCTTACAATACCTGCATGTCTACCAGGCACATACTGAACTGGTGCCTTTTGATATATATAGCACTTATAGAAATTTTTATGTTTCAATGACAAGTTGGATTTAAGTTTTAAGAGAAATGTTGGGTCAGTTACATGGTTTGGAACCATAACGTGTTAAAATGGGCGGGGGATATAGATGACTTTGTCAACTATACGTTTGTTAATCTCACAAACAGAGCAAAGAAAGCTCTGTTACAAGTCCACTCTGTTATGTCTAAGCTTGGAGTTATTTCACCAAAAATGTATTTTAAATTATTTGATTCTCAAATACAACCTATTTTACTATACGAGTCTGAGATATGGGGTTGTAAAAAGTTCTATACAATTGAAAAGGTTCATCTCCTCGCTTGTAAAAAGTTTTTGAATGTTGGTATGTCAACTCCAAGTAATATGGTTTATGGAGAATGCGGTAGATTCCCATTGTACATTGGATCTTACACTCGTTGTTTGAAGTATTGGTGTTAAATAATAATAATGCCTCAACACCGTTTACCTAAGAAATCCTACAACATGCTCGTACACCTCGACTTTCTTGGAAAGAACACATGGGCTTCTTGTATTCGTACATTGCTTTTTACATATGGCTTTGGTTTCATTTGGCTGACCCAGACAATTGGTAATGCAAATGTTTTCATTACGTACTTTCGCATGCGTGCCATTGATATGTTTCATCAGAAATGACATTCAGATATTTATGAAAGTTCAAGATATGATACTTATCGCCAATTCAAGTCACTGCTTGAACCAGAATCTTATTTATGAAATTTACGGTACAGGAATTCTCGTAACACCCTTATTCGTTTTAGACTTGGCCTTAATGATCTAAAAATTAACACAGGGAGATTTTCATCTATTGAGAAATCGATACGATTATGGCCATTTTGTGACATTGTTGTCGAAGATGAATACCATTTTATGTTTATTTGCCCTATATACGAAAATCTAAGAAACAAGTACTTACCGAAGTGGTCTTTATCTCATTTTAATGCTCTAAGATTGCCTTCATTACTGTCTTGCAAGGATCTTATAACACATCATCAACTGGCTTTGTACATACATAATGCTTTTTTGTTACGAAGTGAATTGTTACCATGACTTTGTATTTTATAAAATATGTTATGTAACTCCGTTGTATATGGGCCTGTGGCCTTTCATACAATAAAAAGAATTGAATTGAATTGACTGGTTCCTAGAACTTAGTTCCTTTGTCAAACACCCTAGTTTGACCCTAAATGCACCTAGAAGGGTGGTAAAATGGACCCGGTTCTATCAAGAAGTTGCAGTTGTGTCTCAATAAAATCCACAAATGGTCGCTGGTCAACAGCTTCAATTTTTCTGAAACTAAAACTAATTGTATACACTTCTGCAGAAAATAAAGACCCAGAACGATTTGTATCTGGCACACCAATCAAAGTAGTTGTGGAGGCCAAGTTCTTGGGGCTTATTTTCGCCCGACACCTGACATTCCTGCCACATATAAAATATCACAAGGCAAAGTGCCTGAAAGCACTGGACTTGCTGAAAGTCGTGTCAAACTCTAAGTGGGGCGGGGATCAGACAATACTTCTCTATTTGTACAGATCTTTGATCCGCTCCCAATTGCGCTACTGTTCCATCATGTATGGTGAAGCCTGTAAAAGAAACTTACAGAAACTAGATTCAGTTCATCATCAGGGATTAAGGCTCTGTCTTGGAGCTTCCAGGACCTCTCCTGTTGATAGTGTGTACGTAGAGGCTGATGAGCCTTCTTTGAAACAACGTCGTTTAAAACTTGCATTACAATATATGACAAAATATAAATCAAACCCGTCAAATCCAGCATATGATTGCATTTTTAATCCTCCCTACGAGGACAGAAGCTGATTAATCTTTCAGCAAGAATATGTCCCGTTATGGTCTTAGTACAATTCTCACTGCTCCAACTTCAAAGATGGATCCAAAGATGGCGGCAAAGTCGCCAGTGCAACCATCATTGGTGTAAAAAGTATTTCTTTGATAACAGGTCAATATTTATTGCTGAAGCTAAGGCTATTCCCAACAGCCTTGACATTTATTCAGAAACAAACTGCATGCACACAATTCATCATTTTCTCTGATTTTTTTATCATGCCTACAGGCACTTAAGCATGTCAACTCGAATCATCCGTTAAGTCTTGATATTTGAGAACTTTATAATACTCTTGCCACTGGTCACTACGACATCGTCTTTTGTTGGTTGCCTAGTCATATTGGTATTGCTGGTAACACACGAGTTGAAGCTGCAGCTAAAGCAGCGCTTGATAAATCAATGTCTTGGCTTTCCATTTCTTACATAATTTATTCGTAGTTTGATGCAGAAAAGATGGGACAACCAAGTAGATACATATAAACTTCATGAATTTAAACCCAAATTAGGTTACACCTACTTGGATTGCCAGTCCAGACATGACGAAGTTGTTCGGCGACGATGTCGCATTGGCCACAGTCGGTACACCCATAAATATTTGTTGCAAGGTGAGGAGCCTCCGTTTTGTGTCCCTTGTGAGTGAGTGAGTATGGTTTTACGCCGCTTTTAGCAATATTCCAGCAATGGGCTTCACACATTGTACCTATGTCGGGAATCGAACCCGGGTCTTCGGCGTGACGAGCGGACGCTTTAACCACTAGGCTACCCGGCCGCCCCTGTGTCCCTTGTGATGAGAGAATCGCATGTTTTGCTTGACTGTTGATTTTTCTCTCACAAGGGATAATTACTTTCATTCAAAGTCGTTAAAGGATCTTTTTAATGATACCAATGCTCGTATAATTCTCGACGTTTTACAAGAAATAGAATTGTTTGATAAATTTTGATGCTTGATATGTGTTTTAAATTAGTGAGATGTTATCACCAACTGAGATTATCGAGGGCGGTGCCACTCGGGGGGTTAACGTAGTCTAAAATTATTGTCCCTCTGACAGCGGCACGTGAGTCCATCTTAATTGAAGTTTATAACATTAACTAGTGTTTTGATTATTTGATTATAGGTGGTTTTTAATATTGGTTAGATTTGCATATAACCACTGGTGTTGAAGGTGATGGCATAAATGGCCGGGGAATCATGCAGGATGCAGAAGCACCGTAAGTTCCCATTACCCTCAGCCTTTTGATGCTAGTGGTCTATAGCCTGGTTTTAATATAATAGTTATTTAGTTAATCTATTGAGAGGTTACTTGTTTCAATTTTGACCCGGTTTGTGGTATACATCATCTGTGATACTTAACTTTCTGTTTTACTGTCCTATGTCGACAGGTATTTAACAATAACGTATTTGTTCTTATCGCGATATGGCTGTAATATTGCCGATGCGATGTAAAACTCACTCACTCACTCACACAGTGATGCCGCACTCCAGGTTGGGTGAGGACGTCGTCCCATTTCATAGACGCATTGGTCATGTCGCTCTCACTCATTCGATGTGGTTCGGAAATAGGGAGAAGAGGTCCTTTGGCATCAGAATGGACAGTTAGTAGAACTCTGCAAGACTTTGGCCCCTGGAAAAGGCCTCTAGTGACAGACGCACATTCGGTTTTGGTCTTTTGTTGACGGCGGCTTGTAAATAATCAAGTCTGGACTATAAAACCGTTGGTGTACAATGACCGGCAATCAACCAAGTCACCGAGCCTGACGACCCGATCCATTTCACATCTGTGAAATGATGGTCCAGATTGTTATGAAAATTGTTATGACAAAGTATATATTTCTAGATAAATATAACATCTGCTTTTTCCGATATGAATGAAAAGTGATGTGTTTGAACATATATTTGAAAATGTCATAAGGACTTACTAATTATACACAATGAAACGTGATTGTGTATATTATTTGTATCAAACCACTGAAATCCAAACCACACAATTCACATGTCATGATCGTCCAAGTCATGAACTACGCAGCACAGCGGAGCACCTGCTTTCTAAGTATACGTAGTACATGCGCTGGGAGGGTGAAAGCTGTGGTTCAGGATCAGGAGGTTACACAAATCTTGACCTTTTGAAAAATGTTTATAAGCTTTGTACATATCATCAATTGACGTATTTGGAGGTCAATAAAAATCAGATCACTGAACACGCACAACAGAAATTCCGTTTTGACGATGATAATAAGCATTCTAGGCAATGTCTGCTGCTCTATTTAGATGGACACAAACATACCTATATATGTACATTGTAGGTGCGTCAAAAGAACATACTTTAATAATAATATCTGCTATTCCGACTGTTTCAATACAGTGGCTTTATCGCAAATTCATGAAATGCAAACCATTATGGGTAAACCAATGTTGTGATTTGCAATTGAATATTGCTGTAATAGTCACTGTGTATATAATTACTAGCACTGGAGACATTAGATGAATAACTCACCCGAATAATATCACACAACTACCAAACAACCATAATCCGCTGTTGCATATGATCAAATGATCTCATGATGTTCAGAGATGCGTCAAAAACATTGTGGATTGGAATGACTGTCCCGCCGATTATGCTTCTAGGCTTGTCAGCACCATGCCTGTGCGGATAGGTTTCACCAAAGTGGTAAAGACCTGCATCCCTTCAAGACTTTCCTCCCACATTAACTGATACGCCGTGATATAACTGGAAAACTGTTTAAAGCAGCGTTAAGCACAACTCCCTCATTCATTAAGCAATAGCAATATTAATAGCAGTAGCATTAGTGAATCAAACCCAGATCTTTAAGAAACGCTCATAATCATCGTCAACTAAGTTAAAGAAAAATGTTTAATGCGGTAAAAGTATTCATACCGCATGGTTTAGTACCAGCTCTGTTTCGATTGGATTTTGCCATTAACTGTTTTTCAGCACTTATATATAATGACCACCGTGAAACAGCTTATGTTGATTAAACGTACATGTATACTTATGACATATATCAAATTGATTACATTTACATTTTGTAATTAATAGTTATGTGTTTAATCTTCTTTCAATACCATTCCATAATTGGATTGCCATATGGCGTATGACATCATCCTATGATCCTGTTTCAAACAGAAGTTTCTACTACATATTATTTCCTAACATAAACGGGGCCACGGGTGGCCCAGTCGACTAAGGCGCCGCGATTCGCTGTGCAGAGTTGCGTCCCTTGGGCACGCCAGAAACCTATGATTGCTGGTTCGAATCCCGGTTCGCCCCGATTATGTTTCTAGGGTTGTCAGAACCATACCCGTGCTCGTGGGTTTCACCGAAGTGACAAAACATATCGAAATTATCTTCTGATAATATATTCTGCAAAAAAGGGGAACGCAAAACTAATTTTTGATATTTATATTATATATCATATGAATAATCAACAGATGGTAACCGATTGTTCAAAATTGGCACACATTATTGTCATTGACCCAGGCTCCACATGGCTCATATGGAACCGCATATTTTCAAGTTTAAGCTCATTAAATTCTGGTATGGCCACCATTAGAGTCCAAAACTGACTGATCAGATCCCGAAATCACCCACTCTGCCTGTAGTTGTGGTGCCAACTGTCGAAGGTACTGTGGTCATTGCTGACGTGCTCGCAGTCATTGATCCAGTGCATTCCATAAATGTTCCGATTGGGTTTAAATCTGGAGAACTGGAGGCCCATGGTAGGACCTGGATGTTGTGATTCCAAAAAATGGCTGTTGTCATTCTTGCCGTGTGAGGCCGGGCGTTGTCTTGTTTGAAAATGGCGTTCACTTTTTGCTTAAAGGAAAGAACCCGTGGCCGTGTAACGTTGTGTTGTTAAATTACCAAGAACTGTCACCTATAAAAATACCTAGTTTTGAAAAGTACCTTTTGCTACCTTAATCAGTATCTTACCCACAACTAAAAATTACAATATCAAACCATAACCTTCATGATGAGGCAATACTCCTTGAGAAGATCGGGAATGTAAATATCTAAACTGCCAAACCATTTTGAATCTAAAACACATCTAATCTATCTACATCTAAATGTTAAGAGTTAAAGCAACTTTGAAGGTTCCTAACAGTTATAAATACAGAATTAAGTAAGTAGTCATATATACAGATTACAATCTGAAGTCGCTTTAATTAATTGTGTATATCATAGTCACATAAAAATGAATGCTCCCTGCCATCTTGATTCTTTGATTAACTGTTCACATTTTATCTATCATGTATTATATTATCGTTCTCGACCACAGATGGTGGTTAAAAGAGAAATAAAGAATTTGAAAGAATGTGAATCTGAAGCTCATAGTCTCACGAGTTGAATGGGCAAATTAACATAATCTTTAGGAGGTAAACGTACTGTGTTTGAAATTTGATTAATGTTAGACCGAACTGATATACTCGAAATTTCATTTGAAACCAAACACAGTACCGATTTAAAATCTTACTCTTTTTCCCCCCGCGTAATCTAGCATGGCACGAGAGGCGGCCTTGTCTATGAAAGGGGTTGGTAGGTGTTTTTCGTAGTGTTAACATTGCAACCAGAAACATATTAGTCAAAAGAAAACTATTTATTTAATGCAACAGTTTAATATGTTGTGAAAAGTAACTGTTTGCTTACGTAGAACAACCCAAACACGACAGAAACCAGCTTACTGTTTGCTGTGCTGTAGTACTGTAACCCCTGCCAACACTACATGGAATGGCCTGACCGACTTATTTTCTGGGAAGTAGTTGTTGACAGTTACGCAACAGTTTGAAATATTGAAAGAGGCGGACGTGCCAGTTTTTACATTTTGTGCAAGATTAAACTGTGAAGTGACAGTGGAGATTACTTCTTGTATGAGTGTCGAATCTAAACCCTGCAGAATCGAAGAATAGCACTTTTTAAAATCTTCCGACGAGTCAGTGTTGTCAATCATCAAGGACTGTTGACTTTCATGACCTGTGAGTGTGACGATTTCACGTGCCTCTAACCCGGCATGTGGCTAAAGAGTGACAGTGGTAGTGATAACGCAATGATCTGTGTAAATGCGACTGACTTGAGATTCCTTTGAAATTGTTTTCATCATTTGGGGACAAAGCGTACCAACATGGACCGGAAGACGTTGCAGTTTTGCGGGGAAAGTGGTAGAAAGCAGGATTCTAGTGGTTTAATTTTGACATGCATTTTCTGAACGATGCAAAGAGGCACAAGGGAGAATGCACGACAAAATTCCTGACCCTTGGAAGTCCCCTGGGTGATTTTGGTGTCTTCTGAATGTGTCATTGTGATAAACTCTCTGCTATAGAACTCAAATTCCAAATATTATGTCAAATTTCATTGTGATTTTGTTGCTTGTCCAATCAAATTCCAGTAATTCACATAGTCCAGGACTGTTAATGGCCTGACCAGGAGGTAGTCCACCATTAGAAGTTCGTCTTGATATAAACAGAATGTCACAATCAACTCTTTCTCGTCCCATTTTGGGTGCCTGTTTGCTGATATGCATCACTTTGTTTTTCGACCCGTGAAGATCCGGGTTAGAATAGGTCATCAGCAACCCATACTTGCCGTAAAAGGCGACTATGCTCGTCGTAAAAGGCGACTAACAGGATCGGGTTGTCAGACTCGCTGACTTGGTTGATGCATGTCATCGATCCCAGTTGCGTGGACCGATGCTCATGATGTCAGTCCCTGGATTGTCTGATCCAGACTCGATTATTTTCAGACCGCCGTCATATAGCTGACATATTGCTGAGTGCTGCGTTAAACAACAAACCAACCAACCAACCAACTTTGTTTTTCCCTCTCAGGCCAGGTTACAATCCCGATCTTTATTTTGTATTAAAAACATTAGGTACTGACCATTGAGACCTACGTGTAGTGTGGTGAGGAACCCCATGCTCATTTCATAAAAAGAAAACACGGCATAATTAGCACGTAAAGGTAGAAAAGCAAACTCTTTTAAGGTTACCATATACTATGTTCTTGTGAAATTGCTCACTATACCCCTTTATATATAGTTTGACCAGACATTATTGAGAATGAGAACATTGTAAATTCTAGATTTATTAAGTCATAGACCAAGAAAGAAGTTTGTTCAACAAACACTCCTTACCTGAAGCTAAAATATAGCAAACTGTTCAATATTTTGTCAAACTACCTATTTGCTTGATACATGCTTCAATGTGGCGAAGGAGACAGCCTTCAAATGAAGTTAGAAAATCATGAGTCACACTGTCCCAATATCTCACCACCTCTGCTTTCATATGACATATATTTTTTAAATTTGTTTTTTTGTTATTGTCCTTCATGATTACCAAAATAATTTCAATTTTCGGAGTGTAGCTGGGCCATTCCAGGAGTGTTATAATTTGCTCGTTAAACCTGAGAATGCTGCAATCTATGAGTTCATTGTCTTGCTGGAGTACCCTAGCTTCCATCACCACAAAATACTTGTGCTGTTGAAAGGAGATGTCCCTGTAGAATATCATGAATATGTCATGTCACCTTCAAATATACATAATGGTGTGGCACCCACCCCACCCCAACCCACACATGAAATTTAGGACTGTACTTTGGACGCCGGTAAATTGGTTGTTCTGTTCTTTTAGTCCACATTTTATGCAGTTTGGATATAGCCCCACTGAACTGTCATATGAGAACTAACATTGTCCCAAATGTAATTTCTATGCTCCAAACAACAGTTCAAACCTCGTTCTTGCGGTTCTGGTTTTAGTAATGGTGATGGAATTCCCCGTGATTTTGGCCAATCCATTGCAAGCAAATGCGTTCGTATTGTCAATTTAACTGTTCCTCTATTAATCATTTTATGCCTAACATTTTCTAAGCTCATGGGTCTGTTCTTAGACGCCAATATACCAAGTCGCCATCTGTCATCAACAGTCAATTTCTTTGACCTTCCAGTGTCCCTTTTATGCTCGTTAGGGTTAGATATGGTTGTATGTTTAGCCATTTACTATTCATATTCGTTACCAATGAATATGTGTATGGCACGCATTCATTAGGTTTGTGGGGTATTTTTTTTCATGGAAATGTGGATGACATTCTGCTGCTGTTTTTTGCAGCTGATGTTTCACTAAATGATAAGACAGAATTGTGTCTCCAGAGAAAGTAAGATGCTACAGGAATCATCACTCAGCTAGCTTCCAACTAACTGTCACCCGATTTCACACGATTCACATTCATTCTCACTCTCAAAATATTTAAGGTTACTTAACGCTACTGAATAATACACAAATGCTATACTAACACTCTACTTACTAAATTCCTGCTAAAACACCAATGCATCAACATCGATACATCAAAACATTATTCCATGAAATGCAATGTACAATGTAAGTATTTTAACAATCTGTTATCTCACATTTACACAATATTATGTACACGTTATATACAAAGTCACTTTCTCAGTGTCTCCTTTCAGTCATCACTGTACTGTACACTGTACATTGTTCATTATTCGCGAGCCTCACAAGGGTCTTATATTAAGTCCAGAAGTCATCATATCAAGCACTTGGCCGTCTGTAGTCCTGGGCTCAGGCCTCACAACATCAATGCCATTGCCACCGACTCCATACAGGTGGCTCCTCTGGGTCCCCGGACACTACACGTATATAACGCAGGTATATACGTCAGTCAACGTACCAATACCCATTCAACTTTCATCTAGCATTATATACTCAAAAGGGTATACTTATAGTTATGCAACATACAGATGAGCATAGTTGCATGCTCAGATTACTACACACGGTTATTCTACATACATGTACATCAAGCATGTGCCAACTCAGAATATCTGAATAAAGACAGTTATTCAAGATACATTGAGCAAATAGTTCTCAGAATAACCAATTTCAGTATCAGTTAAGGATTGACTGTATATTATGTTGAGGTTCATTGAGGTTTGAATAAAAAAACTGATGTGCAAACATTAGTAAGAATCCGCAACGCAAATTCGTACAGTTTGCACAGTCAATCGTTATTGTTAAATTCGACAACGAAAACATACCATAGTTTAACGAAAAAAAGTTGTTAATATCAAAGCAGACAAAAATTACGAGATTGATAAACATTCCAGGTGTAGGAATACATACTGTGGGGTGACATGAATCAGGTGATTGTTTAATTTATGCACGAATCTTGACACACCCACAACGTCAGTAGCCAATCAACGGAGAGTAGGATCAAAACAATGTTCATAGGACCTGTCAATCAAGGCAAGAGGCGAGAAGTGCTGTAACAGTCAGACTGTAGGTGTAACGAGCCGGAACAAAATTTGATATGTCCGGGAGAAGGCGGCTGTTTCCAATGACATGGTCAGTTACCACCAGATTCGAACATTAGTTCCCTGAGAAAAAAAACAGGCCAGCGAGCCTGCACGTTTGCTGTTTCATTCCTCCTCGGCCTTCAGTCACAAAGGGTTGTTTTGACAATGTCATATTGGATTCCCCGACATTCCGTACAGTAGTACTCAAAGTAGTCCGTTTCGGTGGGCGTGGAATATTTTTTTACATTCACTGGGAAATGAATGCAATAACACGCGACCAATTCAGCTAATCAGAATGCAGAAATTTCAATGAACAGAAGAACAATTTAATTATAGAGTGTGTGTTTATTACGGTAAAGGGGCCGCCGGCCTATTATACATGAAACTTGACATAATAAGCGCTGAAGCGCCATATAATATGAATACAGTTTCTGTTTATGAAAATATTAAATGATGGACATCCATATTATGCAAAATATCTACTACGTTTCTTTAAAGCTTAAAAGATAAATTTAGCCAAATTATTTATGACCATGATTTTCCGTGATGTGAATAATAATCTATATTTTTCTCTGCTAAACTATACTGATATCTATATACATTGTACAATATTATATTTTCCCTTTGACTTATGCAACTCATCCAATATTTAACTATCTTAATGTGTTTATTGACACTCAAAGAGTACTTGTCAAGCTCACCACGAGCTATGTTCGGAGTCGAGACAGAAAGTCTTATTTGTTTACAAAACTTAACCTGAACATGAAGAATATTAGGCAAAGAGTGAAAACGGCTCCATATAGCAAAATAGGTACAATTTTTTTCATAAAAAATATGCAATAAGACCATAAGTGGTAAACTATAAAAATCCTTAATTGATTATCTAGCTTATGATAACACTTTCCATGCCTGTTCAGCTAATATTTTCTGTGTAATATACCAACAGCCAGAACTATAAAAATGAACGCCCAAGAATTTATACGATTTAACGATTTCTAGGTTTTCTCTACCCAAATAAAATTTCTCATATTTCCTCAATCTACCAGCTTTTCTAAATACAATAACTTTACTTTTATCAGTATTTATTTTAAGCTTCCATTTCTGACAATAGGAATCTAGTTTGTTAATTCTCATTTGTAATCCCAATGGTGTACTGTCAAACAAACTATGTCGTCTGCGAAAAGCAAAATAAACAACTCAATAAAGTCTAAAGTTATACATCTTTGACCGTCTAGGGTTAGAAATTCCACCAAATCATTGATAAAGAAAGAAAACAAAAAGGAAGATAACTGGCACCCTTGAAATACGCCAAATGCACAATCAAAGAATGGAGTGTAACCCTTTTCAAGCGAGACACATGACTTTACTTTTGCATACATATTTCTTAATAAATTATACATTATACATTATAAGTAAATAAACATTTGATATGATGGTGGTTGTTTTAAATACAACAGGGAATAAATGTTTAACGCTTCGTTCGAGAGATGACTTGCTTGGCTCGGTGGCTGACTCACTGAGTCATCAGTCGTTGTATATGGGGCTAGCGCAACCAGAAGGTCCTCTTCTCTTTGAAGTGATAACTTTGTGTGGCAGATTTGATGATGTCAAACAAATTATCTCGTCAGTTCCTAAAAGTGCAGCAAAGGGGGAACACCTGGGGCCGCTGTGATGACTACAAATTTCAGTCCCACAGTCCAGTCACTGGTGTTATTATCTGCCAGCAGAGTCAATTGTACAAACTGAGTTTGTGGGACCGTAGCAGCTAACATATCGGTTCTGATTAAACACAACACACAAAGGACAAATAAGGGTTCTGATGGGTAACTAAGGAATGGTTGGCTCGGAGTCAGTATACTGTGTCTGAGTGGGGTATTCATGTTATACTGCGGCATGGTATCTCAGTGAGCTAGCTCTATAAATCGGCATCAGTCCGGACTAGTACCACACACACACACACACACACGCACGCACGCACGCTATATAAGTGCAATAATCGTGGACGCGACGTTAAACCGAGTTTCAGCTTCACCTCTATTTGGTTCCTTGTTTGATGAGGCGTTTACTTTCAGTGTCTGCAGTGATAATAGTAGCTCATTTGTAATTCTCTATCTTGTCTAGTTCTTGGTAATCTGACTCAAGAATACAACTGGGTTTATTCCTATGTTGGACGCAGAGGTACCCTGTGAATACAAGGAGCTGAAACAAAACGTCACGGGAAGATGTAATACAATTCATAGAGTTTGTGCATTTTCTTTATGGGAATTTACAAAAAATGAAGAAAACTTACTCTCAGCGAAGCAAAAATATGAAAAGACTTTGCTACTATGGACACAAGCAACACGTGCTTAAGGGTTGTGTTATGCTTTCTGACTATGGAACTACGTTCACTAATCACGAATGCGTATGTATGCGAAAATTAACTTGTGTATTGAATGTTATTTTTGTGTATTTCTACAACATTGTTGTTGTTCAATAAATTCATCAATCAAATCATAATATAAACATACTGTTCAAACAAATCTATCTATCTATCTATCTATCTATCTATCTATCTATCTATCTATCTAACATTTGTTTTCACTACATATGTATTCTCAATAGCTGAATTAAACAATCCTTGCATATTTTTCAATCATTCATCATTCATCAAAAAGGTTATTTTATCATAATTATCAGCTGAATTGAATCTGAGAATTAAGAATCAGCTAATTGCAAACACTCTTTGGTTATATCTGTAATACAAATGGAAATATAATCGTCACTTTGTCTTACCTGTCTGACTTGTTAAAGACACCGTTAATATGGGAATAAATTTAACATAAAAATATGCATATTGGACATGTAATTAATGACTTATACGTGTAGCCAGCCAGTGGTATATTTCTGTCAAAATCCCTAAACTTAACAACTTAACATTGATTTGTTTATTTAAAAGTTGAAAACGAACGTAAGAACATCCACTTCTTAATATGAAGATAATCTATTGTATTAAAACATGTACATTACCCACGCATATTTGTAAGGGGAGCGAATTTCTAGGAAGAATTGTACTTAACATACTGTCATGAAACAGAAAACAGAGCCTGATGTCGTTGCCCAAGCAAATCCAAAATAGTCTGTTAACACTCCTCCAATCACAGGGCCAATGAAATATCTAAAATGTCGAAAACAACAGCATGAAGAGTGACACATTGAATAATGAAAAAGTCGGAAGTAGGGTTTCAGGGTTTGCTGGTGTGTTCACTTGTGTGATTGCATGTATGTGTGTGTGAGTATGTGAGCGAGCGGGATCAGTAATATCAAGTGTACAACGATGTGTTGAAATAGTGAAATTCAGACAAAATCACTTGTGGGTTTGTACCGTTTTCATTTTGACTCTAATTTGTATTTATTATTATTTCTTGTTCAGAAGAATCACCTGGCTTGACTGGACTTACCCCAAAGACAATGCGGACATGATGAGCCCTGAAACGAGGCCCTGTGTTTGAGAGTCATCGTTCATTCCCATCTGTCTGCAACAAAAAATGCACGTTACAATAACCCAATGTCTTTTCGCTTATTCCTTGTATAATCGTCATTTCAATATATGACAACAGATAACACACGTTACTTTACTTAAATATCAAATGAGTCAATGTTTGAGTGTTTGCTTGTTTGTTGCTTCACATCGGACTCAGCAACATTCAAGCTATATGCCGGTTGTCTTTAAAAAAAAAAATCGAGTTTGGACCAGACAGTTCCGTGATTGACAGCATGATCCCGTTAGTCGCCTCTTACGACAAGCATGGGTTGCTGGAGGCCTTTTCTACCCCGGATCTTCACGGGTAAAATGTGTCAATGATGTACGTTTTCTGATTGATGGATATATATGAGATCAACTCTACCTTATGCCTGTGAATATACACGATATTGCACCAATGTAAACAATGGAGCTGAAAAAACCCAGACAGGCAGATGAGAAAATCGGTAACCAGAGAGCTCTGAAACAGAAGTGAATCGTCCTGTTACATTTCAATTCATGTTTATTAGCGTCAGTTGTGGGCGCCTTAACCACAAGGCTACTCCATAACCCCTGTCTCGATATGATATGGTATTTTCTTTCGTAAAAGTTTGCGTAAGTCAATAGACATCGGGGAATATTTCTACCAAATGCACTGTTATACCTTGTAACATGATGTTCATTTATATCGAGCAGTCTTTTAATTTGTGACAGGAGAATATTGTTAGGCTATAGTTTCCGATATCTACGCAACCACTATTCTACATGCATAACATATTAATAATTTTTGGGGCTATTGCAAAATGTGACTCTTGCAGTTGTTTTCGTTGACCATCGTTTATATTGTGTAAAAAGTGTCCATGGTGAAGGCGCATATTATGCTGACATTGTCATTATTCATTACCTTGGGAGGAATGTCAGGAAGGGTGAAGGGCCAAAAAGAAGCATTGCAAGACTCAGCGCCGATAAACTTGTCAAGATGACCGGAATGACAGGTATCTGTAAACAGAGCTCATGGTGGTCAAACACTCCAAATGTCGGATAACACACAGTGGATTTTCTCATGGGACCATAAAACAGTGTCAGAAGAGATATGTGGGGTTACACTGTGTTTTACATGATAATAGGCCGTCTGATTAGATAGAGTGTCTAACAATAAAGGATGATACTATTTTCACACAATAGGGTGCTAATGGGGCTATGAACCTATTTCTCTTGTCAACGGACCAATATGCAAACTTTTACAATGCTCTCTCCCTGTGCAGTATACAATCCAAGGTTCAGCAATAACTTTCCAATTTCCAAGCACTGCTGACTTATGTTGACCAACTTAAGGACACACCACACGTTATACAACGTGTATTTCATTGTTAGCCATAAATCGATCTGATTAACAACACATACTTTATGTGCAACTCACCTTGGTTGGTACTAGGAAGCTAAAGAGTGGAGATGCGATGATATATGTAAAAGCTAGTATGAGAAATACCAATCCGATGGTGCTCATCTTCAAACCGAACTATAATGAGAAAATAGGAAACTATCATCAATGTATTTATGTGAAGTATATAATGAGATCTAAGTTAACAATATGCTGATTCCTTTATGACTGGATAAGTCTCACCTCACGCCGGTAACTGTAATATCTGAACACTGTTACTGTTGCGATTCCTAACATGGAATAATATGTTAACCCATATATCTGTATGTAAAAGAATTTAGTGTGAAGTCAACAAGCAAACAACAAACAGTACATAATCAAAATTTTATTGCACCATTAACTACGTTTAAAATTCAATACAAATTACGGCACAGAAATTACAAGGGTAGTATGCAATAGAGTGGTAGTACAAACTTCTATGGCAGTGTCAAATACAAAATATGATGGCAGTGGTGATATATTGAATATTATTCATCTGTCCACAGCAGTGGTCAAGATTCGGTAATAGATCTAGGATGGGAATCTGGGGTGATACGTGATCTTCACACGAAGCAGGTCTTGATGTAATGTCAGATGAAATGTGAGATGAGATAAGGACGCGACGCTCCACTTATTTAGTCTAACCCAGCTTCCAGCACATTCTACACACTGGCAGACCAGTCCAGTGTCACTCGAACATCACACAATATTCCACATGTTTCTAACACCTGACATCCATTCATGCTACTACGTTAGTTTACAGATATTTCGAGCATCTAAATACAATAATTTCCTCAGCACTGATAACATTAAATAATTCTACATTCCTTAAAACAAATCAATTTACAAATACAATGCAATTAACCTCGACTGAATCTCAACAGAAACAATGTAATACAGTTACAATCATTGTTTCACAATGAATTACGGTGCCATATAACACCATATGAAATTCAGAGAATGACTTTTATTTCTCAATAGCAGCCTGACAATTAATGTCCCCAACAAATTTCACGTTTTTTTCTGAGTAAATTAGTGAGAAATTTTAACTAACTTTACGGTAGTAACTAGCAATCCCCAGAAATCTCATCAGTTTCTATTTATTTTGTGCCTATGACATGACCTGAGAGTGTACATGTGCGTGTGCAAATTCACTTCTCATTAAATTTACAGTCAACTTGGCTTCAGCGAGTCTCTTGAAGAATACATCTTCCAAATCCATGGAATGATTGATGACATTATCAACGTAGGCTTCAAAACCCTCAAGAATAGCTGTAATGTCATTGATGAGAAGCTGGAGGGGTGGCTGGAGCCAAAATGGCATCACTTTGTATAGATAAAGTCCATCTGGAGTCAATGGAATCTGCCAATACCCCTTCAATAGGTCATACGTGCTGACGTACTTGGCTTGACCTATTTTGTCAATGCAGTCATCGATTCTTAGTATTGGGTAAATTGAGTCATTTTATATAATACTTCTTTTGTTAAAAGTATTCGAATAAGCATCTTCCTTTCAAATTCAGTGTTTATTAATGATTCCTTAGTTTGTATTAACAGATCACAATTACTATATATACACATAAAAAAAAGTTAAGCACCCCCCCCCAGAAACTTTCTGTATAGTTAATAAGAATCACGAACATGATAAAAAGGACAGAGTGAAGTTGGAGAAAGCATTATGTTTGTAAAGAGCAATCATCTGAGAACAAACAAAACAAAACAATTTTGAGCCAGAATGAAATTTTGATTGAGATATTGTTGCCGAATCACCGGCACTGTTTTTACCACAACACAGCGACCTCTATAAGTTAAGCACTGCTAATCTGGAACAACGATAAATTATTGCACATAATAACTAAAAATGTGTATTGACGTCCAATGACATTCCCGTGTCAAAAAGTTTAATAACGGGTGGGGCCACTGAGTGCCTGGCTGACAGCCTCTACCCTTCTCCTCAACCCTCCAGTCAGACGTCGGATCATCTCAAGGGGAAATAGCGCCCATTCATGATGCAAAGCTGCTGCTGCCAATTCATCCAGATTGTGTGGAGGAGGCTCCATTGCCTGCACTCTGCGCCCAAGTATGTCGCAAATGTGCTCTATGAGGTTAAGATCAGGACTCATTGCAGGCCAAGGTAGAGTTGCAATGGTGTTGTTTGCCAAATATGCAGCCACAACTCTTGAACGGTGGGTCTAGCGTTATTGTCCATGAACAGGCATCTTGATGCCAGAGGGTGGTTGTCAAAATGGGGAACAATTACTGGTTCCAGAACTTCTCGGATGTAACGTTCACCATTGAGATTGCCCCGTATAGTCACAAGGTCCAACTTGCAATCGTGGGATATGCACCTCCATATCATCACGGAGCCACCACCGAAAAGAAAAGTTTGTTTAATGTTCTTAGGTGTGTATGCTGTACCTTTGTGCCTCCACACTCTCGTTCTCATGCAGCTGAAATCTGCTTACATCTGACCAATGGATACATCTCTATGTTCTGAGGTTCCACCCTTGGTGTGCCGTGTGACGTTTACACAAATCAGTTTACACTGTTTTCAGTTCCAGTATTTGCTGCCCCAACATACTGTATTTTGCTGAGTGCTAGGGAGGCATAATGCACGTGCAAAACACGGGAAATTGGGACGTCACCATCATGCATGAACGGCCACAGGGGGTGCTTAACCTTTTTTGTGTGTATATAATGCCCCACTTTAATCATCTTTCGTTTATCATTCTGTATTTGGAGTTGAACCTATTTGAATAAGCGTATGCATTTCAACTACTGTTCGTTTATCAGTCCATATTTTGGTATAACCAACCAAACTTAAGTTGTGCGCATGCGCAACATATTTCCTTCATTCCCCGCAGTCAGCCATTAATCGATGTGTATTAAGTGCAATCAAAATCGAAGTTCCGAATTTCATCCGAATCGCTATGTTTGTGTGAGTGCTACATACATATGACTGTACTATCTGGATCAACCCCGCATCTTTTCTCAGGTTATGGTGCCTGGTATGGCAAGCTGAATCATTCGAGGATGATTCACCAGATAGTTGCTGATCTAAACAGTCATGAAGAAGATGCCGACAGTGTCAACGGGAATCGGACCACAATGCATAGATATGCGGGAGTCGTCCCTGCGAGTGCCACAGATTCAAATCCGCTCAAATCGACAATTGCAATGGTTCGCAATCAGATTAAGCAGGATCTCAGTATTTCAAAATTGCCAGGGAATTTAAAACTGTCGCAACTCATTCGCTTCTGCATGGAGAATATGGACTTCTTTGGAGGCTAATAATGTGAATTCCCCAGTGACAAGGGACGTGGACAATTCCCTTGTCGAATACAACAGTGACAATATATGGTGGACCACTTTAAGCGGCAACTCCCGTATCAATACCAACATGATTACAACTCATTGGTCCAGACTGTTTGGAATCTGCAAGACTCTGTTAACTTAATCACAAAATCTCTCTTATCCGTACAAAACCAGCCCAGTTCAAATACCAATGTACCACTTGGGACCGCATACCCAATGATGTCATTAGTAGGTTTATGTCATTGATGACACATTGGGGCCAGGTATTTCTGGGCACCCAAGGATGTCACACAAGATATGCAGGTGTAATGGATGCATTCAAAGGCTTTGTTATCAGGCTCAAACTATCTGTTTTTATGTTGAAAGTATATGTTTGATCTTTCTTGTTAATTCATCTCTACTGCCACGAAATTGTCTTGTGGCTTGTTGTAAAATAAATGATTCAACTTATAAATACATTTAAAAGGAAATGTATACATCTCGATTTCTTTTTATGCTTCCAAGGTATTCTTTTGTTTAATTAATACTTTAGTTGGTCACATCTTTACTATTTACAAACAACTCTACAGACGTAGTGATTGCGTCTCTTTACCTAATAAACAGTGTATCATACAACTTACCTGCTGCAGGTATTGTGCATAGCCTGGGACCCACACAGTTAACACATAGCAGTTACAGGTTAAACATAGAACTCCAAGACTAACCAGCGGGCTTCTTAATAACAAGAATGTTGATTGCAGACTGACTTGATTGTACTCTGCAAAGGAAAATGGTTGTACATTGAAGACTCATTGAACTGATGCATCTGAATATTTGCACTGTATTATGCTTGGCAAAAGACAAAGCAAAATCATACAAGATAACAACATTAATATTGTTATGAGGTGATTTCCAAAATAAAACAAATATTAACCCAGAAATCGTTGCAATAGATGCAATTTGCACCTTCCTGTAACAATACACCACCATTGGCCAGCTAAAGTGGTTTCTCATAATTTGGTGCTTTGAATTTTATAGAATTCATGAGTATGGTATTAACTCTTTCAAAAGCTGGTTCGAATTGTTTCTTTTTGGCATAAAATTAGTGGGAACTGTCACTTGGTCAGACAAATTTGACATTTTCTTCAGTAAGAAGCCATACTTAGAAATCTAATAATTCTTTTCTGTTTGTCACAACTAAGAAATTTGCAATAGCTTCTACTTTTGCTTTGATCGATTGTACCTGACATTGACTACATGACCTGCGAACACAACATATGCCTGAGGAAGTTCATGATCATATTCGTCAAGAGCTACAGTCAGTTATGTCTGGGACAGTCGTTCAAAGGCTCTTCAAATGATCGCCCATCTCCAGTACATTGGTGATACTGCTGTCGATATACGTTTCTGAAACCTGTACGCCTTAAGTGACGAGGTGTTGAAAGGTAGCCAGTGCGTTTTATAATCTTGTATAGATAAACTCCACCTGATTCAGCAGAAGCAGAAATCTTATTTGCATACTCAGTAAGTGGTATAATAACCCTTCAAAACAGTCGAATTTACTGTTAAACTTAGCTTGGCCAATTCTGTCAGATACATTTATCAATTATTGGCATGGGGAACAACAGGCTATAGAGAAGGGGTTAACACGTGTCAAGTCGAGACAACATCGGTAGGTGTTTTGGTAGTGGGTATTGGATTGGATACCAGAATGCACGTTGTACTCGGCTCACTGTCACTTGGTGTGATGATGTCGGTCTCCAGCAGATATTTGATGAATGTAATATTTCTGGAGATTCTCCAACTTGAGTGGGTTTAGGCGATAGTGATTCTGTTTCACAGGAAAAAGCATCACCTACATTTATGTCATGACTTACCACCAGGTACATTCGGAACCAAATGTACAAATTCATTACTTAAATCTGACATATCTCTCGGTTGTTGTAGGAGGTGAGCTATTTTCACATTACTATTGTTTAACACCTTCTGTTTGTTTTTAGCCTGGGGTTAGCCTTCTCACATAAATAATTATACTTCACATGCACTCACCTAAATCAGATTCAACAGAAGAGACATAAGCAATACCTTTTGCTGGTACATTTCAGATCTGTCATGATAATCATGTATCATATTCAAATAAAATAACTGTTTTCGGAGCTTGGAAAATGAAGTCAGTTTCCCTGTCTTTCAATCACAGAAGAGTCATGGTATCTGGCTTTCAAAGGTTGACCAGGCACTAGTCATAATCACAAAACCCTATCACAAGGACGGAAATGGAATTTGTATCATAATTGGCTTCAAGCTTTGCCTGGCAAATTACTGGTAATGCATGATAAGTTGAACAAATTCACAAAAAGCGTTATACAGAATTTGGGAAAAACCAATTTGGTTTGTTACATGAAGAGACGGTGTACGCATGGTGTGAACGTGCAGGTCATGTCAGTGAAATTGACAGTGTTCCAGTGGACACACGTATTGCTCATTAAGCAATTAAGAAGTCGGTGTGACAAGTTGATACAAACATTCTCTAAAAGTCGTTTGACTGAAGTTTGCTTGTTTATTTGATGTTTAACACCACACTCAGCAATATTCCATCTATAAGAGAGCGCTATGTAAATAACCGAGTCTAGACCAGACAATCCATTGATTGATAACATTCGCATCGGTCCACGCAACTGGAATACGATGACATGTTTCAACGAAGTCAGCGAGCCAGACCAACAGACTCTGTTAGTCGCCTCTTACAAGCACAGTTGCCTTTAACGGCAAGCATTGGTTGCTGAAGATCTAGTCTAACGCCGGATATCTACGGGTCTTGATAGAAGTAAATTACAAACAAATAAACATGTCAAAGCTTGGTGAGCATACCAAATCACACAGTCTCAGGCTTGAGAATTACAGGGAGAAAGAATGTACAAATAAATCGCAAGCATTGTCAAAAGCTAGCAATGCTCTGGTCTGTCAATGCAAATTTGCTTTCACTGTATTCACAGTCATTGGGTAACTCACATCAATACGTACTTTTATGTGCTATTGAACTTACCACTAGAACTCGTTGGTAGTCGAGACAGCGCACGCATATATCTATTGACTGCTTGTCGTGGTCCTACCGCTACCCCTTTTTTAACAATGGTTTTGCAGCAGTGGGCGGACCTCGTGCATAGTCATACGGATAAAATTGTGAGGTCAACTTATCCTGACTTACAAGTAAGTAACCCTTAATTTCAGAAACATAGACACATAGCCTAGTATAATCTCAAGTCAAATCTCTTAAGTAATTAGCCACTGTTCTTGCACATGCTTAAGTGGTCCCCAAGCAGTGACCAAAGATTAACTCAAAACCACGATCCCTTAACTGTCATCCTGTCTGAAAACAACAACAAATGAATAGTTTCATCTTACTCGTTCTCAGTTTGAAAGCATTTTAACCCTTGATCAGACTGCATTGAAAGTATTTTGACCATTTAAGAGTTATTTTCTCTGTTTTCAAAGTTCTTCATTCTAAATTATATCTTCCTCCCCTCTCCCTTTGGAATTCTCTCGCCTATCTTTCCTTTTCATTTCGAATTTTGCATGCCTTTTGAAGTTTAGTAAGGATTTGTGGTGAACACAAAGACCTACCCTGGTGTTCGTTTTGTGGTAGGGTGATGAGAATGGTGACCCCCACGATGAACACACATCCTCCCATGGTCCAGAACGGCATAGCGTACCCTCCACACTGCAAGTATCATCACGTTATGGTCGAGGCAAATTGTGTCTACGAATAATATATTACAATACAATGTAACACAATGCAATATGATACAGCTATATACTTATGTTGTTACTGTGGCCTCAATTGCAGAAGGCATCCGTTAACATAGCAAACCCAGTAATCGGATGGTTTGAATAGTAATTGGTGGGTAATGGCTTCAGAAGAATTCGATACCTGTTGTACTGTCAAATTGTGGTATTATCTTCTATACGTAAACATTTCAGATGGGTATCTTTGTTGTTTTCGTTTTAGTAGTTACGTGAATAGTGTTTTAATATGGTTGTTGAAATTGCCGAAACATAAAAAAAAAAAAAAATGTATGAAGGTAATCCTAAACAAAAGCACCATTAACTGAAAATATTAAACTAACACATTCAATGTGGTAGCAAAACGAAAGTTGCATACATGTTAACACAATAATTTCAAGAATATCAATGGCCGATGACCACAATGAAGTACACAGTCACAGGCAAGGTGTAGTTGTGAGTATATTGACAGTGTGGCACGCTATATTATCGCGGATGTTCAATTATGTGTGGGGTGGGGGATAACTATATATTTATCGCGGTATAGCTAAATTGTGGTATGAATAGTGTGGAATTTGTGACCTAGGTGGGGTCAACGGACATCCTCAGGAGAAATGGGTTTTTTTTCTAATCGATTTCCAATGGAGATCAGGGTTATGCCACTTTAAAAACATTCCAGAAACTACTATCAAAATGTAAATAGGTTTCTTACGTGTAGCCACGACATTCGGCAACGAGTCCTGGATTCGATAAAGCGATGAAACAATGTGCATAGATTTGCATAAGTAAACATCCATCGTCTGTTAGACAAGATAGATAAATCGCATGTGTTTGCTTCAGAGGGGATAAGTAATTGTGGAAGAAAAAAAGACGTTAAAAATATACCTTTTTCTCTGATATGTTTTACAATATGTTTTCTCTAACAGTCATCTTGTCCCTGTTTTCAATCCAAATAACATGAAAAGTGACATTTTGAATGAGGCAGTTATTGATCTTCTACGATAAAACACATGCCAAGAAGATACTTTGGATCAAATGTATCATATGCCAGACGGAAAGCAAAGACAATCAGAGCAATGCTCTAGGTACTTGGTACAGAACATTTTATGCGACTTTCACACAGAAAAAGGATTAAGTTCATGGGAGACTGTGGCCTGTGCTGGCTCAAACACATTTAATTTGTGTTCTATAACAGCTGAACTGTTATCAGTGCACAGAATGTTGCATTTGCAAAGAAAATAGTTATTGATCATTCACATTCTGGTGGCGATAAAAAGGTTACAAAGGAACCACCACTTCTAACTTTGTCGGGACCAAGTAGGATCGACAAAATGCATGTATAATGATATATGATTAGTTATGGCAATGAGACATAGCACAGGTTCCAAACAGGTAGCAACTATCCTGAACATCTTGGGCCATAGTGCCAGGTACATGTATGATGCTTGATACAAGTCCGACAGTGAATTGTTAAACCAGGCAGAAGACAATGGTTTTGCTATCCAAGGCATATTGTACCGAAGGCATTTGTTCAAAAGGCAGTAGACGGTAGTGAAGAAGCAAACAATTGAAGAAACAAAAAAAGGCACACAGTCAAACTAACATGATTATGTATCAAAGGAGGAACCCGTGAAGATCTGGGTTAGAGTGAGTGAGTGAGTTTGGTTTTACCCCGCTTTTAGCAATATTCCAGCAATATCACGGCGGGGGACACCAGAAGTGGGCTTCACACATTGTACACATGTCGGGAATCAAACCCGGGTCTTTGGCGTGACGAGCAAACGCTTTAACCACTAGGCTACCCGACCGCCCCGATCTGGGTTAGAACTGGTCTTAATCATAAGAGGCGACAAACGAGATTGGCTGGTCAGGCTCGCTGACTTGGTTGGTGCATGTCAGTGTATCTCAGTTTCGCAGATCGATGCTCACAATGACAGTTACTGGATTGTCTGGTTCATATAGTGCATAAAAAGGCAATCACTCAGTGAGTCGTACATGTATGGTGCTTGATACCATTCTGACAGTGAATTGAATTACCAGCTCAGGCAGGAGACTATGGGGTTGTCATCCCAGACATATTGTACCGAAGGCATTTGTTCAAATGACAGCAAACAGTAACGAAGAAACAAACAATTGAAGAAACAAAAAACAACAACACAGAGTCAAACTAACATGGTTTAAGTACCAAATGAGGAACCCATGAAGATCTGGGTTAGAATTGGTCTTAATCGTAAGGGGCGCCTAACGAGATTGGCTGGTCAGGCTCGCTGACTTGGTTGGTGCATGTCAATGTATCTCAGTTGTGCAGATCTAGCTCATGATGTCAGTCACTGGAATGTCTGATTCATATCTAATTATTTACAGACCGCCATAATATAGCTTGAATATTGCCGAGTGCGACGTTAAACAAAAAAACCCAGACAACCAAAGAAAAAAAGGCACATTGGTCCACAGCAAAATAGAAACATATCACACCATCAGAAAAAGGGCCCTGCAACCAACACAAGATAGATTGGAGTATGGAGTATCTGTTAAGAGAACAGCCATAACATTCGTCAAACAGAACCAGTGTTTGCATTGCAGGGAAGAAATCTGCTATGGTCGTAGTCATCTTTGCGAAGCCACTGGACATAAGAACAACTATTTGATTAAATATCGTGTTTCCGTCACAATGATCACAACTTGTGCTCTACACAAGGTACATGTAGGCTTGAAAGGACAAGGGTGAAATATAGACTTTATAGGCCAAGGGGCACTCTAGGGAACCCACGAAGAAGTAAATATGGCAGCAGAACACGCTTTGTTCTACTTAGGGGAATCTGACAAAAGGGCAAGGGTCCATTTCGGGAAGCAATGTTTCGCCGGGAATGGTAGTAGAATAGTATTAAACAGTACGTAAGAATGTCAGAAATACAAAACTTTTAATGGCAAGCGTGAAGATGTTCCACTTCTTGCTTTCTGGAAATCGTATTAAACTAGTGGAATTGCTACTGAAGTTTATTTGCGCTGAACGAGATGGGGATTGGCTTTTACATTGGTACACTACTGGTGGGATGACGCCACAATTGTACTCAAGCGACAAGCTATGCCATTAACCATTATTTCAAGGTGCAGACCAACACTGTGCTCTGCCCTTATAGGATTCCATGCACTTACAGGGTGAGATAGCACCGGCACAAGAAAGGGCCCTGAGACTTGAAGTTGTCCCAAAGTTACCAACTCACCATGGCACAACTCGGGGAATATGAAACTCTCAGGTCTTGTGTAGTCAAACCTTTGGATTACTGAGTGCGCTACGTTACTAAATTTCTAGGTTCCTGTTAAAATTTTGCTCTTAGACTACATCGCTGGATTGGTATTTAGGCTACATATACCTCGTATAGAAAGCCTCCAATGGCTGGTCCAATAACAGATCCAACGCCAACCCCGGTCTCTAGCAGGCCCTGAAAACGAAATAAACATAGTATTACATTTCCACCAAATAAAACACTTTTACCGTATCCTGAGTTGTCTACCACAATAGCAATAATGTAACTGTTGTTACATATTGTTGTGCAGACCTACGCTCTTGTGAAAAGGCCCACATGCATTGTCGAATTTTACCACATTTATGTTTCCTTTTCTGAGGATAGTGTCGCCAAAGGCTATGCAGATTTAGGTTGCTTAACAGTGGCAGGATGAATCCCCCACTATGGTTATTTGTTCCCATCTCAATACATTTAAAAACATTTAGCACCTACATTATACTGACATGTCGTGATATATCGAAAATAAAGCGACTCTGTTCTATTGTTTAAAGGTTTATTTTTAGGAAAAAACATATCCATGGTAACAATATGGTCAAGGCCAGCTTATTAATTTTAACCTCACTTTTTGCAATGCGACGATTAGGTACAGATAGCTTTATATCGCAAATATTTGCTTGATAAAAGCACAAGAAGCAGTGCAAAAAACGTCTCATTGAAAGAAGAAGGACGTTGAAATCAAGGATGCGCTATGTAAGAATATTGGCAAAGGAGCACACACAAACTTACATAAATAGTAGGTTTTCTGTCTGGGAAAAGTCCCGCTGCAATAGTCAAACATGACGTCATGTAGCTGCCGGTTCCTAGAGCCTCAACAATTCTTGTAGCAAAACACAGGCCTATGAAGATCCACCCTGGAGGCGATTCGGACAACCATCTTCAAAAGCAACGTATGTAGTTATCAGCATCATCTACAGTGTCGTACCATCTGAAATACTTAGCAGTCCCATTTAGTAGGCAGTTAGTATCATATTCAAAAACACCGCAGGTACTTGTACGTTTATACCATCTACAATACAGGTTGATCGATGACATCAACGTTCTTGGTGAACAATATTAGTGAACAATACACAGCTGGTAAAGACATAACATGTACTTATACACAATCTACTAAAACTGTAATAATAATGGATAATGTACTGATGTACCAATACAACACAGTGCATTTAAATAAGAGGATGTACACATATAGATGTACCATCCTTAATAACTGCAGATTTTAAGATGATGTGACTCATGTTCAATTTTCAAATTATGGCAGGTGCATTGTGCCAATATATCCTGTATTGAAATTTTAAACGTAACGCAGTTTTCACTATGACAATTTGGTCATCTGAAGAGTCACATTCCTGGTTGTAAGGGTTATTCAGGTGATAGCGCGCTAGCAGACGACAGCTTGTCCGGTCAGAATTTGACTAAAAACACCGTCTCTGTTATCTGTATATATGTGGTTATAAAACTACAACATAGCAAAACTATAGCATGACTGACATTCACTCCCTACTGGTTATGATATTTTGGAGAAAATTGACCCAGGCAGTGATTCATTGGGTTCGATTAGGACCATTTAAGACGACGCGTTGCTTAACACGCTCTCGTTTAAGCGATGTACTTCGCTGAACAAGTTGGTTTCCAAGAGGTCCATGGGTATCAGAATGAACAATTACACTCGCCAATATTCATGTAAATAGTTGACTGGACCAGATAATCAGGTGATTGATACTGTTAGCAACGTACCACGTAATCGTTCTACGATGATAGTTAATTAACCCAGTCACCGAGGCTTACCACCGATCCATTTAGCTGCCCCTAATGTGATATTTGCAGATGACCCAGTGTTTCAGTTCAACAGGCTATTAACGGGATCAGGCGGTCAGGCTCGCGGCTTGGTTGATGCATGTCATCGATCCCAATTGCATTGATCCATGCTCATGAAGTCAATCACTGGATTGTCTGGTCCTGACACGAATAATTAGAGACCTCCGTCATTTTGCTAGTATATTGCTGAGTGTGGCGTTTTACAACAAACAAACAAATCAGCTGTCACCATAAGGCTTCAGTGGTGTAGGATAAATTCTGGGCTAGTGAATCAGTGGAGCATTTTACAAGAGTCGATGACCCGTGAGGATTCCGGGGTAGAATAGGTCTTCAGCAACCCAGGCTTGCCGTATAAAGGTGACTTTGCTTGTCGTAAAAGGCGACTTACGAGATCGGGTGGTCATACTTGCTGACTTGGTTGTTACATGTCATCGGTCCCAATTGCGTGGATCGATGCTCATGATATTAATCACTGGATTGTCTGGTCCAGACTCGATTATTTACAGACCGCCGTCAAATAGTTGGAATATTGCTGAGAGCGGCGTTAAACAACAAACAAACCAAAGCAAACCAAACTACGAGGGGCGGCCGGGTAGCCTAGTGATTAAAACGTTCTCTCGTCACGCCGAAGACCCGGGTTCGATTCCTGACATGGGTACAATGTGTGAAGTCCATTTGTGGTGTCCCCACGCCGTGACATTGCTGGACTATTGCTCAAAGCGGCGTAAAATCATACTCACTCACACTCTTACAAGAGTCACTTTCGTGGCCTCTAGGCCAAGGTCACCTGTGGTAAATGAACAGTTATCAT
The DNA here is from genome assembly GCF_022045235.1 of Haliotis cracherodii. Taxonomy (NCBI): domain Eukaryota; kingdom Metazoa; phylum Mollusca; class Gastropoda; order Lepetellida; family Haliotidae; genus Haliotis; species Haliotis cracherodii. The sequence goes on from NW_027266264.1 coordinate 59,920,471, forward strand.
TATAACAAAGTATATATATTTGTATATAAAGAGGAAACAGAAATGGAATAAACCCATTCTGTCCCAGTCAGCTGTCATCTAAAGTTTGTCATCTAAAGTTTGTAGTTGCCCCAACTGTCAATGCCTCAAATAACATAATCATTATATGTAAGCATCACTACTTTACTTGTATGATCAAGGAACTTGGTATTAGTGACATACCAAAATAATGTAATATATAAACCAGTGTGTTAACTGAGGAAGAAATCTGCCAACACCATGCATTAGTACTATAAACGTTTGGCTTGACTCTACAACCGGAAGCCATGTCCATTCATGGTTTAATTCCACCAAAGCTCTATAAACATACGTACAAAGAGAGATATATTCCTGGGTCCAGCAAATGTACCCCCAAATCTCTGTCTCAACGATTAACCATACAACCCTAATGCAGTCAAGTAAGGACTTTCTTCATAGTTACAGAAAGTATTTGAGATAAGTGGAATTAAATCCACGTTGATTCCAAGAAACACAAAGGATTTGCATTACCTTTTACAATCTCAGAAAAGAACCAGGTTCAATTCTGTCAAAACATTTGATTTTTCAACTTTGTATAACACTAATCAACATGGCAAAGTGAAGGAAAAACTTCATTCCATGATCCATTGGGCTTTTGTTGCAAAAGGTGGTCACCACAGATATAGTTTACTGAGAAAACGAAATGCTGGACTTCCTCATGGATAATATCTACGTAATATTTGAGGGTAAGGCACTTTGGCAAGAAGTAAGCATCCTCATGGACTCCAACTGAGTCCCCCTTCTTGCTGATCTGTTTCTTTATGCACATGAATTGGAATATCGGAGTTATCTGATAAATATGGAAAGGGTTTTGTCGCTTTTATTATTAAATATAACATGTTTTTTTTGCCTATATGAAGGGAACGTAACATATTTGAAAAGTTTCATGAGGACTTATTGACGATACACAATGAAACGTGATCATAAACCCTTTTAGTATTGAAATCCAATGACAAAATTCAGATCTGGTGTTTATCCACGTCTTGAACTACTATGTTAGCAACACCAACAACATGGAGAAACATCTTATATAGTAGAATGCGAATGGAGGGTCAAAGCTGTAGATCAGTTCTGAATTTTTGATGATCAATGTCAATATTTTTACTAAAAACCTTAATACATCTTTCCTTTTGACGTCTCATTTATTTTCCTCAGCCCGATACCTAATTACAACAACAATTTCAGTGTAATTCATGTTCTTCATAATTTCCTATATTTGGAGGTCAATAAATCTGATCATTTAGATGTTGAACATGCACAACAGAAATTTCGTTTTGACGATTATGATAAGTGTTCTAGGCAATGTCTGTTGCTCTATGTAGATGGAGACAAAATATACACATGTACATACATTTAAGGTGTGTCAAATTAATATATTTTAATGATATCAACTTGAGACTTTTTCAGTACGGTTCTTTATAGCAAATTCATGAAATACAAACCATTTTGGACAAACTCGTGTAGTGAATTGCCATTATAGTATATTTGTAATAGTGACTGTTTATATTTGCTAACATTGCAGACACTAGATGATAACTCACCCGAATAATATCACACAGCTACCGAACACCCATAAGCCGATGACGCACATGAAACGGGGGTTGATCTTGGACAGCTGAAATCACACGCAGATTAATGAGTAGATGTTTGGATCTCATTCATCAATAGTTAAGCCATGTCCAGACGGGGGATGCAACCATGTGCTTCCCAAACTCGACACAATCAGTATGTATCACAGAAAGGGGATTAAGGGCCGTTATATTATGATGGTTAGATAGACATTTACCCATCGGAGATTGCTAAGCACCCCCTCTCTATATTCAAGTTATAATCTAAACGCTAAACCTAGTGCCTGTTGGTTGGCTGGAGAGAATGTATGTAATCGATTACTGTCACGAGGACAAACCAGTCATGTATATTAAAACACTTTCACGCAGTCTGGGCATGGTGACAAGTAAACAATATTGTCAGCAGTATTAATTGTCGGTTGCAGCTGTGCGTACTAAATACACTGTTACAGTAAAAATGCAAATAAATATTGGGTTATTATGGACTTATTCCGATCCACGGGATCCGATTCAAACATGACAAGACATTCTTAAAAAGGATACCATTTGAATTTACATCTGCGAAGAGGACTAAGATTGGTTGGTTGGCTGGTTTGTTTGTTGTTTAACGCCGCACTCAGCAATATTCCAGCTATATGACTGCGGTCTGTAAATAATCGAGTCTGGACCAGACAATCCAGTGATTAATATCATGAGCATCGCTCCACGCAATTGGGATCGATGACATGTAACAACCAAGTCAGCGAGCCTGACCACCCGATCCCGTAAGTCGCCTTTTACGACAAGCATAGTCATCTTTTACGGCAAGCCTGGGTTGCTGAAGACCTATTTTACCCCGGAATCTTCACGGGTCAGAGGACTAAGAGGACATGTCGAGATCTGTAAGTTCGGGATAAAGAAAGTCATTTACCAGGGCTCCAAATAGCGGTGATGTGAGAAACACGACCAACTCCGGACAACTGAATATGAAACCTACAACTGTTTCAGATGCACCCTTCTCCGCTGCCTGAAACATTCACATAAGCTTGCAGATATTGGTGACTGGTTTTGATGACATATATGACAAGAGAACTTAAAATGGTATTTATTTCGTATCTCGTTCACAATAAAAATCATATGCATCCGTCTCAAATAGTTCTAATTATGTACAAGTTATGATCGCAAGGAATACAAATAGGACTAGCATACACGTGTATTGAAGTGTATCAATACGTATCATAATACACGCAATACCAATCTAGGTCGCTTACTTTAATGGTGACAGTGGTGATAAAGGCAATGAACATACATTTCATTGAAAAGGCAATCTTACCTCAACGGGGAAGAAAGGTCCCAAGAGCGATAAGCAGCAAGAGGCAAAAGTGTTTCCAATAAACAGAACAGCAACACACAGAAGACGCCTTTCTCTGCTGGTTGCAACATCCGTGTGTCTTGAATTGTCCATTCTCAGGTTTGCTGTCATAGAATACATTTGTCTGTTGTAGAATATTTTAATGAATTAATACCAATCATGGTCGCTTACTGTAATGGTGACAGTAATAATAAAGACACTGAATATACATTTAACTAGAAAGGCAATCTTACCTCAACGGGGTATGATAGGTCCCGAAAATGATATGCAAAAAAAGGCAAAAGTGTTTGCCAATAAACAGAGCAGCAAAACACAGAAAACGCCTTGCTCTTCTGCTTCCAACATCCGTCTTCAATTCTCAGGTGTGCTGTCATAGAATATAATTGTCTGTTGTTGTAAATTTAAAACGCATAATCATTAAAACAGCCCAATACCGCAGAAACATCATTTTTGTATAATTATCGAACCATAATACTGGCAGATACGATCTTCTGGTTGTATGCATAATATTACCCTTCAGCTATATTCCAACTATACCACGGCGGTGGACGACAGAAATGTAATTCATGTTGAAACATCTGTGCTCGATGTTAACACCACAACTATTCCAGCTTTACATGCAGCATGTGTGTAATGGAGCACTCACTAACTCACTCCATCCAGCCATCACACGAAAAGGAACGAATATATGTTTTCATCCTTTCCATCAGTAGTTTTTTTTAATCGTTTGCAGCTGTGCATGCATAATTATGCATTATAGTACGATAGGCAATCTGGAGGTTCTTCAATTTTGGTGAGGCAGGGAGTCATTCATAGTCCTGTTCCCCCCCCCCCCCCCCCTTCAAGCTATCGCAGTTTGTATCACCATGTACATTGCTTTTACTCTGTGCTCTCTTTACATTCCTCCATCTTCATCTCGTAAGCAAACCGATCTTCAAGCTCTCTATGACAGCTTCCTAAGCTATGTATCATAACGGTGGATGTGAACGGAAATAATCCACTGTGGGGAAGTGATCATTGAAGCAATAAAGGCAAGATCCTAGAGGATTATTTGTCAAACTATGCATTAGAAGTTGTTATCCATACATTGTGTCTACTTTGTCACCATCAACTTCTAAGTATTGGCTATCAAACAATTTATGCTTTATGCTTTATGACTTTTTAATGATAATTCAAAAACATGTTAACATCCTGGTACAGGCTCTTCTCTTGATTTGTCTGTTAAAGATTCCAACCTGCTGAATGAATTTGTGTGATCAGTCCACGACGACCTCTGTGGAAGTGACCACTTTCCAACCATTCTAAACCCTATTACCCCATCTGATGTTCCTCCGTCATGTTGAATGACCTTTACCAAAGCTAACTGGCCTCTATATTTCATTTTATGTACAGCCAAAATTAAAACCTGATCGATTTACTGACGTTCCTGACCCTCTACAATGCTTTTCTGATGAACTAAACAAAATAGCTGAAGAATGTGTTCCAACATCCGCTGCAATTCCTCACATACGTAAACCATGGTTTAACAATGACTGCAAATAAGCAAGGAAGGCAAGGATTTTAATTGTTTATTTGTTGTTTAATACCGCACTCAGCAATATTCCATCTGTATGACGGCGATCTGTAAATAATCGAGTCTGGACCAGACACTCCAGTGATTGGCATAATGGGCATCGATCCACACAATGCGATGAAATGACTGACGTTCCTGACCTTATACAATGCTTTTCTGATGAACTAAGAAAAATAGCTGATGTATGTGTTCCAAAATCCTCTGCAATTCCTTACAAACGTAAACCATGGTTTGACGATGACTGCAAACAAGCTAGGAAGGCAAGGATTTTAATTGTTTGTTTGTTGTTTAATACCGCACTCAGCAATATTTATCTGCATGAGTGCGGTAGCAATATTCCATCTGCATGAGACCCGTGAAGATTCCGGAGTAGAATAGGTCTTCAGCAACCCAGGCTTACCGTAAAAGGTGACTATGCTTGTCGTAAAAGGCGACTAACGGGATCGGGTGGTCAGGCTCGCTGACTTGGTTGATGCATGTCATCAATCCAAATTGGTTGGATCGATGCTCATGATATTAATCACTGGATTGTCTGGTCCAGACTCGATTATTTACAGATCGCCGTCATATAGCTGGAATATTGCTGAGTGCGGCGTTAAACAACCAACCAAACAACCAAACAACCAGGTCCGTGAAGATTCCGGGGTAGAATAGGTCTTCAGCAACAATGAAAACATTTTCAGAGTAATGCATGTTTTTATCATTTTCTAAATTTGGAGGTCAACAAATCAGATCACTGAACACAGACAACAGAAAAACCGTTTTGCGATGATAATAAGCATTCTAGGCAATATGTCTGTTGCTCTATTTAGATGGAGACACAATATACCTATGTACGTACATTGTAGGTGTGTCAAATGAATATCGTTTAATAATAATAATAGCTTCTGACTGTTTCAATACACCAGGTTCATCGCAAATTCACGAAATACAAACCATTATGGGCACACCAATGTTCTGATTTGAAATGGAATATTGTTGTAATAGTCACTGTGTATATATTTACTTGCACTGGAGACATTAGATGAATAACTTATCCGAAAAATGTTACACAACTACCAAACGCCTATAATCCGCTGACGCATATGAAACGGGAGCTGATCTCTGATAGCTGAAATCACACACAGAATGATAAGGAGAGGTTGTTTAGAGTTGCGTCAAAAACATTGGTTGGAATGACTGTCCCAATGATTATACTTCTAGGCTTGTCAGCACCATACCTGTGCAGTTAGGTTTCATCAAAGTGGTAAACGTCTGAGACCTGCATCCCTTCAAGGCGTTCCTCTCACATTAACTGATACGCCGTGATATAACTGGAAAACTGTTAAAAAAGCGTTAAGCACAACTCCCTCACTCATTCAGTAATAGCAATAGCAATAGCAGAAGCAATAGGGAATCAAACCCAGATCTTTCCCGTAATGACAAGCACACTACCCGCAAGACTCCAAAATATAATTGCTGATTGTCATATTAATCCGCATATTTCATCAGAACATGATCAAATAAAAATTAATTTAAGAAATGAACTCGTGTCAAGAATCTCACAATCAATTTGAGTCTATTCATTGGAACTTTGAGAATCATTATTCAGTGTTCCCACTTCCCTGAAAAGATATGAAGGTTAATGGTACAACCAGTAATGGTTGCACCACATAACACAGAGAATATGTCTGATTGGTTGTTTGTTGCCAATGACATTGTCCTGTTTTATTTGTGGATGTATGTGGCGTTGCATTCACAGTATACATTTAAGTTTAAGTTGACTAGAGGAGCAGATGTAAGGAGACTCAAATATGATGGGTGCATTGGTCCCATATGACAAAAGAAAACTGATTACAGCACTCGCTGATGTCCATTTAACATATAGAAATATATATAAAACGACGTTGAAGGAAACTAACCGATGTTGTGAGCTTGTCATGCTTTAATTATACGCGCTCTGACGTTGACCTTCCTAACTCTACAGTTGAAACTAACACTCTCACATAGTTACCGGCAGAATATTTGTCCTTGTCAAACGTTGCAATTGTTTAGCAATTGTGTAATACAATTGTTGATTGTATGCCATTTGTTTGTTGTGTTCTGGGTTAACCTACTTTTTCAATTTGGGAATCAACACGAATCGATTGTTCAAAACTGGCACACATCATTGTCATTGACCAAGGCTCACTATGGCTTACATGGAAACGTAGATTTTCAAGTTTTACGTCATCAAATGCTTGTATGGTCACCATGAGGGTCAAACTGAATGACATCAACGTCCCGTGGAAGCAATCAGATCCCGAAATCACCCACTCTGTTTGCAGTGGTTGTGCCAACTGTCGAAGGTACTATGGTTTTATGCATCCCATAAATGTTCCGATTGGGTTTACATCTGGAGAACTAGAGGGCTATGGCAGGACCTGGATGTTGTGATTCCTGAAAAAGGCTGTCTTCAGTCATGCCGTGTGAGGTCGGGCGTTGTCTTGTTGGAAAATTACTTTGGCTTGTTGCATAATGGAAAGAACGTGTGGCCGTGTAACGTTGTGTTGTTAAATTTCCCAGAAATTGCACCAGTCACTTTACCAGTGTAGGAGATGGCTGCCCACATCATCACACTGCCACCACCTAATCTTTCCCTTTCCTGTATGCAGTTTCGTGCATAGCTTTCCCTGCGACGCCTGTACATGTGAACACGACGTCTACCATCCGCACGGCATAAAACGTGACTCGTCACAAAAACCAAACTTGTCTCCATCGCAGTTGTGGCCATGACGTCGCGGCGGAGAATGCAGGACCGCCAAAATGACACTTCGAACTGGTCGTTAGGCGCGAATACCTTCAGCGCGTAAACGGTTCGTCACTGTGTGATATCCCACGCAATCCTTGTATTGTCGTAGTTGTACAGGTGGCCATGACGTAGCCGTATGAATCTGTCCTGTGAGCTCTGGTAGTGATACGTGGTCGACCGGATCTAGGAAGGTCATGTGTTGTCCGGTTCCACAGTCGTGTAATGGTGCTTGGTGCCACGTGGAAAAAACAATCTTCATCTAAAAATGATTTGGAAGTCGGCAACACTGTCAGATATTTACGATTTTACTACGTTTGCAGAGGGTTTTTTTTGCAGAATATATGTTGAACTTGGAATCAATATACAAAATTGTAGGCCTTATCAGATTTGGGAATATATTTATTAACCCAAGTGAGCCCCCTAAATTATCCCCTGACTAGAAATTATTGAGAATGAGAACATTGAAAATTATAGATTTATTAAGTCATAGACCAAGAAATAAGTTTGTCCAACAACCACTGCTTACCTGAAGCTAAAAATAGCAAACCGTTCAATGTTTTGTCAGACCACCTCTTTTCTCGCCACATTTTCAATGTGGCAAAGTATACTGCCTTCCAAGGATGTTAGAAAATCATGAGTCATACTGTCCCAATATCTCACCACCCTTGCTTTCATATGACATATATCTTTTAGGTTTATTTTGTTGTGATTGTCCTTAATTAATCCCCAAATCTTTTCATTTTTTCGGAATGTAGCTGGGCCATTCCAGGAGTGTAACATTTTGCTCTTTACACCTGAGAATGCTGCGCTCTATGTTTTAGTCTCTTGTCTTTGCTGGAATACCCTCCAGTCACCACACAATACTTGTGCTGTTGAAAGGAGATGTCCCTGTAGAATATCAGTTTACACTCACTTATCATGTTTCCTTCAAATATACATAATGGTGTGGCACCCACATTGTCCCAATTCTAATTTCTATGTTCCAAACAACAGTTCAAACAGCGTTCTTGCTGTTCCCCGTGATTTCTGCCAATCCATTGTGAAGTGAGGTGAAATTGGGTTTAACGTCGCGTCCAAGATTATTGCACATATATAGCGACGTGCATGCACGGTGTGTGTGGCTGATTGTACTAGTCCGGACTGATGCCGATTTATAGTGCTAGTTCACTGAGATACCATGCTGCAGTTTAACATGAATACCCCACTCTGACTCCGAACCGACCAGTCCTTGTTTTAGCCCTTAATGCCGAGCTCAAGACAGGGTAACAACAAGTACCATCTTTTAACGTCTGTTGGTATGACGCGACCGGAGATCGAACCCCGGACCTTCCGCTCTCCGGGACGACGCTCTACCACAAAACCACGTAGGCGGTCGCCAAAAAAATGCGTTCTTATTGTCTCTTTAGAAACTTGAACTGTTCCTCTATTAATAAGTTTATGTCTAACATGTTCTATGCTCACGCGTCTGTTCTGAGACGCAAATATACCAAGGCGCCATCTGTCACCAACAGTCAATTTCTTGGCCTACCTGTGCCGTTTTTATGCTTGTTATAGTTAGATATGGTTGTATTTTTAGCCATTACTATTCATATTCGTTTCCAATGAATTTGTTTATAGCATGCAGTCATTAGGTTTGTGGGGTATTTTTGCTCATGAAAATGTTGATGAAATTCTGCTTCTATTCTTTGCAGCTGATATTTCACGCAATGATAAGAGTTTTGTGTCCAGAGAAAGTAAGATGCCACAGAACTTTCCTGTAATAACTGGTAAGTTGAATCTGAACAAATACCAAATCATCATGGTGTTCAGAATGGATGGAGGATATTTAAAACATTCTAAAAACTTGTTCTTTTAAGGTATTCCTGTAAATGTTGCATCTTATTGTGACAAGCCTAGTTTGGACAAAGGCGGTTGCGTTCTGTATGCAAACAAGGAAGGCGTTTTCCAATGTCTCAATGGTATACGTCACAACACGGAGTAAAAAGACAACCTCAATATGGATTAAGAATAAGTTTATTAAATAAAGTTAAAGAATACACAAATAAAGGGCATAACAACTTACGTACCCACACCAACTCAGCTTGTTTCCAACTAACTGTCACTACTTTTCTCTACTGAGTAATTTACAAATCCCATACTAACACTCTACCTACTAAATTCCTGCTAAAACACCAATGCATCAACATCGATACATCAAAACATTAATACATGAAATGCAAAGTGCAATCCATGGTATAAATATTTTAACAATCTGTTGTCTCAAATGTACACACTATTATGTACACGTTATATACAAAGTCATACCTTTCAATCATCACTGTACTGTACACTGTACATTGTTCATTATTCGCGAGCCTCACGCAAGTCTTATATCAAGTCCAGATGTCATCATATCAAGCACTTCGCCGTCTGTCGTCCTGGGCTCAGGCTTCACAACATCAATGCCATTGCCTCCGACTCCATACAGGTGGCCCCTCTGAGTCCCCGGACACTACACGTATATAACGCACGTATATACGTCAGTCAACGTACCAATAACCATTCAACTTTCATCGAGCATTATATACTCAGAATGGAACAGTTATAGTTTTCGACATTCTGATGAGTATAGGGACATGTTCAGAATAACTACACACGGTTATTCTACATACATTTACACCAAGCATGTACCAACCCAGAATAATTAAATAAACACGGTTATTCAAGATATACTACTCAAAAGAAGTTAAGGATCACCCGATTCTTTCATAATTTGTAAAGTAAATCTGTCATGACATGAGAGATTAACTATAGTAATATGAAAGAATCAGGTGATCCTTAAGTTCTTTTGAGTAGTATACATTGAGTGAGGTGAATTGGGGTTAAACGTCGCGTCCAAGATTATTGCACTTATATAGCGACGTGCATGCACGTGTGTGTGTGTGTGTGTGGCTGATTGTACTAGTCCGGACTGATGCCGATTTATAGTGCTAGCACACTGAGATACCATGCCGCAGTTTAACATGAATACCCCTATCAGACACAGTATACTGACTCCGAGCCGACCAGTCCTTGTTTTAGCCCCTCAAGGGCCAGACAGGGTAACAACAAGTACAATCTTTTTACGTCGTTTGGTATGACGCGGCTGGGGATCGAACCCCGTCAAGATACATTGAGCAAGTACTTCTCAGAATAACCAATTTCAATATCAAAAGTAAATGAGCATTATGATATGATGGTGGTTGTTTTAAATACAACGACTTTGTCATACCTATATATATATATATATATATAGATAGATTCGATGATGTCAAACAAATTGTCCCGTCAGTTCCTAAAAGTGCAGCAAAGACCGCTGGGACCGCTGTGATGACTATTAATTTGAGTCCTATAGTCCAGTCACTAGTTTTGTTATCCCCCAGCAGAGCCAATTGTACAAACTGAGTTTGTGGGACTTTAGCAACTAACATATCGGTTCTGATTAAACTCAACACACTAAGGTCAGACAAATGGCGGTTATCATAGGTTACTAATTGGTCAGTATTAAAAACATGTAGGGGCAGGAATAAACATCGATTTGTAACACTTCCATGTCCCTATTTGGTTTCTCGTTTGATGAGGCGTTTACTTTCAGTGTCTGCAGTGATACCAGTAGCTCTTTTGGAATTCTCCATCTTGTCTAGTTGTTGGTAATCTTCTGGTCCAAGAATACAACTGGGTTTATTTATATGTAGGATGCAGAGATACGCTGTGATTACAAGAAGCTGAAACAAAATGTCAGGGACGATTTAATACATTTCATAGAGTGTGTGCATTTGTTTCATGGGAATTACAAAAGTTGAACAAAACATACTCCCAGCGAAGCAAAATATATGAACAGACTTTGCTACTGTGGACACAAGCAACACATGCTTAAGGGTAGTGTTATGCTTTCTGACCATGGAACTACTTTCACTTATCATGAATGCGCATGTGAAACGATCGAAAATTAACTTTGGTGTTAAATGCGACTTTTGTGTTTTTCTAAAACATTGTTCTTCAACAAATGATATATATTACAAAGAATACTCAGCAATTCATAATACAAATATATTGTATGTATCTGACATTGAATTGAATTGAATCCGGGATTTAAGAATAAGCTAATTGCAAACACTCTTTGGTTATATCTGTAATACAAATGGAAATATAACCGTCACTGTGTCTTACTCATCTGACAAGTTAAAGACAACGTTATTTTGGGAATAAATTTAACATAAAAATATGCATATTGGCAATGTAATTAATGACTTATACGTGTAGCCAGCCAGTGGATTATATCTGTCAAGATCACTAAACTTAATAACTTTAACATTGATTTGTTCATTTAAAAGTTGACAACGAACGTTAGAACATCCACTTCTTAATCTGAAGATACTCTATTGTATTAGAACATGTACATTGCCCAGGCATATTTGTAAGGGGAGTGAATTTCTAGGAAGAATTGTACTTAACATACTGTCATGAAACAGAAAACAGAGCCTGATGTCGTTGCCCAAGCAAATCCAAAATAGTCTGTTAACACTCCTCCAATCACTGGGCCAATGAAATGTCTGAAATGTCGAAAACAACAGCATGGAAATAAAATGTGTGCAATTTTGTGACGATTAACACATTGAAAACGAAGAAGTAGGAAGGTTTCGGGGTTTGCTGGTGTGTTCACTTGTGTGAATGAATGTTTGTGTGTGAGTGAGTTTGTGAGCGAGCGGGATCAGTCATATCATGTATACAACAATGTTTTGAAAAAGTGAAACTCAGACGAAAATACTCGTGTGTTTGTACTGTTTTCAGTTTGACTTCAATTTGCAATTATGATTATTTTTTGGTTCAGAAGAATCACCTGGCTTGACTGGACTTACCCCAAGGACAATGCGGACATAATGAGCCCTGAAACGAGGCCCTGTGTTTGAGAGTCATCGTTCATTCCCATCTCTCTGTAACAGAAAATGCACATCCATGTTACAATTACCCAATGTCTTTTCGCTCATTCCTTGTATAATTGTTACTTCAATATATGACAACAGATAACACACGTTACTTTACTTTAATGTCAAGTGCGTCAATGATGTACATACTCGGATTGATGGATATCTTTGAGATCAACTCTACCTTATGCCGGTGAATATACACGATATTGCACCAATGTAAACAAAGAAGGTGAAAAATCCCATACAGACTGTTGAGAAAATCTGTAACCAGAGAGCTCTGAAACAGAAATGAGTCGTCCTGTTACATTTAAATTCACGTTTATTGGCGTCAGCTTTCGGCGCCTTTACCACTGTCTCGATATGATATGGTGGTGAAGGTTGAGTGACTGGGCAAGTGTTGCAATAATGCTGGTTATTAACTTCTGCGTTTATTTTCTGAGAACGTAAAACAGAATTTCAGTGATATCATATTTTTTTGAGTAAACGTCTGCGTTCGTCAATAGACATCAGGGGATATTTCTACCAAATGCACCTTTATACTTTGTTACATGCTGATCATATATATCGAGCAGATTGTATACCTGTGACAGATGATTGTTAGGCTATAGTGTTTAATATTTATCAACGTAACCACTACTCTGCATGCATTGCATATACATAATTCTTAGGGCTGTTGCGAAATGTAAAATTTCCAGTTGTTTACTTTGAGCATCGTTTTATATTATCAAAAATGTGTCACCATGGTGAAGGCACACATTATGCTGGCATTCTACACTGAATTTGGAAATTACTCGATTCTGATTGGTCAATCAGAGGCTAATAAATCACAATAAACTCCTCTGATTGAAACAGCTGGTTTGACGGCCACATCACTGCAGAAGCAAATGTTAATAGAAAGGTACCTTTTTCGGTTTTGTCGGTAGGCATATTTAAATAATGATACAATAACAGGTTGCAAAATGCAAAGTTGAGGTACTACAATAATCAAAGGATGTGTGACAATACATTCGTACAGGAAACACAATAGAAATGGTTAAAGAGAATGTATTTGGGGACAACAGACAGCTTGGAATTTGACACTTCTCTGTATACGACTGTGACGTCATATGCGTCACAATGAGCGAAATGACGTCATAATGGTGACGTGCGATGTAGAACGAAAGCTTGCAAAACTTAGTTTTCTTTAGGTGTGCCCACCTCATGTTAGCTGACCATATTTCCATGATTATACGCTTTCAATCCCTGTCATATGTTCGAGTGACGTATTACGGTTTAAACAAACTGCTTGAGCATATAGGCTGTTGTCGATGATTCCGTAATTCAGATCAACAACCTACTCAAAACACTGGAGTCTACCCATGCTGCTACACTCAATATATTTGCTAACACCAAAGATTGTGCGTTTTATTTAGTCATGGTATAATTCAGATTTAGAAACTGTGTTTTCAATGTAGAGTATAGGTTACCTGATGATTTAACCGTGGTATATTGAATTTGGAACGAAGGTTTCAAATGTTAAATTTAGTAAGTTTGTCTCCAAATGTTAAGTTTAGTATGTTTGTCTCAAAATGTTGAATTTAGTATGTTTATCTCCTAATTAGCATCATTCGTTACCTTGGGAGGAATGTCAGGAAGGGTGCAGGGCCATAAAGAAGCATTGCAACACTCAGCGCCGATAGGCTTGTCAAGATGATCGGAATGTCAGGTATCTGCAAACAGAGCTCACGGTGGTCAAACACCCCAAATGTCGGATTACGCACATTGGACCACAAAACAGTGTCAGAAGAGACATGTTGGGTTACACAGCGTTTTACATGATAATAGGCTGTCGGAATAGCCAGAGTGTCGGATTACACAAAGTCTGCTGCAATAATAATAATAATAATAATAATAATAATAATAATGATAATGATAATTAATGATACTATTTCCATTTAAAGAAGGTGATGGGGCTTTGAACCTATTTCTCTTTTCAACGGATCAATATATAAACCTTTACATTGTGTTATCCCTGTGCAGTACACAATCCAAGGTTCTGCAATAACTTTCCAATCTCAACCTACTATACACCTAAGCAATGCTGAGTTATGTTGACCTCCTAAAGGATGCACCACACGTTATATCACGTGTATTCCAGTGTTAGCCATAAATAGATCTAACTACCAACACATACTGTACGTGCGACTCACCTTGGTTGGTATGAGGAAGCTAAAGATTAGAGATACGGTGATATATGCCAAAGGTAGTGCGAGAAACAGCAATCCGATGGTGCTTGTCTTCAAACCGAACTAGAATGAAAAAATACTAAACTGTCATCAATGAATTTACAGGATATGTGAATATGCTGATTCTTGTATCACGAGACAAGTCTCACCTCGTTTCGGTACCTGTCACATTTGAACACTGTTACTGTTGCGATTCCCAAAATATGTCAACACAGAAATCTGTATGTAAATGAATTTAGTGTGAAACCAAAAAACAAGCACCAATATATATCTAGACAGTGCCAGACCAGTCCAGTATTACTCTGACATAACAGAATATTCCAAAGGTTTCTGTAACGCCTGACATCCATCCATGCTATTACGCAAGTTTACAGATATTTTTAGCATCTAAATACAATAACGTCCTCACCACTGCTTACATTAAATAGTACTACATTTCTCGCAACTAATCATTGTCCAGATACAATGCAAATAACTTTCTATTGAATTTCAACAGAAACAATGTAATACAGTTACAATCTTTGTTAAACAATAAATTACACATAACACTCCACAAACCCCACCCCAAACCCAACCTTTCAGAGAAGGAAAGTTCGAAGATAGTTATAACTTTCTTTGCTGATAGAAAAATGTTAAGTTGTACATGTGCCTGTGCAAATTCACTTTGTAATTTTACAGCCAACTTGGCTTCAGTGAGTTTCTCGGAGAAGGCACATATCCTCTTCAGGTGTTCGTCCAACACCATGGAATGATTGATGACATCATCAACGTAGGCTTTGACACCCTCAAGAATAACTGTAATGTCTGAGATTTACTGCGTACTTGAGGAGACGCTGGAAGGTGGCTGGAGCGTGCTTGAGCCCAAATGGTATCACTTTGTATTGATCAAGTCCATTTGGAGTAAGTGAGTGGAATCTGCCCTTTGATATGTCAAACTTGCTGACATACTTGGCTTGACCAATTCTGTCAATGCACTCATCGATTCTTAGAATTGGTAGAAACAGCGTTCACTGCTGAATCATTGGATCTAGTTTTCCACAAAACTGACTTCACACTACAGAGCAACATCCTACTTGAGCGCTTTAATTATGAAACATAATAAAATACAAAATGCCTCATCTTGCCACGAATGCATTTCACCCTATACTTGTATATATATATCCACTCAATGACTATGATAAACAACCATGCTTAAAACAAACATCTGAAAATTCCACTTGACAAAGACGCATGAGATGAAACTTGGCAACTGCAAGTGTCTGTGGCGTGTATGGTAAAATGGAAGTAACTCGCTCTTCGCTTGACAATAGATTCATCCAAGAGGTTCACACTTTTAGAGGTGGTCTGATCATGTAGGATGGGATTTGTGGTAAAAGAAGACACACCTTGTTAACATCCGTGGAGTTTTGAACACCCGACATAACATGAATGTCACTCTGCAGCCAGTTGTCAGCTACAAGGAATGTCAGGTTCCACACTGCTCAAATAATCCAGGATTGTGTCAATATCAATAACGCACCCTTGCTGCTCTGGCTGTTATTCTCACCAGACCAGATTCTCGACAGATAATTTCTGGGATCATAACACAACATCTAAACCTGTTGGAAGCCATGTTCAGGAGTTGGAATGTATGTTTTTGGAGGATTGGGACCTGCAAACCCAATGACGTCATTAGTAGGTTTATGTCATCTATGAAGCATAGGGTCTTTCTGGACACCCAGTGATGTCACACACGATATGGAGGTGTAATGGATGCATTCAAGAATGTGTTATCAGGCTTAAAGCATATGTTACGGAAATGCGGAAAGTAACAGTTAACATACCAGATGTGTTTCATCGTTTCTTGTTGATGCATCTCCACTGCCTCAAAGTTGTCTTTTGGCTTGTTGTACCATAAATGATTCGACTTAAAAATACATTTAAATGGAAATGTACACATTTTCTCGATTTCTCTTTATGCTTCTGATGTATTCTTTTGTTTTGTCAGCACTTTAGTTGGTCACATCTTTATTATTTACAAACATAACTAAAGCAGTAGTGATTGCGCCTCTTTACCTAAAGAAACAGTGTATCATACAACTTACCTGCTGCAGGTGATGTGCAAAGCCTGGGATCCACACGGTAAACACATAGCAGTTACAGGTTAAACATAGAACTCCAAGAGAAACCAGTGGGCTTCTCAATAACAAGAATGTTGACTGCAGACTGACTTGACTGTACTCTGCAAAGGAAAAAGGAAAATAAAGACACATTTTTGCAAACACGTGAACTGATGCATC